>NC_090665.1:29173729-30558729 GCF_013368605.1 Nyctibius grandis | reverse complement strand
GGAGCAAGAGGCAGGACTGAGGCATGGAGAACTGAAGATATTTGCTTGACAGCAGTGAGTGAGGCACAGAAGAAGGGAGAAACTATCTAAAGGTTACATCCCTACATATAGCCCCAATCATATGCAAACTTTTCCTGCAAGAATGAGCAAGCAAATTACTACAAACAAATAATTGTATGGGGGTACACTGTGAGTGCAAGTTGCTAGTATGTCCTGGTATGCTTCAAAATACTCCGCCTTCAGCAATAGCAGCTAGACCACTACCTGGCTTATGGGTTTCTGTGGGTTCAAAGAAAAGACAGAAACAGAGCAGAATCTCCTTTGCCTCTAACTCTCCTAGAACGGTTACATACACAAAACAGAAACAAATTTAAAATAATTTCTGTTACGGCATGTTGTTTATTTTCTGAGCCAAGTGTTGACAGAAAGCTGGATTACTACTAGCTACATAACTGACTGTTCAAATACGGAAATTTGAAACGTAAAGTTCACAGGTCAGCAGGGTGAAGAGTGGTAAACTGTATGAATAAGAGTTTGCAGGATTAGCCCATAGATGTTAGTTTTGTCTTCTTCCTACAAATACCCTTTACTGGTAGACAGGAAGGACCATGGGAATTCCCAGACACATGCACATCCTTTGGGTGTTATACACTTCACTAGTTAGCGTTATCAGCAACAGTATGTTGTGCAAACATGTTACGTGGAACAGGAAACTATCATATTGCCATTGCTCAGACTATTTCAAATTTTAGTCACTAGAAAGAGGGTCAACATCCTTTTTCAAAATATCTTTCCATTATTAAGCATGCAGTGATTGCTGCAAAATGTTGTTTCCTCAAATAGCTGCTCAAAGAAGATATTTTTACCTTCCGTCAAGTGTTCTTGTATCATACATTACGTAATAGTTCACTTCACTGTAATGATACACAGTTACTAGGAAAAATGGAGCTCTTGTAGGAACAGCTAGTAGAATGGTAACTCTTCTTTATTGTGTGAATGTTATCAAAGTACAGTAGCTATCCCGTAACTTTACTGATAAGGTGACAGACTAGGAACACTGTTGTTCTGTTGTTTAATCACAACAGATGAATAACACTCCTTGGTTTATGTGCAAAGATTAAAATAAATCAACACTGCAACAATATCTAGACATTTGTGTACATTTTTCTTTACATAGATTTCAATGTCCACTACAAAAGTAATATGTTTACCTAACACCACAAAAGCATTTTACAAATAACATTGCTTATAAGCTGCATTAGGATTCTATAATAAGCATTATGACCAGAGTGATGAGTTGTTATTACAGAAGCAGTGTTATTACTTGAAAAGAAGTCTCAGAAGAATGCAGTTCTTAAATCTGATCTTAAATATGGAACAAAATTAACTTTAGTGACAATACTACAAAATTAGTGAATATTGATCTTACTGCTATTATAAGAAAACTGTTTCTTCTTTCACTTTAAATGATCAAGGGAAACATTGACACAAAGTGATTAAGAATTGTATGAAAATATATACTGATACCTGAAGTACTGGGAGGCAAATGGACGGAGCCCTAAAACAGAGTAGGGCTGGCCAATGACACGGAGCTGTGAGGCTTCTGTTTTTAGAATCCAGCTGCTCTAACTAGCTGAACTTCATGCATATGTGCAGGATAAGATCTTACGAGAGAGTGTGATATATAACATGTAACAATATTCTATTTTTTTTTTATATCGGGGAAAATTAAAATGTCATGGAAAAGACTAGATTTCAGGATTCCTCTCTCTGAAACAGTATTGTGTAATGCTGGGTCCCAGGAATTCTTAACAGAGTTGGAATTATTTCTCTAACTATTCAACGTTTAATTAGGGTTTGCAGAACTGGGCCACTGTTCTTAGCAAATATTTCAGCTATTGGACTCTTACCCTGTAAATAGCTGTGCCTATAAGGATGACTACATAAGTCGGATGAGTTAGAGCTACTCATCTGAGAGAGTTTCTCATATGTGGCCTTGGTGCTGATTCAGTATAACTTTAATGAAGATGAATAAACTGTTTACATAACTCATGCCATCATGTATTCTGTAACACAGGCACTGACTGCCAGTTCCATGGCTGCATTCCACTCACTGTTGATTTTCTTCTCATGAGTAATTAAGATGAAACTTTAATTGAGCAGGTAATTTATGAGAAGTCTCTGTAAAAACATGAAGATAAACCGAACGTAGTAAAAAGAATAGGTCCGATAAATAATAGACATCTTGTGGGCCATTATCTGACTCAACATGACAAGCCACATACAGATTTTTTTAAACTTGCTGTTCAGACATCAGTGTTTATAGAGCAGATTGTCGATTCTTTGGCAGGGGAGCCTATTGACACTAAGCAAATAGATAGTCACCTTTCCTCCTGCTATTAACAGGCTGACTAAAGCAGGATGTTCGGTATTCTCTTTTCAAGCAATGAAGATGACATGTCTTTGAGTCTTTTTACTGTGCATTGCAGTGGAACTTTGGATCTTGTCTAGTTTTATAAAATTATGCAGAAACACATTACTACACATGAAGAACCTTATCCTGGAACCCATGACTAAAGTAATGGTTGGTCTTATGTATAGTAATTGCAGTAATAGGTGACACTGTGCAGTGAATACAATGGAGTCTACAAATAGCCTAATAACTTGAGCAGATTCTCTGCCAGCTGCCTGTGGTGTGATTGGGAGCATTAGGTTTGAATGGACTAGATAGTCTAATGCCTTCTCTGTGTGAAAACTGTGTTATTTGTAAGAAGAAAAACCAGGGAAATATATGCTGCTGTCCAAGCCTCACTATACAGTAACAGGTTTTGTTTTAAAAAGACAACTTTAAAATACAGATAGAATTGTACGTGCTTTTAAACCTCTGTGCAATAAACATCTAGACACAATAAACCCACAAAATTAGTCTTAAGAAGTCACTAGAGGAACCACTGAAAAGCAGTGCCCAGGAAGTCCAAAACTAAAAGCAATGACAAAATTGCATTTAAGCCACTTAGAAGATGCTGTAAACAAAGTGATGCTTTATATGGGCTTGCCATCTGGAGTTCATAACCCTTCTGCTGTAGGCAAAGATCAGGGCTGACAAAACTGCCCGAGAGTGACATCCTGTGGGGAAATCCGCGGCGGCAGCAGCAGCTCCTTGGGCAGGCGCAGCACTTCTAATAGAGTCAAGCCTACAGTCCAAGCTGTCTGTCTGGATTCGACATGATTATTTTTCGTTGGCAAACATTCAGTAGCTGAATCCATTAATATAAATTATCCTTACAAAAACTAAACTATCAATGAAGGATCTTGCGCTGGCACAGAAGTCTTCCCTCTAGTCCTTGTAATGAATCTGTTGCTTATGTCAGTGTTGATAAAAACCACACGGCGCTGGTCTCCACCCAGTTAATGAAAACTCCTCATCTTTTCCATTCAGACACTTGACTGTGTAGATCACAGGTATTTCTACAGACTCCATGTGGTCCAGATGATGCCTTTTGCTAGCTGCCTATTTGTTTTGGGTTTATCCTAGGTTATCCCGTTCTCTTTGCTGCTCTCAGAAATGCCTTCCATCCATCCTCCACTTGCATAATTTACAGTACAAGACACCCTTCTCCAACCTTACAAATCCACATCTTTCACTTTTCAATTTCTCTGAAACTCAAGCAATTCCCTCCCCTGGCTTTTTTGGGGTGTTGTGAAGAGCAATACAATTCTTTCCCTGTTCTCTGCATTGATGCACCACTCAATTGTACCGGCGTGTCTACTTTTTGGACTGTAGAGGGCCATCAACAGTACAGAACGCTGGACTGTGTGAAGAGAAGTAGTTCCAATTCAAGCTCTTTCATCTTTTGCTACCCATGCCGTTTACCAGTCAGAACACTGAGTAAGAACATCGTAATTCTGACATTCCACAAAGCTACAGCTCTAGTGCTGTTTCTTGTCTGGGTTGGTATACAAAGTACCATGTAATCCTGAAACACTGATCCTCTTGCTCTGTTCTAAACCCTTGAAATGAGTCAGCTCTAAAGTTTAGTATCAGATTCAGCTCAGCAAACACACTCAAAACACTTTCCTACAGTCAGACTGTACTCTAGCTTGTGTATTGACAGGGATGAAAGGGCTCTTTGTGCAGATCTCTGCTTGCTCATGTGGAAAGTGGATCAAATTAACTTTATGGCATTATACTCCTTCCTTGAATGATTCATGTGGTTGGTAAATCACAGGCGGAATGGTCGTTAGCACTAGTAAGCTGAAGCTGTATATCTGGGCTATAAGATGTGCACATTCTATTCTTCTAGATCCCTGGATAATCTACTCAATAATCAATATTCTGAAATAAAAATAGAGCTCCTCAATGCATTGGAGATACCCAGAAGGTGGGATTGATGTTCATTGGAAGCTGGAAATAAGTGGCTTATTAATTGGTTATTAACTTGTTAAATTCAAGTGACTTTTAAGGATGAGAAGTGCAGCATCTTAAAAATCAATTTACTAGAGAAAATATTATTTTATCTTTTGTGCATTTTCATTATTATATGGATAATAGAGTAGTTAACTTTCCAGCTGTAAACATATTATCAGGTGGGATTTTCTAGATGAGCAAACAGAAAATCTAACATGGAGCATCATAAAGACACTAACTAACTCAAGTCATCAAATGTACTGGAGTCCTTAGATACGTAGGATGGACCTCTGCCAGCTGATCCAGTGGAGCAAGTGACAGTACTAGCAGGTTGATCAGAAAGTTGGTAGGGTGATTTGAGTTGTTAGTCAGGCCAAAGTGTGACGGGGCACTTTGAAGTGGGCATTGTGGATGTTTGCTGACAGCAAAGGAAAGGAAGTACTCTGGCTGAAAAAGGGAGTGGTAGCAGACCTGGATTCCTTTGCTCATTCCCCAGTCTTATTCTTTTATGTACCTTCAGGACTTGTGCTATTGCTTGTTTAATCCCCACATAGCTTTCATGCTTCTCGGATCTACCCTCTTCTTCCCTAGCCAGTTGTATACCTCTGTATACCAATCCTGACCTCCCTTAGCTCTCAGGTTCCTTCTTTGTTCGATCTTCACCTCACTTTTCCAGCCATCTCCTCCTGGCTCTCAGTCTCATGCACATCAGTCCTACCCTTCCCTCCCTAATCCTGCATGCTGTCCATCGCTAGCCAGTCCTCTGTCCGCTTCCTCTCTCTGGCTGCCATTCCCCTACTGTCATAGTCTTCCATTTTCCTTCAAGACTTCTGTTTCTAGTGTCTTTGCTGAGCCAGTCCTGGCTTTTGGTCAGTCATGGTTACTGTGGCTCAACAGAGGTGTAATGGCCCACTGTGTACAGCATTAAGTTAAATGCTTTAATGATCCTTCCTGATACTGACCTTTATGAATCCCCTAATCCTTATCAGAGAGCCCCTATGCCCTGCTTTCCTTATTAACCAAAGTATTCCTTATCAACTCCAAGGAGCTACTTAACAGCAATAGCCATTCTCCTTTTCTTTTTCTTTACATTCATCTCAGTATCCTTCTTTGACCCTTCCGCCTGGCCACTATCAGGACAACCACTGAGGCACAGGCAAAACAGTAAAAGTATGTGGCAGGTCAGAAGCACGTTTCAGAGTAGTCCAAACTGTCTCAGGCAGGCTCAGGAGTACACCATGCAGACGTGGTCTTCAGATTCCTTAGCTATGAAGCTCAGCAAGTTGACTGAGCATACACTGTGATTTAGCAAAGTGGTTTGGGCAAATGTGGATGAAGTCTCTCAGACATGAGAAAAAGCAGAAAGCACTTCTTTCTCCTTGTCCATTAAAAATCTCTGATCTGAATCATGTATAAGAATTTCTTTACTGCTATCCTAAAAGGGGATACCATAATGTCTCCTTCTCTAATTTCATTCTTAGAAATGACTGAATAATTTTTGCTATAGTTGTCCAAAAATCTTCAGCACCTGCCATAAGAAATTTCAGACTGAATAGTTCAAGTGAGGCAAGGTCATAAACACCAGGTCTTAGAGTGGAAATCGTCAGAAAACCTGACTAGCAGCTTGAACATAATAGGTGGCATTATGTTCAGTCTCTGGGTGTTTCTATTCAGGATATTCCAAGTAACATAGCTACATATGGAGAGTAGTGCCTACTTGCTAAGCTACTGTACATAAGCAAGATCATTTGAGAGTAATGGAAATTATGCTCAGCTGTGCCTTCTCTAGTTAGGCAGAATATGTTTGCTTTTAGGTTGACTTTCTCAGTTGCTGTGTCCTGCTATTAAAATAATTGGTCTCTGTTCCTTGTCTGACCCAGGAGGAGATACAGATAGGGGTAGTCATCTCACTTAACCAGTCTAGCAAGGAACTGTCATACTTCCTTTTAAGTCCTTCCTCTCCCAACCCACATTCCTGCCCCAGTTTTAAGCAGGTAAGTTTCTTGGTAAGAAAGACGAGCCTTAAGTGCAGGCAGCATGAGAATTCATTCTCCATGAATAAACAACACACTCATAAGAAATAATAAGAACCCCGTGATTAAAGCAGAGGCTTGGAGTCAGGAAGCTTGAGTTTATGTCTGGTTTTCTTCTGTATATTCTGGGTGACTTTGTGAAAAACCCTTGGATTGAAACCAGAGAAAAATGGCCATGAGTTTTCATTGCTGCAGTATTTCTGTTGCTGATGCTGATAAACATGTCTGAAGATGAGTCACATGTTAAAAAAGTTCTTAAAAACTACAAGTAGTCTTGAAAATGGAAATGTTCATCTCACTTCCGTTGGTTGCCCCACTACAACACACCAAGCAGGTTGAATGCTTACTGTCTTAGTTCACAATTAAATCACTGAGAGTTCCTGGGTACTCCAGGATTTCAAATATTTTTTTGCCTTTACAAGAAACATTACATATCGAGAGAGCAGTGAAGACTCATAAGTGAATGTGGACCCTCATCATACTAACCTCCCAGGAAAGTGGCTGTAGTTGCATAGAAGACTTAGATGAAGCATATTATAAAGTCAGCGTCTTGTGCCTGTAGACCAGGGGATTGAGACCAAAGGCTCCAGCCTGGACTTCTCATCAGAGAGAGAGCACAAGCCAGTGTACACGCCTCTGGCCATTAGCGTTCTCATAAAAGGAACAGTTCTGTAATCCAATACTTTTTTCCCATAATTCTTTTTTATCTCATTTCTATTTCAGGTTAAACTGGATCAACCCTACAAAATGTCAGTTCTAAAACTTCCTACTCACCACTGAGCGCTTGAGCTACTCAGCTGCAGAACCAGGCTCCTTCCTGTGAAAGCGGTAAGACAGAAAGTTTAAAATTGTTAATGGATCTTGGCAATTCGGGCACTAGCAGGATGGACAAATAACAAGCAAGAGTTTTCAGTATTACATTTTGGCTGTGGATGTTTAAATCCCTTACCCGATCTGAGCCTTACTTCCTGGTATTCTCTGCAACTGTAACATGAAAATCCTCTTTTGTGAATACTGGCTAACCACAGCCCAGGCCTTTCTCACCCATCCGAAATGCTGTGCTGTAGCTCTAAACAAGGAGCAGAGCACCACCTCGTGACACACGAGAAAATTACTCATCTGTTACTGAGTAGAATAAATGTTTCATTTGATCATGTTTGAAATTCAGGAAAAAACCTACTACAATTAAAATATTTAATTTGCAATTTAAAAAAAAATTCTATTCTAATCCTGAGTTATTTGTTATCAAGTACAAGATGACTTCCTAGGCTGATAGAAGGAATACAAGAATTATGATATTGCTCAGTAAAAGCAGGCCTTATGGCTGATTCCAGTGTTTTTCCATGAACTTCAGTTGCTTGGAATCTGGATTTTATTAAAAATTTTGTTCCACTTGCCGTTTTCCTTTATTCACAATAAGAATGTAACACAATAGTTAAGGAGAATAATTCAAAAAGGGATAGATCAACAATGAAAGCTAATATTAACATGTGATGACAGCAAGCCATCAAATTCTAATATCAGCCTTCATCATTGGCATTGTTCTTTTAGAATGATTTTTCTTAATCAGACAATGAGGTTACTCTTTGTGTCTAGGTTAAAAGTTATTAATAATTTTGGTTATTTTTCTTGATATAATCAAAATACTAAACTTCTCTTATGGAAAAAAGTTACGTTTCATATGAAATTTCACCTTTGTATTTCAAGAGAAAATTACTTTTTTCACATATTTTTAAAGTGCAATAGAGCAAAGTGAATGAGCAGTTATTTTCTCTATTTGTGTTCTATAGACATAAAATTATTTTTGCAACGTATTAAATTTTAGAATTTTATTCTAAATTTCACACAAATTATGAAAACTCTTAACCAATTGATGAATAATGAGCATTAAAAGGTACAATGCTGATAAAGACAAGAACTGTGAGTTGGCTGGAAACCAAATGGTTTAATAAATCCTTTGTAAGACATGGAGTTTTTAGAAATCTTCCCTGTCATGTTTTCTCAGAACAACTTCTTGGGGCAGGGGAAATAAATTTAAATCAGAATCGTACCGAGCTCTGTTAAATCAGTTTAAAAGTCAGTTTCAGAAACATTGCACAAGTTAACTTTTTTGTTAAAAATGTATTTATTTCCAGTTAGCGTAGAAGGACTCTGAAATGCTCGGGGGCAGATATTAATTCTTTTTAAAAATCTCAGTTTCTGATATTACCAATTTACTTCCATCTATCCTGGTTTGTCACCAAAGTTTCACTCCGCGTTTTCACTTGAGAACCAGAATAAGTTATTTTTTCTAAGCAAAACCAGCCTAACTCTCTGTCTCCTGTACACGATGGACCAATTCTTAAACAGCTTTCCAAAATAGCTTCAATTTAATTCACTTTTATTGCAGTTGCAGATGTTGTATTACTTCTTAAAGAGGACGTTTTTTCCACTGACTGTCAGGAAGGGAACAAAAATGTACTTTTAATATTTTTTCAATTTGTAATATTTTCTCTAGATTATTGAGCCGAACTTAGTGAACATATAAATAAAAAGACAACAGGGACAGCACTGAGAAAACAGGTTATTAAAAGTGGCTAATGATTTCTGCATTCTTTAGTCATTCAAGTTACAGGCACTGATCTAATTCAGTGTGGTTATTCCTGTGCATGCAAAATTCATATGGACATCCACGAGAGGTAATTACCGTCTAAGGTAACACGTCAGTGTAATGTAAGTGTACAAACAACAAGCAAACAGAAACAAACAAACAAAAAGCAGAAAAGGATCTATGCCTGACTGTATATTGATAATGCAGCCAGAATAGCCCAACGGGTGTCACTATCAGTTCGCTTTACACAATGAAGCAGCCCATATTTCGTACTGGCAGTAACAAATCGACAGTTATTCCCAGAAATAAATTAATTAACGCTGAAAAATAAACCTCCCACTCTGGCCAGTGCCCATTAGTAAACTTGCTGCTGTGAAGGCTTACCCCGTCCCCCCCGGGCGCTGTCCCCTGCCCCGCGGGCAGGAGGACCCCAGCCCTGGCGGCCCCTCGGCGCCCGCCGTGCCTCGGGAGCGGAGCAGCTGTCCCCGAGCGCTGCTCGCCCCGGCCGAAGCAACCCACCCGACTGCCCGGGGACATTAAGCGTACGAATGCAGGGCAGGCGAGCTCCGCCGCGCTGCCGCAGGGCGCCCGCCGTCCCCGGGCCCGGCCGGCCGCTGGCGCTTGAGCCTCGGGGAGGGAAATGCTGTTTCCCCCCCCAGAGGCAGCTGCCCAGTGGGACCGCGGCCCGCCCGCCGCGCGGCGCCGGGAGGATTGGCCGGGCCGGGGCTGGCAGTGCCCGGCCGCAGCGGCGGGAGGAGCTGCCGGAGGTGCCACCGCCCGGCCGGAGCGCTCCTCCCGGGTGGGCCCAGCCCCGCGGCGCGCACGGCGGGCGCTGCTGCCGTCCCCTCGCGAGCGTCGCCCCGGCACAGCCGCCGAGCCCGCTGCGCCCCAGGCCCGCCTGCCGCCCCCTCGCAGACCGGCCCGGCCCGGCCCTGCCTGGCGGGCGGGAGCATGGAGCGGCGCTGGGGCCGGCAGCAGGTGACCGCCGGGCCGGAGCGGTGCCCGGGGCAGCGACGGGCGGGGGACTGGGGTGGGGGGGAAGTTGGGCCCGCGGGTGCAGCGGGCGGTGCGCGGCGGGGGCCGGGCCTGCCCCGGTCGGGCGCGGTGGCAGCGTACCCCGCTACGGGCGAGCTGCGCAGCTGTTGCAGGCAGGGAGCTACCAGGTGTTTGGCATTTTAAGTGCAAGGTTATGCTCTTCCAGAAATCTCAGACGTTTGAAACTTGATTTTAATTTCACAGGAAGTTCGGTTTTTTTCTTTTCTTTCTTTGTTTCATTTTAGGATTCTGGAGATAGTGTTTCTGAACTACGGGAATGGAGACCAGTCATTTACAGAAAGTGCACAGACACTCTCTGGTTGCTCCTCTTCTTTCTTTTCTGGGCTGTTTTGGTAAGCATGCTTTTTTCTGAAAGGAAAATCAGATCCAAAGTTAATGGGGTTCTGCACAATGGTATGCTAAATCTAAACTGAAATTATCATGGGCACGGGATTGCACTGGGACAGAATCGATCTTTGTGGCAGTGCAGTGCTTTATTGCAGTGTCTGTTACACAGACTTTTAAGTTGTGGCCATGTGCTTTAGCTGCCATGTATAGGCAGGGCTGGGTTATTTAGAATTAGCTTTTTTGTAGATTAGTCCAGGCTCTGACTGAGCTCTTATTTCTACTTATCTCATCCATTGTAGTTTTGTTGTCTTGCAACACGTCTGTTTGACATTATATCAAGTCACTATCTGTCCTGTGCTTAGAACAGCATGCAAGCTTTTGGTAATAGGCCTTGTCTGTCTTAATTGTGAATGTTTTCTTCATGATATGTCTGAGGCTACTCAGGATTCTTGTGAATACACTATTAATAAGTTTTCAATTAAATTCCTAATAACTCTTTTAATGGAAGCTAATGCAGAAGAATACATACACATTTTGAACACTGCATAAGCTGAAGCTGAACTTTGTGAACAGGATATGTTTTTTTACATGCCGTCTTATGCTTAGTGCTTTGCTCAGTGGAGGGAATGCCAAAAATTAAACCTGTCAAATGGTGAGGATTTAGAATTTTTGTTTGTTTTCTCTCACTGTTTTTATTGCTGAGTTTCTGTGAAATAGCTTGTTGCATACATGTGTTTGTTTTCTTTTGTTTGATCTTATTTTTAGAAGATTAAAAAATTTTCGGTGACACTGATCTGTTCACATAGTGAAAAAAATTGAAACCACGTTAGTAACTCAGTGGAAATGCATATCACTGGCATGTATAGACACACCCCTCCAGCAGTCATGCAGCCATCTATTACTTAACAGTATTTATAGCTTGTATCCAGCATTCTGGACTTAAAAAAAAAAAAAAAATTCACATGTATGCAGTATTTGCCACACTGATGGCAATGGACCTGTAATATCCATCTTTAGAAGGAATGCCAGAATTTTTCTGAAAGCATATTTCAGGTTGAGTTACAATGCTAGATCATTTCTCCTTTTTCTTCTGAGAACAATTTAATTACTAAGAAATATTTGCTATGTAAATAAACTGGATCTGAAAATATTTTGTTATTGGAAGAAATATCACATACACCAGTAGCATGTCAGCTTTAATTGTAGAGTCTCTGCAAAGATCTCCATATTGAGATGGCATTTACCTGCAGTTATAATTTTAAAAAGTTATTTAACTAGTTAGACTGCAAACATATAAGCAAAAATAAAGACTACATTGAGGACTAAGGACGTACTTATATGTTTGTGTATGATACTCAGTTTTTGCCCAGATCCCATCTTTAGTCACAAGTGTTAAAAGTAGAATAATAAAAAAAGGCTCTAAACCCTTTAAGAAAGCAGTTGTGCTGGATCTGATAGGTGCAATCTGTCCCCAGCACAGCTGATATTCAGCAAAGTAGTAGTGGTTAATGTGGGACTGAGAAGACTTGCTGCTGCCAGCAGTTGGCATGTAGCCATGGAGCTTTGTGTATTGTCCTTGGCGTGTGAGAAATGTGGTTTACACCCCATGGGACAGAGGAGACGATTGAATCACTGAGTTCTTCAATAGCTGGAGTGCTGTAAATAAGCCTTTGGGTGAAGTCATGCCCAGGACTTCACCGACTTTCCAGAATTATTACTGCTTCTTGGCACTTGGAAAGGTGCTTTTCAAGGGGCATTTTGGCTCTCATGGGGTACATGATCAGGGTTTAAGCTGTATTGCTAGGCAAGGTGTCCTGTATTGACCAGGGGTTGCTGCTACTTGGCCTACGGCGGTGCGTAGCTGCCCCTGGGGTTTACAGGGAGCTGATCTGGGGCTTTGATCCGGCAGCAAAGCATCTAAAAGATCAGTGCAGTGTCACCTAAGTCCACAGTGTGGCTCTCTCCAGGTTTTTCACATGTGTTAAAGATTGCATCTTCCTGAAATTTCAAGTAACCTGCATTTTAATTATACTTTATGTGTTCAAGATATACCTCTGATTAAATTCACTAGCAGCTGCAAGGGCTCAACATTTCAGCAGATATGTTGCCCAGGTGTTTCTTGAAGGGCACTCTGAAAAACGAGAAGCAGTGAGCACATGTGAAAAATTATCATTTGAGTGACCTTGCCTGGTGACACACACAAACTTTGGTAGAGGTAGTGTTTAGCACCTTACTACTGCTTTCCTGTTGTTTTTATCTTTCTTCTCCTGTGATACTCCGCTTAATTTATGTACTTTCAGTAATAGACAAGGGAAAGCTCTAAGGAGGCAATAGGGCTAAACTTGTCTGTATGACTTGCTCCGGCCTTGTGCAGAGGGGTGAATTTTAGATTTAACGGTTTGCGTACGCAAGACAAAAATGCATGGGTTAAAAGGAGTATTTATTGAATGGGAAGGAGAAGCTATTGTAGCATGATTTCACATTGAAAAATATTTTAACAGATGTTTATAACTGGCTATGCTATAATGGCTGGTGCTGCAGAAAGGCTTGTGCTTGGATATGACAGCTTTGGGAACATATGCGGTAGGAAGAACACTCCTGTAAAAGGGGCACTCCTTTCTGGACAGGACATGACTAATAAAAAGTAAGTACATCAGATAATGTCTAAATAAATCAAATGTTTAAGAACTTAATCAGATATACATCTAGTTGTCAGTCATATATCTATATATATATGCATGCTTATATTGAAAGGCAAAAAAAAGGTGAGTGGTGCAAAATGGTGAGTGAAACTAAAATGTTAAGACAGAATTTGAAAATGTGCTATGTTGTTATACTTTACGCTGGCTTCTTCTAAAATAATATCTTAAATAGGACTTCGGCCAAACCAGCAGTCATTCTATATGGCAAATCTTTGTACTTAAGGAAGTTGCATGTTGAAGTTCCCAGTCATTCTGTCAACTCCCATGAACTAGTCCTTGTAGAATGGCACCGACCTTGGCAGCTTCTGATCCCATTTAAGAACATAAAATGAAGTGTAAAAATGTAGCACGTTCTCAAAGTGCTTCTTAACTTCTGACTTCAAACTCTGTTTTTTTCCATTGTATGTGGAAAAAGTGTTTCATTTGCTTTGTAGTGCTTTAAAAAGATGGAAAGAAGGCTCAAAATTTAAACCTATAAACCCTAGAAATCTTGTTTTTTGAAAAGAGGATCTTTTTTTCTTTCTAGGTATGTGTTCTTTCTGAATTCATGCAGCCTGGAAATGCAAAGCCTCAAAATCAGTTCAGTTTCCCTGTGCGTGTCTAGTTGTCCACAAGAGCAACTCAACTCTTTGGAAGACCTCCAGAGTTTTGCAAGGAATAATGGTGTGCAACAGGGAATATGAATATCTTAGTGTATCTGTAGAACAGTTGAGCAGCTTTCACTTTGTTATTCTATGTTTGCTACGCTAGGGAGTCATTTCTTACCATTAATTTCCTGAGCAATCCATGGCAATAGGAAATAAAATGTCTTGTTTCTGCTTTATTTCAAAACCATAGTTTCTAGAAATGCTGCAGCTCTCTTATGCAAATTCAAAAGTTGTTGATTAATTCCTGCACAATGCTGAGATTATCCAGCAGAAAACTGGCTGCTGAGAATGAACTAGTGTGGTTTGGTGCGGGTGCCAGTACATGAAGAGAGCTCATAAGCTGTTTGAGAAACTTGTCCAACTGGTTCTTTTAAATTTAATTTAAACTATGGTGGAATTATTAGTTCCAGAGATACACAAGTGTTTTTATCCCTTTAGACATCAGACCCCAAAGTTTGCTATTCCACCCATACATTTTTTTTATTTTATTCTGGTGTTCAAGATGGATATGATGTCAGAAGTAGCTGTTGTGAAAAAGAGGCAGCTCCAGTTCATTCACATCCAACATGTAAATAAAACAGCCTGTAGCCTAACCCTTATTCCATAGGGCATGCGTAAACTGCAGACTATGTGAATGTTAGTGGCAATTTTTATTGGAGGTCAGAATTTCATTCTTTTCTGTTTTGTTGTTTTGTTTGGCAAGGATTGCTATTTAAATTGACAACATTTGTTTTCATTTCATTTTGGGGTATTTTACCATCATTTGGTATGTGCAGAATCTTTAAACACCTGTGATCTTATATAAGTATTTTCAGTGTAACTGAATATAATTGCATGAAATTCCATCTACATGCTAAAACTGCTTGCATGTTTATCTCGAGGGAGAGGGCACTATTGCATTTTGGGTGGCTTGACTGTATCCAGCCTTTCTTTCCCAGAAGTATTATATAATGGAGTACAGTATTATTAGCAGAGTACCTGGTAATATTTAGCCTAGAGCCCAGAAAATGTTAAGTTTCTTGATACATATATATTCTGTTCTAAATCAGGAGGGGCCTAGTTCTATTGTAGCTTCTGTCATTTTAGGCTTTTCTGTTATCTTCATGAGTAAGTGTTTAGAGCTGAAGTATCACACTGTGGAACAAATAGTGTGCCTGCCCTGCAGGAAGATCAGTAAGTGGTAATTAGAAAGCAAAAGATTCCACAGAGGTTGCTTTAGATTTAGGCAATTAACTAATTGGTTATTTACATTCCCACTGGAATATCAGGGATTAATATGGTCTGCTAAGGGATCAAAGCATAAGTATAAACAAAACTTAACTGATAATGTGTTTTTCTCTAAAACTTTACGAATATTAAGTTACCTTTTTTTTTTTCTTTTCCTTCTTAGGTTCTTGTCTTTGCATTTACAACCTGAACATTTCCAGTTACACACGAAATCCAAAGGCAGCTGAGCTGTGTCCCACACTGCCAGTTCCACCAAGGTAAGAATTACTGGGTTCTTTACAACACCCTTGAGTCCAAACAGCTTCTTAGGGATTGTTACTTCCTCACATTTTGCATTTAACTTTGTGCTTTACATTCAGAATGGTTTTGCTTTGTTTATTTTCGTGCATGTATCCGTATGAGTTCTCATGTGCGCCTGTGAACACGCCGGTGTCCTGTCCCACAGAATGAACAAGGACTGCATTCCCTCCATTCCTCTACCCTTTAGAGAATTTTCCTCTCCAAATCAGGGGAAAAGCATTCCATATGAGGAGCAACTTATCTCTTGCACAGACTTTTGCTCTCTCCCTCAATGCCAAGGAAGAGGAACTGTGGTCTTGGGCCTTGCTTATTATCCTGAACCCAGAAATTTCCATCAGAATCATTTCATAGCCAGCTGGCTTGAAGCACAGGTCTGTGGATGGCACTGTCTTTAACATTTGGCATTGTGAGTCAAAATCCTTAAACCCATGATTTTAAATTCCACTGTGTCATGAAAATACAGCAAAGAACCGGAATCTCTGTGTTTGCAGAGCGAAGTCATCTGCTCTAAACAAGAGAAAATAGAGGAAAAAAGCAAACAGAAGCGAGCAGGAGACATAAAAACATTACATACAGTGGATCAAAACGGAGCATGTAAATTGATGAAAAAATATGGCATGTTTCACTTATTTCTTTGACTTTTTTTCTGTTTGGCAAGGAACTCAGCAAAGTTATTCATCTTGCACAGTAATATTTCATAGTAGAAGCAAAGCTGGTCAGAGAAGTACCAAGAAGTAACAAATGACAGGACGAGAGGAAACGGCCTCAAGTTGCACCAGGGGAGGTTTAGATTGGATGTCAGGAAAAATGTCTTTGCTGAAAGGGTTATCAAGCATTGGAACAGGCTGCCCAGGGAAGTGGCTGAGTCACCATCCCTGGAGGTATTTGAAAGATGTGTAGATGTGGTGCTTAGGGTCATGGCTTAGCGGTGGACTTGGCAGTGCTGGGTTAATGGTTGGACTTGATGATCTTAAAGGTCCTTTCCAACCAAAACAATTTTATGATTCTAAGTTTTTAACTGTTGATGAACAAACCTCTCCTTTTTAGGTACAAATATGTCTTTGACTGTTGTAATGCAGCATTGCAAAAGTGGGACAATAAGTATATTCAAGAAGCTTGGCTGGGAGTGCCAAAAAATTTCATATGTAAATATTTGGTGGTGTTAATTGTACTTTACAAACATTGTTTTGATGTAGCTTTTAGAATTCTCAAATAGCATAAAACCAATGCAAATTGTTTGTGGTCTAGAATTCTCTGCAACAACATAGCTTATAGCTATGTTAACATGAGTTTAGGTTTTATGTAAACTCATGGAATCAAAGCAGGTGAAGCCAGACTATAATGGGAATAGGAGCTACATGCTGATGGTGCTTGAGGTAGTAGTTAATTTTTTCTCCCAGGCTGATCTTGAATGGATGTTCTGGTACAGTGATACAGGCATGATGCTGCTAGGAGTTGTTTTGCAGATGAAACGCAAAACTACTATTTGTAGCGGACCACTCCCATGGCCAGTGCCCTGTTGTGTCAGACTCCACGTGCAAGGTCTCCTTCTGGGCAGGGAGGATGCCTGCCAGGTTACAGATCAGACTGGCCAGCTGCGGCTGCAAAACTCTGTTGAGGATGCCGGTAGGGTACTGCAGAGGGCTTCAAAGAGAGTGGCGGAATGGATCTCTGTGGATTTGAAACTGTTTGTCCAGTAATTAATATTTTTTACCATCTTTGTTTTTCACCTTACAGTAAATCTTTTCCATTATTTAATCGATGTGTTCCACGAAGTCCTGAATGCTATTCCAAATATGCATCTGTCTTAATAAGGATGGTTAATGAAATGGATGTTTTTCACCGAATTCTGAGTGGAATATTGGCAGGAAGAAATACTGTGATAGGACTGAGTTTCCTTGCACTAGGTAAGGTTATAAATAAAAAGTGAATAATAATGTTCAATTAAAATGTGAGGTTTCAAATGTTGCTATTAACTTTATATTTTTAACCTAAAAGTGATCTTTTTCATATATTCTGGGCAGTGTTGTTTTTAAGCATGATTTTGTTTTATCAGGAGGCATTTAATAGACTGATGAAATACAGCTGTATGAAATATCAGATTCTGTGTTTCTTGATATGATCATATGCCTCATTTCAAGGGACTGTAAGAAACTGATGATGAAAAAAAATGGCATCAGCATGAACATTTTAACTTAAATCCTATACAAAATATTATTGAAAAGCTAATAATTCCCAAGGTGAAATATTTCAGTTACAAGCTCATTATTAGTAAGTTATAGGTAACTGTGTGTTTTAAATGTTAAAAAGGTTGCGAGTTTTACTAAATGCTGTTGCTTTTGAGACCACTGTTTAAAAATAAAAGGTCAAATTCTGCAAGAACCTTAAATTTATCTTTAAAGTAAATATGAGTTAAGTTAAATGGGTTGTAACACTCATAATAAACTTACTTTGTATATTTTTCAGCCTTCTCTTTTATACTGGTTTTAGCCTTCAGATTCATTCGGACCCTTCTGGTCCATACTTTGATTGCACTGGTTGTATTCGGGTTGTTATGTAAGTATATTTACCTTTTAGCATATGCTTAGTTAAATGGATCATCTCACCGACCTGAAGGAGAGGCAGCTGAACAAACAGCTATCCTTTTTCTCCATGGCCATCCTCAGTAACCACAGCCATTGGCTTACCACAGCCCTTTCCAAGCTGAGCCCTGGTTGCCTTTGGGTGCCAAGGTCTGGCTGTGCTGTTCCAGCTGCTGAGTGTTGGGATGATGATGATTTTTATTTTTTTATAGATGTGTGGAAACAACATATCTTTTGGCAGATAAATGCAGTCAGGAAAATGCTACCGTTTCACGGAAAGTTTAGTGACATTGTACATTGCCCACTTTAGAAAGGGAGAACTACAGGAATGTGTCCAGCTGAAGCTTGTAATTCCATAAAAGTTAGCTTTGTATCTCCTCAATGAAGTTACATGCCCGAGCTTTAGCACAACTGCAAGAAACCCAAACGTTCTGCTGCGGTTTTACCTCAGACTAACAGACAATTATGTGAGTTTTCTCTGTGGTCATTGATACTGTTCCTCTCCGCTACATGACAGTATTCCTGAGCTGAGCTTGGGTTAGGCGGAAGGGCGAGAGACTCATGAGGGAGGCCAGGCAGCCGTCGGTCTGCCAACAGCAGTGTGCTGCAGCCTGGGGACTGCTGCCTGCCTTCACGCTGCTCTTGTTTGCTCAGTTGTCTCAGGTGTTCTCTGGTGGCTCTATTATGACTACAGGAACGATCCCAGCACTGAACTGGAAACAGAAAAGGAAAATGTAAAATTTCTCCTTGGATATGCTATCTTCTCGACAATAGCTACTGTAAGTAGCATTTTTCCCTAAGCAATGGCAGAGATTGTAACTCGAAAACTTGAACTACAGTGGTTCTGCAACAGTAAAAATAATTTCTCATTCCTTTAAAATTTGAAAATGAGAATCAATTATAAGACCTGCTTACACTAATTTAAATAGTTTAATATCTTCATTGTGAAATTTGTTTGTCAGCACAGGGCTCTGCCACACTTCAACCCTGTACAAACAGTGTTAGCATTGGTGTTGTAGAAATGCAAGAATTGTGTTCCATCCCCATTATTCTCTGCGTCAGCTAACTGGAGAATCATGTTGAGTGAACAGAGGGGCTCTGGCTTGATATGAATGTGAGATCTATGGATTCAGCCTATCCCGGCAGCAGGAGAAAGGGGTGGCAGCTCTTTTAGACAGTGAAAGGCATAGTGAAGCACAGGCAGCAGTGTCTAGGCCTCAAGTTGAATGGCCTCTGCCATTCAGAGAGACCTGGACAGGCTGGAGAGTTGGGCGGGGAGAAATTTAATGAAATATAACAAGGGCAAGTGTAGAGTCCTGCATCTGGGCAAGAACAACCCCATGTACCAGTATAAGTTGGGGACAGAGCTGTTGGAGACCAGCGTAGGGGAAAGGGACCTGGGGGTCCTAGTGGACAGCAGGATGACCATGAGCCAGCAGTGTGCCCTTGTGGCCAAGAAGGCCAATGGCATCCTGGGGTGTATGAGAAGGGGTGTGGTCAGCAGGTCAAGAGCGGTTCTCCTCCGCCTCTACTCTGCCCTGGTGAGGCCACATCTGGAATATTGTGTCCAGTTCTGGGCCCCTCAGTTCAAGAAGGACAGGGAACTGCTAGAGAGAGTCCAGCACAGAGCCACGAAGATGATTAAGGGTGTGGAACATCTCCCTTATGAGGAGAGGCTGAGGGAGCTGGGTCTCTTTAGCTTGGAGAAGAGGAGACTGAGGGGTGACCTCATTAATGTATATAAATATGTAAAGGACAAGTGTCATGAGGATGGAGCCAGGCTCTTCTCAGTGACATCCCTTGACAGGACAAGGGGCAATGGGTGCAAGTTGGAACACAGGAGGTTCCACATAAATATGAGGAAAAACTTCTTTACGGTGAGGGTGACCGAACACTGGCACAGGCTGCCCAGAGAGGTTGTGGAGTCTCCTTCTCTGGAGACATTCAAAACCCGCCTGGACGCGTTCCTGTGTGACATGATTTAGGTAACCCTGCTCCGGCAGGGGGATTGGACTAGATGATCTTTTGAGGTCCCTTCCAATTCCTAACATTCTGTGATTCTGTGAAGTTACGGGGTTAAATTCTGCTTTTCTCTCATTGACCTTTTCCCAACAGAAAATCTGAGTGTGGCTTGCAACTTTAAAGTGATTTTTTCACTCCGATGTTGCAATGTTAAAGGAGTCATTGCTCAATATGAGTGTACAGACAATTTGTACTTCGTGAGACATTTCTCGAAGTGATTGTTCTGTTTTCTTAAAGCAGAGTAGGATCCATAGGCTGGAATTCACCAGATATGAACAGTCTGACTGTTTACAGTGACAAATATAAATGTGTCACAGATCAGATTTTTTTTGTATCCTCTGTAGGTTATGACCTTTTTACTTCTGTTGACACTAAAGGGGTAAGAAGTGGATGTGGTCTATCTCGATTTCAGTAAAGCGTTTGACACGGTCTCCCACAGCATCCTCGCAGCTAAACTGGGGAAGTGTGGTCTGGATGATCGGGTAGTGAGGTGGATTGTGAACTGGCTGAAGGAAAGAAGCCAGAGAGTAGTGGTCAGCGGGACAGAGTCCAGTTGGAGGTCGGTGTCTAGCGGAGTCCCGCAAGGGTCGGTTCTGGGACCAGTTCTATTCAATATATTCATTAATGACTTGGATGAGGGATTAGAGTGCGCTGTCAGCAAGTTCGCTGATGACACAAAACTGGGAGGAGTGGCTGAGATGCCGGAAGGCTGCGCAGCCATTCAGAGAGACCTGGACAGGCTGGAGAGTTGGGCGGGGAGAAATTTAATGAAATATAACAAGGGCAAGTGTAGAGTCCTGCATCTGGGCAAGAACAACCCCATGTACCAGTACAAGTTGGGGGCAGAGCTGTTGGAGACCAGCGTAGGGGAAAGGGACCTGGGGGTCCTAGTGGACAGCAGGATGACCATGAGCCAGCAGTGTGCCCTTGTGGCCAAGAAGGCCAATGGCATCCTGGGGTGTATGAGAAGGGGTGTGGTCAGCAGGTCGAGAGAGGTTCTCCTCCCCCTCTACTCTGCCCTGCTGAGGCCGCATCTGGAGTATTGTGTCCAGTTCTGGGCCCCTCAGTTCAAGAAGGACAGGGAACTGCTAGAGAGAGTCCAGCGCAGAGCCACGAAGATGATTAAGGGTGTGGAACATCTCCCTTATGAGGAGAGGCTGAGGGAGCTGGGTCTCTTTAGCTTAGAGAAGAGGAGACTGAGGGGTGACCTCATTAATGTTTATAAATATGTAAAGGACAAGTGTCAAGAGGATGGAGCCAGGCTCTTCTCAGTGACATCCCTTGACAGGACAAGGGGCAATGGGTGCAAGCTGGAGCACAGGAGGTTCCACTTAAATATGAGGAAAAACTTCTTTACTGTAAGGGTGACTGAACACTGGAACAGGCTGCCCAGAGAGGTTGTGGAGTCTCCTTCTCTGGAGACATTCAAAACCCGCCTGGACGCGTTCCTGTGTGATATGGTCTAGGCAATCCTGCCCCGGCAGGGGGATTGGACTAGATGATCTTTCGAGGTCCCTTCCAATCCCTAACATTCTGTGATTCTGTGATTCTGTGAAGAAAAGGTTCCTTTATATGCATGTGTGTTTCAGTACAACTGACTGTCATTTGCAGAACTGTGGGAACATCCACTGCTGCAGGTTATGTTTCTCTTCAGAGCTGGTGACTTATTTCTAGAGCAGGCAAGAAAACTAGTGAAGCAGCTGCCACTGGTTGCTTTTACTATTTTATAGAAACCAACCTCTCTTTTAAGTGCTGTTCATAGTTCCTTGTCATATACAAAGAACTGGGGACATTGTGGGGATTTTGACTGGAGGTTTCGTTGGTGTTTTGGGGTTTTTTTGGGGAAAAATATAATTTATTTAAATGAGGTTTCATTTTATGTCTGCTTTTCTTCCATACATACACAGCTCTCAAATTAGTTTGGTTGTGCTACTGTCCTTTCTGTAGAAAAGGACTGGTCATCCTATCATTGTGAACAGTAGCAAGCTGACCTGAGTAGGAAGAAAGTTTATGATGTACAGGGTACGTGAAAGCAATGTGTAGCATGTAACATACACTTGTGTTTGCTGTAAAGCAAAACTGACTGTTTCCATTGGGTGAATTGCAGTTTTATGAATCCTATTTTGTTTTAAGGAAACAGTAGTAATGATTTCAGAAAATCAGATTTTAATTCATAGGCTTTTTGATAATATAGGCAGTGTCTTAGAATGCTTTTCCAGTGCGCAGTGAATTTGTGTGAAATGCCTTGCTGTCATGTCTTTGTAATCTGTACCACCTGATCCCACATTTGACAACTCTGATACTTTTCTTAAGGAAAAAACCCAACAATTTGTCTTTTTATTTCCTGTAACAGGTTGTTCTACTTTCCCTTATACTTGTACTAAGAAAGAGGCTTCAGTTCACTGTACAGCTCTTTCGGATTGTTGGTAAAATCATTGGCAGAATTCCTTTCCTCCTGTTCCAACCACTCTGGACCTTCCTGATTCTCATTGTGTTCTGGGCATTCTGGGTTGCTGTACTACTTAGCTTAGGAACTGCAGGTAAGTATATGCTTTCCATGTTTTTGGATAAATGCTGTCTGTTTCCTAAGTTCACTTCTTAAATATGAGACCTCCTGGTGTTAGTGTACAAAATGTGGGCTAGCATTGTTACACAGCTGTGTTACTCTTTCCTTTTTTCGTTTATTTTTTTCCCCCACTGGTTGGAGTCTTCAACATTGCCATAGTTCTGTCAGTCATAGCACTACAGAAGAGAGATTTTTGCTCCTGTATGTGGATTTTAGTTTTGTTCTTTCTCAGTTACTTAATTTATGATTAGATTGTGGTAGATACAGTATATGTTTGATGTATTTAAATGAAGAAAGTAACAGAAAGGAGGAGACAGCTTTTAGTGCAGTTGTTATGAAATGAGAATGTTAATCTCCTCTGACTATAAACAATATCCAGGCAGAATGTTGTTTCTGAGCAGTAGTTTAATGACAACTGCTCTCATTATTTAGATTGGTACAATAGTATTTGGATTAATCCAGAGGTTCTTGCAGTTGTAGGGGAGGTGCTCTGTAGAAATAGTCAATCACTACAAAAGATCTGCATGAACAGATTTTGAGTATGGAAGTGGTATTACTGAGGGACAAACCACTGTAAGATCTGCCACTGATTGAACCGGGGTAATTTGGACGCTGTCTCTTAGCCCAGCATCATGCCCACCAAGGGAGGGGGAGGTTGTTCTTCTGTGCAACATCACCCAAAGAAGGGATGCTAAACTCTGTGTGGCTCTGGGAATAACTCCTCATGCAGATATCAGCCTTTCTACATAGGAAGCATTATGATTTGGGGGTTGTTTTTTTTTTTTTTTCATTTTAAATTTCTAAGGCCACTGCTAGGAGTCAGTTGTTGTCCTTTGGGTTGGAGCTGATGCAGAACTGATGCAGATAGAGGCAGTTGTTTGTCATTCCCATATTTGTTCATGGGTTTTCTATTTTCTGAATCTTGGCAGTAGTTTCTGTGTGGAACACCAAACGCAGCCGAGCTCTTCAAATGCTTATGTGTTGCCATTTCATCTTGTGTTTCCACCACCCCTTGAGATGGTGGTAGCAGAAACTCTGTACAGGCTTACAGATGTCTGCCAGGCCAGAGAAGCCTCCAGCCTTTCTGTAGCTGAGCCCGTTTGGCAAAACTGGCAGTATTCCCCACCTCCATGGGTCAGGTACCTTATTCCTCTTCCATCACAACTGTTTCCATCTCAGTCTCACCCTGTTAATTCTAGCTCTGTACAAGACCCACCTCACTTGTAACATGAGAGTCCTTCTGTCTGAGTCCATACTGGCATTGCAAATCACTCCCCCATTGCGTAGGCTAGACTAGGATCTGTTTCCCTCCAGCTTTCATTGAAGAGTCATGCAGGTTTGCAAGGATCTCTCTGTTTCTGCTGCCTTTCCTCCAGTAGCTCATGTCTGTCAGAAATGGCTGCTTGAAGCACTTGTCTGGCTGATAACCTGCTTCTCCTGCAAAATGGTCAGACATAGCAAGGCTGAATGTCCAACCTGCAGCCTCTTTGTGAGTTGTTCCTGGCTGACTAAATAGTCACGCAGATTCACTTTGCTTTAGGTGTCATGGATATTCCTTCTCCACACTCCTCTGAGTTGGATTTTTCCCTTTACGGAGGCAGCGTTACATGCTAGATACAGCTTTGTGTGGTTGTTAGCTTTTCTGCAAAATCTTCATCCCATTTATGCATGTATCAGCCAGGCAGCAGTAATTTTCAAACTGGCCTTGTGGGGTACCTTATCACTGGTTCAGACCAGTCCTTTATAGAAAGGAGCATCTCCTGAGCTATCAACCAACTGTTCATTTCATGCACCTGCTTGGACAGATGCAATTTGAGATAAACATTAACTGTAGTAAATCTACTAGCAGGTAAATAAAATGAATGATAACACACAGATTTGCTAAATATGTAATCAACAATAACTATTAGAGGAAATATTACATCCTTGATGTTAAGCTGACCTGGCCCATTACCCACAGGAAAATTCACTGGTACTTTTAATATGCACACGTAAGGATGTGAAGCTTGCCCTTGTTAAATCTAAATTTAGAAAATGCCAGCTGGGTCTGTTGTATTTGAAAGCTTTTGGAAACGGAGCAATCATTAGAAGAGTAGAAATATTTTAGCTCATATGACAGAAACAGTTTGATGATAAGGGCAGGATGGGGAACTAGTCAGGTATTTCCTGGATGCCTTTACAGACTTTGCAGGAAAGTAGTGACTTGCACATTATATCCGAAAGCAAATTCCACGTGTATTCACAGGGAAATAAAACCCAATGACAACTGCCTTTGAGAGGCTTTTTATGCTTTTTCCATGTTGTCCCACTTTCCTTCGTTGGTTATATTCTCTGTTCCCTGCTAGACATTTCCATTCAACTTTTTTTTTTTTTTCTGCCTGCTTGGAGAGTAGGATTCAAACAGTTTGTGACCTGCTGTTACATTCATAGTGCAGCACATGTCTCCCGGCTCAAAGGTATTTTATTTCTTGACTTCTCCCTACCATAATAGGAATGCTGATGTTCCCAGTGAGTGATACAAACAGTACAGTGCAGAAGGCAGCATAATCTTGCTACACAGTAGAGCAATGTTGAAGTTTCTAGGATGCTCTCAGTTTTGAAAGCATTGACTGTTTGCAGATTTAGTGTAAGAAGGGAAGGTCATTTCCAGTCACTTAACTGCCAATATATTGCCCATATGAGGAATCTAGTAAAACATACATTTCGACTGAGATCTTCTGCTAGGATATTTTTAGTGTTGATGTCAATCCTTGTAAGATTTTTCTGTTAACAATTAGTGTGGTAATGTTTAGAAGAGAATGTGCATTTGATAAATAATCCAAACCAGTTAAATGGTGGCTGTTGTTACCCAACAGGTGTAAACGGAATTCTTAGCAAAGTCCAGGGGTTGAGGTGTTTATGTAAATGGCATGTAAATGACCTGCAGCAGTGTCAGTGTCCACTAGGTGCCGATAAAGTAGTGTGAGAAAGTTTCTTCTGAATCTGCTCAGTTGTTTACTGCTGTTCTGATTACAGAATAACTCCTCCTGAGAGGAGTTCGAAGACAACAAAGGCAATTTTAGCATCTTAATGATCTAGGGAGGTAGTGAAGTATTGTTTTATCCAGCTATCAAGTTGAGATTTGTCGACGTGGCACAGGAGGTCGGTGTCAGCAGGAAGTATGGTAGTTGTTTGGATTTCCAGTCCCATGCTCTACCTTTGTTTTGTAGTTCAAAACTTGGACAAATGAACAGTAGACTAGATTTGGTATTGAGAATATTCCTTCAGATTTTATTTCAAATTTTCAGCCCAAATATGAGTCCTCTGCAATGCTGCCTGTTAAAGCAGCT
Source organism: Nyctibius grandis (assembly GCF_013368605.1). Taxonomy (NCBI): domain Eukaryota; kingdom Metazoa; phylum Chordata; class Aves; order Nyctibiiformes; family Nyctibiidae; genus Nyctibius; species Nyctibius grandis. The sequence goes on along the minus strand of NC_090665.1, from coordinate 30,532,940 downwards.
CACAGTAGGATAGCTCGTTGGGGGTTGTTTTGCTGTTCTAGGATGACTAGTACTTACACATCCTGTAAAAATAAATAAATATAGTGCTATATAGTTAATAATAAATTGGCAGAACAGCTTTGCATTTTCTACTAGTTTTCTACAATCGCCCTGTAAATGGAAGACATTTCTTTTGATTTTGAGTTTGGGGGACTTTTCGCAACAGCTGAGAGTACTTCTCTGACGATCTCACAAGATATCCTCTCTTTGAGCAATTTTTTTTCTGTTGACAAATAGTTGACTATCCAGGATCAGTCTATAAAATACAGGTGGTAGTTTTCTTGGGTTTGATACTTTGACTTTTTATTCTCACGAATACATTTACTGGGGCTGTGCAGACTATTTTTAAAATGCAAATATACCAAGAAAGCCGAAAAAATGAAATGTTTACAAAGACACTAGTCTTTTGTCTAATACAGAGAAATGGGCAAGTGAAACTGGCTTGCTGCTGTGCTGCACCTGTTCTTAACATTTTCCTTGAGTCTTCACTAGTTATATAATATTTATAGCATCTCTGCATCTTACAGCTCTGGAGCACTTGGTCCTCACTTCAGCTGTGGTGCACCTGATCGTAATGCGACCACACAGACACCTTACTTACATCCCCTCCAAAAGTTAGTGTTACTCTGAGAGAAGACGAACTTCTTGGGAGCTATAGGAAACTATAGCCCACACTTGGAAAGGTACTTATGCGCATGACTAACTTGAAACACAGGGATAATCCTATTAAAATCAGTGGGACTATTTATGCATTTTAAGGTAGGCACCTGCTTAAGTACCTTGATAATTCAGAATCTGTAAGAGGGAGCAGAGACTGAGTGAATTCCAAACCTAGAAAACTAGGAGAAATGCCAGACTCCACGAGACTTGAGACAGCACAGTGGCACCAGTTAGAACCATTAGCTGGCTAGGAATGGAATTCAGCTGTGCTTTGGAAAAGCTGGTATGTTTTAGAGTCATGGAGTCTTACTGTTGCTAATTTGTGTGGCATTTCACTGCAGAACTGAAGTGGCCATGTGGCACAGCAAAGCATGTCTTTCAACTTTTCAGCATGCAGAAGCTATGAAGTCCACATGGCATAAATCTTATGGATGTAGTGTAGGATGAGAAGCTGGTGTGAGATTTTTTGTAATGAAGGTGCATCCTACAGGCAAGTGAGCAATAAAACTGCCACATGAGTGCGTGCACTAGCAAAACCAGTGATAAAAATGTATTTCCTGCAGTCAGCTAGCTTAGCTGTAAATACCACTACATGGAAAAAAGCTAAATAAAATAACACAATAAATTCTGTTGCAGGAGGCATGAAGATACAGTGTATGATGCCAGAACCTTTCCTTACTTAGCAGTGGGAAGGGCATATCATATTTTCACATTAACAGGAACTGATAAACAGGCTCTCAGTATTTTCTGGTCAGTGGTTCTTTGTTTCTGATAAGGAAATTGCTGAACCAGCCTTCCCAGGAATTTTCATCCCTTACAACGGCCTACTGCTGCAGGCATCAGCAAAACCTTGCAGCAGCAGTTACCGAGTAAGAGCACCTGCCATGAGTCTGAAAGCACCAAAATGTAGTCAGTGATACTGCACGTGCACACTGACTTTTGTATCATTGCATTGCTGTGCTGACTGACGTAATGGCACAGCACTGAGCTGCAGAGTCTGATAGAGAAACTCTTCTGAATTCTTCTGCACACACTTGTGCCTGTTTGCATTGTTAACAACACTTCTTTGAAGTATTTGCAGCAGTTCAGCATTTGTACTGATCAGAGGCTTTCAGATTTGGTGATTCAGCTGTAGGGACTTCAGTTCTTTACTGACTTCTTAATGTTATCACTAAGAGTGAATAGTACACCAGAAAGATTTGTGGTTATGTAGTTGGAGAAGAACATTCTGTTGACAAATTAAACTGTATTTCAAGGCTTGTTGAGAAAGTTTAGCTTGTGTGAACAGATAGATGACAGTGGAGTGATGAGGAAAATGGCATATACTTTTCTCAGCAGGGTATCAAGGATAGCTTTAAAGTTTATCTGTGCTACTAAGACTGACATATGAAAAATAGTATTGCATGTAATTCTGTGGACAAAATTATGCATGCACGGTAGGCCCAGAAGACAGGGAATCAGTCAGACATGTATGTTTACATTAGTAAACAGATTTCTGTGAAGTAACAAAAACAGTTTACCATATCTAGACAGCAAAGTGATCAATGGTGAACTCACAGGTGGATGTGCCTAGTTTCTGTGCAGCAGAGTACAGCACTGTGCCCATGCACATGTGTAAGGTTGGCCAGGAAAGACAAAGCTGTAACTGTTGGTACTGCAGGTGGTTATTTCAGCAGGCTGATAAAAAGCAAACAGAATTAGTTTACCATACATATGTTTGTCAGTCTTCATGACAAAACCTACAGAAGCAAAGCCTGAAATGTGCCTTTTTTTTGGAAAACAATTGTTCAGGTGGATTGTCTGGTGGAAAATGTGCTTAATTCTGCTGCCAAGTGGTATAGTGTCTCTGCATAAACATGGAGAGGTAGGAGACCTTCTTGTATCTCATTGACCTGTCATTTGCATAAGTTCCCTCAGTAAGGGCTACAGACTATGGTTATTGAGCATATTTGACTAGTTGTGTGTGCTGCAGGAAAATGGCAATCTAGAGCCTCTGGAAGAAGTAAGTGTGTTTAAAAATTCCTTGAATTCAGAACAAGAAGGAATGGTATAGCACAAAGCTTATTTTAATGTACCACAGTGAATGAATCTATACTCAAAAATTTCCCTAAAAAAGAAAACCAAACAACTTTTGCATCCAAACTTAAAACCAGGGGAGAAGAAATCTGAGATATGAGTAGTAGCTTTTCCACACCATCAAGTATCTTGCATTTTGCAGGCTTAAAATACATTTGAATATAATGGAAGCAACAATATTTCTGTGAATGACCAACCATACAGCACTGCAAAGAGCTTGCCTGCTTAGCTAAAATTTCCTTTCGGAAAACAAAATAGCTAGAACATATGTCTGTGTTTGCGCTTCAGCAAAGGCTGCCTTGAAGAACAAGTCTGATACAGCACCTACAAACTCCTCCTTGAGGCTAGCTGTACTCTGTTGATGGATGCAAGTCTTGATTACAAGAGTGCTGAGAATAAGATTGACTCAGCTCTAGGAAGAATGCTTAGTTTGTATGCTATAAATCTATTCATAGACTTACTCTTTTCTTCTTGCCCTTGAATAGCGAATAGCTCTTCTCTGGGCATCTAAGAGGGATGAGTTTCTTGTAGTGCTAATGTTATAGGAGTAAAATAATTCAATTTATTTTATGCAATACATATTTAAGCTAACCATATAATAATTATGCGCCCATTTAGCATTTTTTGATCCTTTCAAAGCACTTTAAAATCATTTTGCAGTGCTACTGTGGAGTCGATGAATACTTTTCATAATTTACAGACAAACAGACCTTGGTTCTGAAGACTTATAAAGCTTGTCTAAACCTGATGGTATTAATGAAAGCAAATCTTTATTGTTTCTACTTTTAGGTATTCTTGAGTACGAACTCTGTGGCTATAGAAAAATAGGACAGAAATAAGTGAACCATTTCATAGATTTGGGCTTTATATCTGTGGTAGTTTTGAACTTGAAGGTGGTGCGCTGTCCTCTGGGAGAACATGAAGTATGAAGTTATAATGCTGTTCTAACAGTAATAGACAATTCTATGTCTCACTTTTTTATTTCTTTCATGGAGTTAGAATAAGAAACTGCTCACCTCCAGAGATCGTTTTATTCTGTGAATATGTTTATCTTTGGGGTTAATAAGCTTGGTAAACTAAAAGAATAGCTGGTTGTGGACCTGGAGACCTTTCACTAGGAACAAATGTCCCAATGCCATTATCCCCTGACTAGACTTCAGGTCCAAGGAGCATAAATGGGTTTGCATAGAGAAAGGTCTGATTGCCAAGTTATCTGAGTTACCCTCACCTATTGTGAAAAGCCATCTATTGAATATGGAATAAATTATTTGTTATTAACAGAATTGGAGGTAATTTCTTTTAGCTTGAATAAGTGATTTTGTCAATGTTCCTGAATACATTAGTAACATTGGAGCACATACTACTGTACAGATGTCTGCTTTTTTTTTTTTTTTTTTGACAGGCTGCCTTTATGTGCCTGTATTTTGCACAAAGATTGCAAAGTATAGAGGACAGAAAACGATTTGCCATGCTTCTAATTAGTAATAGGAATTAAAATATTTTTTTTTTTTGTTGCAATGGTATGTTATGCATTCTTAATATTTTTCTGCAGTCTTTCTCTTTTGCTTCTTATAAAAAAAATGTAAAGCATTTCATAACTGACTGAATTTATTTCAAATTCGAGTGAAGAAAATTAAGAGTTCATTTACTTCTGAAGCATTTGATTACTCAAATCTTGAGTAATGTTTTCTTAGAAGTCTTTACTAATTTGTAGCTGTCCTCTTGACTTTATTGGCAGCTGTGTCTCAATCCCAATTTAAACCCACGCATTTGCTTTTTGTAAGATTTTATTTTTCAAAATTCTATTTGAAGTACAAAATTTTTGCTCTCTGACTTTGTTAGAATGGATAGAATTAAATAGCACCTGAATTTATTTTTTTTATAATTTTATTGAAGAAAATTTAAGAAAAAGGGTATAGAGCACTTATATGTACCTTTTTTTTTCCCCCTCATCTGGTGTGTTATAATAATACAGTGGTGTAATCCCAACTCCAGGTACTGCACAAACTACTTCAGGAGGACAGGTAGAATACAGATCTCTCTCTGGAATTTCCTACATGGCATGGTATCATTTCGTTGGCCTTATCTGGACTAGTGAATTCATTCTTGCCTGTCAGCAAATGACGATTGCAGGGGCAGTGGTTACTTGTTACTTCAACAGGTGAGTGCAGAATATCCCCCATATAGTTTTGGGGATTTTCCAGCATTTGCTTTCAATCTTTTTCTAGGCAAAATAGTCTCAAATAGACCGCAATTTATGTCAATATCTTGGAATCCAATTTAATATAAAATAGTGTTGGTTGTTGCAAGATCTCGAGTAAGATTTTACAATCTGTACGATATTAATGTGACTCACCCCTACTGCTGGAGTTAGCTGGCCAAGTTGAGCTTTGATACAACCCAACAGAGATCAGTTGACTCTGGTGAAATTGCCATTCATAAGGCACAGGCTGCATTTGACCCTTTTCCAGGAGACTGCATGAGCTCCAAATGGAGATGCAATATACAGCTACTTGGTAATTTCATGTATTCATAGGCAGTTTGACCTCTTCCTAAGTGTTCATCCCTGCTCTGTGTTTGCATTTCTTCTGACTGCGTAAATGCCTGATCTGATACTCTTTTTTTCATTCTGTGCAGATATGTTAACTGTAAATGCTTTAACACAACTGTTAAGAATTTAGCGATGTGTAAACAAACTTTCTTGATTTGTATATTGCCGTGAAATGTAAATGTGGAGGAAATGAGGAAAAATCTCTACTTTTCATGATTTATACTGTTTTTTAGACTTGCAGTATTGTGAAATGAAATTATATTGGTTTCATGCACTGGAGTGGTGCTATCCTGTCATTGCAGGGGGAGATTTAAATCTCACAATACATTGTTGAGTTTTTTGACAATGAAGAGAGTAGTATCCTGAAAGCATTTTTCCTCATAAATATTTTATGAGATCTCTCACCCTCATTGCTCTGTTCCTCTACACCCAGTGATGAGATTTTCTGATCAGTGAAAACCTCTGTCATTTTAAGGCATTTCTTCATTTTCTTTTGGAGGAATATGGTGATAATCTCAATCTGTTGGAAAATTAGCCCTTGAGGAAGGTGACCTGAGAGTGAGTCAGGAACCTGGCAGGAGAGGGACCCTGGAGCACTGGGTGTAGCCACCTGGGACAGTCAGGCTCAGGTGGCTGAAAAGGGAGGCTTTGGGCTTCTCCTAAACCTAGGCAGCAGGTTTCTGTCGATGGTCGCTAGAATGTATCCCTGTATGTTTCAGTTGCTGATAGAAAGGCCTCCTGCAGAAAGGTTTCCAAGTGGTCTGCTCCGCTCCGCCCTGCACAGACAGCAGCACGGGCCCTGCTTGCAGGAGAGACTCTGTAAGGATTTCCCGCTGGAGCTGACAGCGGCTCTGCTCCAGCCAAAGCAGGGAAGCTGGAAGACCTGGTAACAGCCAGTGCCCACCATTGTTTTAAGTGATGTTTTGTCATGCCATCCAAAAGGCCAAAGCAGGGCAGTGTGTAGTGCATGGTGTATCAGGGGCCTGTCTCTGCTAGGATTCTCTACGCAGCCAACAGCCATTGCCACTGAACTGGTGCTAGTAAAAGAGCAGAAAAAAACAAAAATGCTGCTTTTTCAAAGGTTGAGATCTGTACGCAGTCTCACCCTACTATTGTGCATGCCATGATAGGACCCGAAAAGGGAGGAACTCGCATTTCTTATGTCATCTCCTTTTTCCTATTGAAGCTCCAAACACAAGTCACTAGCATGACTGTGGTTCTGTGGGTAATGGTCTGCTCTTTTCTTATAAGCAGGTTTATGTTCCTCAAGCTTTAGCAATTGATTCAGCTTTAGCAGCTGAATGCTGAGGCACTAAGGGTTCATTTAAATTGGCTTGCTTGAGAAAGCACAGCAAAGAAATGCAGTTTCACTGACTTACTGGGTTGTGTGCTGCAGTGCATTTTGGTACCACACACCATCTAAATCCCCAAGGCAAAGATATTGTCTATATCTTTTTCACACAGAGCAGGGAAGCACCTGTAGAAACCATTGTGATGACATTTACTGCTCTGTTAGGGTCTTCTGCTTTCCAGCTATTTTTTACTGCTGCAGGAACTGACTGCAGAGTACAGAAGGTTCCTGCACCCAATTGTATTGAAATAATTTTGTACATCTACTGTCAAGCTCTCCTCTTTCTTGCCAGGTGACATGTACTGTGTTGAGAGAGTTGTGCTTGGAAGGAGAAATGCAATTTTTCTGTGGTGATGATCCCTCTTCCTGGCCTTTAGGCTGTCAGCACAGATCTGCAGAGACGCAGAGCAGGGTAGGAATGGGGAGAGGATGGTTAGCTGCAAGAGCTGTCGCACCATCAAGGGCAAGGGTTATCTCAAGCTGTTCCAGCAATTCTGAGCTTGTCTGCTGTGTGTTTTTAATGTATTCCCTGGGGCAGCATCGTAAAGGCATGTCACAAGAGTTTGTTTATGATACCTCACAGAGATGCTTTCTTCTTGGCTTGTAAGTGCTCTGAGGAAATGGCACAGCCTTTCCCTGCGGAAATCTCCTTCCACAGCTCACGCAGCAATGTGCTGCATGGTCAACAGCCACAGTGGAGATGCAAATGGAGAGGGCAGGGGGGTCATTTTAGCTGGATTAGCTTTACAGGTGACATACGTTTGACCTGTAATACCACCACTGAAATGGATTTTGCCTTCTTTTACTTCAGATGAAACAAGACTACATGAAAGATTTTATTAATTTAATAAAACAAATAGAACTTTTTTGCTTAATGATTACTTTTTATGACTTGTGAAAAGGACTCAGTCTTATAAAAAATGATCTTTGTTACTATTGCTGTTTTACATGAGGGTTTATTTTCATCTTAGTGTGCTTAGGTGTTGTGTGTGTATTTACCTTTTCAGTGAGATGAGGCTTTTTACCTCCCTGGGATTAAAGGAAGGTGGTATGGTAACTTGACCCCTGTCACAGGCATCACTGTCCTGTCTGTGTTTGAGCTTATTCAGTAACTCCAATGCATGTATGTCGCTGCACAGGGATGAAATTAAGGAGATATATAAGCATTTGCAGGATTGGGGTTTTCCACCTGACTCTAAAGTGTTCAGCACCACAACTTCCGATAGGTTCAGTGCGAGGTGAAATACATACAACTCCCAGTAAGTCAAAAATCCAGGTTTATGGATTTGCACCAAAGTCATTGAGAGATTAACTAGGACCGAATTTTGAAAGGATTCCTCTTCCCTTTTCAAATACATCTGCAATATTTATGAGCATCCTTTGCCCTACTTACATACTTGACCTAACCCATGTAAAAAAGCCATCAGCACGTATGTAGTCAGACCTGTCCCTTGTGGTTTTGAGAGCAGGTAAAAGTGCAGTTGGAAGTACAGTCTGATAATGTCTCTTTTATTACAAATCTTGTAATTTATTGTACTTGTTTAAAAACTGAGATTCATATTTACATATATGATTCATTCCTCAACACTTCTGAAGTATTTTACGCTAAATCTCTTTTTAGGCAGTCTTTGAAATAGATGAGGCAGGATTGAAGCAAACTATAAGCACAGGTCTGAAAAGGACAGGCTTTTAAAGAAATGCTTTTTTTTCCCTTTCAAATGTCTATGTCTTTTGGGTGTGTCAAGATTACATTTTTTCTTCACACAAAAAAGTGGTTTTAAAATGAAAGCTGAGATGCATGTGTGATCATTTGATTCAAGGAACTCAAGAAAGAGATCGAGTGTCACAGAGCTCACAAGAAAATAAAGACAATTGGCAGCACTGAAGAAAGAAAATTATTACAAGATGATGTGCTATTGAGTACAGGTTCACAGGATTTTGGAATAGTAGTGTTCTATGTAAATCAAACAATCCTGTGGTAACATAAAATAGGAATACCAAAGAGGAAAAGAAAGCTGTGGCCCTAATCAGTCTTATAACCAGTTCTATCAGCAGATTCCTGTTTTGTCCTGATACCTTGGGTGCATGCTGTGGGATCTACATGCACAGAATTCACTGCACAACATGAACTGCCTACAAAACCTTATGCATATGGCTGACTGTGTGCTTGTGCTAAAGTCATTTCAGGATTGCAGCCATATAATGTACAAATCTGGGTGAAACTTCATCCTTAAGGGTAATTGGGTGTAGGCAGATGATTGAGCCAATCTTGAACTGTTTAGAGTCACAAGCATCGCTTCTTGTTGTGTTTAGCTAGCCATTTTCCTATGTTTCCTACCCTGTGCCAGAATTACAAGGAAAATGTTTGTTCTTTTTCAAATCTGTTTGGAAGCAAAGCAAGAAACCTCATCAGACCCTGTTCCTGTGAGAATTCCTTTGCTAGGAAAAGGTGTGGAAAAGCATGTGTAGAAATTTATCTAACCTGACCTTCAAATTCTGAGATTCCTGCTGATTAATCAGTCCTGTTAAAAATATCAAAACCCTTAATTTTTCTTGTCAGTAGTGAGTAAATTATTAATAGAAGTGTAAACTTTGTCCTTTCTGTATTTCTCACCCTTGGTTAACATTTAACTTGCAGAAACTTAATCTTTTATATTCTGAGATCTGACTGAGACTGTCATCTGTAAGGTAGTATATGAGGGAAAAGGAAACAATGGTACTGTATGGATAGAATAACTCATCTATATTGTGGTGTGTGTGTTTCTAACACAGAAACCTCATGACTTAAAAAAAAACCAACCGCCTTATTCAGTGTAAAATTCCACTATCCCCCAAGCTGTTCCCCTAGTTGTAAGACCAAAAATAGTAAATGCAGCAACTGCTTTGCCGGAATTTCCTATTTAAAATAATGTGGTATATTCACATATTTAAATACAACTTCTTTCCTGCAAAGTATTTTGTGTTTTGAATGAACTGCAGTGATGCCTTCAGGATTCTTGCAGAACTGTGATACCTATCTTGATGAAGTGTGTATGATTTAAATCCTTGCAGAAGTGAGGATTTAATAAAAAGACATTTGTAGAGCTTTTTAGCCCCAGTCACTCTCTTATCACTGCCTTTTTATTTTTTAGTTTCTTGTGCAAACTTTTAGTTTTTCCACATAACAGAGGTTTTGAAGGTTATGAAAATAGGACATCTTATTTGTAATAAAGGTCTGATCTTTACTTAACTGCTTAGTCAAACTGCTGCTGGCTCTGTTGCCTAAGTACATTTTTCAGGGTTGAGCCAATTGCTTAAGAGTTGCTTTATAGAAGGGCTATTTATGACTATTGATCAGTGGGGTTTTTTTTAATCCTCTGAAATATTTTTTAAGGTATTTATAGTGTTAATCTAATTGATTTGAAGAGGGGTGGGGGCGTGGCTTTAAGTTCATTTCCTGGTTTTCATATAAATTCTTGAGAGCTGTGTCACACTACTCTCTGTAAATGATTGACATTAAACTGACCTTTATAAAGGAACCAAGAAAATAAAACTTGTATTTGGGATTCTTAGGCCAATTTTTTTGTCTTTGCTTTTCAATTTTGGGAAACACATTATTTCTCCAAAACAGTACAGGTTAGTGTGCAGTAGAATTACAAGCTTTTCAGGCCAAATTATAATCCTGAACATATAGTATGATATTCCTTTTTTGTGTATTCAATTTATAACAAATCCTTTTGAGTGAAAAAAAAAAAGTATTAATTATCTGAACAAAATTTAAAACAAAATTTGGCCAAATTGCAGCAATAAAAGTAGATAGTAGGTCTCAATTTTACGTGTGAGAGCTTGTGATATTTTTTCTAGTTTTAATTTTACCACTAAAGCAGAAATAGCGGATTCATTCCTTCAGACTAAAATCATGCAGAAACAACAGTCAAATAAAAGATTGCAGAGAAGAAGAGAAGTGAAAGAAACTGGAGAGTGGTGTTCAAGGGAGCATTCTCAGATGTTGTTCACTTCTGATATTTTCCATTGTAGGTTTTTTCTAGATATTTTTCCATTACTGAATACATCAAAACAGTCATCATTGCTTAAGAATTAAACTAATCCAATAAAAGTTATAAACTTGGCTGCTGTCCTTTGGACTAAGGTGAACATTCAGATAAATTCAGTAGGAAAACTTGAGTTGTTCAAGTGGGAAAGCAGACACCAGCTTAATTCTTTAAATTTCCGAATACTGAAAAGATACAATGTATATCTTCTTAAATAAGTTTCTAAAACATTTTAAAATTGTTTGTTTTTCTTTCTAGAAATAAAAATAGCCCACCACCTCACCCAGTCCTGTCTTCCGTATCAGTTCTTTTTTGCTATCATCTAGGAACTGCTGTAAAAGGCTCATTTCTAATCACAATACTGAGAATACCAAGGATCATTCTCTTGTACCTTTATAATATCCTAAAACAAAAGGTAGGTATATACTTCTGTAACACTATAAAAATAGTAGTTAAAACATGAAATTCGTGGGAAAAAATGTGAAGAATATACTTCTTGCTTGAAAATGGATGATATGATGTGGATTTTATATTTTAGCCCATTTTCTTCATTAAGAAAGCTTTCTCTTTGTGCTTCCTTTATTTCTCTCAACTCAGATATTTTTAAAAGCAGAAAACACCAATATTAAAACCCACCCTTATTTAGTGTTTATATAGAAAGTTTTTTGTGAAGTATAAAGGAAAAATTTGGCAGAATGCTCTCTATAAAATTTTTGCATCATAAATTTTAAAAAAGCACAGGTAAGTAAGTACATTATTGTTGCATATAAAATATCTTATAGGAAAGATTTCATCTGCCTTGTAGTATGAGTTTCTAGAAAGAATGTAGCAAATAAGAACTATTCCAGAGATTTGTATAGGATCCAAACCACATCTTTTAAGATACATAAAAAATATAGTTGGGCTGTTTTGATAGTTGCTTGCCGCCTTTCTGTCTTTCATGCATCTCTGCATCTCTTCTGCTGGAACCATATCATTGCAGTTAGTTCTGGTGCTTTGGCAAGGAGACAGGGCTGTCATGACTGCACAGGTCTGATTTTAGAGGAAGATTTAGGCAAAGTTTTTAAATGTAGGTTTTTTCCTCTACAGTTTACCTTGGCCTTGAAGAATGTTATGTATAGTAATGACAGGGTATTTACATTGACCATCCCTGGTACCTATGGGGCATGTGTGTGGGCTATAGTTCATGAGGGCTTAAACAGAAGGCCCTTGTAATTAAGACAATTGAAAGATGTGTAGATGTCTGGGTTTATGTCACTTTCATATGAAAGCCTTGGTTGTAAAACTTGGTGAGCTGGGTCAACTAAGGACTTTGTTTAAAGATGATAGGTGAGGTAAGTTGTGCTAGAAAGAAGACAGTATTTTCTGTCTAGAGGAAGCAGAATAAGTGGACTTGTTTGGTACACGGTTTTGTAATCTGAATAGCTGTAGAAGATTTAACTAGCAAAGAAAGACTATTTGTGTCTATAGCAGTGTACTACAAGCTCCTTTCCCCAAGCATTCAGCTGGGGATGTGATGTGACCCATAGCTGTAACTGCTCCTAAAGAGGCTATAAAGTGCTTAGGCCAGCTTGTGTTCCCAGTCCACAGACGGATCCCCCCTGCCCTGCAAAGAAACCTTGCTCCTTCCCATGGGAGAAAGGACAGGCTATGGCCCCTTTCCATTGAGGCTTTTCCCATAGAGGACCAGAGTAGTGGTACTAAACGATGGAGAAGTGATGCTGCGTTCTTGTAGAGCTCACCCAGACTTTGCCACCCTCACAAAAAATGCTGATGTTTTCTGTGAACAGGAGGAAAAGTCAACGGTATGCAAGCTTGTAGGTAAGTTCACAGATGTTTTCTACACAGCAGTCTTCAAGCAGAATCAGAGAGGAGATTGCAGTTGAAGTCCCTTGCTCTAGGTTTTTAATAAACAGTACTTACTGAGATTAATACAGTTTTAGTAAAATAATCTCTCCAGCAGTACGTGGCAAGATTGAAGTATTTCTCTGCTGTCAGGAGTTTGCATGTACAGTCACCATTTTAAAGAAATTATTCCTGGAATATTTTCAAGAAATTCTTTGGAAAAAAGTTGGGAGGTTCGTGGTTTCTGCACGAACAATGGTAGTTGTGGGGACCTGAGGTTTTCATATAGTGACTGGAAGATCTCTGCTTTCCAAAACAAAACAAAAACATTCTGACCTCTGGAAAAAGAAGGTTGAAAGGACTCGAGTATCACTGAACTGAATTTCCTTTTGCTGAGAAAAACAGCCAGTTAAATTTGGAAGACTACCAATGGCTACCAAGATGTCTTTTTCTTGTCTTGCTTGGTAAAATCTTTATATGATGAACAGTTCTGAGCTTGTGATGTGATGGGGGTAGGGAGTGGAACAAACAGTGAGCTTTTCTGCTCTGTTTTTAGTATGAAATTAATATAGATCAACGGTCTATGAATGGTCTGTTCTAATACATGATTTTTCCTCCTGTCCTGAAAAATGAATGTATGCTCTGAGTCAATACATACACACGTGCATATAAGTCCTTCTGCCCATTCTTTTATTTTTGTTCATTAGGGTACCAGTCATTTCAGAACCGTGAAGGTTATTTGATCAACAAAAAAGTTAAAAATCTCTCAGCGTACTCCCCGATCACTGTGAAGTACTGTAAGGGTTACTGACCTGCCTGCCTGTTTTGTTCTCCAGGCAGCTGTTAGCTCACAATGCTGCTTGCAGCACTTATTTTCTTTTCCCAGAGAAGAATCTTCCATCCACAGGAAGAAAATGCTCGGCTCATCAGTCCTTAATACTGAAGGGTCTGAATTAGAAACAGTTCATATAATCCTAAAGGAAATATCTGCTGCGTAAGGGAATGCTTTAGTAGAAGGGTCAGTCACCTGCAAAGCAAGTTTTTCTAAAATGGCAGTTTTGTTTGAATCTAATTCTGTGTCCAGTAACCAAACATTTCATTTTGTTGCAGGAGAGTGCATGTGCAAAGTGCCTGTTCAAGTGCTGTTTCTGCTGGTTTTGGTGCCAGGAATGTTGCTTAAGATACTCTAACCAGGTACACTCTATCATCTCTCTGTCACTCAACCATCTGCATACCTAGTCTGGAAACCCTGTGTGTATGCTAGCTCCATTTAGCATGACTAAAGCAACATCCAGTGCATGCAAGCCAAAGTTTCCTGCTGGCCACCTAAACTAAACAAACAAAAAAAGGTCTTCAAGTGTAGACGGAACTTGTTGCAAAGAAACAGGGAATTGACAAACATGCAAGGTGCAAGATTTTACAAAACTCTTAATACAGCTTGAGATAGCCCTTTCAGAGGGCCACTTGCTATTTGTGAAGGTAATTAACATTTTGTTGAGTTTTGTCAGACGGGCTACTGAAATACAGAGGGTCCAGGTGGAAGGAAGCAATGAAGAAGCCCACCTGGAGATGTGTCATTAAACTAGATACAGTATTTTCCACCTGAAAGCCCTGAATAAAGAAACTTGAACTCCTGGCTGATTTCCATTATCAGTATATCTGGGAATATGATCCACGATGAAAAAGCCAGATGATATAATATTCTCTTTCTTTGAAAGACATCTTTGTTTTGTTAGCAGTTTTGTTTCAAAAGTGTTTTTATTGGAAACGGATGATTTCTGACATACAGCAGTTTTTCAGATACTTGACTCCTACTTTTTCCGTCCTGATCTTTTTCTCCAGGTGTTTTCCAGCTCTGTTTACATAATTGTAAATAGTTAATTTTTCTCTGTGTCAGTCCCCTTTTGTTATCTGTAGTGACTGTGGTATTCTTAATGTGAAAGGGAATCAGATGTTCATGCTGATTCCTAACTCTCTGACTGGTCTTTGTTCTCAGTGCTGAGGGCAGTAGTGAAGTAAACAAGACAATTCTGATAAAGGGTCTGACTTCTCCTCTAAAGTAGATGCATAAATTAAGCTTAATCTTGGACAACTACGAAGAGAACATTTTTCACTTAGTTCAGATTAAATACTTGTGCAGTGAAATCTCTCATTCTAGGCGATGAATTTTCCAGACTTACATTTTGAAGGTAGATCTTATGGTCACTGACTCAGTGAGGAATCTCAGAGTTCATTTTGACTCCAGGCTTTCCATTTGTAGTCACCCTTTCCCCTTGGCTTCCTGCCTTTCAAAGAGATATCCAGCATCCTAGTGTTTACTTTCTCCAGCTGTTGTATGCTGTGTGTTTCTTAAAAGAAGAATTAATTACTGTAATGTTCTTTCTTTTGTTTCAGAAGGCTGTATTGTAGCTCTTGTTCCATTAAAAGATTTCCTGTTTCCTAATCTATTGTAGGCAAATTTCTGTTTTTATGAGTTATGGTTTTTAACCTAATGATTATAATACCGTGTTTGCTGTTAGATAATTGTTTGTTTGAAAACCTTTTTGGCAAAGATGATGGTGTTCCACATGCTCCAAATCCACGGTAATTTGTGTGAGGGTTAGAGGAGGAGAAAAGAAAGAACACGCTGCAAGATTTTAATAGAAATTTTGTCTGTATGAAGGGGTAACATTGGTCTCAGATTATTGCATTTCATAGAGTAATTAATATATCTAATTAGTTTTTTCTCTTTGTCTGTAAAGAATGTATTGAAGCCTATTTCTTTAAAAAATAGATTTTGACTAAGATTGAAAATCTTGATCTTCAATTTTGAAAGTCTGCAGCCAAATGTAAAAAAGAAAAAAAAAAGGAAAAAAAAAGACAAGTCTGCAGTTTTAAGCAGCCTAACATATGGCTTGATTAACGGAAGTGCTGAACTCTTAAGTGCTCTTACTGAGATCAGTGAAAGCTGCTGGGTACAGCCTTGAAATTTCACATAGGTGTTGAACATGGACTTGAGAGTAGGACTTGGGAGGGGTTAAAAAACATGTTTCTAACATTTTGAAAGTATTTTTAGTTCAGATTTTAATTTTTTTGTGAGTTGAAATTACTGAAATGTGGAACAGCTGTTATAAAAGTCGGTCCAAAACTCATTGTGTGTGTTAACATCCCTTACTATATTTTTGCCTTTTATTCTAGTATTACTTTCACTGTAGTAATAAACATATAATTACCTGAAACTCTTAAAAAAAAAAAAAAAGCCTTCCCCATCACTTCTGCACTATTTTCTTCAACCTGTTGTTATATTGCTTAGAAGATTTAAATTTTTTCTGCTCCTTCATTTGCAAGTTTAATCAGGATTAAACAGAGCCCTTGTTTTCCCTCTGGGGAACTTGCAGATGAGAAACAGGTAATACTGGTGTTAGAGTGCGAGATTCTTTCTTCCCATTCAGTATCAACCAAGGGCTCTGTTATGTTATCAAAGAGTACTTTTTGGGCTGAGGTGCCATCATTCAGGTGGGATTTAACACTGACTTTGATAGCTGCGTGCATCCCTGAAGTGACTCGTTCTCTGCAGGCTCAGCTAAGTTTTGTTCAGCTCTCCTGGAACTTAACCAAAACAGGGCCAAAAAGGTACCCTGTCATCTTCCCGTCGGGACAGGGTGCTGTGGTAGACGCTGACAGTTGCTGTGTTTCCAGTGGCAGTTGTTGGAGGAGGGGTGATGTGAACCCAGCATCCTGTGCAGATTGCAATGTGGACAATTACATTCTGCCTTCCTACATTTCTCTTGGATTTGCAACTGGATCCTGTACTAAACTGTGGTGTAGTGTTGCTATGTGCTGTTAAACAGTTCACTCCTTAAGCTGTTCCATTGCAGTCATGGGCAAAGTGATTCATGTGTGTGCATAATCCATTAGTAACAATTGGAAAGCACTCTGGGTTCTATCTGGATGAAAAGTGCCTTGTGAATATAAAGTCATTATCCTTACTTGACAGTTCTGTTTGCCAACACTTGTCAGGATTACCACAGATTTTTCATCTTCTGGCTCTGATGGCTTCAGTATGTTCCAGATAAACATATCCAATCATCTCAAGTAAAATCTGGGAGACTGAAATTTCTCTTCCGTAAAAAGAATATACTGGTTTTTTTAATGTGGTTTGGGAGCTACAAGGTCTGTCTGTCTCCTGCTTTCTTAAATTGTAGTGGCAGTCTTAAGTTTTGGTACATCAAAGCTTTTTTTTTTCCTTTACAGCCATGTTGCAGTGACTTCTCTTTTTAAAACAATATATCTATTTCAGGATAGTTTTGCTTTTCTGTGTCTGCTTTGGGTTCATCTGCAGCCAGCTGGCAAGCAACCGCTCCAAAGTGCAGCACATGGATTTCTAAAGGAGTTGCTGAGCAGTATGTGGTTTCTCTATTTTCATCAGCGCGGTTACTTGCAGTGTAGCCTTCTGGGCCCTGTGGTAGCCATTACTGAAGTCGGCATTGTGTCAGCCTGCATTTGCTGGTACTGAGGCCCTTCACTGATACTGAAAGCCAGCAACTGTCTAGTGTAGAAAAGCAGAAGCAAGACTCTCTAGGGGTCGTATATCCATGGCAGTTGGTTGTCTCTTAAGCTTTGGATGGAAGCCCATCAGGAGGTTACGGTAACATGCCTTGTAGAGAAATGTCCTAGATAAAACCAAAATTCATGCATGCTGATGTAAGTCAAGTTCTCTGCACTGCCAAACACATTGTGCCTCACCTCATCAAGTACTTATTTTTCCTCCCCAAAACAATACTGCATTTTAATGTTACTGGCAAAATTGCTTCTTAGATGTTAAGATAAATTTTCAATCATCTTGAAAATACAGTACCGAAATGTTCATCTTCAGTGAAATTGTATTTCAAATATGTTTTTTTTCCCTCTAGAGGCTTTATGTATGTGATAACAGGAAATAAAATTCCTTAGGTCTTTACTTGCTCTGTAGGGTGAACCATGTAGGGGACAGAGATGAACAAGGCTGACTAATTCTTGATTTGATACCTTTTTCCTCTCCCCTGTCCCATTTAAAAAGAAAAAAAGGAGCGAGAGAGAGAGAGAGAGAGAGAGAAAGAAAATAAAAGGCAATGAAGCAAGTGACTGATAATTCAGTGCTTTTAAGCGGAGCAATTCATGAACAGCTCTCTGGAAATGTTCAGTTTGATTTTTATTTCAGAAATCCCAAATGAGAACATTGTCCCACTAACTGCAGAAGCCACTGTAATCAACGGCAGTAATGATGTAATCATGATGCAATGGGCACTTAAAGCAGGATCCTTGTGGTCCAACCCCTGTGGTTGAAATGGAGCCCAGGTGTAGCAGTGCGATGCTGCAGGAAAGGACACCCAGCTACCCTCTGAGGAGAAAGCTGTGTTGGTCCTACCCACTGGATGACAGCCGTGGAGTGAGTACATGACACACACAGTAGGAAGCAAGGAAAGTTGAAGGACAAGATTTTCTCCAGTAAGTCCAGACTGCAAATATAAAATGGAATGGAAATAAAGGAAAGTTGTGCTTCTTGGACTGCTTGGGAAAATTCAGGAGGTTATGGAAGGGTTTCTTACAGATGGTAATTAGCCTAAGAATCAAAAATAACCATTTCTGTATTAGCTGTGTGCTTATTGGTTGGAAGTGGGGGAGGAGAATATTCTCCGTGTGTTTGTCCACCACAGGACAATAGCCTTTAGTTAACAGGGCTGCAGAAAGGGCAGATTCAGTCCTGGAAGGTATGAGATGAAATACTTGCACCAGAAAGAGGGTGATAAATGCCATTGTACAAATGCTGGTTAGGTGATCAGGCTTATCTCTCAGGGGAAAACTGGAATATCCTGGTGTGTCTACTTTGACAAATGAAGGGTAAGAGCAAGCCTGTTAGCCGTCTATATCAAGAAGAGAAACAGCAGGGAGGGATAAGAGCCAAGACAAGATCAGCAGAAGAACAAATAGATGTAAACTGTTCATCAGTAATGTTGTCTGGAAGTTGGAAGAAGGTTCCTAAGGACCAGCGGGACAACTGTGTGGAATAGCTCCAAACATAAGCGCTGGGAGAGGGAAAAGCCCTGAGTAGTTTAAAGAGGGAGCTTTCCACTTAAGAGAAGAAATCTTATAACGTGCTAATCTGAAATAGCCAGGGACTGGAGTGGCTGAAAGTCTCTTCCAGTCTTACATGTCCTCATCTCTTCAGTGGGGCCTCACAGGCTCGTGTTGCTCTTACTTCCCACCACTATCTGAGAGACATGGCACAGCTTTCTCACCGGGTCACTAACTGCTGTACAGCAGCCACAGAAATGTCATTCCCTCCTGCTACCACTGGATTTTGTTTTCTGAGGGGATTCCACTGGCAGCTGTGACACTTGCAAGCTAGGACCCTTAAAAGTCCAGTCTGAGCTGTAGACTGTTGCACTGGGTGTAGCTAACCAGGGCAGCCCCAAGAGATTTGGCTGCAGCAAGATCAGATCAGGCTGAAAATACCAGCAGAGCAGAAAAAGCTGAAGTGGGATGGGAGACAAGCATGCCTCCTGCTTTTTTAAGAAGATTCTGTTGTCATGGCAATCCTTTCTTCCCCAAGCTCATGTTATTAAAGCACATCCTAGAATGGAGGACTGAATTCAGCTGTTACACAAAGTAGCAATTATTCTCAACAATTGGGGAACTTCTGGCCTGGATCTGAGCCACAGTGCCTTTCTCATGAAACTAGCAGGTCAATTTTTCCAAGACCCTTGACATTCTGTGTTGTGAGGCACAGAAGGATGTATTCTTTAAATAGTTTTTTTGCATACTGTGGTATTTGGAAATATGTAAACATGCACATTCCTTATTTATTCATCCTGACACTGAGAAACTAGTGTCTAGTTCCCAGGCTCCAAGCCAGAGGAGGCTTGTGTTCTTCACAAAGGTGGTTATACAGTACCAGCTTGCTGGGGCAAGGATAAAGACTATTCCTGACCCACTATCTCCCACACTTTCTGATCAATGGTATGCTATCGATGCCATTATTACTTGCTTGTCACCATAGCAGAGACTACCATTGTAAAACGTCGATTCATTGAGCAAAGATAAAAAACATAATAGCTATATGGGGCCAGACTGAGTCTCCACCTAGCTCAGTATCTCATCTCCAGCAGTGGCTGTGAGTGAATGCTAAGGTAGAACGAGTGTATATTTCCCTGTCCCCATGCTGTTTCTGTTTTCAGCCTAGGGACTTCTTGAGCTCGGTATGTTTTCTGTGTGTTTAATAACTCCCAGTGGATTCCTTTTCCCTGAACTTTCCCAGCCTCCCTTGAGCTCATGCGAACTTTTAGCAGCTAAAGGATCCTTTGTCCAGCAGTTCACAGCTTACAGACTTACAGTGAGAAGAAATACTATCTGTTTTCAAATTTGGCTCCTACTACTTCATATGGTCCTCCCCCTGCCTAGTCTGTTCTGGAAGAAACAGTGAGCCATCTAACCCTACCTACCCTCTCTGCATTTCTCATGGTTTTGTAGCCCTCTTACTGCATCCTCCTTTTCTCAAACATTTTCAAGTTCTAAAGCTTTTGTGCATGGAAAAAGAGAATACATTCTGTAGAAAAACACATTTAAATAACCTGTTTCTAAATGATAGCAGGTTCTTAACTGACCGTGGTCTACCATCTTAGCCTTTGCAACCGTCTTTTCTTTGAAAGGGATTGGGTTGTTGCACCTACCCTGCAACTGGAAAAGTAATGGGATATCTAAGCTTCTTAGTCCAAAGTCCAAAGTCCAAAATGATTTGCAAATACAGGTAATAGCTTGCGTGTGTTAGGTGTTGGTGGGTAAGGATGAGAAATCATTTGAGCTCATTTCTGTGCAGCTCTGAGTTTCATGGAAACATACATTTGCTTAAATGTTAGACGTATTGTGTTAGTGAGAATATGTAGATTTCTATGTGGCTGGATGGGATCAGGGTATGGGGTCTGTATGGGAAGCTTGAGAATTGTGAGGGAACTGTATGGTGCCACAGTCTAGGCTGAACAAGAAACCCTCCAAATTTTTTTTTTCCCCCTCAGAAATGTATTTTTTGCTGAAAGGTAGAGATCCCTTGGCTAGGTCTTCAGCTTCTACTAGTAACATTCTTGCTTCTCCTATGCCAATGACTAGTTTTGTAGCCTTCAGCAATTCCTTCATTTCTGTGTCTCTCTTATTCCTTCTATAATGTTGATTACCTGGCTGCCTTTCTTGCTTGGATGTTATGACTAGTTGATACTTACATGATTTGTTGAAGTTATAATTGTTATAAATGCCATTTTTTATCAGCTGCTTTGTAACATGAAAAATCTCTATGCAGGTAGTATTCAGTCTCCAGCATTATTTTCAGTCTTTCCAAGATAACTTTTCTAGTTAATAAATATCAGAAATTCTTTGTTGCACATTCCTCGGATACCAAGGTGGCTAATTCAAGAGTGCAAACAAATGGTTATTTATTCTGAATTTGGAAACAATGTTTGTACAAGTGCACATGCATTTTCAACATTCTTTTTAATTTTTAAAACTTTTTTTTGCTATTTATAATGAATACAGAATCTCTGTTTAATTTATTGGGAAAATGTATACTGACCTCAGCAGATCAGGGTCTGCTCTGTGAATTTAGTTCTTAAGGGACAGAAACAAACTTAGAAAACCCTTTTCCACTTTATGTGTCAATTTCCTGTCTGTTAATGGGAGTGACGAAACAGACTTAACTCACAGCACGTTATAAAGATAGGTCTGTCCATGTTTGAAATATGCAGTGACAGCTGCAGACAGAGGACAGAGAGGGAGCTTGACTTGAGGCCGTCTGCCCTACACCTGTGTCCGGGGAGGTGGTAGCCCAGCAAGGCTGTCGCTGGCCTCACCGAGCTGCCAGCTCTCCTGCTGCCGCAGCCTGGGCCGATGCTAGCATGGGTGAGCTGGCAGGCTGTAGGGTTTCCTCACATGGATGGCAGCAGGCTGCTTGCAAACCTGTCAGGTAGGGCAAGGCAGGTGGGACGAGGATGCTTCTCTTTCAGAAGTGTAGGCAAGCGAGAAGGCAAAGGTATTGTAGTCAATGGCTGATGGAGCCAAAGGGCACACCCCTGTGCCCGTCCTGTGACAGCACTCTTCAGGGCAAGGAACAGCGTCAGTACAAAGGAAAGTTAGCACAGAAAGCATTTTTTCCTATTCAGGAATGAAGAAAACTTGCTTGTTTAAACAGATTTTTATGCAGACACTCTACGTGTTTGTGTAGAGTTCAGTGGAATCTTTGATTTTTCTTAGAGTAGGCAATAAATCCATGGTCTTTATTTATAATTTTTCCTTCTATGGATGTATTTGCTACTATATAAGTGCAATATTTACAGAATATCACTGTTTACTTCTACTCTTTTTTTGCTTACTATCAGAGAAAAAAAACCTTTGTCAGACATAAAATAAATAATATCCACAATAAAGAGACAAAGGATCTTTGCATTTAATTTCTTTCTTTCTCTGTAATAGTTTAAGATAGTCAATATAGCTTTGCTACACTACAGTATGTTACAGAAATTGATATGGGGTAAAACTGGACTCTGCAGAAATAAATTTTCTCTGCCTTCAGATATCTGAAGCTGTTTTATATTTTGATTTGTGAGAAAACCCAGATTTTTGAACAGGAAGTGTTTTGCCGTAGGCCAGTATCGTTCACTTTTGGCAAACCGGTTATTTTTTTTTTCACTTCCAAATGAAGCAGAAAGTATTTTAAGCACCAAGTACATGTTGTGGTATATAAATTCCTTCAGAACAGTAATCCCTTGCACACTGTGGTTCTTACTGACTGTACCAGGTGTAGCTAGTGTTTTGTGGCGTAATCTTCTAATATTTTGTGTAAAGGGAAACTACTTGTAAGACTTGCTGGTAAAAGTTCAGCATACGTTTCAGGTATCTTGAGTGCTGTTTTTCTTAGCTGATATTTTGGACACAGTTTCAAAACTTTGCTGAGGAGTTCCATAAATGGGACATATATGTCAAGTTATGCACAAGTGCTAAAATAATCCAACCCATGAAGGTAAACGTTCTGTCTTCCTCACCTATGTTGGCAAGTTTCCACAAAGAGAAATCTTGCAAAATTCTCAATACCTCAAAAAACTGTGAGTGCCCCTACTGTCTGTTGGGATTCTGTTGGGTTTTTTTTTTGTGACGTAACACTCACTGATCTAGTCCAGGATCCTTTAGCAGTTCTTTTCCAGTCATTTTCACAATTGGTTTCATCTTTCGTGAAAAGGTTTATTTTATGGCTATAGTCATAAGCTTAAATTTCAGTAGCGGATGAATAGTGTGAAAGGGCCACATATAAAAGCTTTTTAATCATCAACTTTTAAATGACTTGATAACTACATAACTTGATTGTTCCACTTACACAGTTTGCCAGCAGTCTTGGAGATAGATTCATAGAAAATCAGCAAGTTTAGATAGTGTGAGTCCAGGTGAGAAAGTGTTTTGTGGTAATTGTGTTGTATCCATTAACAAAAATTAGGGTAGAGAACTTCGGTGCTTTAAAATAAATTGGATTAAGGTGGGTTCAGAAATTTGTTTAGTCACTATTCTAGCATTTGCCAATGGTGGAAATTATGTAGAAAAACTATTTGAAGTTAGAAGCATAGTTATTACAGTAACTTAAAATAAAATTGCCTTATTATGCAAAATAACTCTTCATGTTCATAAAGTCAGTATTTCCAAATAGAGTTTAAGGTTTTGCATTTTGCTGAAGTAAAATCTAGATGATAAGAGTCTTTCCTCTCTCACTGCATTATTATCTTCTCTCTTTTCAGCATGCATACACAACTACAGCCATAAATGGGACAAATTTTTGTACATCGGCAAAGGATGCTGTCTTTATTTTGGCGAAGAATTCTGCTAAACTTGCATCCATTAGCTGTTTTGGAGATTTTCTCCTATTTCTAGGAAAGGTAAGAGTAAGAAAAGTACTGTTCTGTAAGAGTGAAGTGAAAAGTCAGGGCTTGATTATATTTTCTTACACCTGAAGTAAATAAGGTTTATCTTTGTTAAACTCAGTGTTGTTAATGCTGTAAAATGAGTCCAGGAGAGAAGATAATGTTCGAGGAATTGAATCCTTTTCATAGTCTTGACAGAGTTATTTAGTTGTATTACAGTAGTGTCCTTGGCACCACTCTTACAGTTCCCATTGCAACGAATCTTTGGTAAATATAGAGTAAAAGATTGCCTCTGCCCTACAGAATGTACACACTGAATTGAACACAAAGTGTGACAACTGCATGATGACAGAAACTGCATAGCTATCTCCCAGATGAGATGTGCTGTTAAAATATTGCCTGTAACGTGTTTGCCTTAGGGTTTTGGGTGTTTTGTTTTTTTTTTTAAGAAACATTTCTACATGATTAATGAGGCTGCATTTCTCTCTCACTGCCCTTTACAGGTGTTTGTTGTATGTTTTACTGTTTTTGGAGGATTGATGGCATTTAACTACCATCGGGAGTTGCAAGCTTGGGTAGTTCCTCTGCTGCTGGTTGGATTTTTTGCCTACGTGATGTCCCACAGCTTTCTGTCTGTGTTTGAAGTGACAGCAGATGCCACGTTCCTTTGCTTTGCTGTTGATATGGAAACAAATGATGGATCTGCAGACAAGCCATACTTCGTGGATCAGGAACTGCTGGTAAACCTCAGTGATAACAGCAAAGATATTTGAGCCATTCTAAACTTTTGGGGGCTTTTTCTTTCCCCAAGACCTAGTAATTTGAACCCACAACCCATGCTATATCCTTTCCAACACCTTAGAACAGGATGGGCTTAGGGATACAAATCATATGTGAATTTATAAATGGAAGTAAATGGCTTCCTCTGGCTCCTGTGTGCTAGCTATGATCTGCTGCCTTCTTTTAGATCATACCCTGTAAGTAATGGCTGACTTTTTAGGCCTTATTAGATAATACGTTCAATATATTGTTGGTAATTAGAAAAAATAAATAAATAGATGAGCTAGCTGCAGAGGCTGATCCATGGGGTGCTCCAAGATTAGATATTTATATTTGTGGTGACTTACTGTACAGTGCCGAGCAAAAGTAAACAAGGAGCTTCTTGTTGCCAGTAGCAGGTCAGGTATCCATCCACATCCTATGGATGCTGTAGTTTTGAACAAACTTCATGCAAACTCGGGTTACTCTGCTTCATACCTATACAGATTCTTTTGCCAAAGTACTGCCTTCTGTCTCTTGATTAAATTCTTCTGCCTCTGAACTGATTGTGCTGTGTCTTTTCCCTCATAATTACTGTATTGTATTACAAGCATTTCCATGGAAAATTGTTACGTAGCTAATAGTGATTGAGAGCTTTAGTTAATAGCTGTATTTGAAGCATTTGAATGTATATATGCCATCCCTTTCATATTAAGAGAATATCTGAAGATGCAGATGTTTTTTCCTTTCATGCTGTTTTTGCCAGTTCTGGCTTTTTCTTCATAAACCATGTGACAAAGAAAATCTTAGCGATTCATGAAAAACAAACTCAGCAGCCAGAATAGCTCATATGATATGAATCTTCTGGATGGATTTCTTCAGGACAGTGTCAGAAGAACTGTTTTAGTTTTTTTTTTAATGCTGCTGTTAGATTCCCTGTAATGTTGGTAGAATTTTGTTGAAAACAAAAAACGACAAAAAGGCAGCCTAAACCAAAAAACAACAAAAAAGTAGCCTAAAGATAGGTTTAACTCTTTGTACAGAAGAAAGCAGATAGATATTCTTGGCCTTGATTCAGAACGGTACTTAAGCACGTTCCTAATAGGAATATGTTACTGAAAGGAAAACTCTGAAGCCTTGACTCTGTTCTTCTCCCTCTGTTTTGCCAAATGTTAAAATACTTCCTAAGCCAATTCTCCATCATGAAACAAACAGAGGCTTTCCTTTCTCCACTTCCAAACTTTGTGGTAGTTTCTTTTTAACTCTGATCTTAATTCCTTGTAATTAGCCATGCCCTAGGGCCTTGGGTGAAGAAAGGACTTCCCACAGGGATAAGAAGTCTTCCAAGCAGGGCAGGCTGTATAACCTTGTATGGAAAAAGCAGGGGCAGCACATCCAAACTCCTCCTCATTGCATGATCAAGAATAAGTTTACTCTTGTAGCCAAGAACTTGGAGTTTCCCAAAACATTAAGGCATTTGACTTGGGACGTTTGTGTTACAGTCAGGTTACAAACATCTAGGGGTGGAAGGGAGGCTCAGGACAATATGTGGCAGTGGGTGGAGAGCCAGGTGAGGGATCTCAGCCAGCCAGAGTCCTCATTCCTGTAGCAGGAGATGTAACAGACATTCTTGATTCACCCTTCTCAGTTGCATTCATCACCCTTGCTGCCTCTGCAGAGTCCCTCCCAGTATCACTCAGTGCCACCTAGCTAGGAACAAGCTACAGTTTCTTAGCCCCAAGCTGATTATCTTCTTTTACCAGGTATTTTTATTTACATAATGGTTTGCATTCCCAAATGATCTCATCCTGATTCTTCCTTGTAGACCTTTGTGAGTCAGAGTAACAAGTTAACAGAAGGGCAAAACCACAGAAGAATGAGACCTTTCCAGGACAATGAAGATGGGACAGAGCTCCAACCTATGGTGAGACAGGAGTGTGGGATGTGTATGTATCTGCCAGCTAATGTGTTTGCCTTTATGTCCCAAGAAGAATGGATGTAGGCTGTCATGTATTTCCTTATGTCTCACAGCAACCAAGGTGCTGTACTCAGTATCCTGCTTTTCCTTCTATCGCTTTTCCTCCTCAGGAAACCCTCTGCTGGTGCAAAATGGGTGGATCAAATATTTGTTCTCATCCTTCTTCCCATTCCCCACTGTGCGCAGCAGAGGAGGAGAAAGATTGGACAATGGCAAGGGGGTGGGAGATAAATCCTGTTCAGATAGTCCTTCACATGTCTGCTGAGGCACATCAGAAGAACGGTCGGGTGCTTGACTTCATGCCGGAACTGCTGAAGTTCCAGAACTGTAGTATCAGAGCTTAGAGGCCTTCCCTCTCCACCCCCACCCTTTTTCTTTCTTTTCTATCAGTGTTTGTATTTATTTACTCTGATTTATGGTGGGGTAAAAAAGCTGAGGTGCCAGAAGGGAGTGTTCCCCCACACCCAGGCTTGGGAAAGTCCTGAGAGTAAATGCTTGCTGACTGACATCTGAAAATATATTGCAAATTGCCCAACCTGAGAAGCTGCCCCAGCAAGTTCAAAATCTGGGCTGATTTCCCCCAGCATCAGGGGGGCCAAGCCCAGTGTGCCGGAGAAAGGTTCTGCAGCAACAGCTACTCTGGCACCTAATCCTGCTGGATGCTGCTACTAGTGTCTAGTGTCCTCCTAGCTACTGCTTACCTGAGTGTAACAGACGTTGGTGATTTTTCTTGGTCTGCTTTCAAGAGGTACCAGACTCTAGCGAACTCTCACACAATCTTGTGGGCATTCTGCTATAGACAGTTGGGCTACAGAGCACTGCTTCAGTTCACTGCTACAGTGAGGGGTAGTTGTACTTGATTGTTTCATTCTTTGGGTCTGTTATTGAATTCTTCAGTAATTTTTTGCTGAGGACAGACACCAGGGTGTAGGGGGGTATTATTCCCTGTGAAAGGATTGTGGATTTGAGACACAAAAGAACCTTAATTATTTTCCCAGTTTACTCTTATGACATTTAAATGCAGTAATAGGACTAGTGCTACACATTTTTTAACTCCTTTTTTCTCTCTTCGTAGACTTGAATGTGAAGTGCACCAGGAAGTACGAAGGCAGACCAGCAACAGCAAAAACAGTCATAGAAAAAAAGTAAAGGTTGCCAATACACCAGGACAAAGTATTAGTTTTCTAAATCTGTTGTACCTTCTGCACTGGTAAAATGACACACAGTCTGTTTGTATGAATAATGTATTTTGTGTGTCAGCACATCTGATTTTTATTAATTCACTTGTTATGATGGTCTGAAAGTTGTTAATAAACAAACTCCTTGTAAATTTCTATGTTGGCAGACTAAAAATACTAAGTTAACAAGGTCACTGAGCTGCCCTTTTTAGCTTTTTGGTTTGTCAGCTAACATGGGTTTTTTTCGTGCTTCTGTGGGACCACTGGGCCAGTCATCCCTGCATCGGTAAACGTAGAAACATTTGTAGAGGAGGCGCTCAGAGATGACTGCTTCCTGATTTATTCTGTACATCTCAACAGCCAGTGCACCCAATTAAGGAACTGTACTGAGCTCTCCTCCATTGACAGAAATTCTCCGTAGTCAAGATAATTAATGGTTGAGAGGTAGGTGTCTTTCTTTTAATTATACTCTTTTGGGAATGGTTTTTACAAGTTAGTATCATGAACTATCCATTGGCTCCTCTCCAAAGGGCAAATGAGGACTCGTCCTTCTTTGTAAATAAACAACTACCTTCCCTTTGCAATTGAAAAAACAAAGGAAGCAGAAAAATTTGTATCTGTATTTAAAGTTTGACAAAGAAGTAGCAGATGAGCAGTGGCTGGACAGAAACGAGATAAAAGGATGTAATAATATTTATAGAAATGTTAGCTGTAACATGGATGTGAAATATAAAATATGGAGGAATGTAGTGAAGAGACTGTCAGGGCTCTAGTCAGAAGAGGGACATAAGTGTAGACACTTTAAAAAAAATAACTTGGTTAACAGTCTGTCAGCATTTTCTTGTTAGTAACTCTGAGCTGTGTTTAAACTTTGTACCTGGACCCTGGTTATGATACTCTTTCATGGCCCCCACCTCGTTCTGAGTGTGGGGTAGTTTTAGATTTTACTCAGTGGCACATGATTTTATTCTCTGTGTTCAAAAGCTCCTTTAACCTTTTGTTTGAGGAGAGGTTTGAGGTGGGAAGATGACTCCAACCAGGGATTTCAGTGAAGTACATATCAGTATAGGAAGTGAGACATTACTGCAGGCAAGTGAGTGACTCAAAAGCTGCCATAATTGAATAGACTGATAAACCTTTCACTAGTCACAGCTTGGAAGTGATATATAGAAAAGCTCACTGATGGCCTGAATGACAAATGTTTCAACTAAATACTGTATCTGATCTGCTGTTGAAAGGAGACTAGTTATCTGCTAGGGAATGCTGAGAAATACTTGCTTTTTATTCTTCATTTAATTAACTTTTGTCTATTTTAATATGAGCAGCTTCAAGAAGTTGAGGAATATGGGACAGATGATGAAAAAAAGGAAAGAAATAGATTCATTACTTTCTGTCTGGCAGGTGAAGCGGATCATCTGCTGGCTGTGACTCGCTACCTTGTTATTTGAAACTACACTTGGGTACTTGTGGTGCTTGGCTTGTGAATGCCGTGGGAACTGAAAATCACACTGAATAAGCAATAGCTCTCTAACCATAAGAAAATGTGCAGATATGGTACTTACAGAGAGGCAAAACTTTTCCTCTGCCACAGGTCCCAGTAAGATTGCTTCCAAGTAGTAGTGTCTCCACAATGTAAAAATTATGTTTACCAATTTACAAAGCATAGTAGGTTCACTTGGAAGTTAAAAAAATCAGTTCTTATTACACAGTGGTTTTTTTCCCTGTTTGTATTTGATACTTGCACTGCATGTTTTGGCCCTTGTCTCAGGAACTCTCTGGTGGAAGAAAGGGAGGGAAATCTTTGTAATAAGTACCTCCTCCTTCTCAGACAATCCCTAATGACCCCCAGAGGTCCCTTCGAATCTCAACGATTCTGTTCATTGCAATTATGATGCAGTGTCACTGCCTTCACTGCAGTTCCTGGGTGGAGAAAGGACTTTTAGACACTTACTACAAAGTTTGATTTGCTTTTTAAAGAAGGAAGGTACTGAAAAAACCCAATTAAGCTGTATTTGAGTGTGTTTCATTTAAGCAATGCTGTACTGCCCATAGTCCAGAAACTACAACTGTGACAATATGTTCTGAGAGTCACGTATATTTTTACAGAAGAGTTCTGAATGTTTACCTTTTAATTAAATTTTGTAGACAAAGCATAGCTTTATAGCTTTCAGGTGCAACACAGGACCTCTCAATCTTACATACATTCCACTAGCAATTGTGTCAATAACCTCCAGCTGTAGCATTCCTGTGTGGCAGGAGTCCTCACCTGAGCTAGAGGGATAAAGCACCCTAACAGAAGCTGATGCTATTTAGTGCTCGTTTCTCATTGTTACCTTTCTCTGCAGGATATTGTAGTCGGGCAACTACAAAGCAGGCTGGAAGGAGGCGGTGGGGTTGGATGTAGGCACAGCTCATGTGGATACCTAGTTACCTCTAGTTCAGGTACTGATGCTTGTCCAAGCCACTTCTGGTATTTCAACATCTGCCCTGTAAAGCAGCCCGGTACTGTGTGGATCCTTCTTTCCTACAGCTAAGGAAGACTGGATTCAGAGGAAGGAAAGGTACTTTTATAACTATATTCCTTAAAAATAGGAGATGGGGACTACTGGTGTCTGTATGCCAGGAAATGACTAAGTATTACAGCTTATTGTTTTAAGCAAGGCAGTTTGCATTTGGTCTAGCTTGGTGTCTGCTTTAGACTCTCACTTAATTCAGTTATGATTCCACTGGATACCTCTATGGATGAAAGAAAACGGGCATACTGAGAACAGTTTGTGTGTTGTTTCCTCTGTTCAAGTACATACATAATAAAGGTGTGCAAGCAGTTTAAAGCACAAGTTTTGGATTCAGAAAGAGCAGGAGGGCATGGTTCAGGCTTTCAAAAAGGGACCCTGCTTTCACCCAAACTATAAAAGCAACAAAGCTTTTGTTATTGATCACAGCACTGCTTTTCAGCATTCAATACCAAAGTTCTAAATTGTTAAATACTATTATTTTGAAGGGGGGAAATAGTTTAGTTCAGGAAGAGCAGGTCTTAACAGATATCTTGGTAATAACTCTCTTGCCTCAGATGCAGGGCTTGGACCAGTGACCTCCAGAGGTCCTTTCAAATTTAAATTCTGTGAAATAAATAAGCTTAAGACTTGTATAGCAGATAGGTCAGCTGAAAGATCTCCACATCACACCCAAAGAAAATAGAAACTAATGGAGCAAAGCACAAACAATTTCTAGTCTTGAGGGAAGAACCTTTACAAGTTCAGAACTCGCAAGTATGAAACATTTTATGTGTTAACATAAATAAGTTTAATCTCAGTAAATACTTTAAAAATACCTTTAATTTTTGTACAAAACCTAGGATCAGCAACAGTGGCCCCAGTGATAGCATGCTCTTTTTTTCTCCTGTTAAAAACAGTCCCGGTAAATTAGTACAGCCTGTCTGCACTCCATGGTGAGGAAGAAAGCATTTTCCACTTAGGAATAAAGCCCTGCTATTGGTAACTAAAGAACTCTGATTGCAGACCAGCACAAAGACAGGGATATCTCTTTACATGCTCTAAAGCAAGGGTGTTTTGAGTTCTCAGAGTAATGGTATGAAGGCTGCAGGCTGAAGCAGAGGCAGCGCTAAATATGTGCAGTTCCTCATCTGCCTTGAGAAAAGGGCAGGGATTTAGTGAACAGCTAAGGATCTCTGGTTGTAACCTCACAGTCACGTAGAGGGGAAGTGAACTCTGCTGTAAAGGAGCTGCGTTCCTTTCCTGGTAAGTCCCTGTCACTCACTCCCAGGAGACTTTTACAAGGTTGTTAGATTAAATCCCATGGAAAAGAAAGAACCCAAGCTGCAACAGACAGCAGTTCTACCTTACCCTTAACACAGGCAAAGGTGATGCTGATTCGGGGATAATTTATGTGGCATCTAATCTTTAAGAATGGTAGCGTAACAAATCAGACTGGATCTTCTACATACCTTTAAGAAAAAATATTTATTTATAAAAATACACTGGGATCAGTTTGAGAAGTGTGGCAATAAATACAGTTCAAGGAAGAAAAAGCATTTCTACATGGATATATTATGGCACAATAAAAGGTAAATGCACCGTCGATCATGGGACTTCTGTTGGCTCAAGACTTTGTACAAGCTCCCTTTTTAGTAAGACAACTATTTCTAAGTTTGGTCAGTGTTTATAATGGAATGAATACACAATCACAAATGCACACTTAGGTCTAATGCAGGACTTGCCATTAGCAAACAATACCTTAGAAACATAGTAATGGTATTTAAATCACTAATGTGATGTCTTAGACTTAATTGGCAAAGATCACATTTAACTTTAAGCATGAAATTCTTTTATATCATCTGGAAAATAGAAAAGCTGTAAATATGTAAAATGAAGGCTTAATGTGGTATGTAAATACCTACTTAAGTAGAGATTGTGAAAATGCATAGCTCCTTATTGGACGATCTGGCTGTACAAGAGCACTCCCCTTTCACAGTATTCCTCTTACTTCATATGCAGTTATTGTTTATGCTGTAGACTACAACTGTTACAGCACTAAAGGCAACTAGACAGGGAAAGGGCAGAGAAAGGAAAAAGGAATGTATGTAAGGCAGTACTTCTTCAGGTACATTAAGCATAGTGTGTAGGAAAGACGGGTAACAATTCCACAAGGCTAGTTTCGTTCTTACTGAATAAAATAATGGACTAATACTGAACTTTTGATGCAAAGCTAATAATCAATGCCCTGGTCACTGTACTGACCATGGTAATCTCTTTGATAGTCATCTTGGTACTCTCCGTGATAGTCATCTGGGTATTCTGCCTGATAATCGCTATCGCTGATTTCTGACCCATTAGTTCCTGTTCCTTGGCTGCCATTATGAATGACGGGTTCTGTTGGTGCAGCACAGTACTTGGGGTCATACACTTGTCGTCCAAGCCCATATACACTCATTCCCTTCTGTGAAGCTACTTTGTTGGTACCCATTTGTAATGAAATAGTTGAGTTATCCACAGGTTGTAATATGTGCTTCTGATCGTAGATGTCTCTCCTGGTACCTGGTGCCAGCATACCAGCCTAATAAAACAGGATTGTAGAGGTTCAGTAAGAAGGTCAAGAGCTGTGGTTACTAGATTTATGATTACAACTAGCACACCTTACTGGAAGTGCTGGAAAGTGGGAATTAAAAGCATAACAAAACATAGCACAGCAGCATGTGTTCACTAGTAGGAAAGTCACAGAAGAATGCCCTTGCAGAAAGGTCCAGTTTATTTCCCTCTTTGGAGAGAATATACTAAGTGTTCAGACTGAGGTAGTGCCCAGGAAGCCATTTCTTTTTTGCTCTGCATAGTTAGTACTTGAAATGAAGTTACTGTTTTCTTCTGGTATAACAGAGTCAGCTGGAAATTTTAGAAGCACCAGGTCATTTTTATGCCTTAAGATACTCAGCACAGAACACACTGGATAGTGATAAGAAATTTAAGTTCTTCAATTGCTGCATAAAAGCACAGCTGAACTGTACCCTCCTGCTGCTGCCAGTTAGACTCTGTTACCGCATGCAACTCTCAGACTCTCCTGTCCCACCGGGCTCTCCCAGGTTGAGAGCTGCATCCCCTCTACGAGCGTCACACACAGTCCTGCTTACCTGGCTGGCTCCTTTGTTAGTGCCCATCTGTAGGCTAATTGTCGTCTGGTCAAATGGCTTATCAGTTTGCATTTTTGGATCGTAGAGGTGTCTTCTAGTTCCGTAAGCAGTCATGCCTGCCTGACTGGCACACTTGTTGGTGCCCATCTTTATTGGGGGAGGGAAGAGGTGGACAGAAAAAGTGATTTGTATTTGTACATCAAGCACAGTCTAAGGAAACGAATATGGTTGGTAACTGTGATGGCTGATAGAAAAAGTAATTACAGTGCTTGCTTTCCTCATGGAGCTTGACCACTACCTGTAATAAATTACTCTTTCTCCATACTGAGCTTCAAAAGGAAAAATAAAGGCAACTGTCATCCTAAGGCAGTTCAGTAACTGGCATTTGCCCAACTGCATGTGCAATTAGAATGGATGTACACATCAAAATGTAATAATTAACTTTTACCCTGGACAGTAATGATTCAATTACACTGCCACAACTTCTCTACCACAGGAATTTTAAGATTTTATGCCAGTTATTTTGGGTTTTGTGACTATTAAGGAAAGTGGAGAGAAAAAAAATCCACTTCTACCATATAAGGAGCTTTAGCTATCCAAAGACTCCTACTTTAAAACTGCTTTAGAGAACAGAGATGGTACTGCTAATATTAGCTGTTCCATTCCTCTTTATCACTCTCATTGCAGATTTAAAACAAACAGAAAAACCTTCCAGGCAGTCACTTGAGCTTATAAAGCCAATCAACTGCTTTCAAGAATTAAAACCTCATACCTCCTTCCATGATAAGAATATATATTGTAATTCCACAGCTGTTTTTGCATAAACAATGTATCAGTTAATCAAAACAAAAAAGTTGTTCTCAAATATAGCGGATTAACTGCAAACTTGAATTTCATACTTACCTGCAGGCCAATTACACTTTGACCAGCTTTTAGTTTTCCCGCATCAAAACTTCGTGCTTGTTTCTCTGCATATTTGACACCAATATCAATTGTAGTATGAAAACCTTTGGTTTTTGCCTGTTTAGGGAGAGGGAAAATAGAGTATTCAGCATTAAAAGTATATTTTCTGCTACCGGAACACTGGCTTTACAGCCCTGACCCTGGGCTCTCAAGTGATGCCACAAGCAGGTTTCTCTCTTATGAGGTGTCAGGGGTGAGAAAAGGTAACAGGTCCCCATGCCATTTGAAGGTGGCACTCCAAAGCTACCCAAGTTATCTCGTCAGAAGGATATTCTGCAGGGATTAGTGTTCTCCTGTGAGCCTCCCCGGTTCCGTGTATGCATACGTAGCTCCAGAGCAAGGCCACCTGCAGACAGGAATCCTAACTCTGAACTCCAAGCCTTCCCCGGAGGCATGAGGTAGGACACAGCCCTCTGAAGTGCAACCTCTGCAGTACCTCAGACTCACAGTAGTATCTGTCCCCTCCTGACAGGCTGTATGCTGTTTTCTGTATTGACATGAGTGGTAAGGGTGCATCTGGACAGGCATGTGGGTTTGTGCCTATTCCAGGGGTACAAATACTTACCAGACCTGCTAGCGCCACGAGAGTAGTCTGTACTTGAGTCATATTTCCATTTTCAAAAAGATCATTTGCTTCAAAAATATCATGTGGCTTCATGCCGTAGACTTGGATGGCTTTGATAAAATTCCCAATGTTCTCCAGCTAAACAGAAACAAAAAAGCCAGTTTTCTACTCAATGTTTCAATTCAGAAACTAAGTAATTTTAAAACTTTCTGGTGTTGGTTGGTTGGTTTGTTTTGCTTGTTTTACACAAGTTCTTTGCCTTCTGCAAACTGGACAAAACAGTTGGTGTGGTTAAGAGTGACTGGTAGGAAGTTTGAGATTATTTTTCATTAGTTTTAATATTGACTTCAGAAATCAATCTAAGGGTTTATCTAGCCTGGCATCTCTCCATCAGTATCAGCTACTTTGTTATAGGGGGCTTTGATGACAAAACTGCCTCAATGTGTCCCTTCCAAGAGAAATCCTAATCTAAAAACTGCTTCAAATGGGAAAATCTGACATGGTGTCCATGCTATTGGACTTCAGCAATTGATAATTTTAAGTAAAATAAAAAATATAACTATGTGGATAGTAAGAACAATTAACTTGGGTTTGAAGGTAGTATCTTGCTCACCTCCTGGGACAAATTCAACTAAGTTTTTGGGGTTTATTAGCACTTTTTAGCGGTGTGCTGTAGAAATTGGAAAGCAAGATGGACTACAAGGAGTAAGGACTGAATCTCATCTTTTCTTCTGAGGTCTTAAAAGGTATTAAAACTTTTTTAAAAAAATAAAAATCCTCCACTGTATTTAGAAGTGTTCAATGCCAGTAAAACAAGAGGCTGACACAGCAATATTAAGCTAGACCCAGTGACACTAAAGGGAGTCAACTCTAACCAGCAACCCTTCCACAGCTTGTTCTAAATGCATGTTGCCTTTGATAGTCCCTTATGGGGGGAAGTGCTAGATAGAGTGCTCAGATGAAATCAATTCTGGATATACTGAAATAAAATACATACTGTAGTTTGCACCATATTGTTTTCTGAGTTCTGTTACACAGCCATTTCTTCTGAGACTGTTCAAGTCCTTTTCCTTCCCATCCTCTCCAGCTGCTTTCTCAGGAGGACACTTCATATAGTGACCTTGAATGACCAGGTACAGGCAAGCTGTTGACCTAACACCTTGCAGCACTGCCCGGATGGAAAACTCCAGTTGTGATATAATAGTTAACAGCTTTTTTTTTTTAACTGGGAAAGAGGCCTTGCTATATAGCTCTATGTTCTTCTTCCATCTGAAATGTCTGTCACCTAACCGCTAAAGCACTACTATTAAATATGTATACTCAGCTGCCACTTGTGAGCCATCTCAGCTATAGATGCTTTCTGTTAAGCGCTCTTCATGTATGCCGTATCGTCAACTGTTGTGTACGTATCACATACAAAACTTGGTGCTATTAAGATTTAAGGTGTACCACACTCAGAGCAAATTTGTTAATACAGAACAAAAGAACTGTTTGGGGGTTGGAGGGGTTAGAGGTGTAGTTTTGGGGGTTTTGTTTGTTTTTTTTTTTTTACCTGGTGCCAATTTAGTTTTGATTGATTAATTTTCTTCACTGATCCTGGCTGCAGCTTATTTATAAGCCTGGGGAGGTGAAAAAAAGGGAAATGCTTAAACAATAAATCTCATCCTTATACCATCTGTGCAGGCATTATATAATATTTTCAGTCATGCTTTATTAGTTGCATTAGTTTCATCAAAATGGTTAATTTTTTTGGTTTATACAGAGTGCCTAGCTCAGATCTCAGGTCTACCAAGTCTAACAGACCATATGAACTTTTGTGTGCCATTTGATTATTATAGAAAAGACTTCACCATTAAATTTAGAAATACTTAGAAATCTTTGCTGAAATATAAAGGAGGCTTAAGTTTTCGTTCTCTTCCATAGTTTCAAAGAAGCTGTCTCCCACCCTACTGTCAGCTGTCTCTGACTATTGTAGTTGATGTGTTTGAAGGGGAGTCTTCAGAAAGTCCCTCCTTAGTTCCTCAAAAGTGGAAAACTGATAAAAATAAGGTTACTTAATAAATGCTTACTCGCATAAGATTATGCCATCTTTTAATCCCAGTTGAAAGTTTGCACCAATGCTCAGCCCTGTAACCTCTTCCATCCAGTTACGCAGATCTTCTTCTATCTGGGGGTCATATTTCAGGGCAATCTGTAACACAAGCAGTTATACAGTTACTTCATGAGTGAAAACTGCAACTCTTTCCCCCCCTCAATCCATTTCCAAGAGTATGCTATAGCATTTATCCAGTAATTTTATTGCTGGATTTTGAACTGTATTTTAAATATCAGAGTAGAGATGTAAGTCCTTTATCCCTTTTACTATAACGTTTATGGCTTTACTAAATGTTTATTTGCAAATAGCGCTTCGAAGCACTTAACACTGCTCCTGTAAGAATTGCTGGAGCTTGTGAACAGTCTTGACAGCTGCAGAGGAACGATTACTTTTTTGAAAAAATATTCTACCCAAGTTGTACTTCAGCAGGAAGTACAGAAGTGAAATAGTGTGTTATGAACACGAGAATTCTGAATTGCCATGCCATCAGTACTACTGCCCAGATGCAGATTTCTACATGGGAACTTTTATATAATAGTTTAGAAGTTATTCAGCTGAAAGTTATGGTGGGTTTGCTTTTTTAGTGAGGTTACGAATAATGGAGATGGCCTAGTAAGTTTTCCCCTTGTTGCTACAACATTAAGAGTTATCTTGCTGGGGATTCTAAGGGTTGTGTGTGTGGCTCTTTTAAACTTAAGCTTCAGTACGCCTGCTATTTCTTTTTTCTCTGGCCTTGCTGGAAGACTCTGATGGAATAAACTGTGATCTCATGTCTTAATTGCAAAGTTACAGCACCGTTACTTTAGAGAGAGAAAACCTGCAATGGTCTTTGAAGTTAAAGGTACCAAACAGAGGCCCAGAGTTATTAGCAAGGTGACTCAAAACTCCTTTTCCAGATGTTCGGATTTCACTACTCAGTGTGTCAGTTTATGCTTCAGTCACTAGAAATCAGTCCATGTGAATGGAATGCTTAAAACGTAAACTTCAACGATGCTGGCAGCTAACGGGGCCCATGCTCCACTCTCTGCCCTTCCTTCCCCTCCCCTGAAGAGACTGAAAAGCAGCTCAGGCTTCCTTCAGCCTAATGCCGTTACTTTTGCAATACTTTTCAGTATTGGCAAGTTGGAGAAAAGGGATTGTATCATTAAAAGCATTGCTATGTTTTCTGCAAACAAACCAAGTTCTCTGAGCACAAGATTTTATGGCGTAAATAAGCTTCACTAGTGCAGAGGTTGGCAACACTTTTCTACCTTCATTACAGGTTGTCCCACATGGGTCAGCGAGCAACACGAGGAAAGAGGGAGCTACCATGAGAAACCTGACAGGCAAGCACGGAATGTACTTGCAGTGTTTCTAATTAACAGAAAATCAGCTCAGCTACTACGTTACTTACAAATTCCTAACTAGAAACTCATGTAAAGCCATTCACACTCAGATCAAAATGTAAATTTCAGAGTTTTTTACATATAGTCTTAGACTTCAGCCCAGAAAGGCCAATATTAGCATCTATTTATACTGCACGAGATTATAATTCCAACCTATCTGAATTACTTGGATAGAGGCAATTGCTACATTTTGGCTAGCGTTAGTAATCCCCAACTTCAAACTGACCAAACTAAAAATTACAGTATTCTGTTCTCTATTTTTCTTCCAAGGGGAATGGAAAATTCCCGTATCTCTGGCTTTACTTCAAAAACTTGTCTGAGTAATACTTGTTTTCCTTAGATTATTTGTAATAGTGGTGCTATGGTGCCTTAGTTACAGGTCAGGATAATGGACTAACCCACTCCCTTATTCACATCTTAAGGTGTAAAATTTTGTGCAGTATTCTGCACAAGATGACAAGTACTTCAGCGCTTCAACCAACGCTGGTCTAAAGTAATCAAGATACCCCCTTTTTCATTAAAAAAGAAAGGAAGAAAGCTCAGGTAATGCTGCCTAGTGTGAGGAACATGTCATGACTACTTTTTTTTTTTTTTTTTTTTTAATCAGACCTTTTGGATATTAGATAGCTAAGATGAGAAGCAGACTAGAAAAACTAGCTGAAGTTCACAGCTCCATAGAGGAAGGTGCTATGAAGCAGCGCAACCACATTCTTCATTTATAGTGATGGTAGTAACAGTAAAGGGTGGGCAGCCCTGTTTCTGAGGGGCTACCAGAAAGGTTAACATCTTGAAGATGGTGTATGAGGAAGCTGGTTATCATCTTTCTCCCTCCTCACCTGGTGATTAGCTTACAAACTACTTTTCATGGCTCTTTTTATTTCCTATGGAAACAAGGCATATGTGATCACAGCCTTAATCTATATCCTCCAGAACATTTGGCAGAACTCAACTAGCATGTTCAAACTTATAAAAGAGCAGCAGTCTTGGACATGACTGAGTTATTTTGTGTGAAAGCAGGTGTTTGTGCAAAAGAGAAAGATCCCAAAACATCCCCAGAAGAATGAAACAGCATCATACTCTTCTTACACATTACAGAACCTACAGAGATCTTACAAAAGTGATCTCGCCTACAAAATCTTACGTGACGTGTACAGACAAGACATACGGTGGATAATGTATTTCTGTACACCAGTTCAAACGAAAAAAAAACAGGATTTGTAGAAAGGCCAGAACTTGGTACGTTCTGATATTCCAGTTAGAAGAGAGCAGACAGTCTGGCCTGGTCATTTATGTGTTGACAGTTCGTGCTATGTTAAAGTTGCTGTTCTAACATGCATGTGGGTACAGAGAGGGGTTAAACTAATCTCTTCCACAGTTCTTTAGTTAGCAGTGTAAGGAGCATTGCTCTTTCTGAAAAGTCAGGCAGTTTCTGTTTCAGTGTAGCTTACAGAAAATGCTAAGTCACAGTTTAGCTGTCCTGCAGCTGGAATTGTCTGGAATACAACTGGAATTGTGCTTCTACAACTAATTTTTTACAACTTCATTTATTTTGAAGTACTGGTAATCACTTTTGTTTTTTAAAAAAGAGGAAATTAAGTCTCTGATCATGCCATCAAGAGACACGTTTTAAAGATCAGATTCTCATCTCCTCCTTCCCTATGTATTTTTTTTTTTTTTTTAAAAAAAAGGAGAGTAAATATGTAAGCCAATAAGAGTGAGAACCCCAAAGACTTCTGCAAGTGTGGCTATTTTAATCTTTCTTGGCAAGTGTATAAAAGAAAAAAAAAAAAGGCAAAAATTTTCCTCATTTAATACTAAGTGCATTCCATATTTGAGATTACAACTGAGCTGAATATTAAATTGCTACCCCCATTGCTTGGGGAACCTACAAGTCATTGGATGGAATTTTATCACTTCTGAAAAATATTTACTTTATGTTGGAGTACTTTCACATATGTTCAATTCCTGAGTTTTTCAAGAGGTTTTAAAGTGTCTTGGGGTATCACTACACAGCCAGAAGTTATGTAACACTAAGTTAGTGCATACTTCATATTTTCCTGATGTCTATCATCAGAGCTGTTCCAGTTTTCCTTTGGTTGCTGTCTACAAGGGGAAGTTGGAAGCTTTGATATAAGTGAAAAAAATTTTATGGCTTTTTCCATTACTACTAATCAACATGCCAACATTTGATCCTTTTTAAGTACTGAACTTTCATGGAAGATATGTAAATCTTACAAGTCCACAGCAAAAGAAAACATCATCTACTGAAGATGAAAGCAGTAGCTAAGCAGCTTCATTCAAAGTATTCATCATCAGTGCCGTGAAAAAAGCTATGGTTTCAGAACACTGTAGAAAAGCTTCAATTATAGCAATGGATATTAAAGATTTTATACAAAAATTTAAAACCAGATAGCAGAAAGCCAATTGTTAATTTCTTACTTTGTTCTGACAAATCTTGAAAGATACATAAAGTTGTAAATGCTACTTTTTTTGTTGATGCTACAGAGATACAGATTTAATAGTTCAAAATATCTTTGAAAGGAAACTAAAGTTTATACAAGTGATCGAAATTATAGGCTGCCTAAGGTTGTGGGAGGAAAAGAGTAGGTGTTACTTGCCTAGTACATGCTCTTGCCTGCTAATAAAGTTTGCAATACGAAAGGGTTGTCTTTGTATTTAGTATAGAAAAAGCTCCACAAAATTTGACGATTAACTGAAAGGCAATTTTTTGAATAATTATACGTAGAAATTTAATAGTTCTACTACAAGTAGTCTTCAGAAGACTGACAGTACACATCACCTCTTTAAGTCACAAGTAAAAAGAGGCTGCAGAAAACTAGGTTTGTATATTACCGTCCTTTTGGACTGGCTTCAAATTTGATTAAATAATTCATCTACTCATTTGCAACTACAGCTGTATAAAACACTGACTTTAGTTAGTTAAAATTCTGCAAAATACTCCAGTTGTATCATCTGAATTTGTGAGGAAGGAGGCAGAAATCTGGAAAACTTCTCCATGCTATAGGAGACCATTTTGAGCTTGATCCTCTTTAATCCCACTTAAGAGCACGTTACATTTGGCTTTTTCCTGAGCTTCACACACATTCGTGCAATTTTAATATATTGCTAAAGGACACAAATTTAAGTTTATCAGGAACTAAAATTTCTCAGATGCTTATTCTGCTTAACAGTGTCTGTCCTGTACATCCAGGATAAAAAGAGTGCCTCATTACTGATGCAGAAGCAGCAGCAAAACCCAGTTATACCAATACCAGTATTTCAGCTAAAAAAAAAAGAAAAAAATATCTTTTTTCAGTATGGTAATCTTCTATTACAGAGAAGTTAAAGTAAACACTACTTCTCTATTACATAAAACCGATGCACTTCAATTGTAGGGCTGGAGTTCTGTTGTCTTTGAGTGGAAGGACGGAGGGGGTAGAACTTGGCACCAAGAAGTCAGTTCTTCCTCTTACTAGGGGATTCCTGTTCTAAATGCCAAGTCTCATCTTTGAATGTCAGATGTAGATAATAACTAGCAGGTGATGTGATATACATACATTTATGCCAATGTATGCCTAAGGCTAGAATCCTTGGGTTAAACTTGATTCTTCTGGCAGCTTCACACCCACTTCTCGCATCTTGTTCTGTTCAGGTAGGACTTTCCTGTTTGGCACCTCTTACAGTGTAAGAACCCTCCCTCCATCTGTAGTACGAGGACAGGAGTCATCACTGTTTTTATCAAGTGTATGGATTCCTGGAAACAAATGAAGTTATGTTGGCCAACTTCAAGTGACATAGGCAGATTATTAAAGTTACTCAACGTGCCTGTAGCATGCTAAGTTTGAGTGATGATGTTAACCAGTATTTCACACCATAAATGACAGCATATGGACCTTCAGTTATCCTTTTATACTAATCTTTTCCAAATTACACAGTACACACTGTACACTAAGGGTGACGTACATGCCAAATCTCCAGTTTAAGAGTTCAGCTGTCTATATTGCTGCTACTCTGGAAAAACACTGTAACAGTATCTCAAGGAAGACTTTAAGCACACTGCGGAGCTTTTTGCAAGTCACCAGGACTAACAAACAGAAAACTTAGTAAGTTAAAAAGCAGGTAAAACCGATAAAACTTTCAAAGTTACCCATCATGTCGCAACAGCTCGTGCTTCATAGTTCTGACAAAACTTTTGACTAGAGCTTCAGGCTTTATGCCCCCACAGCAGGGCTCAAATGTTTAACATGCAGCACGCTGAATTTAAAGTACTAGTAAGCATTTGAAGAAACTGCTCTCTGGTCAAAAGTTTTAAAAGCATGTGCTTGTCAAAGCGAGTGAACAACTCTATCACAGGAACTGTGTTTGTCAACAAAACCTAAGATTTATATACATATAAAAGTGCAGCAAAACAGGTTGTATGTCACTGTTTTCCAAGGTAAATAAAGTACAGGGCCACGTACAGCAAGAGAAATAGCCGGGACTTTACTCCATGATAGTATATGAAGAGGTTACACACATACTTTTTCACCAAAGTGAATACAAAAATAAATAAACTCCTAAGTTTTAGATGTTAATATTCTTCAGTATGGCAGCACATTCATCTCATACTGAATTTAATCCAGGTCTAGCCACGGGTTTTAATATTAATTTTACTTTTACACATTTAGGTCATAAACTACTGAAAACAAATAAAGATAACTAAAGGAAAACTCCAGCTTTTAAGACCTGAAGTTGTACAGTTTAAATTTTAAGCAGCAATTTGTTCCTATATCAACTTTTCCATTTTTCATTAATTCAGAACAGAGTGCAACTGAATTTTTATTGTTTCAGCGGTGCCTACAAACATCCTTTGTATTGAAATAAGTACCACCCTCAGGAGCAATTTGTCTTGCAGAGACCCAAGATACCAATGCTGACACTTCTTTATCGTTTGCTTGATGCTAGTTTGCGATGAGATCTTTCTCCCCGCCTTTTTAAGCCTTTATGATGGTATGGGGAAAGATGAAAGCATAATTATCTTCTGCTATCAAGGCAGAAGCTCTCTTGGAAGCCCTTATCCTCAGAAGTGGGAGTGAGGCAGGCTACATGGCCAGTCCCAAATTATTCTCCAGAATTCCAGCTACTGGTACCTGAACAGCTGTTCATCACCTGCTGTTACAGAACACAGTTCTGAATCTCACAATCTAAAATTTACACAGCAAAACCT
Source organism: Nyctibius grandis (assembly GCF_013368605.1). Taxonomy (NCBI): domain Eukaryota; kingdom Metazoa; phylum Chordata; class Aves; order Nyctibiiformes; family Nyctibiidae; genus Nyctibius; species Nyctibius grandis. The sequence goes on along the minus strand of NC_090665.1, from coordinate 30,489,710 downwards.
CTGGGACAAAAAAATGCTAAGAACTTACTGGTTATGCAGATGACCAAGAAAAAGGCACAGAACAGTAAGAGTTCTTATAAGCAGGAAGAATGGTTTTTCTAGATTTTTTTTGAAATTATACAACTGGGTTAAAACTTTTTGGTTAAATTTCTGTGGTGTGAATAGGTTACTGTACATATCTAATCTTCAGCTTCAGAGCTGAGGGAGAGTGACAAGGACATAATCAGTATTTTTCTGCAGAACAGTTCTAGTTGTCTGCCAACAGAGTGGTTATTTACTCATAGAATACATAAATAGCATACCCTTTAAGTTGAAGCAGAGAACCTAAGACAGTGGGAAACACAAGGTTTTGATTTTTACTGAAAGTGGGTGGGAAGAGGGAGTGACAGGGTACCAAGGGTATTGTCAAGCGGAGCTTCTTGCCATTTGAGCTACCAACTCAATGACCTTTCATCATAAGGACAAATTAAAACTCCTTGTTAATTTCACGTATGTTGACCAGGAGTGCACGCAAAAGCAAATGTCAGTGGGGGCATATTTGTCCACAGAAAACCAAAAGTAAAAGGAATGTAAAAATCCAGATGAAAACCAAAGGGGAAAGTACTTCAAAAACTGAACGCCACCATTAAGTATGCCCTGGTATTTGAACGTGTATTTTTTTTCTGTCATTATGGACTGTTGTACAGAAAGGCAGAGAACACACGGTGTTGACGCTAATATTGAAAGATCTTGCTATATCCTACTATGCCACTTAGCACAAAAATTTTACAGCTGTATCCATTTTGCTTAATATTCAACAGTATTTTTTTGTTACATGTAGCACAATTGATAACTTGCCAACATCTCACTGTTTTCTCTGTAAATCAAAATTTACGCTACAATCTTTAAAGGAGGGACGGATGAGCATTAATCTAAAATTCCTGGCACTCTTCCCATAGGCACCAGTTTAAACTCTGTGAAGTAAGAACAAGCCACGCCTCAAAGTTTCCAAGTCATCTTACAAGTAAGATACCTGTAGTCATGTATGGCGTTTGTTGCCAGATCAGCAGGCTGGAAGAACTAAATGTTGTACTCCCTGGCTGTTCAGTATGATGTTGTGACAGCTTGCAAACTATTCAAGAAGCAAATGCTCGGAGTGCACTAACAACTCGGATGGGCGCCTGCCCTTGGACTGACCGCTGGTTCCCTCTCATTCTCTGCAGCTGTACTGCTGCAACGCTCTCGCTCCTTCAAATCTGGTCTCACAGTTGTTCTCACATTTCTTGTTCTTATCATTTCTTGTCCTAGCCAGAGTTTTCTGGTTTATAACTACAATTCTTCTTAGTCATCAGCTTCTGCTTTCAACTGTAGCACCTTCTGGTCCTGCCACCATACATTATACTCCTTGATGTCAAGTCCCTTTGCACTCTATCTTTAGTCTGTGTACTGCTGAACAGTTTAAATTTCTTCGCAGAGCATGGTTTTAGTAATATTCACTACGTATTCTTTGAAATCATTGCTGTTTTCATTTAAAAAACCACTGGGATATGAAATTTTTTCTCAGTTAAGACAGTGTTGAATGAACCCGAATCAAAAAAGTCTTATTCCCTGATGAGAACAGATTTTCCTTGCTTTGAAACCTGCCCCAGCACGAGCGGCTGGAGCTCTGATCTGACACAGCAAATCTGGGCAGGCTCCGACATCACTAGCAGTGACATCTTCTGCAACGACGTGCTGAGTGCTGCACTGAAAGCACTGGTAACCTGTTGTACTGACAGACTGCTGTGATGCCCAGTTGCTCTTGTTCTGTGGGGAAAAAAAATCTAACAGAACAATCTGGTGCATAAACAGCAAAAACAAAAAAAAAATCTGTAAACAACCTAGTTTTCGGAGTAGTAACCGAGGAAGTGTCTCCCGAGATGACTTCTACCGTAACTCTGGTGGAAAGGTAGTTCTCAAAGACTAGACTGAGCCTGCAAACAGAAATAGTAACATCAGTGTTCACTGTACCTGTCTGAGAGTACTTTTCTAATCTATTGCTACTACAGCAACCCAGGAAATTATATATTCTTTTAAGTTTACTTATTTTTCTCCCCCAATAGAACAGCTTTTAAAATACGTCACGTTGCAAGCAAACTGTATTGTGACTCTGTAGCCCTTCCCCCAGGTCCAACTGTGTTGACAAGTCTTCGAACTTCACCTTCCAAATAGGACCACGTAAATGCGATTGTTTTAGTTTGAGCCTCCACACCTTTTTTCCTTCTCTTCAAACCTTCTTCACTTACCAACAACAGAGGAGTTGTGTTTTACAGCAGCAAGCGGCTAATCAGTAAGTCAAACATACCTCTTGAAAAAGTTAGCTAAAGAAAACTGAAGTTTGTTGATGCAAGCTTTGCTAAGTGTTACTCAAAATGCACATTCCCTCTGCCTCCACCGAAGGCACAGCCCATGCTGCATTTTCTCAGTACCCTTTTCAAAGGTAAACCTCAAGACTCCGCTGGTTTTGCACCTCTTTTGCCCCCACCCAATAAGCTCAGACACTTGACTGCTCACTGTCACTTGTGATCCCAGGCATAGGCTTGACTGGAAAACGAACCAGATGACACAGCAGGTCCCAAGGTAATGGGCATTTCCCAGCTCATAGTGCTCAGTGTTTCCCACTGACTGCTCTGATCATATTTGGTCGCCTGTCAGCCTGCTCCGATTTAATTCCATGAACTCTCACCAGCTGAACAGGCTCACCGAGGTGCCTGTGATAAGTATTCATAAGGAAAATACAGATTTTTCTCATTCTTACCACCACTCCATCCTTGCACAAACTGATTCAATCTGTGGTTTTTGTAATTTAGGTGAAAGACACAATTTCTTGAAGAGCTCTTTAGCTTCTACTAGATAGTAAATTCTGGCTAGATTTATCTTTCATACAGATAGTAGATCAAAATCTCTGAATTCACACATAGCACTTTTTTCTGGTTATTTTCCCCATATCCAGTTTTTTAGCAGAAGCACAAGAAAAGCAGATTTCACACTCTAAGCTTTAGAAGATCTTGCCTATCAGCTGCTTCATACTATTGTTTTAATTCACCACCACCAAAAAAAAATTGGAAGAATGAATTCAGCACAAAGAATGAAACATAGTAATCTGCTTCTGCTGCTCCTTGCCCTCCACCACCCCCTTCCTGGGTATATCTCTGACCGGTTAAAGTTCAGTAGGTGATACACAATGTTGATTATGTTCCAGGAAATGTCCAAAAATATTTTGGATATGGCCACCCAGACAAGTTGTGCTTTAACCACATAAAAAGAGTTATAAGAAAAATATGATCTACAAGTAATGTGATATTAAAAAAAAAAGTGATGACCATAAACACATTAGAAAATGTTTACTTAATTTTCTAATATCTTTAAAGGCCTACCACTGAAATTTAGATTACTGAAGAAAATCTAAGAAAAGTAAGAGTATTTGAAATTTACATAGATCCTAGAGGCAGTTCTATACACATAATAAAATCTATACAGCAGACAGCGGGACAGATATTTTTTAAAAAGTTTATGATTAGACGAACGTCTAGCTCAACTTATTTAATGAAAATGTAGTTTAAGTTACGTAAAAATCAAGCCATAAGCCTTCTATACTGCAGTTTATAAGGAAGTACTACTGTTGGAGGAAAGACAGTCGAACTCCTAAGGAAGAGTTAGGTTACGTGGTGAAGCACCCCGTAGTAACTTCTAAACCAGCGTTGTTCAGCAATTAAGCACGAGCAGAACAAACGGCGCTGCTAGGGGTGGGCAGGGGACACACGCGTACGCTGCATCCCAAACGCTGGATACTGCGAGGTAAGTTGTAGTCTCATTATGCTGCACACCTGAATTCACTGTAGGTTTGAAATACACACGCAGCAGTATGTGCGGGCAACGCTGCGGTACAAATGTCGTGTGAGGCAGGTCCCAATCCTAAATTATTTAAGGTTCCGTTATTCTTCTGTAGAACAAAATGCTCGGGTGCCCTGACTGAACTCTAACTTTGTTAGTTATGTTTTTTTCCAACTCTTTTCCATCCATTCAAAGTTCTTTATCTCTGATGTTTAATCTCACAGCTTTTTTGTTACTTTTTTTTATTAAAACCTGCTAGATTGTTTCAAACAGAAGTACCTTTCCATATCAAACATTTTCAGACCATCATTTATTAATGATAAAGGACGCAATCAAGACAGACCATGGTAAAAAGGCAATAGTCTTTATTTTCTTAGAAAGTTACCTGTACTTTTTGCTTTTGTTGGGGCATGATTAATACAATGATGTCAGCAAGGTAAGGGGATTGCTTCTTGCAAAAATAAGCATTAGTCTTGGAACACTAGATACGTGTCTGAACCACATATGCTTCATTGACTTAACGCTGTATTGACTTTCAGATACAATATATAACGTAACTTCAAATTGATCCCACGCAGTGTTATAAGGTTAACGAAAGCAGCAGCAGCTCAGGCTGGTCAGGTGGTGGGAATCTCAGCAGGAGCTGCAGTGCGGGTCCTGTGCCAGCACATCCTTCCGTGTGGTGTGGACTGGCTGGAGCTGCGACTCCTGCTCGGTCCATGCTCAACACAGAAGGGAAACGTTCTGGTGGGGCCCGTGTTAGCAGCGCGGTAAGAGCTGCCTTTGACCATGAACATTTGAATACAACCAAATCCCTTCCCAAATGCATGTGTCTGTTATGCCTTATCTTTTGCTGGGAAGGCTTCTAGCAGTTAGTCAATTGATTAGGGACAACAGAAAAATACTTTTCAATTAAATTACTCTTATTCAAGCAAAACCAGGAATACTAAGATAATGCTCTTTGTCTATAAATAAGAGGCTCTGGCTTCTTATATCAACAGGAAAGCAATATAACAGGAGAGCTTTCTTAGCAGCAAAGCAAAGTAAGGTTTTTACAGTACTAATGTATGGTTTTACTCTGGGAAGGGCCGTGGTCCAAACATGCAAAGCAGGGCAAGAAGATTTGTTTAGAACCCATGTATAACCCAGCCAGCTAGGACTTGCTGTAGATCAGGTCCTACCTTCATGAAAGCATTTCAGAACAGCAAGGAAGTGCAGAAATATTTAGTTTTTGCCCAAATCTAGGAAAAGACTTGGTGTTCAAATCCTGCAGGGTGTATGCACAAGCCACGTACAGTTTCACTTCACTACACCTCTTAAGGATTACTCTGTAACCAAAAGGATGTCTGCCTAAATAAAGTCCTCAAGAGAAATCCTGTTTAGACCCCAGAAGACCAGGTCAAGACTGGGAAGGGAAGCAGCAAAGGCACTGAACGGTTAAAATCCAGTTTCCAGGAGCGAGCGAGGATCAGTGTCCAAAGCACGTTCAGACTCTCCAGGCTTAAAGCACGCTTGGCCCAGCCACTGGGACTGGGGAAGGCGGACTGGGGAGAGTCCAAACAGGGCACTAGACCGTAGCTGTGACAGCAGCACTTCATGGCTCACTGTAATGGTCTTCTCTTACTGCCAGCTCCTCCAGCGTGACTGATGCCTTCAAGTCTTTGTAATTTATACAGCCAGAATCGTATCTGCTTCAGGTAAGAGATGGTTTTATACAAGTAACAAGAAGTTTAATTATGTGTCCCCTCCTAATATCAACTAAATTCTCCACTGGGTTGGGGGGGGGAAGAAGGAAAAAAAACAAACATAGAACCACCCACCTGAAGAAAGTCAAAACTCTTTTTGAGAAAACCACTGTAATTCAATCTCACTAAATAGAAACAACAACTTAAGTTACTCTGAGGCATTACTGCAAAACCAAAAATATTTACCCCAAAGAGAGCATGTGCTGCTGAATATAGCTATACAAGTTAACAGTTTGTACTTACAAAAAGCATTTTTGAGCAAAAGAGTCCCTCTTAAAGAAAAAAGAAGGATTTTCACATGATCTCACTTAGAAAAAATCTGTTTCAAATTGCCCTACGTGTCCTGGCCTCAAGCCCGTTTTTACTGAAGGCCTTTCCTGTACAGCTCCATAGGGGATGGGAATCTCTACAAAGTTTGCCTTAAAAGGATGTGTCAAATGCACAGTGTGTACGGTGTTATGTAGCTACAGAAGCTAACAATTTAATAAGAGTACAAAGAAGTTTCTATCCTTTATTCTCCAAGGCAAATTATAAATTATTTGGAGGCAAGAAAAAGCCTCCAAATTAATGTTCTTACAAAAAAAAGCCGAGGTGAGAAAAGATCACTGATGTACATTATTCCAAAACAATGCACGCATCCATCCATCTATCTTTTAAGGGTATTGAGTCAGCAACAGGAATATTATAAGTATTTTTCTCTACATTTTAAACTAAGTCTAACTCTGAAACCACACAAAAAGCACATTCATTTGTACATTTTAAACAAGCAAGGATTACTGTAATGCAAATTAAGCTTTTTTGTTTTCTGAGATTACTAATGCCATTTAATTGTTATGACTGTCGAACTCCATTTGCTTTCTTCAGAGGTGTTCTGGCCATAGGAGGTATACTGTGAGCTTGCACGTAAAGGATGCACGACTTGATACTTATCCCACACCCTCAAACATTAACCTCAGCAAGTTTTATGTTTTCCTACCACCAGTAAAAGTTTTAGTAAAAGTTTATTAATCCACCAGAAACAGGGACACTATAATACATTTTATAAATTCATAGAAAGTGCTTTAAATCAGAAAGTGCAGACACAGTGTGCTTCCTAAGGTTAAACATAACAAAAGTTTACAGCACACATCCTCACTCTTAATCTACTTAAGCACCATGCTTTGCTGGTGGCAGCACTGGCAGTTTCTATCTGTGCTGTCCTCGTGCATGCACAGGAGCAGGCTGGTCTAGTGCTCCCACCTCTGCTTTGGTGTTCATGAGGCAGTGGTAGCTAATCCCGGCTGTGCCGTGTCATTCATCACCTCCCTCCTAGGAAAAATGGTGTAAGCCAAGAGACAGAACTGGAAATTACATCCCTCACACAGGGCTTAACACGCAGCAGCGATACGTGCCTCACAGTTCAAGAATGGCTGCGCGCTGTTCCGAGTGATGGTTTGGAGATGGATGAGGACTCCAAAAGACAACTGTCAACTTGGTAATGACATGTCAAGGTTTACCTGGGATTTAAACCATTGAGAAAAAGAAATTAACTCCTGTGTCAGTGGCTGACAGCAATAACTGCCAGATGTCACTAGGGCAGCTGCTTTCACAGGTTTGTTTCATCTCGCCTACTCACCAGTGAAACTGGATAATAGGGTATGTCTACCTAGTGGGGTCATGCAAGGGCTCCCAAAGGCAAGTTTCCTTGTTCATGTGCTTGGGCAAGTGTGCAGAGTAGGCAGTGCTTGGCTCACAAACACAGGAGGAGATGTATCATAGGTATGAACTGTCAACTCAATGCTACATAGGTTTCACCACCATCAGTTTGTACCTGTTAGTAGGTCTACTTATTACTGCTGTAGTATTAATACTTCTGTTGAAGTAGCCGCAGAATTGGTAACCTATACCTGATACATGCTCAAGAGACCAGACTGTCCTGAGATAGTAACAGTGAGAGAGGAAAATGAATTACACACATTGAGACAGAGCAGACACACTGAGGCAGAGAGTAAAGGATGAAGATGAATGGAGACACTGCAGCTAAGATTCTCCACCTCTGGAATACCTTCCTCCTTTAAAAAAAAGCTAACCAAAACATGTAGCTATTGATTACTGCATTAATACCGCTTCTCTATCAATATGGGAACCCTTCACACATGGGATCTTACACTAGAAGGATACAAATTAACAGGTTACTACAGCTTAATAAAGCTAGCGTTTCACTGGGTTTCTTTAAAAAAAGTCCTCCGCAAAATTTCCGCAAAAGGCTAAAATCCTGCTTTGGGAACTGAGGTGGCAAACACGTTCTCAAAGCGTAAGAGGCTTCTGCCCAGAAAAGGAACACTCTGCGATTTGGAAGCAGAGGAAAGCATGGATATTTAGCTAGTAAATGTTAACTTCAAGAGCTATGATCAACTATCAGAAACCATAAATTAACTGCAGCAAACTGAAGCTCAGTGCTTGATCTTGTAAAATCCTTCTCCTATTTCCTCTGAAATTCCCTTTGTAAAATCTCAGTGTCTATATTTCGATCATAATATTTCTGAGAGCACCAAAATATTGGATTTTTAATTTATTCTCCACGCTGAAGATTTGTATCATGGAAAAGGTCATGCAGGCTGATTTTATTTTAAACTAAACACCTGAATTTAATTCAAAACTTATAAGCTAAAGATATTACTTCTTTAACAGCTATATAGACATTTACGTAGAAGAGAATGGGAATGCAGCGATTCTATACTGCCAGTTATTATCACAGAAGATATCCACCTGTACTCTCAAAGTGTAAGTTTTCATTGCCTTTATCCAATAATCTCCATTTTTATTACATAATTCCAGACAACATTAATATAAATACACTTTATTGGAAGCAAACATTCTTACCTTAGGTTCATAAAATTCAGTGAGCAAACCTAAAGGTTTGCTAAAGGAAAATGGTCTACAGGAAGTATGGAAGGGTAGAACAAGTATGTAACAGGAACAGTTACAGTTTAAGATGGAAAAGGGTATTATTACTGTTTTGTAAGGAGGGGTGAGAAAGAGGAAGGAGAGGGCCTAGCAGTCCAACTACAGGTAGCCAAAACTTCATCTGTCTATTAAATCACTAATTAAAATATCTGGAAGTTAATTATTCGAATCTGGTTCCCAGTTAAAAATATTCATAAAAGAGTAATTTCTGGACAAAGCAATTAAATCTGTTTATTTGGCCTGTAGCAAGTGAAATACAGTAAAAGAATTTTCTTGTCAGCAGTTTCAGGAGGAACACAACAATCATATCTAGGACTGGTTAGTATTATTCTCCACAGACTTCAATTCTTTTTCATCAATCCGTATTTGCCCTCCAGAAGGAAAGCAGGAACTACTACTGCCCTCCTGCACACTTGCAAAATGGGAGATATTATGTTTACAGGCTTCATCTGTCTAACAGCCTCTAGTTCAAAAAGTTTGTTTCCCTTCCTTTTCCATATCGCTAGCACTTGACCTTTCAGGGTGGCAGCTGCAGGGACAGACTAGCTCACCTCAGTTACTCTGCTGTCTTTAATAAGTTTGGAAAATGGTACTGACCAGTGCCAGCTTCCTGACCAAGGGATGGCTTGGAAGGAAGGTCAGAGGCTGGAGTGGAGGCATGGGATAGCCAAATGCTACGCAAAGTTTAACTCCCCGTACAGACCATATTTCTGCCCATCCTTCCTTTCACACGGAGATGAAACTGGTAGTCTATCAGACATAAGAGGAGGGAGAAGATAAATGCCTGCCTGATACAAATCCCATTTCCGTGGGAAGGGTGGAGTCACTAGGAAGCAGCTGAATGAACTGGAATCTCTCTTCCTCCTGCCCAGTGTTCCTGTTTGCTCCACACCTTATGCAGCCAGACAATGGAGCAAAAGCTTCTGCTAATTTCTTACCTCCCTCAGTTGTAAATCAGAGACAAATATAACATTAGTTTGTAGCTTTATCCAACTGCATCACCATCTCAAGCCATGCTAACCTCATGTACTGCAGAAACTCTTCCGCTGCTTAAGAAGAAAATTATTTATCGCCTGCAGAAGAAACTATCAATTTCAATCAGCTTAAAGGGCTCCTCAGGGAATATTTGTTTTGGATCAAATATCTTCTGTGATCTCAAGTAAAGAGGGAATCAGCTTCAAAGGGATTACACCAGTTTGACTACCTACACATTTCTCATGCAGACAAGTTTCCTTACAGCTGGGAACCAGTACACAAATTCCATCCTTTCTTTGCAGGAATGAGGAAAAGAGATCCATAACAGAGACCAGACACCTTATCGGTGTGAACTAAGGTAAGGAGCAAAACAAGAGAAGGGTGGAGCCTCAAAAGGACAAAAAAAAAAAAAAGCCCTAAACACCAAACTAAACAAAGATTTTAAGCTTAGAGATGGAATCTTTAACATCAATTAAAAAAAAAATTCTTATAAAGCATCAGGACATGTTATATTCATCTGTTCAAATACCATAGCAAACAAAAGGTCTCTCTGAACACTAATACAATGCCAAATGAGAAAATAAAGAATAAAAACCAAAACCAAGAGACTTCTCTATCCAGCACAGCTGGGCCCTCAGGCAGCACAGCTATCAACACGTCTGTTTTCTGCAGAAAAACACTGCTTGGGGATTAGCACTGGAAATGTCAAACAAGGGTATCTAACATTGACTGTCATTCAAGCAGGGAGGTACCACAGCTACTTATAAACATTACACCAACACCACATTAAAAAAAAACCAAACATAACACAATTGTTTGCACAAAGGTCAGTTTTTAGAAAGTGTGATTAAGCTCAGTACCAAAAAATGATCCACCAAGAGGTGGAAACTACATGTTGTTCTTCAAATCTTTATGAGACCGAAGGATCTGGAAAAAGGAGTTTCTGATCTTTACAGAGACATTGTTCTCTGATCCTCTACAATTATACAGAGAAACAGAAACATTTCTAATGCACAGACCCATGCAAGATACTAGACAGGAGGTATGCCATATCTGTCTATAACATAATTGCTTTGAAATTTGATCTCTTACAGTAAGAGCAACAATCTCAAAGTTCAAAGCTGTATCTTTTGCTGGAATTTTTGTTGTTGGTGGTTTTTTTTTTTTTGCTTGCTTGTTTTTTTTAAAGGGCGTGAGTTCGTTTGTCCTTGGTGCATTTGAATAATTTTTTGTGGCGCTGCTGCACTGACATTTCCAAGGGCTGCAGCAGAAGCCTGCACATGAGTAAACGGAAGCTGCCACAGAACGTCCATCCCTCTGCAATATTTGCATTGAAGAAAGCAGACAAAGTGAAATAACAGGCACTCAGCAGGACAAAATAGAAGACCCTTTGCATAAAGGCGTGAAATACAGCAGTTTCAAACCCTCTGTTACTGCACGGGCTTGGAACAGTTCCTCTCGGGAGGCCCTAAGGAAGCTGATGACAATAAGAAACTGAAAGAAAGAACAAAGAACTTTTTCCCATCTTGTCCCCACAAAGGGATCACTGTTAAGCCTACATGATTCTGTCAATATTTTTAAAGTAGAAGAGCATTTACTTTCTTCCTAATTCACATGCAATAATACACAACATATGTTTTATTGTCTTTTTTCTAGATTGTAACAATGTAGATAAATCACTAAGTTTAGGTGTTGGAAGCAATCGCTTTGGAAGACATTTGGTTACATGATGTCATCAAAGTTTGCATCAGAACCCCACAACCATCCTGAGAAAGCCAGTAAAGAAAAAAAAAAAGTATATTTTGTAAAGTTTCCAACATATTAACTAAGACTTTCTGCATAAATTGTAGCGTTTAAAGTGAACTACTTTTCTCCCTCCTCCCCTTTCTAGGCAGCCACAAGTAAAACAGGATTTGGGGATTTGCTGAAGCCTGAAACCAGACCTGTGTGAAATAACCAGTTACTAAATATCATGTTTAGAATTTAAGCCTGTGAATAAAGACACAGAGCACCAACTTATCCCCAGTTGTTCACCGGTGTAATTTTTATTGCAAAGGTTTTTTTCTCTTACCAGGTAACTGTTCGGTGCAAGGTAACAGCCCGTGTAACAGGACACTGACATAAGCACCTTTTGTGCCACAGAATACGAGAAAAATCAAAGACAAGTCGGAGTAACACAGCGCACAACGGGCGCACACCGCCCGCCGCACCGGCGCGGCTCCTGTCAGCCCTGACCGCTGCGCCGCTCGACACCAGAGCCGGGTGCTGCGACAGGCCCCTGTCCCGGCCGCCCCCGCCCGGCGCCCTCCCTGTAGGGCCGGGAGCTCCGGGAAGGCCCCGCCGGGCCGGGGACCCCCGACCCTCCCCCCCCCCGAGGCGCGGGGCCGGCCGCCCCCGCGCGCCTTTGTGTGCCCCCGCCGGGCGGGGCGGGGCGGGGCCGGGCAGACAATGCGCGGCCTGTGCGGGGCCCGCGCCGATTGGCCGCGCGCCGCCCGTGCCCATGATGTCATGCGGCTGGAATGCGCCGCGCGGGGGGCCGGGACGCGCCGCGCGGCTCATCTGCTCCGCTCCGCTGGGCGCGGGCCGGCACTGCCCACCGCGCCGCTCCGCGCCGAGCCGACCCGCTCTGCCGGCCGCGGCACGGGCTTGGGACGGCTGCAGGCCCCAGCGCCGCACCCCGCCCGGTCCCGGCGGGAGGAGCAGGGACAGCGCCCGCGGGGGCGAGCGGGACGTCCCGTGCCAGGGCTGCCGGCGGGCGCAGGTGCAGCCCGGGAGGCAGCACGAATCGCGGCGCCGCACACGGGCCCGCCCGGCGCTGACAACCCTCCGGTCCCCGCCGCGGCACCAAGTTTCCTGAGCGGTGCCGGGGAGAGCAGCGCAGTCCCGGGGCCGGCGGCGGGAGCATCCTTCCCGTGCCGCCACCGCGCGGGGCGGACGGGGATCCCCACCGGCAGCCGGAGGCAGCAAAGCCCCGCGTCGCGTCGCGTCCCGGTGCGGACAAAGCCCGGCGGAGCCCCGCGCCGCCACCGCCCGTACCTTGTTCTTGACCTCGGCGGAGAGCCCATAGGAGGGCCCCTTGTTGAAGTGGGTCATGTCGGCGGGCTCCCCGCTGCCTGGGGGCGCTGGTCGCAGGCGCTGGCGGCTCCGGGCTGAGGCGAGAGTCCGCCCGCGGCCGCGGAAAGTTCTAGTCCCTCCCTCACGGCCCGGCCCCGCGGTCGCTGGAGCCGCCCGCGCGCCAATCGGGGCCCTGGGCTGCGGCAGCCCCTCCCGGCCCGCCTGGGGAGGGGGCGTGCGGCCGCGGGGCACCCGCCCCGCCTGGCCCCGCCCCTGCCCGCCCGGCCTGCCGCCGGGTGCCGCCGGGGGGGCCGGGCCCGGGCTGGGCCGGGGAGCGGAGCGGAGCCGGGGCACGTCAGCGGGAAAGAATCCGCTGCCACCGACGGGGAAGCGCCGCCGGGAGCTGCCGCGGAGTGCGCTGCCGCCGCGGATTCCTACCGCATGCGGCGCCCCCGAGGGGGCGGGAAGGGGGGTGTCGGTGAGGGAGCGGCAGCCCGGGACCGGCCTCGCCGGCGAACCGCCGGTACGCGGTGGGAGGCCCCGACCGGACCGGGGTGACAGCACTGGCAAGGCAGCTGAGGAGCCGGGAGGACGGCAGCTGCTCTCCGCTGCGGGGTGATGCCTTTCTCAGGCCCTTCCCGGGCGGTGCGAGAGCGGGGGTCCCGCCCGCCGCCGGGGAGGAGCGCTCGGAGAGCCCGGCCTGAGGGGCGACCGGCCGCGGGAGGGGCTGGCTGCGGGAAGAGGCCTCAGCCGCTCCCGCACACAGCTCCCTTGCACTGCGTGATGGCTTGAACCACTCTTGCAATCCTTTAAGAGGTTACAAAACCACAGGAAACTTTGAAAAACATTGGGAGAGCGAAAAGGGGGGAGGAAAAAAGTGCACAAGTTTCAGTGGGATTAAGGTGGAGTAGGATGAGGGGCTCATCTCGAGCTCATCGTTCCTCTGCACTATGTTGTGGGCATGAATGCCCATGAGAGCCGGCACCTCGGCATCTCTGTGCGGGTCACTCCGCTACCGCGTTAAGGAGCTAACGAACCAAGGCAGGGCTGTGGGCTACCGCCGGGCAGGGCAGCCAGCCTGCCCGGCCGGGGGAGCCCCGTCCCTCTCTGGAAAGCCCAGGCCGTACACAAGGTTTGCAAGCTGGGTGTACCAGCGGGGTTACACCCCGTCCAGCCCAGGGAGCATTCGCTCCTGGCAGCGAGCAGTGGGTCACAGCTGGCTTCGGCCCAGAAGCCACTCTTGAAAAGTGAACACAGATTCAATGCTTGGTTCATTGAGTGAAGTACTGACCCAAAAACAGGGCACTGTGTTTCCTCCAGTGTTACTGTAACCCTGGGCATACTAAGTAACCTTTCAAATACAGTTAAATTTTAACAAATTGAAAATAATCATCAGAAGATGATATGCTGATAGGACTAGTTGGGTAAGGAATAGCGCTCTGTAAGACTGGCTGCTGGAGCTGTGGCCCACCTAACCACCTGCTTGCTATCCCCCAGAAGTAACTGGGCTGTGCTCCCATTTCATAGCAATAACCTAGGACTAAGTGTCTGGTCTAACTCCAGTTGAAACCAACAGGGGTCTTTCAAGAGACTTGCGGTGGAAGCCCCGTCAGGCTGTAACAGTCCTGAGGGACTCGCAGGGCAGCCAGGAGGTTCTTTCATACTGTGGTGCCGTGGATATGCTCCACCGCTGCACAGCCTCTACCGAAAACAGCCAGGGCTGTTCCTAATTAAAGGAAGCAGAACTGCCTGAACTACCCACTGGGAAAAGGAAACTGTGCGAGAGAAGCAGGAAACTGAAGAATGGGGTGAGGGAAATGGCGGTTCACGTAAACATGATGAAAGTTCATTAGTTTTCAGACATTCATGTTGGGATAAACTCATCTTTCATGACCTCAGCGAGCACATGATTTAGGGCTAGATTCAATATCTTCCAAAGTCCTTGGAAATGCTTCCATTGACTTAAGTAAAGTTGGATCTGGACCTTGTTTGTTAATGCTCTCAATCATTTTTGCTACAATACACAGTGGCTTGGGAAGTTTGAGACATTTACAATTGGTATGCTTTTCTCAGCTCCATAAATTATATGTTTCATCGATTTTGAAATAAAATGGTCCTGATTAGTAACAGACAAAATTATGGCATAGTGTTTTCTTGCTGGACAATCAGGTTTAAATTATTCTCAAATAAATCATTTAGCATTTTATTTCTTACCTCATCTGAGCAGGGCACAAATACCATTCGGTGTTTTGATGCTGATCTACCAATCTTTTGGGGTGATTGCTGCCATTTATTCTGTGATCAGTAATATGCTCGTGCCCCGCGGGAAAAGATTGTATAAGAAATATTTAAGTGTGGTTAAAAATACATTCTGTCTTGCATCACTGACAACACAGAGCAAATTTAAACCCATCAGTGCAGTACAAAGGAGCTGGCGCATACTGGGCAATCTGGCTCATTATGTGTAAATCTCTTATCTTTGCCCTATTTTTCTACATTCCTTATTACTAAGGCTGTTTGTATGGAAAGAGGATTTGTACGAGAATTATTCCCCACCTGAAATCATAATCCTCTTTGTGACATTGTAATAATTTCTTCAGCAACCACATGTAATATCATAAACATGTGCTGATGACTTCAGTTGGAAACTAAGGAAAAAGAGCTCTGAAGAGACAAAGTCTGTTTTCTTGGAAACATGGACCATAATCTTACAAACATTCTTGCACATGAATTATCATAAGCATATGCATAGTCCTATTAAACTCCCTGAGCCTAAATTATCCCTTGTGTAATTCCACCACAATCTATAGAATTAATGTGGAAAACTATCAAATACACGTTGTGATTTCTGTGTTCCGCTCTGTGTCGGAGCCATACTGAACGCTGATGATTGAAGACGTGTAAGGGGGTGACTGGCGAGTCCTACACGTGGAGCTGGGCCTAGCCATGTCTGAGATGGATCATCATCTCATTCCTGCTCATCTGATCCTGATAAAGGGCCTTGGTTTAATCAACTGGCTCAGCTGAGGAGGAGCAGGATGATTTCCCTGAAGGACAGAGGGAGCTGGCTGGGGAGAGCTAAACCACGCACATGAAGTTAATTTGCCAGGAGTAGCTCCCAAGGGTGATATATAAGGGAAGGAGGACGGCTTTGCTGAGTGGTGTGGCTGGTCTGAGGGAGGGAAGTAGGGTTCTGAGCCGGGGAGGGTGGTGGTACTAGTCATGGGGCTAGGTAGGAGATGAAAATACACCACTAGGTGTGTGTTTAGTCATGGGTGTGGGTGTGATTTTGCCTGGAGCAGAGGAGTATGTTCCTGGGTGGGAACTGGGAGCTACAGTGCTTGAAAGTACTGGAGTGCAGGAGGAAGTTGGAGCAGGGAGTCATGCTCGCTTGGTGTGGGCAGGGGGTCGCTCTGGTGAGGAGCAGGTCCTGCGCTGCACTGACATCGATGGAGCTCACTGGCCTGCAGGTAACTGATGGGGGAGCTGGCTAAAGAAAGTGCTTTCCAATAACCTGGTGCTTTAAGGAAGGGAAGGATGCTCTAAGCTTCCTCAGTTACAACCATGCCTTCTTCTAAGGATCAAAGGGAAAAATTACTAGTGAGTGAGTACTAACCCAGTGAGGCAAGGAGAAAGCTGTTCTGCTTGCTTCCCCTTTGAAGTGCTTTAGCTAAGAAGCAAGGAGCTAACTAAGCCCTTTTGCAATTCCCTTAACTTGAGGGAGTTTTTTCCAGGCTGTCCTGTCCCATGTTGTGTGTTAACTAGTCCTGGTGGTGTGAAATGTCCTGTCCCAGGGTGCTAGTGATGTTAATGCTCAGTCTTGTTTTGGCCAAATTAACTTATGTGACTAAAGTTATTAAAACAGCTGTAGGATAAATACAACTGTGACTCTAGTAAGACTTACATCTTCCTGCTGGTTGATACCTGTTAGGGCCAAACATCAGTACAGCATGCAGTAGCACCGTAGAAATGGCAAAATAAGAACTCTACAGAAGAGCCAATGGTGAGCCTCAGCAGTACCCAAAACTGTCCTTGATCTTTCATTTATTAGGATTCCTTTTGAAAACAATCCGTGTCCTAGGTAAGCTTGTGTAACATCTCTTCATATGTTACCTCAAATACCTACTTAATACATCGCTGTGCTCATACTGCTAATTATTTTGGAAGATTTTGGGGCTATGCAGTCCTGCCCTTGGTACTTTAATTAAACATGCTGTGCTGTATTGCTTCTCAAGTACTTTAACAGACTATTCCCATCCCATGAGAGATCATCTTGCCTTGTAGAACAATTACGGGCGCTATGAGGTGTTTCTAGCCCACTCCTCTTTCCTCTGTACCAGACTACAGAAGACAACATCTTCTTGGCAGTCATTAATTCTATCTAAAAGGCTGGCTTACAAGTGTCTTAAAATCAACATCTGGAAAAACTAAGTACACAGACTTCTTACAAAGACCACAAACTGAATTATGGGGCCAAATTCTGCCTTGATGGAATTATTATCTGATATCTGTGTTCTATGTTTTCCCTATATTGCTTGAGTAAATTCCCTTATATGGAGATGTCTTCAGAGATGCACATGGTGCCAAAATGCTTGGAGAATTGCATAGGACCAAACCTAAAATATTGCAGTAGAAAAAAAGAAATATAAGCCCAGACTTTTCTTGAAAGGCGGGGTGGTGGAAATCCCTGATTGGAGAAGGGTTTTTAAGCATCAGTTCTAGCAGTTGTAAGACGGGGAGCCCAAGTCTTATTTTTCAGAAAGACTCCCCTTTGTGTCTGATTTTTAACGACATAGATGTTAATCACATTCATGATAAAATAACTTGCTGAAGTGAAAGACATATCTACATGTTTGTATTTGAGAGATTAAGCTTTATTTAAAACAAATCCATATATTCAGATTGTTAAAATATCAAAATGCTGCTTCTTAATTCATCACTTTTTCATTGATTCTAACACTGATGTCTTCTGTCTATCCTCTTATGAAAATAGAAGCATTTTTTTGTTATCTGGTGGTGCTAGCTGTTGATAAATAAGCTTAAGGCAGAGTTGTGCTTTTTAATTTTTATTTGAGATTCGTGACCTTCCCTTAAAATGTGATAGCTGCGTTCTTATAAGTGGGGGTATAGCTAGAGAACAGATGAATGCCAAAGTATGTTCCTGGATGGAGCTAATTAATACAAAAGAAAAAGACATAAATTTAACTTATCTGCAACCTGATTAGTGTTGGGGGTCCTGTGTTGTCATGTGGCCCCCTTTCTCCCCCCAGCCCTGATTGTGTGAAAGGCTTGCTGCTGGTTTTGGTTTTTAACTGGCTAAAACCAGTACACAAGCAGAAGGCAACAAGGGACTTCAGAATGCTTGCTGTGTGCTCAAAATGCCTGACATATTTCACAATTTTCTTTTTCAAGCATTGTAGCAGCATGTCAGCTTGTTGGCTTGCAGCAGGTAGGTCAGAGAGTCATTTCTCCCTCTTACTTGGTAGGCTTCTCTTCTCCATCAGTAGGACCTAGAACACTTGCAGACAGTCTGTGTCACCAGCATACATGTACTGAAGTGTTTGATTCCGTTTGTCAACAAGCTAAATATTAATAGCCATCAGTTTTATTTCATGGTGATGTTTACCTACAAGAACAAAGGAAATGCCTGAAGGACAGTGCGCGTTACCAGAACTGCTCCTTGTGAGGAAGATGAGACTTGTGTGTCTTCTTCCTTCTTTGTTTTCTTTCATGCTTGTGAGTTAAAAACAACTCCTCAGCTTTCATATATCTACTTAAGGCAGACACTGGTAGGCAAGTTACTTTGCACTGTATCTTTGTGTTCCTGTTAAAGAGAACACTAGACCTCCTAAAAATGGTGGCTTCTTCCTTCTTAATTATTTAGCTTCTCATAGCTCTTCTTAAAACTTCCCATCAGTCACACTGTTGCTCCAGAAGTTCACTGGGCCACTTCCTGGGCAGCCCTGGATGCCAGAGAGCCAAGGCCTCGACCTACTGACCGCGATATGCCAGAATTTTTCCTCCCAGTGGCAGGGAGCTGAGGACATGCACCCACACACCCCCCGCTACTGCCAACAGACAAACTGTATTTGAACTGTAATACTGTCCTGATGGAGAGAAATATCAAGTGGCTTTCAGGCTAGCTGGTCACATTGGCCTGGGAGCACGCTGCCCTGGGAGCCAAGGGAGTGCCCAAAGCCACGGGGCACCCCCGCCCCCATGGGAAGGGGCTGCTGGCTGAACTCCTTAAAATTATCAAGACTTGATAGTAAGTAAGTGTCCCGCTCTTCTTAAAACTGAGTGGATGCAAAAATGAATGATATAGCCAGTTAATTCTAATGCAGAATGATGTTGAAGCCTGAAACTTTCCTTATTTTTCTATTAAGCTTTATGAGTCAGTTTTCTCCTCTGTTTTGGAGAGGATCACCCTACTAGGGAATTAGAGGAAGGGAGAAAACGATAACTTTGTGATATTTTGTGCTTCCATAATTCTTGGCTTTTAGCTACCACTTTAACTTTCCATATATACATATAAAATATAACTTTCCACATGTGTATTTTGAAGAGGCAATTTCCGTCTCTCCAGGATGTGGACAGAGGCTATTACATTTACCATTTGGCTGATGCCTGCTCAGTGTGATCTGAGATTGATTTGAACACTTTATCTCCCTCCCTGAATCCCTAAACTTGATTTTTATGCCACTTGAGCGTGTCTTCCTGGCTTCTGTTTGAGTGCAGCTCTTCACGGGGTCTGGACAAATTCACATCTTTCAAGGAATGGTGTGTTCAACCAATTTTTCTCTTCATCCTCCATTATGTTCCTCAATAATAACTTCAGAACAGAATTGATTTAAAATAGTACGTGGTAACTTTTAATGCAACTTCATGTTGCATTATTCAAACTTATTTTGCATTTGGTATCCAAATAAATAATTAAAACATATTGACCTATGAATAGGTCAGTTTTCGGATGGTTAAAATCTTCACACTCAGTTATTGAAACAACACTATGCTTGAGCAGTACTGACATTTTAAAAGCTGGTTGATTATCCAGTAGTACTCTTGTCTTAATGGTCAAAATCTGAATGTAGAAAAAAGGAACAGAAACCTTCTCCTTGCTGCTTGATTCCATGACTTCTTCCAATTTTAATTATCTAGGCAGTATTTTTAAACGAGACCAATTCCTCATCAGAAATATTTCCCCCCTCTGACATGGGTTTCCTACCACATGGAGAGAATGTGGTGGTGTTTGCCTTTTTGTTAACTTTAGTTCATTATCCTTCTTTGAACTTCCATGGTAAAGCTTTACGTAGAAGTCAAGGTACTTTCAAGAGCAAAACAATACACAGCAAGTGATATTCAGAGTGCTTTATAGGGTTATTTGGGACTGAAATGGTGCAAAGGAGAAAATGCTGCTGAGGGTTGCACATGATGAGTGACTAGCTGAGATATACTGGCATTTAGCCAGAGGCTGGCTACCACAGCGTGGAGACTCAGTTGTTACAATAGTAACGATCCCAAATCTGTTTGGATAAGAGAGGTTTCAAATAATCCATGTCACAGTTAATCTACTTCAGTAGATGTCAGAGGATGTGATTCAGACTTGAGGGGAGAGAAGGGAATTAGGAGTAGCTGATGCTCAGATAACTGAGGCTGTACCAGAGTACAGAATGCTGAGGTTTTTAGCCACTTTATCCCAGATCATTAATCTTGTCCATTTTATGCTTGTATTGCATCCCACAAAACTTCACAATTTCCAAAAGATGTTGAGTGTGGGGTTTTTTTAGTGTTTTTTTTTTTTTGTGCTATGAAGTCTTTTTTTTTCTCTTTTTTTTTTTCTCCCAAACTGGAACAAAGATTTAGTATCTAAAGTAGTTACTTGCTTAAGTTTTAACACAAGTAATACCTATGGTTTAAAACAGTGATATTAATATGATGTACTCTGTGTGTGCTAGGTGTGCTTTCTCAGTAGTAAATGAAGTACCGGGGACGGTACTGTTCTGTACCTGCAGTTCTTGCATGTGTTTTGTCTGTTGACGTATCTCCAAAAGCGGGATGTGTGGGGTGGAGCGAGAGCTGCACGCAAGTAGAAAGTACTGGTAATGTTTACTTGTAAACAGAAAGGAAGATACTAGTTAGAGGTTAAAAACTGTAAGTAAACAGAAAACTTTATTTTGTATCTGCATTGTATAATAAATTTTCTGCATTGTATAATAAATTTTCTTCAGAGGAAAAGCTTGGCAAATGAGCATGATATGCTAGAAATATTCATTACATCACAGCCAGCACAGTTCAGTGTTATGGACCAGAAGTAAATTCAGCCTGCACAGTACAAAACCTTAATTGCTTTGTGTTATATATTCTGAATCTTCAACAAACCTGAAAGAACGGGGGGAGGGAAGGGAGGGCAAGGCAGCAGTAATAATTTCTTTGCTCTCAGAATTGTCTGTTCAATCTTTCCTAAAGCAGTACTTTACATGGAAGCAGCACTCTCTGTATTTCCTCAGCCTTCCTATTCTACCTCTGTTCCTGTTATTCAAGGAAAAAGTTAGATGAAGATTTTCAGGAATTATCTCTAGGCTGGTGTTAAATTAAAAATATGCTTAGAATTGTGATTGTGCTCTGAGAACTGCCTTTGCTTGTCAGCGGCCAACTTCTGTCTATAAGTGACAGAAGAGTGGAGATCCTTACACCAATAATTTTTGAAGGTATCTTTTATATCTAATTACACTGCAAAATCTGACTTAGTGCACCCTTTTGCAGCCAGGTTACTTTTTAAAGGAATTATAAATATTAATGTAGAGCTGTTAAGATATCACTTAAGTGCTTCTTTACAAATACTGCAGTATTACTTTTAATATCTCGCTTTTCAGTGTGGATATAAAAAGAACATTAACAGTGATTCCAAGCTGTCATGCTTGCTTTTTTACAAATGGTTGCCTGCAAAAACAGGCCCTGTTTACTGGTGCTGAATAATAATTTCTGGATTTCGTCTTGGCAGTGAATGTTGGGGAGATATCCTTTCAGCCACTGAATTGGAGGTTAGGACATTCATTTCGCTGTCAGCTGACGTCCCAAGCTGGATCATAAATGAAAAGCAGCAGAGTTCAGTTGCGCTGTATAACAATAAAGCAGGAAACACTAATTGCCAAACTACTGGCAGCTGAATGTAGAATTTACAGTAATGCTAACTGAGCAGATCTGACTGTTGATATAACATTACAAATATCCACTTTCTTAAACCAAGTAGAGGGTGTTTTGATTTTAAGAACTTGCTGTGCCCCAGTGCATAGAAGGGGCACAACATGCACAACAACTTCACTGCATGGTTTAAAATACTTCTTAAATCTCAATATATAAAAAAACAAAACAAAACAGTAATTTTGTGTTATGGACTCCTTAAAAATTATCTGCTGCATAGTGCACGGACAACTTCATCTATCTATGAATATTCTCTTTCTCTCTCTTTCTGAAGTTTATACAAAATCTCTTTGAGCACCCGTCTAAATCCAATCCTGTCTAGAAAGATATCTCATTGCATAGTCATGAATACCTGATTTCTGTATTAAAAAAAAACAACAAAACAAAAAACAAAACAACCCCTCCACCTTAAAAAAAAATCCCTCCAAACCCCAAATGAAACATTCTGGGTGGAACAGTGACAAAGATCTAGTAATACTCAACTAGTGTCTGTGCTACCATTCATGAAGCATCAATTTTACAATAGACTTCTTTAATATGCATAATATCTTCATTGATAAAGTGCTATAACTTGTTTGAAACATGAAACATTCTTTGCAGAGACTTCTCACTTCCCCCATTTTTGTCTGTTAAACATTATTGCCCTCAGTCTCTATCTGGTTAGAGAGACAAACATGTCAAACATCTTGTTTATCTTTGTTCCTCAGGTATGAGCAAAGATAACAAAAGGTATGTGTAAAACTGATGTTATCACTCAACAAATATACCTTTTTATAGATACATGCATGGTTAAAGCCTATCACTGGCACAGCTAAATGTGAAATTGCTTATTTCTGTTGTATGCATCTGACTGATTAACTGGATTATAAAACATGTTAGAATTTTTTGGCTGACAAGGTAACAAAGATATAAGAAATACTAAATATGAAATGGTACACTGTGTGGAATAGTCACCTGAGTTTAAATAAGCATGTCAACAAAGGTTAACATTCTCTACCACATGTCACTTTCTCTTCCTTCTCCATCACTACTGCAGCATGAAACAGCAATGCAGATGAAAAGTGCTGTCCAAAGCTATGACAGTGAAAGCTACTGGTTTTCTTAAATTCTCATGCAAAATCCTGTCCCTTATGAAGCTGCTTTCTGCAACATGACCTCTGCCTCAAAGTACTTCCTATTGATTTCAACAGTACTGGTCATAAGACTATCATTACGCTATAAGGAAGTATGGTGATTAAAAAAAGGAAAACCCAAGTTTCAGAAAGGTCTAGGTTCAAATTGTGCTGCAACCAAGCAGAAGGGCTCCATGCCTACTTTCCTAGATCCTCACCCACCTCCTAGAGCAACCAGGTGTTTATTGGTACAGCATGTGGTCTCGGCATGGGCCAGCAAAAGGGGAGGAATATCAAAGTACTGATGGAGAGCCAGGGAGTTTCTTCAAACACCTTACACAGTGCTTGTTTGTGCTCTGCCTTACAGTGACCCATACCAGCAGTTTTGTAACTTCTGTGATTGTCAGATCTAGTACAATAATACAACTCAGTTTTCTTTAAATGTACATTATTTGAAAACTCATTTTCTGTTGTAAAATTTCTGAACTGTGGTATTCTGTCCCATAATACAGACACCACCCTCCCAGTGCATTACTGATAATTAAATAAGCTTCAGTTAAATGATCTTTGTGTTCATCACATGTAAGCTGTCCTTCATTCACATAGCATTACCAATGAATGGAAAGCTATTTTTGCTGAACTGATAATTAAGAACTAATGTCCTAGGGAATGGTTGTCTTAAACACTACATTCAACAACCAGCTCATAATTACTTTCGTGAACTAGTTTCCTGAGGTCAGTTTGAAAATGTAGATGAAGCATTGTATGATCTATTCCTAGTGCTGGTAAGTCTCTGATATGTACCCCAGTGATCAAAACTCTTATGTACACCATGGTTGTTGATGTCCCTTGCTTGACTGGAAGGGAAGAGAATTTTATTGCTTATCCTTCCTCTACTGTCTTAAGATAACCAATGTTAGACAAAAATATACATTTCTGATTTCCACAGTAAGTTTTAAATCAAAGAAAAAAGTGACTTTTTAAAGCTTTAACATTTATGACACTCATGACCTAGTAGTAGTCTGTGTCAGGCTTTTGCTGAGTGCACCACTGCAAACTACCAGAAGGGAAGTGGGATGGCCACGGCTACAGTGCTTGTACACTTGCATTCATTCCCAGTGCCTCCAGCTGGGAGAGCAAAAGTTCCTTTAAAGAAGAAATAAAAGCAGTGTAAGATCAGCAACTTGTATCTGCTACAGTACTGTAACTCCATAGCCCACCATGCTGACTTGGTTTCAAGAGTGACCAGGAGAGGGAAAGGCAACACAAACATGATTTGAAGGGAAATAAAAGTACTGTGTATGCAATGTGTTTGAGTAACTGTGAAGACATCTAGCAAGGGTCTGTTAAACCCCTTTATTTCCATCATGAAGATGAAGGAGACATAGTCCCTAAAGAGAGATGGTGACAGCAAGCCTTTTGTGCTATTTGCCAAGGACTGAAGTGTGGGGCAAATTGGATTATGCCACTTGGCACTGAACCAAGTGAGGGTTTTTGTGCAACTGCTGCTACCTAACTGTCTCTGAGATACTCTACCATGTAGACAGCGTACTTTCTCTCCTGTCTGAGGAAAACAGGCTGCTGCTGCTGCTTGGATGTGATTTGTGACAGCATATTGGCTAAGGTACACTGATAAGCTCATTTGGAGGTGAAAAAAGGATGGAAAAGATGGTCTCCCGGGTCTGTTTTTGCTCTGTGGCCCCTTGCACAGACAATATTTTTGCTTTACAAACATGATTTGCATTTGTATCTCTAAAATGGTCTATGTGCTATTTGTATATAGCAATCTTTTGTTTCAAGGCATTAACTGTCATCTGTTACAATAGGGTGGTTTTGCACAAGAAAAGGTGTCTGAAGAATTGTGTGAGTAACACTTCAGAAGTTACTTCTGAGACTTTGACCAGAAATCCTTAATGGCTTGCAAAATGTTATAGAGCAGCATAACTTTATTGGAATGATCACCACAGAGTTGTAAGAAATTTGATTAATTAGCTAAAAGTAGATCAGTCTGTTTAGCTGTCTTCTGGCATAACTTGGGAGTAATCTCCTAAGCTGTCTTTGTCAACAGTCAACTTTTTTCTCATTGTTGTTTTATTACAGTCCAAATGATGCTCCTCTTTTATCTTCCCTTCCTCCTTTTCTAAAATAACCTGTTTTTAATGTACATGCAATATATACTCTCCATTAGAAGATAACCAGGTCAAAAGAGAAGCAACTCTGAACATTTAATATTTGTCAACTAATGCATATGTAGATAAAACAATCTGATAACTAAAACTCATTTAAAGTTTGGCTTCCAGGCTAGGACTCGGGGAAGGAATTTTTGGATGCCTTCTGTTCTCTTTTGAATCTTTGCCAAGTCAGATGACGATATTTCCATAAAGTCATCTTTGTTGAATTTAGGAATATATTTCTTCCCTATTTTACTTTAAATCTGTAAGATATTAGGTTTTCCTCTTTTAGAAGTAGAAAAAAAAAAGAGGTAACTTATTTCACTCCAAACGTCCCTCATATACATAACACAAATGTGTTTGCCTCAATGTTAATATTTAAGGAAAAGAATGACACACAGCAAAACCCGAGAATCTAAGCATAAGGAATCCAGTCAGCGACCTTTAAGTCTTTGGATAGACCCTGAGAGCACTGTTTTCTGTTCCATGCTGGGAGCAGGAAGAATGCAGTTTTCCCCTAGAACAATGACAGTTTGGTTGTACCCACCTACTACAAACAAAGATAAGAGCTACTCAATAACAAAATGCTAGTTCACTTTGACTCCACCATGCTTTTGGAGAGAACTAGCAGTTACTTGAGATAATATTTTCAAGGAAAAGTCAATCTAGTTGATAACAAAACTTCCTTTAAGAGACTTCAAGCCAGGAACTCTTTTCTGTGTTCCGTCCCCTGTGGTTGTGCTGCAGCTTTTTGTTGAAGGCTTTGGTCAAAGTTAGGCTGTGGTCTTTCCGTTTCTGAGCTCTCCTGAGTAGTTCTAGCTGCTTCAACTTTACAGGCTTCTAGGTCATTTCTAATCCAATTTTTCACTTACTAAGACTAATTATAAACTGCTGAAAATAAGTGTCTTTAACTACAGTTGGCACTTGAGTCAGTAATCAGTATGGAAAATAGCAACAAATATAAGGAAATGGGTACTGTCCCACTCTCCCATAGCCGATCATCTGGATTAAAAAACACTTTACACATGCTATTTTAACCTGTGTTTCCCAGGTTGACCAAACAGAGTAAAGAACATGCTGTTGGGGGAACACAGGCAGAGATTCTCTCAGCTTTGCTCCCCCAAAAAGACTGGCAGTAAAGTAAAGGGGGAAAAGTCTTCTCAAGTCCTTGAAAATGAGATTCCTCCACATCAGATGGCCTGGAGCAGTTCAGTTTTTCAGACCAGCCTCTTGTGAAGAAATCTACTGTTACCTTCAGAGTGTCTACATGGGGGGCTACAAGTCTGAACAGGCAAGTGATTTTCTTTAGTAGTAGTCATTGCTGTGCAGGTGACAGGTAGAAGAAAATTCCTGGATCTGCGCAGCGTTCAAAGACAGACTCATGAAGTTTATGAACCCACTGTTTGAAAGCTCACAGAAGAACAAAATCCTGCCCTGGGCAGGGCTCTAAGGGAGGAATCGAGCAGCCAGAGATGCTTTCACTGAGGTATAAATCAAGAGCAGGATGAGGATGGGCTACACTCTGCTTTGCTCTAAACAGAAGCAGCATGTGAACTCAGCACCATTTGTGCCTTGGCTGTGTTTATGGACGAAGTGGTCTAGGAGTCTGCCTCACTGCCAGGCCAGCAGGCTATTCAGGCACGGGATGTGGTGCATGAATGGAAGCATTCATTGCCTTTTTTTTCTCATGCTTCTCTAAGCTTCGGAGCATTGATGCTGTGCTGTTGCCCTTACCCGGAGCAGAGGAAGAGGCTGCCTCTGTCCTCATTCCCCTCTACTCTAATTTCCTTGCAAAACAGAGCAAGATTCAAAGCAAGATTCAGTGCAGAGAGCACTAATCTAAAATAAACTACCATTAGCCATAATAAAGCCCAGTGTATCTCCAATATACCAAACCATCTGCAACTGTGCAGAAAGTCCTGATAAGTCAGTCCTCACTCCAGTTCAGGGAAAAAACCACCCTTGCACACATCAGATTTACTTCAGCCAGGTCATTTTCAAGGACCTGAGTATGTACCGCACAGAGAGTCCTTCCCATGTAGTCTTAACCTATTAACTGCTCTTTAATGTCAGACATAATCTAGGTTAAAAACCACAAAAACTCTCTGTTCTGAACTCACATGTGACCACATCAAGGGACTCTACTTATGCTGAGGATTATTAAGCCTGTTGGAGAGGTTATAATGGCTGGCTTCCCCACAGGGCCTCGCAACATCATGACAGTAATTTTCTGCATAATGTTTGCTGATGATTTCTAATGATTTTCTGCATAAAGCAGACTATTCCTCTAGACCTTTGTTTCCTAACAGCAGGAACCACCACTTCTATTCAGTTAAATTGCACCTCCTGTTCCTTACCAGAATAGCTGTTGCAATGTGAGGAGCTGCTGTTGGCTTCACCAGAGTCAGGCTATGCACTCTGCAGAGCGTTTCTACTTTTCTTTGAGCTTTCTTCTTTGTATATGTTTCTGTAGCCAGACACATAGCTCTGTGTACAGATGACAGATGTATTTATGTTGCTTTACAGGTGGAACAGTGTGTAGAATTACGTTTTGCCAGATGAATGTGAAATGCTGAAGTAGACTTTCACACACTTAGCTCCAACAAAATAACCTTTTAAAAGTTGTTTCAATGTACAGAAAAGATTTTTGTCATGGAAAATGGTAAAGTGCATACTGTACTGCTGAAAGTAGAGTGCTTAAAATGAGAAAACAGGATATACTGAAAATCAAATTCATTGTATCAGGAAAAGAGAGGGGAAACTCTGTTCCTTCCCCTATTACTGATAGTAACACTTTTTTCTTTTCTATATTTTAGAGTCTCAACGAGTTCAATTTTCCCAAGGGACAGTTTGCTCTCTGTGATGTAAACCCACTAAGGATTTTTGCACATAAGCTTTGAAGAAAGTACTTAAATCTATAAGTACTGTGCCTGTAGCATGACACTTGTCACCATTTTGTTTATCTTAAGAAGTGAGCAACAATTTTCAAAAGGTGCACTATAGATTATAAGGACAGTTTTAACAAGCCCAGAGGAAAAATGATACTGGTTGAACGCTCTGGGGGTTTTGGAAGACTGTAGAGTACAAACTGTCATGAAGCCAACTTAATATAACTGCTTCCTTTATACACTGAAGATTCACAAGGGACTTCACTGCTAGCATACAGGAAATAAAGTCTGTTGTGCTAGAACAAGACTTTGTTTCTTACAATTTAGAAAACTACACAAAGTTTCCTTACAGGAAATATTACAATTCATACAAATTCCCATATTTATTTGTAGACAAAAATTGCCATTCACATAGAAGGAAAACTAGATGAAAACAGAGACAGCATAGACTTAAGGCCATTATAGGGTATTGGTGAACAGACCTACACGATGGCAATAAATACAACCACGCAAACATCTACTTAAACGTAGAGATATCTTTATTATTGTCTCCTTTTCCAGTACCAGCCTAATTTCTTAACAGGAATCCTTGAAAATAAATTGCTACATGAATGCATTTCTTCAGTGAGGAGCTTGCAGAGTTTATTTTAGGTAAAGCCTGTCTTCTGTTGTTACACTATTCGACCAAGATATATTGACTTGGGATATTTTTCCTTTAGATCAGGCCACTGAACAATGAAGTAATCCGAAAAGTAGTAAAGAATCTTTCCAGACAGGGATAAAGTTTCCACGCGGCAGATGCTCTCTACATACACAATGATTGCTCTCTTTATTCCTAGAAGCCCAAGAAGAAGAGCAGACACACAGACAGGAACACATGTTCCTGGTCCATTGCACAATATCTAAAAGAGATGAAACATTTTACAAAAGTAAAACATAAGGTTTTTCATATGGTAAAGAACTAAAAGTGTGTATATTCATATAACATTACATTTACAAAAGAAATTATTTCCAAAGATATTTTTAAAAACAGAAGAGGCAAGTTAATAAAAGGAGGAGGAGGCAAATGGGGCAAACAAAAGATATTATTTCAAAGCAGCTGCCAAAAAAGATCATCTTTCTCTACATGTCAAGGAGGAAAAGAGCTCTGTGATGGCACAGCTAATTTCTATGAAGGAAGCAGAATCCCTTGACTCATGGGTGTATAACTAAAACAGCTTCCAATCTCAGTCACAGCTTTGTGTTGTACCAATCATGAGATTTGAGCATGGATTAGGGCATAATAAGGCCAAAGAAGTTTAATTAGGATTACTAAACCTGGGATCCAGTTATAAACCTCTTGAACTTCGGCTTAAGTCAGCAAAACACTTAGCAGTTCAGCAAAAATCTGCTGATGAATTAGGACCTTCATCGGAATCTACTAGCTGATATGCAAGACTTGATTTTTTTTCTTTTAATAAATACTAGTACATAGAAACAAGCATACAGAAGGAAAGTGTTTTGGTAAATACATGTCATGTCCTTGTAGCAGAGGATCTCAAATTCACTTATAAATGTCAACAGTAAAAGAAAGCAGTCTTTCAATTTTAGACACTGGTAAACTGAAATACAGATTGCTTAAAAGTAAAAGGTTTAAACCAGGGTATATTAGGCACTCTACTCAGGTATCAAAATTGATTTCAAGCAAGGAATTTCTTACTAAATTTAACTACTACCATGTAATCAGCACTCTTCTGCACAGCTGAGGGTTACATGGAAATAAAGAGTTCTATTATAAAATCATGGCCCTATATCCTATGAACTCACATTTTTTTTTTCCAAGTTCACCAGCTTATGAAGTATATTAGTGGGGGAAAAAAGATATCAGAGTTTTTGTTTCAGGGCTGTATCAAACATTTCAGAATGTTTCCTTCCCTGCTTTGTGGCAAGATGTCACTGATAAACTAGCTAACAGCACCTTGTCTCAGTTAAAAGCAGCAGCAGCAGCTTTGGTGCTACTGAGTTCCAAACTCTCTCCCCTGTACTTTCCTTTGCCTTTAAGATGGCCCCAGAAATCTAGCTTGGGGATGTGATGACCGTAACACAGTGTTTTCTTATCAGAATCAACAGAATGTAATACTGTATGCAAATTTATTCTGATTTTACTGTTGATCTTAATAGAACTATTTATTCATGAAAGACTTGCTGACATTTTCTGAAAGACCCTTACGAGCAACATGTTTGAATCTTGAAATCCTAGGGTGTCAACAGCCTCAAAGACTTGTATAAGAAAATTGTAACAGTGTAATACTTTTGCATTAGTGATTATATAGCAAAGAAGCTGAACACATCAACTTCACATACTCGATTTTGAAATCAGAGTAATATACTATGGTTTCAAACCTCCTGCTGAACCTGATTTCCAGTAAATCCATGCTGTGACTTTAAAACCTACTCTATAATCTGCTGAAAATGAAATCTGTTTTTTATACATTTGACTTGGCAAGCAAGGACATAAACCAACCACACATGCTGCCTTTTAGCATTTCCAAGAAACTTTTCCATACCTGTGAACTAAACCCGGCATTTTGCCCTATTTCTTGACAAGTTTGATTAATTTGCACTGGTATTGATTGTGCTACTGGTACACAGCTACTGCTATCTAAATCAAGGCATGTTTAGGTATCTCTATTTGTAATAACATTTGTTAGTGCAGTGTAAACACAGGCATAGGAAACAACTTGGAGTGTTCTGTGCTTGCAGGCAAAACCCACCAGGGTCCCTGCTGCAGAGTCCGGTCTGTTACAGACAAGTGCATAAGAAGCACCAAAATAGTCCAAAAAAGTTATTTACTACTTTTTTTTGTGAGTTGAATATTCAGTCTGACTACTAATTTCAGATTCAAAATTCTGCTTTAAGGGAACAGATAAAAATGTGCACCACTGCTAAACAGAAACTCCCCTTTCCTCCAGTAGAGCCACCTGGAGTACAAATATTGTCTCATCTTCATCACTCCCCAAGCCCGTTTTCTGTTGCACTACAGTCCTCTCCCCTGTCCTTTCCTCAGTGTCTGCCATTTTGATGTTTCTCTGTACTCTACCAAGTCCTCTGAGATGTCT
The DNA here is from genome assembly GCF_013368605.1 of Nyctibius grandis. Taxonomy (NCBI): domain Eukaryota; kingdom Metazoa; phylum Chordata; class Aves; order Nyctibiiformes; family Nyctibiidae; genus Nyctibius; species Nyctibius grandis. Next base: position 30,458,668 of record NC_090665.1, on the reverse strand, counting down.
CCCACCCATCCTCTCTTCCCTGGTTTCCTTTGTGATCTCTGGTATTCACCTCCCTCTGCATCCCTATTCCCAGGCACCCTTCCTCCTGTCTTCCTTCTGGACTCGTACTGGCTCTGCACTCTTTTAGCCTTCATCTACTATGAAAGCCTAACACAGTTGTCTAAAGCAAGGAGAGAGTTTCACATTGGTCTCTTACTTTCCACAGTCTGACACAAAAAAAATACCAGTCGCAGACATGATTTATGTCAGGTAGACATCCTAATATTCTCCTCAGCCCAGTAGCTGAGAATTGTAGAACAGGTTTTATAAAAAGCTGAAGTATTACAATCATGGTCTTTATCAAGCCACTGTGCCACACACTTCATCCTTCTTCCCCACTTTGTTAAACTTGGCTAGCAGTTCCAGCCTTTTTGGTATTTAGTATTCTTGTGTCTAGATGCACACACAAAGGTAAATGCTAGAATGAATTCCAAACTGAGTGTACTCACAAAAGATCACGTAATGAAATAATAGTAAACGGGTCTATTTGTGAATCTGCATGTAGCTCTAAAGGCCACACTGAGTTGCTGTTATTACTTTGCTGAGGTGCAAACCAGAAAATCGATACAAAATTAAAATCATAATAAAATACCTTTACTATATCGAGGTTTTGATATGATGCACTCAATTTATACCTTCTACTGACAGTTTATAACTTGTAAGCTGCTTCTCAGATGCCCTTTGATTCATGGAAAAGTACTTGCATGTGGGAAAAAGGATCAGGAAAATTATGGACTAGGCATCTCTAAAAAAATATTATCTGATCATAACTCTCATATCCTCTTTCCCCTTCCACACATACCTGTTCAAACAAGACAAAGCAGGTGTGGCTCTATAGGATCTCTGTATGCAAAATGTCCATAAAATACTCTAACTATAGATGCTCCTATTCTAAAATGCTTGGGTTTAGGAATTGTCCCCTGAAAGAGACTGGTATAAACCTGCTGAAGCCAACAGACAAGTAGATCTGTATCTGAATTTGAGGTCGTGATCTGTAAGTCAGAACTATTAACCAACCTTTCTGATCATTAAAAATTAACCTTCAGTTAACCTTCAGTGCGTGGCTAGAGACATGTCGTACCTAGAGATGGTGCAGTTGCTCATGTGTGGTAATTCCCCTCCAAAAATCTGGTCTGACCAGTCCTACTTACTCCCTCTCTCACCGTCAGCAGGGAGGGAGACCAGTGTTCCTGCTGCTTGGAATCCAACATCATACACTCATCAAGGAATACCAGGGAAACTTCTGAGAAAACAAGTGTGCACATTATAAAGAAGAGGAACTGTTGTGGAATCTATAAGCTAGAAATGCTGCCGTTCAGCTCCTGCCAGTATACGAATTTGTTGATGGCAGAAAGGAACTGAATCATCTACAGCCTTTCTCAAACATGTAAGAGAAGATGAGCTGTCCTGCTAGTGAATTTCAAAACACTTCAAAAGTAAATTCTGGAGAATGATTGATGTCTTCCACCTTGAAAACACCAAGGCTTTTGTTTTTCCCCTCCAGCAGAATACAAGTATCTCTGAGGGAATCCAGTGGCAATCATTAGTATGCTGTGGAGAAGAAGCAGGCATCTATTGGGTAAGAAGGGACAAGGGCCTCTACAAGGTCAACTGGCTATTCAGGCTAAATGTTTCCCAATATCTATTTATTTTAGCTACAAGGCTGCCTGTAGAATATTTGCATTGCATGAGCTATGTCTCTAAAGTTCTCTAGTTTACTTAGTTCAGCCTTCCTTGATGACTTAGCAGAAAGGGGGGAAGAAGGGGCCAAAGACAATTTTGTGTCAACTTTGTGACCTCTTGAGATGCAACTGCCCAACAACTTTCTTGGTCACTGGGCTATCCAGCTTTGCTGCCAAAAAGCTGTAAAGGATTGTTCCAGAAGCCAGTGCTGCAGGTCTCTTTACACCATTTACATTTGCCTTAATGTAAAGAAATATCCAGCTAACTGTTAAATTGGCTCACTGGCTGCCCAGCTTCACAGCTAGGCCTAAAAACTAAATCCTACACACTAAAATCCTTTACCAATTCAATGCAACCAGACTTTTAAACAGTACAATAAACTAATCAATTTGTATCTTAATGGAGGTTTAAAAGTAAAGGATCAGAATATAACATTTATACTTAGCAACTCTCTCTATAAATCTAATTTCATATTAATCACTTTCATATAAAAATGGAATAGTTCTTGCCTTTCTGTTTCAGGTATTTTCTATAACTGTTGAAAGAAAACAAGCTAAGCCAGCAGTCTGGCACACTGGGAACACTGGCACATGGCATCATTGCTGATAAAAGCTGCTTTTAGAATCAGTGAATGCAGCACTGTAGCAGAGTGACATTTACCAGCTAAAACACTGAAAGCATAGCTCACAGCTTCACTGCGATTAAATGTCAGGCCACTGGTTAAAGCAAAAATGAGTAAAGCAGAAAACTTGCAGTTTTTCTCACAAATAAGTAAACATACATTTGCTGTTTATCTTTAATGAACAAGAATTTGAGTACTGCTTATGTTCCCAAATTACAACAGTCAAAGGGAGGACAACATAAGTCCCCCTAAACTTAGTAGAAAGTGGAAAACTAATGTGAGATTTGCTTTGCATAAGAAACTGTCAACACCTGCTGTTCTCCTTAATGACTTCCACAGGGACTGGCCTTTGCCACCTGGACAAGAGCAGAAAAACTGCCCAGCTTTCTGGGGCTGGGTAGGCTTCTGCTCTGGGAATGCTGGTTGCTGCTGCTGCAGGGTGATGTACGCATGTGAACTGAAGACTGTGCTGCTTGCCAGCTACGGCGCTACCTCCTGGAGTACATTTAGGACATCGCTTAGGCCTCCTCGGTCCTCATAATGCTCCCTTCCCCACAGTGCTAAACAACTGGAGATAACAATAAGGGAACGGATGGTGGTGATAGAGAACTACTGAAAGATGCGAAGGCAAGTGGAGTGATACAAAACTGATTCAAGCTGGGTTAATTGTATAATCTTTGTATACAAGTAAACAGACCTACTTTTTAACAATGTAGAAAAAAAATAGGTATTTTCTGGTTCTCAGGAATAAGCGTGGGTCTAAAAGCAGTAATTTATTAATAATTTTATTTTGTTTGTGTTTTTGCTGGACTGCTAAAATTCAGCTTTTGTTGATAAATACTTCATTTCAATGGCTATTTAACATTTGGGAACAAAAATAACTGTTCAGCCTGTTAAGATATGAAAGCCAAGAAGATATCTTTGAGGTTTGTCAGAAAAGCCAAGGGAATTTGAATAGCTGTTCCTGGCATTTTAAGGAAGGCAAGGGAAAAGGAAAGGGGATAAAAAAAGAAGCAAGCATGGAAGAGAGGAAGTGGGAAACCAGTTTGAATTACAATTGAAATGAAGTTAGCACAGAAGAAAAAGGGTTTTAAAACATGACCATTCTGCCGTACTCTCATAGAAGAGACTTAAGAAAAAAGCTTGCCTGTTTGCAAATAAGGCTTCACTGAAAAACAAAAAAACCCAAAACAAATCCCTTAATTCCTCTATCAAGAAAAAGAAAGAGCATAAACCAATCTCACTCGGCTCTGATGAACAACTTAGACCATCTACAGACTTGACAAAACTCTTCAGCCAAAGGTATTTTCAGCAGAAGGTTCCTTGATCTGAACCAAGTTTGACAAGTTTCCACCTTGCTAGGCAAAGTGAACTCTGGCTTTGGAATGAGTTTGGAAATGCACCAATTAGAGAAAGCAGCTAAAGGGACTGTAATCTGTGCATTATATATTGTTATTTTCATTGTATGTTCTTGGCTGATGCCAAGACACCCAAATGCTGTGTTGTTGGTAGCTGGACTTACATAACAAAAAAACCCCACAAAGTGCCATAGCAAGTTACAATACATGGAAACCTTATAAAAATCAGCTTTAAGAAATTCTAGAAACAATGGCAGACAAAAATAATAAACCTTTCACAAAGGTAGCAGAAGTAACAATAAACACAATTCAATGACATACAAATACAGAAAACTAACAGGGGGCAGAAGACACTGTCTTGACACAAAGAAAGCCTCCTTCATGAAACTACAAAACTGACTGTAGAATAACCTGAAGGATCTTTCAGAAACAAGGGAAATGGAGCAGAGAATGATTCCAGTGACAGGGAAACTGAACAGTCACATTTAGTGAAAGCAGAGTAGCGGTCCTGGGACACTGAAAGGAAAATTAAAAGAAAAATCATAATAACATACTCATTTTTATGTCAGGGCTAGTTTTGGACTCCTGCAGTCATCAGGTAGGAGCTAGGGGTTTTGAAATTTCAGGATTTTATTGCCTTTTATGATTTCAGAGTTGTAATAATAAATGTTTTTTGTATGTGTTTTGTTTTGCTGGGGGAGGTTGGTTGTTCCTGTAGCACAAGAGAATCTGCAATGAATTAATTTATATTCTGCTATGTAAAACACAGCATCTCATGAGCTCTTCAAAACTTGCTTGTTTTTAGTATTATCTTACTGTTTTGGAAACTTCACACTAATTCCCTGTAAGGTGAAGTATCCAGCTAAACATTTTCATCTTCACCTACAGAAGTACGTAGTGCTACCCACAATGGCAGCTGATTCTGGCTTCTCGGTCTCAGCTGTTCCCACTCCCTGCCCGGTGATTCACAAGGACCCAGTTCAGCTGACGGCCCAGTGCATCCTGAAGAGCCCCCAAGTCTGTGGGAAACACAACTGCAAGCATTACAGCCCTGCAGTTGTGGGGCCAGCTCTCTTAATATTGGAGATGCTCTAACTGTAAAATTAAACTAACAAAAGCATCAGTGAACAAATATCTCAAATTTTCGTTGTAAATATATTACCTGATGAGCTCATGACCAAGATGCAAGCCTGGAGAGTCAGGAAATCAGGATTGTACTCGCAGCTCCGCTGTGGACTCACCACAGGATTTGGGGCACAGCACTTACTTTTTCTCACATCAGTATTTTTTACTTTAACACCAGGAAAACAATAATTTACTCCTCACAGAGGATGCATCAAGATTCCTGTATATCCTTTTCAGTGAAGATCTCCAGGTATGGAGAGTATTGTTTTTATTAGCATGCATTTTGATTCAGTAGCATAATCTGAGAATAAGATAAAATGTATGTGCTATTTTCTTTTGAATAGAATTATTTTTTTAATATGTTCAGACATAGCAGGCCTCATTCATTAAGAATCAATTGCTGCTAGTAACTTTGATGGCAACTTAAGCCTGTATGGCAAACAGAAAAATTGTTACTTTTTTTCATAGAAGAGTAACTCTAAGAGGTTTCAAGAGATACATTGTTCATCTACACGGAGGTAATGCAGTTATGATAGAAATAAGCTCTCTTCTAGGGAATATAAATCTATTTGGTAATCAGAAAAAGAGAAATCTGAGAATTTAAGAGAAAGGGATTTCTCTTTAGCTCAAATACTTAAGCATGTGGGAGGGAGTGTCCTTGTTAAAGCTTTTCCTAGTCTAGCTCTTTAGCATGTCTGAAAATTCAAGTTTTGAACCTTGAGGAAAACTAGCTTAGAATTTTTAATACTTTTCTAAGGTTTTAAAAAAAAAAGCAGGAACCTTTTCCAACAGTTCCTTATTATTGCTGCTGGTGGGGAGAAAGAAGAATTTCAGGTTCTGTTTGAACAATATAAGGTCATTACCTACTGGCTTATTCTTTTTGAATAGTGAAGATCTTACCCAGTTCACTCCCCTCCACAACCTGAAAATAAAACCAGCTAAAACTTCACACCCTATTTGCTGTTTGAATTTACCTGCGGAATGCAGGCTAGGACAAAAATTCTAGATGTGTAGTCTTGATGTAAATTGGGTAATTAAGGTAGAATTGAATTATACCTGGGTACACTTTCACCTTCTACTGTCTAAATCACTTGAATCATCAGTGGTGCAAAAAAGTAGCTATAACGTTCTACTGCAACAGCTTGTGTTCAAGCTGGTCAGCAGCTATAGCTTGTAGCATTGCCATGAAAACCTTTCTAGTCCACTTCTGTGTATCTCGTTGGTAAGGTTTCTGTTGTTATTATCACACAATACACACAGTACGTGAGGTGCTCTTCAAAACAAGCAGGGACATGTGTGGTCCTACAGGCAGATTACCTAACTAAGATAAATAAGATCAGTGTCAGAATGAAGAAGGGAGAAGTGGAAGAGCAAGGAGTTAGAATTAGCATGCCGTGCAGTTGGGTTTCTAATGTGCACTACTTTTTTTTCTGAGTATTATTTTCATCATAGAATGAAATATATTGGGAAGTATCAACAACTCCCTCATTTCCCCAGTTCTCACTTTACAAAAGCTTGAGGAGAGGGAGACAAAAATCCTGCCTAGTGGATTTTTCTAGGGGGAAAAAAGGAGAGGTTCCACAAAACCACTAGGAACTAGATTTAACAACAGGATTTAATTGTAACAGCAGGGAGCATTGTCACTTCTGCCTTCTAGGCAGTTAGTGGCCTGACCCAGAGTTACCACAGCTCAGTGTCCTCTGGGGCAAGAGACAAGGGTAGGGGCCCAGCTGATGTGATTTGGATCAGCATCCACATGCAAAGTAGTGAGGGAAGCTCATAGTTTCTGGATCTCAGCAGAGCTCAGGAGTTCAGCTATGCATGTGGCTATTTGACACCGTAAAGGCTTAAACAGCTCAGGTCTGTTTCTGGGTATGCCTAAAGGCTTTACTGATGAAAAGAAAGATAACTGGGGTCATTAATAGCCTCAGAAGTTAGGCAACAGCTCTGTGAGGAAAGTTTGAGAATCTAGATTTGGATGCATAAACAAACATGCAAGTATGCAAGTTTGACTTTTTTCTTTAATGAAGCTAACCTTAGGCACCCTACTTAACTGCCCCTGTTTTTCAGGTGAAAGGTGGCAGGTCTGTCACTGGCATTAAAAGGTCTTCGAGTGGTAGTTTCCATCCATACATATGATGCTTCTGCAGGTATGCGGAAGCAGAATGGGATATGCGAGCTCAGCATACTCCCCAGCCTAGCTGCCAAACGTAACACGAGGAACATAGAATTAATCAATTGAAAATAATAATGACAGGTATGAAAGTGGTACTAATGCTCAAGTCTGTCAGAATGTTAGTGTTGGTTATTAAAACATTAACACACAGACTATCAATAGGACCAATCAAACATCATGACCTCTGCCAGAAGTTTGTGTCAAGAAAGAGTGGCACTAGTCAGTCTTGTGAGAAACTGTGGGAGAAGGATAGAAGGCTGGTTAAAAAAGAACAAGATTACCAAGGCAGATGCAGGCTGAAGAATAAACTAACTCCCTACCCGCATTACCATGGAGTGGGTCTGTGGTTTATTGCTGCTGATAAAGTAGTAGGAAGTGAAGGAAAATTGACTTCCTGTGGATGAAAAAGTTGGTCATAAAACAATTCAGTAAAAGGCTTTTGCCAAGTAAATGAAATGGTAGTTACCGAACTACTTCTGTAGCTACAAACACTAGGTACTAGCTGCCTTTCAGCAAGCTGTTGTTGTTCTAAGTGTCACCTTGGTTGAGTCTGAACCCGACTAAAGTCTCTTGGTCAGAGAACCATGAGAAATAACATCTAACCTTTTAGAGCCTATTTAAAAATAAGGGCTTATCTCATCTCCTGATATCAAAAAGTATTGCTTATTATAGCAGCCTGCTTCTGCTCAAAAGGAAAGGAGAAATTAAATCCAAAGACTGTTAAATATAATCAAACATATTATTAACAGTAGCCTAAAATGAGCCTTTAATTGCAAATCTCAAGGTGTCTTTCATTAGTCAAGCATTCATTTAACTAGAATGTGAAAGCAGTATTTTAGGTTAGCTAAAACTGACATTTTATATGTACATAAACATCTTTGAGGCTACTGCCTCATCGCTGCAGTTAGTATAGCATGAATCCGCATTAAATAACTGCCTGAAATGTCTTCACAATGCAAAACCTAGAGGTGTTAGCAATCTGTATCTGCATACCAGTGGCCTGATTTAGCGAGACTGTTTACTTGAAACCATGCTTCATAGCACATGTGGAAGTGTGACCAGGGTGTTCATTAGGTTCGTAATGAACCTGACAGCTGATGAGTTAAGACTGATCTGTCTTTAGTTTAAACTCTGCTTAAATCTAAGCTAAGATTTCAGTTCATCTTTACTGCTACTTCTATCCTCCCTCTGAAATGTAGTGTCTATAGGTATGTCTAACTGGTGGTCATAGAAAGAGCAGAGCTACCACCTAGCTTTAAACTAACTGATTTGAATAGCTTTAGATGTTTATCTGTGCTCTGCAGAGGGTAATTCTAGATTGTGGCTGCAGGGTAGCTGTACACAGCACACAAGGTAGACGAAGGGTGAATAAGACTCATATTTTCATTAACACCGAGAAGTTAAGCACAAATTTGGATGGCTTAACTTTGTTTTCTTTTTAGACTATATAATTTGTATCACTGATGGTCTTATTCTGATGTTCTTACTCTTGCCTGTTTTGACTGTTTTGATCCTAGAAGAACAACAGTAGATCAGACATACCGTAAAATCAGTCTAGTCCAAAAGAATTACAAATAGCAGGGAAAAATTCAGTGTACAAAAGAATGCACCAGATAGTCTTAACACTGTATTACACAAAGTTCGCTTGTTATGAAGTGAATAGAGAAAAAATGCCACCACCCAGATTTTGTAGCTTTCCACAAAGTTCTAAGAAGAACCATCATATAAGGGACAATAACTTATTATTTGTCATAATAATTTGTTAAAGTGCTATGAACTTAAGACATTTTGGGCAGGGCACAAAGAATGGAAAATCTTAGCTAAATGAAATAATGATCTCCTTTCATATGCTTACTGTGTGAATACTTCTGTAACAACTCTAGAAGCTTGTTGTAGTGAATTTAACCAGTTGGGGGACCAGGCGTGTGTGATGGGATGTGCAGTCATAAAAGAATTGGTAGACTGCTGGAAGCATAATCAGCTGTGCAGGTTTCAGGCTTCTAGAAAGAAGTTTAAAAAGGAGAGACCCATTCAGCTGACAGCTGGTGGGGAGGGAGATTGCAGAGCTTGTTGTACTTGCTGTGCAAACGTAAACTTCTTACTACAGACTTCCCACGGGAAGGAGGCCCTAATGTGGAAGGAATGCCTTCTTTGCCTGATTTAACCCAGGCTTTTCCAAATAGCAGTGATCTGAAAATATCTGATTATCTCAGACTCTGTGGAGCACTGAGGCAGTAGGAACTGCTGAGAAGCATTCCCAAAAAAGCAAAAAAGGTCTGGTCCTAACGGTCCACAATGCACAAGCCGCGAATGAATGGAAATTTATGCAGCACTTATGCACAATTCTAGGTGAAATTTAATCACATTAAAGGACAGCAAATCGCTCACCCAATTACGTAGCCCATCTATGGCTGAAAACAAGGACTGGATGCAATCTCTGTACAGCTTTCTGCTGTGTGGTGCACGCGTATCCTTTGTTTTCAGTTTGAATTTCAGGTATGCCAGAATGACTGGAATAATCACAACCCAGCCAAAGGGCTAGATCACCTGAAGACCTGGTTTCACGGTTGGCAAATCCGCCCAGGGACAAGAAGGACAATAGCTCTGTAAGCAGCAACAAAACTGAAGACTGGTTTCCTCGGAACTTGTACCTACTGACTGACTGACTGAAGCATATTATAGGAAGGCTGTAACATTAATTTATTCCTTCTTGGACATCAAATAATCTATGTAAGATTCAGTAATTTTCTCTGTCTTTGGGAACAATCTCTGTGCAGCTTGCCTAATTTTCTCTAACTGTATAAGAAGGATTTGCATCTTTCCCTACATGGTAGATCTTCTAACATCTTATTCTGGTTTTACATTTCTTCTCAGCCTTTTTCTCTCAATGAAGGCAACAAAAGTCTCTCTTCTCTGACCAGTTGCCTGTTTTTGTGGTAGGAATTTGCAGTCTTTGAGGCTGTGACTGCACATTAAATCTGGCTGCAACTGATGAATGGTTTTAAAAGCTCTTCTGGGGGACGGAAGGTGTAAGCAGAGTGTGCTGACACAAGCCTTGCCTTCCTGGAATTTCAGGCCTCTGCATAGGAAGCCTATTTAAGGTTGACATGTTGTAAAAACTGTCCAGCGTAGATGCGCCTGCAAAACACTTTGACACCTATAGTTCTATAGTTCTTGGCTATAGGCACACAAGCTGATCATAACTTCTGACATCTTAATTCTGTTACTTGGTTTAATATCTCTAAAGGGACTTAACTTTGCAGAGTACAGATGTTCATAACTCAGAAATGGGCCTCTTGAAGATGATCTCAAATTGAACAACTAAGCTAACTTCTACATTTCTTAAACTCTCTGGGGGTCCATTTCAAGTATGGGTCAAGTCCTGCAAGACAGCAAAAGTGTCCTGGAAGCAGTTCAGTTCTTTCTGAACTCACTATCTTGAAGAATAGTTAGATGCAACTGCTTTCTCATGCAAAGAAAACTAAGAAGCTTTGCCAGAAGATCAGTGTGAGATACAAAGGGGACACAGTGCTCATGTAAATAAGCACATATAAAGTAACTCCTGTGCAGCTAGGTTTGCTCTTTCCCCTTTACATCTATTTTGGCCCCACAGATATGCTAGTTATGCCAACTTAAGCCTATCTGCTCCACATCTTGCCTTTGTGCGCCTAATCGTTTCAGGCTCCCTTTGCAGTCCTTCTCTTGTCTTGCGTTCCCTGAAAACTGCAACATTTCTGCTTTTCTCTAGCTTTTGGGTGTCTGGAGAAGACTTCAGTCATTCCTTCAAACATGCACACATTTCTCACAAGCCTAAAAGCGAGTGTAAGGTTTTGGGGATCACTCAGACGTACAAATGACTTAGAAGCAATTCAAAGCGCTCTCTCCCTCCTGCAGTTAAACAAAAACAGTTGCCTAGACTGAAAATGTACAGTACCCGTAAGCTCTACTGCTTAAAAATATGAAGCTCTCAGCATGATGTAATACTGTGCTTGTTTCTAAACTCGGGCGTTGATTTCCGTGCCAGAAATTATAGATGAGTCCTGCAAATGCTAGCATTTGTCCCACCCTTTCTAGTTCTTTAAACTACTAAGCATTACATTTTGCCAAGAGTATGGGGAGTTGCAATTTACCACTACCATTTTCTTCTAAAGGCAACTAAATATTACCAGTTGCTTCACATACCACACAGAATCTTTTCACTGGCAATGTGAGGCATTTTAATCCCCGAATCATTCCCCATTGATAAGTGTTCTAAAATCTTTAGATTATTACATTTTACAGAATTCTTAAACTAAGATATGCATACAGTAGTAGTAGTATACAAGCAGCTTTCAAGTGGTATAAGATTTATCGTAATGCTAGAGATGGTTCTGTCAGTGGCAGTACCAGCTGCTATTGTGGTTGATGATGGTACTTGGCAAAAAAATATTTGGGAACACCCTCCCCTCCAGCCCTTCTCTAATCATCAATAAGGACCCTTTGGATAGCATTTTGAGTCAGCAGTTCCCTTAAACCCTACTTGCTAGAATGTATTCTTAATTTTACAAGCACAAGTGTTTTTCAGAAGCATTAGGCTTTTGACAGCTTATCACAGTTTATCAACTCCAACACCATTTCTAATAATTCTACGTGTAAACCTCACTGTCACTGTAAATTCCTCTTGTAAACAGAGAAACCATGGAATTAGGTCAGTAACTTCCTGCTCTTCTTGTATGATGTGTCCTGTTGAGGCTTTTGGTAATACATTACGCTACAGTGAGATTTTCCAGTCAATTTCTTTTGCAATAATAAGTTAAAAAAAAAAGTATATACATTAAATGAAACCAGTGGTGGAGCAAAGTGATTCCTAAATATTTGTTACTCACCTTTGCTGCAAGATGTCTGCTTCATGTAAACACCCCTCTGCTATTCCCCCCTCAAAATTAGCATCACTGTAAAAAGAACAGTATGCCATCTCCTCCTCCCTCCCAACTTTTTCTCCAGTTTTCAGAATGGGCTTGAAAAACAAGAACTGCAAAAAGCTAATTCTGTTGTTCTGCACACTAAACTGCTCTGAAAACTCCAGCAAGTAGATTTTGATCTGATAGGAACTGACCAGTACTACTGAAGCCAATGAGATCAAATTATTCACAGCAGCTTCTCTAAACATTCAAAATACCACAAATATATATAAGCTTCTCTAGAATTAGTCATACAGTTCACAGTGAAAGCTAAAAAACAAGTCTGCTTACAAACATCCTCTGTGGGTGTATATATGCTGCTACTCATTATGAAAAATATCTTGTAACTGCACCAGTTTTTACAGGCTTCATTAAAGTATGTAAAAACTCATACAATATTAATTTGAAATTCTGCTAAAATAATGCTTTTTTAAGAAAACTCAGGTTTTGATAACTGACTCGTTAAGATGACAACTCTAGCAAAAAGCCATCTTTAAGCAAAATTTCTCTTAAAGAATTGAAGGATTCAAACCTGGGAGTCCAGTGCACTACCTTTTGAGTCTTGCATTAACGCAAAACTTTATTGATCAGATATCCCTAATTATTTTATTTCTGTAATCTGACAACCCTGAATGCTTCTGACTTTATTAAGCACGTAGAATTATTTTTAAATTAATGTTGTAATTAGCATGAGAGTGCATTTTGAGAGCAGCTTGAAAAAGTTACTGAAGTGCAAGGAATTGCCACTTCAGCAGTGACATTTTTTGTCATAAGAGGAGATAATTAATGTCAGTCAGCCAAAGACTAAATAAATATGTATGTACCTGAAAAGTCCATGTAAGCACAAGAACTGAATCTATACATATTTCTGCTGGTCTGAACCTGTCTGTTCCAGACTGGTCATACCATTTCAGGAGCAAGACTGGCCAACAGGATAACCAGGTTTTCAGGCACAGTTTGTGCTGTTGCAAACCTGAAGAGATATTATCAAGAATCTGTAACCTTGTTTGTGCTAGCTCTACCAGCATAAACAAGGGAGTGACACACTCTCCGATGTTACCTGCAAACTTTGAGAGGGGAAAACTGGTGTTTGCTACTGTAATTCACCAGCAGTGCAACCTGTTCTCCCTTTTTTGGTGTATTGCTGCTATATCTCTTTCAGCTTTAATTTTACACTCAAAAATACTTTTCGTGTGAACTGTAAATCTAAGCATATGTATGAGATACAGTCTGCAATGTCTTGATATTCCAAATGCTTTTATGATGCAGATTAGCAAGTTCTCAATAAATTAAAATTTACTTTACCTACCAAATCTGGTTTCAGTTTGTAGGTCAAAGGAAGGGAGTAAAGTATGGAGTACAGGGTTGTTATCACAGAGGAGGTCCAAGACTGTCTAACCTCACGGCTCCTGGGGATGCGATCAAGGGTGAACTGGAAGAGAGCATAAGTGGAATTGTTATTTTTCTAAGAATGTTGTTTCTCCTTCTATAGAGTTATTAGATCTCTCTGTGCCAACTTTTTTTTTTAATCTAGTTTGGAAATGTTTGGGTATGAAACCTTTTTTTAGATGCCTTATTCAGTGTTGTGCTTAACACTCCTGGCAATAAAGTAAAGCGAAATACTAGAACTGTATATCTATTTTTTAATCTCTTCTCACGTTACTCTAAAACATTCCTAACTTAATAAACAATTCGGCTAGAGCAGCTTCACCCGCAGTATGTGAACGTAGTGCCCCACCTCGTGGTCACCGAGACACAAGGCTGGGTCTGATTAGACACAATGCAAACACGGTGACTCTTTGCTGTTTCTTGCCTGTTTAAATTCTTCGTGGATTCACACTGCAGAAAATGCAACAACTGTTCGCAGTTAACGTTCGGTGCATACTATTAAAAATGTAACAGCAAATACCACTATCCTTTAAATGAGTACTCAATGAGTATTCAAAAGATATGCAAGATGCATATTCAAAAAGAAAAATATTTGCATAAACAAACAGGAAATAACATCTTATCATTAAATAAAAAATAAGTTTAAGAAATAATTTTCTTTGTTTTTTCCCTAGGACAAAGTAGAGATTATTCACTGTGTGTAAAAGGTATCAAATTAATAAAACTTCAATGTTTTCTGCTTGTCTTGGAACACTGTAAGCAGTTAACAGTAGTTAGGCTTCCTGCACTCTTCACAGATGGCTTTTAGGAAGTACACCTAAGAACTATTGACGCAGAGGAAGTACACCTAAGAACTATTGCTACATGAGAAGGCAGTCCTGATGCAAATGAAATTTTTGACTGTTTAAATAAAAAACAAATATATTGGCTGCAGTACACGGCTCATTGACATTGACACATTGTTTATATCTGGACAATGGTCACTATCTTTCTTCATATGGGACACCAGATCACTACCACTCTGTCAGAACTCATATGGGGAGTGAGAGACTCTAAATATCATTATAAATACTGAAAAGTGCCCAGTTACTTCAAATATACCGTTGCTAATTGTCATAGCTTAGCCCTGGTGATTTGTGACCAGGAAAGATTATGTTGCCAATATCTGTACAGTAAATACAAACTAAAAATCAGTCTTGAATAGCAGTAACTGGGGCTTTTTTAATATATAAGGTGGAAAAAATAAAAAAAACACTCCACTTATAAATGCAGAATATTAAGGTAATTTTCTTGACTGAAAATATCCTGTTTCATTGTGATAAGGTTCTTTAACTGCGGTGATGCTGGCAGGCATTAACAGATGTTACAAACTGGTTGTTTTATGTTTTATTTGCAGGTGTTGAAACTCTGATTGCATTAGTCTGACAACAGAATATAGAAAAATAAACATGCCCCCTGCTCCCTGTTCAACAGGATTCTGATTATCACTACCTCTCTATTTCTTAAAGCTTTTGAAAAGGATCAGGTGATAAAAAGAAATGCCGCAGGTGGAGTTTGGACCCTTGCATAGTATTCAGTCCTGCAAGAAAAATGAGCATGATAAGGTAGCTTTAGGCAGATCAGGTTTCAGTGGAACTATTCAGGATGCTCTCTTCACTGTAAGAATGGTGTCAAACAATATTTGCCAAAAAAAGTATATGATTTTCTTCATCATAAAAAACTGATTTCAGCAAAACTTGGCAGGGACCCCAAACAGTATCAAAGTAGATATTTACTTGTAGAATTCAAGTAAAGATCAAACTGATTTTATCTATGCTCTTCAAAAAACATGCTTGAAACTTTGCACATCAGTGTCTATGTCATATGTTAGGACTTCAGCCTATGATTCAATCAGCACTTAACTATTAAGCTGAGAAACAAAATCAGATTTTGTTTGTTTGTTTGTTTAAAAGCCAGTGCCAGATGCTTCTGCAATCCCAGCCTCTCATCTGATAGAGTACTGTTAGTATTCCAGACAAAGGTACCTCCTGCATCTTTTGCTGAAAAACTGAATAGTATGTCTGATACTAGAAACAGACAAATTGCTCCCCTATCTTCTATGCTGTCATATTGTTGCATTTATTTTTCCTTACATCTTTAGTGGAGTCAGAAACCTTTTTATTATTTGAAGACAAATATGGTTGACTGGGCATTGCAATTTCAAAACCAGTGATGTAGTCCTTTACCTAGTTAATATTGTTGTTTTGCAAGCATGCAAGGAAAAGTGGGTGGAAAATTGCCACTGCTGTGAATTATTATGATATGCTCAACTGAATATACTGTAATGCTTGCAAAGAAACTGGGTTTGAGTAGTTCTTTTCTTTTTCCTGCTGAGGAACAAGATTTCTTAGCATGATATCTCTCATCAAACATAAAATGGAAAAGAACAGGCAGTCAGATGAGCGTTATGTAAGGGTTAGTTAATCTGGTTGCTCATTTCCGACATGGCAAATGGGGGTATAAGATCCAGTGAAGAATTCATGTTCTTCAGTCAACAAATGTAAGCTGTCTTTCTGCTGCTAGAGTAGGTAGGCAGGAGCTGAAGCAGGTTCTCTATGCTGAGCACAGAAGGTTCCCTGAGTAACAGCTCTAGGGGCACCCATGTAGAATAGTTGTGGTTACAGGCTGGGGGCAACAGAGAACAAAGAGGCAAGTGATAGCAGGACCAGAGACTTTTCATAGGAGGCATTTCGGATTTTTTTTTTTTTTTCAAGAGACTTAGTGGGTAGAAGTGCACATTTTGCTTCCTGTAACCAAGACGCTCATTCTGGCTTCCTTTCCTTCTCCTGAATACTGTAGCTGGTAGAGCTGGGGTAGATCACAGGTCAAAAAGAGAAACTGGTTATATCTGTGGGTTTTTTACATTGGAATTTGTTAAATGTGTACACTGATTTTCTTTTAGGTCATTATTGTAATCTGTCTTCTGTCCTTAGTTCTGGAAAAATTTACTCCCTTGACATGATGAGGAAGGGAATGACTATGGGTTGAAGCATTCAGACTTTTCCCTTTAATTTATTCAAAGCTGCAAGAAGCTACTAAAACATGATTTTTAAATGCTTGATGATCTCCAGCATCCCCAGTGCCAATACATATACTACTTGAAAGCACACTCTGAAAGTTAGCAAATATATGTTACAGGCATGTGACCTTTACTTTCCAAAATTTATCTTCCGTTTTCACTCTAAATATTTTTGCTCAGTGGAAAAAGAATGGCCAAAGGAAAATGAGCATCTGTTATCCAGACAGCAAA
The DNA here is from genome assembly GCF_013368605.1 of Nyctibius grandis. Lineage (NCBI taxonomy): Eukaryota > Metazoa > Chordata > Aves > Nyctibiiformes > Nyctibiidae > Nyctibius > Nyctibius grandis. The sequence goes on along the minus strand of NC_090665.1, from coordinate 30,442,047 downwards.
CTCAGATGCAGCCAAAAATGTTCCTCTGGCTTTCAGTGTTGAAGGAAAACATAACTACATGATCTGTTAGCAGTTGGAGGGGGTACGGAAGGGAAGCTGCTCAGCAAAACTAAGTGAACTAGTGGAAAACTGCATAATCCTTTAATACTCAAAATATGTATTTTTAAGAAATTTAATAATTTAGGGTTGGACATTTTTCAGATGAGTATGACTCTGTGAATGACTAATTACCAAACAAGATTTCTCTGAACAGGAAATACTTCTGGTCACTTTACTAAACTGTCATCCTTGGTGCACAATGAGAGAAAAGACTGCCATGCTCAAATTTAAAATAAGTCATCCCCACTTGATTCAGCAGCTTGTGGGAGGCAAGGAACCTTTGTCTTCCAAGGTGAAAGTAGGGTAAACAAACTTAAAAATGTCATTCCTAAGTGAGCCTGTTGCTCACTTAGCAGCAGTTGCTTTACATTAAAAGAATTTATTCTGAAAATCATTGGTACCGAGTTCTACAGTCTTTTGCCCCAGTAGCGATGCTGAAGATAACAGAAATATCAGAAGTGGACCATATGAAATCAGTACCACACAAATAATTAACTTACTGCATGCTGTACTACTTGCTCAAAAGGACTAAGGTTTTTGTAGTCAGAATGTTCATTTCCATTATACTTATTCCAATTTCTAAATAAAAATATAATCTTTCTACTAATTTCACTGGACATCAGATCACACTAAGTCAAAAGAAAGTCATACTGCTGTCTGTCAATCATACAGCAAACTAGCTGAAACCAAGCAAACATTTGATAAAAAGATAAACAAGACATTTTCATGATTTTTTTCATGATTTTTAGGAGTTTAGCATTTCTTCTGGTCATCAACCAGAAAACTATCTGACATTAAGAGGTATTGCATACTTTTAAAATGTGTAACTAATGCTCAGCTTTAAAATCCAACCAAAACACAGTCTAGAAACACATAAATAATACAATTTCAGTTAAGGTTTTCTTAGATAAAACATTTTTAGATATAACTTCTTTCAAAAAAATACATTATGTCACTAAGGGAAATGCCAAACTAAAAATAAAAGAAAAAACCCTGACCATATTTCTGCCCCAGTATTTTTATAGTTACAAATAACACTTCTATGGCTAGCTGGTTTACAAAATTGAGAGATTTATTTTCAGCATGGTTTTCTTGAGCAAGAGATAGCCGCCTTTGTGCAGTCACTTTCACTACAATTATGTTCCCTCATTGCTTTAAATGGATTAACATGCTAACAGGAGGTAAAGACCATTTTAAGAGAAAGTCAGGAAGGGGGTAGTGAAAACTGGTAGCAAGAATGGCATTTGCTATTTTTAGGTATACTTGCTTTGCATTTTCATGTCTCTCTAGTCCAGCATTAGTCAACAGTGTTTATTTAGTTCACTTTTAGAAATGCAAAAACCAGTATGTACAGAATGGCACCTTTAGCTGAACTTTAGTGCAAGTGATTATCAATACCTAGAAAATCAAAAGCACCTGCTGATCTTAAAAATATCCTTTTAAAGAATCACTTCCAAATTACCTTGGATTAGAATATCATGTTAAGATCATTTTATCTTACAAGAGCATATTTAACAAGTTACCTGAGAACTGGGAAATGTTTCAGCCCTTTTTTGTTCAAAAGAATGTATTTTAGCTTCGCTCATCTTATCTGAGTCTGCAAAAACATAATGTCTAGGAGAATACGACTCTGACAAACAGCTAAGTAACCTCAGGATTTCTGTTGTGTGCCCACCTGTAAAAACAAAATAAAGGGCAGTTAGTGTATGAAAAAATTTGTAATTTTCAATTTCTTCAGCTGAATCAGTCACTTTTCCATTTAAAACTTATTAGTACTACTATTATCAGTGACACACTTTAGAGAGTAGAAGATTCAATTAAAGGATGGTTGAGACTGTTTAAGTAACATGAAGACAATTCAGCTCTTACTGAAGCTATATGGATGGAAGTTTTTCAGTTAAATGGGATTGAACCAGGATCACATAGAAGCATGACATTTGCATTTAACATCCTGTACACAATGCAAAAACAACTGGGCAAAGAGTTATACTGTAGCCTGTACTCAAAAGCCACACCATGGTGCAACAGTCAAAATGAAGCTGGACGGGATCTGGCACAGAGCTATGCCATGGAAGTGTACCTCCCACTGACCCTACCCAGTGTTCTGTCCTATGACCTGCAAGACCAGGTTCAGGGGCTGCACTATCCCAGCCCATAATACTGAAATCAAGCAGGCAGCCATTTCACTCTGCAACTACGCCAGCGTAAAAGCTGAGTGCTTACAGAAGAAACAGCACAGCTCCAGCCAAGTGCTTTAACTGTGTTTTTTGGGAGCAGGGTTAATTTTTTTTTTTGTCAGTTGAGTTTCCTGCACTGGAGTTACAGGAATACCTGTAACAGTGGAAGAGGGGAGGGGGAAGATTGTGTGCATAGGTAATGTGGAGCCGGCTCACCTTTTACCTATTGGACTGGATCAGCTTAACATCAAACAGCACCCGTAAGTATGTGCATAAGCATTTACTGGCTGTGTTACTTTTCACTTTGCTGGAAGTTTCAGACTAAACCAGTAAACCAAACGTATTCCTACTACCTCCTGCTGCCCAGTGTCATTAGCCTCCTAAGAGACCTTTGCTATACAAGTCAAGCACTCTTAGCTGGCAAACAACCGACAAACAGCGAGAGCTATGCTGCTGCATTAGACACGGGAGTTTGCCACTTTTCTATAGAATTTTATGCAGTATTTTTCCAACATTTTTGGAGGGATTTTCTCATGAGCAATGGTTTGTTGAAGCTTTCACAAATTTTAATGCAATCATTGAGTATTCACAGAAGAGCAGCAGATTCCCACTTCAAAAAAGTCTCGAAGAAGAGGCTTGAACATTATATCAATGTTAACTGACTTATGAATTATTTCACCTGGTAAACCTATGTATAGTGAATATATTTTTTTAATATGTACAAACTAGATTTCAAAGGACCGAAGGAAAACAAGCACATTTCCAGCCCTGGTGGAAGTAAAGATGACCTGAAAAATTAAAAAACTGCCAGTCAAACTCAGATTGCAGAAAGGTTCTGGGATTATTACTCAATTAGTCGGTGCACAAAAACCACAGGGACACTAAGGTGAAGAAATCAAAGCTTGCCTGGATTTGAAAAATGCAAATTTTCAAGGTAGTCTAAGTTTTTTGGCAAATTAATTGCCCTGCAACCTAGGGGAGGCACCAACGAGTAGCAGATGTGTGTGTGTCCCCTCAGTGTGGGGTGACACACTTGGACAGCAGTACTGCCTCTGACAGACCCCCATGAGACTCTTGTAAGTAAACAACAGAAATGTGGTTTGGGTAAAATTATTGCAAAATGTCACGTATGTGAGGGGTGTACCGATCCTCGGAAAGCCTTGCCCTGAGTCGCGATCAATGATTTTCTGTCAGAAGACCGAGCAGCTGCACAGGCCTGTCCTGCATCAGCTTCAGTCAATATATTCGTTAGGGACTTCGGTGAAATGCACGTACCGTCTGAAGGAAAGGTTCGGAAACCAAACTGTCAGACATAAACACGGACGAAAACGCCCCAGATAAAGATGAAACTTAACAATTACTCAAACGAAGAACTAAAAAAACCCAAAGGCAGGCGGGCGGGCTCCCCCCGCAGCCCGGTGCCCCCGCCACCGCGACTACAGCTCCCGGCATGCACCAGGACACGCCGGCGCACGCCTCGGCGCCCTCGCTCCGCGCTGCATGCCGGGAGCTGTAGTTCCTGGTGCCCGCCTCGGGCGCTCCACGGCGCGGCCCGCTCCCGCTGACGGCAACCGCTACTCACCGGAGCCGGCCACCACCAGAAGGCTGAGGGGAGGCGTCCGCCGGCCGCGGCGCCTCCTCGCCAGGACCGCCAAGGGGACGAGCAGTAAGAGGAGGAGGAGGAGGAGGGCGACAGGCAGTAGGGGCTCCATGGCGCGGCCGGAGCCGTCCCGCGCGGAAGCGGGCGGTAGCACCTTCCCACGTACGGCAGCCGGCGTGGCTCAAACTTCCCCGCGGCTCCAGCCGCTGCCCCGGCGCCGCTGCACAAGGGCTGTGGTGGCGCCGGGAGGGCGGCCCGCGGTGTAGCGGGCTGGGCCGGGCCAGCGGTACGAGCGGCGCCACGAGCGGCAGGCGCTGAGGGGCCGGCGGCGGTGGGGCCGTACCGAGGAAGCGGCGCCGGGCCTGGGGGGCTGCTGTCGTGTGCTGCGGGCGCAGGCCGCCCCTGAGCGGGGCCTCGCGGTTGCCCTGGGGCGTGGGATGCGTGTTGGCGGTAATAAAGTGTGAGGCGTTTCCTGAGCGTGGAAAGGCTGGGCCCGTCCTGCCGTACGCGTTTGGCGAGAGCGGTCCTTTGTGCATGAGAACAGCAGGAACCGGCCTTCGCCCCTTCAACGGCTCGTCAGCAGAGTCCCTGCAGTGCCGCCGCGTTCCCGTGTCACAGCCTGACCTCGAGGGTGAATAGTGCCGGTGCTTTCACCGCGCTGCGTGCCGAGCCAGCCCTCCGTGTCCTCGGCTGCCTGCTCCGCATGGGCTGCAGGCAGCTGAAAGGGGGCCTGACTGCTTTAGTTAATTTGTGTATTGAGAAATACGTACTGCAGAAGTAGTCATGTGGCTCCACTGACAGGAACAGCATCCTGCGGGCATTTGCAACGGTGTGCAGGCATAATCTTTATCCAGGTATGTATGCTTACATGGAACTATAATTTTACATAGTCTACAATAATGTATAAAATGAAGAATATTAATATTCCACTGCCTCTCGTGATTCTTGTTTTCATTCATTCTAATACTTTAGCTTTTTATTTCAGTAAGAAGCGTGGAGCAACAGGTCAGCACTCTTTTCATCGCTGTCAGCATCCGATCTTTGTTGGGGAAGTGGTGATGATTCAGCCGTTGGACTAATCTCAGATGAGATGTGTGTTTGCTAGAAAAAGTAAGAGATTACATTTCATGATTAGGAAACCGTAGAGTTTGTTCATCATTGTCCTTAAATTATCTGCCGGGGAGCAAGGCCCTCCTCTTGGCCTCTAAATCAGGATCAATGAACTTTCGAACTTTTTGGAGTGGTTTGACACCATTGCTTTATGGGGTGACTTGTCAAGGGTATGAAACATGACAGTTGTGCACTTGTACGTCAAGTGCACAAACACAATAGATCAAACAGATTGCAATTCTCCATCTGTCTGCCATGGTTTCTCTGGCTGGGTTTTCTCCTTTTTTTTCATTCTGAACAAGTTGGACTTTTTGAATCCCTACCAGCCTTGGAAGCTGAACATTTCTTTCTCAATTTAACAAAAACTTGTGCTAGTCATCAATTCCAGTGGTTATTGCATCATTTACAAGTAAAAGATACATTTTCTAGCTACCCTTTGTCATCTTAGGATCTGAAGTGAATCTTTCTGATTCACGTCTCATAGTTCTACAGATTATGTTTTGTTTTTCTTTACATCAGTGCAACATACAATTTTGCAGTTGTTTTAAGCGGAGACTATAAAACCAGTGTTACCCTGGTAAGGTCTTCCACCCAAATGAGTAACCTCACAAAAAATATCTCACTGCTTAATTATCGCTGACATTTGAAAACAACAAGGTTTTAATTAGTAGTTCTGTGGATGATGCATGAATTTCAAAAACTCATTTTGCTTTCCACTTTAGTTACATAGGACTAATCATTAGGGACAATAGAGATGCAAGTCTCTCAATTACAGAAGAAAGAGGAAGAAAGCACCACAGTCCTTTTTCAGAAAATAAACTACTATGTTAAAACAAGACAGTAACTTCTATAGGCAATTTAAATACTAATTTTGTCTGTGGTGATCTTTCCCCTCTTGTACCTTCTTCAGTAAAAATGTCATTGGTGTAGAATGTATCCCAGGTTGCCACAGTGGGTGTAGCTAGCAATTGTTTTATTTAAGGATTTTTTTTGCAAGGCTTTTTTATATCTTCCCTTTGCTCTTATTTTTCCTACCATAAGAAGCGTTAAAGACCTGCTTTTTATTAAGCATTTTATTAAGAGAAACAATCCAGGAATCTCAGCAGCAGAGAGTGATACAAAAAACTGCAACTTATTTTCTCCTTTTCATGTTATTTCTGCATGTACATACTTCGTCTTCTTATATAGAATTCTTCTGTAAGGCTACTTGGTGAAATTTGTGAGAAACTGACCTAAACCCAGTAAAGCTGGAAGGGTGTTTATTTGCTAGGGAGGTTATTTAAAAACAAGAGGGAAAAATAAGAGTTATGCATACAAGGAAATACCTGTTCTTTGGACTAGAAAACTGAGGATCTGACAGTTCCTTGGACGCAAAGCAATGATCTTGACTTTCAAGGAGTCTAAAAAGCTAACTAGTGAGTTTGCCTCATAAACTCCTAGAACAAGCGCTGGCAGCCTTCTTACTCATTGGGAATTACACTTGAATAATTATGCTTTTTATATGTGAATATTCTCTGAAGAAGCTTACTAGTACATCTGGTGTAAACTTACACTGGTGAGTACTAAATTGAATTGAGGAAAACTCTTTGTGTTTCGGTTTCTTTTGTCTCCAATAGGAAAGGCTGCAATTGGAATATAAACAAAAGTATTTTTTTTCCCTGGAATGAAATTCAGGCAACTTTGGCTATCTGGTGGTCATTCACTTTCTGACATTCCACTTTTTAAGTGAAATAACTTAAACTGTTAGAGAGTCTTTCCATGCAGCTACAATACACCTTATATTCATGACTTCTTAACTGGCATTTTGAATAATTTTTTTTTTCTTCTAATTACGAATTCTAAAAGTAGACCTATGAACAAGAGTGATAGTACTGTTGTTTTCTTAAATGGGGTAATTTTGCTTTGTTTTGCCTTAAAGTGCGGCTCCACAAACAGTTGCATCAGCACAACTGAGGGCTAAACTAGCAAAATGGTTGGGGGAGCTGGGTGAGGAAAAGGGCAGGAACCTCTTAGTCAGGCTTTGCTACTGGAAAAATTGTAATGTGGAACCATTTATCATGTTAAATCTCAGTCATGTATTAAATCTATCTAAATACTCTTCTGAGTTTCTGCACAATAATTTCATAAGAGAAGTGATTTGAAAAACAAGATACGCTATATAAGTAAACTTTATTTTCTGCAGAAAACAAATATTTTTTTTTATGTGCTTCCAGTGTTCTTGGAAACATAAAAGAGCAGTGATACTACACTCTCATTAGAGAGAACCTGAAGACTTCTGACTGGGTTTCTAATGATTGTTCTTTAATATTAGAAGTGCAAGCTGCATCTGGAAGGCTCTAGAACAGTAACAACATCGTAAGTGTTGTAAAAAGTTCTGCTGTTAGGAAGGAAAGGGATTTTCAATTAAATCAGTGGACTAGACCACTGGGGATCAGCTGGGGACAAGATGAAGCAGGCAGCTGATAAATGTATAAGCTACTGGCTGATCTCACTTGATGGCAGAACTAGGATGTTATCAGAGCCAAGCTGTGGCAAAATTTGTCTCTTTTAGCAGCAGTTACTTTCAATTACTTTGGGCTAAGTGCAGTTTTACTTTCTTGTGAGTCATTACAATTACAGGAATGTAATCTTAGAAGTCCTGATTTGTGTCTGTAATCAATAAGATCTGTAATATTTATTTTAATATTACAATTAGTGCTGTGCTCCCTGGTATAATGATGCTTCTCTTATATATATAAGATTACTCTCATTTGTTTAGATACAAAGATAGAGCATTTGCAAACACTTAAACGCTGCACGTCCTATATAGCCAAAAAGCTGTAAGCAAATCCCCCCGAATAATGAGATTCATTCTCTATTAAAATGGAATTATTTATCCCGTTCACTTTTACCATTCTTTACACTTCAATTTCCAGTGGTGTGCTGTGGTGTCTAACTCTGCCATCAGTGACAGACAACAAAGTGGTTGTGAGTTTTCACCAACTCAATAAATAAGGTATCCTTCCCTCCAACTATTTAAAGATTTCCCTCTTTCTGGCAATGATAAGTTCTCTGTATATAGTCTTTAGAAGTGGGGGAGGAAGGAGGAGCTTGTCCTTAGAAATTTGTCTGGATGTAAATACCATGTACAAATTTAGAATCAAAGTAGCAATTTGCAGGGAAAATGTTTTTCTCTAACAGGCACAAGCCACACTGCTACCAGATGTTTCTTTAACCTACTACATTTGACAGCTTGGCTGGAGAGCCAGTACGTGTATAGCTTTGATGACACAAGGTTTGGAAACGTTCGGGCGCATTCTGAGTGTGATTTTATGAAGCAAGAACATTTGCATTAGACAGCACCAAAATGACATATTGCAACTTGCTCTAATTACTGGGTAGCATGTTTTGGGAGCAGTCCCTGTAACATAATACAAACTAATGTTCTTCTATGTATTGAAAAAGCCAGGAGAAAGAGACTCCTGTTTCACCTCTTAAAAGTTCTGAGCGTCCTGGAGGTCACTGGGTGCCTTTGGCCACTCGGCCTGTAAAAATAAGGCCTTTTTAAAAAATACTCCTAAAAATAGATTTGGAGTCTGATATTACCTTCCTGGAAATATATCTTCAAATCTGTTTATAACGTAAAAAAGAAATTTGGAGGGTACTTGGGGGTTAGGATTTGGGATTCTCTACATATTCACTGCTGCTTTTTGGCTGGGGTTTTCCTGAGCTTTCTATGGATCTGTAAGGAGAATGAGAAATGCACATTTTTTTCAGCTTTTCCTGGATTTCTGCTGTCAGAACACTGGCTGTTTCTTGTACAGGGAGATAGCCTGGTCTCATCTATCAGCTTGTATCAGTGCATACCTCTTCCTCTCTCTGACTGAGAATGAGGTAGGTGGGGGGTTGCTGCTGCCATCACAGGTTTTCTTCTTCTAGGTTTCAGTCCCCAGCCCTCAGCATTCTTAGGCTTGAGAAAAAGGCCCCTTGCCCTTCTATGCTCTCTCCATCTTTTCCTTATGAACATACAAAATGAGTCAGAACTGATACCCTCCACTGTAAACACAGGTTCCTGAGTTGAAAGTGAGGATGGTTTTCTGAGCTGTTTAGGTTTCTAAAGGTCTCACACTGAATTAAGGACATGCTGGTGTTGGAAAGAACTGGCCATATTAGAAAAGAAGAGACGATGTGTTCTGGTTTTGCTCTACACCGTCTTTCATTTTCTTTTCCTCCCGTTTTCCTTGTGTCTTTTCTTTATGCAGTTGTATTTAAGAATAAGTCATTTATTGACTATTGTTTTGGGGATGCTGCCAGGTATGGCTGTAGGTTTGGGGATTTGTCCAAATCCTATTAAAGTCAGTTGACTGTAATGACTCCACTAGCTCTCAATGGAGATGAATTGAATTCTTTGTAGCGTTTGCAAGGGCTGGCCAGGTTATCTCAATGTTTTAATTTCTGTACGTTTGTGTATAATTCTTGCAAGACAAAATATTAAAATTTTGAAATCTGAAATACCTTCTGTTGCTTCTGTTTAGTTAAAAATATGTAAGATGTCAAGCACAGCAAACTATGTTAACAAAAAGCTGTCACATTTAAAAGTCCAGCTATAGCTAATATAACTCACCTTATACACTACATTTTAACAGTTTAAAAATATGTGATAACATAAAATTTAAAACCAGATACCCCTCACTTACATTTTTTTCATCAGCCACAGGTGATGTGTAAGGCTGTTGTCTCTATGCTTGACAGTACGACAAGAGAATGTCCTTGCCTATATTACAGATTAAATGAATGTTAGGAAATGATACACCATTTGTATTAGCTATTGTGAATTTAATGCATTGTTAAGGTGTCAAGAAAGTTGGTCAGTTCCTGTTGTGAATTAAACAACAATGTTGTGATAATGAGACAATTGCTTAGAGTTACGTTATGGTATTAATTATTTTGCTGACTGATGATTAGTATATTACTAAAAAGAAAAAAGTTTTATGCCAGGACAATGGGGAAACACTCGAGTTTTCATGGTGGCTTCTGATGTACTAACACTGACCAAAGAAAAATAAATAATGTAAATAATTTCCAAATAGGGATCTTACAAGTGATTTCATATTCTTTTTAGAATACTTTGAAGACAAACTATGTTGTCTTTTTGATTGTACCTTTGTGTTTGAGGACTGGTACAATTGTAAATACAAGTAATTCTTAAGCAGGTAATAGTCAAGCCAAGAGCATGTATAAGCCTCAGTTATTATTTTTTAAGAAGTCTAATTGAGAAACTGTAAGGTGAACTGCAATCATCTTTAAAGAGTACTGTACACACAAAGAAAAAGATTGTTCAAAGTGAAACTGAAGAGTTACTGCCCTGGACTTGTTACCTTCTCCCTTTGTTGTGTGTTTTTGTAGTTAAGAATCAGATCACGAGAAGCCTTGATTCCTGTAACTTCCACAGCGGTGCTGGGGGGATGAAGTGCTGTGTTCTTGTCCAGATTAGTTTTTTATTGTTACAACATGCAGGAATTCTTTGGGACAGGCGCTATGCAAAAGTTAGATGAAAAGACGGTCCCTGTTTTAAGGAGATCCATTGAAAGATGTATTTTTTTAAAGAAAGATTAATTACACAAGGTGCAGAGCATTACCTGCTCCAGCACCTGGCTTCATGTATTTTTCCCTAGGATAAGTTGAGATATAAGCAGTCGTTCCGTGCCCAGATGGCCTGTATGCACGAGCATCAAATTTGCTGAATTCTGAACATCATGGACTTGCTGCATGGTATGTCTGGCACATCCAGTGAGTCAGAGATAATCCATTCTAACACTTGGTGCATATGTGTGGAGTACAGTATATCCAGAACACATCTGACGTGCACTGCAGAACATGGCATTGGACTAGAACACCTTGGTCTGCATATGTGCAGGTACTGTTGCCCAAGGTATCTTGAATCTGAAAGTTCCCATTTTCAGTGGGGAGATTCCTGCTTCCACTGGGGCATAATTTCCACATAGAAAAAGAGGACATTGCCAGAAGAGCTCCAGATGTGTAATATCTATTATTAAGCAAATTAAATAAACAGCTGCTGAAATGTAGGTTCTTTAAGCAGTCCCAGTAGAATTATTACACCAAAATGTGTATGTTTACAACAAAATAAAAGTAAATGTGCAACACAAAAAAAAAACGTAACCAAGATGTTGTAATTAGTGTATATTACAATGCAATTTTTCTGCAGTTTATTCTGTTACACGATATATTTGGTGCAATTCACAAAGAGACTTTTCAGACCCATTTATGATGTTTGCATAATACATTTTTATGGTGAAAGTCTTCCACCTTAGCATTTTTTTCACATACACAATTAGGATTATTTTTGGATTTTCTTTATTTTTAATTATCCTTGGGTTTTATATTCAGTGTTTTTCTAATATTTGTAGGTACTTGAGTAAGTCAATCAGAGCGAGTGTTGCTCATCAGCAAAAATGTAACTGGTGTTAAATAGTGTCACTGGAAGTGGAAACCTAAAAAAAAATTCCCCACTTGATCTGAAAGGCAAGCTTTAGTTCTGTGGTTTAGCACTGATGTATTTAAATCTACCGTTTCTTCTCTTTTTATATCTTTCTTACCAGGACTGCTGTCTTAAATCTTAGGTTTGGAAGTTACAGTACAGAGCATGATCTCCTTCATATGGCTAGAATTGCACAGAGGGACAGAAATCTGTCTGTATGAAATAACACACAGATCAAGGCTTTAGAGAGGGGGGAAATCACGAGACCCGCTGATATCAATGGAAACTAAGAACTAAACTCTAGGTAAGAATCTATAATACTGCCAATACAAAATTTGCAAATAATTACAATTAACAAGTAGCACTGCTAAAAGCAGAGTCTTTGGCTAAAAGACATTATTAGCAATAAGATAAAAATGAATGGCACATTCTGGGGCTCCTAAACTGACAAAATTAGGACATAAAGTATATTTCCTTTTGCAACAATGTATTATACCCTATGTATAATACCCAATGTATAATACCCACCCCAAAATATGAAATTAAAAAGCTTTAATATTTGAGAGATATCAATTTAAAAATCATGTTGTTCTCTGAAAAATAGTTATTACAAGTATTACTGAGTACTGTATTTGAGAACTATGTGAAAAACAATTCTTTGTTTTCTTATTCAGGGTTTTTTGTATAGATTTCTACGGCATTTAGACATACATAATGTGAGCATGCACAGGTTTCATTGTTTTCTTGTGCCGCTAAGTAATTTTCCTTCCTTGTTTCCTCAAAGCTTTCACAGATCAACGGAGGATGGAAAAAAAATCCCTAAAAATTATAAACAGTCTTTTTTCAAAATCTTAAAAATTGACAGACACTGAAAGGAAACTATATTGTCTGAAGAAACTACTTAACCTTTTCAGGCTAATATATCTGCCATTAAAATGTGTTAATAGACCATTCTCTCTGCACTGTGGTGCATGCTGAAAGAGACATAGTTAAATGCTATGCAGCTGCTATGGCATGTGCCAAAGTTTAGACTGATCTAAGCGAGGCTTAGAAGCTGTCTCTAGCATACAGATGAGTCATACTATCCCAAGTGTGTGCTTGGTCTTTTTACCTGACGTGCTGCTCCTGAAAAATCTGATGCTAGCATGTAAAACAAAATACCTAGTATCAACAAGCACTGTTTTGTTCTCTACTGGAATTACGCTGATTTTAATTAACAGTCTGAATATTAAAAAAAAGCATTGCTTTCTGACCTTTTGCATGTTGAATTATTGGGAAATAATTTGTTTGGTTTTAGCACTGCGTGGCACCAATTTCATGCTTTTCAATTGTATGCCATTACAAAGTACATCTTCTTTCATTTTCTGGTGTTCTGACATCATCAGATTCTAGTCACTACCCCACTCTACAGTGCTCTTGTTGCTAAGAGCCTCAGCTCTCACAAGGCAAAAGGAAATATGTGCATGTGAAGAAAGGAATCTGATATTATTTCAAGCTTCCTCCTGCTGTTTCTGGTGTGCTCCATCTTGGAGATTAGGGAACCGAGAAGTCATGTTAATCTAGGAGCTCTGTGGTTTAAGCCTTTGGGGATGGAATGCTTTCTAGACCCTCAGTTTGCTGATCCCAAAGATGCACCCAGGTGCAGCTTTGTTTACTGAAGAGCCAAGGACACATATAACAAAGCTGCAGTACTGCCTCTGTTATAGCCCTTTGTGCAGGCACATAGGAGGAAAGAAAATGTATGGAGGAATGTGAGGTGGACAATGAAGGAAGCCAGGGGAGGATGACTGTGGGGAGGAAGGAAAAAAATGTGACAGCAAAGGAAAAGGTGTTAAGAAAATAGAGGATAAAGCGGGAGAGGGGAAAAAGAGGAGAGAGAATGACCTGGAAAAGAAAAAAGAGATGGCGTTCTTGCGAGTTCTGTGGATTGTATTCAGCGCATCTGTCTTAATGTGGTTTGATGTTTTGTCATAATGCTGACATGGTGCATCAGTGTAGCAGTTTGTAATGCAGCATAATAAACTCACAATGTGCTGTTTTACAGGTCCTCAGTAGCTACTGGACAGTTATAATCAGGACAATAATACCAACAGAGAGGGTAATGCTGCATGTGAGGCGTACCTAGATGAAAGAGACAGCGTGTGATGAGAGATAAATGGAGAAGAGAAGGCAGAAAAACTGGAAGAAAACTGAAGAGGGGAGGCTGAGATACAGGAAGAGGTTAGTGACCAGACAGCTTTCCAGAAACAAGCCTTTGTTTCATTACTGAGAGTAAGTACTACTGGCAGAAATGCTATTTCAAATGGGGAGGTGACAGGAGCTAGGAAAGCTAAACTAACGGATCTAAGATGAAAAAGGGAGGGTGTGTTTAGAGGAAGTAAACGAAAGCAGGGGAAAATTAAGGTATTGTTTAGTACACTGCTACCTAAAAATGTGACAGGATACGTTACAGTGACCTGTGCTGGAAAGGTAAGGCTCGCATTCTGTAGCACTCAATCTGAGTCTGTATAACACAATATGCATCAAAACACAAAACGTGTCTGCTGTTTGGAAAATGAAGATAACGCTTTTCCTTCAGGGAAGCATACAGCCCAGCAAGTATTGACTGGGTACAGGCAGGGTGTTCAAAAAAAAAAAATCAAAGCATGCAGATTCACTCTGTTTTTTCTATGCAAATATTTTTGGGGAGGGCAGATTTTTTATAAATGGAATCTTTTTTTTCCTTTTCCATTCACCATTTTCCTGCTATTTTTCAGCTTTTTTTGGCTAAAACCAAATTCAGATCCTTTCTTTTCAGTCTCCTCTTTTCAGTCTTGGGCTTTCTGAATTAAACACTGCAATATTAGCTGCCTACAGTTACTGTGATTGGACTCCATGGGTGGCCTGAGCAATTTTCAGACAATGGAGCTGGTTCTTTTCTCACTCACACCAGTGTAACTCGTTGGCTTCAGTGGAGTTACTCTTGATTCACAGTGTTGTGAAAGGAGAATTGTGCTTGTGCTTTCATATGTTCTTTCATCTCCATGATATTTTTGCTTACATGTATAATTGATTTTCTGGGAATATCTCCTGCCGCTGACAGGTAGACCTAGGAACTTCCTAAGATGGAAATAAATTTAAGCATTTTTTAGGTCACTGAGTTCAAACCACTGCTGCTACAACACCATGTTATATAATTTCTTTCATAAACTGATCAGGCTTTAAACGTTCATTAAGATGCTATTCTTACTACTATTGGTAAATTTAGGCAAAAAGGTTAGTTATGTCTTGTGTAAGTTCCAAACCACAACTGAAATTATTTTCAAATGCTCTAGAAGTATTTTACTTTCTCACATATGCCTCACTTTTCAGTACAGCAACCGTGATAAAGGCTTCATTCTTGGCAGAGGTAGGCTCAGCTCTGAGAAAGGACAGTTCTGAAATTACAGGTGTACTTAGGAAAGGGTACCGTACGGTTCTTTATGCAGGGTCACAGAGAAGGGTATGGAACAGGTGTGTATGACTTGGCTGAGGATGGATTACTGCAGACTTCAACTTACTTATGTTGGGCTACCTTCTCTTTACCACCCTGTCTTAGCAGACCCCCTCCAATTTCAGCAGAATTTGTTCCTCATTTATGGAATTCCTGGGCCTGATTGGCATGAAGCTGAAAATCATCAATATAACCAGGAAGTTTAATTGTAATTAAAGCATAGATGAAAGGCAGAGCTCAATTTTTCTCTTGCATAGTGTAAATATGATGATTCAGCTGAAGCCAACAGAATTATGCTATTACCTGTGCATGCTACTGTGATACCTCCATGTCCTCCCTATGTTCCCTATGGTCTTTCAGCATATGTGCCCTTTATCGACGTGGAATATAATTTTATTTTTCGCCCTGTGTTCCTAAATCTCCGTTCTACACCTCACCTTAGCAAGCCTGTACTTCCCTTCCATGCTGAAGCTTGGGTTCAGAAGTTGCACTTGTTACTGGGGAACTGCTTGACAGTAACCATTTAGCAGTGGCAACTTTGGTTTGCAGCTGCTGGAAAATGGTGGCTGCACATCACAAGGGACTGAGGAAGAAGTGTATTTATTGTGAAAGCCAAACTGTGGTCACTGTATAGCAACCAGTTGGCTGTGGTACTCCTCTAGTGACTGTCCCACCTTCTGGATCCTGTATTTCTGATGCAGAAATAGGTGCACAAGTTGCATCATGCAAGTACAGCAAGCCTCATACTTTTAGGACTTAATGGAAATGCTCAAAGTAATTGCGTGGTAAGTTCATGCAACACTTTGTAGGAGTGGTAGAGTACTCCCCTGGTTTTGTTGGAATTGCTTTGCACATGCAATACAGGCCTAGTGTGTTTGCTGTGAGGATCTCTTTGGGATTGCTGGACATGGGACATCCAAGGTGAGGCTGCTGCTCGTATGCAGCAACATCCAACTTGATGAGGTTATTAGATACCAACAATGCCAGATATACAGGCAGTTCTCAAAATCTTCCTGGAGAACATTTCTGGTTGGAAAAGAGAACAACCAATTTAAGGCAACCTGGACTTATGGTAGCCGTATCTAACCATATCTACAGGCCTCCCTTCTACTGCAATGCCTTCATACCCCCATAGCCAGTTCTCTTTTATCTGCAGATTTGCTTTATCAAAAATCTGAGAGATGCTCCTATGGAGAGCAGTTGCCAGCCAGGAATCCTGACTGCATCACTGTTCTCAGCTTTACAGTCAGGAGTGCTCAACCCAGTACGTGTTGTTGGGCTGTTGAAAGATGGCATTGCCTCTGGTCATGATCCGGTGCGTGCTCGACAACGTGCTGATCATTAGCCAAGGAGAGAGCAGTGAGGCAGGTCAAACTAGTTTCTTTTACCCATGCAGCACACTGGGCCAAAGGAATTGTTTGGTAGGCTGTGTGCTATACAGGCCTAACATGGAGGTTTGGGGAGGGTCTGGTTTGTCTTCTCCTAGATGCTTCCTAACCTCTAAGTGCATAATGGCAGTGGGTTATTTCGAGGCTTAGAGCTCTGGTAGGTGGTCTCTGGCAGAGTTATCTGTTCAGTTTAAGACATTACCACTCTCAACTGTCTGCTTTACCCTGCTGCTAGGTATTACCACACTCTTATGGTAGAGACTCCAGGTCACATGCTGGCATATTAAAAAGCTACCCACTTTCATTGCTGTGCTTGACTAGAATGATCATGACCTCAGGCATCTGGGAGAAATAATGTCTTAAAACACAGCAGCTAAATCTGCCAGAGCTTGTTGTTCAGAGCCTTTGGTTCTTAACCATGAGTGGAAAGAGTTCTTGCCTGTGCCCGCAGGCCTGAGGACAACCACTCCTGCCTTCACTGCCACTGCAGATCCTCTGTCACCCCAGAGGTCCGCTGCTTGTCCATGGGGGAGACTGTTGTCATAGTTGCTACGACTTAAGAGAGCAAGGACTATTGTCCTGGTTTCCTGGGGATAAAATTTATAGAATCAAGTTTCTGTTACATTTTGTTTCAGTTTGTGGCCAGCCATGGTTATCAGGCCATTAGCAGTTAAACCCAGGGCAGCTGACCCAGGCTGGCCTACAGCTCTATATCATTAACATCAAGTTCACTATAAAAGGGAAAGCTTGCTGGGGAGGGGTGGGGTTTTTTATTTGTTTTTTTGTTTTGGTTTGGTTTTTTTTGTGGGGTTTTTTTTGGGGAGGGGGGCAGGGGGGGGCTCTCCTCTCTGGCATTCTCAATGATTGCTATTCCTGGAGAAACTTGCCAGCACTCTGTAGCTAAGTATAGTTTTGTGTGTTTTGTATTATCATTGATACTGGTTTCTTTATTTTATTACATCTGTTTAATTTCAACCCACGAGTCTCCCTCCTTTTCCTAATTCCCTTCAGCCGTTGGGGAAGGGACATTGGGTGAGAGAACAACTGTTATTGTTTAGCCCCAGGTGCAGGCTAAATGAAGACAAGTATGTATAAAGAAACTTCAACGTCAGTGATACTGGCTTAAGCAAAAAGTGAGGACTGTTCTTTGGAATGTGAATTATTGAAGAAAAAAATTATCTTAGAATTTTTATAGTTTATATAATCTTGACAGTGGTTTATGATCCCACCATGCAGTTCTTAGGTTTTAGTGGCTGTTCTATTTCACTAAGAACTGTAGACATAATAGAAAATAGGTTGAAATCTTCCTTTATATGAGAAATAAATGATACGATATAAGAGTAACAGATGAGGTTTTTATCCTAATTTCACTAAGAAATTGTGTTGATATGATATTGCTGTCTTTATTTGTCCATCTGTTTGTTTCTGGAATGGAAAAAGATTGGAAGCAGGAATGGGACCTCCTCCTTCACTTAGCTGAGAATGTCTTGTGGAATTTTGTTAACAAAAATCAGTTTAAAAGCTGGTGAACCATAAGACACAAGTCCATAGAAAATCAAACTTCTGTAGTTCCAGTATTTACACAAATGCTTATCCAGCAGTTGATTTATGATCAGCGATGGATCAAGCCAAGATGGCTTGAAAAAGTTACAGATGCTGGCGGTACGCCCTGCCCACCTCCTACAGGTTACCATTTCTACAGCAGGAATGGCTCGATGCCTCATTAACCAGTGCCGGAGTTTCTGCATTTCGCAGATCGGTGTATTAGGCAACCCAACACCGGTTTCTGTTCAGGCTTAAGCCATAATGTTCCTGCAGTGGGAGACACCTTGCAAGAGAGATTCGTGTACGTAGTTAGGGCAGATGATTTCTTTGTCAGCCTCAGCGTAATCTAGTGTGAGATATCTATGAATACCTTCAACATTATGTTGTTTGAGAGGAGAATTTTTAAATTATTGCCCTGAAAGATCAGGAATCCTTAATGAACTGGAAAGTTGAGGTGGTTTAGGATGCGTATGATGGTAGAAGCATACCAAGAGGAAGAGGGTCTTGACCATTATGCTTTATAGTTGGTAAAAAACTAAGTCCATTCATCATCATAATATTTAATTTTGTCAACATAATTTTGCTTCTCTTTGATTTTTCAGGACTAAACAACAGTTCAAAAATGTAAAATGAAAAATAATTTGACAAAAATCACAGCATTTAATTTAAAAAATAGCAAGTATCAGCCATACCTGCTCTCTGTATGACGGGTGTGTTACCTTTGACCCTGTGCTGTGCAGTGCTGTCAAGGAGTGCATAAGTGGGTTCCCAGGGCACGAACAGCCACATCAGCATTTTTCCCTTGGTATATTTTAGACAACGGGGCTACATAAACGAAAGGCAGAGTGACTCGAATGTTGTTGGAAGGTGAGATGCTGGACCCAACAGGAGTTTTTCGTCCCCCAACACATCTGCTGTTCTCAGCCACGTACATTGAGCGGAAGATGGGGACCTGAACATGCAGCGGCTCTGGCAGCCCGCGATGGCAGCTGCGGTCCCGGGCTGGCCGGCGGGACCCCCTCCCCTCCCCGCCCCGCCGCGCTGCCAGCGCAGGCGGTCGCCGCTTTGCGCTGTGACAGCGGCTGCATTTCGAGTCGCGCCGACCACGCGTTTAAGGACGGTCCCGGGTTATTTATTTAGTTTCCTGACCGCCGCTGCTGCGCGGCCCTTAGCCCAGCCCGGCCCTCGGGTGCCGCGCCGGCTGCGAGCCCGCTGCTCCAGAGCCCGGTGCCTGCCCGGGGCGGCGGGGCCGCGCCCCAGACCGAGCTGCCGAGGCCTGCGGGCGTGAGGGGCCGGGGGAGCTGCTGTGGAGAGGGGGGCGGCGGCCGCCAGCGCGGGGCGGGAGGGGCCCGGGGGAGCCGCCTTCCCCCCAGAGGCGGCGAGCGGAGCCCGGCGGCAGGTGGCGGCGGCGGCTCGGCTCCTTTAAGGCTGCGTCTGCCGTAACCCGACCCTGCCGCCGCAGCCGGAGCCGCCGCAGCCGAAGCCCCCGCCGCCACCGGCGGAGCATCCTGCGCCTGGGAAGGGCTGTCCCGTCCCCGCCGCCGTGGGGAGGCATGGCGGAAGCGACGGCGCGACTCCGGTAGCCCCGCTCCCAGGTGCGGCGGGCGGGGAGGAAGGGAGGGGCCCGCGGGTCCGGCGGGGCGTTGAGGGGCCGGGGCTGGCGGGGGGGAGGCGGTGCAGCCCCTTCCCCCCTCCCCCGCGGGGCTGCGCGGAGCGGCCGGTTCCCTCCCTCAGCCACGGGCCGCCCCCCGCGCGGGGCCGCCCCCGGGGGCCGCGGGCCGCAGCCGGCGGAGCTCGCCGTTGTGACAGCGCGAAATACAGCGCTGTCCCCCTCCTCCTGCTGCCCCGGCAGCGGGTGGCTGCGGCCGGAGCGAGCGCGGCGGGTGTGTGCGGCGGAGGCTGCCGTCTGCCAGCCACCCAGCCAGCCGTCCGGGGCTACCGCCGCGGTCGGGCACGGTGGGAACGGCGGCACCTCGGCTGACGGGAAAGGCTCGGTAATGCCCGGCTCGGGAGAGCGCCCGGCGGGTTCCCGTTAGCGCTGCGCTGCTCGGGGTGAGCCCGTGGGGGTCCCTCCGCGCCCCTGCGGCTCGGCGCCTCCTCCGAGGGTGGGGGGTTCCCCCTCCCTCTTGCTTTCCGACTGCGAACATCTTGCAGGTTTGGGGAAATCGATGGTGTAGGTAAAGGATACCGCGCAGCTCACCCTCTTTGCGCTGTGTAGGAAGCGTGCCTAACCTGCTGGTTGCCTTGGTGTTTCAAGAGCAGAAAGCAAAGTGGAGTTTGGGGTGTGAGTAGCCTTGAATAGGAAAGGGAATGGCTTAAGCTGTGAGTAGCTTGAATTTTGTTGTGTGTCTCCTTGATGCTGCTTACTCAGCTAGGTAAGAGCAAACGCAGTACTTCTCATCTAGTTGGAGCAATAGAAACTGCCATTCAGAACCAGCAGTACAACAAAACTCAAGCACTGCAGATGTTTTATTACTAGGCTTGTTATAATATGTGCAAACAGTCAGTAGTCCCACGTTGTTCTCTGCAAATTAGTGTGGCAAGTTTTGCAATGATTGGATTTGACTTTCAGTTTTAAACAGATCAGGAGAGCATCGGGCTGAATGGGATGTCCTGGTATCACTAGCAGCTTTAGACTGTAATCTTGTTTGGAGAATGATCCAACTCATCTTGAAATCCAGCTTTGAAGAAAGTAAGGGCTGTGGGCCTTACACCTTCCTGTGCACCTCCTTACTACGTCTTCTGGCTGTACAGTTGCATTTCTTATTTTTATGATGTGAAAAATTGATGTGGAAACAGTGAAATGAGGAGAACATAAATGCTAAATACCATTGATGGTACAACGCTTGGTAACTCTTCTGCTCCTTTGGCCTCTTTCAGTTAGGTGCTGACTTGTTTCTATCAGAAGTTTAAAATGGTTTCATATTGGGGGTGAATGAATGTTGAGTCTTAATATTTTTTTTTCTTCTAAATTCCAAGTAGAAACAGAATTGCAGGAAAACCACAGCATGTTAATAGCAGATGAAAAGAGCGTATTTTCAGCTCTGAGTATGATTGAAAAGCTGTGATATTAGCTTTTTCAGAATTACTGAGGTCAATAAAGCAATTTGATACTGCGCTATACATGTGTAACCAGTACCTAGCTGAAAATTGTTAGTTTCAGGTGTTTGCTGATGTTTATTTACCTAAAGACTATGTTGAAAAGCTGCAAGAGTGAAGTTCTGATCACTTGTAATTACTGTCTAACTGAATGGTTAAGATCGTAATTTTGGGTAAGCCAGGAAAAGACCACTACTAAAAAACTAATGGTGAAGAACCAACCTGGATATAGTACTTTTTTTTTTTTTCCCCTGAATTAGAAAGTAGTTACACTAAACCAGCCTTCCACTAGCTCAAAAACCGTATCAGCTGACTGAATGGTAATCAATGACTATGCAGTTTAGGCGATAAAGTGTCTGGTCTTATATAATCCATGAATTCTGTATCTTGATCAGACTTTGCTGGACAGCCATAAGAAGATACTGGGGCAGAAAAACACAGTGTAGTTGAAGTTGCCTTTGACTTACTAACTTTGGCCATTGTCCCCAGGGCAAAGAAATCACATGTGATCAGAAACTTATTATGTTTCTTCTAAGTGATAAGCTTTCGTTCAACAACATGAAGGATTTTTCTTTTAAATAAAAAGAAAATCTGGTAAACAACAGTTAATTTTCATGTTAAACAGGATATAGTTGAAAACAACTTAGAGATATGAGAAAATGTTTATAGCTGAACTGTTTTTCCATCTCACGTGAAACACTGTTTACACCTGGTCCTTGAATGGAATTAAAATACAGCACTCTTAATTTGCCTAAGTAAAACATGACATTATTCCTGAACTTGGTACTTAATGTTCTTAAACAGCATCTTGATAAGCATATATGAAATCACCTTGTGAAATCAGTCTTGCAAAACTCTTATGAGTATCTGTGAGACCAACCACAGAGGCTGGGTGACTAGTTTCTTCTCTGCTACCATCACACCTTTCCCCCTTGCTGGCATCATGGTTCTGTGCTTGCTGCTAAAACTGCTGAGAGGTACAGGTTCATAATGCATCTTTCCACACAACTGCTTTTTCTTAAAACAAATTTCCTGTACAGGCTCCTTAGAAGAAAGATTAGCTCTTCTAATGTATTTCTTGCAGTCTCCTGTACTAAAATGAACACCTGTCATGCAGTGAAACATTACTTATCTAATGAAATCTTCTGGTGCTAAGGAAACAAAACAAAACATGGATTTCTTTTGCCCAAGAAATTATGTCAGTGTCTTTGAAATTCAGAGGTACTAGTATAGTCATTGCAGATGAATAAAATTGGTAGCATCATGAGAATTGCTATATTTTAGTCAAAAGGATGAGGTAGGTGTGATTCATGTTCAGTGGTTTTGCTATTTTTCTGAAGAGAATTGTCTTTAACATGCATTTTGGCTTCCTTCACACACTTCAGGAATTAAACCAACTGATTCTTTTCCTTATGTGGTCCAAGAGAGGACTTGCTTACTACAAATGAGATGATGTAATAACAAAGTTTTGGCCCTGGGAGTAGAATCTGGAATGGGCACCGTACAGTGCTTATCAGTGGGTTTAATCTGGAAGATATAGAATTGAATTGATTGTTTTATTCCTTCAAATAGAAACATTTAGAAAATCAGGCTTAATGCCCATTGTCTTTAGTACTTTAAACTGTAAAAAGTGCATAAAATTTGATTTGTGTATTGTATCTTCTTGGTCAGTGGAGGTAAATGGAGAAGTATGTGGAGAACAGTGTAAAAAGTACTTGAGGGAATACTGAATATTCAGGATAGTATTTGAAACTGGATTAATAGACTAACATTAAAAAGTATGCAAGACTAGTATGCTGCTGAACTAGAACAGGTCATCAGATACACAACTGGAATGAACCAGAGTTTGTTGCAATGCACTGCAGCGTATACACATTAAAATTTTAGTTTGGAGTAAAAATGCATTTATGAACTGAAACATAGAAATCATCATCATAGAAATCATGGAATGGTTGGGGTTGGAACAGACCTTAAAGACCACCTAGTTCCAACCCCCCTGCCTGTGGCAGGGACACCTTGCACTAGACCAGCTTGCTCAAAGCCTCATCCAACCTGGCCTTAAACACTGCCAGGGAGGGGGCATCCACAGCTTCTCTGGGCAACCTGTTCCAGTGTCTCACCACCCTCACAGGAAAGAATTTCTTCCTAATATCTAATCTTCCTAATATCTACCCTCTTTCAGTTTAAAACCATTCCCCCTCATCCTGTCACTACTTGTCCTTGTAAAAAGCCCCTCTCCCGCTTTCCTGTAGGCCCCCTTCAGGCACTGGAAGGCTGCTATAAGGTGTCCCCAGAGCCTTCTCTTCGCCAGGCTGAAGAGCCCCGACTCTCTCAGCCTGTCTTCATAGGAGAGGTGCTCCAGCCCTCTGATCATCTTCGTAGCCCTCCTCTGGATGTGCTCCAATCTTCTGATCACCCCCACTTACTGCCCTTCGGTTTGTATTGCATAGCTGTCCCAGGGCATGCAAGCTGGATTCCTTTTGGATTAAACTTAGCAGTAAGATTCGCCTGAAGAGCACATCAAATATGATCTAACAATTGCTGAGTCCCTAGGACAGAATTAAAGCTGGTCTGAAGTAAACACTTAAAATCCATATGATATGGATGCAGGTTTCACTCAGCAAATCTGCTCTTGTTTGTCCTGTGTCCTGCTTACATAGCTGTAGCTTTTACTGTGGGTACTAGTCAGAGAAAGTTTTCAGGTAATTCACTTTCTTTTTTTACTGTTCAATTCTGGCAGAAAAAAAAAAAAAAGAAAAAGGAACAGGGGAAAAAAGTTTGAGATCATTGAACCTTCTAATTCTTTGAATACAGAAGTATTTTTTTCTGATGTATATGTAATACACCTTCTGTTAAAGTTCAAAATTTAAATGCAAACCTTGTTTCAATCTATACTTACCGTTTACACCACCAGGTGAGAATATTGTACTTAATTTTTAAAAAAGTTATTATTTTTACTAGTGGACTTCCTTTTTTTTTTTCTCTGAGGTTCAAGTTTCTTGCCATCTGCAATGCAGATACAATTTGAAAAATCTAAGGCACATTCCCTCATTCTGTAGTGTACGTGAACTAAAGGTAGACATAAGTGTATTTTGTAATTGTATCAGTTTTTGCTGACCATTAGGTTGTTGTAGTAACATCAAATTATGCAAGCCTCTAAGTCTTCATTTTATTTTTAGGTGTTCTCTTCAGTAAAACTAAACTAAGTGATAGCAGTTATTTAAATGGCTATTAAAATAATTCTTTAAATATTTTAAATGAAGCCATTTGGCTTTTTTTCCCTTTTCTGTTCAACTTAATACAAATTGACTTTTTATGAGTTTGTAACCTTTGCCAGTTTTGGAATATAAAACACTCCACAACATCATCAAACCAGAGACGTATGTCAGACGTTTGTGGCTTCTGGGAAAATATCATTCTGTCTTGCAAAATTCTGTTGACTTAGGAGAAATGACTGAAGCATTTAGAGACTGACATTTATATTTGGAATTGTTTAGCTATTTATTTAGGCCTCACGAAATAGCTAAATATCCAGCATCTGAAAAATGCATTGGCTCTGATGATAGGAAGCATTTCAGCATGCTCTGACGTTGTGTGAAGTTTAGACTTTCACGTGAAGGTAAGAAAAAAACTCAAATACGATAGCCTACATGCTATCACAAAGAGGAGCCCTCAACTGTGAACAAACTGAGAACTACTGTCTCTGTAAAGTATACAAACATAAAGGTGCAGTGAGGCTGTTGCTACCCGAGGCTGACCTGAAAAATCTCTCTTCTACGCTTATCTGATTTCATTGTGGCTTTTTAAAATCCCGTTAGCAGCTGTGAATCTGGTAAGAATGAGATGAGTTTTAACTTCGGAACTTCGTGGTACAGGAGTGGAGGCTTCTGAGCCGGTGTTTGCACTTGTCAGTGGTCCTCCCTGCGCTTTCCGTGCAGACAAAATACATGCAACTTTAGGCAACAAAAATGTAGAGTATGCAAATGTTAAAAAAAAAACAACCAAACAAACAAAATGCAACTTTTACATATAAGATCTTGGGGATACTTTTATGCTGATAAGCCTTAAGTAGAAATACTGAACAGGATGAAACTTTTGGTGAATAATATTTCTCTTGATAAGTTAGTTGTCAAAAACACTTTCTCTGGCTGCTTAAAGTAGTTAAATGGAGAATAGACTGAAGTTACCTTCTGCTTCTCTTCACAGGCTGAAGAACAATGGCTTCTTTCAGCAACCTGACTATTGGCATTGCTGTTGCCAGTTTTACCATATTTCAGCTCCTGTTCCATGTTTTAAGTTCTTGGATGTCAACGCGAATAACACCTGGTTTTAACAATCTCAGCCAAAAAAGGAAGATTGAATGGAATTCAAGGTATACTGTTCAAAACAAACTACAGCTGATGAACTACATGAAATTGTCAACATCTGAACCACCTGAGTGTATATATATAAAACTGCAGAAAACATTATTAAACATCTGTAAAGATTAGAGGGATGGTTCTAGGCACTTGACAAATGCTGAATGTAAAATGCTGAGGCCCCTCAGCACGTGAACACACAGCATTACAAACACTTGTACGTTAAACACTTCGTTAGACAGTGATGCCCAAGTGAAAGTCAGTAGAAAAAGAAAATAGTGACTGCTGAGAGGTAATAAAGTAAAGAGGATTAATTTTAAATGGCTTCTCTGTGATGCTTCTAGTAAAGAGAAGAGCTGCAAAATTCCTTTCCCCCGAACCTACATGAAAATCAAAAGTATTGCAATTTATTCTATGGTCTAAATGCTAGTGTATATCTGGTCATGCTTTTGGGTGCAAAGCGAATTGCTCTCTGTTCTCCCAGTGCTACTGCATTACACCCTGTTTTAGATAAGGTGATTTTCCATGAAATTCGATGAATCTTTGGTGTAGTATTGGAGTGAGGCAGGGTTAGACAAGTACATCTGTGTGTTGGTGGGGAAGGAGACTGCAAGAAGAGGAGGGGGAAGCTGTGACAGACACAGGGTACAGATTTAGGAAGGAGCTGTGGAAACTCAATCTAAAAACCTTCCTTACTCCCTTTTGTGTTTCACAGTTCTGTCATTGGGATGGATCTACCTGCATCACGCTTGTCTCCTCAGACAGAGCGCTCTTAGAAACTTGTTCAACCCTGTGAATCCTTCCTGGATGCCCTCCTCTCTTTTAAGCAATACAGGGCGTATAGGGTAGTAACTGCAAATGGATGATCACTGGGGTTTTATTTGTGACATACTACTCTGAAAGGGTATACATAGTGCACAAGCTTCTCTGGTTGAAATGAATTTATACAGTATAACTTTATGCTTGAGTAGTCTATTACAACTTTAAAATATTTTTCAGATGTTTCTCAAATTTGAAGCTCAAAAATGTGTACTGCATGGCTGTCACTGCGCTCAAAATGCATTGGTCGTATCACTGTTCCTCCTCAGTGCTGTTTAAAGGCAATATCAGGTGGATACTCTTGAAGTTGTTTCCATTGCTCTAGGCAGCATTAACAACTCAAATAGTCTTGCCCTTCTGTTTGGCAAATGTCCATCTGCAGTGTTCTTAAAGGCACCATCTTAATTTCAGTTCGATCTTTGAATAATACCTATCTGTCAGAACAACTTTGTAGGATGCCACTTCATGATGTCAGTGCAGCTTAGGTTTATCTCTACGTTACGATCGACAATAGAGGCAGACAGGGAAACTAAACTAAGCTATTACTGTGTTTGAGCTGAACTTCTGTCTCTAAGCTACATCAAGTGACCCTTGAATTGCATAATAGGCTTTCTGAGAACATATCCCATGCCTGGTAGCACTATGCTAAGTTGTAGTGCTTTGCATAATAACATATGAATTGTTTCACACATCACAAGTGTGCTGGAAATAAGCTGCTCTGTAATCTCTAGGCTACTTTGTAGTAAGGTGTTTAACTACTCAAGTTGATACAGCATCCCAGGCTGTGTCCTTTTTTTACTTTTTTCCACATTTTTTCTCAGAGTTGATAGCAGGATGTAGATGTTAGCACGCAGATGAGTCATGGTCCAGTGCTACATTCAGTTCTGGAGTTAGAAGGCATGAAACACAAAGCAAGGTTCACCAACAGCTTGTTGATGTTGTACCTGAGGAGGGCATGAAGTGAAAGAAAGGTTAACTGTGCTTGTGTTTCTACAAAAGATTGACTGTTAGCTCAGTCTGCCTTATCACTCCAGTGTTTCACCAAAATGAAGATACCCCATGGAGTATCTTATATTTTCAGGGAATGGAGATGGACACATACGTACTCTGCAAACAGCTGTGCAGGTAGAGAAAGTTACTGTCTCCCAGTAAAATGAGTTGGGTTAACTTACATGATTTAGAAGTAGATGTTTGTTATTTTGTCCTATATTGAACTGGTGTAGGGAGTGCTCACACAAATGGTTCTGTTGGCAGACCTGAAGGAAACTGGCACAGAGGATGGTTATGCATTTTTATCAGCTTAGCTGGGTCTGGAAGAGGACATCTGCCTGAAATGAACTGTGGCATTGAAAATGTATTGTTGCAGTTTGGAGTGTTTTGTAATCAAGCATTTGAGGTGCAGCTCTGGACTGTCTTTTCCATACTGTCAGTTTGTTCATTTTGACCTTCCAAGAATTAAGAACCAATAAAGTAATTGCTTCTGGGATCTTAAGTATGCAGATGCTCAAATTGAGTTAAAAACTATACTTCAGCACAGATGTAGTATGATTTTTTTAATTTGTTGTGCATAAATGCCTGTCACCTCTTCTACAATACATGTTTGTACTGCTATTAAGCAGTTGTGAAAAAAAATAGATATTCAATAATAAAGGAACAAGTATGCAACTTGCCAGTGCAACTTTTTTCTTCGCAGTTGATTGAGGAGTTAAAGGATGCAAGCTTTGACAGTAATTTCAAGGAAATGTACTGAGCTTGACCTAGATTCCATATTAAAATGGAGTGTTGCACTATTTCCGTTCTTCTGTCCCCTCTTCTATGGAGAAACTTCAAAGTTCAGAGTTAAGGAGGAAATCTGCTTTTTTGGATTTTTCTTCTTTTTTTTTATTTTCTCCCCCTTCAAGTGCTGTGCTTGTGTATAGCTTGTATTCTAAACACTAAGGTTTGGATAAACAGCCACTGCTGAGACAAATTGCAACTGTAAACTAATATCCTAATATTATAGGGCAAATTTTACTTATTTCAGCATTATCCTCTCCTAAAGTTCAAAAACCCCAGGTATTTCTCAAACACTAATATTGTATGCCATGCTTTGTTTTAAAAAGGAAGCAAAGTTCCTAGCTCTCTGTTAATTCTGTGTTGCAAGAGTAGATATTTTAGTTGAACCATTAATTATCATTAAAATTCTGATAACTAAATTTTGTTTGTTAAAAAAAGAAGCAGCCTGTGCTATAATGGTTAGTAAATGTTCTCATCCAGCTTGTTACATTTGGCTATTCATATTATATTAATCTCCATTCATTTTTTTGAACACTGTTGAAAAAGCTGCTGAAAATAGCATGATGACACTGTTTAAACAAATTCTAAATAGAGACTTCTTTTGTGAAAAGTCACAGAATCTTCTAATGCCAACAGACGATAATACAACTTCTGGAAACAGACTAGGGATTATAACATACTCTTTCTTTGCTAAATCTTCCATGGGAAGTAAGATGTTTTCTTAAAATCTTGCGTGGTATAGTTTAGACTTCTGAGAGTGACTTATGCACATTTAAAATATTAATAACCTCCAAATACATGTATTCAATATGTACAAAGACAAGACTAATAACAGCATCTATACTTTTGTGTGCATATTGTTAATGCTGTGAATATGGTGCAAAGGTGTTTCTGATCACACAGCATCTAACTTGGAGTTCTTATTTTTCAAATAGTATCCATGATTCAGTAGAGCTATTTTGGCACATAAGTTTTTTTTCTTCCTAGTCAGACTTAAAAAGTGGGAAAGCAGACAGTAGCTACACAGTATTAGATGCAGTTTATAGTAGTGTTAAACCCATGGCTAGAGGAACAAGGTCACACATTTTGGACCTGTGCCCATTGCATTGTTCTACCTTCCAAGAATACATGTGGACTCAAAAGGGTGGCCTGCGTGCTGGCAGAAACCCTGCCGGGGCCTCTGTAAATAGGTAATTCTCTTTAAGTGCCTCTTACATTCAGAGTTTATGTACAGTGTTCATGCAGCCTGTATATTTGAGACTGGTGTCTCTGGAAAAAAAAAGTGTTTAATACCCAAGTATGGACAAGGCAACTCTGATTACTGTGTCTTTATATAGGACAAGAGGAGTATAAAATAACGTAAAGCTGTGAGCTGCTAGTTCATATGAACTTGTAGCTGTTTTACCTCAGATACTCAGCTACACCCTTTTGTTATACAAGTTTTCTCTTTGAAAACCAGAATCTACTTCAAATGCACTAGAAATTCTTTCTGAAACTTTCCTTGATAGAATTTTTCATTTAATGCCCCTCTTTCCAAAACCTGAACTTGGCAGTTTTATTATGGGTCATCTATTAATTTAGTGCCTGAATGGAGAAACCTGCTGCTGCAGGACTCATGGGCCAATCTGAATATGAAATGCATATAGATTTTCCAGCAAGTGGGATGATACAGTAAGTATTTGTTAGAGAACTGGATGTTGTATTGTCTTTAAGTATTCATTAATATATGGGATAATTAGAGGAAAATGTAGATCTCAGTTACTTTAAGACCCTACTTTATATTTAACCGCCCCCCTGCCCGAATCTGATAGATTCCTTCTTTTTGACTGTTTTTCCCACCTGTCATTGTATAAGTGGTGGGATGTAGCGTAAGAAGAGACGATTGTCTTCCACAGAGGTATCTCGATGTAGCTGAGAATGTCTTTGGCAACATGCTACCTTAAGCACAGTATAGAAAGCTGTGAATGGCAGTACCTCCTTGTGACTGTGATCTCTTTTTCAGGACAGTGTCCACATTCCACGCCTTGGTGGTTGGTGGGTTTTGCCTGTATATTTTGTTGTATGATGACGCTGTTAATGCTGACCGTCTCTGGTAAGGCATGTTACAGATGTGTTGTGTTGACACAATAAAATAACATAATTGAGAAGGAAAAAAAATAATCCTGCAGTGTATTAATTATTGAAATAATTGTTTCATTTCCCATTAAAATATGCGGTTGTGATGTGCCATTTTTATGTCTGTACAATTTGATAATTCCAAATTGTTTTGTCAGTATTAATGTCTTAGTGCATTGTGTCTCTGAAGTGGAATAGATGAAATACAAGTAAGTGATTTGAAATATCATATTAAATCACTGAAGCATAGAACCAAGAACGTAGCCGTAAGTCGGCGTTGACTGAAGCTATGCTATTTACTATAACCATTTTAAAGTGAAATTAAAATGCTGTTGCAGGTCTGGAGGGTGTGTAGGGGACGGGAGAAAAAGCTGGAGGGGCCTGTTACATGTATAAAATATGTCTGAATTGATAAATTAAGATGTTTATGCCTCCCATAAAGCTTCTATCAATCTTTGTTTTAAAAAAAGTGTGAAAGTTTCAAGTGCTGTATTCACAAGCTATTGCTTGTGAATATTTAATAAATGGACTTCTAATATTTTCTCTAGTTAAAATATTCTATATTAAGCTTATGTTTTCTTGATTTCTATTTATATCGTTTTGTTTCACACCTTTTTGAGGGAGGAGGAACAAGATGCCTTTGTTTTAGTCGAGTTAATTATAGATTGCTGTTGGTGTTTTGACATTTCACTTGTTATCCTCTGGAATTCTTTCCCTATAGAAGGAAGAGGCCATATTTTTCCTGAAGACAGACTCACTACTTTAAATTTCATTTCCTATTTCTGTCATAGACTGTTGTTTTTAACCTTGTTAAAGAACCACACCGTGAGTCAGTTTAAACTTACAGAAATTTAACATCTGATGCTTGTTCTGCTCTTTTGCTGTTGTGAATTAATGACAATGCAGTGTGGACTAGACAGGACTGGGTGCTTGAAGTGCTCTGCCACTGCCTTGTTATGTGGCTTTAATAAATGTAACACTAATTCATAACACAAATTTAGGCCACATTGGCCTCTTCTGTATGTAGTGATATATGATTAAATTGTTGGCTGTTTTGAATTTTTGTCATTGCAGTCTGGTATCTTTAGAGAGACCAAATACAGTTTGAATATCTTATGAGATCTGTTAACCATGTTGAAAAGCAGCATGTTATTATATCTCTCAGTGTGTGTTGTGGTAAGCTTTATCAAATAGAAGCTTTTATCTTGGTTTGTTTGAGTAGACCTTGTTCTAAACAGTACAAAAGAAGCCATGAAAGGCAGAAATGGAAGCCTCTTGGCAATGATAAATAAATTGAGTCTTCACATTTACTAGATTTTCCTGGTATAATTCCAGGAAAAATTCAAATTAAGCAGAAATCGAACCACTTTTTTGTTCTTGATAAGCTTGAGAAAAGTTATGGTAGGTATTTTTGTATACTGCATTGAAAACTTAATCTTGCTTATGGAGCCTTAGCATCCTAGATTATGTAAAAACATTAAATCTTAAAAGACAAAATCCATCTGCCTTTAGGGGAATTTTTTTCTGTGTTTCTGCTATTGCTTCTAAATAGTTTCTTCTGTTTGGATGTGTTTACAATGATTGCTATCAGTGGTTTTATTTACGTTTGGTAGAGTAAGGGAAACTTTATGTTTAAAAATCTAGTGGAAGTATATCTAATCTGTGTGCTTTAAATCAAAGCTTCAGGTTCATTTCATGGCAGTGTTTCTGCAAATTGTTTCTTGGTCAAAATTACCTTAGACAATGGTTTCAGGAATTTGTCAATTAAAAGTGCACAGAACACACTCTAGATGTGGAAATCAGTATTTTTAGTTATTAAACTAATGTGTGAAGTATCACTTAGGGTATTTAAAGCAGTTGCAATGATTTGAATTTATGTTCATGCAAGTGATTAAGTGCAAAGGAAGACCAAACATAATATTGCCCATGGTTTTACAAGTACTTGCATGCAGCCTGTGAGTAAAATACAACTTTGTGTTAGGCTTTCTTCTGCCAGTGAAGCCAGAATCGTAGGGTGGTTTCCTCAGAATTTGCAGATGTACATTTTCTTCTAAGGCTGACTTTTACATTACTCTTAAAAATGAGATGGCTAGCATTAGTCTATGCATTCCCCCATATGTCATATTGGTTCCTGGTACACAGTAATTAAAGCCTTAGCTGAACATGTGGAGCTTTAAACATTTTTTTCCAGTCTGTTTTATGGCTTAGCTGTACATAAGTCTTACGTTGCTTATCATTTTTACATTGATTTGTACCTGAATCCACATAGTCTTGATTTTAATGAATAAAACTGAAGAGGAAAAAACCAAATTATATGGGAAATACCAGATGGATTGTTGCAAGGCTGCTCAGTCTGGAAATCTAATGCCATTTTGAAATGCAGGCATAAGCTGTGGGACTTGGTCATCTACAGATATGAAGGATGCATAAGCCTTTCTGTAGGAGTCTCTTGTTAACAGTACAAGAAACATTTGTGAACCTAGTTTCAGTATTTTGTAAGTAAATGTCCAGGAATCCTTCACACAGCTTTCTTGCACTGTTCTAGCCCAGGTAGCCTGAAAACATTCCACAGATGCTCTGATTTTAGACTGCTGGGAAGGTTTTGATACAGATACTCCTTCCCTCTAGTAATTGCCACCATGTTTGTGTAGTCATTGACTGTATCACAATATCCAATCAGTTCTTTTCTGTTGGATTTAAAGATATCTGTATCAGTAATGAAAAATCACAAGTTCTGAGCCTCTACATATGTCAGCCTAACTTCTGGGTTCACACAAAGCTTAAATGCATGGTGACTGTGATACCCATATGTCTTGAAAGGCATCAGGACTCCTGCTAAGGGTTGGGGTTCAATGGAGAGAGGATGGCTGGAACTAGATACGATAGATCCTAACAAAGGATAATAAAGACTGGAGCATTGATAGGGAAGGGAGGCATCAGCATTGTGCACATCCACCTTTTTTGACGGTCTAGGACTTCTCATAACACTTTGCCTTTTTTTCTGTATGTAATAGGGACTAGCTAACATAGATGGTGTAGAAATTGTTTTTGAGGTGGTTAGAATAACAGTAGAAAATGTGGAGGTGGTAGAGATCAGATGAGGAGAGGGAGAAGATGTGAATAAGTGATTAAGTAGTAGCTTCACAGAAGAGCGGCCTTTTTCATATGACTGTCCACTTTACAGTCATTACACTTTTTGAAGGCTGATGTTTGATTCCAGCATTTTATATGACTCTGTATCTGCAAAGAAATTTGAAGAAAGTTGGTCATGTGGACTTTTGTTATACCTGCCTGTGCATGTTGGTTTTTAGTTCATTTGCCACACATACCTCCTTAGCAATCACAGAAGAGATAGCTCTTCCCTTTTGCTTATTCAAGTCACTCCTGGCTCTTGTTTGCATCAAAATGAGGCTGCAAACATTGGGCTCATAAGCTCCATTGCACTTCCCATTCAAGGAGACAGATCAGGAAATCTAGATGATTTTAGACTAAATTCTAAGTTTTCCATTAATTGAGATTAATTTGGGATTATAACATGGACTCTTCTAGAAGGGAGGTGACAGATGGGTAGTGCAGCCATATATGTTGTTGAAGTGAAGGTCTAGAGAAGGTTTGTTGCAAGGTGACCATTCTCATGGAAAGAATGAAGGCAAGTGAATCATTCCCTGTCTCATCCAGTTAAGTCATGTTTACCAGTATCAAGGAACCAATTTCATATACTCAGTCCTTTGTATCTTCTCTGGTGAAGAATATGAAGGTTCTTGAGCACAGGCTAAATCTTGGTGATGATGTGCTGAAGTGTGTTGGGAGGACTTACAAGTTTGGTTTTGATGTTGCTGCTGCCGCAGCTGGGAGCACTGACAGGAGGGCTGTAACTGTTTAAAGAGTTTCTGCGAAAGTTATGAGAACACAGTTGTCTGTGCTCTGTGTCTAGCTGTGGCTTTCAGAAGAGCTGCATCTAAAGAAGCACTCAGCCCACAGCCTACATAGCTCATGAAACAAGGTTTTGAAGCCATGGAAAAATGTTCCTGTCTCAAGTTGTTAAGAGAGCCTCTATGACCAATCTTAAGAGATGGAGTGAGCTCCAGGCTCTCCTGGTAGTGTTTTTCCTCACCTAATGGCAGAATTCTGGTTTTGTAAGTCCTTCTATTTTCCTGTAAGCTGCCTTCTCACTCAGGGAAGCAGTTAGTTTTAGACACTAAGAAAGCCTTAAAATTTAGTGAACAGATTGTAATAATACAGGAAATCTCTTCCACTGCTTCATTTCAATAGGATTAAAAAATAATAGCTAAGTAATAGCATTTTGCTTCTTTTTAGCTGAGGTAGACTTTGTCTTGGAGGTGGCTGTAAGTACAGTTATGTTCCTTTTTTTCTTGAAAAATTGACAACAAAGATTCCTTTTACAGCTTGTCTTGAGCAGTCCGCATTTTATAAATCTGTAGACCTGTCACGTGAAGCTCAGTTCCTACTTACACAAAACATATCTATATTAGATGCACAACTTAGTTAAAAAAAAGTTATATTTTGTTGAGGAAGAGAGATTTGCTTGCCAGACTCCTCAAAGTAGGAATGTACAGGGGACAGTGGAGGAAAGAACAAAGGTTACTTGCTGTAATGTGGATGCTTCCCTTTCTTGAGCTATATTCACAACTTTGGGTGTGTTGAACATCATAGAGGAACTGAAGTTGTGTGTGCTACTAAGAGCTTTGCTTGCTGAATGTTTGGCACCAAAAAGGGAGGGACAGAAGGTGTGAAACTACTCTGAAAAGCATTTCTCCTCGAAGGTTCTTTGGCTCCAAAGAACTGGCAAATAATTGCTTTCATGTCTCCCTCTACTCTGTTTATCCCTGTAAGCATCCATCCTCTTATGAATATGAAAACCATCAGCTGAGCAAGATATTTTTGTCATTGTTAACAAAGTTTTAACACTGGCAGAAGAACAAAAATGGAGACAGAGTGTCAGTTAAAGTGCTAAGAGACACTGCCTGGGCTGTTCTCTTTTATCATCTGTTTCCAGAGAAGCCAGCTCAGGGTACGTGCTGGTTTCAGTTCTAGTCTCTAGCAAGGCTCTTGGGGCAGTCTCTACTCCAAGGCAGGGGGTAATCCTGATTAGGGTAGTTAGTAGATGTCTTCTATCTGGATGGAAAAGGAATCCATTTTCCTGACTAGGACTTTTCTTAACCAAATCTCGTAATGTCTTACTAATGGGCCAAGAATAAGGTGACCTGATAGACATGATGTGTTTGATATGTGTATGTCCTTTGCAAATTACCTTGTTATAAAGGCTGTAACTATTTTTGGTATGTTTACAGGGGTGACCCTTCAATTGTGAAACTGAATATTGCTATTACCACAGGCTACCTCATTTCTGGTAATTATGCAGTATGTATATAATACACACAACCTGTATATTTATACTGAGCCATTATGCTGGAGATGTGATATATGTATACAATACAGTTTCTACTGTGGCTTTTAAAATTGCTAATGGAGTTGTGGGTTGTGGTGAAATCACAGATCTTGCCAGCAGTTGTGAAAGATGGAATGGTATCTCCCCAAGCACTGAGGAAATGCCACTGTGTGGCTTCATGGTGGTTTGATACAAAACCACCAATTCCAGCTCAGTTTTGTCCTTCAGCCAATTGAGAAGGTGTTAAAGCAGTGCCATTCACTCCCTTCAGGGTGTCTAAAACTCGTAGCTCTTTTATCTTATGTTTCTTCCTGTGACCTCAGAATGCTGGCAGAAGAATTTTGGTAACCCTTAATACACGCTGAGGCAGATGATAAGATCCTGCCTTCCCACCTTTTAGTCTCACTTTAAGCCAAAATTTAGTCATCTATAAAACATGGAAATTTAAAATTATTTTCTTGGTATGGCACTTACCCCTACATATGTTTTGTGTTCTTAATTATTTACTGTCAATTAAACTTGGCATGGGAATTTTGCTACAAAATGCTTTGGAGCTTTCTTTTATGGTATGTGGGGATAATATGACTCATCAAAGCAAAAACTTGTTGTGACTTGGTCTATTTTCAGGGAAAACTTCTCATGTTAGGATGGAGTCTCTGGTCAGAGACTGGGCTGTGGACTTGATTATCTCTCAGACTAGATTTCTCACCACAGTCTGGTGATCAGCACACTCAGTTAAACTGTGGGCTAGTTTAAGTCTCTTTTTTCCATAAGAACTTAAACTCCCATGTTTAAATTCATTGGTATCTATTTTTGAATAATTATGCATTAGACTTACATTATGAATTAATGAATGCCTTTGAACAGAGACCTGAAACTGGCTACTCATTCGCTCTAACTTCCTTATATGGTTAATGTTTAATTATTAATAGGAAGTGGAGCGGCTTTGTCAGATGATGGAGAGCCCTGCCTGAGGATAGCTAATATAAGAGATCAAGGCACTCACTGGGGATACAAAAAGCACGGGGGTAAAATCTTTGATTTGGAACCTTTGTCACTAATATTCTGTCCAAAGTACTCATTTGGAGAAAGTAGGGGCAGAAATCACTTGTTCCAGTACAGAAAAGAAAATCTTCTGAAATCTCAGACCATCATGGGAGAAGAAAGCACTTTCCTGTCAAAGCTTTCCTTATAACATTAAGTCAGGTCCACTATATCACTTTTGCAGTAATTGGAAAATTCTGATTAAATAAAGCAAACAAGCTTCTCATTCCAAGTGCCCCTTGCAAAATGTATTTGGTAAATGGTTCCTTGTTTGTTAATATAACTACTTTTTAATTCAGAAGTTCCCCATAATAGATCCCTGCACTTATTGCATGTATTTGCATATTGGCTGTGCCCCCTGTAGCCCCCCTCCCCTTCTTTTGTCACTTGTTCCAAATTTTTGGGTTCATAAGTGTGAAGTCTTGCTATAAGATTTGGGATCCACTTTTTCCCTTGAAAATATTTTAGCTAAAGCTATTGCTTCTGTACTTCCATTGATGTGGAAAGTAATAGTTTATGGCAACTGTTGGAAGAACACTGTTGCTTAATGCTTTGACTGAAGTAAAGTCTTTAGGATAAAGATGTTATCTTCAGAGATAATTAGTGCAGAGAGTTTCTACTGATGCCATATGTTTGCATTTTTACCTCTAAAACTTAGAGAAACACTATTTTGAGGTCAATGGTAGTATAATAAATTGTTCTTTATCATTATTTCTTTTCTCTTGTAGATTTGTTGCTTATTATTTACTACTGGAAGGCAATTGGTGACAAATTTTTCGTCATACATCACTTGGCAGCTCTGTATGCTTACTATTTTGTACTGGTGAGTGCTGTATTTTCCAGTAACATAACAAGCAGATGAGATTGAAGATGATGCTTTTATAGATCTCATTTGCTTAGCGTTTAAAAGAATTCTTCACTGGTTGGTGTATTAGCTTTGTGAAAGGCATATTTGTATTTTCACTTATCATTACTTTCTAAAGGATTTTATCAGTCACTTGTGGTAAGTGCCTGCCTTTTCAATGTTACAGTCCTTCAACAAAATTTGTAATTTATTTAACTGCTGCAATGAAAACTCTTCTTAGTTTTTGCCGTAGAGAGACTTTGATGGAGAGGCTTTTCACATGGTTATAGAAAAGCGTTTCCAGTAAAACCACAAGTCTGAATATTTAGTTGGAAAATTAGAAGGAAATGGTTTCAAGTGGTTATGTTCTGCTTGTGGTTGTATTTACAAGGCCATAGGTCAGTGATCCCTAACTCTGGCGAATGTACTACAGTCAGCTGGGTGTGTTTTTTCTGGGGCGGTTGGTTTTTTTTTTTTTTTTAATTGTATTTTTTTAAAAATCTGTTAGGACACAAACATCCTCTGAGACTTCTTGTTTAAGGTTACATTGATGAGGAAACAATGGATGGTTAACTGTATTTATCTATAAGTATCTGTGGCATACATACATTGAAGGGAAAAGGGGAAGAGAAAGATACTGTTCTAGGATAAAGACTAACTTGGTTACTCTGCTGCTGCTGCTGCAGTTTCTGAAAGATGCCCATGTGACTTGGTAGAAATCCCATTGACCTCCAGAATAATGCTGCTGAACTTCTCCTGAAAAGCTCATTCAGTAAATAAGGAAATGTTACAAGATACAATTTACTTCATTTACCACATTTCTTTCCCTGCCTACTGTGTGAATCCCAGGCTTACAATATTAAAAGTGTCGAGATGCCAGATTACTGCCAGACTTCCCACGTAATGGTTTAAAGGGGATGAAGTACACCGACAAGTAAATACTCTGTTTCAGGTTGAAGATAATTAGATCTACTAATATTATCATGGATTAAAGTGAATTAGAGCTGCATATTAGAGAAATGAAAATACCACTATCAAGGCTAATCCCCGGTGCAGAAAATTCATTAGTTGTTTCCGGAGGAAATGGAAAGCATAGTATTCATGTGAACTTCTTTTAAAGCAGTTCTTATTACTTGGATATAGCTCTGCTCTTGGATATCTGTGTGTTACTCTGATTCTCTTATCTTCAGAGAAAGTTACTTATAATTATCTTATTTCAAAAATTGCTCTTGCAAGATAGGAGAGTATGTGATTGAGACACAGATTTTGTTTGGTGTAGTGCGAACTGACATGAAATGCCTGAAGTAGTGGGTATTAGCACGCTCGGTGCAGGAAAGGAATCATGACACACACTCCACAGGTTGTTCAGGAGACCTACTGGAATTTTCAAAAAAAAAATCTTCTTATCTCTACATCTGCAAACTGCTGCTTACCCAGCCGTTGTGTAATGGGATGCTATTTCCAGCACAACCCCAATGATAAGGCAGAGAATATGCTGTACTTTGTCACTTGGAGGAAAGTGCTCAGTTACAATGTGTATTGGTGTCAATGTGCCACGCAGTTTTCTGGATACGGTCACAGAGGAGATGTGCTCTTCTTCCAACCCACAGGGCATGGCAGGGACTGCGACAGAGCTGGTGGAAAGGGTTTCCCCTGCAGTAGGGAGGAGGGAAGAAAGGGCTTTATGTGCCCTTTCTGCTGCCAAATAAGAGCTGGGAATTCATCTTCACTTTGGCAAATTATGTTCCTAAAACAATGCAGGGACATTTTTCTTTAGATTACAGTGTTTCTGTTTGGGCTTGTTTAAATATTGAGAAATCCAAAATATTTATAATTCTCTTAGACAGTAATACCATCATTATAATTATAACCTATGACTACTTGTGCCGGTCTTCTCTAGCTAGCTTTCCGTGGCCACTTAACTGTAAGTCTTTTAAAAGTTTATTTAAAGTAAGAAACTACTGATTCGAGGTACCTGAAGGACAATTACAGCTTTTGTAGTAAACCCAATTTTGAAATTGTAAGGAAGTTGGCCACAGCTGGCAAACTCACTTACTATCCGTTTTAATAAAGAAGTTGAGACGTTGTATCATTCTGTGTATACTTGAAGACTTTTTGGTATCTACATTGTTGATTTTTGTATGTCTGTTTTGTTTTGCTAACCAGAGCAAAGGTCTTTTGGCTTATTTTGGAAACTTCCGTCTGCTTGCAGAGTTCTCCACTCCTTTTGTCAATCAGCGGTAAGTGGTTGGGGAATTTTTGCATAGTTCTTTTAAATTGTAATCTGTATTATTATTTCTTAGGAAGCTTTTTTTGTTGTTGAATGTCTGCTGAAAGGGATTTTGTATGTATTGAACTAAGGATTACTATGTGGAAACCTTTTTTGCTATGAAAACTTTTTGCTGCTGTAGCTGCAACAGTACAACTAATGTATTCTCCCCTGAGTTCCTTTTTACAGTAGATCAGCCTTCATATGAAATGCCAAATTTTTATGAAACTACTCAATAAAGAAGTTCACAAATATAATAGTTTATTAGCCTTTGTATGTTCATTTAATTATTATAATAAAACCATCATTTTCAATAGGGATTTTTTTTTTTTAGTATCATGGACCAGGAAAAGAAGGAAGATAACATTGTCATCAGAATCCTAGAATGGAATTGCATTGCCCTAGATAATTTGAAGTTTATTTTGCAATACTGCACATATATAGATCAATATTAATATAGGCACATGAATACATAGAATAACATAAATGTATATCCTTTATTTATTTACAAAAATAGTTCAGGAAATTAATTTGAGCACTTAAATTAGAAAAATAGTAAAGCACCTAAATATATCTGGAATGGTTAATCTTCACAGTTGTGATCAGAGAAGAAAGTGGCAGAAGGCTCTTTGGAAGAGCTCAGCGAGAGTCGAAGCCTGCCATGGCTTCTGGTTGTAGTGTTGCTACTAGAATTGCTGCAGTGAGTATCAGAAAAGGAGCATGATAATGCCACGTACCGCGGGTAGGGGAAAGCGGTCAATGGAGTTTCCTGGTGCTCTGGGGAGGGTGGCCTCTCTCCTTGCTCCATAGCCACCATGACGCAGCTGGGGATAGGGATTTGCCCCAGGAAGACTTCACCTCAGGAGAGGGGCTTTGGTATAGGGCAGTGCTGCAGTCCTCTCCTCTTCCTCCATTTTTTTGCCATGTAGGATCAGGTCTTTCAGTGTATCGGATGCCCCTCACCCATACTTTCTGGGTTGTATTTCTACTTTACTGATTCTACGTATGTGGCATCTGTTTTCTTTTCCAGGTGTCTGGTAAAGAAAGGGTAACGTTTGTAAAGCAGATAGGAATTGTAATCCTCCTGCAAACAGGGTATCTGAGTATTACCCGTTACCGAGTTGTAACTGTAAACTCTGAAATATTTTATGAGACTGTAGCATTCCTCAGATCTCTAGAATACAGAAGAGTGTGCTGAGATCTCTTTTAAACATTAGCTTGGCAAATTCAACTTACAGGAGGGCAGGGTAAGGTAATGGAGCTCTCCAGAGGTTGCTTTCATTTGCCCAAGCGCAGCTGAGTAGGAGATTATAGTCTAATGTAGTCTGTGCTCTGTGTGCAGAGAAACTAAGGAGTAAATAAACACTACTTTAAACTTATTTTAGTAATACAAGGAAGAAGAGAGCAAAAAAAAGA
The DNA here is from genome assembly GCF_013368605.1 of Nyctibius grandis. Classification (NCBI taxonomy): domain Eukaryota; kingdom Metazoa; phylum Chordata; class Aves; order Nyctibiiformes; family Nyctibiidae; genus Nyctibius; species Nyctibius grandis. The sequence continues at coordinate 30,401,028 of NC_090665.1, read as the reverse complement.
AAAAATGTGGTATTATATTCTAGGTTTCTATATTGAAATTCATGTCCTAGTGAATGGGTGTTCTCCCAACTGACTTCTACCAAGACAGGATTTCATCCTGGGTTTAAGTGGTACCTGTACTGATGCTTACCTTTGGGACTGTGGCATTAGGAAGTATTGTGATACAGCAGGCTGTTAAAAGTAATATATGTTATACTTTTAAAATGCCTATGGTGAGATCACGTGTCTTTGAATACTGACATTTACTGCTTTCTCAGAAAAACGGAAGTCACTGTAGGAGATAATAAAGTCCCTTGCATAAAGGATGTCATCTCATTAGTGCATGGGGTTTTATTTTTTCATTAAATTTGAAGAGAACCAGACCCTTAAGACAGTAAGTAGTGGATAATGATAATGACTTACATTATGTTTCTTGTTTGCACTCTTAGTATTACCAAAACAGCTATTATTAAAATATAAAATGATATTCTAATCTCAGAACTGTAGTATTTTCTTTGTATTTCTTGTCTTTGTTGTTAGGGATATCTAATTGGAGTTGTCTCCATGCCAAGTATTTAGGTCTTTTAATATTAATATCAGCATTTATGTAATTAATTATGAACCGTGGTGGGTAAAATTGTAAAGATAGCTGTGATTTACTGACTTTTATTTTTTTGAATTTGCTGGGAGAGGGAAGTTGCTAAGCAGATGTCCAGTTACCTATATTGGCACATCACAGTGTATTTTAAAACTTTTTTTTTTTTTATATCACTTTTGGAACCTGTGTTGTATATATCAATGAAAGTACAGGCTCTGATTGTTAGTCTGACCAAATATATGAGGTCTCTCTCTTCATCATCCCAGTAAGTGTTTCTGTGGTGAGGTGTCCTGCTTCCAGGCTGGACTGTCACCTCAAGTGCCTGGATTTTAATTGTCTCAGTAGCACTCTTAATGAATTCCTGGAGTATTTCTGTTAGAGATGGATTTCTGGCAAATCTTATTAGTAAATCTGTAATTACGTAGGTTGTAATCTGTAGGTAATTAAATTAAAAATTACTTTTAAAACCAGTTTTAGAACTGTTGTTTTGTTAAATAGTTTCACCCTCATATCTTCTTGGAAATAAACTGATTATTCTACTTCCCTTCCCCATCATGAATACAGAGATTTAAGTAATTTTCCTCCAGTCCTGTCTTTAACCTCCCATTGTTGCACAAACTTTCCTTGTGTTTATTTTGGTTTAAGTGTGGATGATAAAGAATTAGAGGAGTTTGTTGTTCCTTTTGCTAGGAATTCAGTGCACAGGTTCTGTGTGCTAGGCAATAGATAAGTTATCCCTATCTACTAAGGAATTAATATGCAAGAATTTTTTTTTTAAAGACCACTTATGACTTGGTAGTAGTAGTGGGAGAGGGGGATTTTAGATTTACATTTTTAATTGCGTAACATACCTAGCTGTGACATGATCTAGTGCCATTTACAATGTCTGGTCCTGAAGTTATGGTTTCGGGCTGAACAGAAGCAGTCAGAAAATCCCAAATCTGTGAAACTGGAAATTAGAGCTTTATCTAGCTTACCATATCCAAATACAATGCTAGAATTGCTTTCAGGGAAACAAGCAGAATTTTAGTTGCCTATCGGTGCATATGTATTTATCGTTTTAAAAGTGAGTTTGAATTACAGTGTATTAGACAATAGTCACTGAAATGCGCACTGGTTGTCAACTAGTTTACAATTTAAATCAGGATTTTCTGCATGTTATTCTGCAGTGTACTGGATATCACACACTGCTTAAGTGGGGGAAAAAAAAATGTAGCCAAGCAGAAGAATTTGCAACTAAGCCAAGACACAGTGCAATAATTTAGAAAAGATAAGTGTAGAAGCAATTAATAAATTGATTAATCAAAAAAAAAAGAGAAATAAAATCTTTTTTTAATGAGGTGGCTTCAAGTTCGCCTGGTATCTGTGAACACTTCTTTTGCAGGTGGTTTTTTGAAGTACTAGGATATCCCAAATCTTCAAAGGCCAACATCATCAACGGTGTGCTGATGACAGTTGTGTTCTTCATGGTGAGGATTGCCGTCATGCCTATATATTACAGCCATGTAATTTCTTCATTTGGAACAGAGGCTTTCCAGAGATTAGGATTTGCAGCCCAGAGTGCCTGGATTATCTCCAGTGTTGTCTTGGATGTTATGAATGTGATGTGGATGGTCAAAATTGCAAAAGGATGCTACAAAGTCATTTGTCTTATCGGACGGGCGGAAGCCAAAACTCATAGAAATGGAAAATCTGACTAGAAATCACATGCATAAAATGAAATTTCTGCTATGAAAATAATTTGGGTTCACTGAAACAGTGCACATTTCTGCCATGGAATGCTCCTCTTGAGGAAACAAGGTATTACCTCTGTACTGACCTCTTGCCCTAGCCACACTGCCTGCACACCCAGGGCCACGCTTTATGGATCCTGTCTGGTGAGGAATAAAAGCAAAAGCTCACACAAATGAGTTCCACGTGTCTGTTCTAAGCAGTTACAAGCTACTGAAATTAGAAAGGACCAGAATGGTTGCTTGCTTGTTGTCCACCAGTGTGTTTGAAGTGTTTCACTCAGGTTTCTCAGATTAACGTGTTTTATAAATCCAGTGAACACTGAGATCTCTCTTTTTTTTAGAAAACAAAAAAACTCCCCAAATTCCTGATATGGTGCAATTTTCCTGGCACATTTCTATGTTTTCTTTTAGGAATAACAATCAAGATTTCATTCTTGACAACTTTTTAATTTTTGCAAGAAAAGCTAAAAATTTAACTTTGAGTCTGTAAAGTCTTCTACTGCTTTTTGTTCTGCCTTATATGAATGCAAACCATTTTGGGAAATTGATGACATAATTTAATCTAAAATGCTGTATTATAACACTACAGAATATCTTAAAAATTGTTAAAATTATCTGATTTTGATGGGAAGGATTCACTTTTGCTGTGTTAGATTACATGCAATAGTACATCTTCTAAATTGCCCATGGAATTTCTCTCGTGAGTTAGTATGGTAAATGATGTGTGGAAACAGCATAATTCTTACTGGAGTGCTTTTTCCTTTGCTGCTGCTGCCTTTGAGAAGTGGTGCAACTCTCCTCAGAGTATTTTTAACCATTGGCTATTTGGATGTGAAGTTTAATTGTAAAGAGATAAAATTCTTTTGTACATGTGATGTGTAATTTACAGTAATACATTTTTTTCTTTTATCACAGAAATGACCCATTTGATATGAAGTATTGACGTTTTTTTGTCACATTTTCCTTGTTAATCACATCACAAATCGGAGGTGTTGACTAAAAACATTCTTGAATTAACTGTGCCAAACTTCTGTAAAGCTGTATGGTAATTTTGTAGAATGACAGTTCACTTCTGTAAGCACAACATTTTATTTTTTTTTTAAAAAGCATGTATTTGTCAATAGGTACTCTGTTCCTGCTTCTGCAAACTTAAAGGTTTGGAGAGAATCAGAGAGGAATCTTACCATCTAGGAGTAGTCTAGAATCTAATTTATAATACAATTTGAGGAAATTCTGGTTTTTGTTTTGTTTTTAAATGATTTTGAGAGCTGTATTTGTGCGTAGTTTGATTTTGTTTTGCTTTAAACCATATCTGAATTGGGACTGATTAACTTCTGTTTTTTTCTTTGGTGTGTGGTGATTTTTTTTTTTTTAATTTTTATTTTTTTTTGTCATTACTTATTTGTTGTACCTTCTGGTAAGGTGTGCTAAAAGTATTCATTTTCACTCAGCACTTTAGTGCACATCCCAATTATTGTAGCAGACGTAGCAGACTGTTTAAGCAATTTATTTTTAAACAAAAAGATAAAATATATACCCTGTGTGGGATAATTAGTTTTCCTCTTGTCCAGTTCCCTCTAATGAAGCTGGGTGACATGAACTGTCCCCTCTGCAGTCGGAGGTGTGAGTGCCCCAGTACTGTGCTCTTGGGTGAGGAACGCAGCGTTCCCGTCTTCCAGGAATGGGATGTCTGTAAGACCCCAAGAGGACTGTGTAGGCTGCAATACCTTATAACCAAGGCGGCTGCAATGAGTTTAGTTCTCCAGTTAAAATGTTGTCAAGGAGCATTGTTCGGGCTAGCGTAATACGCGCTTTTATAAGCTTAGTTCCACTGTTTCACTGGGCATGCTTTTTTCCAAAACCGCTTCCCAATCCTGCCTTCTTAAGGGAGATATAAAGGATTGTTAATACTTCTATTTTTTGGATTCTGTGCTTATTAATACTTGACAAGCCTGCAGACAGAAGATCTGTTTATGCCTTGGGAAAGTTAGCAATTAATCTGTTTAGCTGTATGATTTGAGTGAGCGCAGTCCCTTCTTTGGGTACCAGGAAGTCCATAGTCTTTGAGAGTTGATCCTGTGACCTGCTTTGCTGAAAGAAAGAGACTCCCTTTTATACTAATTTGCAGAACTTCGTATCTTTTAAAATAGTGATTTCAGTGCATCTAATGCAAAATCTAGGCTACGTACAAAGGCTCTATGTTTCTATCACCTTTATGATTTAAAGGTGTACATGAAATACTTTTTTCTTGTGCTTTTTAAGTCACTAGATCAGGGAATCATTTTGTAATAGCTTGTTTCTTTCTAAAGGAAATTTTAAATTGAGTAAATTCAAACATCTTGGAGAACATGTTTGAAAGAAGTCTGCTTTTGTTATTCAGAAAGTAGGATGAAAAAAATTGATGAGGATGATTTGGAGCAACTCTTAAGGTGATAACTCATGAAAACTTTTTGAAATTCATCCCTTCTTAGAATTAATCTTTAATATTTCAGTATTTTATTTTTTTTTGTTTTCAATGGAGAACATCATTAAAATGGTGCAATTCCTTCACTTCTGGATAGACTTTTGTCTGATGGGGGGGGGGGGGAAAGCCAAGCTATAGTAAAATTACGTTAAAACTAGATTGAAAAAAAAAACAAACCAGACAAAACCCTGCGTAATACACTTTGGACAACAATCCAGAATGCAAGGGCAGTGGGATAATTATTTTAAAACATGTAATATTCATAGAATCATAGAATGGTTTGGGTTGGAAGGGGCCTTAAAGATCATCTAGTTCCAACCCCCCCTGCCACGGGCAGGGACACCTGGATTTTGGATTGCTGTACAAAATTAGTGTAATTAAAAGAATATTTTCCAGTGCATTTGGTTTAAATTTTCTAATTTGTTTTTTTAATGTATTACAGTTATATCCTGATGCATCTACTATGTGTCAGAAGACGACTTTCTAACGAAAATAGCTAACACTTGTGTACTCAGCAAGGAGTGTAGTAAACAGGCTGCAAAGTTGTGATGTACTGAATACATCAGCATAGGGCACTTTTTACCTGCCATTAAAAGATTATAATACAGCAAATTAGATAGCTGTGGCACCCATTCTTCAACTGCACTTTATTAATTTAAAAACTGTGGTGAAATAATGATGAAATTTAATGTTGCAAGCTTTTTTTTATGCAAAAAAAGTAAATGCATGATAAGTAGCATTGTAATAAATGCTACCTTTAGAATGTAATATTATCTTATTAGTGGCTTAAAACTTCTATTTTTAACAGATGCATTGTCTAGTGTAAAAGCAGACGCTTGGTATGTCATTAGGTGTCTTTGCCATGGATGTATCAGATGGAAGGAGTTAATCTTAAAAAATGCTCAGATATTTTTTTTTCTTTTCTTTTACATTTTTCACTACCAGGTGATATAAAATTAGCATGATGATCATGGGAGAGTCTTTCTGTACTGATAAGGCTGTATGTTAGAATGCAAGTTTCCCTTTTTTATGGCTTTACTTTTTCATCAAAACATCAGTAAATACCACTTGCAGACCTATTACAGGGGAACGGTAGGTCGAGTTTTGCTTTTATAATTGATTTGTGGATACGGTACTTGCACGGAGGAAATGTATTTCAAATACTCATTTTCTCGGTGAGTGTTCCACTAGATTTCAATGAAGTCGAGAGCCTTACACTACAGAGATGCTTTATGGATTATCTGTGTGCATTCTTCAGTGGCAAGAACTACATCTCTGAAGCCTACTCTACCTCTATAAATACATGCTATCTTGAGTGAGCTCAATAATTTAATAACTTAATTGCTTAAAAAATAGAATAGATTGAATAATGACAAATATCCTATCCACAGGAAAATTAGGGGAGCTGACTTTATATATAATTCTTCACAATTCTGAATTTTGTATTAAAATGTATTAAAAATGAAATTAACAAAATAGAAGAGAATGACTTCCATTTTACTAGAAAATTACGGGAGAAGATTACTCATACTGCAGAACTAACATTAACCTAAGAGTAAAAGCTTACAGGAGTGAGCAAATGTGTTCAAGCAGGTTTAAAGAGGAGAGGTGGAGGAGACTTTGAGAACACAAGTATAGAGATCCAGATGTCTTTCTGCTGCTGCACTTGGCCCAACAGCAGACTGATACGTAGCAAAAAGGTTTAGGTATTTCTGTATCTCTCTTCACAGTGGAAAATGAAACTTTATTCTTTAAAATTTTCAAGCTGTATAAAATGGGTTATCGGTTGTTGATTGCTGTATGAAGAGGACTTTTTCTCATGGACTTGTGTGTGTTTAAGTATATGTACATACAAGTTTTCTGTAGAAGATCATTTAATAGAGAAGTTTGTAAAATTGTTTTGTGATCCTTTTGCTGAGCCATTCAGAGGAAAATAAAGGGCTGTTTGACAGTTACTCCAGCTTAGGATCTGATGCAGTGTTGGTTGCTGGTGAAAGCCATCAATAAAGCAAGTAGAAAGGGCCTAGAATTTTCAGATGAAAAAATGCAAGTGTGGAAGACTTTGAAAAGTATGGGCAGCCCTCTTTCATATTTTTAATAGCCTACTGTACAACATCATTATCCATCTACAAGGAACTTCATGAGGAAGGATTTGTTCCTGGTGGAGTTTCTCTATCTATGGAATATATTTGACAGCTGGAAAAAGAACAGCACTTCATTGCTGAGATCCTGACAGCAGTCAAATGGAAATAGTGATCAATATTTATGAACTTCAACACTCATCCAAACCCGGGTAAAATCTCTTTGTTGGAGAGATTTCTCTTAGGATTTTCTGAAAGAACTTGAAAGTTCTTTTTATGATAGAGAAGATGAAGGATGTGCTTCCTGGAATGTTTAGAGATCTGGGATTAAGCATCAAATCATACTTCTAGGCGGTAACACTTGGTAAGGTTTCTTATGCATTACAAATCTCTACTAGCTACCTCCTTTGACATTCTTGCTCTATTTATAATAACCAAGCACTTTATAGCTCAGTAAAGAATGGAAGGTAGCTATGAAGAATAAATTTTATTGGTTGGTATAAGAAATATTTTGGCAAAGTTTCTTCTGAGATCAGTTTCATTGTGCGATGTCCTGAACTGAGAGGGCATCTGATTATAATGATGTATATAAATTTTTAATCTAGGTGTCATGTAGAGGAAATGTCTTTAAGAGAATGAATTATGAAGAGTTCAGCATGGCTTGGTATCAACCATATAATGATTCAGTTTGATATTTATAACTTCCTACTTACTGAAATTGAAAATATAAAAGCAAATAAAATATTCTGTAGCGTATCTTTACTTTTAATCTATGTGTGGGATGTCGAACATTGTACTTGTTTTGTGGACAGGCCATGCTTTTATGAGCTTATAAATATTTAAGTATGTGAGAATCTGCACCCAAGTGGAACATGTTGCATGTAAATTGTCTTCCAAGTTTTTAAATTTCATATTTTTAAAAATTTGCTAGGTTTGAAAACAGCATTTAAATATTAATACTAAGCTGTAATACAGAACATAACACTTTGAATGCAATGTGGGATGTATTGGTTTTGTTTATTGTAACCCTATTCCAGTTTCACAAGAGAAATCCATTATATAATGGAGGGGGGGAAGGAGGAAAAGGGCTAATCATGAGCTCGGCTATATAATTTGCACACTTAATATGCACACATCCAAATATCCTGGATTTGTTTCTAGCATGCATATACCAAACAGTGTTTTCTTTAATATTAACAGATACCTATATATGTAGAATAATCTAACATGTAAGCACAGCTAACCTGAAATAAAACCAAATTACAAAAACTGTTGGGAACAAATGAGGTACCAGTTAGGCATACGTAATGGAGCCTATAATTCAAAAATGTTTATATAATCTTTTGTCTAAGAAGAAACTTGATAAATATATCTCACTTATGTGCAGAGCAAGGACGAAAACTGTAAATTCTGCTAGACTGATTTCTGGTAAATCTTGACAATCTGGTTTGCAGTAAATACTAATACTGTCACAAACTGTTAGGATCGCATTATTCAAATAGTAATGTAGCCTGATTGTAGGAGCAATCCTTATCATGGCATAAGAACTTAAAAATGCAACATAACAATTCTGCAGATCGGTGATAAAAGTAATCAGTCGTAGTAAGGTGAATGATTAAGTATTATGGGTTTAAATTTACTTTTTTATTATTAAAAAAAATTATGAATTATTTGTTTGCATTTCAGTGATATTGTAAAGCATTTCTGTATTTTGTTTGAACAGTTTAGGAGCTTGCATAAAATGATACTGGCTGATTTTTTTTTTCCACTTTGATATATGCAATACTGTCAATAAGCAATAAATTGCATGTTGTATGCAAGGTATTGATACTGCATAATAAAGGAAAGGAACACATTTTCTTATTTTGTGAATTTTTCTTTCTTAATGCGATAATAGCTTATGTACCTATAATGAATGCATCATGAAAGAACAATTTTCTTTGGGTTCAGTTCAGAAATAACTGGCTTATATGGTGTCTTGCAATTTCATGCTGTGTCTTTTTTATTTCAAGAAAGGTGGGGAGGGAGTATGAGGCCTGAGCCACACTGGTGTTCAGGTGGCTGGACTTTTGAAGGCTGAAATTCTATGTAGGACAATCACTGGAGCCAGGAATGTGACTTAAACTGTGAATTTTGTTGTGTGTTGAGGAAAAACTTCTATTTATATTGGATAGTATAACTATATTGCACTGTATTCTAATACCACGTTTCAGGACATAAGCTGGACAGTTGTCTGAAGGCTCTAGGGATAAAGAGCTACCGCTGTCAGCGTAGTATACATGTGATGCACTACACAGTCCCTTACTGAATAGTAAGGTGGGCAATTAAGTCCCTTAATATGGGGATTCCTAGATTCTATATGTGCAGTGAACGTATGCGTAGGAAGCACAACTTATGTGGTGAAACTCAGAGGTTTCTCTGAGCATCCTCGGAGGAAGTTGCTGCTGTTTTATATCTTAACCATTGGCTTCGAAGCACAGGAATTACTTGTGTTTCTTTGAGTTTCATTTTGTATTAAGCAGTGGTTAAATTACTAGAAGAAAACACAAAGTATTCCATTGGTTTTTACTTTTTTCCTGTTGTAGTTTAAGGGGTATTTAGTTCCATTTGTAATTTATATTCTTAGGGTACTAATTTTACACTGTTAGTGTAGAAAACTACTCATTAAGTAGTCGGTCTGTTTGGAAGTGTCTGGGAATGTCTGGAAATGTTATTTAGGGTCAGATGCTATATAGGTCAGATTTCCAACTGCTTGAGGAAGGACAATGGGGGCTTGGTGGGAGGCTTTCGGATTGGCACTGAGCAGCTTTTAACACTGAATGGTGGAAAGGAAGGGCTAAGCATGGCTGGGAACAAGGGATGCCTTTCAGTGAGCCATTCTGAACCTGACAAATTCAACAAATCTCGCTTAAAGTGTGAGGAACATACCTCTCCCTAAGATGTAGGATATAGGAAGTATTTTGTATATCCACTTCTTTGTCATGTTCTAGTGTAAAGTTGCTCTCTATTTTCTCCCCAATTTTTTTTTGATTACTCTGTATTCTTGCTGAAAACTTTGTTTTCTGTACTTGTATTGGTGTGATAATTCTGCATTAGGGTTTTAAAAAAAATTTTATTTAATCTCCACAGTGGATATCTGTCATTTTTTTAGATGGTGGACTGCTGTTGTGAGTTATCATATTTTGCTCTGCTTTTCTGGAGTTCACAGTGTAATATCCCCAAAGGTAGATTTTGTGCTTCGTTGAGATGGTGACCTTGGTGTTCTTTATAATGCTTCACATTGAGGAAAAAGTATTTTCTCCCTGGCTTATCTTATAAAGGGTGAAAACTACTATCTATACAATGACTAATAAGTAGCGCAATTGTTGCTTCTGGTGGAGTGTGATGGTGGAAAGCAGGGAGACAGCGTACTGACATCAACAGCGTAATGTACTTTGAGAGGAGGATGTAGTACAAATTCCCCATTTGAGAACATCAGGGAGAGAAAACGGGTTTTACCTTGGAATCATTCTGCCACTGACTTGAAATATTTGGAAGCAGAGATGTCAGCTGGCCTACAGGAGGCTCTTATTATTAGTGTGTTGTCAAGTGCAGCAAGTGAAGACTAAAATAGTTGTATCTTGTTTAGTGCTGCTTCCACAGCTGTTACTGTGAATGCAGTCTGAAAGATTTCAGCAAAGCCAAATATGCCTAAAACTTGGGCAACTATGGAGGCAATTGTGATGTTTTTCTAAGGCATATAATAGAGATTCAGTTACCAACATGGTGCTGCTTACTAACTCCAGGTTCTCAATATGCTGTGCCAATAATTCCTGCCTGCAGAAAGGGTAGGAGACAATTTCCTTTTACATAATAAAGACCATAAAAGGGCAAAAATGAGTGAAAGGATGGATATTTGATACTGCTTTATATATCTGGTTTTATTTCATGTTCACACTGAATGGCAAGGTCCTTGTTAATAAGAAAGATCCTGTTTTGAAAGATGGTAGGTGACCATGTTCTTAATAGCACTCTTGAGAGGGATGTATGAAAGAAGTTTTTTAATTCACATACTTATATAATTTGAAATAGTGCTTGCTAGAACTGCTTCAGTGTGGTTTAGAATTTGTCTTTATTAATCTTTCTGATCTTTTTCAAAAGAAATGGGAGAGAATCACTCCTTTCTTTACCCCAAAGTACATACACAGGGTGGAAGAGACCCCTCTTCCAGATTTGGATTTGGATTTTCTTCATCCCAAGTTAATGTAATAGCTGGGCCACTTGAAGCTTAAATTCCTTCCTCCTTTAATTTTATTTTTAATTGCTCCAATGAAATAGGAAGTTTCAAAAAAATTTATGTTTTTTGATCAGTTCTAATTGTTATGTATTTATAATGGATGTTTGTCTTGTGTCTCCCCACCTGCCTTTTGCACTTGAGAGCCTAGTGTGAGAGTCCACGTTGTGGGATGAACATTCAAATAGTCCTGGCAAGGTTTGTACTCGCTGTTCCAGCTGTTACTGCACAGCTGGATCTGTTAGTCAAAAAGGGATGGGATGAAAGCAGTCTTCCTTGCTCAGTTTTCTAAATCAGCAAACTGCAGTTAGGCACAGTATTTCACCCATATAGTTAAACCTCATCTTCTGGCACTGAAATAAGGCACTATTCTTAGTGAATCTTAAAGAGCTGTGATACTTGCCTTGACTAGTTGATGTTTAAAAACCATCTTAAGGAACCTTAGTATCTCCCTAAGTTTAATTCTAGAAAGGATACACCTTTACAATATTGATTCATGCTGCTCGTACATTCAGTATTTATTCTGTACTTTTTAAAGAAAAAATATTTGCAGTTGTAAGGGATAATGATTTCACAAACGCAACCACAGCGTCTGTGCGGCGGTTAAACGTGAGCCTCAGGGCGCAACGTTCACCTCTGCTGGCGAATGTTGAAGCAACGTTTGTGCTCTTACAGGTGCCCCGCAGGCCCCCGCGCCCTCTGCCCGCTCGGGGAGCCGTTGGCCGTACGCGGCAGGCGCTGCATCCCCGCCGGCAGCGCCCTGCCCCGGAGCGGGCAGCGGCCGGTCCCAGCAGCCCTCCTTTGCCAGCGGCCGGTGAACGCCGCCGCCCGCAGGCAGCACCGCGGCCCCTCGGCCGGGAGCGCCCCCCGCCCCGCAGCAGCGCCGCCGCCCGCCCTCAGCCCGGGGCCAGGCCCGCCGGGGCGGGGCCGCGGGGGCCGGGCTGCCGCAGCCCTGTCCCGCCCCTACCGGCGGCGGTGGGCGGGGCCCCGGCGGGTGGCGCAGGCGCGGAGCGGGCCAGCGGCGCCGCGTTCTCGCGAGGCGGGGCGCGTGGAGCTGTGCTGTGCTCTGCTTGGGGCCGGCCGCGGGCCGGGCTGAGGTGAGGAGGAGGCGAAGGAGGAGGCAGCGGCTCTCGCAGACGCGCTGCGCGGCGGTGGGAGGCGGGAGCTGAGGGAGGGCGCACACCGCTGGGCCGGGCCGGGCCGGGCCGGCTGGGCACGGGGGGCGGGCCTGACCTTGCCCGCGGCCGCCGCCGGTCACGGTGTGTGTAACAGTGCGGCGGTCTCTCGCGCGGCGTAACGTGAGGCGCTTCCCGCGGGCGGGGTGGTGTGGGGGGGTGTCGCTGCCCTGTGCGGGTCTGCGGCGGGGTGCGGGGTACGGTAGGGCCCCGCCGCCCGTGGGCGTGAGGAGCCGGTGGGGGCGGGCAGTGCGGGTGTACCCTCGGGGAGCGCCTCGCCCACGCGAGCTCGTTCCGTGTCAGTCCTGGTAGACGCTCGGGCTGTAGGTTCTTATTTAGGCAGGATGTTTATTACTTAAACCGATGTTTTATTTAATTTTTTTGTTTGTGACCCCGCAACACAGCGTATTCGCCAGCGTAGTTTTGTATTACGGATGTTTGCCTTTTTATTATCTTTAGAAACTTGATCTAAAAGGACCCGGGTGCGGAGGCCATGGGTTTGTCTGCGTCCTCCCCGGCTGCTGCAGGTCAGTCGCCGAATGCATCCAAGCCGCATCAGACGGTGTCTCCACCTTCAGAATGTCCTATGCATCAGGAAAAAACGAGCGGTAATTATTCTTGAAACTTAAACGAAATAAAATCTTTATATGGAAAAGAAATTGACAAATATTTGGGAAAAAGAAAGAAAAAGGGTTCTACAAATAAAAGTGTGAATTTTTCCTTTAGCAAATAGCTCTCAAGTGACTTTACGTGAAAAGAGATCAGGTGTTCACCAGAACACCATGCAAGCTGCTTTGTCTGTAGAGACAGCAGGTGTTTGCTGTAGAACCTGTGGGTTGCTCCCAGTTGTCACGTTTCACAGGGGTCCTGCAGATGTATTCCCATCGAGTGGTACACCCACAAAGGGTCAGGGAGGCGTGGGGCCCCCTACAAAGATGGTAACTGGGAGCAGGTGGTTGTTGCTAGAGAACATGCATCTGGAAAAAGGCGGCAGAAGGGTGGGATAAGATGAATGTCTGGAGAAGGAGGACATCAGCTCTTCCGTTGACACAATCAACACATGTTGGATTAACATTGCTGTGGAAATCTTAGCTACAAACAGCTCAGTATAGGGGCCAGCGTGGGGTGGGGAATGAGCATTCAAGGACTACATAGAATTTTTGATCTTACCATGGTGCTGGGTCCTAAAATAGGCAGGTAAGAGAATAGTTAAAAGTGTTGTAAAGCTCAGAAGAAAAAGCAAAATACCAGTTTGTATCTACATGAACTGTTCATTCAATGAACTGTTTCGCATTTTCTGCCATGTCTTAGGGTCATCATTTTGTAGCAAAATATATACTATTTTTTCCTGTATTTCAGGTTGTCCAATGCACATGAAGACTCCTGATCATAGAAGTGAGAACACAGACAACGTTCCTGCACATCAGGAAAGAGCGTATGAATTTGTAGCATGTCCGGTGAAGTCTGGTACATCTCAAGTGAAAGATGACATAGATCCTAGCAATATGGTAACTTTGGCTTAGTTTGGGTGTTTTCTTCAATCTTGTTTCTTCTTAAATACTATCCCCAAAAGGTAAATAGGGATACTGTCTAAGGTGGAAACTCTGGTAATTAACATTATTTTTTTTTATTTTTTAACACTCTTTTTTCTCATTTTGTGTGCAAATATTTGTATAAAACCACATTACATCTTATTTAACATTCTCTTCTTCAAATTTACATCTTTTTGGTAAAAGGTGTTTTTCAGTTTGTAAATACCCTTTGCTGCCTATTTCTATTTCTTAGTTACACGTAGGTTTTTATGCTACATTAGTGGTTTCTAGGTTCTATGTAATAGTGGTATGGGTAAGTGCTGGTTCAGAGCTCTCCAAGGTTTCCTCTGATTTACACTGGTGTTTTGAAAGTTGAAGTTCAGGCAAAAGGGGTGTTGATCTTCAGATGACAAAGTTGTACAAGAGTTTTACTGCCAAAAAGATAATTTTAGTGGACTTAAAACAGTTGAACTTCTTGATCGTTGTAGCAGCTGATTAATTACGCTTTGATTTTTCTCAAACACTGTAACATAAAAATAATTCCTACTCTAGTTTGTTGTTGACTCTCCTTGTTTTGTAGATGCCTCCTCCTAATCAGCAGCCATCCCCAGATCAACCATTTCCGTTGTCAACTGTTAGAGAAGAATCTTCCATTCCTAGGGCACATTCTGACAAGAAGTGGGTCTACCCTTCAGAGCAAATGTTCTGGAATGCTATGCTAAGAAAAGGGTAAATACGCTGTTAATTATCAGATGGAGTCTGTGAGTCTGAAATTCGTGAAGTAATATCATTAGTTATTATTCATTGATATTATTTAAGAGTTTGTGGACTCTAAGCAGCAAATAATTAACTAGCTCTTTTAAAAAGTAGTATTTTTATAAACAGCTTTATTTTAAAGGGTGAGCTGGTCTCAAAGGCTGTGTCTCCTTTAGTGATCAGCAAGATGGTAGGGAATGTGAGGCAACTGCCACTAGCTCAGAGAATTTTCTTAAAAGTTAGTGCATAGGCATAGACTAACTTTGCATGATTTCCAGCTTTCAAACTCAGTTGGCTTCATGCTAATCCTATAAACTGATAATAAAAGTTCTGCGATTGTGAGAACATCCAACTTGACTTAGCAAAACTGCTGAAAATATGAAAACTGTTTGACAAGTAGGTGTTTTAAGTCTTGACAAAAATTCAGTGTAGGCAAGATCTAACTGAATGATAAATGTCTCCTGTGGCCTAAAGAACCTTCTGTGCTGCTGTTTCTTTATTCTTTGGTAATTACTTGTTAGTCATTCTCAAACAGATCTAATTTAAAGGTGGTTACTATTAAAACAACAATAATTCTTTGTTCTACATATTAATACTGTTCTTAAGACATATGTCATAAGCAGTCTATATTAAACACAAGTTCTGATCCTGTAAACACTTAAACGTGTTCAATGTTAGTTACACCTGTTGTAAAGGAAGCACGCACATAGTCATAGTGCAGGGCCAGGGAGATGAAAGGCATTTCTAAGTGTACACAAAATGTATTGAATACAGGGCTCCTGTGCATTAGGAATGCGAGTGGGATTTTTCCTGAGCATTTTTGTGACTAGTGTGGATGTGCTGATGTTTGCACACTCTGATGAGTTTCTGATCCAGTTAAGCTGTTAATATAGCTGACTAAAATTTGTAGATCTCTGTGATGACAACTTTGATAACTACACTTTTACACAGAAAATTAACTGGTTTTCAAGATGCTTAAGCAGATGAGCCAGAAGTTTCTGTACTTGCTTTGTGTCTTTGCATAAAACCTTAAATCTCTTGATTCAGAAGCCCATCAGGTAAACTGAGGAAGGTGGAGTATAATGCTTGTAAACTGTTTTCAAATTCTTTTTTTTTAGGTGGAGGTGGAAGGATGATGACATAACAAGTGAAGACATGACCAACATCATTAAGATTCACAATCAAAATAATGAACAAGCTTGGAAGGAGATTTTGAAGTGGGAAGCTCTTCATGCTGTGTATGTACATATGAAGTGAAAAGCAAATCCTTTGGTTTGGCTCTTGCTCTTGTAATTCTTTGAAAGTAGAATGTCTCTTTAGGTTTTGCAGAAATACTCTGGTGCTGATACGTCCCAAAAGTTATGGTCTTGTAGGATCCTACATTTTGATTCATATGGAGGAAGATTATACAGAAGAGTTTAACTAGAACTGAATAATTACTATATTGATAAAACTGATGAGCATTTTGGTGGTGTGTGTATAATGTGGATTTGGAGAAATTAGCTTCTTAGTGTATCTATTTGGGAATTATTTAATTGAAATCTTTCTGTTATGAAAAAGATACAAGATGTAAACTTAGATTAAAAGTGACTGGTGTAAAACAAACTGTCACTTTTTAGGTCAGTATAGTCCCTGTTCCTAGAAGGGACAGGCTAGTTAAGCATTCTGTATGTAGAAATTTTTCTCTGAAATTCCATGACCTTTGTTACACAGTAGTTTTGATTACAGTTTTCTGTTCTTTAATGGTTTTCTGTTCTTTAATCCGTGAAATCTGTGGATTAGATTTGCTGAGAACTGCTCTGTTGATAAGTTAGAACAGTGGTGTGGAGCCTATCAAAGGTACTTTATCATACCAGCAGTAAGTGCTGTCAGAAACTGGGGGACTTTTCAAACCTTTAAAAAAAAAGCTGGTTTAGATCACTTGTAATTAATTTTTTACTGTTACTCTTTCTCCTGTTCGTATTTTCTGTTCCTAAAACAAATTACCATAGTGGTTTAAACACTTAAAATAAGACTGTTTTAAAAGGTAAAAACTTCTTTCTTTTTTAATTGTGTGCACAGGGAATGTCCATGTGGACCATCACTGATGCGGTTTGGAGGCAAAGCAAAGGAGTACTCACCAAGAGCCAGAATACGCTCATGGATGGGGTACGTGGGCAGGAAAGAAGGTCTTCCAGTGAGGTGGGAGGGTAGGGAGATGTGTCTGAAAACATGGTGTAGAATTAATTTAAACATGTTTCAGAACTGGAATTGCAAGTTATAATTACCAGAAGATAGAAGTACTAGTGGGGATCTTATGCCAGTATCTGGATAAATAAATCTTCTTAAATAGGACTTCCACTCCCTCTCCCAGGTTCATAATATCCATTAAAATATCTACGTGGTCTATTATCTGTCTTTACAGATATGAACTTCCCTTTGACAGACATGATTGGATTGTTGACCGATGTGGAAAAGAAGTGCGATACGTTATTGATTACTATGATGGTGGAGCAGTAGATAAGAACTACCAGTTCACTATCCTGGATGTTCGCCCTGCTTTTGACTCTCTCTCGGCAGTGTGGGACAGAATGAAGGTAGCTTGGTGGCGGTGGACTTCATAACTTCTGTGGTGTGTAGTCGAAAAGTAAACCACTTTCCTCCTAGACTAAGGATAAGGGAATACTAGGACTTGAAATAGAAGTTCACTGCAAGTGTCATTATTTTCATCATCACCACTGTTCTTTGTGGGTGGGAAGGGAGGATGGGGAAATACAATGTTAAGTACACCGATGCTTTATGGTGTTTTGAATTAAATAATAAAGTTATAGTAGCAAAAACACGTATCTTAATTTTCTTAAGAGCTGGGAAATCTTTTCTTATTTTGTCACGGAGTCTGCGTAAGCTTGCTGCCTTTTCATTTTGTGGCTCCAGAGCTGCACCAAATCCATTAGGTTTCTGATTCTGACTGCAGTTTTGAGTATTACTTAAATAGTGAAAACTAGAAATTTCATAAATGATTTCACATAGTTACAGTGTTTGGATACTTAGATGATGAATAAAGGGTACAAGATCTGGACTGTTTCAAACTGCATGTTTTATTAACTATATAAAACCATATATTTGTTTTCACATGGGCACTTTACCTGTTCAAATACATGCTTCCTCAGAAGAGTTAGTCAAGTTTATTCTGTTAAAGGAAGTATAGTATAGTATGAGTATTTTTAAAGGTATGTTAAGTTGAAAATAAGGGGAATATATTCATGCCTTAATCTGCAGTTTATCTTTGAACAGAACACCTGTTAGAAGCAGAAAATGAGTGTCAGTTACTTTTAAAACAACATTTCTAAAAGGAGATAAACTTGATATTTAATGGCTATTTATTTGAGTATTTAAAATGTTTGTTTTATGATGTAAGAAAACTGTATTCTTTTAGTATTTTCATGTCTTTAATGTGTGTCTTATGTAACGCATTCAGGACAGAATTAAGCCTTATTTAAAGAAATTGTCATGCAGTGCATCTGTATTTTGCATCTTGGCTTCATCAGCTGTACCATAGCATGGTTTTTTATACAATATGAAATCGCACAAGGGTGTATGACTACACAGTCATACACGTTTCTGCATAGTGCTTATAGTGAGGCATATTACAGATCTGTATATAACTTGGCTAAAAGGGTATCAAAAGTTCCAAGAAATAAGGTTGATTTGAGTGTTTTCTAAGAGTGATACATGTTAATGCTTTGTGGCTTTAAAGATTTGATTAATGTTTGTGCTTAATAAGGGAAACTCACTTTTTTTTTTTTTTAAGTCTTCCACTGTAATAGCTTTAAATTTACATGGCTTGGTAAATTTCAGGTGCCACATACCCCAAAATTTAAATTATTCCTCCCTTTCAGCATATATTGCTCTTGAGAATGAGTCCTCCATGCAGAACACTTGGGAATGGAAGGAATAAGAGAGTACCACATTGTAGCTTCTCAAATTGGAGAAGCTTCATTCAGGAAGCTTCACAACATTAGGGGAACCAGCTGTACATTCATTTTCTGGAAGTGGTTATTTTTAACTGACATTGGAAGTTTTGTTGGTTTTTTTTTCCTCAGAGGAGAAAGCTCCTCAATGTTTCAGTCAAGTAACTTCCCATTTAGGAAAAAAATATTCAGGGAAGCTTCCATACTTTAAGGTACTAATGGAAATGAACGGTTCCCACTTCAGAGACAACTGTTCTTCATGGTAGAAATAAATATTACCCAGAAGTCCCGAATCCTAAGAGAAAACCATGCTCTTACCCTTATCTGCTTTCCTCACTCCTTTTTCATGTTTTTAGTGATTCATATATATATAAATGAAAAATAGTTTGGGGCAAAAAAAAAATCTCTATCTAGAGTACCCAGTGTATATATGAAATATGAGAAATGTGTGAGCTTGTATGAAGCATAGCTGATAATGAAAGAGCTGCTCCTCTCTGTTCTAACAGTGAAGACTGAGGCTTATTGCTTTTTGGGGTGGGTTTTTTTGGTTGGTTGGTTTATGCATATATTTGGTAACCTGATATACGCAGAATTCTGTATTTCTCACAACTAAACATGGAAAAGGTACACCAATGTAGGGAGTGCTGCAGAAGCTGCAAAATAACGAGTTTGCTTTGTTGATTTTGGAAGTGTGATGTTGAGTGCGTTACGGAAATTGTAATTGCTGCTAAATCTGGTGAAAGGTGTCACATGCCGCTTCATGCCTTTACCGTCTTCTGTTCCATCTCACATAGATTCAAAATTGTTCTTTTCTGTGCTACTGCTAATGAAATGTACTACTTTGTCATCAGACAAAAAGGAGAATCAAATAAATATAGTTTTCTTAACTTTGGTATTTGGAGATCATATTTTTAGCTGTAAGAATTATCAAGATGAGCTCTTGCATGTGTCATATGAGATTGTAGTCTGTTACAATTAATCACATATTTGAATATGTACTACTATTTATTCAGGTGAATACAGAACCAAAACCCAAGAACTAAATTCAAGTGTTTGCCAACCAAACCAGCAGCTCTCAGAATAAAAGCACATGATAACAAAGATACTCATCCTGAGTGTGGCTGAATTCTGAAGAGAGGAATGCAAGGAATTTTTTTTTTTTTTTTAAATAATCCTTGAAGTATAAATGAAAATAATTTCTACAAGCAGTAAGACTTAAGGAAGTAAACACGGAGTTTTCTCTTTTAGGTCTGGGTTACTTTATGCATGATCTTGGCTGTTCACTATTTCTCAGAAGATGGGTGTCAGAGTGGTTAGAATTCTAATGTAAACTTGAAAATGATTTAAAATGATATTTTTTACCCTTCAGAAGGATGTTTTAACTGTAAAACTATTGTTTAGGCTAGATTAAAGGTAGTATGTGTCTGTGTATGCATAAATAAATACATTTATGTCCTTTCTTTGTAAATATAGAAAAGTATGGAGAGTTCATGAAACTCAAAAAAGTGAAGAAGTGTCCTGATCAGGCCCTTTCGGGGAATTCTGCAGCAGCATCAGGTTCCCAGTCCCAGTCAGGCTGAAACAGAAGTTCGGAACCCAGCATCTCAAACCAGGTTAACCTTTGCACATGCAAAGGGAAAATGTGGACACTGCCACTAAAGCAGGACCGCTTTTAAAATCAGTTGTGTATTTAGGTATCTAAAGTTCACCTATGTTCTGCTTTACTGTGTTGAAGGCCTGCTTGACCTGTTGTGTTTGACTCTTGCAGTTAAAACAAGTTAGGAGAGCTCTCCTGGTCTGCAACTGAAGATGCTTTCTTCAAGGATATTGCAGTGCTCAGAAGCTGCAATCTCTGTGACTGACTGATGGAAAAGGACTCTGGCATACCACTCCAACCGTAATCAGGTCTTGGGTCATACATATGTAGTCAAGAGTGGTACTGATCTTTATTACATGGAGCAGGAGACCATTCTGCATTAAAGCATCTGGTTTGGCCTCTTGCCATTGCATCGCTTCAGGCAGCCAGTGACTGTCCTGCTGTTACGGTGCTGGGCAGCATGCTGCCGCTCTAGAGGGGCACCAAACACGTGGTTGCTGTGCCTACAACACCCTCCCTGCTCTAATGTTGGCCCAGCTGTCTGCTCTTCTGCGCTATGTCCTGTCAGTATCTGGGCAACATGAGTGCCCTGCAATTAGGGAGTAATTCACAGGCTTGTCCTTCACAGAATCACAGAATCACAGAATGTTAGGGATTGGAAGGGACCTCGAAAGATCATCTAGTCCAATCCCCCTGCCGGGGCAGGATTGCCTAGACCATATCACACAGGAACGCGTCCAGGCGGGTTTTGAATGTCTCCAGAGAAGGAGACTCCACAACCTCTCTGGGCAGCCTGTTCCAGTGTTCAGTCACCCTCACTGTAAAGAAGTTTTTCCTCATATTTAAGTGGAACCTCCTGTGTTCCAGCTTGCACCCATTGCCCCTTGTCCTGTCAAGGGATGTCACTGAGAAGAGCCTGGCTCCATCCTCTTGACACTTGCCCTTTACATATTTATAAACATTAATGAGGCCACCCCTCAGTCTCCTCTTCTCCAAGCTAAAGAGACCCAGCTCCCTCAGCCTCTCCTCATAAGGGAGATGTTCTACTCCCTTAATCATCTTCGTGGCTCTGCGCTGGACTCTCTCTGGCAGTTCCCTGACCTTCTTGAACTGAGGGGCCCAGAACTGGACACAATATTCCAGATGCGGCCTCACCAGGGCAGAGTAGAGGGGGAGGAGAACCTCTCTCGACCTGCTGACCACACCCCTTCTAATACACCCCAGGATGCCATTGGCCTTCTTGGCCACAAGGGCACACTGCTGGCTCATGGTCATCCTGTTGTCCACTAGGACCCCCAGGTCCCTTTCCCCTATGCTGGTCTCCAACAGCTCTGCCCCCAACTTGTACTGGTACATGGGGTTGTTCTTGCCCAGATGCAGGACTCTACACTTGCCCTTGTTACATTTCATTAAATTTCTCCCTGCCCAACTCTCCAGCCTGTCCAGGTCTCTCTGAATGGCTGCGCAGCCTTCTGGTGTGTCAGCCACTCCTTCCAGTTTTGTGTCATCAGCGAACTTGCTGACAGTGCACTCTAATCCCTCATCCAAGTCATTAATGAATATATTGAATAGAACTGGTCCCAGAACCGACCCTTGCGGGACTCCGCTAGACACAGACCTCCAACTGGACTCTGTCCCATTGACCACCACTCTCTGGCTTCTTTCCTTCAGCCAGTTCACAATCCACCTCACTACCCGATCATCCAGACCACACTTCCCCAGTTTAGCTGCGAGGATGCTGTGGGAGACTGTGTCAAACGCTTTACTGAAATCGAGATAGACCACATCCACAGCTTTACCATCATCTATCCACCGGGTAACATCCTCATAAAAGGCTATCAAGTTGGTTGAGCATGACTTCCCGTTGGTGAAGCCATGCTGAGTGCCCCTAATGATCCCCCTCTCCTTGATGTGCCTAGAGACAGCACCAAGAACAAGTTGTTCCATCACCTTTCCGGGGATGGAGGTGAGGCTGACCGGTCTATAGTTACCCGGGTCCTCCTTCTTGCCCTTTTTGAAGACTGGAGTGACATTCGCTTTCCTCCAGTCCTCAGGCACCTCTCCCGTTGCCCACGACTTAGCAAAGATGATGGAGAGTGGCCTAGCAATGACTTCCGCCAGCTCCCTCAGCACCCGCGGGTGCATCCCATCAGGGCCCGTGGATTTATGGATGTCCAGGTTGCTTAATTGGTCCCTGACCCAGCCCTCATCAACCAAGACAGATTCCTCCTCTATCCTGACTTCTTCTGAGGCCTCAGGGGTCCGGGGCTCCTCAGGACAGCCTCCAGCAGTATAGACAGAGGCAAAGAAGGCATTCAGTAACTCCGCCTTCTTTTTATCCTCTGTCTCCAGGACCCCCACCTCATTCATCAGTGGGCCTACATTGCCTCTAGTGTTGGCTTTACCTGCAATGTATTTGAAGAAGCCCTTTCTGTTGTCCTTGACCTCTCTTGCAAGGTTTAATTCCAAGGAGGCCTTAGCTTTCCTAGTTGCCTCCCTACATCCTCTGACAACAGACTTATATTCCTCCCAAGTGGCCAGCCCCTCCTTCCACGATCTGTACACCCTCTTCTTCCACTTGAGTTTGCCCAGCAGTTCCCTGTTTAACCATGCAGGTCTCCTGGTACCCTTCCTTGACTTCCTACCTGCTGGGATGCTCTGATCTTGAGCTCGGAAGAAGCAGTCCTTGAATGCTAACCAACTATCTTGGGCCCCCTTACCTTCTAGTACCCTGTCCCATGGGATTTCCCCTAGCAATTGCTTGAAAAGGCCAAAGTTGGCCCTCCTGAAGTCCAGGGTTGTGATTCTGCTAGCTATTCTGTTCCTGCCACATGAGATCCTGAACTCTACCATCTCATGGTCACTACAACCAAGGCTGCCCTCAACCTTCACCTCTTCAACCAGACCCTCCTTGTTAGTGAGGATAAGATCCAGCAGCGCTCCTCTCCTAGTTGGCTCATCCACCATTTGCATCAGAAAGTTATCATCAACGCACTGGAGGAACCTCCTGGACTGGGGATGGCTGGCTGAGTAGGCCTCCCAGCAAATATCAGGGTAGTTGAAATCCCCCACAACAACCAGGCCCTGTAATTGCGAGACTGCTCTCAGCTGCCTGTAGAAGGCCTCATCACCCTCCTCATCCTGATCCGGTGGTCTGTAATAGACACCCACAACAGTATCACCCCTGCCAGCCTGCCCCTTAATTCGCACCCACAAACTCTCAACTCGCTCCTGATCCGCCCCTGGACAGAACTCAATACATTCTAGCTGCTCACTCACATAAAGAGCAACTCCACCACCTCTCCTTAGCGGCCTGTCTTTCCTGAACAGGACATAGCCATCCATGACCACATTCCAGTCATGCAAGGCGTCCCACCAAGTCTCTGTGATTGCCACTAGATCATAGCCCCCCGACCGAACACGGATTTCTAACTCCTCCTGTTTATTCCCCATGCTGCGTGCATTGGTGTACAGGCATTTCAGGGAGCGAGCTGGGCACACCGATTTCACCCCAGGGGGATGGGAGGCCTCCTGGTCTACCTCAACACTAGAGCGTTGCCCCAGTGGTGCAAGCCCAGCTACTACCCCATCCCCCTTCGAATCTAGTTTAAAGCTCTCCGAATGAGCCCTGCTAATTCCTGTCCCAGAACCCTTTTGCCCCTACGACATAAACCTTTCCCATGTATCACTGTCACGCCTGTTGTCTTATAAAACCAGCCATTATCAAAGAACCCAAAGCCCTGCCTGTAGCACCAGTCTCGTAGCCAGGCGTTAATAGAGAGAATCCTACTATTCCATCCCACGTCATCACCTGAAAATGGAAGGAGGGAGGAGAAAACAACTTGTGCCCCAGACTCTTTCACCAACCGTCCTAGGGCCTTGTAGTCTTTCTTCATCCCCCTCAGACTATGGGATGCAGCTTCTTCCCCACCTGTCTGGAAGATCAGCAGGGGGTAGTAGTCTGTGGCCTTCACCAGGTTGGGGAGTTTCCTGGTGATATCCCTGATTCGGGCTCCAGGCAGGCTGCAGACCTCCCTGTGATGGGGGTCAGCTCTGCATATTGGGCCATCAGATCCCTTTAGGAAGGAGTCTCCAACCACTAAAACTCTTCTCTTCTTCCTTGTGGAGGAGGTAGCTATACGCCCGGGATGCCTGGAGCTACTGGCTATGGTGAGTCAGCCTACGACATTTTGCCCTTGTGTTGTACTGGCAGGTAGTTTGGAAAGGGGAGCTGTAGCTCTTCTGTCACCCTTTGTTTATTTATTTATTGCCCTCTCCCCTAGAAACAACTTTGCTTTTCCCTTTCATATTATGCCAATGGTCCCAGCTTCAACCTCTTTCAGGATATTTCAGCTAAGCCCTAGAATTTCTGCTGTACTTTGCTGTAGAAGGAGGAGACTCTGTTGCTGGTAAGAAGGTATTTGTCTCTGTTGTTGATTATTGCTGTTTTTTACCACCAAAGCGAAGTGTTCTGGATCGCAATTTTTGAATTCTGATGGGAAAGAGGCATGCTAGTTTAGTGTGAAATGGGACAATGCTGTCTAATGTTTACATAATGTATTTACTATCAGGACTTTAATGTGCTCTGTAAATAATGATTTAAAGTCTAAAATATGATGGTGAATATTGTTCTGCCTCCAAAAGGTGTGAGAGCGGCAAAGGATCTCTTGGTGCTCTGAAAATGATCGTAACTAGTCTGTCATCTTATGCACTCCCATTTTGCTGTTCAACTCTTGTGTCAAAGTGTGGGGAAACAATAGCTAACATGCTGAAGTTCAAAAGATGGAGGCACAGATCTAAGGTTGCTGTAGCTCAGCAGCTAAAAATAAAGGGAATTGGTAAACTAAGGAGCACTGCCTAATTGTTGGATTCTTACTAATGTTGTGTAACATTATATAGACACAATGATATATATGTTATATATAACATTATATTATATATTCTATAAAGAGGGTAGAAATGTCCCTTTCAAAAACACCACTCCTTTACTTGTTAAAAGATCTGTCCCCAACATTTACTAAATTAAATGACACTTTAATCCTTTGTCTCCCTTTGCTTACACCTGGAGGAAAATCGTAGTAAGGTTCCACAAGCAGATGCACTTGATGTGGAAGCTGAACTTATTTTGAGGATAGAAGATACTACTCATAATGCTAGCTGTGCTTATGTCTTCAGTGTCACACCCTTCCCTACCCGCAAGTATCTTTACATATGTTTTTTTTAGAAATACACAGCATTGCTAGTTTTCTACAAGTTTTCAGTAGGCAACTTCATGCATTTTTACTCTCACCAAAAGAAAATGTGTTCTATTTATTATTCTATCTTACTTTGTACCAGATAAATTGCAGGCAAAGATCTATATGCAGTGAATCAAATAAGTATTGATTCTCTCGGCAATGTTAATAATAACAGGCACCTATGGCCATACTAGATATGTCATTTTGTAAAAAGCATCCTTTTTAGTTTGCATTGGATAGTTAATCACTTTTATGTGCATCTTCTTCAAGAAAAAATGGCTTGCCAAACTCCTAGAGAAAGAATCTTAAATTCTTTTATGAATGTGACAGTTGCATGTATTTGGTCTTACTACTTGTACGTCAAGTTGTATAGAAGCTTGTGGGCAGAGTACTAGTCTTGACTCCAAACCTACAGGTGTGGCCTTGAGGATGTGTGAAATGGTGCATTATTTACTGGTGAAGCACTGATTCCAGTGGCGGCTACTCACAAGACATGTCTGCATATTTGCAGCATGGGTACATATTTTTGACTGGAGTCTGAATGAGTCCAATTTTCAAAGGATAATGTAAATTTATTGGAAGTATTGGCATTGTTATTAGGTATCATTAAAAAAATTTAAAAGAACAGATAGTTCCTTTTGCTGTCGTTCAGTTTGGACCGTGGCCTCTCTTATAAAATAGAAACCATCACATTTGTTTTCAACATATTATGGCCAAAAAAAACCCCATTAAAGACGAAGTCATGATTTTTGTTTTCCAATGTTTTGCCAATTTTGTGGTAACTACAGAAAGTTTTAGCTATTTTTCTAACATGCTGCTGCTCTTGCCTCCAGCTTCTGAAGACTCTGACCCCATAAACCTCCTCTCTATAGAGATAGCTAATGCTTTAATTGATCATTAGTAGACTTCCAAAATGAGCTTCCATCTGCCAAAAGATTAAGTGTCTTAGGGAATTGACTTAGAGCAGTTTAATGCATGGAGGATAAATGCAAGTGTCTTTAAAAAGCACTGCTAGACCACAAATCCTTGAAAAACTTGCTTCTAAAATACATAAAAGGAAAACTAACAGAAAAGATTTTTTCCTCTGATTTTTTTCCCCTCAAATTAGAGAAAGCTTTTTTTTTGTATATCAATGAGAAATCTTTAGCTTCTTTCCAAAAACCAAAGAGCAAAACCTCATGAAAATGTTGAATTTAACCTTAGAACAGACCATGCAAATTTTGGCAGTTTTACTTTGAAATGTAAATTTCTTGTTAAATGAATTTATTTCAACTTTAAAAAAGACATGCTTTGGGCCAAAAAAAAAATGATGAAAACTTTTCTACTAGCTGTACTTGAGAATACTGAGGAAAAACATCTCCATGTTTTATCACAATTTTTCACAGTTACAGGGGTTGCTTCTCCTGTTTTCTTTCAGCTTTTGCCTTTTAGCTCCTTTGGAGTGATTTTTACAGGTTTTCATGTTGCTTCCTCTCAACTATTTTTGTACAAGCCACTCTTGGGAAAACTTCTACCATTGCGATAACACTTAACAGTTGTTACTACAGAAATGATGGCTTCTTTCTTGAGTATCTGAAAAATCAGTGTGATTTAACTCAGTTAAGACCAGTTTGAGCTGGTAAGTACCATTCTGGCTGCGTTAGAGCTGTCAACATTCTTGTAGCAGAAAATACAGGAACTGCAGCAGTCCTACAGCAGTGCCGAAGGATGGATGTGGTTTGTGTTGCATAGGTTAGTCATCACACTTAGCTGTGGTCATGGGTTCCTCATTAGGATTTGTCTTGTGATGCCAGAATGGGCAGCTGCAGTGGTTTTTAGAGTCTTCCTAGTTGTCTAATGCCTACTAGAGTACATGCCTTTAGGACCGCTTGCAGCTGTAGCTGGGATGGCAGGGTGGCTGGCATGGAAAGGACGGTAAAAAGATGTAGATGGTTGTTCCAAATTGATGTTTCTTTCCAAATGTCTGTCTACTCCTCTCTTATTCGCCAGTCGGGAAAACGGGTCTAAACGCACAGTTTTATATATAATCACTGGTGGTTGTCAACACAACACCTGGTTGGTTGTGGCCATAATTTTAGGGAGTGGAAAGCAAAGGATACTACTTTTGCAAATAACACTGGGAAGATTAATCTTACCTATGTATGAAAGGTTGCATTCTGTTCGCCTTGTCAGGCAGAGTGGAAGATACTGGTATTGCCAGTGGCATATTGATTTATGATAGGGTGCTGGAGCTGGTTTAATGTAGGCTAACTCTGAAAAGCAAGATTTTTTTTGAACTTTATTTGCCACGTGTTGATGGGAAAGCATCCATTTAATGAATATGGCTAATGTTATTCTATCAAACACTGCAATGTTTGAAGGAATCATAAAAAAAAGAGGGAAAATAAGATCTTGACTTCCAGTTTAATAATAATGGAATATGAAGGCCAGATTGTAACTGTAGAAGTTCATTTCAAATTTAAATATTTAGCATTTTCACTAGTCTGCGAATACAAGAAAATTTATTACATTAAGATGGAATTTAGATCTTTGACATGAAGCTGATATTTTCATAGCGTGAAAAATATCAAGCTGACATTATACTGTCTCATTTGATGACTTCCAAATGTCAGAGTGCGGTAACTTATTCATGGGGACCTCAATGTCTTGTGATAGTGTTAATTTAAAAGACATTTACATTGACTTTTTTATTTAAGCATGTAAAATGGAATATGCAAAGTGGATGACGAGAAGGGGGAAATACCAGCGGCAAGAAAGTTCTTAATAATAGAATGAGGCACTTTTAAGGCTAATTTCCACCAAAACCTTCTGACAGCTGCGTGTGCTCCTGCCTGGCAGAACTTCTGACAGCTCCCGTCTTCTTTCTCTTCACGTTATTTCCCCCCTTCCCAGCTCCGCACTCTCATGTTTCTTGTTATTTCAAGAGAACTTAGGAAATTAAAAATAGCATGATATAGTTTCCTGAAAAAGTAAACCACCCATCGCTTGCTTTTAAAAACTATTTTGTAATAATGGAAGATGGCGTTTCTTTTGAGTGATTGTACCTGGGAGTTAGACTATCAGTGGCTGTAAAGACCTCAGTCAGATGGCCGTGAACAGGATGATGAAGACACAACAGTTTAATACAAGAAGCACAGATTTACATTCTACTAAAGCTTCCTCTGTGCGTGCATGGGGTTGTGCGTCAGTTGATTGCCTACACCGTGAGGACGATCAGGTTCTCTGTGGGCCAGAGGTTGTCGTGCAAAGCCGCACACCTAGGAACAAGGCGGGGGGCGCAGGACGGGCGGCCATTTTGTTGCGCGCCGAGGGAAGAGAGGTTCCCGCCACCGCCTCCGGTGCTGCCCCGTGCTGCTCGCTGCCTCGGAGGGCTTGCCGGGCGGCTCGGCACCGAGCCTGCCTGAACCGAGCGGCCGCGCACCCTCCCTGAGGCGCGGGCCGGGGGTGGCGGCGGCTCCCCCTGCCGGCCCCGTCGCCGGCAGGGGGAGCCGCCGCCACCCCCGGCCCGCGCCTTCAGCCGCGGCCATGTCGGAGCTGGCGCTGGAGGAGCTCTCGGTTCTCGCCGCCATCTACTGCGAGCCGGACGCCTGCGAGGTGCTGGCGGTCTCAGGTGAAGGCGGCCGCGCTCCTCTGCCGAGAGCCGCGGGGTCGACCCGCTCGGCAGGGTCCCGCCGCGCCGCCGCCGGGGATCCTCCTGCTGCCCGGCCCGGCCCTGGCTGCGCTTCCATCGGGCAGCAGCGGCTTAACCGCTTGCGACGCGCGGCAGCGCCGAAGATGGGCGCCTTCTGGCCTGTCCCTGTGCTGCCGTGTGTCTTTGCTGCTGGCCCCTTTGTAGGGGACACAGCCTGGAGGGTCCTGCTCGGTTGTAATTAGTGACTTTCTTCATCCACACTGGCTGGTGTGGGTGTGGAGACTTGTGACAGGTGAAGGGCAGCAGTGGGAGTGGGTGGCTGCTCTTCAGGTGAATAAGCAGTAGCATCTCACACGTGTAACAAGACCAGGTGTTTATCCCGTAGTATTTAATAGGGGTGCAGCTATAAGAAACCTTGGGTCATTTCTAGCTTTTTTCTGGGGGTGGGGTAATGATCTGGGCCTTACGATGTGCTGTTCTCTGGCTTCAGCAATACACGTATTGCTGTAGGTTTTACAGGGTACTGAGGCTGATCTTTCATGTTTGCTGTAGGTAGGAAGGTGAGAAGATTTGTAGTGCTTGCTCCCATCAGCTGCTGGATGCCATAGGCTAGGAACACAGTAAGTGCAGCCACCTTTACTCCATGTTTTCTGCATCAGCCATGGTGGCCGCTGATCAGAGCATAATTTTAAGAGATGGCTTTTATCAGTCTGTGCCATCACAGTGCTGTGAAGATGCCCCTTCAGCAAGGGAGAATAAATCTCAGTAGTTCAGTGTACAACAGCAGCTGCTATCAGGCTTAAAGAAAGTGTCGGGTGGGATGTGCAAGTGTTGCATGTCTGTTCAGATCCAGAGCATAAGTAAATTTTGCTTAGTGCCTACCACAGATGTGATAGCTCTCCTGTATGTTTGTTGGAGAGATACATATGTATACGCACACACAGAGAATATGCATATATTCTGTATCACTTACTGTTCCTTGGTGTCCTGGGAGCTGTTGCAGCGTGCTGCCTTGCTCGCCAGTGGAGTGATGGACAGCAAGCAGCTTCTTGCTGGGTAGACTGCAGTAAAGTACTGGAGAATGCTATTAAAAATGGATCCAGTGGCCTGCTGTCAGGTTTTGTCTGCATGTGTATTCAGCCCAAAAGAACTGGGGTTCGTAAGGAAATTCTTTTTTACTGTGAGGGTGACCGAGCACTGGAACAGGGTGCCCTGAGAGGTTGTGGAGTCTCTATCGTTGGAGATATTCAAAAGCCATCTGGATGTGGCCCTGGGCAGCCTGCTGTAGGAGTGGGGAGGCTGGACAAGATGACCTCCAGAGGGACCTGCCAACCGCAACTGCTTTGTGATTCTGTGAAAATAACTTTGTGCTGCTTTGGTGTGAAATGACATGTGGCTGCTCTTGAGTGACTCTAACTAAAAAGTTACTAAGAAGTTAGTTGAATAAACCTCAAACTTTTATTTGAAAATAGTTGTTGAAATAGATTCGCACAGAGGAGCAAGTGGTTATTTGAAAAGAGGACTTTTTGTGTAGACAGCCTGAGAGGGATGAAGACATCAGTGTCTGCATGGAGCACAGTTAACTGGGGTAATCTAAAAGCAGAATTGTTTTGCATCTAGGTCTCCATGACACACGTCTTGCTCCAGTGTAGGCAGGTAATTCTGCCATTTTTTTTGGATTGGTATTTAGAGTTGTATTTTTAAAATACGATTGATGAAATGTTTCAACTGAGTTTTGTTTTCTAAATGTCAAAAAGTTCAGGAATGTTATTTCAGGCATAGATTGAAAATACAGTATCCAGGCTTCACAGACGTTTATTTTAAAAAATGTGAATGTATCTGAAAGTTGCATATGCACGTCTGTTCCTCCAAATCTGTTAGAGAAATATACACACATCCTTCTCTGTGCTTCATATACAGAAAAGTGATTTTGTGTTTGTAAGTTACCAGGATGTAAAAGGCTTAGAAACCTTCCTGGAACATAAAGTGAAATGCCACAACTGCACAACAGGAACAGGCTATATTATCTTTATGTTGATGTTATGTGACCTTGCAGGGCCTTTACCCAGGCTGCGTTCATGATATGTTAGGATCATGCATATCTCGTTGATTTCCATCATTTTCTGCTGGGATTGAAAAGGTTATTTACAACAGTGATTATTGGTAGTTTTCTTACTTTGGGAATTTACTTCCCTTTTACGTTGGAGCTACAGAATCCTTTAGTTAGTATACAATTAGCTTTTGCTGTATTCATTAGCTTACGTTTGCTTTATCTCTTCAAACCGTATAAATTGTCTTTGACAAACAGTGCACAGAAGTAACTTCCAGGAAGACTGTTATGCTATCTCTAATACTTTGAGAGTAATTTGCATATAGATCCACAGGATCAAAAAGGAGGCCATTGGGGATTTATGGTTTTGAGGAATGTAAGAAAATGCTTTTGCGGGTTTCTTAGTATGCTAAAAACTTTGGCTTTCTGGAGTTTAACAATGAAGTATTCAGAATGTAAAATATGTTTTTATCAAAACCAATGTGTTGATGAATTTAAATAAATTAATTACAGCATTTTTTTTTTACCTTACATATCTATTTACAAAGATTAGTGTTACAGATAGGAATCCATAATTTACTTGTTAATCTGTTCTCTTCTGGTTTGCTCACCAAGCTTGCTATAAAAATATATTTATATATTCAAAGCTTGTACGTTAGTAGGTGCCATCTTCTGAATTTAAAAATAGACTGCATGTGTTGCATAAAATGCCTTTGGGCAGGAGAGGAGGGGGATATCTGTCTGGGTGACATGGAACATAAGAGAAAATCTGAAGTATGCTAGAGCTCAATATACTGATAAGCAGCTATGGGGGAAAATGAGTTAAAATGTATTGAGTTTAGTCTTATTAGCACATTAAATGCCAGCAGAACGGTCATACCCAACCTTTTATTTCAGAAATAATCACCATTTAGCTGTGAAGACAACTCAGACCTTGTCGCGTGTGCAAACAAAGGAAATATTTCTTTAGCGCCTCGTTCCGCAGGGTGACGGTGGTTTGCTCTTTGTTCTGCCAGCTGTCTGCAGCGCTGGTGCAGCAAATGGATGCTGGGATGTTTAAATAAACTTTAGATGCTGTAGCCCCACAAATGTTTTGAACCAATTTTCCTTCTTAGAAGTAAGTCTGAAGCAGATGTAAATGAGCACGGCAGGGCTTTTCGCGATGGCTCAGGGTGATACACCTTGGGACACGAGGCTGCGATCCTTCCTTCGGATTAGTTCATCATCACAGGGAAAGGTGTGAGATTGTTGCAGGCTTAAGAATACGATCCTTGCAGCAGGAGGCCCTTGCCGAAGGGGCGAGGTTGGCCTGTCGGTTTATCCCTCAGTTACTTCTGAGTTGGTGAGATCTGTCATGACAGGCTAGGGAAAAAATCCTAGGAGGATTATCAGAAAGGTAACGTGTTTTTCTGTCACTGTAATTAAGCTGGCAATAGAGTAGTATTCTTCCATTCGTTTATAGGCTGTGCATTTTAAAATTTATTGGCAACCTAGTTTAAAATAAAGTGATTCGTGGGCAGGAATATAATAATGTTAATACCGTTCAGCCAAATGTAGCTTGCTTTCAGCTGGCCATGTACCTGGTGTGGCTGCCGTGTGTAAGGGGCAACTGGAAGGAGGTGGGTTGGCAGGCACTGT
This sequence comes from Nyctibius grandis, assembly GCF_013368605.1. Lineage (NCBI taxonomy): Eukaryota > Metazoa > Chordata > Aves > Nyctibiiformes > Nyctibiidae > Nyctibius > Nyctibius grandis. The sequence goes on along the minus strand of NC_090665.1, from coordinate 30,368,334 downwards.
CTGTGTGCGGTGTGATGCTCAGGTGTGTGCAGACACCCTCCATGGTGGCCAAGAGGGTGCTGGGAATCCCAGGAGGTGTAGTGCAGGCTTTTCTTCTTGTGTGTGTGGTTATGTGCACCGAGCTTAGCATAATGGCAGAGGAGCTATCGTTTCTGGTGCTCAGTAAGAAACGTTTGCCAGGGCAGCAGAAGACGGAGATTGGAATGGGAAGACTTGAGGTCCTCCTGTGTAGCTACTGTCCGTGAGCGAGGACTGCACGCTGCCAGATGGATGCTGTGGAGACTGGAGTCTCTTCTAAGGCTGGTGCCTTTCTGAGGAATAAACTTGCTTTAAAAATAGTCTGGAACCTTTCATAGGGTCTTAGAAGACTGGAGACCACTCACAGTGGCAGGGAAACGAACTTTGACATGTAGTGCCTGTAGGTATAGGCATGGTTGGGTGTAATTTCATTTAATTCACCAGATTTGCGTCTGTTACTTTCAATACTGGATTTGACTCTGTTTAGGTAGCGATGGTTTGTAGATGTTTGGAGACTTCTTTATAATAATGCTAGAGTGTGATTATTAGGTTTGGAGGGTTTGCTTGTTTTATTTTTGACTGCTCTTACCTAGAGAGTTCTTCGTCTGACCTAGGAAGGAGGTTTGGAAACAAGCCTTTGACTAAGTTCTCTAAAGTACTTCTGTCTGTCCAAGCCACTTTTAGGTTCTTTCACTTATTTAGTAGGGTTCAAATATAAAATCATAGAGAGCACCGAGGTTGGTTAGCAGCACCAGCAATACTAGTCAAACATAATTCAACTGACTGTCATGTAAAGAAGGTAAGATTAAGGTAGCGGGAGAAGGCGGCAAGTCACTTCAAAAGAGCTCCTCTGAAACTCAGCTCTGCTCTAATCTGCCTTTCAAATCTGGCTTCTCCTACCCTCATAGAATGAATCAACCTGACATTTTAGCAATTTTTTAAAGAAGTGGGGTAAAGTGTTTAGAATGCATCAAAGGGGTGAAGCAGAGAACATCTGAAGATCATCTTTTATGTGATACCCTCTTTCTTCATTGCAGAGGAGCAAAAGTAGGTTATGTCTTTGTCCCTGTTTTTTGCTTTATGAAGTTTTGTATTGTTTTTCTGTGAAACATTGTTTAGTCAAGAAGGTTTTATTGCAGGAATTACTGGACATAACTTTAATATTCAGCATCTTCGATTATGGGATTTCTCAGGAGAATGTGGTCTTTGCCCTTCCTGCTACATACCATATGTATCCTTTTCACTCTGAAAATAATTCTATTCTAAAGTAAACCAACAATAGGTTTTGAGTAGATATGCAGATATATACACGTATGTAAGTATATGCATATGTATGTGTGTATGTATGTAGTATCTAGAGTCAGATGTACAACAGAGATGTTTTCATTGTGTCAATCCAACTGTTCTAAATGTAGAGAAGTTGGCAGAAAAGAATTAAGCATAGTTTCTCTGAAAGTTGTAGGGGACTAAGAATCTGACTTTTTTCTTTCCAAGTCTCTCTTTAGTGTGGGACTGCTTTTGAATGGTTGTCTTAAAAATTACTTAGTGCAAGTCTGTTTGGCTTGCGCTGGTATTGGTGGTAGAAGTCCTCCAGATTTCTCTAGGAGCAAAGTTAGGGCAGTGCTGAATCCATCCAGAAAAGTCTCTGTTTTCGGTTGTCCTTACTGCTGCTGTTGAGCTGTAGAAGCTGGCTTATGTGTTTCTAAGAGACTGATGCTGTCTTGTCTAGACTTTGAAAGAGCCAAAAGGTGTGAATGCTTTTTAAAATGTGTTAATAACTTTCATTCTAGTATGATATGGGAGTGTTTCATTTCAGGATTCCTTGCAAGTATAGCTTGAGCCATTGGTTGCAAGCCCTCACCCAGCAAAAAACTGCACGCTCCTCATTTTGTGTAGAACGGCAGTCATTTGAGTTGGATTGTTAAAGAAAATAACGTGACTTAATAATATATATGTATTTCAACTTTAAGCAAACTATTAATGTTTATGTTTTGATACTTTCCAGAGACGCATGGAATCACATTTAGGATTCAAGTCAGTGTGAAAGAACTGCTGGATACAGATGTACTTTTAAAGCTGTTATTTCATTTACCAGTCAATTATCCATCAACTCCACCAGATATTTCTGTTAACTCAGACCAGCTTACGAGGGCCCAATGTATGGATGTGAAAGATAAATTCCTTGAGCAAGCAAAGAAGCATCTTTCTGAACCCATGATACACGATCTGATTCTTTGGATACAGCAACATCTTAAATATGTCATTAAGCCATCAGCAGCAGTTTGCAATGAAAAAACTACTTTGTCAAAAGGAACGAGTACAGAGGATGGTATTTGGATGCTCCTTTTGCATTTAGATCACATGAGAGCAAAGGCAAAATACGTCAAAACTGTGCAAAAATGGGCTTCAGATCTCAGGCTGACTGGAAGACTGATGTTCATGGGCAAGATAATATTGATTCTTCTTCAGGGTGACAGGAGCAACATTAAGGTGCAGGAACAATGAATGTTGACTAGTTTCATCGATTTACCACTGAAACCTATGTGTCTGAATATTTTGTGTGTGTTTTTCTAAGATTAACAGTTTTGGAAGGAGATTTATCATTAGGAAAGTAGGAAGGCCCAACAACTTTATTCTGTATTTAAGAAAAAGCAGCTATTCTATGAGGAAGAAACTAGTGATACCTGTAGACCTGTGGCCTGTGTTGCTTTGCCTCCCACTGTAATTATACCCCTGTATTCATGACTGTAGTATGACTAGGTTAAGTCTCCTGTATTTCCCAGGTGCCCCAGAGAACAGAACATTTGTGATGAGAAATTAATAACAAACATATTTCCAGCTCATTGCTAACTGTCTCTTACCTTGACTTAGACAACATGGTGCTCCTAGTTCATTCCTGGACTTTGAACTTCTTGTCTGTACTTATGAACTCCCATGGCATTAGGCAGGTTTTTGGGGTGATACTGGAGGAGAATGTTTTATCTTTTGAAACTCGTGTTCTCTAGATCACTTAAGACTCTGCTTAACTTAAAGCTGATGAATAGAAACAGTCATGCACTTTTTGGGATGGGCACTTTCAAAGTCTGATTGCTATGTTCTGAAAAAAATTTGTATATTTCGTATAGATTTTTGCATTTTACTAAACTTCAAAGATACTAGGTGCCTTTTAGTATTTTGTTCTTTTTTGTCGTTTAGGAGTATTTGATTCTTCAGAAAACTTTTAAGGTAGATGTGGACTCAAGTGGAAAGAAATGCAAAGAGAAAATGATTAGTGTACTGTGTGAGACAGAAGTGCAGTCACAGCATAAAAGGTATAATTTAGTACTGTTGTGAATAGAAAAGTAACAGAATTGATAATTACATTCTGACAAATCTAGGCATATTCATGATTTTCTCTTTTACAATGTAGGTTTCAGACATTTGAAGTCAAAGAATATTCAACGCTGGATGAGCTACAAAAGGAATTTGAAACTGCAGGGCTTACAACTCTTTTCTCTGAGTTTGTGCCTCCTCTCTTAAAATAAAATAAAATTAAAAGAAAACACTGGACTCTTTCACCAAAGCAGTAGTTGGCTGCAGATGCTGGAAGTTGGCTGATGGAAGATAAAAGGACTAATTTGGCAAAAAACATTAAAGCTTTTCTGCAAAAAATGCCAGAAGTAGCCATCCTCTTGCAAGAAGGAGAAGGCAATTCATAAATTAAAGAATGATGATTTTTTGGCATTTACGTATTGATAACTTTTTCCAAGGAATGTGGAGGTAATTGTGATAATGGCATGGCAAGCATGAGAGATTGGGAAGAAATCATGTTAAAATAATAGTCTTCTAGTTAGACTCTGTTTTGCAATCCCTGTTCTTCAATGTTTTGTTTTTTATCTCTCATGGTAGTGGTTTTTCATAATGGCCTGCTAGAAAGCATGATTAATTTTGCTTTGAAAGTTTATATGAAGATATTTTCTATAAAAAAGCATAGCAAACACAGATTTGAATATATGAGGATGGCATATACTTAATATCCCTTAGGTGTTCCTCTGCTAATTTTTCCTTCTCCTTTTTTATTTGACTATAAATACTAGACTGTTGATTTAAAGAAAAAGTGCATGTCACTTGGGGCCTGAAAAAACTTAGAAGTGTCTTTCTGAATGTTAGTTTTTATTCTAAAATGTATAAAAACCCCCAAGTGGAGAATTTAAATTGATTAAGAAGCCAAGGTAAAGCCAATTGTAATATTTTCTTTGATAATTTACAGATTCCTTTTTGCACTTTATCTGGTTTTACTGTCTGTGCATCTTTAGATATCTTTCTTCAATTAAACTCTCAGAGCAGTATATATACAGACTTCAGTCTTCTGTCTCTCAAGACTTCTGTCAAGTCTTCTGTCATTTTAGAAGCTGGTAAGTTATAATTCCCTATTAACATTTCCCTGCCTTCAGCATTTTTTTTTTTGATTGGTCAGTGGCCTTGGCCAGCTTATAAATTCTTTTATTACGAGTCTGTGTTTTACTTCAGTATGATATTACAAATTATATACATCATTTTTACAAATTAAATTGTGCAAGTTCTGTTTGCCTAGGGAGAATTGGATACTTATTTCTCATAATTATTAATGTCCTTTGGTTTCTATTTTACCTGATACCATTCTCTAGCAAGACTAGGTAAGTTGTCCAGTAGAAAAATTTTGAAGTCATAAGTTTCTCGGTAACTAGCAATGCCATTTCAATTGGTTTTAGCATGTAGCTAAACATGTGCTTTACTGCTCTCTAAAACTCACTCCCAGCAGCCAAATGTCTCATGTATTCTTTGTTAACTGAACAGAATTGATCAATTCACTGTAAATTAAATTCTCTCCATTGTACTAGGGCAAGACTGATACAATTTGGTTAGTTCCTGTAGTGTGGTTTGGCAAAACATTATGTAAGATATTTTGATTTCCAGTTTCATACTCAGACCATGAGATCATACTTCTTTTTTTTATGTATACTAGAAAAGCAACTAAAGCAAACTATTAAGATTTTTAGGTTTTACTATTTGAGATATCAAATACATAAAGGATTGTCTGAGAGTTTCTTAAGTTTTTAAGGAGTTTGGTAATTTTCCTAATATGGAGTCTCTCAATGTTGCGTATTATTTTATGCACTGAGGCTTATTTAATGAGACAGTAGCAAAAGCTCTTCTTAATGAGTCTTTCATGTGTTGCACGTATAGTACTTAGGCACTGTGGAAAAGAGACTGAGTTAAACAGTTTTTACAAATCTGTTCTATATTATTTTGAAATGACTTCCTGAGAGAAAGGAAGTCTAATTTTCTATCATTTTAAGTGTATGCAGAGATGAATTTTTACTTTTATAAAGAAGAATAAAACAGAATTATTTTTAAAATATTAAAATAACATGTATTTTAAATTATGGTTTTCAGAATTGAGCTATTCTCAGAATATCTATGTTGAAAAATCGTGTGTCAGTGGAGTATAAAGTCTTGAAAAGATGCAGAGGTTCTCTCCTTATACTGTGAGATAGATCTGACAAGTAGCAAAACCAAGAAAAGGCCTATGCATGTATAGCGTAAGAAAACATAATCAGTATCTATCTGCAAATCTAAATGTTGTAAGGTTTTGCCAGATGGATTTTTTGTCCTCAGCCAGATCTTTACTTTAAAATGCTCCACTTTTCTGGAAAGAGAATAGTAAGGTACTTCAGCACAACCTGTATCATAATCTTGGCCGTTAAAGTCTAGCCGGGGCCTTATCCAGCATGTGTATAAATCAGTTGTTTATTCTTTCTGTTGATTTTGGGAATTGGGTTGAATAGTGTGCCTAATCATGTGATCTCAAAAAGCATGTGACTGCAAAAATAATTGAGGCGTGCCGTTGTGGTCATCTTTCTTGCAAAATTAGATGCAGGCTTTCCAACTTTTTCCTCCCTAGCATAAAAGCTACTGTAATTAGCTGCATAAGAAAAGCCATTTGTAGGGTCAGCGGTTGCCAGTTGCACTTGCATATAAATTCATGTATTTTCTTGAATATTATTGCCTGATGCCTTCTTGATTAACTATTTGGTCAGAGCTAGCATTCTGCAACAGCCAATTTAAAAAAGTAAAAAAGCAAAAAAAGTTAAAGAACAAATGACAATTGAGTAAGTTGCAGCTCTCTTCTGATCTGTGCTCATCTTCTTGCCAAATTAAGTTGTTGTAAGAAGCTAGATGATTTCTGTATTTTAGGAGTTGTAAAAAGCAGTTTATACAATGGATTTTTACTATAGTTGAATTTGTTACTCACTGACTTACATTGCACAAACCAACAAGTCCATTGTAGGAAAGGACTGCGTTTTTTTTTGCTTGGTTTGATGTGCTTCAGAAGAATTACAAATATGATCAGCTTGATACTGTTCAGAAAGCAGAGAATATGAAAACTGATGTCAGTCTGATTCTGTCAAAGCAAATGCTTTTGCCTGCCCATCAATCAGTCACTTATTTTAAAGGGTAGGAGATATCTTGTGTTCAGACAAGGAAACAATATTTTTAAAATTTGTTCTTTTGGAAGGATGTTGCAGCTGTCTGTTAACTGATGGTTTGTTTGCATTTATTGTAAAAAGAGATGGGCAAGCCTGTGAGCCCCTGGGGCACAAAAGTCACTGAAATGCATACTGTGGTGCATGTTCCATCCTCCAAGGGAACTGAAGCAGATACAGAAGAACAAAATGCAGGGAAACGAAGTCAAAACTCCTGAGAATTGTTAGAGAATGCATATCAGTGTCTAAAAAGTTAGTGAAGTGTATATAACTATCAGAATCCGACATTTCAATTGAAAGGAAAAAGAAATCCACAAAGAAAAAATGGTTCAACAGATAAGAAGCTGGCTTTCTTGTGGATATTTTATTAGAAATAGTTCTTCGAACAGCATGGTTAGTAAAGCCTCATTTCCTGTGGGCTTTCTTGTTTCTAAACAATTATGCCCATGAAGCCTTTCTTGCAGAAGAGACATTCGTGACGGTGCTCTCCCAGGTGGGTTCCCTAATGCGTGATATTGATTGTGCTTTCTGCGTAAATCATTAAAGTATCAATAGCGGTTTTCTCTGTCTGCTACCTGTTTTCATCAAAGTTGTAGGAACTTGGTTTCTCTCAGGCTGTTAACATCTCATTTTAATTGAAATGAGTTGAATTCAAAAATTCTAGAAGAATTTTGTAGTATAAGTATGTGTGCTTCCGTACAGACAGCACAGCTGCATAACTCTGGTTTCCTTTGCAAATCAGGCTAAAATGACAGCTGTTGCAATAGGACTGACTACTTGAAGAACCAAGTTTTTAGGACAAAACTGAGGTTTGATTGGTCTTTTTGAATCCCTTGGTTTATTAAGCGTGAAGAAAACAAAAAATGGATTAAGACAGAAAGAAAGAAAGATACATAGAAATAGGAGCAAAACCCCAAACCCAACATCAGCCCTATTTGCACAGTTGTTTTTGCATGAACACATCGCATCCAAAGCTTCCATTCTAATCCTGAAGAGATGTGCTTGATCCACAGAAGGGTGTGTGAAACCACGGTTGAATTAATGCCTTGGGTGGGCATCTGCCAGTCTCTAGAAGAGATGGCACTGGCTATGTCAGGCAGGTTTGTTGGGGGACGGCACATGTTCACTTCTGCTCCTTTCACGTGACTCGTGAGTGTCGTATGTCTGTGTTTTCTGTGGTATGAGGAGAAGGATAGCCTGGTCATCTGAGGAGCACTTCTCTCCCATTACCCTTTGTGCGGCAAGTGTAAACTGAAGTAACCAAAAGGGCAACATGAGATCCAGATAATTTTTACTATTACATGTAACGTCGGGTGTTGGTACATATGTATGCTACTACCATGGTGGAGTAGTGATGTCTGTGGAAGCGAGGACATTAGAGTGCTAACAGATTAAATTACTTAATTCTGCAAGAAATAAATCTTTCTACAGTTTAGTTTTTTAGAATCGTTACTGACCGTCATTGTGACCAAGGTCTGTAGATAAAATTGTCTCTCTCTTGGTAGAGGGAGGAGCAGGAATAAAAATAGCTTCTTTTCTGTTTTAATCTTTTAAGGCATTATTTATAGCACTAATATGTACTATTTACATTTAAGGGCTTTTGTTGTCATCTCTTTAAAAGAAACCTTTATGAGCAGCATGTACTGTGAGGCAGCCTACCGTTCAGGAGAATAGCATGACTTCAATGGAAGTAATGCAAAAGTCAAGAGGAAGGAGGCACTTTTAATGGGGGACATCAACAGTACTGGGAATTCATTAGCTTTTTAGAGTTACTCAGTCTCATTAAGGTTCTAATTCTGCCCCCCCCCCACTTCGTTGTTACAGGGAGGATGAGACAAAAAGTAGATTTGATTATGTTGTAAATAAGGCTAATTTTTGTGGGTTTGTAGTTCTATCTTATTTTCCTATAATAAGACTATTTGTTTCCTGTTTCTGTGTGAATGACCCGCAAAACCCACTGAGATTAATATAAATTATATGCACAAGTGCTGTAACGAGCACCAAATAAAGAAACTTCATAGTGGAAAACTATTTTTTTTACATTGTTTCTTTTAAAAATAGTTTAATAAACCCTACATATGGATGATTTAGAACCTAGTGTCCCTTGATTTGTTCAGCTTTATCTGTGAAAATGCAAACATAATCATGTTGCAGTTCATTTGAAATAAGATGATGGAATGTTGCACACATTGTATTTCTGCCAGAGTTTGAGACTGAAATTGCTTATATTATGAAATAGTGCAATTGCTGGAATCAGCTTTCATATATCTTATAGTAGCATTAAGCATTATCATCCTGTCTCTTTGTGCATAACACGTGCAACACTGGCAGCACTCTGTTCTGGTTTATATGTACTTAACTTTATGATATCTTATGCAAGAGTTATGATTGTTTCTAGGCTTAATTATAGAGGTAAATAGAACTTGAAATGTAAATATGCTAATAGCATTTTGCAGTTATTGTTCTGTGCTATTTTCATATATTGGCTTTTATATCAATATTAGTTTGTGTTTTCTAACCTCACAGTATTAACCTGCAGTGAAAAGAACTCCAGAGTGACAGAAAAATTTGTCTAAGACACATTAATTTAAGGAATTCTTTGGACTCTAAAAATGAATCCCTATTTTTTTCGGTTATTTATGCATTCAGGTGCTTTAATTTTATGCTAATAAGGTAACAACCATTACATTTTGGTTTTTCTTTGTGTTTCTTAATGTAATACAAGTAATCCGTTTGTGTCACTCATGAGAGCATAGCTGATCATGGAATTGGGGTCAATATTTTATTAGTATTTCCCATTATAAGTATCTATGAGTCATTATATATATGCATCATTATCTATTATAACTTGAATGCAAAGAGTCATTTTAGGATGAAATGATACAAAAGATCTCTGCATGAGAGCAAGAACTCTACTTTGTGCTTCTTTTCCTGTTGTCACCTTTTACATTGCTGCAAATAAGAAGTGACGACTGATTTCTATGGGAAGTAGTCAAATGATCACAGTTCTTGTGAGCTGAACTTAACAGGCTGACTCACAGTGTTACAGCAGATCTTGATACCTGCTGGCTGGAGGCAGGGTACTCTCTAGTCCTTTATGGGACCACTTCTGGCAACATCTAGCTGCTCCACTGAAGCAATTAGCTGGATATTTCTTGAACTTTATGTAGAGAATTGAGGGAGCTAATTTCACCTATGCAGAAACCAAAAGGTTGACTGCTGCTTGATCTGAGCTTTACCTCAGGAGAGCAGCCTGGTACTCCTTTTGTGTTAGTGCTGCAGGGGCTAATAACCTAAAGTTTACCCTTGCGCTAGTCACAGAGAACGCTGCAGAGCAAAACCGGTGCTATGATTTTAGGACTGAAGGTGCTAAAATCAATGTGCCGTTACCGTTCTCGGGATGCACTTAGAAAAAAATCCACGCAAAATGATTTTTTTGGTCTCTGATCGATCACTAAACTGTAGTAGTGTACAGAGGCAGGGTACATTTTTATGGGAGTTGATGCTATGAGTACCTTTCAGTCAAGATAATATAAAAACAGTTCTTTTTTAAAGTAAAATAACTGAGTTACTTGTGAGAACACAGTCCATGTGAGATGCTGAACAGAAGCTGAGCTGTGTGGATAGAGCTATGCCAGAGGCTGATTTTCGTTTGGTAGAAGTGGAGGTGTTAGAAAGGAACAGACGGCAATAAAAACAGTGGTGATGTGGTTCTCGGAGCAGCCAAAAGAAAGTTTTTTTGGATTGATTACTCTCTAGAAAGAGGTTTGGGAATATGACCAAAGAAGTTGCTACTGTATCCAAGCTTCAAGTAGAAATGCCTGAAATAAATACACAGCTTCATTGTCATTTTCCCTTTTTAGCAGAAATGGCGTGTAGAACTGAGAACAAGTTTTCATGAGTATAGAGATGACTAAGCTCACTCAAGAGCTGTAGGCTGTCTGCAAAGGAATTAAAGCAATTCCTAGAAATTTTCCTCAAATGACCTAGGGATGACAGAGGCTTTGTTGAGGCAACAACCTCCAAAAGTCTCGTAAGACTGGGAAACCAGGCTGTTGTACCTCCGGGTGGTTGGGCAGATTGGTGGAAGAGGTGACCAGCAGCTTTCAGGAGCAGATTATCTGCAAAATATAGGTGTTCGGGAAAGCAAGGACTAAGAGGGTTGACAAATCACTTTTGCAAAAAAAATGTCCACTTATGTCTGGAATCAGAGGACACAGGTAAGTGTTTAATTTTTATGAGATTTTTTCTGCATTGTTATAGAGACCTGGCATGGAGATGTTAGGTGGGACTTGCTCAAATAATGCATAATGTCTTGGGAGGCTTATGTGTTTCAGTTCCAGTGAATGACAAAGATTGTTTTGGATGGTAACAGTGGTCAGTGGCATTACAAGGTTTAAGATTTAAGTGCTGCAAACCTATTTTGGATCAAGGATTTGCTATGTGATTAAGGGCCACCCTTTAAGTACGGGTTAGACAAGGCACATCTAGTAAGAGCCAAAATGGGAGTGAAGGAAAATACTCCACTGGAACGGCTACAAGAGTTCCAGAAAATCGTGCTTCTGAGGTACCGGTATGGCAAAGGAGGACTTCAAGGTTACCTTTGCATTGACAAGGAGCCAAATGCTAGAAACTCAGCTGGGTGTGAGGGTATCAGTCTGGGCTGTATAGTACCTGGAGAGTGCCTGGAGCTTGGCACAGAACGTGTGTCTTTCCTGCCAGCCATGTGCCAGATTTCTTTCTTTTTTTTTTTTTTTTTTTTAAAGGGAGCTGGAAGCTCTGTTATTTACTTCCTACAATACTAATTATTAAAAGATGCTACAGGTTTCCTTCAGACTAATTTTGAAGAATTAGGGGAATGCTCTTTAAAACAAAGAAAGGAACAGTGATAAAACCGCAGGAGAAGCTGTTCATTTACATATTGGTGCTGTGAAAAAATTATCATAACAAGAAGGACAACCATAAAGCAGAACGGGAATAAAGACATGTCCCCAAACCTGTCCAGAGCTGCCATCTCTCCAAGCTCCTGGCGGAAGCTGATGTTAGTGCTCAGCAGAGGAGACCAGGTCTCTGGGCAGTGGTTGCTGTCACTGAAGAGCACTTTGTGGGGGGAAATTGGGGACAGCTAAAGCAAAGCCTGGAAGTACAGACAGCATGCTGATGGTTTTTAAGGTTTCGGCTTTTAAACAGCCATGGAAGCTGGGCTACGTGTTGTGTGACAGTGTTTGTAATACCCACAGGAGCACTGGTAATGGCTCAGAAATATTTATTTAACTGATCAAATCTATTGGAAAACGTAACTAAAGTGAAACCATGTAATCAGTTCCAGAGGAAGAGGGTCATTGTAGAAGGTGAAGCTGTTCAGTACTGGGGAGCACTGGTTTTGAAAGCTGCACGGTTGGAATGTTCTTGGTAGCTGGGACAATGAAAACTGGATTTTTTGCATAGTTATTAGTAATAGCTATGTAAAAAAGGAAAAGAATTGATTCGTACTCATGTAGCTTATGGATTTTTTCTATAAATCAATTGCTAAGTGAAAACAAATGAGTTGTGGATAATTTTTCAGCAGCAAAATAAAAAGTTTTCCTGCCGTTAGGTAGAATGTGAGATTGCAAGTCCTTAGAAAAATTTTGGCTGATAGGTTTCCTATGGGTCTGAAGTAGGAATTGGTTACAGTTCACTGAAAATTTCTTATTAACAGCAAATTATTAAAAGCAGAGCAACAAATGTTACAAAATTTCAGCTGCTGTGCAATAAACTACCACAGAGAAAGCTGTGAGTGCGTGTAATTCCTGTTACTCAGTATTTTGCAGGCACTCTTAGGAGTAGCAGCAAGGGGGTCTAAGATTTTTCTGGATAGAAATAAGGATTTTTTTTTTTTTTGAGCCAGCAGCAAGAGATTCCATTTATGCCAATTTCCAATAGCAGAAAGAAGAGGGATGTACTTCTGGAAGCATACCATGAAGGGGTAACAGAACTTTTAACACATCTGTAGGTCTCATTCATAAGTTAAAAAAAAACCCAAAAAAAAACAACCAAAAAAAATGCAAACAAACCCCAAAACATACATCTGTGGAAATAACAAAATCTTTCTAAAGGATTCTGCTTCTTTATCCTAACAGAAGATTTTTTTTCTTGTGTAGCAGACTTATTTTTGTAGTGGCCAGTGGCAAGCAGGAGAGGAAGCAGAGGCCTGGGAAAAGATTACTTTAATGGCAAAACATAGCTTGTGGCAGTCTAAGTTGACAGCTTTTGGATTGTGCATAGACATATTTGAGAGACTACTGTCTGCACAGGTAAGGGGTGGGTTGTGGTTTGGTTTGGTTTTGATTTTTTTCCTCTTAAAGCCAGAGGGGATGCTGGAACATGCTACAACCTTTGAACAAGGATTAGAATGTGAATAAATAACCTGCAGTAAACCTCAGGTCATTGCTCAAGGTCAAATATGGTGTGAGTTGTTCCAAAAGGTAGTAATTTCCCTTTGGACACAAAAAAGATGGACTTCCCAGCGACGAGCAGAAAACTGAGGCTCGGCAAAAATAGGAAGCTTTGGCAGTTCTGGAAAATTATTGCACCGTGTGGTAAAAATGACAAGTGTACAGTGGTTAGCTGCTCTTCGTTTGGTCCGTTTTGTTTCACAACCCCTTTTGTACTGAACCTAGACAGGGGAGCGATTAAAAGGGCTTGTGTAGCAATAGGCTTATGGCAGCAGCGTCCCGAGGTTTTCAGTGGTGAAGCGTCATTTCCCTGGAAAACAAGAGCTGGCAGTGGTACAGGCACTGCTTCGGAGGGAGGGGGCTTGTGGTCGGGACAGACGGGGTGTCGCTTCCGTTGCTGCATTTGCCAATACCGACCTGAAGAGGAGAGCAAGGGTTTGCTGGTTCGAGGAATGGCTTTGTGCTGAAAGCAGTGATCTTCCTCGCTTTCTCTGATGGTGTGTGCAAGTGCGGCCGCTGTCTGAAGGAGCACCAGACGGCCTGGGTTCAGTCTGGCTGGCCCCAGAACTGGGCAGGCAGGTCTGGCAGCTGGGGCTAGAAGAAATGGGAAAGCGATGGGCTTTCTCTCCAGGCAGAGGCTGTCTCCGGCAGTGGCTGTCCCTGGCCAGCCCTGTGACGGGCGCAAGCGGTTAGGTGGGCATCAGAGCTGGTTTTAGGCTGCGTGTGAACTGATACTGACAGTGCTTCTGGGAACACCTGACTGTCACCCCACAGATGTTACATGCCACATTATCCCATTAAGTGTCCAAGTTGTTACACAGGTTGTTTTTATACGCAGGCAATTCTAGCCCTGACACTAGGGACTATCTTGCTGGCATGAGGAGAAGACCTTAATTCCAGAGCTCTGTGCTACAAAACACCATCCTTTGGTGTTTTTACTGTTAAGTGTCTTTCCATTTGTAAAGTGTAAGAAAATGACCAAGTAGTGAAAGTCAACTACACAGCAAAATACCAACAGTATGGGATACAGACTGTCGATCTGTGAAAATCCATCCACTGTCACTTACATAAATGGACCAATAATTGTTTGTTCCTCTTCAGAAATGTAGTTTATGCAGTCTATATAAAGGCAAATTATTTAGTACAGTGTAAGGAAAGTTCTTTTTTTCCTATCTGAAACCAATTTAATATTAACTGATGAAACCATTAGAAGATACTGAACCCAATATGAATCCCTTTGGTGGAATGCATGATGTGGAGGAGTGGCTTTATCTCACAAAAAGCCTGCCTCCATTTTGGAGGTAATGGGGTTTTTTATTTTTTCACTTTCTTAATAATAGAGGAAGAGAGCGGGATAGATCTGCTAGAATACTCCCCTTATCATCTTTCCAGCCTATGCTCTCATGGAGAGGAGTAGCTGAGAGTTGAAAGGGGAAAAATCCTGACTATTGTGCTTTCCCCGAGATAAGGAATATTTTAGAGTCTCTTGTCTCATGCATGAAACCTGGTAAAAGGGAATTATATTAACATATGGAAGAGTTTTGGGGAAAAACAGATCTTAGCCTCAGGAGTCTGCTTTTGACTTGGTTTGTCTGGGTGTTTTATATGTCTTTGAAAATGAATGCTAAAAGGGGAACTATGAACCACATGGGCTGAGATTGCTGCAGTGACCTGAAGAGGTGAAAGCACAATTGAAAAGGTCTATTTTAAATGTTTAAGGAATTAATAATTGCTGAAAAGTGCAGATTACTAGAAGAACAAGCATCTTATATGCCATGTTACAGACAGATCCGGCACTCATGGGAGGCATTTGTGACAACAGTCTTTCAGTGGGTGACATTTATGTACATGATAAAGAGACAAGACCTCTTTATGTAAAATTTACAATGAGCTTTCTAATGTCATCAGTTTTTTTTAGGCTTAAAAATTTCCTTCTCTCCTAAGATTAACTCCTTGTGTTCGGCGATCAGCTTCTGGGGCTTGTGGAGTACAGCCCTGCAGGTGCGTGCGGCAGGGGATGTGGCTGGGGACCGAGGGGGGACAGGGCAGGACACGTGGCAGCCGACAGGGCTGTTTGCAATGGCCGCTGCTGTTGGACTGAGCGTGGCCAAAGGGATGGAGGGGAAAATGTGTCGTTAATCTTTGTTTTTTCTGAGCGTGTATTTGGGAGTTGGGAAGGAGCTTTTATATCACTTCTTAGTGATATAGGGCCAGCAAAGAATTACAAAGTAGAGAAGAAATAGAGTGGAAATACTGAATGAGGGAGAAGGAAAAAGACATCGGACTAGAAACTGATGCTAAAACCGGTGTGAGAGAACGGAGCAGAGCGCGCTGTCTCTATAGGACGCATGTTTTTGCCCAGCCTTTCTGTATGGAGAAGAGCATATGTACAGGGAGGCTACAGTTTGCCAAGCAAAGCTGTGAAAAGACAACTTTGCACATGGGCTTGAGAACTCCACGGAGGTGAGTGAATGGCTCTGGGGAAGCGGTGGCCCCGCGAGGTCTCTGACCACACACTTTGGCTGGCCGTGGTCCATCTGGACCCCCTTTATCCTGTTTAATATGGCAGTAGTAGATATAAGAGCAGCTTTACAGTGAGGACATATATTCCCCCTGCTCTCCCAAAACATTGCCTTCTCGCTGAGCCTGCTGTGTCCCTGATTTAATCCAGAATAAGCTGCATTTTGCCAAGAAGTGCACTAACCCATTCAGATACTGCCTTAGATGTGGCAGGCTGCAGCGCATCAGAGTGTTTTGATAAGCATCATGTCTCCTTGGAAACCACTACTTAGCAGTAACTTGACGCTACATTTGGAGTGTTATGATTAATTTAAGCCTTGCTTCTGCAAAGACGCATGGTATGGACCTCCTCCTACAGAAGTGAGGAGTCTTGTTGAGCTTATCAGAACAGCTCGCGTGTTCAAAAGTGTCCCTGTGGGGTTTAGGAGTTCTCTGAATCTCTTCAGGCTCTGCTTTAAACTTGCTTATAAATCTCACTTGTTATCCTTAGGTATATTTTTAGGAGTCTGTTGTCTAATTCGGTATTTTAAAAATGTTTCTAAAAAGTCTACCTCTACAGTTATGAATAAATATGAAGCTCCTTCTGAGGCCGTTAAATAGTATTTTAATTAGGCTGGCAAAATTGCTTTTGGCTTGTCTTTAAAGTCTTTAGTATCTTATTTCTATTAACAAAATGGTAATCAACGTTAAATTCTACAATGTAACCAAAGTAGGTCATATTTTTATTAACTGGAGATAGATAATGAATGTGCCCTATATAAAGATTTGGATTAAATCTTCTGAGATTGCTGAGGATAGTGTTTTAATTAAGGTAATCCTTATTTGCATCTAACAAACACTATTGCTGCTTAGAAATTTAAGACCTTAGTGATGCATATTAGTGCATTACCTCAACAAATCTAATAGAGATTTAATACTTGTATTTGAAGTAGCAATCTGACATAAATTAGGAGCATTTGAATAATAATTTTAAACCATGTTATTCTTTGCAGAGTTTTATGTAATTAAGGAACACATTCAACATTAGAATTTTGTAATTTTTATAGCACTAGGAAGGTGTGCTTTGTTGTTGCTGTTAAACCAGCCCTTGTTTTCACCTGCTTGTAGTATAGAGGAGTCCAGCTATTCCAGCAGTGTTACATATGTGTGCTAAGTTTCTTCCTACCCCCCCAAGTATTTCGGGACACTTGGCATAAAGAATGGGACTGTGTGTACCATCCCACTGAACTCTGATGTGGAGTTTACAAATTAACGCTTTGAAAACTCGATAGTAGAGTTACTAATTTGCATTGTAAGATGTTACGAGTCCAATGTTTGAAGCAGAGATTTGGCCTGGGATACTGGCAAAAGGACTGTACTTGACACAGTACGTTAGTCTATCAGTATACATGTGTACACAAACACAGTACTCAGCTGATTTAAATGAGAATTAACTTAGAAGTGTTAACCAAAGGCTTTTACATCAAATACATTCTAAGCATCCTTTGTCCATGAAGACTTTATTATTCCTTTGATTTCTAGGTTGCGTTACCTAATTTTTAAGCTCTGCCACTGTACTAATCTGTGGGAGTAACAACTGCCAAGGGACGAAGACAGACACCTTCTCACGTGCCGCTTTGCTGTCTGTGTGCGCTGTGATGCCAGGGTTAGCTGGAGTTTGAGTAAGACTTCGTGTAATACCCTTCATTGAGTTATGAGAAATGCTAATTTTTGAACTCTGCAAAAGCTTAGCCTGAGAAATATCATTTGAGGTGCACATGGGCATCCTGTCTGCCTCAGCACTCGGTCCCTGAAAGCAGCCGATGGGATGCTTGTGGACTGAGTTTAAGGAATGGGCAACATCTGAAGAGAGGCTCTCCCCTGGTCCACGTGCTTTTGGCTTTTACTTGCACTGACTTCTCCTGAGGAGACCATATATCAGTTAAAATAGGTGAGGTACAGGGACTTTCTGGCCACGCTTGCTGAACCTCATCTGCCGAGCCCCACTCCCCGCAGGGAGGGAAGGATGTGACAGCAAATCTGCTGTCTTCTTCCATTAAACATGCTTTCTGTGCTGGTGTTACTCTCATTGTGCCAGATCTTCTTTCCATTTCACATCCCACATGTGGTGGGATGCACAGAACAGAATCAAAGCAGCTTTGTGTGTGCTTTATCAAGTGCCTATATTGGTAAGGATTTCCCTACCTCTTTTAATTCTGCTCTTCCCCATGGGGGAAACCATACTGACATTCAGACTTTAATTTTTGTTTGCATAATTTAACTCTGCTGCTCCGTTGGGAACCGTGCTGCACAATTCTTGTCTCTTGGGTATTTATGGCCCTCAGAAACAGTATCTTTCTTGCTTACAAACAAAAAGCGAATCAATGGGAAGATCATAAAGATTATCTTTATTAGCTTCTTCCAGCATAACCCCACAACCATAAAACAATGTTGTCCTATGAATTAATGTTGTCCTATAAATTAACATAAAAGAATGCTTCTCTTATGAGTTTCATGTTATATGGAATCAAGTAATGTTAAATACTTTATTTATGTCAAAGTTGCTGAATAGAACGTGTTCTTGCTATCTGTAGATGACAAGAATGTTGTCCTTTATGTTGGTAATTGATATATAAAATTTACACTCATTTACACTGTTTGCTTTTGGCATAAATAGCTGGCAAATTACAATATTTCCTATGTTATACTTCGGATGCTGGTTGCAGTGATTCTGCCCCTCTCCTCTCTTTGTTTTAGTATTCCTTATATTGATGCTGAAAATTACATATTATTTTTTTCTTCCTTCATAAACGCGTGTCACAGATGTAGGAAGCCCTCAGCTATTGAGATCAAAGGTTGCTAAACTTTGCTGGATAGCGTGGCATAAGGTTCGGCCGTGATGAATGGTGCTAGGACTTGGAATAAGAGTAGCCAGTCTAAGAGCATGAGTCACTGTACTAGGTCTTCATGTCTGCAGAAAATTTGTGTGAACTGCTGGCTGAAAGCATTGACAATTTTCCATTAGTAATGAATTACAGTAGTAATTTCATTAATTTCTTCACCTCAGTCAGGATATGTTAGTGTAAGTTGCTTAACCAAGCATCAGAGGAGCCATTGCAGTTAACCTTTAGTCCTTTGCTGTGTAACCAGGACCAGTTAAGAAGTAAATTAGCATAACATCCCTTTTAAAAAAATTACTTTAGATAAGCAGCAGACATAATTTTTGCCTGTTTTTAATTTAATAGCAGGTTTATGGTTTTATGCAAAACCATTCACACTACATGTGACCCTCTGGGAGCTGGGTTTTTTTTGTCTGTGTAATTTGGTGTCTTTAATAATCTGCTGTCTGTTAAATCCAACACAGGCTTGATTAATGAATTGTGATGAACCAATGCATTAATTTACAGGTTTGGTCTAATACCCTAAAAGGCTACATCAATGCTTCCAGTTATTAATGCTAATAAACTTGAGACAAAAAGCAAGATGAGGAGGGGTAAGGGAAGGTAATATGTGACAAGTCTTGTCTTTATTCAAGCATTTATGTCTGCAGCTACTTTTCTTACAAGAGGACTGCAAAAGCCCTTGACAACACACAACACCAAATCAAGAACAGCTTAGTAGTGTTCAAAAACACTGTAAAATTTCTGAAGCTGTCTGTGTTCCATAGTCAAATCCCTTTTCACTGCTGAAAGCCCTTATTCAATATAGCTTTTCATGCTGTATTTTTAAATACTGCGTAATATAGTTTTGAAGTCCTTTGCTGTTAAATCTGTGGCTGAAACACAATCTTGAATATGAATTGCTCTGAAAAGTCACTCCAGAACCCTGGTAGGTGATGGGTAGGTTTGTGTATAGGGAGTGCATATACATGAGAATGGTGGGTATTTGACATTGACAAAATTTGTTAGGACGAGGAACTCAATTATAGGATGATATTGAGGCTTTTGAGATGGTCCTTTTGAAGACTTTAAACATTAATCTACAAGCAAAATTGCAAAATTTTATTTTATTTTTTTTAAAACCCTTCATATGTCTATTGCATGTAATGATGCAGAAGAGTAGAGTGTATTCTGTTAAGTCTCAAAAGTGTTGGTACACTGAGGAAAGGGAATAGTTATTTATTTATTTTTTATTGAGAAAGTAGGATTTGGGAATGGGATAGTAATATGGTGTGAAGATTTTAGGTTGGTGTAAAAATATGAAATTTTGCCTTTCATGCTGAGCCTTTAGATCTTGAAAACATATTAAAACAGCATAGAACTTCAGAGAAAGGGCTGTGTGTCCTCTCTCCTTGGGTATTAGCTCACAATACTGGAGCTCAGACTTCTTCAAAGTACAATTCCAGCCTTGCCTTGTTCTGATAAATATAATCTAAGAATTATTATTGTAGACATTGATGAATCCATCCTTCTGTCTATTAAAATATAGCATGACGTTTAAAGCCCATTTTAGCAATCATGCCTCAGGCTTTTTCTTTCTAGTGGGGCACAGGAATTTTCACTTGTCCTTGAGATAAATGACACTGGTATAGAACTGGCATCTCTGTGTCGTGCTTCAGCATCTGTGGGTCCAAAGCATTGCTGGAAACCTTGGAATGAGGCAGAGAAATTAACACTGTTTAGGCTGAGCAAAATAATTTCCGCTGTTTCTGTTGTTTCTTTCACTTCCTTACTGTTCGGGAGAGAATAATCTCTGCTACATCTCAGCTATTTTAATAGGATTCAGAACACATGATCACATTAGATACTGTACCTGAGGCAATCTGTGTTTAGACTGGTGATAATTACATGCAAAAGTCATTCAACAATGAGGCAATTAATGCTGATGAAGTTTATTAAAGTCAGCTGTCAGCAGTAGATATTGCTGGCAAGTTTCCTAATCCTATATTTATAATACTTTGAAATTCCCTTATGTTCTATTCTGTAATGCATTTCTGTTTAATGGGTTAAAAAAGACCCCAGGAAGTTTACCACCAGAAAATATTGCCAGCAACGTATTTATATATGACACAAATATGAACAGAGAAGTCAGAAGTCAGCCTACTTATTGGATTTACTCCAGTGATTGGTGTTTACTGAAGAAGATGATAGACTGAACAAGGCAAATCCTCTAGCTCTCTCAGCAGAGGAGAGGGAATGCATTAGATAAGGAAAGCAGGGCTTACGCTTCCCCTTGTTGTTGATTAACAGGCATTAAATTATGCTTAATGTCAGATGTAGGCAGGTCATTGTAATGTGGTGTCAGCGTAAATTAGATGCTCAAGTCCGTTAGTGTCTGAGATTTGCACAATTCTGGAATCCAGGTACTTTGCTGCAGAGACATACTTTTGTGAAGTTCTGTGTTATCCTAATTGGTTATTTGGCCAGATTAATTTTCTCATTGGAAAATTCCATTATAAAGCCATTATTCTTTAGAACAGAGCAGACAGTGACTCCCAAGCTTTTTTGCCTTTCCACAGGCAACTATGAAGTTGCAAGGGGTGGGCTGATGGGAGGAATAAAATGTCCTCCTCATTAAACTTCATTGAACATTACAAAGGCAATGCAGAGCTGTGCACCTTTTCCTGTGGATCAGTGGCTATGACGTGGTGGACTACAGTTCAGGAACCACTGCTCTGACACCAGGTAGATGGAAAATATGAAAGAAACTAGTAGAGGGTACAGATGTGAGAGCTAACAAACGAGTATGTTCCTTCTGTGAAATGATATATAAAGTGTACTAAATGTGGGAATTGTTTTAAAATGGCAGAAATAACATTTATCTCTTTGCTAATACAGTATAATACATATAAATCGTGTCATTGTAGAGCTGTGTTACGTTTGGGGCACGAGCTTGCTCTGGATCCCCTGGGGAAGGACTTCTTTTGTCAGAAGCTTTCCCTTTTCTTTTAGGAATGCAATGGAAAACACCAGTGAGGTATTTTTCTTCTTTGTATGTTTTCTTATTAAATACAAAGGCATTATCTTTAAGGCCAGAGGTGGACAGAGGGAATATCCCAGTAGGTGTATGTATTCTCCTTCTCCCTATTGGCCATGACTAGAGCCCTTGCCTGGGTGCACTGGTGGCCTAAGCCAACGTGACTCTTCTCACGCTATTCTTTTATCTGCCTGTAGGAAAGGCAGTGTTGGCAGTCCTGCAGGGCAGTGAGCAGCCGTTAAATACAGATTCAGTAGCTGAAACTGCATGGTATTTTCTATTTTAGCTGTTGCACTATATTAATCACTAAAAAACATGCACAGCTGAGGAAAATCTGGTTATGATAGTTCAAAGCATGTTGTGGTGATTGTTAAGGTTATGAATGATGGTTCATGTGTACAAGCCCTTGGTTTCAGTTAGAAAAACTCCAGTATTTGGGATGAGGTTAAGTTTCTAGGGTGAGGTTGGAGGCAAATCACAGCTGGATTTTGGCTTTTGGCTTTAACGTCTACTAATCTTTTTCCAGCAGCTGACAGAAAGATCATATTGAACTAGATAAGATGTACAAAATTCCTGCTGTTTTAACCTGAAATCATATGATAGAAAGGTTGAGAGTTGGAAATGAAAAATGTAATGGGAAAAGTTCCTCAAGAAGTGTTGGAGGCAACCTGCAGCAGAGACCCAGCAGGAGACATGCAAGAGTCAGGACCGGCTCACCTGGGTCTCTCTGACCATGGAAAAAGTCTGTTCTGGTCTCTCTGGCTTTGGCTGTTTGAGTCCTTCAGAAGTGGGAAGAGGGGAAGCTGAAATAGGCATCCTAGGGGCAGGTTATTGCTATGTAATAATTCCTTAAATTGCTCAGGCACTTACGGTATAAGGCAATGCTGCAAACTGCGTAAACAGGTTTGTCTCTGAAGTCAAATGTAGGACATTCTTGTGGTTTTCCTACTTCTCCACTCTTTCCTGGGATAAATGGTCTTTTCCATAAGATCAGTGGCTGGTTGCTTACTCTGCCTATTGAGCAGGTTCGTGCACTGATGTTCCTTTCTATGTTACATCAGTATGAGAGAAAAAGCTTTTTAAAAGGAGGAGGCTAACAAGTGTCTAAATTAGGACATTAAGGCCTGGATGGGTGGATGACTAGGTGGATACCATCCAGGTTGGGTGATGGGCCTCAGAGGGTTGTGCGTGATGGGTCACACTCTGCATGTCACAAATGGAGTATCAGGGGTCTATCCTGGGATGTGGCCTGTTTGACATCCCTGTCAGTGACCTGGAGAGGTGGTGGAGTGCAGTCTCATCAAGTTTGCAGGTGTCACCAAACTAAGGGAGGGATGCCCTCAGAAGAAGAGTTGATGAAATATATTGCTCAAAAATTCAGCAGTGGACACTGTAATGCTGAGGCTCTTAAACATTTAGGTTTCAGATTTTCTGTGGACTCCCTAGATCAGGATCTATTTGCCCAATATAGTCTTTTTAGATTATATTTAACCATTTGTATTTGTTCTGTTTGGCTAGTTCCTGAAAATAGCACTGTGTTATAAAATAACACATTTCATAACACTATAAAATAAAAATAACTTTTTATTATTAAAATAATAAAAAATAAAAAGCTAATTGAGCAGCTTTTACTCAGGAGAGCCCAGTCCTGCTCATTTTTCCTAGTGTTGGAATGACCCTGGAGAGATTTGTAACTTCAGATGGGGATCTTAAAGGTGAGTCTTTCTTTATTTACTTTGGAGTTTTATTTTTATTATTTTTTAAAAAAGATTGATTTTGCCCACTTATTTTTGGAAAATTGTTAGTCTAAGCTGGAGTGCATCTTAAATACTATGCAGTTACGCTGAAATAGTATTTCCAAGAATATTCTGCAAAATGCAGGGCCACACTTTTTGTATAGGAAGAAGCAAGTAAAGCTGGGAAGCTGGTTGTAAAATTCAGCTGCCGGTGTCACCTGAGCTCCATGAATGAGCAAAAGCAATTCCTGTCCTAGGTGCAGGAATGAGTCATGCGTTGAGCTGGAGTTCGTGATGTAGGCAGTTGTGCTTCGCCTCACATTTTCAGCTGGCACAGCAGCTCCCGCAGTAAGATCCCGTGGCTCAGTGGCAGCACTTGAGCCGCTTGTGCTGTCCTAACCCTGTGATGTGTCTAAGCACTTACAAACAGCATCCTGCTCCATCTGTAAGAAGGAGGCAGGATTAGGAGAGGAGATGGTGCGCAGTGGTTTGGTTTGTCCTCGTGAGGAGGTTGTTGCAAGACAGGTAGGTCCAAGGGTCGCTGTGAGGTGGCCTGAGCTCCCGAGCTGCCCGCAGTGCTTGCGCAGCCACCCGGCACTGAGCTGTGGTGGCTCCTGTACTTCATGCTCCGTGTGTCCAGACCTCTGTGTTTTGGGGATTACAAGAATGTAGGAGAGAGCGTGTAGAGACACCGCGTGCAGGAGCCTGATGAACCCCTGACTGGGGTTTAGCATGAACCCCCTCAAGTGTCTGTACAGCAGCCCAATGCCTGTGAGGGCTCTGTCCCCCTGGGCTCTCCTGGTGCCTTTGGCATCAGGTAAGTAGCAATTATTAATCATTAGTTAGGGCTGAGTTTATTCACACTGTTTGCATTCTTCACATTCATTCCTCCCTTTCTTGTTCAAATAAAGTGACATTTAGTAGCAACTTACAAAGGAGCTTTTTATCCCGTTTCAGTGGTTTATTTGATTTCACTGATCTCTCTGAATCATAATCAAACTGATTTTTGTAACCAGAAAGTGTCTGATCTTGCCACTTTCATTTTCCTGTGTACTGGAAGAA
Source organism: Nyctibius grandis (assembly GCF_013368605.1). NCBI lineage: Eukaryota > Metazoa > Chordata > Aves > Nyctibiiformes > Nyctibiidae > Nyctibius > Nyctibius grandis. Next base: position 30,344,160 of record NC_090665.1, on the reverse strand, counting down.
CAGCTCAGGCTTGCAAAGCTCCAGAGTCTTTGGCAGGACTAAATGTGGGCCCAGGCGGTGGAGCAGCTGCAGATTTCCCGCGGGTTGGGCACGTCCCGGCGTGGGGTGGGAGTGGGGCAGCCCCGAGGGGGCCAGCAGCGTTTCACCCCCTGTGAAGCTTGGCGCTTCGGGGCTGTGCTGGGGGTCTTCGTTAAACAAGATGTTCATTGCCTAAAATTGGGGTCCTTGTTAGACTCCAAGTATCATAGATGCCCTTTTAAACACAGCAAGGGGCATGATTTGAGGGGGTAAGTTTTTAATAGGATTCCCACTTCATGTACAGCAGCTTGCATGGTAAATCTTCTTTTTAAAGATAACGACATTGTAATGAGACGAATTGACATTTTTGATCATTATTCGGTTGTTTTTTTTCTGTCTGAATGCCAGAAGTAGAGAACTTGGGTGAGAGCACAGAGAGAAGCCGGTCGGGACTGGGCTTCAGGGGAGCTGCACCGGGCAGCGAGCGGAGCGGAGCGGAGCGGGCCGGCTGGCAGCTGCGGTGTGTACGTGCATCGCTCTGGAACCGGAGAGGCCGGTGCGGCCGGGGGCTGCCCGTGTGCCGGGAGGGGTCGGCACCGCCCTGCCCGCCTCCGCTAGGGGGCGCTCGTGCACCGCGGCGGGCGCCGGCCGGGATCCGGGCTCCCCCTCCTCCTCCCGGGCTCCGCCTCCCGGGCTCCTCCTCCCGGGCTCCCCCTCCTCCTCCCGGGCTCCCGCTCCTGGGCTCCCCCTCCCCCTCCCGGGATCCGGTTCCCGGGATCCCGCTCCTGGGCTCCTGCTCCCGCTCCCGGGATCCGGCTCCCGGGCTCCCGCCCCCTCGCGCCCGCCGCCCCCGCCCTCAGCGGCCTGCGGGGCCCCCGCCCCGTCTCCCCGCCGGCAGGTGGGATGCGGGTTTAGTCAGTTCCCCGTGCCGCTCGGGGTAATTTGTTTTGCGCTAAGACAGGAATACGATGAGCTGAAACTTTGGCTCCAGCCCCGCTTGTTCGGCGGGAAGGCCTGGCTGTCGTTCAGCCCCAGCGATGGCTCACCGGTAACGTGCTTACAGGGACAGCGGACGCTTCGCCCTTCCTTGAGGCGGCATCAGTGAGATTTTTATCTTGACTCTATACTAAAGACAGTGTTGTGGTGCCTGATTATTCCCCTTCCCATGCTTTAGGATTTTTGGCTTCTTTCTGCTTATTTCCTGTAAGATAATGACTTCAAAATGTATTGCTTTAACATAGAAATTCTTCTAAAATGCCCTAAAAATGCCTTTAGCAATTCCACCATTCAAAGGGTTGATCCACGCCAGACCAACATTAGCAGTAGGCTTTGATTCACTGCAGAGATGTGTGAGATGATACAGCACTGAGTGATGTCATTTTTGTTTTCACAAGACCAGTGTCCCACTTGTAATAGTTAATGAGTTAACACCAGAGATATGGTAGATTGGAATAAGCAAAAGGCAAGGCATATACGTATTTCAGTGGAATTTGTAAACTCTGGTGTCAAGGAAAAACTCCATTTCATGTTTTGTGAAAGTGAAGTCCCAGTACAATGTTTTGATAAAATGTTTCACCTACGTAATTGGTGTCATTGTAGGTTTATTCTGTTTCTGTTGCTCCTCAAGTCTCTTTTTTTATCCCCCAAACTTTTACAATAGAGCACGCCGACAGAGTTTTGGGGAAAAGGAGTTTGTTTGTCCTGGTTTTATTTTAGTTCTGAGTAGGCTTCAGGAGCTTTGTTAGTAACCGTGCTGAAAGCATGTTTGTAACTGTGTAATAATTGTGTGCTCTGTTGTCAAAAACCTTATCAAACCTTTAAGTGAGTCTAATTAAAGCAGCCTTTGATAATGACAATAATAAAGGATTACTTTAATTTACACTGTAATGAAAGGATTGTGCCATTAGACATTACAGGAAATAGTGGAACTGCTTTTCCAGAGTAGATAGAAACTGTATGCTGTGCTTTTATGATGTCGGTGAAGTCCAAGCGATCCTCTGTCACGCCATCAGCAAGAACTTCGGAAATGAGGGAGTTCTTCCCTCTTCTGAGAAAGAGACGTGTGTAGTCCAGTTACCCTGTTCGGTGTTTCTAGTATGTGTTTCTTTTGTAAACCTTGCACATATGCCCCCAAAGCCTATCGTTTTAATGCAGATCAGGCCTGACAGGTTTTGTGGTGTCTGAACTCCCAGCTTTGGGCTGGAAACATTATAGGGCTTTTTGTGGTTTGTTTGGTTGATTTTTTTTCTCTTGGAATTTCTTTTGCTGTACTTTGTTCCTTGGTGTCTTGTCCATTAAGCCAGGATTGTTCCAGAGACACGAAATGACAGCTTCTTTTTCGGAGCACAATTCTAGATACCAATAGGATTGCCCTTCTCAAGTAAACAGGTTGCCAGCCTGTGAAGAATGGCGTGGTATGAGAGATGTGTCAGCAGGACGTATGGCTTTACACTGCAGGTTAATCACCAGAGAGCTGTGTGTCACTTCTCCACTTTTCTGCTGCAGGTTCTGGTTCTATTTTTATAGTTTACTGAATTTTGTATTTATTTCCACGGGACTCTGCATGAAGGTTGAGTTTCATATTTTTGAGAGGGGAACCCAAAAAAGAAAAGTAAGCAACATACCCCACATTATTATTTCCTAAGGTAAATTAGAGCCTTGAAGTTGTTATATTTCATTTTCTAAACTTCCAGTGTTCCAGTGAACGAACACAAGAAGTGGCTGAAATATGACTAGTTCACACATTGTAATACTCTGATTAAATGACAAGCTGTTAGAAGGACTAAAACCATGTATGTTTGAGTATTGAGAAACAAGAATAACATGAGAATCAGCAACCTTAGAGCTATATAAAATGCTTAGAGCTATATAAAAACCTTAGAGCTATAATATAAAATGCTGCTTCTGCAGCTGGGACTCATGCTGATTCTGTATATTATAAATAAAACACCATAATAACAATAATAAAAAACAGATAAGCAACTAAACTGTGGATTCCAGGTTCACTTTTCAGTTCTACCTAACTCTTCGTAACTTTACAATGAAGGATTCAGAAATTGGAGGCAATTACCATAATATGTGGTGGTTTGGTGGGAGCATGTTCTACATCAGACAGTTAAAAGGTTTTATTGCTATTAGGAGCTTGTTAATGCCCTTGATAATGTCTCTAGTTGCTTTGTAATGTCTCTTGTTGAAGTATAGAATTCTTTTATCTTCTTATTACATTATGCAGAAACTTGAATTGAAACGATATTTGCAGGAACATTTAAAGTAGTGCATCAATCAGTTTCAAAGAAGAGAAAATGTTCTCAGAATAGCTTATAAAAGGATAACTGTCAGTTTTATTTTGGATGAACAAAGAAACCGACGTAAAAAGCACTTTATTGTAAAAGCACACTGTGCGATTCAATAAATATTCCATATAAATATAAAGGGAAAGAAAGTTCATAATTATCTGATGACTTGAACGTAATTTAAGTAATACTTCCAGAATACAGCAAGCAGTGAAGCACCTTCTTCTTTCCTGTGTATTCCTACCCCCAGATCAAGTTCTCGGTAGGCGATAGCTTAAATCATCTTGTTAGTGATTTGAATGGATCAAGTATGGTTATAATTTAACATTATCTTCCAGGAATGTAAAGCTTCTCACAAACCACCTCACTGCATTAGAAAAATAGCAGCAGTACCTTCCATCACTCTCCTTGATTTTCTTTTTTTTTTCCTTTTCCAAACATCATTTCTTGTTATTTGTTTTCCCTCTAGCATTTCTTACCTGCTTTAGGACAAGGTTATTTGAGTATTTATACATTGGGATTATAAACCTTCTATATGACTTGACTGTAAAACCCTTGCACGTGGTGTTATTATCCAGGAAAACAGTTGCAAATAGTATGCTCCCTGAACCAGTAGTAGCTTGCTAGACCACACAAAATATGGCATGTTGCAAATCCCGTCTTGTAGCCTGTAAACCAGAAGCAGTTCTCCCCCCTTCTTTATTTTCTAAAAAAAGAAAAAAAAATGATGAAGGCTGCACATGGAGAGTTGTAAATGCTCTGCTCACACAGCAAACGCTTCCCAGAGAAATTTGAGTGTGTTTTGCCCTTTGGATCTGTCGTCTTTTCAGAATCCAGTGTTCACCCCTTGACTTCAACAGAGCAGAAGATTTCTAGTTTAGTAATTGTGTGTTTATTTCTGGAGAGTTTACTAAAGCAAAGAAATAATTAACTGTGAATGCACAGATTTTTTTTTTTTTAATTTTATTTTGGTAACTAAATTCTACCACAAAGAATTTCTAACTTCTTCTTTTGTAATCCTGAAAGTGTATACAGCATACACCTGCATTATTAAACTGTTTGGTTTTTGTTTCTAAAACTTTGAAGAGAGCATTTATTTTTATTTAATAATCATAGCAAAATAAACCCACCTTGTTCATGCTCTGTTCTCAATTCTCAGCTTCAACCTAGGTATGCTTTTAAACTTGCAGGTGGCCTTTAGTGGCCTTTAAAATTACACGCTATTAAAAAACCCTATGGGTTTTAAAGACTTATAATAATGGCTCCAGTGAAACCTGCTATAATTGATCAATCAATTCACAATATTCACAATGTATTTAAGCTGAAATTGTATTTCCATGAAACATTTTTCTACATAGGACATCCCTCCTTTAAATGCTTCCCTTTATTTCCGTGGCCTTGCGGGAGCTCTGAAGGATGGGGCACTGATGGCCTTTGCCCCCCAGCACACCACACCTCCTGCCCCTTCGCTCCCCTGTTCTCTCTGGGCAGACACCTGCCTTTCTTGGCACAGGTGTAATTACAATACCCCAAAAAAGAGTTTATTTAATAACACTTCAAGCAGCTTCTGGAGAGGAGCCGCTGTCAGTTACCGAGCCCTTGAGAAAGCAGTGATTTACACTGAGCGAGTTGGTGGGTTGCACACGTCTGTGTGCTCTGCCTGGGAAAATAAAGGGGGTTCCCATGGCGACCACCACATGCTATGTATGTCACATGCGTTGCTGGCGGGGCTGGGGCTTCGTGCGAGGCGAGCCCTCCTTGGCCGCCGCATCGTGGGCCCTGTGCCTTCTGTGGCTGCGCGGGCAGGCTGGGTGCATCTCCATCCCTGCCTCGCTCCTGCGCTGCTCTTCCTGATGAGCAACATCTCTCCCTTAAAATATGCAAAAATCAGCCCCATGTTAGAACCCCCAAACACCCCAGGTAAACAAACATCACGGGTTAAAAAAAACTGCACAGACATTGCAACCGAGCCCATGACAATCTTGGGATCTTCTTACCAGAAGGCACTGTTCTTCCGGACTGTCATCTCTTTCCTCATTTGGGAAAGTATATTTATTTGCCTCAAACTTATTTGTATTTTAACCTTAGTTATTAATGAAACAGACTTCGCTGGCCTGAGGAGAGCATGAGGGGAGAGTAGGGGAACAGCGGTGCTTTCTCCAGGAGTGTACACCTGAAACCTGACTTGAGAAATACATTGAAACCACTCAGTAAAAGCAGATTACACTTTATCAAGCATCTGTTCTGAAATGTAGGTTACTATGACAAGTGTGATGTTGGCTGCTTTCGTTTTGGATGGGGGGTACCTGGTAACTAGACCCAATGCCATTTTGGAGCAGGACTTTGGTTCGGGCTATCACCAAGCTCTGCTTTCTACCTAAAGATGCAAAAGAGGTAAAATACAGACTGGCCTCGGGGAGATGGTGGTCAGGGGTTTCTAATCCAGTATGGTTTAAACAGAAGAGACCTGTGGCATATAAGCAATTATACAAACATATATAAAATTGTTGCTGGTTGAGCTGGGATGCCTCTTGTAACATTTAAGGCTTTAAATAACTCTGAAAAGAAGAAAGGAGGAGAAATCTGACTTTCCTAGGTAGGAGCATTTTCAGATAGACGCTGGGAGAAGAGGAAGAAGTTATGAATAGATATGACAAAGGCAACAAGAAGATAGATGTTTGCATGAAGCACAGAAAGTTGATCTCTAGGAGGAAACACCGTGGCTTGGGTGCTGTAGTGTGAACCGTAAAGAACCTTAGAACTGAGGGGTGTTTCTTGTTTTACTATGCAATGACAAAAAAAAAGAGATACGTGTGTAGCAATAGCAGCCACAACACCCAGCCAAGAATGAGAGACATGAGAGGCTCTTCCCCAGTGTACCAAGTTTTAACTCAAAATGGAGGGAAGGCGTAGGAAGGGAAACAACTAGACCGAGGAGCCTTGCCCAGTGTTTATGCTGACTGCTAATAATACTCCTACAGGTGTGACTCGACTGAAGGTACAAACCTGCTGGCACAGGTACCAAGCATCGCATCATTGTGACAGAACGGGGCTCAGCTCAGAGTGCAGCAGAGGAGATGTGATGTCTTAGCAGAAGAATTGAGTGGGAAGTGACAGCTCTTGCTGTAAAGAAAGTGGAGAGTGCATAAGAGTTAAAATAGATTCTTCTCTGAAATGCCCGTGCAGCTTCAATAGCTCCACGGAGTTTTAGTATTACAAATGACAGCAAAATTTGTGCCATTCTGCATAATTGTATTCTCTACAAAGAAAGTTTCCTACATCTCCTAGCAAAGATGGTACTTTCATTAAAAGGAAAATAATTTCAAAATGACATCTCTCTGTGCCAAGGATTAAAAAGGTCTAACAAGGACCTAAAAAAATAATGAAGCATTTACATTGAATCCTTTGGTTTTACGGGTAGAATAATGACACAAAAATAAAAGAAAATTTTAATTGGTGAGGGGAAGGGGAAACATCTTAGTTCCTGACTTGTCACTATGTTCATCCTCTCTCGTAGCTCTGACCATTTTCACTGGCGAAATACAGACCTGTATTTGTCTTTACTGAGGTTCAGCTCTGTTAAAAACAATCCAGTTCTCTCTCTCTGCTAACGTAAGATTTCAGCCTTCCTTTATGTGGGTCTCTGATAGACAAGGATGAACCCAGAATGTTTTGGTTTGGCAATGGTTCAATCCCTCGTAATTTTATTAATTTAAATTTAGTCGCAGGCAGCACACTTTGCAAATGCCATCTCTTTTTGCCCCATCGCAGCCTAGAAACTCTCCGTGATCATTCAGTTGTCGTAGCTGGAGAGCACGAACCCTTGGTGCTCAGCTTACAGTTCTGACTGCCATGTATGGACATTTCTAATTACTTTGGAGGCGCTCCATTTTGTAATGCATGCATAATTAGTTAGTTATTTACATTTTATTTTAGCATCTTTTCTAGCCGGTGCACTAATGAAATCCCGGTGTGACATCAGAACCTTCCCGTTGAAGTGGGTCTTCCCTTCAGGGATCAGCCACCCTTTTAAATTAATGAGCTGCTTTACAGAAACCGCTTCATAATTTTATGTGCAGTGTCTGCAAGGAGATTTATAAATACCCTGTCTCTTTTCTTAAGAGTCCGTTCCAAAATCTGTTGAAATTAAAAGAAAATCCCCTGTTAGTATTGTGGCCTTTGGGTCATCTCTTATGTGGATTTTTTATTTCACATGTTTACAATAACTCAGTAAGGGAAAAGGGTCCTGAAACCTTCACACACATGAGCAGAAGTACGTGTGGGAAGGAAAGGATGGATGTAAGAAAGCTGATTAGCACTGGAGCTCCCGAAAGTATAGGATGGGCTCTAGGTAAGAATTAGTAACATCATATTATTAACAAACAAACTTGTTTTTCATTTGAAGACTGAGAAGAAGATAGGAAATACAGTTGCACAGAAATTAGCCTCCCACAAAAGTGAGCTTCTTTTGAGGCATTATTTTGGTTAAAAACTTGAAAATTTTTACTCTTAACTATTTTTTTGTTAGACAATCTGTGATAGCATTAGTAAAACTTTAAGCAACATCTTCTCTCTCTGCTCACATCCAGCACATCCTGGATTTTTTAAGTGTAATTGAACAAAAAAAAAAGAGAGAAAGAGAGAGAGAAAAGGTGTTGCTTAGCAACAGCCTCATTCAAATGATCAGAAATTGGTATACTTGCTGGAATTTGGGAGACATCTCAGGGAGCTTGCCAGGTACACGGGCTAAGGAGAGAAAGGAGCTGGTGTCCAAAATGGAGAAGGAAACCTCTACTGCGATCAGTTTAAGCACGTGCACTTGATCGAACTTGGTTTGAAATACACTTCTAGCTGTCCAGGTTAAGCACATTTAGGCTTCCTTGTACGCCCTTGATTATCGTTTCAGTAATGGAGGACTTGTTTGGTGGCAGGTAAATGTGGATAGTTTCTTTGTGAAGTTTGTAAATGTGTTTATTTTCCTTCATATCTAGGCACACTTATCTTCTTTTTCCTCAGCATGGTCTACTCAACAAGCAAGCTTGTCCCGAAGAGAGCACTTTCCCTTTGGTAGAGTGGGAGGACCTGCCGGGTAATGTGTTTGCAGCGCCAGCTTCTGCCTTATGTTTTCTTGCCTGCATTCCCCTTTGAGAGTCCAACTCGGTGCGGAAAAAGAGCGAAACTTCAAAGTGCGTATACCTGTCTGTCTGGGTGGAGGAGTACGTGGAAAGGAGTCGGGGAGAGGAGAGTTTGAGAGTGGTTATTCCCAAGTGAAATCCTGCACATGCCATTTTCTCTTTCTCCTAGGAGAGGCAGCCCTTGTGCTGGAGGCCTGGGAGAGCAGCCTCATTGCTGGGTAGGATGTCCACAAAGAACAGTGGAAGGCTATCTCATGGTGTTTTGGCCACGAGCTACAGCCTTAGGTATTTTTTTGTCTCCATGTAATGTTGTCACCACTCTGCACTGACAGGTTGACCACCTCAGTTTTGGGCTGCTGTGTGATAGATGTTTTGTGACTTGGATTTTGGTTTGGGTTTGCTTTTTTTTTTTAACCTTTTGAGGTTCCTTCCCTTTCTTTCCATGGTGTATAAGGAAGGAGAGAGAAGTGACTCAGTAGTTCCTCTCCATGTACTCTTGATTTGCCTTTCAGCAGCCTGGAGAGGGATCTCCGTCCTCCATATGTCCTTAGGACAGGGAGGATGAAGAGAACATCTGGGATTGGCACTCCAGATACCTGGTCTTCGGGAAAAGCACCCACGAGGGTGTTCATTGTCCTGGCATCATGGGCTATTAAGCTGCTTCTGATTTCTCCAGTATTACTAGGGATTTCTTTAACATCACTGTAAATAGTATTTGTAAGGCTAGTTGTCCTTCTGTCTGGAACCTGACGGGTGGATATCTGTGTGCTCCAAGAGCTGGAGCACGTTGCCTCTTTGTGGCAGCATCGCCTTAAGTACGTACACTCTCTTGTACGATAGAGGGAAGGAACTGCAGGAGTCTGAATGAAACACCACCTCTATGTTGAAACGGACCATTGCTTTATTCCTGCCAGTCTTGTTGCTTTTTGGGAATGGCTGCCCTTCCCACACAGCTCCAAGCAAGAAGACATACAAAGGAAAAATTAGTAATTTTTCCGTTGCACATCATGAGGGAAGAGCTCTGAGAGAGGAAAAGTGACCAGGGCTCACAGGCACTAGGGAGGAAACTAGTTAAAATTCTGCAGCTTGTTCCCCTTGTAGGGAGAGAATCCCAGCCCTGTGTGGATTGACTTGCCAATTCATTGGCAGGAACAATTATAAAATGCAAATATTTATGAATCACTGTATATGTTGTAATCTTATTTCCAAAACAAGTATCGTTTTGTACTGTGGCTCCTGTGTGCTGTGAGTCAAGAGATTTTCCAGCATTTCTCCCATTTCGAGCAGTGAGCTGCAGGGAACAAATGCTGTGAGTCAGGCTGAGGGGTGATGCAGGGACTCCTGGAGCATCATGTGCTCCTGGCAAGTTGTTGTCTCCGTTCAATAAGTGTTTTTAAAAATATTAAAATTAGAATTAAAGTTGGTTTTTTTTTTTTGTATTTAATTGTTATTTAGGCAAATGTTGCAGCCAGGCAGGTGGTAGCATTCACGTTACCTGTGGCTTGTAAGCCCTGGTGGGGTCTCTGCCCAGGCTGCGCTCTGTCTCGCAGTCAGGAGCCTCCCTGCCCGTGGCTGCTGGTGTGGCTCTGGCCCTGCATCTGGGTGCGGACCGCAGGGTGTAAGAAAGAGGCACAAGGCGTCTTGGCTGGGTGCTGAGATCGCAACAGCCAAGAGGGGAGTTTAGGACTTCGGTGCCCATGCGGTGAACCCCCAGGCCGGGGAAGGGAGCACTTTGCACGCTCAGTGTTTCTAGGAAGGCATGGACTTGTGGTGCGGATGGGGCTGGATCCCTGCCAGGTGGGTGCTCATGCCTGTGCGAGATGGTGCCCAGCTTGGTGGTGGTGGTGGCAGGGCAAGCCCCCGCACCTCCGCTGCTGCCCCTTGCACCCCTCCGTGGCAAACCACCCGGCTGTGCAGCACGGAACAGGGGGCTTACCCTGCGACAGTGTGTATTGGGAAACCTTGTGTGGAAAAAATCAGTTGTACTGATTTTGAGAGCAAGCAACTTGTGATCCAATGTATTGGCAACTGGCAGGAAATAGAGTTGCTGCCATAAAGTTATACAATGAATATCACTTGGCAGGATGAATTCTGGTGCCTTGTCTTGATTATATTTCTCCCTATAAAAGAAAATATTGAGGCTTTTTAAAAGGGTAACCTGGCTGCAAGGAGCTGCTTTATTTCTGCAGTTGGTAATGTGGTTGCGTACAAATACTAATGGTTTGCGTGAAGCCCGAGTATTTCAGGAGCTGCGTTAGTTATGAAGATTAAGACCAGGCCTGATAGACAGGTACAATGTCCTTTATCAAAATACAACACAATAATAAGAGGGAGTAAATCAAAGTATACGGAGGAAGCAGATTCTTTCATTGTGGAAAATATCTCAAGCATTAATCACTAACTTCCTTTTGCTGTATGGATGCAAACATGACAAAGGAGGTTATTTCTTTCCAAATTACAGTGCACAGTGGTTTTTAAAAGGAAAGTCCATCCCTGTGCAGAAGGCCACCACAGTAGATGTTGGCCTCCGAGCTGAAGATTATGATGCACTTCTTAATTTGTCTCTATTTGTAATTAAGCTCATCACACAGAATTTCAATAAGTCAGGGTATAAATGCATTATTAGAATGAAGTTATATAATATGCATGTGCCTCTAATACTAATATGCTATATATGTCTGCTCTATACAGCTGCATAACACAGTGTATTTATTAAAATCTAGCATTTGTATGTTCCTATAATGGCAAATCTTTTCTCAACTGCTTGTCAGCCTGGGGGTATGCAACATCCATTCATCGTTGTACTCGGATGAAACACTGATAAAAATGAAAATGCTGTAAAGAAATGTGGATGTACATAATGCGGGAACCTACAATTTCAGGGGCTAATACACTTCTGTATCTCACAAACTGACTTATGCCTTTGCTTATTTTCAAAAAGCTCTATAAAATAACAAAGAATATGTAGTCTCTGTATGCACAGTAAGGCAGAGATAACACAAATAGCAAAAAAAAAAAAAAAAAGAGTAATGCAGATTGAATATAATATTATGTATTTAAGATGGAAGGAAATAATTTGAAGAAAAAAACCCTTGTTTGATAATACCTACTCAGCTTGTACCTAATGCTTTGCAATATTCTTAAAAAATGGTGTTTACTTAATTATAAAATCATAGGAGTGAAAACCAGAAAAGTCTGGTAATGTCTTTGGCAGAAGAGGTTTAAACTTCTTTTTGTAATCCCGAGAGTACTCACTTTGTGTTCAGATCGAGTGCTGGGAGACAGAGTAGCAGAGCCTGAAAACTCCTCACTGTCTTTAAAAGCTCAGAAAGTGCTGTGGCGCAGGCTGGGTGGAGGACAGCTCGGCCATTCCCATCTGCAACCACTGTGCGGGTCAAGCGTGACTCAAAGCATGCTGTCGCCTGGCACCTCGTGTTGCAGGAGGCTCCGCACATCCGCGTGCAAAGCACTTTTGGGGTTGCTGGCCCTGCCAGGTGCCGTGTGCCCCATCCCACATTGGCGCTGGGCAGCACTGGCCCTTACGTGGGTTAGCGTTGTGCCTGCAGGGCCCTGGTGGCCTCGCTTGCTTTTTAGGCTGGTTTTGGTGGCTCTCATTAATTCCCCAAGAAGTCAGGCTGCTTAAGGAATAAATTAAAGTTTGGATTACAAAATCCAGCCATTGTCAGAAAAGATGACAAGGGCAATAAAGCATTGAAAGTCAGAGCTTTGTAACCTTTTTTTTTTTTTTTTTTTTTTTGTGGAAAGTGATAAAGACTTCTTTTTGATTTTGGAAAAAATGGTAAAAACCTACTTGATAAAATTTTTACTGAAAGATCATGAAATGAACTAAAAAGACATTATTTTATTGGATTGTATTTGTACATCCTAATTTCCTAAAATTTTAGATTTTAGGAAAAAGACTAAACACAATGAAGTTGTTGCTGGTTTGAGCAGTCTTATAGCAAGTAGGTAAACAGAAGAAAGCAACTGTCTTCCACATTGCATCACTGTATTTCTTGGAGTATAGGAAATGCAACGAGGAGAAGTTTGACCATGAGTTATTGGAAGGAATAATCCACATGCAAAACAGAACATGTACGTGCTTTCTGAAACACGATGGCTGTTACTGCTTGCCAAGAACGTGATTTATTGTCAGATGCTGTAGTACCCCTTTGCTTTTATCAGGTCTGACAACTTCACAGGTGTGGGTGCAAAAGCAGACCTAAAAACGGTCAGTTACGAAACACAGAAAATGGAACAATTTCTGTGACACAGTCCAAAATCTTTTTCTTCAGCTGTCACGTGCTGTCTCTTTTCTTCTTTTTCTTTTTTTTTTTTTTTTTCCTTAAGCCAGACTGCTGAATGATGAGAGCTGGGTTTGTGCTTCATCATTTTCTCTCACAGGAGCAGGGAAGCACAATGTGTTTTATTTCATGTTATTGTCTGGGCTATCACTGGGTTGCTTCATGATTGCAGGTCTTTTCCTCTTGCCTTGTCGTTTTCTGTCATAATGGAAAAAGCATGGTGGTGATGAAGGAAGCAACCAGCCATCAGGATGGGATGTAAAGGCAGTAAATTATGGTAGGGCAGGAGGATCTGTAAAGATCTCTTGCTCCCCTTTGCAGATATCTCTATTATTCTACTGGTCCTTGGAGGTGACATGAGAAGGGAGTAAAATTTTAAATAGAAAGAACTGTTGGCGATTGCAGCACGTTATTGCACGTGCATGCGTGAGTGAGAGTACTCCTCTCTTCATAGCAATAGTCAGTGCTGTATATCATCCTGTCTTGCCAGCTCTTTGTACCTGTGCAGGAGTACTGGAGTAGGCTGAGCCTGCTGCAAGGAACGGAGATTTCCAAGAACTGCTGTGGTGGTCCATGTGCTGTCAAAGGGATAGCTTGGAGTAAGCTTTGTTTGAAAATGCATATTCCTAGCAAAAAACCTAGAAAGTCTTAAAATCAGGGGTGTAATAATGAATGAAATGGGAGATTGACCTCCTTTGTATGCATGAGATGTGGGTACATTGCACAGCCAGAACCAGAAGCAGGTAAAGTCCTTCTATCAGTATTTGGCCTCATCACTCCATAGACGGCAATGTTTTGTAATGACTACTGGGCTTGTATTCTGCATTCGAAAATGGAAAGGCAAAAATACAGGTTGTCCAAACTTTTATAAGGCTGCTGATATACAAAAACTGCCCGAATATTGCCTACGTCCAGGATAGCACCTAAGCAAGTGCTTATTTTGAACTTGTCTGTGATTGCTTTCCTGAACAGAGATGCTTCCCTGAAATGGGCCAAGGCAGTGCAGAGTTGGTCATAAAGACAACTATACAATGGGTCGTTCTTTGTATTTTTTTTACCTTAAAATACTTAATGCAGCTAAAACTTTTCTGAGTTTCCTCATTAAAGCAGCCAGTGTGTATCTTTTCAGGACTTAGGCTGCCTGAGTATATCACTGTTTTAAAAGCTAATTTTTGTCAAGACCTTGCAGAATGGGAATAATATAGGCTAAAAATTATTGTGTTGTGTAGCTGTGATTAAATAATAGTGCCTGGCCTGTGCTGTTATCTGTCCAGAGGTGGGCATAGTGGGGCAGGGTGGAAGAAAAATCCTAACCAATAGCTGAGAAATACAAATATTCTGGTACAGAGGAACATGTCCATAAACAAATATTTCCCAATAGAGTTCATAAAACAATTGGTTCTGAACTGGTGAAGGGTAAAATTGAGCCTTTATGCTTAGTTTTCCTGGGAGTAATTGTCACAGCAGCTAAGAACTGAAATGAAGTATTGGTGACTACACGGTTTGTAAAACCCCTCACTGGGATAAAAAACCTGTTGTTTGTATGGGAGTGTAATTATGCTGTATGTACCTGGATGTATGGGCCTGTAGCACCATCAGTAAGAGGTGATGCTCTGTTGACTTTTGGGAAGTCAGCAACCTTCAGGGACAAGATACAGGAATGAAAAAGTATGCAAAGAGAAAAGGCTCCGTATAGACAACCCATTGACTCAAGGCAAGAGAGTGGAAGGTCAATCCCTGTGGCAGGCCTTCAAGAAGTAATACTTAAGGACAATACCAAGAAGTAATACTTCTGTGCTGTGTTTAATGAGACAATTAAAAGATAAGTTGTTTGAAGACTGAGCATCAAAGAAGTATCAAATCAAGAAGGAAAGGATTGGCCCAGAACAGCAAAACGTGATGAGCCATGGTACAAAAGAAACAAGACCCAGTTTTAGATGAGCACCAAAAGCAAGAACTACCATTCCAAAAACATATTATTGGAACAGTTTGCTGGCAGTACAGCATACAGTTTTCCAGCATTGTGGAAGCTTTTAAAGAACAATACAGTACTCTGGAGCGTAGGCTCAACTAATTTTTTATTGTATCCTCTGGTGCTAACCTCTTTTGTGCTTGACTTTTGAAACTTCCTGCAAGTAGCTTCTCAAGTTAATCTTTTGTCCTCTGCATTGTTGAAACGGACATCCCAGCCAGCCAAAATATTATTTAACTATTCCCTAGGTTTTCCATTAATTCCCTAAAGAACACCAGAAGAAACTTTTGTGCTTTCTCTGTATTTCTCTGTACTAAGTAGACTTTAGTAAAGAACTGGCTGTTGCAACCAACCCCCATGTTAATCACTCTGTGGATGGATGGGCAGCCTTTAGGTAGATTTTTAATTTTTGGATTTTTATACATTTCCTGCACTGACTAGAGCATCTTCTAGGGGAGGTTATGGATTTTCTCCTCAGTAAACCGATCTATAGCCTGCATATCTCTGTGTATCCTAATTGTCATTAGTATCTGAGCAGCGACTGTTCTAAAATGACATACTGTGTTTAATTTTACTGCCTTCTTTTAAATAGCAATGGCTCTATTTGCACGTAATGTGGAAACTTGGACTCAATTATTTAAGAGGTTGGGATTGGGCTGAAGAAGGAAGTAGGACACTCTGGTGTTTTAGGAGTGTTAAAAAGCCAAATCATGATTTGGACCTTATGGTGGAAGTGCCTTCTTATCTGTAGGTAGACCATGACTCCTACAGTGGACGGAGTGGTATCCATCAGAGTTACGACAACAGATTTATGGTTAGGCTGTCAGAAGGGAAAAGAAGAAATGTGTCTGAAAAAATAGTGACTGAGCATGCCTTGAAAAATTAATCACTTAGGGGATATAAGCCCCATTTAGGTATGGTTTTTCTGAAAAGCAGGTGTCGTCTTCTAACAGCTTTCTAACAGATGACCAGAACATAATAGCCATTCAATGTTATTATATACTATGCTCAGCTTTTCAAGTTTTATTTTTAGTTTTTTTCTGAATGATGCAAAATCTACCAGTCGTCCACCAGTGAGGTATTTTGTTAGAGACTTGGAGGAGGGTTGCTCCCCGTGCTTGTGCAGCACTAGTGCAATTTTCTTGCAACCAATGCTTTTAGGAAGTGCCAAAGATTGAGTCTTAATTTTGCAGGTGCCATTTCAGCCACATTTGTGCTTTTCCTACTGTCATTCAGGAGCTGTTCTGTGCTGGCTCTTAAGCACTTCATACATGTGGTTATAGATTGAAGGATGCTGATGCTTGAGCTCTATATATTCCTCTTTGTCTACGGTCAAAAGCAAATGCATTCCTAGATTAAAAAACAAAGAAGAAAGGAGAAAGGCTGGGCTAGTGAGAAGCTGGGGAAATAGGAAATACAATGATCTTGTAACACGACAGCCGTTTCTGCTTCCGGATGGAAATTCATTTCCTACCGCCCTGAGCATTGTGGGTCCCTGGTTTAGGTGAGCCCCCCCTTAGCTGTGTGCCTGGGCCAGCCCCGAGGCAGGGTGTGAGGCCTGGGGCGGCCAGCGTGGCTCTGCCACATTGCCCTGGTGAGGAGCCTGAGGCCAGCCCTTCTCACCTCCACTCCCAGGCCTTTCCCTCGGCACCTGACGTTTCCCTGGTGCTTCTTGAACATTCTTGGTCAGGCAATAAAACTGGGGTAGCAAGTGGAGCATTTGTGATGGATACTGGATGTGTGAAATGTTTCCTTGTGGGATGGGGCCTGTGTGCCTGCAAGAACAGCACTTTGGAGATGCAAAGAAATCTCATACTGATATTTCTCTTGTAATGTATTAGGAGTTGTGTCATAAGTACAACTCAAAAGAAGTTTTTAATGGCCTTGGAAAAGGCAGACTAAGAAAGAAGACTCACAGAGATATAAACTACCCACACAGTTGTAAATCTTGTTTTTTTTCTGATCGGCACTACTCGTGTACTGTAATGTCTGGCAGATCCGATATTTTCATTTAGCTGACCCATAGAAATGTGTGTCACCATAAGCCATTCAGACTGAAATGAAAAAAAAACCCCATCACCCTTTTGAGTTAAAATCATTATTCAAAGTACAATTTTAAGAATTATGTATAGCCTCAAGCAAGTCTCATTGCTTGATCAGACTCAGCAAAGAGTGACTGGGGCAGTTTGCCTGGGCCAGAAATGGAAAACGATGCTGTGAGCATTGAGAGTGTCTGTCTCCAGCAAAAGGAAGATATAATTCTGAAGGCATAGAGTTTTGCTACCTCCATAAAGACTTATGCTTATTCTGAGGGTGAGAATTGAGAAAGTAGGTGTTATCCTTTTTTCTTTCCCCATAAAGGATGAGGAGGCTGTTTGAAGAAGCAGAGGCTTGAGGTGTGACAGTACGGTCAGTTATGCTAGGAATACTGAGGAGTGCTTTTATAAAAGTTAATTCTTCCTTTCAAGGACTGAAGGTTGTATACAAGGGCACGAGAATATATTGACTGATGGAGAATGAATGCAGGGTATAAGGAGTCTGAGGTGCTTTGTGACACATGTCATTTCTGGAAAAATGAGCCATCCAGAGAAACAGTTTGTCTGCCCTGATGTGCCGGGGAACTTTATGTATTGGCAACAGTGATGGAGTGAGGGTGCAGCAAAAGCTAAGCATTGCAAAAGACTTGAATTTTCATGAGGGACAGAAGCAAAAGACAGTCAATGATGTATGAAACACTGACCATAGAAACTGTGCTAATTTAGTGAGTCTAAGCAGTATGCTGGAGTAGGTGCTGTAATGCAGGTGTACCAATAACCAAGGCAAGAATGGTTAAAACCCACTCAGTTACATAAATGACCAAAAAGGAAGCTTAGAAAGATACAGAAGGTTGTTGGTTGTTCTCCTTTTTCTTTTTTTTTTTTTCTTTTTTTTTGTAACTAGTAGTTTACTATTAAAAGATGTTTTCCTCTAGAAAGATTAGAATTTTAGCTGCCTGAGGTCCTGTCTCTTTAGGGATCTTTTGAAACTAATCTTTTTTAGTTCTATTATCCACAGGTTTGGGAACAATTTCCACCTGATGATGACTTGGGTTGCCTCCTTCTTAAGGTTGCAAATCTTCCCTATCTCCTCAGCACTTTAAACATTTAAGGAGAAAGTGATTTTTGCTAGTCTCTACCTGCTCTGCAAACAGTTATTTTCGATATGCTTGGACCATCTTTGATCTCGTGTCCTGGAACTGCTCTTTCTTTCTTGTTCAGAAGTAGAACAACATGTACTTAAGCTCAGCCTCAGACAGAAAGATGGCCAATGGCTCTAACTGTTTGGACAGCTTTTAAAATACCTGCTTGCAAAGATAATTCTGCTGAAATTTCTTCTTCTGACTTACAGACGTAAAGCTGCTATTCTTGCCTTCATTCGGGCAGAGTGGAGGGATGGAGGTGGATGTGGTAGCAATGGGTGTAATTTTTGCAGCTGTCTGTTACTTTGTTGAGGGGAAGGTATACATTCATTGAAGCAAAGAACACAGAGAAAGAGAATACTGCAGACGTTAAAGTAAAGCACAGGAGAAACTTAAACGCAAAAAATACCCCCGAAACCAAGTCCCTAGCATCAGAGAATCCCCAAGTTACGACTAGTTTTCAGCACAGTTTCATAGACCATTTCTTACGTGATGTTTCATTGTAAGCTATCCAGTCTCTCTTAATTTCCACATGGACTGACTGAATGCAGCAGTTACCATGATCAGTGTTTTTAAGACTTTTATTTGGACTCCCATCCTTTGTGGCTCTGCTAGTGCAGTTTTTTGCATCTGACTTAAACAATATAGAATCTGATCTCTAGGGTTTTTTTTTTTCCTGTTGAGCAAAGGTTTCTGTCTTTGCATCATGCTTTAACATACAATTGGTTAAAAGGAAAAAAAAAAAAAAGATGTGTGGTAGCATCTCCCCTGCTGTGATACATATGGAATAGCACTGGACATCATAACAGGGTGCACGTCTCCTTCTGTACCGGTACTGTAGGACTAGTGGGATGTGGGAAGTTTGGGAGCCAGAACAGGTGAAAACCTGTTATTAGAGGTTAAATCTCTAAATGTTTCTTCTTCATTCCATGCTATCTCCACTCAGGAAGCAAAACATGCATGCAAAGTTGGAATCTGAAAGTTAATGTTTTTGGCATTATTTTCCTAATACAGGAGCCAATAGTCCTTTTATTAAATATGCACAGTGGCTATGCTTTTTTAGTTTTTGAAGAACAACACATTACTTTTCTGAATACAGAGGTAATCAAAATTCAGTCAAGTGGGATGACTCTGTGAGTTCTGACATCAAAGGGCAATACGTTTGATTGATATCAGTCAGATGGCAATATTGTTTGAAGAAATGTAGTCAGAAGACTGGCAATTTAAAGGCTGTAAAAAGTTAGGGGAGATGTGAGTGCAGTGTTCCATACTGATTTCCAGTGTACAAGACTGTGTATTAGAGAATTGGCAGTAACATGGCAATCTTGTCTCTCTGACACACACATCATTTGAAAGGACAGAGAGGAAGAAAATCAAGCTCCTACTTTTCAGGCAAGACAGTCAGTGGGGCATTAAGGATACAGTAGAAAATAATTCTTTCGTTGTTGTGTTCCTTGCTGCATGAGACTGGGGTTTGCATTTTGCTTGAAATACAATGAGCATGTAATTTTAGTGAACATTAATAAGCAACAAACAACTTTTTCATCTTTGTCATAGTTTTATTTGTAGAATAGTATTGATTCCACTGTCTGCATACAGAGAACAACAGCTCTGTTAACGTCTTTCTGACAAATATCAAACATTAGCTGTATAGATACAGTTGCTTTTACTCTATTTTCCTATCTTGTTTTTTGTCTTTGTTTCTTAGTATAAGTAATGGAACAATGTCCTTTTACTGTAAATGGTTCCTTTGCTGAATATGTCACACAGTCATTACTCCCTGCAGGGTTAAAAACAATGCAGAAAGCTACCTACAGGATTAGGACATTGCCAGCAAACCAAAGTGAAAAGAAATCATTACAATTACTAGAAAACATTTTCCACTGCTGGTAAAAGGTACCAAAATTGCATCACAATGATTATCAAAAATAACTTAGTTGCACAATAAAACATTATGATAAAAAGTTGTCAGAATAGCCATAGAATATTGCAAGAATTCAATGTCAAGGTAAAAAGCCTGAAGGCTATCAAATAAAGGCTTGATACCATTTGATGTATAAATGCCAAACTAGTCATAAACACTAACTTGAAATATACTGGTCTGGGAGGCAGAATCAAAGATATTATCGAAGAATATCTCAGAATCACAGAATCACAGAATGTTAGGGATTGGAAGGGACCTCGAAAGGTCAT
This sequence comes from Nyctibius grandis, assembly GCF_013368605.1. Lineage (NCBI taxonomy): Eukaryota > Metazoa > Chordata > Aves > Nyctibiiformes > Nyctibiidae > Nyctibius > Nyctibius grandis. Next base: position 30,324,067 of record NC_090665.1, on the reverse strand, counting down.
CTAGTCCAATCCCCCTGCCGGAGCAGGATTACCTAGATCATGTCACACAGGAACACGTCCAGGAGGGTTTTGAATGTCTCCAGAGAAGGAGACTCCACAACCTCTCTGGGCAGCCTGTTCCAGTGTTCGGTCACCCTCACCGTAAAGAAGTTTTTCCTCATATTTATGTGGAACCTCCTGTGTTCCAGCTTGCACCCAATTTAACATATCAAGGTTGTTCTTAGAAGAAAGTTATTTTGACTATCAGCATTTGCCACTGAGGACAGTGGCGCTTTAGAAGCTCAGGCCTGACACAGTTTGAGCCTGGACAGGAGAGGAGGCTCTGGATGCAGCCTAGACGCTGTGGCATTTTCAGAGATGGCTGGAAGGGGTTTGGCAGGTGACTGGTGCTGGGTTTCTTTTGGATATTGCTGCCATGCGGGGTGAGATTTGGTGGCAGAGGGGGAGCAGGGTCCTTTACAGAGTGGGAGCCAGCCAGGCTTGTGATCCTGGCACTGATGCTTGCAGCACCCCATTGTCGCTGTCTCATTCCAAACACAAAAGGGACGGGAATAACTCCCTGCGGCTCCCTGGTTCCCAGGCCAGGCGCTAATCCCCTCCCACTGAGCAATTCAGGTCTTTACACTCTAAGTACATGTCACTCTGTATAAAAGGCTCATTGCACCAAAGCTGTCGGTGGAACAAAAATAACTATCATACACAATGAATAACTTCTGAGGCTGGTTAGGGGTCATGCAGTATTTTGTTGCTGTTCAAGAAAAGGTAGTCTTTTTTGGAGGTAACTTTACCATTTCTGGCTCTTGAATATTAAGCTGTGCAATTTCATCACTCCTGTAATTTAGGGATATTTTCTTCATAAGTGAATGGAAACATTAGCTTGGATTTTCAGTCCGGCAAAATGACGGGCATTGCTGTGAAAAGAGATTTGTTAGGATGTAAAAACCAGAAACATATGAGGACGTATACCTGATTAGTGTTGTCTTTCAATTCCAATTAAGTGCTAGTAAACCTGTTAACCTAAAGTTTTTGTTGTCTCTGTCTCTTATTTAAAAAATAAAAAATAGAAAAGAGGAGTTTGGAAACTCCTTTGGATATCTCAGCATAGTTTTGTTGCCAACAAGCTGGGGGATGTAGGCTGACACGCATCCTGTTTCTAATAGCACACACACTGTTTCTTTATTTAGAGCCTCTTTACCAGTATCAATTAAAGCCCAGTTAAATCTGACACATCTTAACCTTGCGTTGGATCCAATTCATTGCTACAGCAGAACCCATATGGCACTGAGACAGTTGCAGGCATCAATTCATTGCTTATGTAGAGTTACTGGCTAAACGCCAAGCAGTAATCACTGCTTTTTGTTAATAGACATGTTTGCTTTTGCAGTCGTTTCTATACACAGTGCTCTAGATTAATTAGAACAAAATCTGTCATCCGTCTAAGAAACAGCCAGAACTCTTGGGTGTTTTTGCCTCAGATTTAAAGAGAAACGAGTACTGGCAACCAAAGGTGGTAGTGGGGGAGAGTTACTTTGTTTATTCTAGAATAACCTATTTTGTTTATTGAACACACATGTATCTGCTATTTTACTTAAATAAATAAAAGAATGGGGGAGGGAAATTGCTGGTGTTCTAAAATACACATACAACTTGAGGCAGTAATCGCAGAAAGACTAATTGTGATTTTTTTTTTAACTTGAATTTTGAGGAAGAGCAAGGCAACTGCTGTTAGATAAGACACAATTCTATCGATTTTGTGCAATTAAATGACACTTTTTACCTAAAGAGACATTCAAATTATGGAAGGGCACATGGAGGTGGACTTGCAGAATCATGTAAATATCTCTGAGATTTGGGTTATTGAGGCTTCCTTTTACTGCTGCCTGCTTACAGTTTGAAGCAACATTAGCTCTGGTAGGCAGGTACGTTAAAAAAAAATTCTTGCGTTACTGGTGTTGCATTTTAGAGAAATTTTAACTTGTGATTATACAGTTTTGTCCTCCCGTTACATTATATCCAGATCTGTTGTGATGGTGGGTACATACATGGTGACCTATGCTACGCATGGAATGCTCTCAAGATTATTTTACAGCGCTGAAATAGGGGAACGCTTCTAAGCTGCTGCATTATGTGATAGAAATATCATAAACTTTTTCACTACAGATTCTTATATTGGTGCCTACCATCATCAAAGTAGTTTAAGAAGCAATTTTGGGGTATGTTATTTAATCAGTTATGTAGTTTTATAATCTTTTATAATCAGTTTTGTAGTTTTTTATCTCTGTAAAAACATTTTTGTGGTGTTTTCTTTAGGTTAATTATTTTTGTTTGCATGCATTCACAGAAAATTATTTTTGTTAAACTCATTTGCAAGTAAAGCTTTCTGGTCCCTAGTTCTGCCATTCAGAAATGTGTTGCAGAGGACCAGATTAAAAATCCACTGGGGCTTTCCATTTGATTCATTAGGATTTGGATGGTGTCCACTGTACTGATTGAAGACGTCAGGCTGCTGATTGTCAAACTACTGCTCGCTTGGCTGTTACTTGCTAACACTTTGCAATGACCCAATGTTAAAAGGACTTAAACATATTCAGTAGTCAATGATTCATGGTAATCTCCATTTTTCATTTAAAGTAGCAATGCTATTTATAAGCTTTGAGGTATTTCTGTTTACTTAAGTGATTTAATGCGATTTATACCTTAGCAGAGGATCCTGTTGACAGCCACAGTTACCTTTTCCTCAGTATTCCTGATTTATGCTCCATATGTTACATAAGAAAATGTGTGTATATACATATATATGTATATATACTATATGATTTCTCTTTGCATGAAAGAACAGTAAAAATACCTCTATTTTCTGGAAGTTATAATCTCTTTCAAAACTTTTCCCTAATGTTGAGCTAATGTTTTAGTATTCCATTGCTGTTGGTCCATTGTTCGGAAGTACAGCTTTATCAGCAGAATGTGTGGCAGATGGTTTACATTTGCATTAGCCTTCTGGAAAAGGAATCAGCTTCTACCAACATAAGCTTCAGCTTTTCTTTTCAAAATTTACAACAAATTCTTCAGAATGGCATTTTTAGAGGAAAAAAACCCCAATCCAACTGTCTTTGCATTCCCTTTTTGAAGAGGAAAAATGAGTCGTGTTCTAATGCCCTCATCTGCACATATATCTTCCACCCCCTCCCCCAGTGTTTGTTAAAATGATTTAAGTATGTCATTATGCAAAATGACTTTTATAAAAAGACCTTCCTTTTTGCCCCACAGTCATTCTTAATTTCGTTTGTCACTTGTTATAGAGTGGAGTTATGTGAAGCTAGGATATATTATTTGTTCTAGTCTGTATTGGATAATTTATTACATTAAGAAACCAATAATTTTCAAATATAATCAGATTTAAGTTTTTAATAAGATTCATCCTCCCATTCACACTTGCTTAATTTAAGGATATTAAATCTGCTCAGGAATGAGCTGCCTCTCAAAGCCTCATGTGCCTATTAAAGGATTTTATTCCTGATGTGTTAATAGGATTTAATTATATTAGCCCTATAGTCCAGAGACACACCACAATTGTTAAACTTGATAAACCAGACAAATACATGCTAAAAGAGTGACGGTCAGCTCCTTAAAAAAATTAAATAAACTACAAGGTGTTAATATTTTAATATCTTTGCTATGTAACTATAGGTTTCCATAATGTTGAAATTTTAAGTCTTGAATGTTTAACAGACTGTAAATACTTTTTTTTTTAAAAAAAAAAATCAAGGCTAATGAGGAAATTAATAAGGCTTTTTTAAAGGAGTTTTTATCTTTCTTTCTTATTTCTGATTCTCAGAGATTAATTTAGATAAACTTTCAGTTTTTCTCTTCTTATGGCATCCTCTTGTAATATACAGACAAAAGCTGCAGCTAGTCATTCTGGAAATGCAGCATATTAAACATTGCCTTGATTTCTTTGTTTCCTGTGGCTAATTAGGTTAATGGCATAGTGACAGAAACAGAAAAAAAGTGTCTTGGGACATTTTGCAGAGACGTGGTTAGGGAGAGGGAGAGAAAAGAAAGGCGCATACTCCTGTAGCCTGTAAATCTCATCAAGATCTCCTTTGGCAGCACTGGCATCGATCAGAAGCGCTGGCTCTTGTCAAGCTCACCCGAATGCTAACGGTACAGGAGTCAGCGCTTCTGATGGCTGCAGACGTGGAGAGATGGGGGGAATGACAGGGCTTGCAGAGAATCACAGGGAAGGAGGAAAAATTAGCAATACGCCATCCGGTTGGACATTTTGCTTCCAAAATTAGATTGACGTGTGTTATGGCATGTTTCCACCGGTAATCGCAGATGCTCAACGTGTATTTAAAAAAGATTTAGGCCCTGAGTTTTTCTCTCACTTGCGCAGAGCTAGACTTTGGGCCTCTCAAAACATGGTGTAGGCTGCGTTTGTTTGGGGAAGCTAAACACGTAGAGTAGGCTTTCATTTTAAAAAAAGTAACTTTCTGGCACTTTTCCTTGCCATGATAGCCTTGGAAATGTAAACTGATATAAACTGTTTTTTGGGTTAGAACAGAAGCAGAGTTCTGCTTTGCCCAGCGAGTGGTTGGTGAAGGAAGCTGTAAGGCATCACGCTGGCTTTCCATCGGTCCCCCAGCCCCCCGAGTCACCTCACCGAAGCCATGGGCTGGGGAGCTGATGCTCTGCCCGAGAGTGGGAGGGCGAGGAACAGGCTTGCTCCCTGGGGTGGAGCTGCAGGAAGAGGCGTGAGAGAGTGAGTGTAGGGTCTATGCATAAGATAACCCCATTCTCACCAGTCTTGTGGCTCTAAATAAATGAGATTTTTGAAAATCTTATGATTCTGGGGACTCCAGCTTGTGGTTGAAAACACACAGGACTGGCCATGGCTGAGCACCAGCTGAGGCCAGCTCTTGTTAAGGCTCTGGGCTAGGCTGTCTTTGAACCCCCTGCTTCAGACTCTGGTGTCAGCAGGTGTAGGAGCCGACTGTGAGGTCTGCGTCCAAACCTGCAACAAGGAACTGAGACGAGCTGTAACCCAAGGATGCCAGACCTTGGCTTCCTGCAGACAGTGCAGACTGATAAGCATCTATAACAGATAGTCTGAATAACAGGAGAAGAATTGTGGTGGTCTTTTAATACCTAAGGTGGGTTCTGCTTTTTTGTACACTTGTAATGCCTTGGCCAGCCATGTCATTCCTAATTTATACTGGCTATGAATAGCTTTTTAACACAACATTGTGACTTTAATGTTTATAATTTGATGAACTCCGGATAAAATTACTCATTCAGGCTTGCTATGTACTGTTTGAGCAGTATTATTGATCACTTTGTATGTCTGCACTGACATGTATAAAAAGCTGTGTATATTTATTAAAGAAAAAAGGTATCCTACTCAAAGACAAGTGGCTGTAAACATGCAACTTGTCACCATTTATACATATATTCACTTTTTTCTTTGCTTGTAGTACTGTGTGAGAAGGTCTTTCCTAATTTAACTTGGGATTTATAGCTCCATGGTGCTTTTTTTCCAGTTAGGTGCCCATATTTCTTTTCACATGAATCTCCCAGGCATTTAAAGGGGTGTTAGCTGCCTTGTGTTGCCACTAGAACCAGAAGCCGAAACAGTAGCTGCCAGTGGGGATTAGCTGAGTGTGCTTTTGTTGTATCAGATACCAGGAGCAGGAGCTCAGCCGTCTGCCAGGTCTGGCGAGGTACTCGCCCCACTCTGCCTCCCCCAGCACTCCCCGGGCTTTGTTGCTCTGTTTATAAATTATAAAAATTGAAATGACATAGGAATTGTGTTTCTGTGAAAAATACTGAGTTTTCGAAATTCACCTCCGTTCCTCCGCCAAAGTTTCAAGACTTTCCACTGAAGCAGGAAGGGTGGTCACCCAGCAGAGATCACTGCGCCCAAGGGTCACGGGGCTTGTCTGGGGCACTGGGGCCATGCCTTGTGGAGTCAAAATGCCGGAGAAATGCTCACATGGAAGAAGGGTCTGAAATCACATGCCAGGGCTGTAAGCAATGCCAAGGAATTCAACCATAAAAGTTTAATTGCAAAGAAAAACAGGAGAGGTGAGAGTAGGAGGATGTATTTCACAAGGACTCCCAAAGGAGAACTGATTTACAGTTTGAAAAATAATAGCAAGGCTGAAAAAATCAATGTACTTGGGAAGATACAATGATAAAAATTAGGAGGCACTCTCAATAGAGACAAGGATTAGACTATTATATGGGCAGAAATAGGTCACTCTGCACACTGAAGTATAAGAGTGGGATGAGTTTCATAGCATGAAGCGTAAAGTCCTCCAGTGAAGGCCTGATAGGGAGAAGAGAGAAGAAACCTTTGCCCAGGGCCATTTTTGATGAGACATTATAGCCCAAGAGGAAAGATACCTGCAGCTTAGAGGGGGATGGGGGATGATACAACCCCCCCCTTCCCAAACAAACGTCCCATCCTTGCAAAATGTCGCATGGCTTGGGAAAAACCAGCAAATTGACGTGCGCTGCTGGAGGGGGCTGTTGGCAAACACTGCAGGCTTTAATGCAGTCTTGAATTTACTCTGCATATCCTTTTTATACGCCCTGATGCTCCTCTCTAATTCCTCATATGTGTGGTTTGGTGGGGAGAAGTATGTATTTGCACTTGAAATGCCATTGTTATTCTCATGATCTGTATCACACACACTTTACCTCTCGTATTATACTATCAAGGTCATTCACCTGTCTCTCATCCTTTCAGTGCTTCCTTTTAATTTGCTTGTCAGGCTCCTGCATGTCTTTGGCTCTTTCTACGTCTCTTCATCCTGTCTTCTGAGTAGGATGTTACTGGAGTACAGTAGGAAATTCACATTTCAACTGCTTTTCTCTACATGCCTCCTTGTAATCCCTGCACCCATCCAGCCTGTCTGGCATGTTTCCTAGATGATACCCTCCTTCATAACACATTCATTTGGTGTTCTTTTTTCCCCCCTGAGTAACTTCAGCTGCCGTTTGGAGTCCTTTCCACCATTTTCTTCAAAGTGGAAACCATCTGGTGCTCTGTCTGACGTGTTTCCCATGGGATTTGGGCAGGAGCAGGCACAGCGATGGCACTCCGTGTCCAGCACCGCCGGGTGCCTGCTCGGGGCTGAGCAGCAGTTGCTGTTTCTGTTTCCTCATCATACTATTTGTTGCTGGTGAGTCTCAGTGTCTCTTGCGGTTGCTCCTGAGTTCTCATGCTTGCTTCTCCCTTTCTGGAAGACTTAAATTGGGGCTGAGGAAAAGGTCACATTAATAACAAAACTATTAATTTCTGTGCGACCAGCATAGTTCTCTTCAGTGCTACCAGGCACTGTTTTGTCTTGCTTGTGTGGTTCATGAACTACATGCTAATTTTCTTTATATTTAATTACCTTCAAATGTCTCCTGTGCTTCAGGGTACAAGCCATCTTCTGACTAATTAGGGCTTTTTCTCTGAACAGGCTATTCCCTATAAGTCTACGAAGGGTTTCTTGTACTTTCCTTTGAAGCATGTGGTAACCAGCCTTTGCCAGCAGTAAATGGATTGCTGGACGCTCTGCTCCCGAAGTTCCTCTGTTATTAAATCCACAAATTTACACAAAGCAAAGTTAATAAGTGTAGCTGATTGAGCGGGCTTGGATCAAATCTTTGGCATGCAGATGTAATGGAGTGCATATTGAGTTTAAAAGAAAATAAATGTATTTTATCTTAAGACAATTACCCATTCTTTTGTGGTAAGTGTGCACTACATGTTAATTCCTCCCAATCCAGGCTTTGTCAGACAGGTCTCCCTTGTTATGGAAAAACTCTGCAGGCATCAGAATTTCATCCTCAGTGCTTCATGGTCAGTGATTAAATCTGTGCATGCTGCATGTGAAAAACACCACAGCAATGCTAAATATTATTATTGATTATGTATATAGCAGTCAATACAAACATATTGTATTTCGACTGCAAAAATGATCATCTTAATTAGCTAATGATTTTTAGCCTGGTTTCTCAACCAAATGAGACATTATGCGATTGCTCTTTCTGTCTGACTGTTCTCTCTCTCCCCCGTCCCTGTCACTTCTGGACCTGTTGGGTTCAGTCAGTGTCAGTCTGGTTTGGCTGAGGGTGGAGATTTCAAAGGCTTCAAGTCCTTACGTGTTTAAACAGGGTGTCTGGAAATCCTCCTGATCCAGCAGTGAGGGCAGCGCTGTGTTAAACCGGATTAGACCCCAGAGCTGCCTGCAGGCACCCACCTTGGGCAGAGATGTGCGCAGGAGTGAGGTTTCACTGATGCTGTTACTCATGGAACAATTCAGAGGATTTTATCAGAACCTTCAGCTTTTGATTTAGGGAGAGATGGTGTGTCCTCTGCTCTCTGTTGGGATCACACGAAGAGCTGAGTCATGGTTACCGCTTGTTCAAAAGCTAAACTTTGTATTTTTTTCTTTCCGTTGCAGACCAGGTTATCCGTTTCAATAAATGAACCAAACAGTTATACTAGGCTGCTACAGTCACTCTTTCAAAAAGAAGAGCCATTTGATGAACCAAATGGTTTATAACCTAAATGACAGAAAGCCGCCTCCCCACAGAGGGACACAGAAAGCCGCAAGCCCCTTCGTGTCAGGCTTCCTCAGCCGGCAGCCACTTTCTACCAGGAACTGCATCTCCAAAGCCTTTGTACAGACATAGAACCAAGTAATTTTCTGAAGCTGGTTCATGTCCAAGCATAAGAGATTCTTCAAGCACGAAATTCCACTTGACCCTATTAAGGCTTTCTCAGCATCAGATATGTACACTGCAGAGTGGATAATGTTCATAACTCATTTCACATTACCCCTGGGTAGTGCCAGTGGAGAAATCCTGTCTAGTCTAATGTAATCAAAGCTGCGAATATGAGGAAATTGAAACATCTGGCCAGGTTTCTCTGCTGTGCCCCAGGAGGTGTGACATAAGAGATTCAGGTCAGAAAGAGGGGGGACAAAGGCATCTCTCCAGGGACGTGTGTGCTGGAGAGGACAGATGTCCCAGCAACATCGCCAGCAGCACCAGGGTACAGTGGCTGGGCAGGTCACCTCCACTGATTTCTTATACCTGCACTGAAGTGCAAAGGTGCAGCTGCAGTTCATGTAAACTTGTCTAAGCTAACCCGAGAATAGGGGATCTGAGCACAAATAGCTGCGATGCTGTAGGCAGGGGGAGTTTGTCTGGGCTAGCTGCATGAATATTTGAATCCTCTGCAAACAGCACTGCAAAAACATCCCTGACAGACATGGGCGGTGTGTCCTGGAGCCTTCTAACAAAATAACTGTTTCCTTTCATGAGCAACCAGCCTGGAGACCCTCTCACAGTGGTGTATTTGCTCATGCTAGACAATTCTGCTCATGTTCTTGTGGATTTTGTCCTTTATGTTCATAAATATTTTCAGATCCTTTGATTAAGGTTGCTGTATACGTGATGCAGAGTATTATTTTTCTGTTGTTTTTCTTAAAACACGAGGCATTGCTCTCTGCCTGCAAACACCAAAACCTAGAGCACTGTCTCTATATACTAATTACTAATACATAATTAGGTATTTTTGCCAGAGTTTCAACTGTTGTGATAGAAGCAGTTCCTTCTGAAACCACTGAGCACTGTACGCCTCGAAAAGGAGGGGAGAGAGAGAGGAGAGAATGGTGATATCAGACTTCAGCTTTTAAAACCAATAAAATTTTTATCGGGTGTCTTCTCAAGTGATGCTCTAGCAGGGATTGATGACTGAATATTTCTAGTCTTACATTTTCTAGCTCAGTGAGTTTCAGCACAGAAGAGACCACAAACTTAGTCTTGCACAAGAGTCATGATGGACAGACTGGAAAATAAGTAGTTTGTAAAACTCTCCCTCCCCTAAATTTTGGGGAATAATACTTTTACCATTATTGTTCAGCCAAAGTCACATTAGCTTAGCTGGATATGATGGCTTAGCTGCATTGCCTTAATTAAAGCAGTGAAAATGTTTATTCACAAAGTGCCAGTGTGCCTGGGATACGTGTTTGGAAAGCATAAAGACCGGCTTTCCATAGAGAATGCTTTTTCTGAAAGATGTTTATAACCCACTCCCCAGGTATGCTTCCTTCCTGAACACATCCAATTTGTTCAGTTATCACTGGCTGTTTGCTGCGATGATTGATAACAACGCAAAACCGAATAGTTATTTAACCATTAAAAAAAAAAAGCCTTTCAAAACAAGCCTTGAAGAATGGCTCACTTGGTATGAGTAGGGAGTAGGATTTTGCTGGGCTGTCTGAACCAAAATTAACCTGCTTCCTTCTGTGTCAGGGAGGACATAACGGATGGCTCTCGGGGCCGGCAGGTTACTCCTGCCTGTCTGCTCAAAGCTACTCCTTCGAATCTGGGCCAAGCTGACACAACTGGAAAGTTACCCTCAGGCAACATTCAGGACTGTATTTGATGATTTTTGGGCTTGGTTCTACTCTCTCGGGGCATATGTTCATGCAAAAAAATATACTCCCCTTCCCTGACTTGACACTAATTGCTCAACGAAGCAGTGAAGGATTCTGCCTCTGATTTAGGTGTGTACTTGAAGCCATCATTCTTAAGCACACAAATCAGAGGCAGGTAACATGTGCTTAGCTACATTTTAAGTGCAGAAGTATACTTTAAAGATGTGCTGAGGTGCTGTCCTGAGAAAGGATACTTTCCGGGTCCAGGCTGTGACCTGTCGTGTCTTACTTAGAGCTCACTTCTCGAAAATGATGAGACAACACATGGGAACAGCCACAGCATCCCTGACCTTTGCTGGACATCAGGAACAATGAGAAATACAGGGTCATCAGGGAGGCGCTTTCTGGAACAAGTAACATTCCCTTTTATCCTCTCCACATCTCCTAGGGGATGTCTCTTGCTTCCCCTGCCCTTAAGTTAGGTGGCTGGAGCCTTGGGACCGCCACGTAATGTCTGGAAAATTTTTTCTGTCTTTTTATTTAAAGCCTCCAAAATTTACAAACAGAAAACTAACTGTGTGAAGACAACTAGTCAACCCTATGCTGCATGATCACTAGCTCCAGCACAAAGAGGGGTGAGGACATAAACCCATGCGTGGAGAAACAGCTTTTAAATTTTTTTTTTAATTATTTTTTTAACTTTGATTTTCACTTTTGTTTTCAGATTGACTGTGTTTTTTGACATGTACTTTTAGCTGTCCTGAAATGCATATGACTTCTTGAGTGCTCTGTATGCGGGATGTGTTTTTGTTACTGACCAGCTCCCTAATCTTCTGCTCTACAGCCTTCTTCAGTGGGGTGTCTCTATTTTCTTTCCTGTCCCTAGGAGAAATGCCAGCAGTGTAGGTCCAAGAGGCAAATCTTTGGGGTGCTCCCTACAAGTACACCTGCTTTGTGATGATTTTTCAACTAAAATTAATTACGTCAAATTACTAAGCTGAAACCTGACCACCTGTTTTTAATCTATTAAGTGTTTACTATGTTGATCTTGTGTCATCTGATTTCCTTTATCAGTACTACCGAGTCAAATACCCTACAGAAGGCTAAGTATATTACCCTTCTCACTGAAACTTGTATTTTTCTTAAGAAAGGTAACAACTGCTTGAAAAGGTGTATTTTTTGCTGTAAAACCATGTTGTTTAACATCACACCACCTTTCATCACTTTTTTTAGCAGCATCCTGTATCAGCCACTTCCTTATTTTCCCCTGGTTTCACATCAGGCTGAGAAGTCTATAATTTTCTGGGTCATCTCATTTATCCCTGTTAAATATTGTTACTAAATATTTAATATTAAATATTGGTGCTAATGGGTGAAATGTAGAACTGATGACTGTACCAGACTCCTGGCCCTAAAGCAGACCAGTCAGGCTCGCGACTCTTGCTGGGGGCTCCTGGCAAACAGCCGGGGACCCGCGTGGCAGCAGAAGACATGGGCTTGAAAAAGGACCTGCCTCCAGTGCACAAACCCCTCTGTCATTGTTAACCATTCCAATTGTGTGCTTGCTTTTTATTTCGACAGGGTCTGAAAACTATTTAGGAGTCATAACAATGGCATCGTTGCTCCCAGGTGAGCCCATGGCTGTCTGTGGCGTTTCATGGTTTCAGGCACTTTTACTGAAACCTGGAGCGTGAGGCAGGCTCCCTTCTGATCCGCGTCCTTGGGTGATAAATGTGGGGCTATTCATCAGCGGCGTTAGGAGACATCTTGCAAGTGAAGCAGCTGTAGTTACATCTATTTGGAAAGTGAAATCAGATCCCATAGGTACTATATGTGGATGAAAAATAGACAAGGGGTTCGTGCTAAGGTTTTCTCCTTTTGTATTCCCAAGGGGGTGTGTGCGAAGCGTCCAGAATCACCAAACAGGTGCTCTTTACTTCGTTGTCCTGTTGCTATTTGTACATTTTCACTCTGATTGCTCTTCCAGGGGCCGTTCTACTTGTTAGCCGAATTAAGGCGGTCCTGAATCGGAAGGTCTGCTATCACCAGGTTGACCTATATCGGTCAGTTGTGTTACTTTAATTTCTTCACATGACCTCTTGCTCTTGCATGACAGCCTTCTAGTAGGTGGATGTTTTGTAGTGGAAAGGTGCTGAGAGAGGAAGAAAAAAAATTGCCACTCACCTAGAATGTGAATCATGAAAAGCTTTCCCAGAGCTGTCCGTTCTTAATTTCCTGTGCTCAGTCTGTTAGCAGCATTGCTGCTGAAAAGCCAATATAATCTGTGCTGCTGTTTCAAAACAAATGCCTCTTTATCTGGTAAGGTTATGTGTTCTTTCAGCCTTCCAGGCAATTCTACCAGGAAAGAAAAGAAAAACAAATGGCATTCTTCTTTTTTTGCTTTCATATTACTTTCCCCACTGTTGGAAGCAGAAATGCTTAAAAAAATACTTAACGCTTACAAAATAATAATAGTAATAGTATTATTTAGAGATATCTTGTCTGTAAATCAGTGGTGACAGTCAACCTGGAGTCTAAGAAAAAAATGTGCAAATGGCTTTATTGAAAATCAATGTGCATCTGTAGGTGAGGATTGTTTTTTAAATCCTTTGTGTTCATTGCTGGTTTTATAGTGATGGCACTTGCAGTGATGCTGCAGCTTTGTTTCCAAGAGTTAGTCTTAAAGTACTAGAGCAGGTAACTGAGTTTCCCCCCACCATTTTCTTTGTCCACCTGCCCAAGCTGGCATCATACTTGAGTAAAAGCAAGCTGCATGTCAAATGCTTTTGTAGTTTACAATATTGCCTATGGTACAGATAAGTTAGCAAACACAAATGGGACATCATTCACTGGGCATGGCTGGTCATCACCTCCCCGTGCCTGGTGGAATATCGCCCTTGTGAAGGACATAATGTAAAGCAGGAGGGTGAGAAGCGACCTGGTGCTTGACGGTCCTGCTCAGGACACTTGCTCTATTGCCAGGCATGTAACACTTCGGACACCCCGGTGGAGGCAAGTTCTCCAGCAGCAGTGTAAGACATTTGTGTCTCTGGTGGTTTGCTCTCTGCACAGAGAAAAAATACACTTGTGCCTCAGCCAGTCCAGCGAGGTCTGATGTAGCTCAAATTGGTGTCAAATGCAGATCTGCATTAAAACCCTGAGTTTGAGGTGGGGCAGCTAAGATGTTAGCATGTGAACTTTCCTCTGACTCTTGTAGAGCCGTCAGCCTCCCGCAGAAGGGTGGCAGCAAGCAGGTGGAGGTGGCAATCCTGCTAACCCACTGCAGCTGCATGCTCGGGAGCACCAGTCCCAGCTGGAGGTCCTATTGGCTCCAGGTGTCAGAAGAGCAATTTAAGGATCTCTCAGGTGGGTGGGTCTGGAAAGGTCATAGGGTGTTTCTCGTGCTGCAGCTTCTCAGGCTGGATCTTCTAAGAAAAAGTAGGTTGCTTATTTTTCTTAAAACAGTTTTTTATTTGTGTATGTCAGCTGTGTGTTGGACAACTGTTTTCCAGCCATTTCCACTTCAGTCTGTGTTGGTTTCTGGTATCCGCTTACCAAAATGTGTCCAGGGTTAGGACAGAAGCAATCTCTGTTACTGTGCTGTGATCCAAACCTGATGGTTTGACTTTCAATTTCTCATAATGTGCTGCTTCTGCTTTCCATTTCTCCTTGTCCAAAATGTGGTTTTTTTTTCCTTGCTTCTCCTTGAGTCTCTCATTAGCCTTACGTATTTAATTTTTAGTTTACATAATCTGGTCGACTTTCAAGGTTGTTTTTCCTCAGTCAAGATCTCTCCTGTGTTGTTATTCCATCCATGCGTACACTATAAACTTTAGGTGGCCTTTCCCTACGCACATCCATCAGCTACGTGTGTATTTCTGGAAATGCTAAATCACAGGATTGCTGTGATCAAGTCCATGTGCTCTGCACAGTCGCCAGCGATAGAGCCAGGCTAAGGTGTGTTTGAAACTGAGTAATAGAAATCAAGTAAAAAATGTTTAATCTAGGGATCGTGGTAATAGTCTGTCAAGAAAAAGAACTTCTAACCTTTCTAAAAGCATGAGAACATCGTCCATCTTATGACTGGAGACTAGAACAGGGGATGCTGCTCTCATTTAACTTTTGCCTGATCATCTAAGCAGTTTCATGTGTATGCTATACACTTACATTATTACTACTTTTGTATCTTGGTACGTATATATTATTCCATCCATTTTTTTTCATATTAGTCTACTATTCTGCATTAGGATTGTACTTGAATACAAACCTGTAAAATAAGTTAAAACACCTGGTTCACTACTTGAAGTACAGCACAATGTGCTTTTCAGACAGGAGTCCTAGCTAATGTTTTTTCAGGTTTTCTTACAAGTTACATTCACAGGTAGATTCAATGCTTAAGATAGCATTGTGCATAGAAATGCTGTCTTAAGTTATGACCTACTAACTTGATAAAACAAGACTGATTAAAAAGTAAAATGTTTGCTATAATCAAATCAGCTTGTGTTATTCTCGGTCACTTTATCTGAGTAATTTTATATATGAAGTGATAGCAGCCTGTGTGCATAGTGAAGGGTTTCTGTAGAATTTCTGAGAAGAATGGTAAAAAACATTACTCTCTTCACCTAGCACGTGAAATATAAAATACATTCTCAAAGCAGGCTATTGTTAATTATGTTCTGTGCTCAACATGTTGACTGAAAAGCCTCTATCACCTATGCTGCTGTATAAAGAAAGAATTCTGTAAGATGCGTCCTTTAGCTTCAGAAATGGTTCTATCAGCAAAGGCAATCTCTTTGAAAAGACAAGGGAATGAGAGAGAAAACAAAATGAGAGATACTACTTCAAATTATATGTTTGAATCCTATTCTAGTTGCTTACAAAATATCAGTTTTCCAAAAGGAAAAAAGTTAGAAAAAGCTATCATGCTCTGCAGTCGGAGATACCACAGCTCGTTAGCACCTGTCCTCAAAGAGGAATGAAT
Source organism: Nyctibius grandis (assembly GCF_013368605.1). Lineage (NCBI taxonomy): Eukaryota > Metazoa > Chordata > Aves > Nyctibiiformes > Nyctibiidae > Nyctibius > Nyctibius grandis. Next base: position 30,308,644 of record NC_090665.1, on the reverse strand, counting down.
TAAGGACAGCTGGCTTGGGTACCATAATGATGAACACAGCATAGAAAACCAGGGAAGAAGAAACCTACCAAAACATGGTGAATTTGATCTAAGAAGTCCTTCAGGGCATATGCAAAATGAGATAGAAAGCGTCACCTAATGTGAGTATTTTTAGTGCAGAGGGAGGAAAAAATGTTGTTTCTCGCTCAATTAATGTACTGGAATGAACTAGTGCTAAGGGTTCTGTTGATGGTACTGTAGCTACTGCTCTACTGATCTACGAACCTTTTGAAAGCTCCTTTGTGGCTAGATATTGAGTCCCATCTGATAATCAGCAGGATTTTGGATATATCTGTTCTACATGATGCAGTTGCTTTAGCTAGCTGTAAATTGGGTAGATAAAATACCAGAAATAGTTGAGCTGCAAAAACATGGCATATGTGGAGAGCTACTTAATCCCACTGGGCAAACAAAATAGTGCTGCTTTTATGCAAGTTAGATGCTGTCTAGACATACCTGTAGCCTCCTAAACCACTTAGTGCTTCTGAAAGTTTTACCACTACACTCATCAGTCATTTTGTATGCTTTAGAAAGCCATGCAATGACTGTTTAATTATGCAAAGTGAAGGTATAATTAAATTTCACTGGAACTGTGGGGATTTGAATATGATGAAATAAAATGGGTTTAGTTTTACAGGCTCAGCGTGCCACAGAGGAATTGCAAAGCCTTTTGATTTTTTTTTTTTTTCATATCTGTAATTCTCTCTGGGGGAATGGAGAGTTTGGGCCCAAGGTGGCTTTCCATCTTTGTGACAGGCAGTGTAGATGTACACTAGTAAAATTTAGATGTTGCCAAGCACAACTCAAAGATGAGACTTGTTTTTCCTTAGGAAAGCTGCCAGCACTGTTAATGTGTACATCTGGAAGTTCTTGAAACCTGGTAATGAGGACAGTGGTAAAAGCCAAATACAGAGTCAAAAAAAGCAGATCTGTAATACAACTTTCAAAAATAGTAGTGTGAAATTGGGCGCATAGGCATGTGGCCTGGGTGTGTAACACTGCCTCTTCACAACCGTAAGAGCTGCAAGCTTAGTGGTTCTGGAAAAACAGGCTGCTTGCTTAAAAATGAATGTAAGAGATTGGCTTTTCCTCGCTATTTGGAGCTTTCAATCTTCCTCCTTCAGCCTCCTAATGGTGGAGATGGCGAAGTGCCTTCTGTGTACTGCTGGGTTGCTTACCCTGCTGCAGGGTAGTGTGTTAGTGATTTGCTTTTGCTTTCCTCTTTCTGATTTAAGACCTATTTTGAAGAGGACAAATTGAAAACATAATGGGTTTAAAATTCAAATTAAACACTGGTTGAGGTATTGTTGCTTTTCAACCAATGGAGCAGAGACTGAGGAGGGAAGGAAAATGTGGTGGAAATGCAGCATTCCTCATCTAGGTCAGGCTTTCGGAGTGGTGGTTAGTGATGGTGGGCTGGTAGATGTTGGCTTTCCTCTGTCTTCAGGTATGATACAATAATCTTTAAAGATAAACAGAGAGGAGGGGAGATGTTTCATACAGTTGTGGATCAGAGTCACAGCCCAAGATCCATCTGTGGCATTGTTGCCTACTATTGCAAGTATATTGTACATTGATATAAAATATGCAAATTGCATTACATAGGTGTAAAGGACAAACTTATAACTTTACATCATGACTTTTATTTCTTATGATGTTGGCTAATTTTAACTGTTGAGTCTGAAGTTTTCAACCCAGTGTCTTGCTTGAGCTGGACTACTCTTTTGTTCACTTTAAAAAAAGCTTGAATATGATTCAGCCATTTCCAGAGTGTGCCTAAGTGGAGAAATTGCTGTTTGTTTCCCTCTCTCATGTGCTCTCTCTCTCTTGCATGGGTGTTTTTTTGTGGTGTTTTTTTTGCTTTGGGTAAATTTCTTTTAATTCGAAGAGTTCGCAGAGTCATTTCGTTGAGGGGAAACCCCAGCATCTTCATCCCTTAAAAAAGACGCTTAAAATCCAGCAGATAACTTTGAGTTGGAGGCCTTGCTGTACCTCCAAAACCTTCCAGGGTTAACAAGGGTGTGTGTTGAGAGCCCTGCCAGGGTTCAGCACCTGGGCTGGAGGAGCACCTGCTGCATGCTGAGCTCTTTCTTCCTCTGGCCATGTTCAGTGCCCTGGGTAGGTGGTAGCCGCTGAATTAAGATAATTAATTATATGTTTCTGCTTTAAGCACACAGTGTATGTGGGTTTGTGCTTTGTCTGTATGCCCTCCCAGTCAGCCCAGAGGGTCTGTTTTCCTGGTGGATTTTCCTCAGTGGTCATCGCCACAGGGTCTCTCCACTTCATGGATACCCGTCAATCCAAACCTGCATGTAAAAGGTGACTGCAGCTTGCAGCAGTATCATAATGCATACACACAAGAGATGAAAGCAAGGTGGCATTTCCTTATGGTCGTGGTTTACCTATAGTGTAAATAATGTACTTGTAGCACAGCATTTCAGAATTATTTTAATTATGTAATGTCACTTATGAATTAGACATTGATGTAAATGCATTAATTTGCAGAGATTTTGGTGACTGATGGTTGTGTAAAATGACTATAAAAAGCGCATTAAAAGTGGAGGAGGAAGTTACTCTGACTTGTGTGGCAAACAAAGATATAGCAGGAAAGTCAATACTGCCTTCTCTCTTGCATCTTCTAGTGAGAGGCTTTGATTACCACTCAACCCTATGTGCTACCAGGGGTGTGTATCTGTCCCTGGCTAGTTATTGTAGTCATTTACAGTGTTGGGGCTGCTTTTCTGGTGCACGCTGGTCTCTTAATGAAGTGTCTTGAAGATAAGCCATGGGCCCATATCAGTTCAGAATCTGGTCTGCGGGGTTTCTGAATGGCAATAGGTGTTTAGGATTATAGATTTTTCTCCTTAAAACTTTGACTAATACATCAAGAATTCAGTTTTATTTAGATGTGATCACACAGACCCCATAATCATTTAAGCAAGTGTTTCAGAGATACCGCACTACATACTTACTCCGGGGCAGGGAATAAGCGTATGTGATGGGAAAGCCCTGCTAGTGTTAACGCCTCCTGTAGTGCTGCAAAGTCCTGGAGTGACGTGCAGCTAAAAGTTTCCCTCTTGATTATCTGTCACCTGAGGAGGAAAATGCCATTTAGCAGTGATACCTTGCTGTTATTTCCTTCCACTCTGTTTCCTGATCTCGTCTGTAGGAAGGCTGTTTGGGAAACATGCTTGTTTTGTGTTTATCCTTTTGAAGAGCTACCTGAGCACTACTGTGTGATGCTGGACCATCCTCTGAGAGAGCTGGCTCCTGAAGTCTCAGGTAGTTTTGACCACCTTGTTAGTTAATAGCTGTGGTGTATAAACCATTTACTGACTTACCTAGCTTGAGCCCAGATCAAACGATCACATATGGACATACTCAGCAGCTTGTTCTATGCTTAGTAATTAACAATTGTTTTTCAAAAAAAGGACGACTCAGAAGGCATAGGAGAAATTGAAATACAATTGCAGAGGAAAAAGATGCTTTTTGAGACAAATGAACAGTTTCCATACATTCTAAAGCTTTTGAGGTAGCTGACTGCGTCTCTTTAGGTTTCTCATCATCTTGTAGACTAGAAAGTAAGACAGAGGAAACACTGAAACAGAAGTAGTATGAGGTTACAAGCAAATCAAATACTTGAAAAGATGTGTTCGCACACTCCTGCATAAAACTGAAATTATAACAGGAGAGGGAGGGACAGACAGAAACCAGCAATGTCAAAAAAAATGGACTGAACAATGAAATGAAACAGTTCCTTTCAGAAAACACAGATACTTCTTTATTCTAGACTTTTTTTTTTGTCAACATCCTTGCAGTGGGGAAAGGAGGAAATGCTAATGGCTTCATCTGAATTCAGTATTTGATACTATGGTCCTACTCCTATCTTTAACACTTAAACTTCTGTACACTCGCACACCTTCCTTCACAACTGCCTCAGGTTTTTTTTGCTCTTTGTGTGAATATCTTGAATAACTGCCAAATTGAACATTTTAAATTATTTCTGTCACCTTGCCATTGCTACCTGGTTCTTTCACCTTTTCAAAAATGTTATCTCATAACTTGAGCTAGCATATACAATAAAACTAGTGATATTTTTCTGCCATATGATTAAACTTTGAACAAAACTCTTTGGGGCTTGTGTATGCATGAGCTATAATTCCTGCAGGGAGCTTATGGCCAAGCTTGCAGATGACTAAATTGATTTGTTTCTAAAAGTGCTGAATGGGTAGATGGCAAGACTTCCCACCTGTCTCTTACTTGTCTGATTTTTTTCTTTTAAATATTATTTTTCTCTAGAATGCAGAGCAGATCCTTGTTCATGTTTTCATCTCTATCTGGGCAAGCTCTCCAAGGGTGACCTTATACAAGAATTGTCTTTCATTTCCATGAAAAGAGCTTATCTACTAAGGAAATCAATTGGCTTGAAGAGTTGATTATATTTAAGTAAGATTATATTTGACTGAGATTCTACAGGAGAATTTAAAAAATTAAAATAAGTACAAGCTATTCAACTTAAAACTGTAATAAAAATGCTTTGTCAGCAGCTGATGTTTTTTCATACTGACAAATATGTTTGCTATAGTATAGGTCTCTTGCTCTTGAAGTTTCCTAGTAAAATGAACAGGGTGATTTTTCCCACAGAAATCGGTATTCTGATGAAATCTGCAGATCAGCATAGATGAAGGAGTTGATCTTACCATGTCCCTTTTCCCGCAGGCATTGTTCCAGCACCCATGTTTGGCTTGTGGTGGGTGGGGGTTGTGTGTTGTGTTACAACACATGAAAGGGGAAAGAGGGTTTGTGGTAGTGCTGGCTATGGCGAAAGACGAGAGGAGCTCCTTAGTACTGGAGAAGTGTGCCAGAGGGGGAGAGGACCTGGACATTTTATGTCTTCCATTAGAAGAGGTGTCTTTTAGGGAGGAAGCCAAAATCAGCAGTGGGCAAGGTACCTGCTCTTTTCCATCCTCTCTGAAGGAGGAGGAAAAAATCAATGATAAGCTCTGGTACATACACTTTATAGCCAACAGACTACGAGATGTTCAATGACATGAAAGCACATCTTTATAAAGTCAGAATGCATTTCTGGTTTGGTCTGTGGTTACCACTAAAGGCTTTATACTAATGCTGTTATTGGGGGCAGCTGCATTATAGCACTACTTATTTATTCACTGTGGTGACAGTTACATTTCATGTAGCAGCTGCTGAGGCCGTGACTATTCAGCAAGGGCAAAATGTGATAAAACTTCAATGAGGTTTTCTTCTGCAATATCAAGTTTTAATTTTTTGTACAGAAACAAATATTTTTCTCCTGCTGTTTTCAACTTTTGCCTGTAGTATTATCAAAGAAATTCAGTAGCCACTAGTTAGGAATGTCAAATTCACTTTATTGCATTTGACTTGTGCTTGTATCTGTTCCAGATAAATAACCAGCTTTGTAAAACCTAAATGCATGAAAGGCATTATTATGATAGAAAGAGCCCACCCCATGTTCTGAACACTTTCAGCTTTTCTTAATTCCTTTTAGTGTAATGAGGGCTTAGCCTCTGGGCAGCGAGAGGAGAGAACCCCAGTGCAGTATACAAATGATTTAGGAAACTCTTGGCACGTGCAGAAAATAGTATCTGCTCTGGAAGGCTTATTGATTGCTTCTAAATTTTACCTAAGCATTTGGTGGGGAAAGGGCAAACTCTGCCTTGGAGGATACCAATGAGATGCTCAGGTTAGTGCAAATGTGACCAGAATGTCTGTGGCTTTAGGGTCTTTATTCTGCTGTTATTCACCTGAGGTTTTTGGTGTAGTCATTTCTGTTTTGCTGGAAACTAGATCAGGCATATCTTTGGGTTGTGTTCTTTGGTTTGAGGGTGTGTGTTTTTTTTTGGTGGGTTGTTTGTTGTTCTTGTTCATAGGTTTTTATTTTGGTTTTGGTGGTAGCGAGTTGTGCTGCTGTAACTGAAAGTCCTGGGCTTGGTTCCTGCTGGCAGCCATGCTCTCATGAGTAGATCCAATACATTTGGTCACCAGTGTAAAAATATATGTATTTGCCTGGGCTGCATTCAGCCTGGCAGGGGGAGTATAATGAAGTAGCCAGGCATGTGCTTGCACAGGCTTGTGGTGGCTGGCTCTAGACAGACCTGCTCCCTCGTTGTGGCAAAGCTAAGGGTGCCATGGGCCAGGCTGCTTTTGGGAACAGACTCCAGGTTAGAGCATAGACAATTCACTGTCTTGTCCCCATCTGCACGAGGAGTTTGGCTACTGCCCAGCAATGAATGACACTTGCAGGAAAAGGTGGTTTGGTTCATTTCTATGAATGTCATGTTCTGTCCTTCACTTTAAAGCTGATACTAACCACTCTATTTGTATTATATACTTATTTTCCTCTCTTAACTCTGGAGGACAGTTTCTGTAACTACCAGCAGTAGACTCTGTAGACACTAAGCAACTCTTCCAAGATGACAGATGCTGTACGTATAATCAAATCCTGCCATAAGTTGCTACCAAAGACTTTTCAGGCTTGCTCGCTGTTGAACCATGGCAGCTCTAGGAGGAAATACCTTTGATTCAGGATTTGCTGCCCTTCATAAAGGAGGCAGAGTTGATACCTCCATTTCACATGTCAAAGGTCCATGAAAAGCAGTGACGTTCTGTCTTTAGTACATATGGCATCCATAGGACACCAGTAAAGTGACCAGAGTAAATACTAATGTGCTGTCTCAAGGTGTTGCCCTCTCACATCTCATTTTGCACGAGCTGTTACATAGCTGTAGAGATGGAAAACAAACTGCTATATTTAACTATATTTTTAATATACATCAGTAACAGACATATGTTTTATGTGTTTAGCTGTAATTAACACTCTTCCAAATCTATATTATCTAGCTTTCTGTAAATGTTTATTTTTGTACAGCAGACTTAACGTCACATTCACAGAACTGGTTGGAAACTTTTCGACAAAACAAATGTCAGAAAGTGGCAATTTGTTGAAACCAAAACTTTCTTGGGGAATGTGGCTTTTTCTAAGAAATCCTTTTTTCCAGAAAAGCTTTGATGTGTCTTCAGTGTGGTTTCTGGTCTGAGGAAGAAAGAGACTGCTACCCTGGGCTGTGGGAAAGGGAAGACGCTGATATGGGATGTGCCCTGTTTGGCAGAGCAGGGAGTGGATCCTGGTGAATCTCATCTCTTTGAGTCAGTTACATCCCAATAGGGAATGCAGAAATCTTAATTCTCAAACAGATCCCATGCGGGTCTAATAACAGCAAAAATTTATTAAGCTTCTGCAAGTAGTAAAAACCCTGTTTGAACTGTTGCTGGTTTTGTGGGATAGCTGGCACAGAGTACTGCACACAGAGCTCATGGGCAGCACTGAGCACTCGCAACCTGTCTCTGACTGCATGGGCAGGTCCTGGCTCCTCTATCAGCTCAGCCATGCTTTGGAAACCAGACCTGGCCTCCGTACGGAAATGCTGCCTGACAGGGTGGTACAGGGATGATTCTGTGTGAGAGGGCTTCCTCTGGGCCAGGAGTCAGGGGTGGAATAAACAATGCTGTCTTTTGCCAATCTGTCTGAATATACATGGGGGAAAAGCCCATTCTTCCCCCAAAATCTCATGGTCATTTAATTCCTTTTGAACTTTGGATACCAAACATAAAATGCTGGGCCTGGTTGTCTTCACTCACACTGGTCTCAAAGAGCATAAATTGACAGGAGCTGGTAAGAAGTTTGCCAACCCATTTCTCTACCTAAAGGGTTTATAGCATAGAGGGGGGGTACTAAAACATCTTTCTTTGCTCCCCAACTCATGATCAGTAGAAGGCAGCTGCCTCTGCTGATCGCTGGCAGGCCCCAAGGAAGGGTTGCATTCGGGGGAGGGTGGGACAGACTCACAAGGATGCTCGTGAGCCAAAATACAAGTCTTCATCAAGTAAAAGCAGCTCATACTTGCAGGGAGCTAGTGACAGAGCTTGTCTAATTTGCCTTGAGTGCATTTATTTACCCTCTATTTTCTAACACAAAAAGCTGGCAAATTCTTTCCCTATGGAGAAATTTCATAGAAATAAGCCTGCCCTGTCTCTTCCAAGACAAGGTGTTTCTGCTGTGGGGTCCAGTGGAGCCAGAACTTGATGTGGTTGGGCTGCCTGAGGCGTTCAGAAAGGTATTTGTTTCCTTCACTGGATTATGGAGGTGGCATTGCTGCTTTTCATGCTTGCTGAGCTTTCCCTTAGGACTGGAGCTGGCAGTTCACTTTTCTTATACCCCAGGCACATAAAACAACTTTTAGTTTTTTGGAGCCCCACGTCTTAGCTGTACTCTGTGCAGCTGCTCTCCTACGTGACAAAGGTAAAGAAAGCATCAGCATTTCACTTCTGGCTCCCCTACTTGTTGCAAAAGTTCCAGTAAATCAGTGCTATATTCTGTGCTTGTATTGCATATGACTTTTTTTCTTTTTTTTTTTTTTTCTTAACCTCTGATCTCTGTATCTTTGAGACGGGATGCCACGGTTTCCATCATTACCTTCCATACACAGGTCTGACTTTGAAACACACATTTTCACTATGGTGAAACCATCTGCTATGTGTGGGGAATTAGCAGTACTAGGCATAATGTTTCTTTATAGCTATCTAGAAATGTGCCCAAATAGTGCAATGTGATCGGGCATAATAAGATTTAAATGCCTGTTCAACACATAGACATGCAGTAAGGCCATTTTCACATCATCTTGCATTGCCTTGTATTATGTTGTATTGAATTTCATTTCAGCTTTCGTTTGCTGGTGTCATACAGGACCTCGTGTTGTTTTCATCTCTGATGCATGTGTTTTTAATGATAGTGTTCTGAGATTCAGATATAGTTGAATTTACATGAACTGCTCAATGCATGTGGTATAAGCTGCCTTGCATTTACTGGACGGTAAAAGCATACATGTGGGTAGATACTATAGAGTAGTAAATGTGCTGTAAATCCACACTTAACCTCCCAGGTGGAATCTGTTTGTGGAGTCATATCTAAGGGTTGTCAGGAGTTTGAATAATAATAGTTATAGTTGCTTTTTTTCATAAATCCACAACATTTGTAGGGCTCTGAACTTGCTGTATACTTTTTTCACAATTGCTATCTGTCTTTAAAGGCTTCTATTTCTTTTTTTTTTTTTTTAGCATGTCTCACATACAAACCAGGGTGCATTATTTTCGTACAGTATTGAATCACACATCCATGGGCATCATACAAAATACTTTTTTTCCCCCGATAGTTGGTGGCAATTCTGTGCATTTTCAAGCCTTAGGTCCCTTTAAAATATTAACTAAGCCCTAGCCCATCATTTGTAGGTAACTATAATCTGTAACTTGCAGAATTTAAAATTGAAGCAGAGAGGTTGACTTGCTGCAGATGTCAGTGATATAGCAGTAAAGCACGAATTAATAACTGCAAGCATCCTTAGAGAACTACTAGTGCAGAAGCCTGTTAGGCATCTGAAGTATGGGGCTTCCCAGCTCCCAGATCTCTAAGTTGCACCACTGATCTTCATATCTTTCCCTCTGTGTTTTTCCCATGTCCCTGATGATGACCGTTCATCAAGTGATGTATGCTAAGCTGTGAGTTATGTTCCTGTCCTGTCAGAATATAAAAACTACTGATGTTGAAAGATGTGGGGACACCTTTTGCTCTCTCCCTCCTTCCTGTTTCTGCTAGCCTAGTTGCAAATTATCAATGTTGAAAGAAGTCATGAGGAAAGAAGGGAGAATGCACGACTGAAGAAAACTTCAGATGCTAGAAACCTGATAAGCTGCTAATGTCCTTTTGCTTCCTGGCAGGCTGTATGGGACCAGAAACCTGTTTTGAACACGCTATTTCTAATTTTATGAAATGCTGCTGGCTGAGAAAAAGACTGTTGAGGCCAAAATAGTGGTTATAAGATATGCTTTATCTCTTTTTTTGTCCTGGCTGGTAGTGTCTAGAACAAAGTGAGTGTCTCGCATGGATCCTTGGTGTTCTGTGCAGAGTTATAGGGAAATGCCACTCCATTCTCAGCACACTGGAACGGCAAGCAGGAGTTCTCTCACACACTTGCATATCACAGATCAGGTGCTCTCTGTACCAGCAGATTGACATGCTCTCTAATAATTCTTTCCATGTCAGAACTAATACATGGTAGGGACAAACATGAAGAAACCTTCACCAAATCTACCTGGCTCAAGAAAATAAATATTGTTGACCTTGAGTTCTGACCCATTTTCCTTCAGTGAAATTATGCTGACAAGAAAAATTGAATCAGGTTTTACTTCCCTTTATAACGCTTCCCTGCCACTACCACAAACACAACTTCTAGCAGGAGTGGGATCTTGGCTATGGAGCATTGCAAGTGTTACAAAGGTTCAGCTTGGCACCATGCTGAGCAGTTAGAGAACATTTCTCTCCATCTCTACAAAGAGAGGAAAGAAATACAAAAATCCAATTGGAATCAGTGTTGTCGCTGAGAGGAGTGGAACAGTCTAAGGCTTATAGTTAATAACAGCAAGCTATGTTCATCTGCCATTTGTCAAAGTGAAGTACTCTGAAAAGAAAGATGGCTATTGGAAGAGTTTCCACAATAATGTATCAAAATACATGTTGAAAACATTTTTATGTCCAGAAGAATGGCCTGAATCACCTTTATGCTTGCTTCTATTTGAAATCAATAACTAAAACTTTTTGCTTGGCAGGCTCACACAAAAGAGGAGTACTGCCATCCCTTGAAACTCCAGAAATATTTTTCTCATCTCTTTCTCTAAACCTTTCAAATATATTTGGGTCTGCATTGGACCTAAGCAGCATGAAGCATTATGCTTCACATTTTCAAGGGATCTATGTCTTACGGGGGACGTTGGCTGGGCCACAGCATCATTCAGTCCTCCTTCAATTGTGCCTCTTGGATGTGAGCTAGTGCTACAGCCGGTGAAAGGAAGCTCGGGTACTCCAAATGCGTTGCTCTCTAGGGTCCATGTGGACAGCTTTTTGGGAAGGCAGTGCTGTGAGCTGGAGCATGCTTTCAAGCCCATTTTGTGCAAGCTGCTAAGGGTGCATGCAGGATGCTTGGATGCTGCTCTCCAGTGACAGATTCAAATGGGTACCCTAGAGCCAAAAGGCTTTTATTCTGCTCTCCCTGTGCAGACTTGAGTCCTCATGCCTTGGGGAGGGTGGTACACAACTTCTGGCAATGCAGCTCTTTCAAAGGTAAGCACCAGACTGACTGGAAAGTGCTGAATTGTGCACCCAACAATTCTGGGCATTTTGCTTTAATGTTTCATGACAAAAGATGTTACCGGATTATATAAAATTATTTTGTGGCTCTTGGCTGTTTTTCTTAGTTTTTTTTTTTTTTTTTTCTTCTTTTTTTCTTGTATTCCTAGTCAGTTGCTGAGTCTAGCAAGGTGGTTGGTCACAAAACCCCCACATACTGATCAATATAAATGGTAATGGTAGCCTGACTGACTGAGGTGTAACCATGCAGATAAGAAAAATATTGCTGCCAAATACATGGCTTTCCTAGCATGTGCCAAGAACTCTTTTACTCCTGTGCTGTCCTACAGCTAAAGGTAGAATGGACAAGATGTGAGGGAATGAAGAGGGGGAACGTAACGTTATCCTTGTCGAACACGATGGATCACTTCTGTTTGTTCCTAGAGATATGTGGGATTACATTTAGGACTCTTATGAGAAGCAACCGCTGAAGTCAATTCCACTTTCACCTAGAAAATGGACAGACTGTCTCTTGGTGACAAAGACCCTCTGACAGGTATCAAAGCAAGTGAAGCTTGCTGTGTCACACTTTGTGGAAAATAAAGTTGGACTCATTCTATCAATCTCCTTCTCTAGCACTGTTTTTTCTTTTTTTTTTTTTTTTTCCCCTACTGCACACCCCAGAGGATGTGACTGTTATTGGATATATTTGTTTGCCATTTCAGTTGAGTGAGAAGTTTTACTCTGGTGCTGTGGCTTGTTTCGAGCCCCTGGTAGGGCCGTGTTCAGCTGAGGTTTCCTTCTGAGCCCATGGGGGTGTGCGTGCACACGTGCAGAGACTGCGTATTGTTGCCAGGCACAGTGAAAGCTCGCCGTTATTCCTGTCTCATCTCCATGACAGATTTATTTTTCTCTGCATGGTTACAGTGATTCTTGCTCATGTTCTGTCCTTCTTGGTGGCATTAACCTCCCCCTCTGAGGCTAGTCTAATGCAGGTGGTGCCCTGCTCATCGGGTTACAAAACTGGCCAGGAAGATCTTCTTTGATGCTGGTCAGGGGCTGCTGTTGGATTCCTTGGCTTTGTTCCCTTGCAGAATAGTGGCCCGAATTTCTTGACCGCTTCTCTGAGGGCCCTGCTTTGCTGCTCCAGAGCATGCCAGCCTTGTCGCCTGCGTTGCAGCATCTCCTGCAGCCATCGGTGCGTTGCACAGCACATGGGTGCCTTGTGCACCGTGCTCTGTCAGTCCTCTCTTCCAGACTCTCTGGGAGACTTGCAAGTTCAGTTTCCCATGTACTAGATCTATGTATTTATAAGGAAGTAAGTAAATATGCCATGAAATGCCGCTGTGTTCTTCTGCAGTCTTAGTGGCTTGTCCGATGTCTTCTTCCCCCCCTGCTGTTATGGCCAAAATGTTTCCAGTTTCTCTCCAGAGCGGGTCTTGCCTGGCTCCATCCCAGGGGTGGCAGGACATGTGTGGGTGAAGCAAATGTGTTGTATTTACTTGGTGAAATTCTCTGGCTGTGGGTCTTGCTGGGGTGTTTTTCCCGAGGTTATCCTGGAGTGATGGGGGGAGCCCCGCTGCTCACTGGAAAGGGAGATAAAGAAGTGAGGCAGTAATGATGGCTGGTTAACTGGGCTGTCTTACAGGCAGTGGCTTGTTTATGTCCCCAGTGAACCAAAACGTAGGCTCAGGACTTGGTTTGCTTTCAAATGCTTGTGTAGAAGATCTCAAAATGGAGCCAAAATCCCCTCTAAATAGGGCTCCCTGGTTTCCAATTTAAAGAACATCTGAGCTCTGGGAGTCTGTCACAACACAAACCTGGGCTGGTTACTGCAGTCTGATATCAAAACCCACTGAAGCTTTCCATTCTTATAAATGAGCCTTTGGGATCTGTCAGAGCCACTTTTGGCCAAACTGAAGGTGTGCTGGTAGTCTGAATAGCAGCACGGTCAGCCGCAGAAGGGACTGTGAAGTGACCAGGTACCCAGTTTAAAGCACTAGATAAAAATGAAACTGCTTAAATAATTTAGAAGGAAAAGAATTTGACTTCTTGTATTCACTGATTCTCTGAAATAAACCCAACTCAAACCAGTTTTGCAGTTTAAAAACACTAATTTAACTCTGTACCTAGTCATGTAACTCTTGCTCGTGCATTAAGTGCTCAAATAGTGTTACAAATGATTCTAGCCCTGTTAGCAAATATTATGCATATTATAAGAAAGCGCCTTCTCCAAGAATTTTACCTTTATTTTGCTCTTTCCAGATCCTGGAGTTTCCAATAAGATCCTGACAGTACTTTAGGTCTTGCTTAAATCAAGCTACTTGGTATTTGTTTGTCATTTTATTAACACAAGTTTTTTCCCCAAAAGTGTCACCTGTGCATCCTGAAATATCTAGGGCAGTGCCTGGGCCACCTGGTGCTGCAAGCAGTAAACAGCCTTGGTAATGGAATTGATTCCTGCTCAATGAAGAGGAATGAAGGAGTTAAAACTTCTCAAAAATGGACTGTAGCTTGAACTGAACTGTGCCGGTGCTAAGCCTCTGAGATCTATTAGTTTTGACAACCTCAGTTATGCTGGTGCTTCTCATCATCTGTAAAGTTAACAAGGGCTGATAAGAGATGATGAGGCACCACACGGGTTTGTATTTCAGAACTCATAAATATTTCACAATACCATTTTTCTTACAATCAGATACATTAATTTGTCGACTGTAGATGTTGCTGAATATTCACTTGGTGCAGAGGTTTAACAAAGGCACTGCAAGGATAAACATTTTTAAATCAGCAGATAGAAGCCATGGGTTGTGCTGTGTGCTCAGCTGTTACGTGTTTTCAAATGCATGTTCTAATTTTACTGAAATTGTTGACTTTTTGACCTGCTTTCTTCCTTGAAAATATACTATGATTCATAGGCAACCCCCTCCTCCAGCTGTATTTTCATCCCTTTTTGGTGTGACTTCATAATTTCATACTAGAGAGTCAGATACCCAAGAGTGAATTTAATTTGAAACAAACATTACTCTTGGCAGAACAATTTTTACAAGGGGATCAAACAATGTAACACACAATTTTCTCAGGCTGCATGTCACCTGGAGATGCCTGCAACTCAAATTAAGTAAAGGTGATCTTTGAAGCAAAAAAATTCTATGAAATATAGTGTGGACAAACTCTTCAAAGTAGCAGTTTTTCTTTCTCTTGCTATAATAAGATGGAGCACACAAATATCACTTGATTAACAGCTGCAGTATTAATTTCCCTTTTTGGTTGCTTGACTCACAGCAAGAATCATGTCAATGCAGCAGAGAAGCAATTAAATTGATTTTAATCTTTGTCAGAGAAGATAACATGCCTCTTTCTCTTCTCATTTAAATAATTAAAGTTTCAGCAGGTATTATTTCTGGCTTTAAAGAAATTGGTATCTTAATGTAATAGAATCCTTGTAATTATACACTTAATGGGTCTTAATAAGTTAATCATGGTTTTTCATTTAAAATGTTTTTTTACTTATTAAACTTTTATTTGCTTTGATGGTTATGCTTTTAAGAGGGTAGAAAATATTTTAAAAAGTTCTAAAAAAAAAGCTTCACATTTTTTCTTGTGTTCTTACATGGCCTTTCAAATTCATTTTCAGTGGAATAGTCAGATTTCAACACATGCTTTAAAAATTCTTATCCAGTGAAGCTTTCTGTTATGCTACAGTTAATTATTTTGTTGAAAAACTTCATATAATGAGGAAAAACAAATATTCTTTTATCTTTGTTGTAGTGCAAACTCCAGTTCAGCTGGAGTACACCAAATATTTCTTTGTCCCCTTTGATCCAAGCTGTTAGGCAGTATTTGGGGTCCTCCAGGTTATTCGCATTAGGTGGAAAAGTGGCTGGTGGAGTCAGGTGTGTCTTTGATGTGATGCTCTGTGCTTACCCAGAGCGCGTGTACCGCCTCTCTCCCCGCACCCGGTAAGGAGATGCGGTCTTGCCTTGCAGTCCCAAGCTTGCCTGTTCAGGCAGCGCTTTAGCCCCCAAATCTTTCTCTTGGTAATGACTTGACATGGCGAAGTATCTTTATTTCTTTTGTTTTGAATTTTTTTCCCCCTCCACTCACAGCAGGATGGCCAGTAGTCTTATGTTACTGCTTCTAGTTTTCTGGCTGGGAGAGTCTTAACCCCCTTTTGCCAAGAAAAAAACAGCTGCAGCAGACCGCGTTTCTCTGGAGTGTGCACGGATGCTCTCCGCTTCATAATGACCAACTTCATGCAGGAAAACCCATAGTGAAAAGCTCATTTGCCTTTTAAAGGGACAGATGCTTCAATCTGTCTGGGGAGGACTGACCCTGGGGAGACCTGTGGCTCTTGGGCTGGGTCCCAGGAGTCCCCTGGCCCTTCCAGGGGCTAAAGCCAGCCCGTGGAGCCGCGAGCAGCTTGTACTCACCTAGGGCAGGTGATTCACTGGCATGGAGCTGACTTCTGCTTTGGAGTTGCAACCCATATCTCTTGTGGTTCCTCTTCTAGTGGCGAGGCGAGGGGAAAGGCAAAAAATATCGAGGATGAACTACTTTGCAAGGTTTGGTACAAAGGACTCTAGAAATATTTGGGAAAGTGAAGACAGTTCCATCTGGAAATCTTTACCTTTTGAGAATTAAAACTATACAAAAAGAAATAGTGACTGGTCATGTGAAGTTCCATTTTAAAAATTGTGGATGTCCTCCAGTACAGCTAATATACTTTGTATTCTCTAAGCAGAAATTGAAAGCTCATGTGCCTACTGTATGAATTTCACATACAGTGGATTTGGTCATGTTCTCTGAGAATTCCCAGGTGCTCGGTGACCTCGGTGGAAAATATTTTGTTTGTAACTAGCATCATTCAACTTTCCGAGTTTGCACTGAAATCAGTTATGCCCTAATTTTTTTTTGAAGGGAATTTTTTTTCCAGTATAAATTATTGTAGTGATGAGCAACACCACACACAAGCAGCAGGGAGCACACCAGCATCTGATTTATGCCCATGCTCAAGAGCAGCATTGTATTTCTCTTATTTATTACTGTATCATTAGGGTTCTTATGATTTTTTTTCTTTGTCTAGAAAAGTACTTCATATTTGCTCTTTGCTTCGAATAGATATAAAGTCTTCTCTTCTAAAATACCTTGTTAGCACTGCTGTGATTTGGAAGCTGTATTAAAGCGACAGATTTCTTTTTCTTCAGATTTCATTACAGGCAATGCTCAACTGAACTTGGTCAGAGGGGTAGACTTAACAGACAGTAAAACTACATGAGTGATGCTCGTGGGGCTTGTGTGTATGTCTCCATCCCAAGATACTCAAGTGGTTCAAAAAACCAGCAGGAAAAGCAGAGAAAGGCACTTGTTCACAGTCTCTCTCAGCCTGATTCTAATATCTCTGCAAGTAAAGTTACTGCAATGCAATTGCTGGACTCTCAAGATTTACGTTGCTTTGCTTGGGAAAGGCCTTCATGTATCTTTTGAGCTCTAGATCTGGCTGTGTCTGTTCTTAGGTATGCACGCTCCGGTGATACAAATGTATTATCATAACGCGAGCATGTAAGTAGAGTCTGTTGTTCTCCTTCATCTCCCGTTTATGAAGGGAACCGGCAGGTTGGATGGGCGAAATTCATGAAGGAAGAATTCCTCTTTTCTGTGCACAAATAACTTTGTGCAAGGCTCTCTGTGCAAGAGCCTGTTGCTCCACAGCTCGGGCAACACCTCTATGTTCTGCATAGGTGCAAAAATGCTCCTAATTGAACTTAAAATCTGTTTCATGGGGTCTAATATGACCAATTAACTTAGTTTCATCTCATTTATGTCATTGTGCCATATGGTGTATGTGCAGGCAGAGATTTAGTCCAGGCAGAAATTTTATGGAAGAGAACAGCAAATGGGGACGGGAGGGAGAAACAGGGTGGTTAATCAACAGAGACGGGGCTCTTGATAAATACATACTGTTTACCCTAAATAGGGAAAAGATACGTAACAGATGCTGAATTCTTTAGCACACTTGACAGTATAACACACTTGATATCAACAGAAGTATGAACGATGTAAGTGATGTAGCATATAGGAAGGGATACTCTTTAACTTAGAACCAAGTTGGAAAGGATATTGCTCGTTGCCTTGCCTACCGAGTCATTACTGTGAGCGTTACAGGCAGTCTGCAGATAAAAGATAATACTGTCTGAATGGACTGACATTAGCAATTATTGTCTATATTTTGCTTTTTGTTTTTCCCCTTTCAAAATCTCTGCTCAAAATATGATTGCAATTTCTTTCCTGGTATAAGTTTTCATAGGACAAATCTACTGTGCCATGTATTCCCAATTGCATCCTAAGTTTTTGATCAGAAATATAGAGAAATAAACTTTTATCAGAGTGAATTTGGGGACGTTATTTAAGAACAATCTCTCTTGGTCGTCTAGGGCTCTTAAATGTCAGCCAGTGGACATTCACCACTAGTAGTACAGTGCAGGAATTGTTTAAGATGTTTAAGCAGTGCCTCTGAAATCTGTTGGTTTTTTTTTTGTTTTGTTTGTGTGTTTTTTGGTTTTTTTTTTTTTGTGATGAGCACAATTGTGAAGGCTTTCAACTTTACTAAAGAACATGTTGCAGGCTGAGATTTCCTTATTTGTATAGTTCTTTCAGTGCCTTCTTACATGTAGGACAAATCCAGAAGCCCCAAACCAGGAACCCGAATTCTTGCTTTCAGTCAAAATTTCCATATGTCTGACATAAAATGGTTTGTGTGATGAAAATCACATGGTAGCAGGCATATTTCACTGATAGATGGTTTTGTTGTATTTGATGAGGTACAATTAGGAACCAATTTGGCAGAAACCCTTCACCCTCCACATAAGGCAGTCATATAAAATATTATAGTCGGCAAAAATCTATAGCAATAGTCATAATGACTTATGAAAAAATACACAAACTTGCATATCATATATAGCAAACCCTCAAATCTTAGTCACTGGGTGTGTGTGTGTGTGTTAATAATGCCCTCGGTAACCATGTGTGACATACACTTATCAGAATGCAAAAGATTTTCAATCCTCTTTGTCACTTCAATTATTTGAATATTTTATCTAGGAGTCAGTGATTGAAATCAGCTGGAGTTTCTCTGTTTGGAATGAAGCTGTACTACACCTCACAGTTTATCCATAGTTGAGCTGAACAGCCTCTGCAGGAAGACAGATTTTTTTTTTTTCTTTTTTTCAAAAGCAAATTCAGATGTCCTGTTAGTAGCATAGGTTAAAAACATTTCTCAATCGTAGATGCAATAATTTCAGTCCAATAGCAGTATCTTACCTTGCCTTCATCTACCTCCTCAACTATTTTTAAGATGCAGTTTGAGAGGTTGATAGGTTTTAGAAAAAGACATATATGGTATGTCTGCCTGATGACAGGAGAGCAGACTTGATGACCCAGGCAGTCCTTGCCCATCCTACCTTCCCGGTACACTGAGGTTTGGGGTAAATCATGTCTGGCCAAGCAGCGCAGCTTGCAGCAAGGTGGCCTTTGCTGAAAGGGTGCCTGGGCTGGGTAGCAGCTCCACAGGTCTCGATTCCGGTGCACTGTGCGACTTGGGGCATGTGCTGCTTTCCATGTCAAATACGGAAGCATGTCTCACGAGTTCATAATGCGTGATGTCAGCTAGCTAAGATGGAGCATTTGGGAGCTTAAAAAAACCTAAAAAATTAATGGGTTGATATTTCAGGTGTATTTACCTTTTGTGACCTGCAGGATGCTGACAGCTTGTACAGGAGGGAAAGGAAACTGGAACTCCAGGTCTCAGTCAGGCTTGGTTTTCAGCATCTTGGGCAACTGGCAGTACCAAACGCTTCAGTGGAAAATGTAGCGCTACTAGTACTAATAGCATAACATAGTTTACAATACAGTTAATTTGTGTGTTCTGGACTGAGCATGGCTGCCTTACTTTTGCCCTCCTTGTGAAATGGCCCGTTCTCAATACTATGAATAGAAAGTGTTTAAAGTAGCAGTGGGAGGATGTAATGTGGTAATAGGTGTGATGGAGGGCAGGCATCTGTTAAAAAAGGCAGAATTGTGGTTGTCATGCAGAGGCCTTTAGGGCACAGTAGTTACAGTAATGGTAAGATGTGAGCCTCTGGGGAAGAAGTAGAGAATATGTACTGACAGTTAGATTTGCTTTTCTCTGCTTTTATGTATTTGTGTTAAGTTTTACTAACAGTCACTGTTTTCTTTGCCTTATTTCAAGGTTTTATTTTTTTGTGATGCAGGGCTTTGGTTGGGTGGCAGGCAGGGTAAAAGTGTGGTTGCTCCTTGTGAAAGGATATATTGGTTGAATAAGAGATGTCTTGCGTGCAGGGCTGCATACAATGGCTGCTTACAATCCAGCAGCTGCACACACAATGTGATCCACCAACTTTTGTCTTGTGTAGTCTGTGGTTAGAGTAGTGGTTTATTCCATGGTTAGGTGATGCTCTTGTTCCTATGAACTTGACCCTCACTTACATGTTTGACTTCTGACATGACCTCGTCAGCATCTGGCCAGTTCTGGTCCTACTTTGTTTAAAACACCTAGCTGTTACAGATTGGCTCCTGTTTCCTTGTCTCACATGTACTTGGGATCCAGTAACCACTTTTCCTCATTTGGCATCTCCCAAGAAGGACTCTGCAGCATCCACTCTTTTTGGATAGGATTCCGTGATTCTATCACTTTGACTCCCCAAATAGTCCTAGACTCTCCCTAGGTTTGCTGCTTGATCTGATAAAGGCATGCTTTCCTTATAGCTTTGGTTACACCTCTTCAGGGAGAACAGAGCAATAAAGGACAGAAAACCCCTTTATCAAATGAATTTCTCATTCACAAGGCTTAAATGAGAATGGGGGACTTGCAGGTTTGTGGAAATGTGATTGAGAGCATGAGCCCTGCTCTGTTCTTTCATTTTTGCGAGTCCTTAGTTTGATGCATTTCTTCCAGCTCTCCTATTGTGTTGATAGTGGTAAAATGGCTTCTCTTTCACAACATGTGCATGTAGAACAACTCCTGGTTCATTCTTTGCTGCTTCATTTCTGCAGGGCAATTTTTGTGTACCATCTCCTGATGTGTTTGTACTGTGACAGCGACAGAGCCATAACCACCTGAAAGTTAATCAAGAACTGTGCTATGGGTGACTCTGCTCCTCCACAGTGAAAGGTAAACCACAACTGATAATCATCAAATAAAATGAAATTCTGGATTTGCCAGATACAGCCCAAATGTTATTGCAGTAACTTCTGCAGGCTCATTTTATATGTCGCTTTGTCCACTTTAAAATGTGTTGCCGCCTTATATCATTTGGAGCACTATGTGATACAAGAATCTTTGAAAAGATTGAAAAGACAGCTGCACAGGTGCTCCTGGCTGACCTCTCTCATTCCATTCATTATATTTTATGTCATATTGTGTCACCTTTTATTCATCTCTTCACTAGTTAACTTTTCCCTCCTTTTTAATTGCTCATTATAAAGAGGTTTTTTCCAAACTTGTAGTACCTTTTGTTGTACCTCTGTGAACCTATTCTATTTTTGCTTTGTGTTTTTTTTCTTAAATAATTGACCATGAAACAGTATGGTATCAAGATGAGGAATAATGATATAATAGCTCCAGTCATCTTCTCTGTTATACAACCTAATAGTTATCACAAATGTTACGAAATGCATCTTCAGAATTCATGATATTTCCAGGAAAAAGAGGTAAGAGAAAAGGATGCAGGAGCTGGGGCATGCAGATACTAACAGAGGAATAACTTCGACAGAAATAATATTCTTTCTCACCTTGCTGTCTTTTTATGTAATTATGATGTGTTTGTCTGCTGTTCTTTATGATTTTTTGTTGTGTGGCTAATACAAGTGAGCCAATTTCTGAGATTTAGCAGGTCACAGGTGAGAAAACATGGGTTTGCCTGAGCTTTCTTCTCAATCTTGCTGTCTCCTAAAGCACCATGTGGTCTGCACCTGACACTCCCTTTATCACCAAATCTGTTCCTGCTCAGTGTTTGTTGAGGGGAGCTCCTGTACAAGAAGGCAGAGGTCTCATCTCTCACTGACTTCTGCTTGATGGATACTTGATCAACAAACTGAATGAATGATTGAGAAACAATTGTGACACGCAAGCAAAGGGCCCAAAATAAGAGCATTTTATCTTCCTATAAATATGACTTCAACATTTCTAGTTTTGGAAGTCTAATTTAAAAATAATTCAGTGCTTTACTGTTTAATTCTCTTGTGCTGTTGATCTGGGAGACTTCAAAGCTACAACAAAAATAAGGTAATAAAAGCAGACAATGACTTTGGTTATGTATTGTGTATCATAAATATTTGTGTCTCTGACAGGTTTCATTTTAGCTGGCTGAGGAAATATAACTTGCTGAAGGCGGTTACCTTTGTTCGAAGCCAACTGAGACAGCACCAGCACTCAGTAATTACAGCCGTACAGTTTCCAGGAGACTCCTTCTTCACCAGATCTGTCGTCTCATGTCCCCATTTGTATCGCTGTTCATTATATTCAACCTGCTGCCGTCACTCCGGAGCTTTCAAAAGGTATTCTGTGGGCTATCGTGCTGCAGGACGTGGATAATGAAATAGACGTGACTTGTATTATAATCGGCTCACCTAACTTTCGTTTGGCTTGAAAAGTAGACTTAATAAAAGCAAGAGTGAAAGGCATTTTATGTTTTTAATAAGGAGTCTCATATGGTATTACCTGCTGTTTTTCATTGTGTGTATCTTCTCATGGTTTCCTTTTGAGGCACCTGACAGAAGAAGAGCAGTGAATGTCTCTTAATCTTAAAGCTTTTTGAAAAACTTCAGTGGTAATCAACACTACTGATCAGTAATTTCCAACTGCAGTAAGAGTGACTTAAAGTTTTTACATCTACATCTTCAGATTTTTAGGTGGATAATTATTTGCTGGTGAACATAGTCCTCTTCATCAAAAAAATCTACACACCTCAGAATAAAACATCTGTTTAATCACTTAGTAGCAAATTTGTTTTCAATATCTAATTATAATCTTGTAAAAATCCCTCTACCCTTGCAGTGTCTCAAATTGTACTGTAAAGGAGCTAAAGGAGTTTGTGCTGCTCTGTCCTGTGGCAGGATGGAGCTACCCTCCACATAAAGCTTTAGAAATTCCTAGAAGTGTAATAAATGGAGACAAGATCAAACAACAAAACCTGAGACCTGGGTGTGACAAGAGCACTGAAAAATAGCTTCCTAATGTAAAACAGAACTCTTTATTTGCTGTAACCTTTTTTTTTGACTAGACAGTCATTGATAAAGGTGATCCATAGTGTAGCTTCAGGGAAGCCCCATCCTTGCTGCTGCCAGGTGCTGGAGCAAGTCCAGAGGAGGGCAACAAAGCTGGTGAATGGTCTAGAGGGTATGTCCTATGAGGAGCGGCTGGGAGAACTGGGATTGTTTAGCCTGGAAAAAAGGAGGCTCAGGGGAGACCTTATTGCTCTCTACAACTACCTGAAAGGAGGTTGTAGCAGGGTGGGATTCGGCCTCTTCTCCCAGGCAACTAGCAACAGGACAAGAGGACATAGCCTCAAGCTGTGCCAGGGGAGGTTCAGGTTAGACATTAGGAAAAATTTCTTTACAGAAAGGGTTATTAGGCATTGGAATGGGCTACCCAGGGAGGTGGTGGAGTCACTATCCCTGAAGGTGATGAAGAAAAGACTAGATGTGGCACTTAGTGCCATGCTGTAGTTGACACAGTGGTGTTAGGTCAAAGGTTGGACTTGATGATCCCAGAGGTCTCTTCCAACCTAGTTGATTCTGTGATTCTGCGCAGACCTGGATCAACATGTGCACCACAGCACAGGTGAGAGGCAGGATGCAGGCCTGAGGGCAGGATAAATTAGGTGAGGTGGGGAGGTGACCTCTGGAGGAACTTCTAAATAGAAATCTGATTTTGGAAGTAATACGCATAATGGTAATAGCCCAGTTATGAGGAAGAAAAGCCTTGTCCCGCAAAATGGGCAGCTGTGCTTTCGGTGGGGTAGGTTCAATAAATGCAGGCGTGACTGATGTGATTGCATGAAAATCGGAGCTGGCTGAAAAATACCTGTCTCACTCTGTAAAAAGTGAAAGTGCTGTTGGTCAGTGGTGGAAAGCACTTCAAGGGATGGGCAGCTGGTTACCTTCCCTTTAGATTAAGGCCATCTGTGCTTTGGTGCACCTCCCAGTTCTGTTGCCACCTGTTCTGGATACAGAACCAGAGATGCACCACCAAAAATGCTACTTGCCAACTCTGACTGTTAAATGATGGTATTAATTTTTCTCCTTGTCGCATCTAGTAATAGAGTCATGTTGTGTAGATGTGTATTTTGCACCTACATCTACTTGGTATTGCCCTAAACTCTACTTGAAAGCTGAAATTGATGGAGCCCTCTGCTGCTCATAATATTAGTTGCTTAAAGTACATGGTAGCATTACTAACCATTGCCTTGTTTTGACACTTCTTGATGGATTGGTTCAAGTACTCATGTCAATATTTTGTTATGTAAATGTCTTTTCAGCTCTGCAAGAAGTATGCAGGCGATAGCTAGATTTCAAGTCTGTCTACCTTTGGGAAAGGTATGTGTATGGAAGACAAGTATCTTCTTGATCACGCAAGAAGATCTTGTCTTCATATGTTTATAAATGCCTGAAGAAGGAAGTGGAGATATCTGCTGATGGCTTTAGACAAAGACCTAGCCAAAAACATTTAATAAAAATAAATGTAAGAAATATTTTAATTTAATTTATTGCTTAAGAGGAGACCTGGAACAAGAGCCCTGATTGTGGTCTTTGGGACCATACTGGCCTCTTTTAGCTCCCATCCAACCCCTCCCCCTGAAAACCTATGACCTATCATCCCTTCCCCACTCATAGACTCCAAGATTTCCTTAACTTGTTTCAGCTGCACTCACACCTGACTACTCACTGACCTCTTATAATCCTCTGTTGCTCCTTCCTGCAACTCGCAACCTGTTCTGCAGCCAGCAGCAAAACCAGATTTTCCTTTCCCTGCTGAAAAGCCTTGAGCTGTCTCAGAGTTAGTCCTTAGGAACTCGGTAGAGCCCAGCCATGCCTCAACCGCCCTTTAACCACTTTCACTTGCTTTGACCGCTTGTTCTCAACTTTGCAATTGTCATGGTTGCAGAAGGTAATGGTCTGTTTTCAGTTCCTTTAGCCAGGCAGTGCTTCTGTAGTGTGAAAGGGAATGCTGCCTCACTGCGTTAAATGGTCCAGCTATTCAAGAAGTAGCTATCCTTTTTAATTACAGGAAATTGAGTGAAGTATGATTTGTTGTATTATGTGCTGATTAGCAGAAGTTATAATGCATCTTTTCTACAGCTAAAAATATTTCTGTTGAATACAGTTTCAAGAAAGTCTCTGCAGTGGGAAATATTCAGTTCATTTACAGGTTACTCTTCCACGTGTTGCTAAAGCTTTATGCTACTTAGGCCAGCTTGGTAAAGCTGTTACTCTGCAGCTGTGATTGGCAGCTATGTGCTTTACAGCCAAAAGTGTTGCTGGACCTTTCCACTGGTGATGGTCAATACCTCTGTGGTGTTGTGTTACCCCTGTGTTGAAAAGGACAGAATGGTATTAGCCTAAATGCTTGGCCTTACAGGGAAATGCCTTACTGCTTCACACCCTGTGTAGGAGGACTGCTGGACACTGAAATGGACATAGTTCATTCTATTGATGGGTTATGGTGAGGTCTGAGTTACTTATGGAAGAACTAATGTTCCTTGGAAATGTCAGTCAGAACTTTTCATTTTAATAACATGCCTGGTTGAATTCAAAACTGGCATTTTATATTGACATTGTGCATGAACTGACATGTCATTATACACATGCTAACCTAGATTTATAAAATAATAAAATAATTGTGGTTTAAATTCCCACAAAATATTGATGGAAAAAGTGTTATACACTTATGGGAGTAGCTTACTTGCTAATGTGTTTGTCATTTTTTACTGACCTTATTGTGAATGCAACCTTGCTGCAGGCTCCTGCAAATTGGAGCTCTGCTACAGTATTTCTGTTAATACTTGCAGAACCACATACTTACTGGAAGAGCACTCTATTCTTCCTCCCTTGCTTCTGGAATACATTAGCCTAATAACCAAATGACAGTCTAGAATAATACATCTTTATTGATGTATTTCTTGGTTCCGCTCTGTGATAAGGGGCACAGTGTCTTCATTTAGGCAGTGTACGACATTGACAATTTCTCTCTATTTCAGTGTTCATCCACCTCAAGGAAAACCAGCCCAAATCAAGAGGAAAAAGAGTTTTCCTTTATTTGCTGTTAAAATAAAGCTACGTTAAGGGAACATGAAGTTTGCAAAGGTATGCTTTCAGTTGGGGGAGGCGATTCTAGGATTAACATGGTCAGTGCCACATGATTTAGGACTTTCATACTTATGCATTACTATACTGCCTTTTGTTACAATTTGCATATTATTTCAGTTGTACAGTAATTCTAGTAATGTTATTTCAGTTTAAAATGGTTTTCAACTGTGAGAAAAGTAGGTCTTTCAGGGGATACTAAAGACAGAAGTCTTATTTCTGTATTTCCTAAGC
The DNA here is from genome assembly GCF_013368605.1 of Nyctibius grandis. NCBI lineage: Eukaryota > Metazoa > Chordata > Aves > Nyctibiiformes > Nyctibiidae > Nyctibius > Nyctibius grandis. The sequence goes on along the minus strand of NC_090665.1, from coordinate 30,282,777 downwards.
CAGAAAGGGTGGAATGATTGAAAGAAGACAAGCGGGGTGGTACACATTTGGAAGAAGGTGGTGGCTTTTTTGGTGGTATGACATTACTTATCTCCCAGAGGTAAGAACTTAAAACTGAGAATGAGGTCACTTCATGGCAGATCCTCCACTGTAAAGCAATTAAAAATTGGAAAAGAAATTAAGCAGCTGCATGGCATTATTGTCCAACTTCGAAAAAGAGCAACAAAGTGGTTGACCTTTATTTGAGCTCTTTTAGCTTGAATTGTTATTCATATTTTTATTTGACTATGGTATTTGATGATTTTAGGCTGAGAATGTCTCTGAGTTTTATAGAGTTAAATTACGATTTTATTGTTGTGGCAACAATGTTATTGTTCTTTTTTTAACTCGGTGAAACAACCATACTAAAACTATATCTATGACTGGGTGTCAAAGTCTTGATTATGCATGTAAATAGAATACCACATTTTCAGAAGAGGCTGCACGCTTACAAATTCCCCTGACTGTTGGCTTTGTGGTGTTTTCTCTTCCTCTGTTACCTAACTGTAACTTGCCTCCCTGCTGGAGGGGTTTTCCTTTGTACTGGGTACAGACAGCATGATGCTGGTGACTTGTGTATATCTCTGTGTGTGCTTGAGGAGAGAAAAAAAAGCAGAGGGAGAAATGGCTATTTTTTCCCTGAATTTTCAAACTTTGTCATTTCAGTGCAGGGAATTTCTACTCGTGTTCCAATAAAACAAAGTGGGATGGCAGCTAGAGAAATTATCCAAGGAATTTTTTTAAAGATAATTTGTTGGGAATTTACATGGAAAAAAGGAGAAGCAATTTAATAGAAATATGCCTCTGAGCAGGTAAAGTCAAGTTCACCTGAAATGATTGTGTCGGATCAAGGGCTGTGAAGAAATACAGATGAGGTGACCAAAGTTGTCCTGGGCAGTATGCATAAGGGTCATTAAAGCCAACCTTCAGTTACAATAAAGAATTAAAGTTCTAACAAAGTAGGGTCGGAAAGTGAGAGAGGAACTGAAACTATGACATTTGTCTTTGAATTTAAAAAGGACACAGAAATTGAGGGAGAACAGTACTGAGGCGCTAAGGGATGCGCAGGGATCTTGTAATGATCTTGTCATTTGTATTCTACGGTAATGTGCAGTTCTTCCCTTCCTGCAGAGATTTGTATTGAAATTACCTGTATCTATTCTATTCTAATAAAACTGCTTGTAATTAGTCGGACCTGAGTTGGATTCTGAGATTCACTTTGGAAAGAAAAATAGAACTAGCTGTTCTCAAGTAAGATGAACTTGGTATTTGACTGTGGAAGGGGCTGAGTTAGAATAAAAGTCCAATAACTTGAGATTTTGGGGAAAAAATAGAGCATGTTAGACTTCCATCAAGTTAGTTTGCTCCTGTTTCTTTAGAGTTTTTTCTGGACTGGTGAATAGAAACATTGCAGTTCATGCAAAAGGGAGTGGCTTAAATGTCTATTGGAAAGAACAAGAAAAATATGGTGGTAGGTTAGTAATGCATACTGAGTTCAGAAGCATTAGAATATACACTTGAGAGTTGAAAGTAAAAGGCATTTTCGTTCAAGTCGCTTATAGCATTGAAATACAATAACGATATTTTAGGAACAAACGTTACGCATTTTGAAGAGGTAACTTTTAAAATAGTTCAATAGTTTTCACATGATTAATTGCTTTGGACTTGAAACCTAATAGATATTTTTTTCCTTCCTTTTTAGAAATGTCAAAGGGAGACATATTATGAACAATAAAGGAAATAGCAAGACAGACTGTGTTTCTCTAGTTCTTTCCAGAATTATGTATAATTTTACTAATGTTATTGTTCTGTACCTGCCCACCCCCTCTTTTTATAGCTGTACATGGATTAATGTGCTAAAACAGGAATTTAATTCAGGGCTAAGCAAATTATTTCCATGGAAATAGCAATATTGTTGATGTCCTTTGGTTTGGGAAGTGTTCTAGAAAATGCAGTCCATCACTTTTTCATCAGTCTAGACACAGGCCAGAAATAATGATAATTTTTGCAAATGAATGCAGTATTAATAGGAACCTTTGTACTTGGATTTTCATGATTTTGAGCAGCTGCAGTTTGAGGGGGGTGCGTGTATGCGTGTATCTATATATGCACACATGGATATAAATTTAAAGTTGGATTTTTTTACTACTTTGGTTTTTCTTAAAAAACAGTAGATGTTCATCAAGCCTGAAATTTCCTTTGAACAGCTTTAAGTCTGCAAACTGTTCAGCACCATTTGTAGTCTTAGCTAGTTCCACTTAAGTAAAAAGTAAGCAGCATGGACTATATAAATGTACGTAGTCTTGCACGAGACTAATGGCTTTCTTGAGAGATTATTCACAAGCAAAATTCTAAATAAATTTAAATGTTTGAAGAGTAAGGATAAAGTAATATCATACTCAAAAGTTGAAATTTGTGTTCTATTTCCGTAGCATTGTGTGCACACACACTAGTTTCACTGGTGGATGCATACTGATGGTGCTGGTAGAGCTGAAAAATTATACTACATCTTGGCTAGAAGCATGTTAGCTTTCAGTATGCTTCTGTCTGATTCTCTTGGGTACTTCCAAATGGCAAAACCAACATGGGAAATGTAAAGGCACCATAATTTGGTATAATTATTGTACTTATTTATTGAGAAAAACATTGAAAATACTATTTTGCTGGAATTATTTTGTATTGTCTACACTAATACATATAAAACTTATGGCCCAAAGACCATTGCTAAACTTTATTTTTTTTTAAACATAAGAGAAGGTAAGGCATTCCCTTAAGTGTCAGTGCATATAAAACACTATTTACAAAGCCTTTATATAAATTACAGTCTTTACTGATGAGGCATATTCACATTGCTGCTCAATTTCTTTACTCAGGAGACCAATTTATTATGCTACCTCAGTGCTAACTGTTTCTATTGACATCCAAGTCTGCTCTGACCAAGCAACTGTGACAAGTTGTTTATTGAACTGTAAATGGGCATTGTCTGACTCTAAACAGTGGCTTTATCTAATTATGGAACCACATGCATCATTTTAGTCCAGTGTTGTTGGTTATATAAACAAGATTTTAATGTTATTGAAAAATTAATTAAAGTCTGGGTATGCTGTACTACAGTGAAAGATATTCTGCATTGTAACTTTATAGACTTGTAGCTCATATCTGAAGTGAACTGATTATAATGTTCTGACTGCCGTTTGGGTACTATGAATACCTGAGAAAGGACAAAAGACAGAAGCGTCTTATAAGAACATATAAAGGAGATGGAATAACTGAACAAAATCTATTGCTTATGCTTTAAAAGAATCTGATGTTATCAAAATGAACTCTTAAAAAAACCCAAAAAACCCAAAAAAAACCCCAAAACACAATGATAGAAGAAATACAGGTGTACTTATGGAAAGGAAAATTGGATCCTCAAGAAGTTAACTTTCTGGCTTGGAAGTAGTAGCAAAAATTGAATAGACCCACTTGAAAAAACTCTGCCATTCTCTCCATTGCTTTGTCAGAAGATAATTGAGTGCAATCAAAGCTTTTGTCTTCAGCTGTCAGTAGGTCAGCTTCTCTAAGAGAGCTTTACCCAATAATCACAGGGAGAATTCAGAGGGTTTACTCTCCTTTGGTGTTGTATTTTATTTTTATTTTTTCTTTGACAATAGGAAACTAATCCAAACTTAATGAACTGTTTTGATACCACAGAGGATATATAAAGGGAAAGGAAAAAAAAAAATGGGACTATATGTGTGTATTAAAGAACTGAAGAAGACTAATGTGTTAATGTTCTAGTAATATAAATGAAACATTTGTGAGTGAGGGCAGATCTCCTTTCCAGTGAGAACTTGCACAAACAGTGCTCTTTGTAAACAGAATTCACTTAATCTTTATTGCTGAAAACTTTTTGGATTGCTTTTAAAGGCATTGCTTAATGATCTTGTATAATTGGTTTCATGTGTTAAATCCCTATTGGTAGTTTCACTGTGATTTTCTTATGAAATATGAAACTCATTAAAATTTAATGATGAATTAATATTAATTTAATCAAATATTTTAATATTAAATCTGTTAATATTTCATCTTCTACATGGCTATGCAGATTTTTGAAAGCCATTCCAGTGTTTTCTGACAAACTACTCAGTTATACAAGGACCATCTAGAAATCTTTTTGCTCATGTGGTCTTTGCGCAGTAGTCAGGCTGCTTGGGTCGTTGGTTATTTTTATTCAGCCTCTAGAGTGAATGCAAATTAGATGTGGGACACAGAGAAGCTAAAGAAAGTTTACCAAACCTGATGGAGTCTGTAGTTTCCTTGTACCTGGCTGGAATACACTTGAAAAAAAGCCCTGCATGATTTTGCAGGTTAATCTGTTTGCAGCAGGGTTTGACTCGTATCAAGCCTGGCATGCTGAGGCACCTGAGGGCTGTCACTGACAAGGGGCTGTGGGGAGATGGACTGCCACCGATCAGGTCTAAATGAGTCAGTTGCATGGAGCTGATAAAACCAGAGATTTACTGAAGTAGACAGGCCTGCGCTAAAACAAGCTCCTCTCTCGATTGAAACCCTGTCTGTCACTTTAATCAGTCATCTCCCCTGTCAGGCACAGTCAGCGGAGAGGCTGGAGCAGTGCAGGAGGTGCAGCTGAGGGATGGCATAGGGTGGTGACCAGGCCAGAGCGGGGTGGCCTCCCTGTTGCCCACTGGGCTCTGGTGAGCAGAGGCAGTGCCATGGCATGGTGCTGGGGGTGTTTTGCAGCCCAGATGTGGTCCAAGAGGTGACAGGTAGTACTAAAGCAAGATTGTTTTTTCCACGTCATCCATGCCTTCTCTTGTGTTTTTAATACAGCATCATTCTCGCATTCTGACTGTGCTTTTTTCAGTAGCTGGAACAGTTTCCTGGACAGACATATGGGCTACAGAGGTGACAGACCTGTCCTGCTGTAAAAGTTGTAGTCAGGTATCTTATTGGATTCTTTCCCTTCACCAAAAATAAGTTTAAGAAAATGCAAAAATACTTGCTCAAGATAGCAAACTTACAACAGAGATGTTACGTGTTGAATGTTACATGTGCCATTAGCCAGAACTTGATCCCTGATGGCAGGGTGCTGATGCCTGGCTTGGTGTCATGAACAATGTACCCTCTCTGCTCAGAGGAAGGTAGATGAAATCAGGGTTACTTTATTTCATTTTAAATAAATTTAATTTTATTTTTACGGAAACATGTAAGATGTCACGCTCATGTCACCAAGATATCAAAGGCCAAGGCAGTAGCAGAAATAAAGAGAAAAAAAAAATAAAAAAAAGGTATTGACCAGAATATAGCTGGCACTTGGTCATGGACACAGCACTCTGATGCTACTTGGCTTCTTAGGTGAACTTCATAGAGGCCAGGGTCCTCTTGTCCCCAGGAGCTCATGGGGATGAATTGGTAGGTACTGCAAAGCTTTATTTCTGGGAGCATTGAGGGTACGCTGATGGGCAGCTGTTCCTGCTTCCTGAAAACTAACCCCTGGGATTGAACAGGCAAAGGAGCAGTTAGATCAGGGAGTGGAGGAGGAGGAGTAGGAAGGGCAGAAGTAAATAATTAGAAGTAAATAGTAAATAGTTTACACCACTTCTTAGCAGCATCTATGGCTGCTCCTTCCTTGAAGGGCTGCTGTCTGTGTCCTCTTCTGGCATGTGGATGAGGCTGTAAAATCTTTATTGGTAACTCTGTGTTGTGTCCTCTTCTCCACTGAAGTTAGCACAGCTACAGCTAATGGGCCGTACAGCCTGGAACAGGGGAGCTCTTAAGAAATTCAAATCTAGCCAAGAACTGGAAGGAGGAAATACTCTGAAAACCTGGCGCTGCCAGCATCCTCTCTGCCTCTGTCCTTTTGCACAAGGCACAAAGGTCCTGTTTATCTAAGGGTTGTGATTAAACTTTGGGACTCTTCTGTTCACTGTGAAGCTTGACCAGGTCGTACTGTTCTGGTACAAAATATCATTCAGCTCCAGTGCACTAGGCTGTGCTTCCTGACTTGTTGGGCAGCACATCCTGAGGCCACATGGATGCATCAGGTCTCTGGGATTTTAAGGAGCCTAGGGAGCGACAGTAAAGGATGACCTTGCTGGTTCAGATTTCAGTGGCAATGAAAGCCATGCTACAAATTCAGCTGAGGGGACAGTTCTTGAGTCTTTAGTGAGTTGAACAAGTGGCAGTCAGATTTGGTTTGTGGCAAGTTACCTAAGCAGGTGTAAATGATGAGAGAGGAAGTAGCAGAGACCCAGGGTAGTGTCCGGGTTAGAGCTGGGACTTGTGCTTCTGAAGCAACACAGAACAGCAGTAGCTCAAGGGAACATGTTTGCTGGGGACAGGGTGAGTGAGAAGAATGGCTGGGTGTAGGGGCTAAGCTCAAGGTTTACCGTAAGGAACGTGCTGTGGGGATGAATAGGGCAGGACTGTGAGTGACTGTTCCCAAGAACTGAGGCTACATCCTCGCTACAGTGAGTTGATCGTTACAACAGAATTAAATAGAAGGTCACATATAGTGGATTTCACTGAAACAATGGCATTCCTCAAGAGCTACAAATGTTACAGAATTGCCAGAGAGGATTTGAGCAAAGGGAGAGATGGTGGGAATTGATGTTTGGGTGGGAGAAATTCAATTTGAATAGGAGATGTTTAAATGTCCTGACAAAGAAAAGGCTATAAAAATATATACGTGTGTATATATATATTTATACCTGTGTTATTTGACATCTGAAAACTTTGTTTGGGATTTCTCATAGGTATGATGTTATTTTAGACCCTGAGCTGATGGCAGAGCTGAAACATGTTTTATACAGTTAACATTGTAGTTAAACCTCATTGAAGGTGGTGGGTGTGATGGTGAAGATAAGTACTACCTTGCATAATGCTTAAGCGTAAAAGACAATTCTGCTGCTTCAGGGAATCCCCAGGTGAAGCACCAGCCATCGAAAGGCTGCCCAGCTGTTGAGCTGTGCAGTGTCAAGTTCCATTGGGCTGAATGCAAACATGGGAAATCAGAGAGTTACTTTAGGTACCTACGTCTGTGTTCGATAACTGAGAGAAAGGGCACAAGATTAGAAATAGGTAGAGTAGCTCTCATTGCGTGTCTAGCAAGAGAGGGGCTGATGGTAGAAAGTTGGCTTGGAAGAGGCTTGGAACAACAAGCAAAGGAAAGAAATGGGCTCTCTGTGTTCAGAAAGCAGGGCAACGTCTGTGTTCATGGAAAACCAGCTGCAGCAATGAAATGCAGGCCTTAGGTTTTCTCTCAACAGAAGCAGCATGCAACAGGCCAGTATTGGGTAGCAGCTCTAGATGCAATTCCGGCTTAGAGTTGGTGTCAAATTGGGTAACGTGTTTATGTTTTTATCCTTATTCAGTTCAGCTCTTCCATCTCTATTATTTTTCTTCCCATATGGAGCTGTTGCTGTAAATACATATCTGAATTCTATAATAATGTACTGAAGAAGCAATCAAGCAGTGAATATTGATATAGTAAGGAATATTAATATTCATTGTAAGTTTGTTGTTGTTTTTTTTTGTCAAGTTTGGAAATTTCAGTTTCCTTTTCTCTGTACTTTAGATTTAGAAATCAAAATCTATAGGGATACATGGACATAATGACAAATTGTGAAAATGCATGCAAAATAGCTTTGACCCTGGAAGCCCCCAAACTACAGCAGACAGATGTACTTGCCAGAGCCAGAAGTAGTCTATTGAATCATCCAAGCACCATAAAGTTAGCTAAAGCACTAATTAAGTATGGTCATCTTAAAAGAAGAGTTTATGCTTCATCTTGGCAAGGTGCCCATAAGAAAAAGATCTGTCACAGTCTTGCAGACTGCAGTAATTAAGATTTAAAATACTTCGCGGTCTAAAACAAGGATAGTTCAGACAGAGCTAACTGTTTAAACAATGTCCCTTATGAACTGACATTGATCTTCTATTTCTGACTGACATGTTTTAATTTTTTTTTTTGTGGCTATTGGCTTCTATGCAAAATGAAAAGAAAAACGGAAATTAGGAAATACCTATTAACACTTTTTATAGAAGGTGAGAGGCTAGAAAAAAATTATGTGGAGTAGCCAGAACATTCCGTGTGTAGGTAGCACAGAAAGTAGAAAATTAGATTTTGTACCTCAGAGCAGTTAGCAAGAAAGGTTATCTGTCTGGAGGTTTTGTTCTTTTCTGTCTGTGAACATGTGGTTCTACTGATGTCAATGGGATCCAAACATCTTCAGTCTTTAAGGATTTAAAGTTTATTTCCAAATTTTGCGTCTCGGCTCACATTCAAACCTGCAAGTTCTGGAGGAGAGAGATCTCCATCAGTGCTTGAGTGCTTCAGTCAAATTGCTTTAAGATTTTGATTAGTGAATAAATACAAAATGAAAGGTCAAGTTGATTGCTCATGCCTCTGACTTAAATAGAATAAACACAGCGTATATGTGTGTGATCTCCCAGTATAATTTTGGATAATGTGTTGTCTTGTTAGATCTCTCAACTCACACAATCTATTTTCCATTCAGAAAGGTCAGTCTAGTTTTAAGGATGCAAGGTATGTAGGGGCCCAAGACTGTGAACCTTTTTGTAGTGCCCTATTATTCTGCATTATATTTCTGGTGTAATCCAATACTTGTCTCGGAAAAGTCTGCCCTCTGGCACAGTCATTCCACTGTCATAAGAGTTTAGTTTTCTGTGATCTCAGTGGTATTTAACAATAAGGTCTGAACTGCATGTTTAGCAGAAGCTGTGGGAACATGGATGTCAAGTCCATTAATCACAGATAAAAAAAAATCTCCAGGCTGGACTGTCAGCCAAGGATTAGCTGTGCCCCCACTGCAAAACCTATTCAAACAACCCACCGATTAGGTCAGCTTGTCCTTCTGCCCTGAGATTTTTTTTTAGTAGAAACTGGCAGTTACAGCTATAATCCTTACAGTACTCGAGGCTGTGTACAGATATGTGATTGGAAGACCATAGGCTACTCCTGTGTAGTGTTTACTTCACCCATGTCAGGCTGACACAACTGCATAAAATCAATACAAAACGGTATGTTCTGAGCAGCAGATGAATGCACAAGTTGGAAGTGTTTCAGCAGCACTTTGATAGCAGCTTAGGAGCATGTTTGTGTAACCTAGCAATTAATTTTCGGTCTGACTTTATTTGTAAGGTAAATATTAGGTGTATATATTTATTAAAAGGTAAACAAGACCAAATTATTAGCATATTTCTAAATATCATCTAATATACTGCAAAGATTATTTTTTTGCAATGGTGATGTGACTTGATATAAACATGTCTGAGGGGCACACAAGGAAATTGAGCACATGCTACAGAAATGTCGACTGGTTTGGCTAATGAAAACAAGCAGTGTTTCTCTTGGTGGTGCCTAGTGAATTATCTCTGTCTTTTGAGTGACGTTGTGCTGACGATTTTGTGGTGGGTGAGCTGGGGTGAGTTCTGTGGCTTTTTTTTAAATCTGGTTAAAGAGGGCACAAAGATGTCTCAGAATCCTCTGTTGTGGGAGAAAGTTTTATTTTCCTCTACTGCAGCTCTCAATGTGGCTGTTCTGCATGGTTAACAACATAGCTCCAGAATCCTATTACTATGCAAAGTAATTTCAAATTATTTCGCAAATAAATTGCTCAGACTCTGTTGGATTTCCTGACTTTTTGGAGTTATCTCGAATTCTCAGAACCATTTGGCCCCATTCATTTTAATTTGCAGAATTATCTGTAATATGGAAATCAGTGTTAATTATTTCTCTAGCCACTATTGTCATCACTAGCCAAAACTGACATTTTAAATCTGTGTCTTATTAGCAATTCTGGTACAGAGTCACTCTTTCACCACAGTGCTGCGTGCGATCTGTGTCTCTGGCACTTTCACTGGCCGTCTTACTCCAGGCTGCCCAGGTGGTCAGTGGGAAGGCAGAGCGGGGTGGGATATTCTCACTCCAGTGTTAGATGCAGTAACGTGTTCTTGCTGGCTGGCATCTGCCTGGGCTTCCAGGGGCTTCTCAAGGTGCTTGCCTCAAACCATATGGCATTAGTTACTTCACATCCAGGCCTGGCAGATTCTGTCCCCTTCACCAGCTGCAAGGGCAGCTGGAGCCAGCTCCAACAAGCTCTGCGGGTATTTAATCTTGCTGTGGCTGGGAGCAAGTTGCTTGTTCTCGGCCCTGGCTCAGGAGCTCGCTTTGGACTGGGGTGTCAGGTAAGGGATGTGGGAGACATGCCCAAGTAGTAGCTTTCCGCACTGGCTTTTGGATGCGTGCTGAGAAGGGTTTTCATTCACATTCGTCCTCTTGGTATAAAGTATTCTTAAGGTGTGCTCTTGATTTTGTGGTTTGACACATTAAGATTTGTATTTAAAATTTAATTATACATTTATTAAAATGTTGAGGCAGAGTATGAAAATGCAAAATGAGAATTGAAATTAAATATCAAATTAGGGTTTGCTTTAGGGTCTGCAAAATTTGGTGTACGTAGGATACAGCTTTAAAATGTATAGCAGCCTTAATGAGTTCTCAATACACTTGTATTTCTGAAGCTTTTGAGAAAGGAAATAATTTTTCATTTTTGTTAGATAATGAATAATAGGCCAAGCAGAGCAAATTCTAAAATTTGATTTTTTTTTTTTTTTTAAAGAATCATATATATAGTAAAATGATGATAATGGAGCTTGTTTATTAAACTAATGTAGTGATTTTATCACTTCATTCTTGGTATCTTAGTACCTGATATTAGCCTGGTATGGTTGCCATGGTAACTGAACACACTGTTCCTTTTATTTGACCTTAGGTTCAAGCCCTGCTGTTGTAGCAGAAATGCCAAGAACACCTCCACTTTTATTAAAAACAAAACTATCAAATACATGCAAAGAGAAAAATGGGCAAAAAGAAAGGACAATCTGACATTACATTGTGAAACTGAAAAGGAGAGGGGCCTGCTTTCAACTAGAGGAGCAAGAAACAAACTGTTAGGATATGCATGTTCATATCGTGTTCTGTTCTTAAATTCAACTATGTTTGGGTTGATTTGCTCCATCACCATTATATTTACTATTCACTGTAGAAGTGGCTACCCTTTAAAAATTTGCTTTTATTTATTTGCTTTGAGAGCCTGTTGGATTTTTCTTAGAAGAGCAGCGTTGACCTGCTCACTGCGTACCGACTGACTGCTAAGGCAGAAAATGGTTGAAGAGGTCAGACAAGATTAAAATTAGGGTCTGATGAGAGGAGAGCTCCTGCTGGCTGGTGTTTGGGGACTTCTGTGTTGTTTCTATCTAACTTGGTCAACCCATGTGACTTTGGGGTCAGTAACTTTTTTGAGGCTCTGATTCACATCCAAATGGAATCCATTTGGTCTTTGATGCAGCCATGAGAATAGGGAAATCCTTGGGTATTGCTGAAGGAGATGCCCTTTCCTGAGGCCAGCTAGTGGGGTGGGCTGGAAGCAACTCCTGGGGTGATGTGGTGGGATTGGGGACAAGGGTGGGCAGGAGGGGCAGCAGAGGCAAGCAATCCTGAAGAGACACCAGGAGATCATCTGAGGTCTTGGTGGATAACATGAAGGAGACTTTTCCCAGGGTTTCAGTGGGGAATGGGCAGAACTTGGGGCAAACTGGGAAGTTATTGGAAGCTTCTGAGCTGAAGAGCAATCCAGGAGGCAGGGACAGAGTGGGCAGGCTGGAGGGGGGTGGTTTGTAGACTTCTGATCAGCCTTGCTCAAAAATCTGCATTTTCTCTTTGTGCAGAGCCATGTGGTTGTAGAGAGTTATTGCCCAGAGCAGCAGTGGGAGCTGGTTTTGTGCATGCTTTAAAGGCACAAGAGTAGTCCTTCCTTCAGGCTCAGGATGATGTGTGCTCCTGCTGCGCTTTGCTCCTGTGTGATGAGTTGCTCTTGTGGGATACTGTTGTAAAGACATGTTCAGAGCTTCTGAGCTGTTCCCTTGCTTGCTGTGGTTCCCAACTGCAGATCCCCATCTTTCTGTGCTACCTGGGGTGGTCAGTGTGGGGAACGAGCCTAGGGAAGAACTCCTGGCCTACTCTGGCCAGAGGCCAGGCCAGTGGCGAGTCCCTGCCATGTTCCCAAGGGTGCACTTACAGAGCACTGCGGCTGATTTCTTTTCAAATTTCAATTTTTAGAGGTGGCTTTGTTCTGACTGTAACAAGGTTAGTGAGAAAGCTTGTTTCTCAAAACTGGGACAGATTCTTTGTTTCCGAAGACCAGATTACTAGCAACACAGCTGGTTGTCATTTCTTAATGTTTCCTACAGATTGCTCTAGTAAGAGAAGGGTGTGAAGGAGCAGAATTTTTTAGGATACTGGAAATATGATATTGGAAAGAGTGAAAATTACCAGAAAGGATAAGAGCAAGGATATCTGGACATCAACTAAAGAATGACAAAGAACGATGCTGTCAGTAACAGGTATAAAAGGGAACAAGATAAAAGTTTATGAGCACATAGGAAATGAGAAAATGCTTTAAAAAAAAAAAAAGCTCAATTCTGCTACCTAATGGGAAAGAGAACAAATAATGCTTGACAAAGAAACTGATGAAATGCTTAATCATTACTGTGCTTCAGTTTTTACTAAAAGAGATAATAGTTACAGGCTGTTTAAAGCAATAAATCAATGAGAAGGAGAGATGAGAAGGTAGGAAAGACCACCTCAAAGCATACTTTGAAAATCAGGGTGTGCTCAGATCAGTGGAGCTGGAAACGTGTTGTGCTGAAGGAAGCAGTAATGTTATTGCAATCTTTGGAGAAATTATGGACACAAATCTACAATGCAGTGGAAAGGGGAAAACATGCTTCTCTGCCTTTGCTTTTGTGTGCTGTGCTGCTTTCAGTTTGTTGTTTTTGCAACTTCAAGGAACATGTCCACTTTGTAAGCCTTCAGTGATCTAAATTGGTTTAGGTTTGCAAGAAATGACTAAGATACCTGTTTATAACCTCAAACTTTCAATTTGAGAACCATGACAATGACCTAAAAAAAAAAAGGCTCAAGACTCAAGTAGACGTAAAAATTAAGATCTTGGTGTACTGTACACAGCATGGGTGGTTGTGCTGCCTGTGGGTCCAGAGAACACCCTTTTCCAAGCCATGCGGCAGCTGTTCCATTTTTCATTATTTATTGCTGCAGAACCTCAGTAGGGAGCATTTCTGAATGATGTGCTGCAGCACTTTCCACGCATCTACTGTGGGACATAATATTGCCCGTGTCAGCGACTGGCCAAATCAAAGTGGGTGGCTGGTTGTGTCTTTAGTATTGAGGAACAGGACTGTGGAAGCTCCTTTCAGCCATGTCATGCTGTCCTGACCTGGGATGTTGACTGAGGACTGTCTCAAGATTAAAAGAAATATGGGTGTATGTAAGCAATCTGTATGCAGTGGTCATTTGGGATTGTTGTAAAATTCTTCTAATATCAAAAAAAATGCATCAGGACTGGACACTGACAGCAAGTATGAGTTGAAAGCTAGACCCTTGGTTCTTGAGAACACTAATGCATGGTTGCACTAGAAGCCAAAAAGCTGGGAGAAACATGCTGGGAGCAGCACGGGCTTGGTTGGTCCATAAGGTCTGGCAAACTGAGAGTCAAGGATGAGCATGGCGGGGATCCCTGGAATGGTACTTGCCCTGCAGTGTCCTCATGCAGTGCATGAGGCCGGCCCAGGACAGTGGCCAGGGTCAGACACAGAGCAGTGATTGCTAGGCAAGTCCATGATGATGAAGCAGGTCTGACGTCCAGAACAGAGAAATCCTATGGTAATGAAGAAATGTAATCTAGGTGAGCTTTCAAGGTCTTTGACAGCCCTGAAAGTTTAGTGTGTTGTTTTGCACTGCTGTAGACTACAAGCATGGATCCCCTGTGGGTGTGTAGTTGGTTTTGTTGGCTTTTTTTTCCTCACCCTTTGAGACTTACAGCTATATTGGAATGTAATCAAAAGCTGAGAGTTACTAGTTTATTGTTGCATGATAGGAAGAATTCTGCATTCCTGGAGAATTATCATTGCCTTCAAAGTGTAAAATGTGAATACAAATTAGTTTGCAAATATCGTTCTAACATCAGTAATTTTCAGTTGAAGAAAATGTGAACAAAGTATAAATAAGCTAATTGTTAGTGTTCTTCCCAACACAATAGATTAAAAAATAAAAACAACCCGTAAGAAGCACAAGCATGTGAAAGTTTTTCTATGCTATTTTAACAGTAGAATAGCTTAGGATAGTTTGCCATGCGGTGCCCTTTGGTAAAGCCAGAACATCCTAATGTAGAACTTAGTCTTCCTTTCTGTTAGTATCATGGCCATGATAAAAGTTTGTGTTTTATTTTACAGTAGCAAAAAAAGAGAATAATGATCTGAACACTGGTGTCAAACAAAAAGGCTTTGCCCAAGTTTGGATGCTTCTAATGTATCTTTTAAAGATGCTCAACTCATCTCTTTGTCTCTAAAAGTGAGTCATAGATCTCATCCAATGAGCTGTACTTGCTTAACCCCTCCCAAAGCAGATGACTGCCCACTATCAGGGTGCAGCTTCTGGTCCTCGGTGTGTAGCTTTGGGGTTGTGGGATTTCAGGGTTGAAGCCTGTGGAAGGCCCTGGGCACACGGTGTGCAGACAAGTGTGGGGATCCTCTTTTTTCCTCAAATAATGTGTGGTGGAAAAAAAAAATCAAAAACCAAACCAAACCGAAAAAATCAAAACAGACCTTCCTTTTTAATAGTATTATTTGAATTATTAGATAAGCATTTAAACTTGGTTAAGCTGAATTATTTAGAATGCATATTTCTTTCCCTTAGGAATTCTTTGTTTATTGGAAGGTGGGTTTTTCCTTCATTTTTTCTTAATGCTGGATTTCTGCAGTAATTAGTGATCTTGATTCTGTGTCAGTCTTGACCAAGGTGTCTTTAGGGTCAGAATGAGAAGAATCCATTAAGATAGTTTTAATTGAGGCAGCTATTTAAAAAGGGAGAAAAAAATTCCTTAGAAATGCTATCATCTAAATGACCATTTCCTTAGGAGAAAAAAAAAAAAAAACAAATGAAAATTCTTTGTTAGTAAAGATAGCAAATTTCATGTTGTATTAAAATGCTTAATACATGCTAAGACTTCTATAGTTTATATTTCTTCTCTAGATTATTTTTTTTGTTTTTATTTAATGTAACAGTGTCTTATAAACCATAAACTCTCCTGGTGTAACTCAACCAGGAGACGGTTTGACTTAGAAGATACTGTTGCGTTTAGTAATAGCATACTACATGGCTGCTAGGACTAATGCATTATTAAAAAGCATCCAAAGAATTAAGTAAGAATCGAGAAAGAATACTTCAAAATTCTTCCAAAATAGTATTTCTTTAACTGTTTTTACAGGAAAAACTGCTTTCAATCTAGGTTAGATTTTAAATTTTTTTTTTTTGTAATATCAGTATTCTAGGCAAGAAGAATCTCAGGAGTATCATGTTTAGGATGGCTTTGGTTAAGATTTCTAATGCCCTTAGTTGCTCCTCTGTGTGATGTGTGCAAGGGTGACAGAGCAGCCTGTGACATCTGGTAATAGCACTCCCTTCTAAACAGCCTATGCAAGGAAATTAGAATATTGTCAAATTCCATAAGCATAAAAAGGGCATATTTGTCAAGATATATTTTGTATTATGCATTTATTCTTGTTAAAGGTAATCCAGATAATAACATGTTATGCTTAGGTATGTCTTTAAGTGAACTACGTTGAAGATACAGTTTTCTGTGGATTCAGTAACTCATGTGTGTTCTTCCCGTTGCAACTAGTAGAAGAGCTGTGTAAGAATTACATGAACTATTTAAACATAACTTGCCTTGTTAAACAAGAACATGATATTCAGACTTGTTCATTCTCAACTTGAATCTTTCAGGGTGTGTGTAGGAAGGGCATATCAAGTTCAGTTTTTCATGGCTTCGCTGTGAAATCAGGAAAACTTTTTGTTTCAACCCAGCTTTAACTCTAGTTCCTGTGTTAGCCTAAAAGAAAATTAAGTCAAGTCTTGGTGCTGTGGTACTTCTACTTGGTACAAATAAATTCTGGAGTGATCAGTGAGGTAAAAGTCAATTATGCATTAAAATGACCCTTTACATCTCTTAATTATTTTTTCATTTATACAATGTGAATTAGTGACAGAGCCCAGACTCTCCACCACAGTATGGATGACCCATGTGTACTGGCACTGATCATCAGCTGCTCTGTTAGCTCCTCGGGGCAGTTTCAGTGTCATAGGGAGGTGTGAGGCGTGATTACTAGAACTACACTGGTTTTTCCACTTCATTCTCATCTAGTTATCTGATCACTCAGTGGGCTGACAGCATGTCAGGTGATGGACTGGAATCAATAATCCCCCACCAGGGAGGATGCCAGGTTGTACACCTCAGTGTTTGGATTTGTTAGTTTTCAGAGAGAAACGCAGATTTAAATAGAAAAAATTCCCAAGTGAGAAAACCATGTGTGTCTGGTGTTAAGGATGGGTCTCTGGCATGAGGAGGATGGCTAGTGCAGTGTGCTGGGGTTCAGATGAGCTCTGCTCAAATTGTGGGTTTGTCATAGACATCCTATATATTTTTTTTATTGCTGTGACTGTTTCTGCTGACACGACTGTTACAAGAATAACTGTGCATCTAGTTGAGTCAAGAATTTTTTTTTTGACCAAAAGAAAGCTGTACTGTTAAATCCTGGTAAATTATAGTTTTACTACTTCAGCTAGTGGGGGTACAAATTACTCTTCTGCTTGTCATCTGCTTATCTTTCCAGAGCAACCAGTGTGAGAGGTAGAGTACCTCTGTGTGTGATGCCTCTTTCCTGCTGAAATCCTTAATGTTTCTGGGCTTTTTTTTTTTTTTTTTAAGACCATAGCTCTATGCAGTGGGTCATATCCAAGGCTGTGCCCATGTGGGTAAAGGCTCAGGCAGAGTGGCGCCCCTGCCCATACCCAGGCCCCCGTCTTGCTGCTCTCAAGCTCCCCAGGCTCTATCATGGCCCATGCCTTCCCTGGCTTCAGGCTGCATCTGCTGGGGCACCTGAGATCACTGGGGCAGATCAGCCCCTGGCTGTAAGCTACATCTTGTAGTGCCCTTGAATTTCGTCAAGGAAGGGAGAGCCTGCAGGGGTGGGCACCTCTGACTGTCTCCTGGGGAATGGGTTGGGTACCTCTCTGTTCAGCTCCCAGCCCACATGGGAAGCAGAGTGCCTGTGGGAGCCTTTTGAAAGGGGAGAAAGTAGGGATTTAATTGGGGAGGGTGATCCCTGCTACAGCTCTTGATTATCAGTGACCATTGTGCTACTGTCCTAAAAATAACGAGTAATAGGATGGTGCTGTAGCAATGGCACCACAGCTGGTGGGTAGCATATTGGACAGGAGTTTCTCTGAACTCTATTGTTCATCTTTTCATTGAAATGTGCTTTATTAAGGAATATATTGCAGTTTTCTTTCAGCATCGAAGATCCTTTTAAATTCTAGAGAAGTCACTGTAAGTTATGCTGGGAACTTTAGTATAGCTGTTAAGTTGGTGGCAGCTGTCAGCCTCACAGTTTGGGAACTTTTTTGATGGAGTACAAACCTTGAAAGTGTTCTGCATGTACAGCTCAAAATATTAACTCTGCTCCTAGGAAAGTGTAGACAAGGATGGTAAAGTTGCCAGCTGTCATTTTATTTCAGTATTTATTTATTTATAAAGTTACCCTATTGTCATCAAGCAAGTGTAGCGGTGGGTGGAATGGTGGCTCATTTTTAGCTGCTGATTGGTGTCAGGGCTGCATCTGGAGTTTTAAAATAGTCTGCCCGGTGCTGACAAAGATTTTTACCCATTGCAACAATCTGACATATTTTTAAACATGGCTTGTATTTTCTGTCATGTCACATCTGTGAGAACAGATCCTAGGTTATTGTATCACAATTAGACAGGTGTATCGTGGCCATTAGATTACCTTTTTGAGATCTACCATGGGTGTAATGTGGAATTTTACTCTTAAGACTAATAAAAATCAATGCTTCTATTATTACCAACACCATTTGCATTTTCTCTGTCTCAAAAAGTCTCAAGATGAGAATTCTGTAATAAAAATCAGGTTAGAGGTTTGGGGAAATGAAATGCTAAAATAACAATAATAATGGTAGAGGAGTTTAAAAGCTTTCTTAAGGAAATGAGGCTTGTATGGCTGTGCTGTTAGCATGTCTTAATAACTTCTGAGGTTGCTGGTCGACTTAGCAGTATTTGACAGGTGCAGAGAGATCTCGGAGGTGTTGAGTTTCTAGAAGTTTTGTAAGAATAAGAGTCTGTAGAGAAAAGAGATACGTTTGTACCCCAGCTCTGGGAAGAGCTGCAGGGTGAGCTCAATTTATGCGATCAGAGCTCAAAGAATTGGCAGAAAGGAGCCCTGCTAAGACTACAGCTGGACAAGTTTTCCCCTGATCTTTCTCTCTTATTTCACATTTCCAGGGAATATCCCAACCTGAGACAAGGAGCAGCAGGGAAGCAGCTTGTGTGGGGCAAAGATGTCCAGTAAGGGGGAGAGGATGTTATGAGCCAATCCCAAATTCAGGAATGTGATGCTGAACTTTTCAGCATCAGTTTCGACTGATGCCACACCTATTGCATCAGTTTTGGTACGATTTTGAGCTTGTGTGATTCTTCTGGCTCATTCCCAATGGGTCAGTTTGGACTGGATTGGGAAAATGCCTCTGATGGAAAGATTCTTTTTTTTTTTTGTTTTTGTTTTTTTTAATGGGAATCATTGCAGTATAGTCTGCTGTGCTGTCTGCAGTACCGGTGAAGGTGCTGCAGTGAGGGGCTGTGCTGCCCACCCCTGCCACTGCTTCATCGCTGAGTAGTGCTACCTGAAAGTGTCACATTCAACCACAGGGGCTGGCTGGAAAAGTTCAGCTTTCCACTTCTGTATGAAAACTTATCAGGTAGTTTATTATCCTTAATTTTCCTCGCTTGCTTTTATTAAAATAGGAATCATCAAATGACTGCCACAGTGTATTTCATAAGTCTCCGCTCCTTAATAGATCCCGATGTAATTTTGATACACATCCTCTTGGGTCTGGCAACTATAAAACAACTTCTGTAACTTCCACTGTGGCAGCTTTTCTGCAGAATCTGTTTCATAAAATGGCTCGTTAAAGGTCTTCAAATATTTCCTTATTGTTGCAGGCTTCAAAGTTACCACCCTGAATGGCTGCTTATACTTCTGCTCTTTCTTATGCTCCTTAAAAAGTGTATTTTTTTTTTATTAGGTCTTGTTCCTCAAGGACAGACTTGCTGTGCTAGGCTTGTTACAGTTTTAATAGACTTTCCTGTCACTTAGTCTTGTACGTGGGCCATGGAACTTCAGGAATCTCTGAGACTTAATGTTATTTAAAAAGTGCCTCCTGCTTCTTCTCTAATTAATTGCAATCAGAAAGGCTAGTTGGTGGACACATGGTGTCGCAGCTTCTGTGAAATACAGCCTGATGGCTATAAACATTGCCATATGTTCTCTGTGAAATATTGCTGTAATCACTGGCAACAGGAACAGCTGATAGGAGATGAAGGATTGGTTCTCTTCTCCTTTTTCAACTTTACTTTCAAAATCTGTGAAGCACTTCCTGATCACCTTAGTGATTTTTTAGTTGCTGCTACTTATAGTGGGCTTATTTTCTTCTAGAAAGTTATTTCAATAACTTTTATCTTTCATGTTACAGCTGCTAGCAGTTGCTTTGCATACCATGTCTATTTGCTAAAACCACTACTTAATCAAAGTAGGCAGTTAAAGGGAGTGTTTTCCCCAAATTAAACAGATAATTTTGTTACAAAGTGAAATAGTTCAAAAATTAATAAGAACTCTCAAAAGCTTGATAGTCAATGAACTGCAAGTTTTCATCTAATTACAAAGTTTCTGTTCTTTACGGTAACGTAGGTAGAAGGACAATTTTGGGGCTGAGGTGTTTACCAACTTTTGATTGTGGAAAAAGTGAAAAGTTTTCAAAGGTGTGATCTTAATTAATGTTAGTTTTTTTTTTTTCAGCCTTTCATCGTAAAAAGGGGTGGCTGTTGCAGTTTGTGGTAAAATCCAACAGTGTTAGTACATAACATTATTTCCTCTGCTGATACAATTTCATTACACTATAGCAGTAGCTTAGTAAGAAATATAATCTTTTAGTAAAACAGTGTATTTTGCATTGTTCATCAGCATTTCCCAAAAGCTTTCCTTTGCATGTTTTGCCTCTGATGTTAAGTTTTTAACACTTTGGCCTCCATTATAAGGATACCATTCATGAGAAGCAGCAATCCTCCAATTACTTCAACACAGCTAGAAGCCTCAAAAGACTGCTTCCACAATAAGTGTGATTCAATAAGAGAAAGGCAGTGCATTAAGCATGTAAAGTGTTTTGTGTCTCTGGTTAGAAGCATAGGTCTCTCATGGAGGTAAGCAAACAGGATTGATTCTGTTCCTTTTATTAGAATTGGTTTCTTTTTGGCACTGCTTTTCTGTCTCAAATTACTAATTCTAATAGGGTACTTGCTAGCTCTGAGAAAACTTTTTATTAAAGCAACAATGGTTTTGCATGCCCCTCTATACTTTGGGAGTTGTGGGCTATTGAAGCAAGTTTTGTCTTACATGCACAGCTCAGGCTATTAAACTGTACCCAGGTGATTGATCTCTTTAATAAAACCCTGTTCTTTAGTAAGGAAAGAGTGATAAAGATAAACAAATGTACTTGTTTGTCCAGTGCTTTAGAGATTGCGGTAACATAAGGACATCAAGAATGCCGTTTTAATGAATAAGGTAGATGAAACACATCAATTTGGACTTCCCTTTAAGCATGTCTGGAAACCAATATGCTTTAAGTTAATTTGATTCATGCTTTTCATTCATTTGTAACACCACGTGCATTTTAACAGAAAACATTTCATACTTAAGCAAAGAAAAGATCTGGCAGGTAGAAGATTCTGGCACTTTCTGCATGAGGATTGACAAGTGAGGAACA
This sequence comes from Nyctibius grandis, assembly GCF_013368605.1. Classification (NCBI taxonomy): domain Eukaryota; kingdom Metazoa; phylum Chordata; class Aves; order Nyctibiiformes; family Nyctibiidae; genus Nyctibius; species Nyctibius grandis. Next base: position 30,261,740 of record NC_090665.1, on the reverse strand, counting down.
ATGACTTTGCAAATCTGCTTTCCTGTGGTTCGTTGTGGCTCTGGCCCCTGCCGTGTTTCGAAGGACACACGTTACAAGCATGCCTGAGGCGGGTTGGCTGTGGTGCTGTGCAGTGTGAGGGATAGCTGGAGAGCTGCCCTGAAAATACAGGGCTATACAGATCACTACTGCTCTAATGCCAAAAATTCTCTGCTGTGCATGTATCAGGTCTGATTGTTCATTCATCCTCATGTTTTTCAGGAATAAGTCTGCTAATGTCAATAGTTACACTACTGTTTTTTTTTCTAAAGACAAGTGAGAGAGAGGGGGAAATCAAGCCTTCATTTTTTTTTTGCTATCCACTAAAAAACATTCTTTCCATGGCAACCCCTGTTTCCATGGTACGTGCTGTATTGCCCTTCAGAGTAGCTTTATTAAGAGACATATACACACACATGCTGTCATGTGAATGTGGTCGCATTTTATAGCACTCTAAAGGAAAACTACAGTAAAATGTCTTTTTTCTTAAGTTGTAGTGCTTTTATCATTATACAATGAGATGAAGGATTGTTGCTGCCTCTGCTTGGCAGTGTCATGGGAATGCAATAAAACATGATTCTTTCTACTATTGTTAGAAGGATATTCTTCAAACTGCTGTATTTACCAGTACATGAAGATCATTGTTTTCTAAACTCTCTTTGGGTGTAAGCTGGCAAACAAAGTAATCAAACTCCTTTTACAACTTTAAAAATAAATATATAATAAAGGTTTTCTACTTTTAAGTTCAGTGTGGGAAATAACAGAGATGTTAGCAAATTCAAAGGCTTCTCTTCCACTCTAAAAAGAAAAAGTGAACCCACAGAAATTTGTGCTGCCTTCTTAGTAATGACAGCTAGTAGAAGCTACTTTGAGTGTTTCAAATTAGCCAAATTTATAAAAGCAAGACCCTATACCTTCATCTTTTGACTATAAAGATGCAGCTGTAAAACTATTAAGTTATATAATTACCTTTACCTTGAGAAGGTTCATTATAATCACCCTTTTAGACTCTTCTACCTACTGTATGAGCTTGTAAAGGTCTCTGATACAAAGTGTGGTATCAGTCTTTCTCCTGATAGGCTAATGCACCTTGGAAGCATGTGTTAAGGTGACATATACAGCAACGTATTAAAACTTCTCTGAGTTTTGGAGAGCTGCTTCATGTGCTGTAGTTGTCTGGGAACTGCAGTCTGACATGGCCCTACAGCTACGTTTTTGAATCTGTTTAGTGTCTGCTTTTCAACAGTTCTGTTACAAATCTTGATTAGAAGATCTGCAGAAAGTGGAGTAAGCCTGAAAGTATACCTGTTTTCAAACAACATTGCTGCCTCATATCAGGAGTTGTTAATTTCAAAGATAACCCTGATAAAATCTTTGCAAGAAAGTTAGAGCGAGTCCTCTATGCAAAAGGATCTTTGCCTGTGGCCTAAGCTTGCAAAGGTGTGATTGCCTTTTCAGACACCTGCACTGGTGCTTGTTTCCCTCACTTGGTCACTGAAGTTACAATCATAGAAGTAATGTTTGAGTTGGTATGGGGATAAAGAAAAACATCAAAAAGCTTGGAGAGTCTTAAGAATTCTCCACATGAGTGAAGGGATGTGGCTAATAGTACCTCTGATGGTGAGGTTGGAAAGTTAAAGTAAGGTGATGAAACATGTCAGGAGCTTATTTTGCGGACCTACATGTTCCCTTTAAAGTTTAGTTTATTAGTGGGTAGACTGAGAGCTTATACACATCAGAGGTATCTATTTTACTTTCAGATGGGATGGCTGTCCTTTCATCAGGAACAGAGTCCCTTAGAGGTTTCATTAACAGCTCTTAGTGAGAATTGTGCTTCAATTTTAAATTAACATTTTTTTAAAATACAATGAAAAGTGCCATTTTAATGAACAGTTTATTCCCTTTTACAGTATGTCCACGCAACTCTGGGTTGGTGTTTGTGAAAATGCTGGAGAAACAAGGAAGGATTAAGACAAGATAGAGATATATATATATATATATTTTTTTTTTTTTTTTTAAATCATTGGATACTTCTGTAGCTGTACTCTTTGCAGTATGACTCGGCAGTGGCATGACACACAGATGAGCCATGGAATAATAATGCCTTTAACCGTAATGCTGTGTTAAATTTTATTTTTGATTTTGTGAAATCTAGGCTGACTGTCCTGACTGATCAAAGGAGAGTAGATCTTACTCATAGCCCTCACTGCTGGTAATGTTGAAGTCAGATGCATAGCAAGTAACGCTTCTACCCAGCTCCTCAGAAGGAGAAAAACTATTTTGCTTCACTTTTTCATTTTCTTAGTGCTGTACAGCCTTCTCTCGTGAATGAAGTATTTGCCTGCTCTGTGCCATCCTAGGATGGATCAACAGGCACCAAAGCAATGTGTTAATGTTGATAACTGCAGGGTCACTGCCGAGGTGACTTGGGGTAGGGCGCAGGGAAGAGCTGTCAAGCAGCAGCTGGGCTAGGAGACTGCCATACCTTGCGTTCCTCAGAATCTTGCTGTGACAGAGCACAGTGTGATTTGGATAGCTTGGTAAAATTGCACAACACAGTTATGGTGGTGCAGGTCAGTAACCCAGGCCTCCTGCCTGAGGCGTACAGACCAGCTCCCTGCCCTGGGGTGGCCAGCCTCCCACAAAACGTGCAAATGCCACGATGAAGCCATCACTTGCTTGCTGCTCTCTGGGGACTCCTCTGTGCCTGTGGCGGGACAGACAGCCTGACAAGGTCTGGTCCTGCCTCCGAAAACAGGGACAGCCCTGTTGCAGGGGGCTGCGGCTGGCTCCAGGCCTGCACCTGTGTTAGAGGGCTGGGCTGTGCTTGCTGGATTTACACAGACCCTGATGTTCTCTCCCGGTTATTTCTGACAGAGCTCAGGATTTCTGGGCAGAAGTATTTCTGATACCTGTAGCACTTGTGGAGAAAAAAAATTCCACTCCCTGCTTTTCCAGTAAGAGGGAATTTATGGTGGGAGCAGAGAGCACCTGTGCCCTGGGGCCCCTCTCCTGCCCTGCCTCCTGTGGGCCCAGCCCCAGGGGCTGGCCAGGCCGGGCTGGGCCGGGACCTCCTGGCTCTGTGAGAGCCCGTGGAGGCTACCTTAGGCCCTGTGTCCAGTCTGGGACCGCCTCTGCCCCCTTCTTTCCCTCTTCACTTGTAGTGGTTTTTAAAAATCACAGAGCTTGGAAGTAAGAAGCGGAAGACCTCTTGCCGGTACTATAGGTACCTGAGGAACGTAAAGTACGCTTACGCTTTTCACCTCAAGGTAACCTTTCACCAAGTACACACAGAATTCCTCAGTATTGTAACTAAATCCTCACATGGTGTAATTAATGTGATAAACACTATTCAAGCAGCTCGTTATAAGCACAGTGCCTGCATGCAGGTGGGTGTCTTGTCACAGTCGAGCAGGCCACGGTCTCTGCCCGGCTCCATCCTGGTCCCGCTGGTGGCAAACCTGCCCTGCTATGGCTGCCTGCCATGGTGGTGGGGGATTGCGTGTGGGGAAGTGGCCTCTCGCTTCAGTGGCAGCACAGGTCGCAGTAGTTAGGAGTTCAATTCCACATAGTAATAGTGCCCTAATAACAACTGAAAATATGTTTTATGGTGGATGTTGATAACTAAATGCTTATCCTATATATAGGAATTCAAATAATTGGAAATTCTTATAGCCTGGATCCAGTTGAGACTGCTGGAGGATACCTTGATATTGAAGGTTAAAATCAATAGAGTGTATTTTGGTTATTTTTCAGATGTCTGTTGTATGTTTAATATAGTATATTTGTATCGTGGGCTCTCATTCCTGTAAATCTGAGGTCTCTCTTTCTTGAATGAATGAGGAGATAAGCAGTTGAATTTGACAGATACTTTATGCAACAGAAAAGCAATTTGATTTCTGGTTATCTAAGGGCAAGAAGCAAACTAGCAATTGAATGCTCAATATTTATAACCCTTATGTTGCCAGTCTGCCCTGCACCTTTGAGGAGCTCTGGTTTTGGCGGTGCTTGCAGGGCCCTGTGCTCAGCTGGGCAGCCATCCTCTGGCTGAGCAAGCTGCTGTGGTGTCGAGGTGCCTCTTGGCATCCTTGGAAATGTTTCAGGATGTGTACCTTGGTATTAGTGTTTCCCACTGAAACACTAATTGATTTTTGCTGACAAAAAAAAATATTAAGAGCAACAGAGGGGACATCTAGGACCTGCCGTGCCTCTGGAGGCATGGTTTAGGCTAGTGCCAGGCACTAGGCTGTGATCTCCTTGTTTTGAGATCTCTTAGGCTTTGCTGTGGTGGCTCTCCTCTGCTGGCAGCTCCTCCAGCTGCCCAGTGCTGGGACAGGAGCAGAGGATTCATCAGTTATTGCTGTTATTTATATAGCATCGTAAATGTGTGTGGAAAGTTACTGGTAGCTAATGAAAACGAACATGTCTGGATTTGGCACAGACATTGTATTTATGCCCATAGCATTTTAGTGCCATTGACTTCATAGTTTTGGGAGATGTGAAAAAAAAAAGAGTTAAAAAGTTATGCGGAAAGCAGTAGTTGAGAGTCTGTTTGTCTGGCTGTGTGTCTCTGCGTTCATGATGGTGTAACTCAGCCGTAGTCTTCATTAGCATCTTCCTTCTGAAGAGGTTATGACTAATTGTCATTATTAACTGACTGTACTTAAATTGTAATTGCAGGTGTTTCATACCTTAAGCATAGCTTTTTATTAAAAAATAAAAAGAAAAAAAAGAAAAAACCTTGATGTTAAGAATCCTGGAATTGAGGAAATAATAAAAGTAGCAGCTGGATATATATGCAGATGTTCATAACAGGGGCTGCAATAACAGGAAAGGCTTTTTAAGAGGGACTAATTTGAGAAAGAAAATAACATAATTGTCAACGGTATAGTTTTACCCTGGCAGTGGTCGGGAGCAAAGGAAGGTATGTCTTGCTCAGGGACCTGACAATTTTCTATATGTCCTTTGTATGTGGACTGCAGCTGAGGGTGTTTTGAAGGTATCGTCCTACGAGGGTGGCTGAAGCCCAGCAGCTGGCAGGGGCCCAAACTGTGCCCTGATGGAGCTCATTGTGACAGCAAGGGGACACTGCTGGCTTCAAGGTTTAAACTTTTTTTACTTTTTAAACAAAAGCCAAAATTAGAGCAAACATTTTCTTTGTCACTTTGATTCTGCCACAGCACTTCCCAAAGTCTATAGTATTCTTATCAGTACTTATTTCTCGACTGCAAAATTGCAAAAATTGAAAGCAGAATAAAATATGAAACTATTTCTAAGCAGCAGAATGACACTAAATTTTTATGTGGACTTTTTTTTTTTAACAGAATTGAAAAAAAAATCTCTCATGAACTAGGTGTTCTCAATGAAAAGGTAGTGTTTCACATGAGATTCCCTTTTAATTGAAGGATAGCTTTCAAAGTAGTAGCAAGTACTACTCATTGCTCTTTTATCCACTGTCAGTAAGAAGGACATGTAAATGAAAAATTTTTAAGACAAGTCAAAACTGCCCAGCCACGCTAAGTTATTAATCTCTCAAAATCAATTGCCTTAATTGCACTTCAAATTCTGGTTTGAAGATAAAGAAAAAGTTTGAAAAAATATTTTTATTTCTGTAGTGATGATCAGTGTTCATGTAGAGCTGACAAATATGGAAATCACACTTTTTTGTACAGCCACTTTACATAGTAGTCTAAACTCAAGTTTATCTTATTCTAGGCTGTTGAGTTCCTGGAGTTTTATCTCTGCAAGGGGTGTTTAATTTGATTTTAGTCTTTTTTTTTTTTTTTTTTTCTGAGAGAAATTATAGATTGTTTTATAGTTCCTTCTCAAATTTCTTCATAGGTTTTAGCAAAATATATAGAGAAAAGTAAAAATTAAACTCCTAGAAATAAATCTCAGTGCATAAGAGCAAATTTGAAATTGAGATCCACAGAGTCAATGGAAGCTGTGCACATTGCACTTGAAGTAAATTGCATGTAAGAGATTCCTGTGACAGGTTCAGTTTGATGGTTCTGTGTATTTCATTATGTTATTACTGCTTCTTTCTGATGATCTTATTTTTCTAATGGGTACTAGAAAAACGTAAGCACAATAATATGTGCCAAATGTATGGGCTGTTATAAAAATAACTGATTTCTAGATCTAGTTATGAATTTTATTTTACAGGTGCTGTTAATATGTGAAGGTACAGGAACTGGAGTTGTGCCAGAGGGCTCTTAGGATGTACCTGCAGTGAACTATAGAGCTGTAAGGTGTGAACTGTAGTGCTGGAGCAGGTGTTAGAGATGCAGGTTGCTGTTTGCTAAACAATGTTTACTAGCATCGGCTCGGCTTACAGCTCTGAACTAGTTAATGGGGTACATTCCCTCAGTGCTCTATGGTAAAGGTTTTGGGTATTTTTCAAAGAAAATGAATGCACTTTGCTTATCCTTTGTCAATGGTAGTTACAAATAGAACTACAATTTCATGTAATAGCTATAAACCATTACTCTAATGGTTTGACAAATACTTGTGAGGATAGACTGCAATATTTCATCTGAGAAAGGACTGAATATTAAATAAATGTAACCTCCCATTGGGTCCTGCTTTAACCTCCTACTAGTTTTGGAAAGTGAATTTAAGAGCTTAAAGCGTTTTAGATTAAATGTTAGGGGAGAGGTTCAGTAAGACCTAGACAGCAGATTAGCACTTTGTGCTCATAATAACAATACTTTCCCTCTTCCCATTATCTCTTCAAACACATTATTGCAAAGTGCAGAATTTAACTTCAGTCAGGTGTACAGTTGGCTTGTACTGATCATCTAATAGTTATGGGTATGGATAATTAATGGTATTTTTTTCTCTTATTGACTTTTTTTTCCCCCCTGTACTTCTGATGACATGTGGGACTGAGAATTGGGATCTCCCTATTAACTCAGTAAACTGAACTTTTGAATCTAGTCCTTGAGCCCAGTACCTCAGAGAGGAGGTTCTCAAGTCATGACCTGTTTTGCTTTAGAAGTTAGAAATAATTGTTTAAGATGTTTAACTTTAAACTATTAATGCAAGCAGAGCAGGAGACTATTTCTCAATCCAAAGGAAATGTTTCCTATAAATTCTTTTTACGGAAAAATACTTGTGGCATTAGTTGATCTCAGTTGGGGGAATGAGATAATGCCAGTGTGAAATATTTTTGTTCCATTGTGAGAAGAAAAAATGAATTGCTGACTGTAGTAAGAGCAATTTTTCAAGAAATGGTAGTGCTATAGGATGGAAATACTTGCATACATATGAGAGAGACTTTAGAATAATTCCAGATCATTTTAGTAACAGCAATAGCAAAACAGCTATCGGACTATCAAGCCCCTTAATTAGAAGGGGAAAAAGAGAAAAACATTAGAAGCTGCATGTAATGTCTGTTTTCATTCTATATTTTTATTTTTGACAAGAGAAAGCTATTTTGAAAGGATTTGATTATTTGGGTTGTAATTATTATAGCAGACAACCAATCAAAAGGCAATTTGTCTTTCTAGAAAAATGGTGGCTATCAATTATGTCATACAGAACAATTTAAAAAAATATTTTAAAATTGTTCAGGTGTCTTGCTTGCAATCAGAGTTCAGTAAGTAGTGAAATGAACCGCTAAACGAAACTGAGAAGCAAATCTCTCCCACTGAAACAAAATTGCTACTGTCAAAGTACCTGTTCATTTGCTAAAACCTCAGTTTCTAGTTCCTCTTCTGATACATTGCAACACCTGACTCACACTGCTGACAGCTCTTATGAGTTAGTTGATTTCTATAATGCTTTGATAGAAACAAATGAACCTAGTGAGCAGCTAACAAACAAATTACCCCCTGTCTCTGGGTGAGGGATGCATAGCTAGAGTTTCCCCTGTTGAACTATCTGGGATCAAGCAGGTAGCCAGCTTGTTCTGCAGATGGATCAACAGTCGGAACAGCATGGTTCTGGTGTCCAGGTGTTTCAGTGGGTTTTTGTTCTTGAGTTGAGCCAGAAGTCAATTTTTTGTAACAAGAGAAAGCAATAATGAGTCATTCACAGATGTCTCAAACACAATTAGAAGCTAAATGTCTTCCTTCTGTAGCAATAATAACATAGCATTAAGAGGTGAAGACCATAAACCCAGTCAAATGCAATTGAAAAAAAAATCCCCCACTTCTTTTTTTTCCCAAGTATTATTTATTTGCAGTAGCAACTGTGATGGGCTAAAAGGTTTCTTGCAGCCATAATATTCTGATCTCAGCAAGGAGTGCATAATTTGACAGATGGATGTTGCTGAGGAAGGGAGTGCAGAATGCATGTGGGGTTGTGCTGATGAAGTGATGAATATTAGTTAAATTGAAATAGTGATCATGACTGGTTTCATATAGTCTGACCTTGCCTATTCAGTGCTTTTTCTTCTCTGTTCTTCTGGGCTGCTTCATTCCAATCCCTCATTTTCATCAGTAAGTGATATAGCCCCATAGAGCTGCTCTGTGTGAGTGTCTTCCAGTTAGCTGTGAACAAGGCAGTGGGACTCTAGCAAGGCTGCAGATGAAGCCTCCTCAGATATGGTAAAGGAGTCCCACCTCCACTGTGGCAGCAGCCCCTGCACTGCTGAGGAGGATGCAAGTTTTGGGGAAGGAAGCAGCTGTTAGAAAAGAGTGACTTGATCTCTCAGCTGTGACTGTTGTCAGTTGACACCGCAGTGTGTTCTTACAATGAGGTGCTCCTGTAGCAGAGTGGTCTTCAGGGGTAGGAAAATCAGGAGCTGCAGTGGGAGCATGGCTGATTTTCAGAGGTACAACTAAACAAGGCTGTAGGGGCAAAGAATAGCACAGTGTAAGAAGAAAGAGAGTCCTCTCAGAGCATCTGCAATGCCAGTTAACAGGCAGTATGAAGAGACAGAGGAAAAGAAAAACTTGTAAGTGCTGCCCAACCGTCTTTAAGGCCTAAAATATAAGATGAAGGAATTAGACTCTTTGGTGTGAAATGATAACCTTGAAAAAACAGACCTGGTGGAAGGAGGATAATCAGTGCTGCCAAGCTATATCACCTTTATAGGAAAGACAAGAGGGATATGCAGTCAGGGGAGTGGCACTGTATATGAAGCATTTTATAAAGTGCAACAGCATAAAAATATTATGGGAGAAGAGCTGGCCTGTGGAACCCCTCTGGGCAGAAATCCTGTGCTCTAATAAAAGCATAGTGCTAAGATTGTGTTACCAGCCCCCTGCTCAGACCTGTAATAGTGCTCAGGAAATGTGAAATGAGAATAGAGAAGCTGCAAATTCAGGACAGGCAGCAACAGTGGGAGGTTTCAACAGGGGCCCTGTAGAGACTGGATCAGTGCCTCATCAGGATGGGAGAGAGAGAGGATGTGTCCAGACATGCAAAGTGACCTGGTGCATCCAGAAAGATGCTATTCTGGACATGGTCTGGAGCGGTGCACTGGAGCTGCTTGGTTATTAGTGACCATCATAAGATTAGGTTGAACTCTATAGCTGAAGAGAGCAGAAAAAATACATGCAGCACATGGTGATTTGATTTCAAGTATAGCGTCTGCAGAACAATGAGGCAATTGGGCAACAAACCCTTAAAGAATTAATCCAAAAAGCCTATAAGCAACGTGCAGGCTATTAAAAATAGTTATTCTAATAAAGTTATTAGAAGCCTCCAAATATGTCACACAATAAAAAGAGAAAACAAAGTCTTCCTCAGGAGCCTACCTCACTTGATAGAAACATCAGTGAAGGGTACTGTAGCAAGATGGCCAGCTACTGGAAAAGGGAAAACCTGCTCAAATGAGCCAAAGAAGAAAGTCCTTAAAACATGGCATGTCAAACACAAACAGGAAATTAGAAAGCTCGTAAAGAATTAGAAAAGTACCTTTCAAAGGGTGCTCAAGCTGTTGGCAAGAAGTTTCTAAGTATATCAAATCCAGGAAATCAGTGGGACCAGCTGACAACAGCAGCATAACTGGGGGCACTCAGAGAAGAGGCGGGGGCAGAGATGCTCAGTGAATTCTTTGTCGGTCTTTACTGTTGAAGATGTTTGTTGTGTGTGGTGTGGTGTGTTGTTTTGTGTGTGTTGGGTTTTTTTTTTTTTTGTAGTAGGTAGGTCAGAGGAGCTGAATCAGTTTGAAGTGACTATCCAGGATCTCTGATGCTGCCACACCACTGGTGCATTGCCACGGGCTGCAAGTCAGGGAACTGATGGGTTGTCGGTGTGAGTCCTGTCCGTAAAAAATGCTCTAGAGGGGAACCTGGGAGCTACAGACCAGTGTGTCTGACCTCCATCCTTAGTGAGATGGTAGCATCCCTTTTAAAGAATAACACTATTCAATGCATGGCTAAACGTAAGTGCAAGGTCCTGCACCTGGGTGGGGGCAATCCCCAGTATCAATACAGGCTGGGGGATGAAGGGATTGAGAGCAGCCCTGCAGAGAAGGACTTGGGGGTACTGGTGAATGAAAAAGTGGATATGAGCCAATAATGCAAGCTCATAACCCGGAAAGCCAACAGTATCCTGGGCTGCATCAAAAGAAGTGTGGCCAGCAAGTCGAGGGAGGTGATTCTGTCCCCTATCTGATTGAAGAGGCCCCTGCTCACTGCAAGGAGGCTGGACTAGATAACATTTAAAAGTCCCTTCCAACCAAAACTATTCTATGATCTGTTGGGGAAAAGCCAGTGTCACTGTGGAGAAGGGAAGTCCAACCACAGTGCCCTGCTGTGAGGGTATTGTGGGTGTGTGGATACAGGAGATACAGTGCACATAGCTTACTGCATTGTCAAAAAGCCAGTGAGAGGCTTCCACTTCAAAGGTTATTAAAGAAATTAAATTAGCCCAGGATAAGTAGAGAGTAGAAAAGTTGAATGTAGAATTGTGTACACCAAATCCTGCAGTACTGGAACAAGGGGCTCTTGAAAGTAGGAGACAGTAACTCTTAAAAGCAGTGGAAAGTAAGTATTGCTTTGTAAAGCAGTGAACTTCTGGAATTTGCTGTTGCAGGAGGTTATAGAGACAGGCAGTTTCGAAGACAGATCATGTAGATTCTTGGACATGTCCATAAAGAAATACTAAAGGACTAGGCAGGAATGTGTCTGCTGCCATCACTAATCCAGCAGTTGCGGCTGCTGGGGGAGCACTTGGGGCTCCTGTGCTCCCCTGACTAACACTTCCACTCAGAGACTGAGCGCTGGGCTAGCTGCACCTCCACTCTGACCCGTTAGAGCGTTTTAGATGTTTATTTATCAAGGTACCGTTGATATCAAACTAAGGTGTCAGCTGAGCTGAGTGCATGTTTCTACACTGTGCAAGGTGCAGAATTCAGGGTAACTTTAGCCTTCTCCGGTGTAACTTAGTCTGCTCAGGCTGGAGGTTGGGTAAAGCTGAGTTATCCAGCTTTTGCTGTAGGCTGAGAATGCACTCTCGGACAGTCACCAGAACTCAGCTGATGCACAGTCACTTGGTAACTTTGACGATATGTTTGAATTCCAGTGTTTTGTCAGCACTGAGGCTGGGGAAGGTCTTTCTGTTGCAGTGCAGCATGTTTTCATACTTATTGAGCTATTTGACTGGGTTGTCAATAGTGCTGAGAGGGTGGTAAGGAATAGCTTTTTTCTAGTGTTTGTTGCAATGTTACCCAGAAGTTTGTTTCTCAAACACAATACTATCAAAATCTTTATGCAAGGAAGAGAGCTTGTTGTAGCTTCCTCTTACTTGGCCTTTGCTGCCTTCTGAGCATCACCTGAATCCAGAGCAGAACTGGTCTTATGACTTGCAAATATCTGTCCTTTGTCTATGACCTTTCTGTTTGTGAAGTACATTTCCTCCACATAACTGCTTGAGCCTTGGCTAACTTTATTCGGTTTCCTTTCACTCAGCACCATTGAGGACTGTTCTTTCGCTCAAATTCCTCCATTTCCTGTTAACTTGCTTTCTTGCAGGAACATAAAGAAGTTTCTTTGAGCTTGCTTTGCTCTGCACCACAGAAGCACTCTGTGAAGTGCTCCCTGGATGTTGCAGCCCTTGCCCTTGAGTGGCAGAACCTGTCTGTACCAAGGAGGTCCACAGAGGATTTTAATTGCAAACACCACAATGCCATTATCATTATTTCTTTTTGAGTCTTTTGAAGTTCAGGATGGTGACAGAGTATCTGACCCCTCAGTTGAAGGGACTGTGCCTGCTGAAACATAAGGTGGGAATTGGAATATCAAAGTAGGTCTCTAGTTCATCTTTTTGTCCTCTGTGCATATGTTAATCAACTAACAAACGGAAAAACAAAATAAGAATTTGTACTATTGTACTTGCAAACTTGAGAGAAGTATGCTTCCTGCTGATTTCTTCCTAGAATGATTTCTCGAGCATCAGAGCATCTTAAAAAAAGAATCTTTATCGTAGTTAATTTTATGTTCTTTTCAGAAATCAAACTGTTGCAAATGAAGGTAGCTATTTTGTGTTGTTTCATTGGGACTATGATGCACAGGGTGCACGTGTTTAATTGCAGAAATATTGCTACAAAAATACCATTAAATATTGACCACAAATACATAAGTTTATAGCTAGAAAGAGTGCTTTTCATTCACTTCTTTTGTTGAAGTAATTTTCTGCCCTTTTTTCCCTTAGACAGTGATGTGGTTTGTTTATAACATTATGTGTGGGTCCCAAAACCATATGATGAGCAAACAGTTAAAGCAAAATTTACATTTACTAGATATAAGTTCAATACAGAGAATGCTGTTTCTTTTATTAATATATCTGTAAAACTCCTAGGCAAATCACCAATAGTAAGTCTATAATCTTCCCTGGCTATTAGAACAGGCCTTTTCTCTGGCAAAATAAATACAAGTAGATTTTCTTCAGAGCCTGGATCTGGCTGATTTGCCTGATTTTGAAATGTGAGGATACACATGGACCTGGTTTCTTTATGACTGTGGCTCTATAACTCTTTTTGTCTTGCATGAGGTCTTCCTACCATGAGGTACAAGTGGAAGTCTTGGCTCTACTAAAGTGAAATCCAAGTTTGATTTTAAAAATAAAACAAAGCAAAAATCCCACAAAACCAAACATAGCATCCTCTGGAATGTTTCAAACTAAGTTAGCTTTCCTTAAAAGTATGTTAATTGTCTTCCTCTTAAGAGTTTGTGTAAACAGGTACAATATGAAGAAATTAGGCTAGATAGATTCTGAATGCTTATAGGACCTTTATATTATTTCTGGCATTCCAGGTAACATATATGAAATGCAACTAAAATTGTGCTTTGATCACGGTTGGTAAGAGGCCAAAAGCATATGTAATCTAGGACCGCTGAGGGCAGGCAGTTCTAGGGTGGTGTGTGTGATGGTTGCATTGCTGTTAAATCTGTCCGGTAGCTTTGAGGCTCTTTGCAAGACACTTTGCAAAACAGAGAGTAAATAGAGAGTATTGAGTGTTAGTATGGCTATTTTTCTGGGTTTCCAATAGCCTTATGGTCATCAGAATAACCAATAGGTTATGAAAGAAAATAATGAATATCAACAGGTTCAGAAATTATTCTGCGTTAATGGTTGTCTTCATCAATTAAACTTATTGGTCTGAAAAGTGTTTTTGATTGTTTTGGTGTTTTATCTAAACACATAAAAAAAGGTGTCATGGTTTAAGGCTGGGCCAGCTATAAAACTGGTGGCAGATGCTCTCTGTTAACCCTCCCTGACCCTGCCCCCCCCAAGGGAAAGGGAAAAGGGAGAGAGTCTTATGGGTTGGAAAGTTAAAACAGTTTTAATGAACTACAATAATGAAAAAGAGTATAATAATCATAATAGAAATAGTCAAATATATACAAAACCAAGATTGGGCTCTCCCGATGTTGGCCATGTCACCACCGGCACTGCAGGGCAGGCTCCGGGAAGGCCCAGGCTGGGCCTAGCGATGGTTGAGAGCTGGATTCAGTGATGCACGGATCGGGATAGGGGGCAGCAGGAAAACAGATAGAGTCCTCTTCGGACACCGGCCATAGCAGAAGGGGGTGAGAAGGGGAAGAAGAAGGGGCGAGACCCTCGTGATCCCCCTGCTTTATACTGAGAATGACGTGTATGGGATGGAATACCTTCATTGGTCAATTTTGGGTCACCTGCCCTCTCTGCTCCTCTCTGAAGGTGCGACCCTCCTCTGGCTCTTCACTTGTAATCAGTGAGGAATTTAGCAGTGACCTTGGTTTCTCTAAGACTAAGTCCAGCAAGAGACTTTCTGCAAAACATCCCTACCGGTGCCTCAGCGATAATTATACACTTTGAGCATTATCAGTTCTAGAAGCAGACACTGTCTGCAAAATGTGCAGTTAGTTTCAGAAAGTGCAGTTACTTAGAAGAAACTTAGCTGAAAGTAAAAATCATTGAAAGGAAAATTGGTCTGGTTTAGGCCAAACCAGGACAAAAGGAAAGGAAAAAAGTGGTTTGTGTAATTTTCTTTGGTGACTATTTTCATGCCCATCCATAGTGTGAAGAACGCTAAAAGAAAATTTTATCAGTCTGTTTCTCCACAAACTTGTTTGCTCATGTAGTATAGCATGAGTAGGCCTGGTTCCTCTGTGCAGGAAAGCCTTATGAGATCATTTTAGGGAAATTTAATTATTCCTTGAGCTAGAAACTTTCTGATCATGCCTAGCTGTGGGAAGCATTCACACATCTTGTGTACCATTACAATTGCATTTTAATTGCTGAGTTTATTAAATTAGAGATCCGTGTGAGCTGAAGTACTGTATTATATGTACTTAGTTCCCATATGGGTTATTTTGACTTCATTACATACTTGCCACACTTCATCTTTCTTTTAGAGATATATTGGGTAATTCCATCCTTTTTCCCCACTTCTCTTTCCTTTTTCCCATTTTTTTAGACGATCCGATCACAAAGTGGATTTGGATAGAGATAAGGGGGGGATGTGGGGTGGCTGCTTCTCCTGCTTGGTTGTTTGTGTCACTGAGTTTGGAGATAGGCAAAAGCACCAACCTTGGTGACTGAAATGTATCCAGTTTGTGACTTTCGCTGCACAGACCACTGTCAAGGTTGTTTGTCGCCTTGTGCACAGGATTGTAAAGTTGCTTGGAGGATAATTGTGGCTAAAGCTGCAGGAGATATTTGTAGGCCAGACCTAAATGTCAAGATGTTGGGAGGGGAAGGTGACTGTGTCATCTAATTCATCACTTAGAAACTGATTCTGAGAAAGAAAAAACATACGCAGTTTATTTCTTGAGTTAACTGTATGGCCCTGACAATTATATGTTTCTTCCAGGAAATATTAATATGCTTACAATAATGTGGTTTAGACTTCTAGGTTTTTCTAATTCCTGTCTGTCTTTGAAGAATATATAAGAGAAATTTAGGAATATAGATTAATTTGGCTGCCTCTTCATTAGTGCATTTGAGAAGTACTTGACAAAGCTTTCTCCTGAATCTGTTTTCAGATTCGGTTCTTTGGGATAGGGGCTCTACCAAATGATCTCTTAGGCTGGACACCTGCTCCTATTACGCCATCTCTGTTAGAACTGAATTCCCAGGTATTTCCCCACCATCAACTTCCCTGTACCTGCCCATCTGGTATAAAATTCTCTTCCACTCCCTGACAGGAGACCGAAGTAGAGCAATGCAAACCTCAGCTCTGCTCTGCTGTGATTGCAGAGAGGCAGCTGCTAACCTAGACAAGAGAGTGCTGGAGCTCTCCCTACCAGGAGAGAGGCACAAGAGCTTGCAAGAAACACTGTGATTTACACATCTGCCATTTCGCCTTCCCAAATGCAAGGCAGCCCTTCAAGAAGCCATTTATTGCTTCCTTTTGAACAACAATCCTGTGCTATTGTAGTTGTGAATAGTGCCTGGCCCCTGCTCAGTCTTTGAAAAGAGCTGCTTTAAAAAATATACCTGTTTGTTGCGTTCACCTTTCACTACAGTGGTGACCTTGCTTATACCCTGATCTTCTTACAGTTTATTTTCAAAATCTTTGATCTTCTTTGGTGTATTTGTTTGAGGAATTTCATTCTGCAGAATCACATCATCTAAGATGTATCAATTGACAGATGAAGATATGGAGCAAGACTAGTACTGGCTTGTTCTTTTAACTCAGGGTTAATTTATTATCCTGAAGAGTCTACTGTCTGGAAAGCCTTAGGTGAGTGGTAGTAACTGTAGCCAGTGTTTGTCCTTATGCTTTCTGCCTCTGCTCCCTCCCCCAAATTATACTCAAGATTAAGACTTATCTTTTCTAGGCTGATGTGGTTGGGGCAGCCTTGGTTGGATTTGTTCTTCTGTAGTAAGATTAAAAATAGTGCCAACTTTCCCAGCTTGACTTTAGTGGGGAGGTGGAGGAACAGGGGAGATGGACTGTGCCTCTCTCTCCCTCTACCTTCATACAAGCCAACAGGGGGTTTGCTCTTTTCATAGAAATGGACAAACAGACAAAACTTTAAACATTGGGGGCAACATGCAAGTAAACTGTTGTTTATATGCAGACCATTGAGAAAAGGAGATAAGAGTTCACTTGGCTGTAGCTGGCAAAAGTTGTTGTGCCTTATATATACTGTGTATACACACAACTGAAATGATAGCATACATCTCTGTTAAGGAGTACCATTATATGGTGTGAGAAGCTGTGTCTGTATATGTTTTATTCTAATGAGATTATTAAAATCTGTGTTAAAGTTGTATACTGAAGTCCACTTAGAAATATTTACAATTGATATAGGAAAAAATAAAATTCACTTTTGGTAAGACAGTGAGATACTTAGTTTTTGCATTAAAATATGCATCAATCATGGTTAACTTCTTGTGCTATTAGAAGTTAAGATTAAGTAGAATGTTAAGATTTGCACAAACTTGCTGTTGTTGCCCAGGATTAAATCATATTAAGGAGTGGAAGGGTTTGTACTACTTTGATTATTATTGTTTTTTTTCTAAACATTTTCAGGACACAGCATATACTAGTTACAAATCTGTGAGCCCTGAACAGAAGGCAGAATACAACCACATCCATTGTGTATGATTAGTCTGAATGGCTTATAGCCACTTCACGTGCTCAGTAAAAACCAAACCCAAAATATTTAAACATTCATAAATGGCTTTTAGTAGTCATCCACTTTTAATGAGATGGGACAAAACACTATTGTCACTACCAAATAATAATTGCCTGGCCTTTAGTTGAATAAAATGGATATTAAGAGGCCATAAAAAGATGAAATAACATGAAGAATCTTGCTGCTTAGAATAGAGAAGTTTATTGATATCCATTTATTAATGGAATTAAGTAGCCTTTTCCTCTTCATAGGTTAGTTAATAGTACCATGAGTATGAGAATCCAAACCTTTTTCATTGTGGTTTATTTCGTTTCTCCTATTAACCTTCTGAACTTTGCCATAGAGATACAGAGTGTAGAGCTGTAATGACTACTGTTTTTGCTATGTATTAGGCACTGACACTGTATTTAGATGACACACTCTTTTTCTTCTCAGTGCTACAGTGATAGACTCTGCTGACTTTCCAGGAATTGCTTTCTGTTAGTAGTTAAGTGCCTTTTGTGTCTGGTTATTCACTTCTATTTGGATACATTTTGTCAGAAAGAATGAAAACTGAACAAATTACTTGAATTTAATCTTTGCAGGTGCGATTCCCTTCTCCCATCCTTTGAACATTGTTATAAAGCCATCTGATACACTTAAATCCACACTTATATGGTGGTTTTAGAATTAGTATTTGCTGTCAAGGCTAGCTCTGAAGCAGAGAGTGGTCTTCCTACAGATGATCTTGTTGAAACTCTTCACGTTGCACCATTGACTATTTGGAGTATAGGCACTCAGGCTCATACTGATCATTTTAGCAACTCATATTGCATTATTGATTTCAGCAATTCAATGAAACTGCATAATACAGTTTTTTCCTAACTGCTTCCACCCATTATAATATCCACGTTCATAAACAAACCTTCGTGATGGAGCAGATACTTTAAGAGTGTCTTTCTAGTCAAAAGCCTGACTCAAAACCAGCTTGTCATATTGACCAAGAGATAAATTTGATGTTGCCTGGTGCATCTCCCTATACAGACACATTTTGACACAGTGTATTTGAGTGCTAATAATGACATTAGAAGATGTTGGAAAGCGATCTAATTCAGCATGCGAAGTGACTTTGCTGTCATCTCCTATTTTCTGCATAATTGACAGCAGATACTTGGGGCTGAATTTTTCTTTCAGGTCAGATTTCCAAGGCATGAGGCTGTCTGTTAGAAACAGATAAGACCAAAACCGAAGTACTTGTTGGAAGTGTCAGCAGTGCTGAGAATTTAAAAAGGGTGCTTCAGTTTTCTCTTTATGACATGATACAACATATACTTCACTAGCAATGAAATCCAACCAACAATCCCATGTCAGTTTTTGAAATTTCTTGCTGGGAAAATTTTGTAAGAGTAGTCTTATCAGGGAAGAATAAAAATTGTTTTAACTAATGTTATGTATTTTGTCACACTGTCTAGTCAATGTAGTCTAAAATCCTTTGAAGAAACCAAAGCAGGTATAAATACACTCATGATGCAAAATGGGAAATTACATTTGAAGCTTTCATTGTCAGACAAAATTTATATCTGTACCTCATTTTTAGTGTGTAAGACATTCAAAAAGAGTAGGAAAAATATTATCTGAGGTAAAAATAAAACAAAACACACCCAAACCTATTCAAATTATGCCATAGATATTTCATACACAGTTGGTTCTCAAACAGCCCATTTCATATCCCATATCTTTCTTTCAGAAAAAAACAGCTAGGCTACTTCTACCTTTCTGTTGATGGATGTTACTATCAAAATTAGCCCTGTAAACTTTGCTGAAAAGGCAGGCAAGAAGAACAACTTCCAAACAACCTACTTCTATATAACCACCCCAACAGCTACGGTGAGGCACGGTGCTGAGATGATCTGAGGCTTTCTTATCTGCAGCTTATGGATGCTGAGCAATATCAGGACTCTGCCAAACTGTCAGCTCCATTCCTGATTCACAGTCTTTTCTGTTTGCTGATGTCTTTTGCCTTCGCTTTCCAAAGTAGGCTGATCTTCCCAACGTCATAGCATTAGCCTGGCGGCAGTGGGTTTTCTAATGAAAGCTGTTTTTTATTCTTGTATGCAGAGGAAAAGTGATGTAGACTGAATGTTTTGGAAACTTTGCTAATGATGTAAAAGTGTGTGTATCAAAAAGCCCAAAATACTGTCATAAGCAAAAAATGTCTATCTGGCATTGTATCAGCTCTCTGTCTGGGAATGGATGATACCTAAGCAACAGCAAAGAACGGTTCAAGAGCATAGCAGTACTTCCCTGGTACATCTTACAAGACACACCCCCCCCCCGCCCCAAGATTTGTAGCGCAGGAATTCCTCAGCCAGAAGGACATCTTTACATGTAACAGCTTTTGATAAACTTTCTCCAGATGCTTCCCAGCCTAGATGAATCTTTATCACCTAATTTCTGTAGCAATCAGTTCCCTCAGTTTAATTATTCAAAGGATGAAGGGGCATCTCTTTTGATATTACCAGTTTCACTTTTTGACCCTGGTTCTTGTGTTGGAAGAGATGGTGAGCAGTGATTTCCTACTCGCTGTCTCTGTCACCTGTCATTGTACACATGTCTGTCACAACCTCTGTTGTCTTCACCCAGGCTGAGGCATCGTGATCTATCTCATAATCTCACAGACAGAATTAGTTTCATACATTTTGCCTTTCCTCTTCCCCCTTCTAGCTGAAGTACATGGCAAACTGGAACTGCACAAGAGTATTCAAGTAGCATCAGAATTATACTTTTATATGGATCCATTATGATATTCTATTTTCTGTTCTCTGTTCCTTCCTAATAATTTCTAACATGGCTTTTTGACTAATTTTTGAATAGTCCTGAAATTTTGACAGTTATTCAGTATAACGCCAAAGTTTTTATCCTGATTGGTGATGGCCAGCTCAGGCGCCATCATTATATATAGAAAGTTCTTTTCCTCCTCCCACTCCTTCTGTCCCATGAGTATGACTTCATGTTTTTCTTATTTTGAATTTAATCTGGCTTTTTATCTAGCACCCAGTCACTTTGTATCATAAGTTTCTTTTTGCAGTGTTTAATTGTTTCTAAGTTATCTGGGGTTGTAAGGAAAGGAACACTTCCAGCAAACGCATTCACATCCCCATTCACTCTCTTTCCAGACCATTTATGAAAATTTTGTTTCACAAGCTTAAGCACACATCCCACTGGAGATCAACCTGCAAGTTATTGTGCTTCATCCTTGAAACAAAAGCAGCAGCATCTGTTTGTTCATGTCTGTCACGTGTCTCCTAAAAAGCTGGCTTGTAAAATCAAGTTGTTTGCAACATTAGCAGAATTTGGGGAAAATATGTGTTCAAATTGCACTGGGATGTCAGGTGTAAATTACATCCTGCAGTGTGAGGACAGGACCCTGCAAGAAGACTATTGGAGGATAAGTTTCTGCACTGAGACACTGTAGGTACAGAATTTGTGCTCTGGCAATATGACAAGATGTCTCTCAGCTGAAGGATATGGCTTGATCAAGTATAAGAGATTAATTTCACAACTTGATCTCATGACTACAATCTGAAGAGTGACTGGTTGTGCATGGGGCCAGGTGCTGTTGGTGTTAGTTCAGCCTCTATTTAGAAATTCATTGTGTGAAACTAGATCTTTGGAAAAAATGCTAATTTGAATTTCCTTATCCTAATTAATTGTCCTAATTAATTTTAGTAGTTTAATATCAATCCCAATTTTTTCTAAGAAATGGTAGTGTCCTGGTTTTGTGGGGATAAAATTTATAGAATCACTGTTCTGTTACATTTTCTTTCAGTTTGTGGCGAGCTGTGGTATGGTGATCAAGGCCATTAGCAGTGAAAGCCAGGGCAGCGACCCAGCCTGGCCCACAGGTGTGTTCTATAACATTAACATTACTTTCACTATAGGAGGGAAAGCTTGCTGGGGAGGGGGGGCTCTTTTTGTGTTTTTTGTATTAGCATCGATATTGGTTTCCTTATTTTATTAAATCTGTTTAAATTTTAACCCACAAGTCTCCCTCCTTTTCCCAATTCCCTTTAACGGTTGGGAAGGGACATTGGGTGAGAGAACAACTGGTTATTGTTTAGCCCTGGGTGCGGGCTAAATGAAGACAGGTAGTAAAAATATTTCAAAAGGAATTTTGAAACATTTGGAGTGAAGAGTGATATTTTTGCCACAAGTTTGCAAGTATGTTCACAATAAAGGGGGAAGGAGTTCTTTGCTGAATAGTACACATGCTGGGGAAAAAAAAAATGCTTTTTTTTTTGTTTTTAATCAGAGTAGGGAAGGTGTGGGAATGCTCAAGAACGGTAGTCTGATGTAGCAAACAGTTTTGCTTCTGCTCTGTTCTTTTCCTGCTGGGGCAGGCTTTGAAAAATACTAAAATTATTTTGAGATTTTAATACACAATCCAGGAAATTAAAATTTTTCATTTTGACAGTTTCAAGATGAAATGTTTTAACTTTCGTATCAAAACTAATTTTTCAACTTGAAGCAGCTTTTTGAAAGAGGTAAAAAGCAATCTCTCTTGGAGATGACTGGTCTTGATCATGAGTGATGTCCTGTTGGATTATCAGTACAGGGAAAGTAGCTTACCTACTGCCCAAGACACATTTCACAGAATCACAGAATCACAGAATGTTAGGGATTGGAAGGGACCTCGAAAGATCATCTAGTTCAATCCCCCTGCCGGGGCAGGATTGCCTAGACCATATCACACAGGAACGCGTCCAGGCGAGTTTTGAATGTCTCCAGAGAAGGAGACTCCACAACCTCTCTGGGCAGCCTATTCCAGTGTTCAGTCACCCTCACCGTAAAGAAGTTTTTCCTCAAATTTAAGTGGAACCTCCTGTGTTCCAGCTTGTACCCATTGCCCCTTGTCCTGTCAAGGGATGTCACTGAGAAGAGCCTGGCTCCATCCTCTTGACACTTGCCCTTTACATATTTATAAACATTGATGAGGTCACCCCTCAGTCTCCTCCAAGCTAAAGAGACCCAGCTCCCTCAGCCTCTCCTCATAAGGGAGATGTTCCACTCCCTTAATCATCTTCGTGGCTCTGCGCTGGACTCTCTCTAGCAGTTCCCTGTCCTTCTTGAACTGAGGGGCTCAGAACTGGACACAATACTCCAGATGCGGCCTCACCAGGGCAGAGTAGAGGGGGAGGAGAACCTCTCTCGACCTACTAACCACACCCCTTCTAATACACCCCAGGATGCCATTGGCCTTCTTGGCCACAAGGGCACACTGCTGGCTCATGGTCATCCTGCTGTCCACTAGGACCCCCAAGTCCCTTCCCCTACATTTGCTCTATACAGAAATAGAAAACTTCTGGTTTTGGGTTGTAATGAAATGTTTTTCATAATCACCTAATAGTAGTAAGGAGATGATAGGAAAAACTTTATAGGGAGTTCAACAGTCTCTGGATTAACTGTCCTGCGAGTTGCTGACCACATAAGGAGAGCGGAATGTCTCTCCCAGCAGGAGGGATTGGAGGACTTGCTCCTCACTCTCTGCTTATTAGCAGATCTCAGACAGCCTGAAATCTACCTGCTGATGGCTTTCAAACATGAGACCCGTAGCTGACTTATGCATAATATGCATATTAATTTTTATCTGTCTCTAAGTAAAGGTGTATTGAGCTCTCTTTCTCAAAATGCTTTATCGTAATACGTTGTGAACAAGTGAGACCGTGGGTTGTGGTGGCTGTAGAACCAGATACACAAGAGCAATGCAGCATGTGATCATCTATTATAATAGAAAATTTACCCACAGGAAATAGCTGTAAAATGTATTAAGGGAGCAGTGAAGTATTTTTTACTAGGCCAGTATTTTGAGCTGGTAAATGATTATCATCTACTTAAATGGCACCAATAGATCAAAGATCAAAATAGATAATGCCATGCTGGGATATCATTTTACAACCTTATAAATCTCAAATATATTATTAGGGCAGAAAGCTTAAGCATGTTGAATATTTTTTTCATTCGATGGTAAGGAACAGAAACAGTTAAGAAACAGTTTCCTTTTGAACATGAAGTATGTGACCAGGCTACTCCCTGAATAGTTAAAATTAAGTGCACAGGGTATGGTGAAGATAGGGTAATTGTGGGGATGTATTCTTTTAGTATATTTTTGTATGTAATAAAACTTAATTTCTTTTGCAAGCATGTATTTATGGGTTTTCTTCTACTGTTACTTTGCTTGCAATACATTTTGCACCATGCTGTGCACAACAGCCCATGATCAGACTTGCAGTAAAAATAAAATACTAATAACTTTTCACATGATTGTAGTGAGCTGGGACTACCCCCATCTGTGTTTGGGCTGTTTTCAATCAAGCTTCAAGGGTTCCAGACAGAGCAGCCAGTTCAGAAACCTGCTTATTCAGGATGCTGAGGAACAACCTCCTAATGGCTTAGGTTGGTTGAAAGTGTCTTGTGCTGTGTTTGGGACCTGACTTGCCTTCGGTAAATCATCCTGCCCTGCCTCCCCTGTTCCTTGCCTGTGCCCGTGAATTGGTGTCACCACTCAGGAAGCGACATGGCCTCTTTGCCCCTTCCTGAGTTGTCTATTGATGAGATTAACAGCGATGGATGGTGCCAGTGCTCCACAGCAGAGTCTCATCTGCCATGGTACTTAGTCAAGGTTAGTCTTCTGTCTATGTGCCTGTCCCTGGAGCAGCTGCTTTGGTGAGGGGAGGGAAAGTGCTGTTACAGTGTGTCTCAGTTTAACGAAAGTGCCTGGATTCAGTTGGTTCCTGTTTATTCCTGCAATAATATTCCCAGCTGTTTGCTGCAGAAAAAATGAAACCATCTTCTTTTCCTTCCTATTAAAGTCTTTAGAGCAGTCATCGTCTTTTTGAAAGATACCTTCTGTATTCATTAAATTTTAAGTTAGTCAAGGAGCCAGAGCTGGTGTTGAACTATTACCCACACTGCTGGTGGTGTGTTCACAGATTTGGTGGATCATTTTCCTGTTAGGAAGCAGGAACAGTGACAAACGATGCAATCTTCTGCCTTCTGTGTATACGGAGCAGCTACGTGCAGCACATGTGTATGTACATGCATTGCCCTGAATTCAGCCTTCGTGTGGGTTACAGGTGAGTGGGGCAGCCCCATTTCCTAGGTCTCCTGTTGCCTGTTCTTACTGGTACTGATTGTGACCTTGCAACTGAGTAGCTTCAGGGTAAGTTGAGTTAGTACATTGGTCTTATGGAAAGCTGATTGGAGCTTAGATGCATGGTCTGTAAGATAAACAGATCTGACTCATGATTCAGCTGTGGGATCTTGCGGTTGCACTCCAGAGGATTGATGAGAGCACAAGTTGGAGTGAGCAAGCCACAGTGAGGTCAATTTATCCGCAAAGAATATACCCTGTGATCATGAAAAAGTCTTACAACTTCTTACTTTGCCTTTAGTTTGGTGGTTGTGTTTTTTTTTTTTCCTGAGCAGACCTCCATTTCTGCGAGCAGTCAAAACCAAGATAACACGCTATGTTTAACTAGTCGTGCAGAAATGAATTTTACAATTGAGTATATCTGCTTGCAAAGGTCTCTCCTCCTCTGCTTTCTCTGCGGTTAAAGCAGAAAAGTTTCTTAATGTATGTGAAGCGTGAATCTAGATGAGCTAAACAGATTTTATTTTATTTCTAATTATATTCACTGTGTGATCAATCCTGTGTTTAAGGTGCTTGTTCCAATTTCTTAGCTTTCCCCAAGGAATTGGTAACACTCATCTCTTCCCAAGTGAGGTGTTGGAGGACATGCATTTCCTACTAAAATGTGTCTGGTTTAATCCCAGTGGTCCTTAGAGTCGCCTGATCCTCGTGTCAGGTTGCTGCTAGGTTGCAGTGTCTGGGGAAGAGAAGACTGCAAGAAGAAACAGATGAGCCAAACTGGCTTTGTGGGACAGTGATCCTCAAAATGAGAGGGACATGCCTGCTCCCGGCAAGTCCTGGGATAAGTCTATTCTAGCATCAAGCTAGCTGGGCAAAACTTGTGCATGCATGGCCCCAGGTAGCCCCTCACCCCTCTTCACTGCCTTAGGATAGGACCTGCCTCCCCGGGTTCCAAACGTCCTGTGCCCCTCCAGAGTCTAACACAGGGTGGTGGCCAGTTGTGTTAGCTGCTGCCCTTCCCCTTGGGGACTGAAGGTACTGCCCGCTTTCTGCAGGAGTGGGAGGCTGTGGATGTATCCTCTCTTCTCTCTCTTCCCTCTCTTTCCTTCCTGCATGCTCCTTGTCCCCACGTGGGAAATGCTGGGGAGGGCTGAGAGGTCTGGGTGCTGCTTTGGTGAAGGATGTGTTGAAAAGTTGCAACAAAGCTGCATTGTTCAGTCTTTCCTGTGTACCTTTGAGAGTTTCCATGGGGACTTACTGCTGGTCTTTGTACTTTGATGCCTAGATACCTGTTATGTGGATGCTCTAAACTTTCTGTCTATAATAAGGCAATTAATTCTTTTGATATTTTGTTTTTTACAAGACTGTTATGACTTGGACTGCTTTTTTCATGACTCATGAGAATGGCAATTGGTAACCCACTAATATTGCTGCCCACAAGGGTTTGTAATTCTAGAAGTAATCATTTCGTGGCTGATGTAAATTTTGTAATGAGAAATACTAGATTTATGACTGCAGGATTTCTCACAGACTGTTTTATTGCTTAGAGGAATTGCTTTCTCTGTTGGGAAAATCCATCATTAGATGTCTACTTCAAATGTTTTGTGGACCATTTGTGCTTGGAGCATGCTAATGCAATCATTGAAACAATAAGGATGATTTGAGATAGTATAATTGTTCCCCTTCCCTTCACTCCAGACACAGAACAAGCTGCCAGTCAAGTTAGGTGTAGGTTTGTAAGCGGACTTTACAGCCAGAACATGAGCAATCTCAATGTCTGGTCATTGCAGGTCCTCAGGCTGGCTCCGAGCAAGTGGTGTGTGAGCATGGTAGAAGGGTACTTGGTTTACTGAGCTCTCTCCATTACTCCTGCGTGATGATGAATTAGTATCTTGACTTGGGAGCACTAGGCAATAACTGCATGAACATTACCGTTGTTGCAGCTAAAGAAGAAGTTGCTGTTATGTACAATTTTATTTTCTGTTTATTAGCTCTTTCACTGAGAGCAGAGTATGTATATGCTTTTGTATTTAAGTAAAGATAACTGCTAAGCTTTCTATTTTAATATAGTATAATTTTGCCAGCTCTATGCCAATAGCATATCTCAGCAGAGAAACTGCTGCAGTCAGCAAGGTCTTTCCTTCATGGGTCTGTATCTGTAAAAAGAAACATAATGAGAGAATGATCTTAGAAACATCATGCTTTGAAGCACCACCATGTAACCTGTAGTGCCTGAATTTCTCAGAGATGTTTTTCCTACATGTACTCCAGCAGCAATGGAAGCAGCTGCTTCATGGAGCACTGGCAGCAGAGTAGAGAAGGAGGTGGGAGCCCTTCCCTGTCCGAGTCACTCACCTAGTCCTTTTGTGTCCTGCTATATCTCATTTTGGCCTGATGCCTGCTTTTAAGGACCTGACTGAACCCTTGTGTCACTTCACTGCTTCCGTGAAGCTGCATTGTTGTAGGGATTAGCATTTCCTTTCACTTCCTTCTTTCCGTGTGCAATAGGTGTCCTCTGGATGGAAACACAGGCCAGTGGTAAATCACCTGTGATGTACTGGAGTTTGAAATCTTTGTCTGATCTGGTATATTTTTGCTTTTTAATGTGATTCATTTCTGCACTGCTGATCATATTCTTTATTGAAACAGCACATTTGTCCATGATTCAAGTTCGTTTCTGGAAACCAGTTTCAATAACTTTCATTTATTTAAACTATTAAAATAGTTTAAAATGCAGAGAACAGTACCACTCTCGCTTTCTATTCAAATTGCTGCTCTAACCATTTAAATAGGCTTGAAATAAAGTATCTTGGGTTCTGCATGACCTGATTCAGTGTAACTGTTAAAAAGTAGAATTACTGAAAAGATAAAGTCAGATGCATTCCCTGTTTGGTTCAGGCTATTGAAATGGGAATGGTATGACTTTGCCACAGCTATTAATATGTTATTAATCCGGGATATATTATATATTGCTTTTAAGTCTTATCTGAAGGACTGGATATCCTTTTGTAATGTGTTCTTTTGCCTTTTCTATATGCTGACATTTTGTAGATGAGCCATTCCTCAATATGTAAAGTCTAAATGGCTTTTCTTATTCGATCAAGTACCATGGTATTGAATGTGTTACAAAAAGACTATATCCTCTGCACATTAAGTTTGAGTCTGGTTGCTTATTACAAAATCCAGACTTTTCAGATGCTAAATATGTGCTATATCTTGCAAGCTAAAAATGGTAGACTCCTGGCAGTTTTGGGCTTTTGAGGCTAAATGACTCTCTTACGTCCATCCTTCTCTCTCTTGTCCATATGGTTTCTGTGTTAGGCCCTAGCTCTTTGTGGTGTTAAACATCCCTGTGCATCCAGATGGCTAGAAAGCAGTAATGCCATTATATTTTCTGTTTTCTGAATCAGGGCTCTTGTTATTTTGACTTTGCCTATAACATATCACTGTAGAAATAATAGTTCTTAACATGGTGATAGCTTATTTTGTGTCTTTGATTTGCTGTAGAAGCTTTCATCGCTTATTTTTAAGTTGTTAATATGTGTGCTATAACCTCAGGTTGCTTAAGATTACTTCTACCTTTCTTTTTCTGTAGGTGGGTTTTCAGATGCACAAAGGGCAGTTCCTAAATCAACTACATGAACAATAATTTCTGTGATACCTCCTTGCTTCCATGTAAGCATGTAGTTCAAGATATTTTTTGTTTGTTCATTTCTCCTGATGAGAATCTTGTAAGAAAATTGCACCAAAACCAAAGAATTAAACCCTGTTCTCTGCTTTTATGAATGTTCTCTCACTTTCTGTCTTCTAAAAAATAATTTATTTTTAAAAAATTTATTCTGTGCCTGGGTTATATATTTGTGTCAACAGTGTGTTGATGAGAACTTTATTTCCATGGTCTAGTCACACTGAGATCATTAAACCAAAAAATATCCACTCCTGCTTTTCAGGATCACACTGGCAGCAGAGGCACTGTCTAGTCCTTCACCCTGTCCAGCGTTCAGCTTACCATTCATCAAGATTAGGAATAGTCAGAGAGCTCACTTATAGAGGGCGGAAGATATTGATTGTCATTAAAATGTTGGATTGTGTCTTAAGAAGTCTAGGTTTTGCTCCTCACTGTCACAGCACCTAACAGACTTTGGATGAATAAAATTATTTCTAGGTTACATCTGGTGCATGGTGGTATAACAGATCCCTTACCTGTTTAAATAGATAAACCCTCTGAAACAGGGAACATGAAAAAACAGTTAGTGGGGTGCCAAGAAAAAAGATCTTATTTTGGTGGGAATGTGGGTACCCTTTAAAAAAAAAAAAAAGCTAAAAAACATGGATGCTGGGACTATTCATAAAAACAGGTCAGGACAAGCAAACCTACTAATTTCATTTTCTCAAAAATGTTTAAAATATGAAAAGTGAGAAGTATGCAAATCAGATTGCTCCCAAAAGAGGCTATTAAATACAAGTGTCACTTGGTTTTATTTGTTTAAGTTATTAATAAAATCGGCTGCATATCTATCTATGTGAACTTTGCTGAAAAAGCATGAGAACTCTAAATTCTTCCCTAGGTTGCTGCTTTTCTGTAAATTTTGTGGCTCCTTCCTATGTGGTGGAAAATATTCATCTGAGCCACATCTCACTTCATATCCCAGTTCCAGAATGAAGAAGGAAAACTTACTTGTGTCTGAATAGAAAAAAATAGCCCTATCACAATGCAGGAAAATTCAGTGAAACTACCACTAGAAAGAGCAAAGACATGTATGTATAAATGATGCGTAATGGCTGTAGGTAGATACAAAAATAAATAAATTGAAATAACGTTATTATGTACCTTTCAGGTTTTGGTTGTGGCCTTTTCCGTGAACTGGTTAATTATGTTGCAGTGATTGGTAATATTGTGAGTTTTTTATTAGTCCTTTTTTTAACTGTATCTGAACAATAAGGAAAGAAGTACAGAGATGTTGGAGCTGGAGAACAGAAACTTGAAGCTGTGTTGTGGAATGAAATAAGGCTTGGATTCAGCTTACAAGCTAAATTGCTTTTGGAAAAGTAGTATGGTAGTCAGTCAAAACACAGACTTATTTAATGGATAAACTGGACATTACCTTGATAGGTTCCTGTTCAAAAGTATTTTAAAAAACACTGCAGTATCTTTTTCTTTTGTGCTAAGTGTGTGAGTAAATATGTATACAACTGTAAAACAAATTGAAGACATATGTTAAAAAAAAAAAAAAAGAAAAAAGTAATCAAATATTTAATGACCCCAGTATTTGGCATCATCGCAGCTGAAATTATTTGAAGACCCTCCTCCTCAGTATAGTCTTTGCATCCCTTGTTAGCACATGCAAATTCCAGCTCTTCCTTGTACAGGCAACAGCTAAGGCCACCCCGTTGCACTTACGACATCTCCTTTTAATGATTAGTATGTAATAGGTAGAGAGAAACATGTTACAACATTAAATCTACATGTGCTGTTTTATTTGGAAACTGGTGGAAAAATTTAAAAAAAAAACAAAACAAACAACCCACAAACAAATGGTCACTCTTTTGCTTTCCATCTCCAAAGAGAGGATTTCAGCCACATGCCCACAGTTGTGTGAGGATTGCAGAGCAGACTTGGGGAATGGAGATCAGGTCTCTTGGTCTAAGCCAGCTAGTCCTTTCTTCTTTTGAAATGGTGTATAACTGAAAAGGAGCTGTATATATCTATTAGTTAAGATGCTTTCAGTAATCTTCATGATTAAAATACATACCTATTTTGCTATCGACCACCTTGCCCTTTGCTAGTGCTCACTTGGACAAGGTGGATTCTCATTGTTAATTATTGTAGCTGCCCAGCGAGAGAGCAGGGTAATGTGGAGATGGTGGCAGGGTAAAATGGGACATGAATGTGCACGTTTGGCCTGAAGAAGTTATGTTTCTTGATACATGGGTGCTAATACTTCTTGTCCCATTTCCAGCTTGCTTGTGTTTGTCTTCTCTGCCACACTCTCCACAGCCTTGAGGAAGCCGGACAGCAGAGATCTTTAGCATCGCAGGCACAATTCTCAAAGGCAGTTGAAATGATCTGACACTGACTCTGTTTAAGTCTAAATTGTGCATATTTGTCCTTCGCTGAAAAGGATCATTAGATTATGCCCCATGCTCATATGAAATCGATAGTAACATGTGCAATGAGCCTGTCCTCTCTTTTATGACATTATGGACTCAAGTATTTTACACAAAAATAGGGCAAGATATGAAACAGAGTGCATACTTCTTTGAGCTGTGAGACATGCACCATAAATCAGGATAAGTGTGCATAATTATAAGATATCAGAACAAGTCCCAAGGGTATTTTTAGCGTTGTAAAATGTTAGGTAGACCTGCTTTCCTACAGAACATTGTCTTTCTCATTTCTCCACTCCTAGGTACCAGACAGTTTTCTCGGCCAGATTACTTGACATGGTAGCGGTGTGATAAATCGCAACTGCAAGAGTATACTGTGTTTAATTGCACAATCAAAGTTTAAAACTTCTTCTGATTAAATTGTGCAGAGCCTCTGAACTAATTGTCTGAAAATGTCTTCAGGGTTGAGCACTTTCTTAGCTAACATTTGGATGTGAAAATCAAAGACCTGGCTTTTCTACTGGTGTGCGATATTTTGGGAAGGTAGCTTCACCTGGGTGAATGGGTGGCTTTGAGAAATAGAAAGAATAATATCATTGCTGTGCTTGAGTATCTATATTTTTAGAATTATTTGGCTGTTAGAAATTTAATTTGTATATATGAAGTGTTTGGAAGGATTTGACAGGAGAGAAGGAGGATCTGTTTTGAGTTTAAATACTAATTTTTGTCTTTTTGTTAATGTAGGCATGAATATGAATTTGATCATCATAATACTTCATATGTTTTTGAGGCAATTTTCTGCCTTTTCTCTGTTCCCAGGATAGCCTTTGCATCCATGCATTTTGGGGACACATCAGCCTTCTCCATGCACCTTGTCCTTGTGTCAATACTGAGTATTAGCTGTACCTTCTTGGCTGCCACAGTTCAGGATCGGCTTGATGAAAGCCATCAGCAAATGTCCAGTGTTCAGGTTCATCTAGTGACACAGGCAGTGTCTGGGCAGAATTCTCATTTTTATGTCTGTAAAAACAAAAAAAAAATACCAAACAAAAAAGAGAGGAGTCAGATGAATAGCAATGTCTCACCTGTTCGTCTTGTCTGGCTGGGCTGCTACTGTCTGAGGTGGCAGGAAGGAGGAGGATGGAAAACAAACCACCACTAAAATGGAAAAGGGTGAGAAGTACCTCAATGGTAAGAACAGCTGTGCGCTTTTTTTTTTATGTAATGGAAGCTTCTGTGGCGCCTGAGTGTGTATTCCCCATTGCAGCAGGGTTCAGGCTTAGGTGTGTAGTTAGAGCTTTTACATGATTATCATTCCTATGAGCAGATTTAAAACCTGTAGTTTAGCCAGCATTGACATTTATATCAAAGCAGAAGGGATTTTATTTGTATTTT
The DNA here is from genome assembly GCF_013368605.1 of Nyctibius grandis. Lineage (NCBI taxonomy): Eukaryota > Metazoa > Chordata > Aves > Nyctibiiformes > Nyctibiidae > Nyctibius > Nyctibius grandis. Next base: position 30,230,066 of record NC_090665.1, on the reverse strand, counting down.
TTTCCTCTGTTACCTGGCACTAAATTTCTAACCCCACTCCCAGTGTAATGAACCTGGATTCAGTTCTCCCTGGCTTGTTTAACTGTTATTTTTAACAGCCCTGTGCCATCCCCTGTGCTATCCTACCTTTGTACCAAGCCAAGACAGGTTTCCTACAAGACTTTAAAACTAGTTATCCCATGTAATTTTGTAAGAGACTAACAAGCTTCCTTGAGCTCTCCTGTGTGTCCTTCCTGTCTCAGTGCAAAAAGAAGCACCTTGGAGGTCTGGATGCCTTTATACTGGTGCAGCAGGTGTGGTCATGAGAGGAAATGGGAGAACAGAGGCACCAAGCTGTCGTCTCTTTCCTTGGGGATGATAGGAGAGGAGCATGTGAGATAATAGGTATGAGAGATCTTATTTTATCTCCTTCACAGAAGAGGGTCTATATGAAAAAATGCTGGCTTGCTCTTGCAATGAAACTCTCCACTGCTACTGCAACACCTGTAATCTTCTCAATGAATTTCTGAATATGAATTACTTGTCATCCTTTTTTTGTCATACTTTTTTCTGAAGGTGCAAATATAAATGTCTTTTAATGTGTTTCTAAGGTTCGAAAGGAAAGACCTCTGCACTGATTTAATTATCTGAAAGCCTCTTACTCTGATATACTTCTACCTTTTGTGGAGTAATTAGCTGTCATTTAGGTTGATTTAGCCAATTTACTCATATCAATTAATTGGATAACGAGACACAGACAAGCTTTAGGTATCTCACAACTATTATCCTCATTTCATCATTTACTGCAAGAGAAAATAGAATATAAAGTTTCCCCAAATCTTCTGAAAACATATATCTATTTTAATAAACTGATATTGCCACAACTTTATTTGTTCTCGCTGTTCTATGTTATCCTCAAATTTTTACATTGTTCTTCATTTTTTATTTGAACTGTTTCAGGACATTCTCATGTCTCAAAATGGTGAGACCACTCATGATTCCTGAACATTTGCACCTATTGCTTTAGTTGTGTAGCTTGCTCCAGTAGTTCTGTGGGTGTTTGTTTGGTAGATATTTTAAAGGTTAATCATGAAGCTAGTTTACTGTCATTTTATTCATTGATCCAATAGATGAGAGAAGTCAGATTCATGATATTTTGTTTACTGCTAGGGATAGCTGGGTGATTTCTTTTTTGTGGCTTTGTAAACCATTTGTAACATGGCCTAAAATATTTTGTGATAAAAGGTGCTACACCAACTAATGGGAACATTAAGCAATATGTGTTTCTAAAACAGACTTATCCAGCACTTAAAAATAAATGCAAAGAAAATACTTTGCAAAGGTATTAAACATTTAACAGCTTTAAAAATATATTTTTAATAACTGAGTGACTCATTCCCCTAACAAAATAGGCTTTTGGTTTAATTTTTGGAAGATGTTAATTTTTATGCAATGGAATATTCCTCTTCAGGTTTTCACATATGCTGATAATAACATCAAAGCACCTTTAAAATTCACCTTATGAAGCATTTGGGGAACTTTTTTATTAAATCTGGTACTTTTAGTTTTATTATTTGTTGAATTACTATTTGACTTGTATCTGCCTTTTAGTTTTATGCTCCCACCTAGGTATATTGGTCAGTTTAGTAATACTAAGCCCTACTGATTTTGAAAAGAGGATACAGCTTTCAGTAGCAGTCCGGTGTTTCTGGACTTTTCACATCTTAGAGATATCTCATCTGTGAGCAGATGATGTCAAAATGTATGTGTCACATTATATACTGTGATTCATTTCTAGGAGCTTGAGATATCATACTTGCTGTGCAGAAGGGCTGGATTTGTGACTTTTGAGTCTGTCTACATGAATAGACTCAATGATTTTAATGTACAGTTCAAATGTATGCCTAGAGTAATTAAACACATATCTAAACAAGGTTTGGGTTTTTTTTTTCAGTTTTATATTACTGTTGCTTATTTCAAAGCATGTAAGTCATACATGTTCTTACCAGGAAAAGTATAGCAGTGAGAAATTTTACATTAGTCCTAAGCTAGACCTTGAAAATGAAGGGTGAAGGTTTTAAAGTTTTAATATGCATTTCCCAACAATCAGTATTTTCTCTTTTGAGGAGATTAATGAAACTCTTTAAAGCTGCATTTTGTGATGGCCTGCAGCATATTACTGAGGGCTCATTATCTTGTCAAAGCTCATAAAATACGGACTCTGCAGCAGTGATGTTGTTACTTAGTGAGTTAATATGGAGCTAGTCTTTTTGCATGGCGCTAGGAGGAAAAATGCTACTGTAGATACAGATGGAGATGAAAATGCAGGACCCTGTGAGACTCCACCTGCCGTACTGGTTCTAAATTTGTTTTGGACAAATTGGATTTGTTGCTCTTCAGTTTTCCTTCTGAAAACTCTCTTGTGACTTTATTGTCAGCTGAAGTGTTTATTGACTAAGAAGTGTTTGCATTTTAGTAATGGATATGGTGATCCTGGTAAACAGTTCGGGGCCTTCACGATGCAATGTGCTGTGTGTTTGTGTCATTTTATGATGGAGTGGGCAGAAGCTTATTTAAATAAAAAGTAGAATAAAAAGCCCACAGTTTCAGCGGCCATTAGTTTCATTAAAGCTAGTACAAAGATACGAGTTAAATGATTTGTGGATATATACAAACAAAGTAGAAAAGTAACACAGAATCCAATGCTGTTATTGCTGGGAGAAGTGCTAGATTTCTTGTTATTTTTAATGACTTCCAAACTGGGCCCTCAGTGACTGACGAGGTAAGCAAGTTCAGATGGGAAATGTGATATCCTCAGTGCTGGAAGGTACTGAACACTCTCAGTTGTTAGGGGCCATGGCTGTGCTCAGTATGCTCTGAGAGGCAGCAGATGAATTGTAGGTTGAAGGGTATCATGTCCACTTCTATAGGAAGCGGGGAGAGAAGACCTAAGCTTTTGCTAGGTTGTTTAATAAAATAGAACAATATCGATGATAAAAATTGGATGTGATGATACAGCTCCTGAACAAACATCCGTCACTGCAGAAAGATTGATACTAAAGAATACATCTGCAGCTCTTTGGATTTTATCCCAATAAAAAAAAAAAAAAAGCCAAAAAATGAACTTCAGTAACTGTTTCTGTTTATTAAAACAGATAAGCATCTTATGAAGATCTGGAAGTTGTTAATAATGAAGTGATGAGTGTGAGAGGTGCTTACCTCAGAAGCAGGTGGCCTGTGGTTCCCATGTGCCTGATGTCCCCCCTCCTGTGCTGCCGAACATGCTGTAGAGCTGTGTCCCTCAGAAATCCCCCTAGCACTCATCTCACCTGCAGGTGGGGAGGCAGCGCTCGGGTGTCTTCTGTGTAGGAGCAAGTTTGCAGAAGCGGCTTTTCCAAGAGGGCTTGGGGAAGGATCCCAATTTTAAACCCTCCTGGACTGCCCACGGGCCAGCTCAGCTCTCTGGGCATTAAGCAAGGCATGCGAGTCAGGAGTATTGAACAGTAAATCAGGGGGATAGCAGATACTGGAAGTGTTTGAACGGTGAAAAAAGGATTTCTACAGGACCCACGCTCATGGTTTTCCCTCTTTTCAGCACACGTTTTTCTGTCTTCTGCCCGGCCTCCTCTTCAACCTCTTGGCCACATCTGCCCCAGGCAGAGAGCCCTACTTGCCTGTCAGCTAGCCTGGGGATAGGGCATCCCTTACCCTCCCTTCTGGCTGGGCATGTCTGCATAGAAATGGTGCCTGTTGTGCCCAGTATGTTAAAAATTAAAATATTTTCAGCTTTTTAAAGTTGCTGATCAGGACTCCAGGCAATGAAAAATATTGCTTTGTGCAGGGAAGTTGTATAGTGCTGCTCATGTGATGATGAAATGTCTGATTTGGAAGTTAAAATTACTGGAAAGATGACCCATGGATAGCCGACAAACCAACAAATTTGGCAGATTTAAAGCAAACACAAAGCAATATATTTTTATGGTGTTTTTTTTTTTTTTTTTAATGCAATAGATTAAATGGTGGAGCTTGCTGCCATGTGATACTTGGGAAGCTAAAAATACAAACAGATTGTAAAGATGATAGATAAAGTCGTGGAAGTCTGGTCGACTGACGGCTATTAAAAATGACAGTTGACATGCAGCCCTCATCGTCAGGAAATCCGTAAATCATTGGTTGCTCAAATTTAGAGAAATAAACCAGAGAAAGGATCGTGCTCTGTGCTTCTCTCCTGGTCCCTGGACCTCTGTTACTAACACAGAGACAGGGCGCAGTGTTGACCTCACCCTCGAGCCAATGTTGTATGTCTGCTCCTGTGTCCAAAGATTGTTTGCAAGGTCAAACGTAGAGTTGAGAAGTTATTATTTTCTCATTTATATTTCAGCTGTGAGCCTTGCAGTTATTGCTAATGTTAATCCAAGCCAGGCGTGTGCTGGTGGTTCTGCTTGTTTTCAGGCACCCTGGATGTGGTCCCCCTCCAGACAGGGTGAAAAAGATTGCTATGCAGTCTTAAAAGTAGCCTCTGCAACTGAGACACATGCATGGAGGGTTACAGCTAGCAGAAATTTAGGTGAGCACTCTACTGTATAAATTTTCACTACCCTCAAGTATAAGTTACTTTAGACACATAGTAATATCCATAATTAAAATGCTTCCTTGAAGTAAATAATTAAATGAGGATTACAATTATGAGCCACAAAGTGACACAGGTGACAGGTTTACCTTAAGTAGGACAATTAAACTGTAAATCAAAATTAAACTTCTCCATGAAATTAGAATATTATGTAAGGTAATTATCTAAGAGTAATAGGTTAGGTCTGTATACTGCATCAATAAATCCTTTCAGAGATCTCTAGAAAACAGATTTTCTACCCTGTTGTTTTACATCTGTTTTTTTTTTTTTAATGTTTCCTAATCCAAATGGAAACAAATGCCCAAAGCACATTTTCAATGTTCTTTGGCAAAATTGATATTTTATGGGAGAAGTTTGGTTTAAGCAACATTTTCCCTTAGCAAATTCTTGTATTTTTTTTTTCTGTAGTAGAGATATTGAACCCTGTGGGATTGTTTGCTGCTGGAGAGATTTGTATGCCTGAGCAGGGCTTGGTTATGGACCTGTTCAATGTTAGGAGACAGTGCCATCTTTACAGCTTCTCACTTGCTGCGTGAGCAATAAACAATTCTTGTTATTGGCACCTTTGTGCATGCTCAAAGATTATTTAATACCAAATTACTTAATTCATTATTTTATATATTTTACATTTGAATTTTTTAAACAGTTCTTGTGAGAGTTAAAAGACAAGCTTTTTTTTATTCTGTTTTAAAAGAATAAATTTATTCTCTAGGTGAGAAGTGACCCTAGATCTTGGCAGTCCCTAAATCAAGGAGTTATGAGTGATGCAAAATGCTCTCTAAATAGTACAAACATAATTTTTTTCCCCCTGTATTTTGTTTTTTTTTAAGCAGATCAATGTTGTAGAAAATACTAGTAGTAAACAAAATTTTGGAAAAAAATTTATGTTCTAGTCCAAATTCAAAAGACTGTTTCTGAACAAAATGTGCTGCTTTTTAGGGGAAAAAAAAGGTTTATTTTCCAAGAAAATTGTGTTTGAAAAACACTATAATGCTTCAGCTAGAAATATGGAAAATAGGATTGTTGTATCAAAATAGTGAATAGAATGAAGTATAAGTTAGCTTTAGAAGAAATGGATTTTTAAAAATAAATTTCAAGAGCTCTGTAGGCAGACTTAGGAGCTTTGAGCACCTCTAGTGTTAACTTCAGGCCCCTTCTGGAGGTACAGAAGTTTTTGGCCTTGTCCAAGGGAGTAAGGCAGCATGCGTTATGGGGTGCAGTTGGGCTACTGTTGTATGTCAATGGAAAGATTTAACAAATCCTTACTTGGATTAATAGTCCTTCCTTATGTAAGTAGTCTGACTTAGTTCATTGAGTTATTTTTGTGAGTGAGGATGTTCTGGACGTGTAAAGAATCTGTGCACTTAGGTCCTCAACAGGTTACTGGCATGTAACCTCGCATTTGTAGTCGTTGCGAAGCACGGCCAAGCTGGGCAGTGCCTTCTTGGGAAGGATGCGCTGCTGTGGCTTGCTGGTATCTCAGCAGCTTTGCTGATGTTGTTTATCACAAATGTAGAGCTGTTTAGATAATTTTTTTATATGCTACGCTTGCATGGTGTGTTTTTTTTTTTATTTAATGTTTTATTAAAGTAAATAATTACAAATTCTGAAATGATTAAAAAATTAATTAGATTCTGATTAGAGTAATTCTATATCCTTTGATAATCTGACAATTTGAATCATGCCAGCCTGCTGAATCAATACATCATAAAATGTTTTTCATATTTTACTAGGTCCTTTTATGCTGTAACTTTTAATCTCTGCTTCTAATGTTACATTTTACCCAATTTATTAAGACAAACAAGAAACTAATTTTGACAGCTTTGTTACTCTCAATTCAGAGAAAAAGGAACAGATTTTCTCATCTTTGAATGTACAGTCCTAAAGCCTGGCACAGTTTAAATCACTTTTTAGACACTACTTCGTTTAGTAAAATATTTAGTGCTATTATGATAGTGTAAACCATTAGACTGCAATTACAGTAACACAGCACAGAGACTAATAGTTCTGTTGGAACACAACAGTGATGCATGATTGCCCCATTAGGATTGGAAGTCTTGAAGCACTGAGGTTATTAAAAAAAATTAATCACTGTTACAGTCTTGATTTTGTTAGATTGTAATAAAAATATCTTATTTATGGATATAGCTACTACATTGTCAACCTCTTAAAGAAGTATTTAAAAAAAAATCCTAGTAAGGATTCTTTGGATTATGATTATGAGGTCTTTGGCCTTACTGCAGCTGCAGCTGGAAATCCAGAACTTCATCTGTACTTTCCCAAAAGAGGTATTTAGGCAGGTTGTACTGAGGCATGTTTTCAGGACTTAAATGGAGCTGTTTTTACAGGTATTTGAGAGCAGTGTCTTAAAGGTTGTGAAAAATTTTAAATCATGTTGCTGTCTAAATATACCTTTTCAAAAATACCCAAACGTACACCCAACATATTTACATAATTTTGAAGATAAGTATAGATGAAAAGTAGGAGGAAATATTTTCTTTTTTGCTACCTTGTTTAGTTTTTAAAGCTTTAATAGGAGAGTTTATACACACAGTCAGGTTTTCACAACCACAGAGGAATAAGAAGCATTTTGAAAATAAAAGGAGACTGTAAAATTTTTAAAAATGGGATCAGGCACTTAGGAGCTGCATTAACACTGGTAATAACACCTAACTAGTAAAAAAGAAAACTTATTTCATTTAAAATTGCTGGCATTCCCCTACATTTGTGCATGTGGGTGTCAGTAGCATATCTGCCTGTGCTTAATATAATCAGAGAAGAGACTGCAAAATGACTGAACTAGTCACCACTGAGCTAATTGCTGGGGACTAAAAACTGCAGGTATTTGAAGATAATTCTCTCTCCAACAATCCAATACTGAAACATAAAGCATAAAAAAATCACTCTCAGCTGACACATTAATTTGAGAAACTCATTTAAAAGTTTAGAAAGGATTAATTTCTGAGGATGGAAAGAAAGGCTAACTTTTGGGCTGAAAATTATTTGTGTGTGCTTCAAAAGTAGAACAAGAATGAGCTTTGCCCATGGTGACACATGAGCGATCCTGGGCTTACCCTGGTTTTGCAGGGATGAATACACAGCTAGTTGGGTGACCGGCTGGTGCAAGGGCTGAGTCACCCGTCACCCTTCGTGCACCTGCGCTGCAAGAGGTAAGAGAAAGCAGAGATCAGAGGGAATGTGAAGAGTGAGAAAGACGGGCACATTGAAAGAGAAAGCAGGAAAAAGAGCGTATGAGATACAGGCAGAAACAGTGATTTTCCTCACCCTATGTGATTCCTTGTCAGGAGTAGTAAATGAAGAAAATTTTTAGACTGTTGACAGTTATTAGGTACAGTTAGACAGTGTTGTCCATGGTAAGTGGTTGTTCTTGTTTCTCTTACTTTGGTTGACTTGTCTTTCACATTCAGAAGTAGTTTAGGTCAGTGAAAATAAACTTTAAACTTAGACTGATTAAACACTGTTTAACTTGCATTCTCTGAAATATGTGTAAAACATACAGTATATGTCAACTGTCTGTGTCTGCAATTAACCCCACACTTTAGTTTATGATAAAGTTATGTTTTTGATTAATACTGAACAGGGATTTAAAAATGTGTGGGCATAACTCTTAAAACACTGTATTAATGAGAAAGGAGTGCATTTTAATGCAGAATTAACAAATATGACTCAAGGGTAGGAGGTATTGCTTTAGAGAAATGATACAATTTAAATAAGGCACTTCATAATAGCACAATAAAATGTCTTTAGTGTTATAAATTCTTTGAATTGTGTCTGTTAGCTCGATGGTAGTATGTTAGAAGTTAGTTTGTGTGAGCTATGGTATAGAAGTGACCTGAACTCTATTTAAGGGTGCTTTGGCACAGAGGGATCTTTGAAGTAATGCATGAATGAACAGAGCATGAACATCTGACATGCAGGGTCACATCACAGTCCCTGGATTTGGACCAGCAGCTGGCCAGATCCACCAAGCGCCTGTGGGCTTTGGACTCTGCTGACTGCCATAGAGGACAGCCCTACTGCTGTTAATCTGCTCCAGTAACATCAGTTTCTTTATGCCTGCAGAGGGCAGGTTTCTTGATTCTGGTTCTGCAGATCATGCGAGGCCAGGAAAAAAAAATAAGTAATTGGAAATACAGGAATGGCAGTATTGAAGGAACTTGCTTCAAAGAGCTGGAAAAGCTTCAGTCTCTTCCTCCACAAATTCTATTTAAAGAATCCCTGGCAGAGTGCATCAGCATACACAACACACAGACTTGTGATGTTTCCTGTGCATTTTAGAGACAAGTTGGACATTATCTTCCATCTTATTTGGGATGCTTTCTAACAAGACTTTCCTGCCCTTGTGCAATTGTCTCTGATCTAGATAATCTGGAAGAACCGCTGTATAAAATGAAACAGAAGTGCTGTATAAAATACTGCAAGTAGTGTATTAGCAAATGAATGTAAAAGAGCCTGGTCCAGCCTTTTAGGGCAAATCTTGTTCCTCTCCTGTACCATATAGAAGCATGGATAACTTTAAGTGAAGCTTGGAGTGAGTCTGTACTTTGGCAAGTGACTTTAGCTCTGTGCCTTGGCTTTGGCTGCATCCTCTGGCTGTTGTCCACAGGGGCTGCTGCTAGGTTTTGAAGCTGTTTACTTGACTGGCCTGTTACGTTTTGCTGTTTAAAACGAACTCTGGCTTTGAATACTGTAGCTTTCTGAAGCCTGATCTTTTGTGGCACTCTTGCAGGGTTTTTTTTGCCTGGTTTTCTAGAGGAATGAGGTGGATATGGCCACCCTGTTTGCTGGGTGCTGGTGTTTCCAGGGCACTCTCACTAACTGTTGGATGCATTGCTGCATTTCAACCACATTTGATGACATGGGACAGAGCTTCAAAGATACTCAGTTTCTTGGAGTACAGCTACATAAATACTGCATAATTGTTCGCCTTTAACTGAACATTAGAGAGATGTTACACATGCCTGATGGGGCAACCTTTGTTAAGACACCAAAAAAACTCAGAGGAGACAAGAAGCCGTAGGCAGCCCAGCTGTTAGTGGTGCTGCTGAGGAGCTGCTGGCTGCCTCTATGCCGCTGGTGCTTGCTCTGGGCTGGGCAGCAGGTCAGGCTGGTGCCCCTCACCTGTGTCTGCCGCACTTCTGTGGCCAAGTGCAGCATCCGCTCTGTGGCCCATTGTCTGAGGCAGCGGTTAGGGCCCACCCTGTGCACCCTTCCCAAACACAGCTAGGGAGATGGCACTTGCTACTCTGTGGCGTGCACTGGCCTGGCCTTAGGGGTCTGGGAACTTCTCATTTGTCTGACGCAGTCTGTGCTCCTGTCCGTACGTGTGGTGTCCTTCCCAGGCTGTGCACCGTACATCTATCTCCTGTGTCCCTGGGGTAACCCCATGTGCTTTGCTGGTGTCTTGTACTAGACAAGCTAATCTTAGCACTGTCTTTCTTGATTCTAGTTTAGCGTAGTTAGTTAGGATTTTTAAGTACTTTGACTTGTTTTTTCTCAAATACCAGCTGTCAGAAGCACACATAGGTCTCATGGAACAGGTGCAGTTTTTGAACTGATTTAAATGAAGAAGGGAGAGACATTTGGTAAATATTAATTGGCAGGCATTCTGAGTAAGGACAGCAGACAAAATGGAAAAAATGTGAACATGAAGTGAAGACAGGAGTCCCAGATCATTTTAAATGCTACCTTGGTTTTAAGACAACTATATTACAATTTCCCAATCTATGGACCTACCTTACAAGGAATACTTCTAGCTGAAATTTCATGGATGGAAGTAAAGTAAAGAAAATGTCCCTTTATTCTCTGATGATGCTGAAGTCTAAAAAAATATTATTGCCTGCATGAACAAACAGAAAAAATGTTATTTATACTAGCTGGTACATTATTACACATTTTTCAGTGCGATTTTTGTTTATTACTGACTGAAATAGAAACTTTGACATTGGAAAGAAGAACTCTTTGTGTCCAGACAGCAAGAAGGATACAGATTGCATCAGCCTTTCCCCCTTGTGACTCTTCTTTATACCAGAGGACTAAATCCTCCGGTATTTGTGTGCTCAGAGTTTCACATGGAGCACTTCAACACAATGTGCCCGCTTTGGGGAGTGGGAGGAACGGCGCACTTTTAACAGGCGTCCTTGAGGCAGAGAACAACAGGAAGGCACATTGCCACGCACCCTCCTTTATTTATGCAGATAGAGTGCAAGGTAACCCGCACTGGGGTCTGCCGTGGGAGTACACGCAGCGGTGCCATGGAGCTCTGAAAGTTCAATAGAAACAATGAAACATGTGCAGCTTCTCTGTGTCTGCTCTGCATAATGGCGACTCTGGTTTTTACAGTGCTTGAACACTCAGTAGTCCTGGGATTTAGTGAAGGATGTGAAAAAGAAGTGCATTTGCTGTGCCTACTTCCTGCTGATAGTCTGGAAATGGGGCAAGTCAGAGAGAAATGTAGCTTTTTGGATCATTAAAAATCCATTTTCATTAAAAGCCAAGTATTGCGATGATGTCCTTATTTATACATTCATCCCCTGTCTGTCTATGCCTTACAGATAGAGTGAAAAGAGAGCCTTTTTCATAACAGTTTTAAAGCCTAAATGAAAGAAAAGCATTCTGTTTACCTTGAATTACTTACATGGCATACTTGTTCATTTTTTTCACACTGTATTGGATGACAATTACTCTGCATTCTTTCTTTACCACTATTTCCTTTTGTCCTATGTATCTATCATTTGTTTTTATCTATATCTTCCACCTATCTATCTATTTCCTCTTTGTGCTTCTAGTTGGTTGCAAATTATATTTGTGATGCAGAGAGCTTTCAATCTGACTGTCTTGATGTTTTTTTATGCAACCATGACTACTGTAAAAATTGGCTTTACTGCCTCTTTTGTGTTATTGATTCAAACCCATTTCAGAATTAACTTGTTTGGAATGATCTGGCAATGTTGTGTGCCCCTGGTTCTCTCAGGAAAAAAAATCATATCTCATAACTAAATGCAATAAAATGTTCAAATATATCTAAACACAGTTATATTTTGAATTTAAATGAAAACCTTATGGAGTCAATCCAATATACAAGGCACATGTGTAAGTTTTAGTTCTAGGCTTACAAGTACAGTATTGCAGAAAAAAAGGTATTCAGAGACCAGCTTTTTCCTAGAGGCCTGTCCCTTATGTATGCTTTATGAAATGCCTAATCACATCATTCATGTTTCCATCCTGAATTGGATGGACATAATTTCGACATTTTGACTGTAGGACTGTATCTAACTTGAGATTATTGCCTTAATTCATTTGGGGATTCGGTCTTTTAAATCTTAGTGTTACATTTGTCCTTATGCTTAGGGAGAAATATTTGTGTGTTGACAGTCAGTAGAAAGTGATCTACAAAAATAAGTCTTCCCTCATTAATGACTTTACTGGTTGATTTTGAAATTTCTGTTACAAATGGAGAAAATCAAATGCTAGTATAAACAGGGAAATTTATAATATGAGTTAATTGTAATGTTAAAATGCCCAGGTGTTAGAAATTTCACTGACATCAGATCCCAGTCCTGAATATCTTTAACTCACCCATAAAACCAGTCATACCCTGAAAAGCTCATCTCCGATTAGAATTTTTTTCAGGTACTCAAAAACGTGAAGCACACTTTGAACGACCAAATAATTTTAGCCTTTCTATTTTACAACCATCCAGACGACTCTGCCCAGACGGCCACCATGAAGACAGCATCTCCTGAGTTGCAGATTTCAGGTGTGGTACCATACCTTGGGCTGGTCACAGAGGCCAGGGAGCCTACTGGCACCTGCGCAGCCCTGACCCACCTCCCTGCTGCTGCTCACTTTCCCTGGGCTGGCTACACTTCACTCTGGGAGTGGACCAGATTTTTTTGGCTGGTGGAAAAAAGCTGTATGCCAGCTACCCTTTTGGGGTACCCTTTAGTTTTGGCGGTCATGAATCTGGAATACAAATTCTTCCTTTCCATTTCCCTTCATAGTTGTTTTCCTGACTGGTCTCTCTCAGTTCTTTACTAATCTTTTTATTGTCTTTCAGAGTACAGAGCCTTTCTTGAGTTGTGTATATTAAATGTCTGGAGAGGAAAAAGCTACCCAGCGTGAGTACAAAACAGATGCGTGTATATCCTGAGATGAGTGCATTATGGATAAAGAACTATTACCGTTCTTCCCACGTTCACGTTTCCGTCTACTTATGAGATATATACGTGTGCCTTGTTAGCAATGATGTTGTAACGCAAAAACTAAAGTTTTCATATCGGAGGAAACATATATTGTTAAATGAGCTGAGAACATTCTCCCAAGGGTTAGCATTTCTCTTGTACGTGTGATATCGTACTGAAACAAATGGCCCTATTATTTTAATTGGATCTTTTGGTATTAGAACATCTTTCTTTGTACTGCAGTAAAGAACTTTCTTTTTCTTCCTTCCCTGAAAATGTGGAATGAACAAACACAGGTGAAGCATTGAAACATTTATGACTTTAGCAGTAGAGGACTACATGTATATACATAGATTCACATACACATATATAAATTAAATTCATATTTTATGACATATCCCTCCATTCTCTCTGAAAATATACAAACATGGTTTCTACTTTTAAAATAAATATGATTAAAATTTTGCCTTGTCCTTTTGACCGATACTTTGCTTGCAATACTAACAATGACCAAGGCACTTAAAAAAACCAAACCAAACCCCCCAAAAAACCCAGGAACTGCTCTTTAAACAGAGCATAGTAGAAATTTTTCAAAAAGAATTGTATCTGTTTAATAAATGAATAAATGGGATCTAACACTCCTAACAGTTGTGGATAGGCTTCAGTTCTTCTAATACTTGGACTACGTACTTAATTTGCCCCTATGAGTGAGGGATTATACACTGTAATAGGTTAAACTTCTATGGACTATTCTAATCTGTTTTGTAGAAGATCACAGAAGTAAGTGAGGAACTCTGTTTATCATGTTGTGATGAAAAGCCCAATAGAGTAGAAAATTTTCTGGGAACCTAGGTCTGAAAACTAATTTGCTGGTATGTTTGTTTCTTCTCTTTTCTGCAGCTGTTCAATTATGAACTGTTACTGTTGGTCAGAAAACCAAATATCTATTCTCTAGGTTAGCTACATTGTACTCCAGTGTTTGAAGATTTAGTTTCTTTTATAATTGGAATGAAATATCGATTTTTTTTTTTAAACAAAATTCTGCTACTCCTCCATCTGAATACTAGCTGAACATGTTCACATATGTATGCACTGTGTGTTTAATTTTTAATATATGGATACAGTAATGATATAAACCTGAAAACAAAATTAACTGCAATTACAGAGGCAAAACAATTTTTTTGTCTTACAGAAAATATCAAGGAATGATTTGTTATGAGCAAAATGAGAAAGTTATAGGGTTAGTTTATTTAATATTCTTGTTTGCTTTTTACTAGGTCTGTTTAAGTTTTATAAGGACAACTAAGCTTTGAGGGGGAAAAATACTTGTAGACCAAGTAGTTACCAAAAGCTGGATAACGTCCCTTCTAGAAGTCACCAAATATTGCTGTTCAGCCCTCCACTGAGGGAGGATCCTGTGGCCATGCATGGGACGAGGATCGCTCAGCTCAGCTTCGGCGGCTCTAACATGGGATGGGGATCTTTGCAGGCACCAGCCTCTCTCACACGCTGCTTGCAGAGGGATGCTGGCTTCAGTTATTATTACCACATGCACGTGTAACTAAACATCTACTGGTCATCTGTGTATTACCTAGGAGGAGAAAATACAGCTGCAGTGACAAGCACTGAATTGTCTCATTTTGGGTGTTTCTCCCCTCAGTGGAAACAATGGATTTTTTTTTTTGTCTCTTCATATAGAACAATCTGCTATTTTGAGCAAATTAACGAGATAACTTGCTACTTACAAAGTAGGTCAGAATTGCTCTAGCGTAAATTGCAGTAGCTCTCTGTGAATTAGTGCTGCTTTCCCCATTTGCTTCACCGACAACCTTTCGGTGCGTGCAAACCTCCTGTTGGGTGCTGCTCTTCCTAGGTGCCGAGGGCTGCCCAGCTCGAGCCCACAGCTGCAGGGCTGCGCTTCCAAAGCATGTGGTGCTTCGTGGTGCCTAAGCTTTGGCACAGCGTGTTGGAACAAACAGCATCTTGCAGCTATTTCCATAACAACACACTTGTTAGAAAATAAATATTTGCTCCGCTTTCACAATTGTGATTTTGCTAAGAATTAATTAATATTGTTGTTTTTTCCCTCTTTGTGTTTGAGAGCATTTTAGAAGTAACCCAGAAATGCTTATGGGACAATGCAGTGTCAGACCATTGCAGCTGGCTGTGGCCTACCATGGATTCGGGCTGGTAAGGAGCAGGAGCTGGTAAAAAGCTCTCTGGTTTTGGTTAAAAGGTGGATCAGATCCTGATCTGCTCTGTAGAGCAGTCTGGGGAACAGCCTTGTTGATGGGTCTGGGAGCAGTGAGCAGTATGGCTGGCGGGAGAGCGGGGCAGGAGGTGGCTGTGGGATGGGCACAGCTTCAGATGGCCCTTTGCTGAAATCCTCTGCCACCAAACCTTGGCTCTTGGGTGTCCTCTAAACTTTTACTGCCATCCCAAACAGTGTAGTGACCCACGTGAATGCTCACAAGTTAAATCCCAAGAGTGGGAAATGTACTGTGGTAATCCTGTAACAGTTAGTGTACACTTGACTATTTTTGTAATTTTGGGCTCTTTTGGAATGGATAATCATGGATAAATGTGTAAAGGATGGTTATTTCTTAATATTTCTTGTAGTACCTGCTTACTTGATTATTTAAAGACTCTGAGTTCTGATTTTTAAGAAATCATTCGCTTCAAAATTCCTGGAATTCAACCAGTGATACAATCATTCAGATTTATGAATCTTTTTGGAGTATATGTGATTAGTTTTTTAACAGAGGAAAGTTTTCTTGTGAGAGGAAATTTTTGGCTACTTGCTACTGGTTTGCTGCCTGAGGTGTAAGCTTGTGTGAATAAAGACTTGTGGAAAGCAGGCAAGAAGTTCAGCTATGGCAGCAGTAGCAACTGTGGTAACTGCTGTCACGCAGCATATTATTAGCTCAGCCGTATTTTCTTATCTTGATCTATTCTGCTAGCAAGACACACTGATATTACTCAAAGCCAGAATATGTTTTCCTGCTCTGTTAGGATTCTTTTATGTTGTGCCCACCAGTATGGTATCTGTTGCATAAACAACAGGACTAGCATCTGTTATTTGTCATGATACGTGAAACTGATGTTTGCCACCAACGTAAATAAGGGATCAAGCACAGCACAATTACCAACACAAGACCTTTTGACAGAGCTGTGTGCCATTGCAGTTGTTATTGCATCCCATTCAAAGCAGGGATTACTGAAGTGTTTGAGTCCTTGTTTAACCATGGTTCATCTTTCAGCATTATGAAAAGTCTCTTATCTATCAGCTTTTAATCCAGAGTGACACAGTACTAGAGCAAAACTTCATCCTTAAGAGACCACGAATCGTTGAGCTGACCCTTGCTGCTAGACAGGCAGTAGTATTTGGCTACTGGTTTAAGGGAAGAAAAATGTTTAAACTGGAGAAAGAATTAGTGACAGTTAAAAAATAAACTCATTTTAAAGAAGTGGGGCTTTACAGTCTATGTGTGTTTACATTGAATAGGTGATTTATGTAAAGATCAAAGGAAAAGGTCTTCGTCTTTGTAAGCCACATTGTTCATACTGTGCAAATACTTTTTGAAGATGACCTGAGACATTCTTATAATTTGATATGCACAATGCGCTAAGTGAATACTGACCAACTGAGGAAGGTGAATGAAAAGGGCACAGATCAGTTTGATAGTGATTAATTTGCTTAATGTCAGTCTGGTGCTTTTAAATTTGTTCATAGAGAATTTTTCAATTATGTTAGGATTGCTGCAAGAACTAGTATTAGAGAAGATGTATTTGAATTGATAAACTGCCTAACATGCATGGGGGCCAACTTTTGATCTTGTTTCTGCATATCATATGTTTTATATAGGCTGAGCCTGTAACAAACTTAAAAACTGTGCTTGATGTGGGGGATTTTTTTTTGTATGTGGTTAGAACAAGCCTGAACAATGCAATACGGTTAGACTGGTAAATCAGTATGTTGATATAGTATGGTGGGATTATACAATATTTATCTTGCTAGAACCTAAATATGGCTTCTTTAGCATCCAATGGCTCTATCAAGTGAACAAAGAAGTTCTTCATTTAATAATTAGCCTGCTATTTTTATTATTGCTGGTCTAACCACTAGAGAGAGACAAGGCCACATACCTAAGCTGGTACATGTTGTTGAATATTGACTTCAATATTGATGTAGTTGGAGTTTGTTTTTTTTGTGGCCTTTTCTTATGTTTGTGTTTTTATCTAACAAATTAGGAAGAAAAAGATGTTTATATCCTTTCAGGACTTTTTACGAACATGAAGCATGGAGCTGAATGGGAGTATCAATAAAGAGTGACAAGTGCTGAATGGGCAACAGAATCGTGATGGGAGCTGAAAGGCAGTACAATTTGCTTTGCAAAATGAAGTGGACATAAGGGGAGTAATGAATTCTTGTGGTAAAGTGTTTGAGTTTTGAGACTACATTTAAAATCTGTCCTGCAAACATGCTCCTTCCAAAAAGTCTGAAAAATGGCTAATGTTATATTCCTAGACCAGTTGCAGATGTCATACTCTCTATTTGGTTTTTACGTACATCCATGCTGGATTTTTCCTTAGGGCAGAATCTGTGTCTTTTTCTTTATCTACCTTTTGATGGAGTATGCTGAAAGATCACATTATGAATAGTGTAGGGGCCAGATAAGGTTAGAACAGGAGGGAGACAGGTATTACAGTAGGGTGTGTATTGAATCAAGCCACACAATGCATGGAGAAAGAAAATAAGCCCCAAAACGTAGAAGCATAATCTTGGGGAAGGACTCCTTTGGGTTATCGCATCCAGATGCACCCAGGTCATACAGTGACTCAGGCTGGGAGAGCCAGGGGAGCCTCTGCCCTGCTCCCTTGTGAGCCCTGAAGTGTGCACGTTCAGTACACCTGGGCTCCGCTGAGTGCATTGCTAGTGATGTGGAGGTGTCTTCAAATTCTCACAGCGAGTTTGAAGAATTTCAGCTGGTTAAAGGCCACCTGCTTGAAGAGGGGCTGGAGGGGAGCACCCAGGGGAACCACTGGAGCTGCAGGTATTGTAAATACTGAGAGTCTGAACAAGGGCCAGGCATCGAGGTCTCTCAAGGCCACGCAGCTGTGTTTAACTTCTGGGGAGCATGGGGACTTGCTGCCCAGCTGCTAGTATAGCCAAGTGTATTTTTCAGTATGCAAGTACAGCCTGCAGGACACACCTAGGCCAGTCCTGTAGGAGCTGCTTGCAGGAGGACAGCTTGTGGGACATGGCTGTGCTGGGCATCACCTGCCACCTGGGATCCCCTGGCTCTGGCCAGGAAATAATCCATCGTTTTCTGTCAGTTTAGGGACCAGGAGCTCTGAGGATGGAGAAAGGAATCCATCCTGGCAGAGCAGGTAATGGGCAGCAGGACAACTGAGACCTGTCTTACTGAAAAATGAAATGCAAGGAGGGATTGCAGCCCTGTGGGTATGTACAGTCTGCATCTCAAGCAGTGACTGTGAGACTTATAAACCAAGTCCTGCTGTTGTCAAAGGGCCAGGTGAATTGATGAGTCAATGTTTTAACGAGAAATTGTTGAAACTCTTCTGTAAAGTACACAAGGCTTGGCTTGCCTTGTTTCTTCGACAGTGATGCACATCTGAATCATCTTGTTTAGGGAATATCTAGTCTGAATGTTATCCTTTCAGAAGCTCTTTATTTGGCTACTGATTTTTAATTCTGTCTACTTGTTTATTGAATTTTGTTACTGTCTTTGTCTAATAGCTGGATTGGTGACATTGGTAAGGAAAAGCAGGGGAGACAGAAAATGGGATTACTTTGGCATGTATAAGGTGACTTAGAGAGACAAATTTTGGGGACTTCTGTTTCTGAAATACTCCTTAAATATCCCATATCTCACAGTGAGACCTTTGTTCTTGGCTTAAAAGGGAACAGGGCAGATTCCTAAGTGCAGGGCTTCGACTAAGCCAAACTGTTTATGGTTCTCCATAAACTACTGGAGAAGAGGTGGGACCTCTGCTCCCCCAGGCCGCCTCTGTGCTGAGAGTTGACCTGGCAGCAGCTTTCTGTATTTTCACTGCAATTTATGGGTGGAAGAAATTCCACGTGTGGCAGGCAGCTGAGAGGGCTGTGGAGAAACATGAGGGAGGCTGTTTCTGCAGGAGAGCAGGAAACCTGTCTCTGCTCCACCTGGGACACCATGGGCTTCCAGCACTGCTGCCGCCAAAGCATAATGGCAGTTCAGGGGAGGTGGTTTCACTTGCTGTGGAAATAGATAAATAAATGGTGCGCTTATTTGCATTTTTTTTTTTTAGCAGTACATTAGCCATATGAATGTGTGTTAGAGCTATATAGTCCATTCATTTTCCCTTAGTGCAAGTATGCTTTGGAAAATTAATATAGAGTAAGTAAAACAGCAGCTCCCAGCAAAAAGATTAGAAGAAACAAATGGCACCCTTTAAAGAAAAACATTAATGCTAATGGTATTTGAAATATGCATTAGATGAATTTACATATTTCTGTAATATGAAAAACAAGGGGTTTTTGTGATTTGTTCTTTTGGGTCTACTTTCTTTTGGTTTATTTTCCTTTTAACTTTCAAAACAATAGGTACCTACTTTCAAATGGCAGCCTCTAAACACTGCTAGATTTGGGGGTGTCCAAGCTTACTTCAGAACATGGAATTTCTGTTCGCTTCTGTTGATTCAAATTTCTGAATCTAGAATTCTTGGTCTTCTACTTTGAAATCTCCTCTTAAATTTGAGCCCTCTGTGAAATAATTCCCTTTTTATGCCCAGCATTTGTGCTTAGAAGCACATCGCAACCTATCACAGGCATAGTTAAGACAATAATTTAATGAGCCAGACTTTCCCCCCACTAAGCAGAAGGATACTACTAGCAGGTTTGTATTTTATATGATAGGCACATGACCTGTTTTTAACTTGAAAGTGCCCACTTACAGGATTTTTGTATCTTATTCACCAGTGATTTTGTTCCATTGTACAGTGTCATTTTCCCTTCCTTCTTTCCAATCCCTTTTCCCTTCTTCCTCTTCTTCCTTTTCTTTGTTCTACTCCCTTTTTATATTTTTGTATAGATTTCCCTCCCCTCTGACATTTTTACCATTTTAAAGCATAAAATAGGGCCTCTTCTCTTCCTGCAGCTGCGACCCCATCCCCTGCTGTACCAAATTGACACTTCTGTGAGCAGTGGCTCTAGTCACTCACTCGGCTGCTGCTTTCACAAGTGTTGATTTAGTGCAGCAGGGGATGATGTGCCAGCTGTAAAACTCAGACAAAAATAATAATAATAAAAAACTCCTATGAAAAGTCTCAGAGGGAAAAATAAAAGAGGATGGGGAGGAAGGGTGGGAAGGAGAGGAGGGTGGGAAGGGGCCAGGCAGTGGGAGGAAGGGGAGCAGAGGTCCCTGTGGGGCAGTGGGGTACCCAGCTGACTGGGGCAGTGGGATGGGTGGGAGGGCAGCCCACAAGCAAACGCTTCTTCTCCTCCTCCCTACTCTCACTCCTTACATGAAACTCCTGTGACTGACAGGGCAGAGTGGTGCCACCTCAGCACGATGAGGTTTTGTGTTTCTACCAAACTGGGAAGTTACTTTGGGATAAAATCCTGGTGGCAGGGGTGGAGGATTTAAAAGATGACTAAGGGAATGAAGGGGCACCATGCTCTAGACGTACTTAATCTTTGCAAATGCAAATTTGGACAACAACATATTTGATTTTCATTCTTAAGTTATATATTGTATGGTCCATGGGTGTACAGGCTGAATTTCTTAGAAATATACAAATAGCGCATTGTTATTTAAAGCACATAAATGGAGAGTTCATTCTAAACCAGCCCTGATTTACCCTCAGTAATATTCCTAGAGGAAATAGTTTACAATTTACTGATGTCAAAGTATTTAATAAGAAGTTGTATTTCTGCTGTAGATCTAATAGGATTCCTTAAAGCTTTTGATGGGCTAACATTTTCTCATGCAGTCTCCAAGTGCTCAGAGTAATGTTTGTTCATCCCTATTGATTTATTCTTGTGAAGTTTCTCAGGTATTTTCATAGGGGAAGCAAAGCCCTGGCTTTCCATTCACTCATGGGTTGTGTGGCAGGTGCCAGTAATGTCCCTGAAGGACCATGTCCTCAGAGATGCCAGCGGCCACGGCAACACGCTGACGTAGCCCATCTGCACGGCACAAGGTCTGTGCCCTCCGCTGGTGCTGCCGGGCAGCATGGGGCTGCACACTGATGGCTTCGCTGCAGTGGGAATCTTGCCTCCCGTGCAGGACAGCAGCTGCAGTGAATGGCGCAGCCTCATCCAGCCTTCCTTAATGCCTTGCTGCTGCACAATAGGCAAACCCTACTGAGGGGGCTCAAGCTGCTGGATTGAGAGAGGCTCTTACCATGCCTCTTATATCTGTTGCTGTTGGAGCAGCCCTTCAGCAGTCACCAAAAAAAAGAGAAACCACCCTTTTTGATCCAAAATGGAATGGTCCTGAAGTTTTGTTTTGGCAAGAAAAAAAAATTATTTTAAGTTATACTTACTGATTACTTTTTTATTAATTTTCATTCTCGGGCACTGTCCCAGCAAATCAACTATTTTCATGGCCCTAATATTTAACCATCCATCAGTGATCTGGATCAGTGAATGAAATACACTGTGCTAAATATTAATATTGATAGTGACAGAAATGTATAAGACAGGATGATTTCAAGATGGACATACAGAACATAACTCAGAGTATACTTCCCAAAGTAAGTTCAGCATCTTTTTTTTTTTATTGTGTACAAGTCAATATGACAGGCTGTAATATTCATTAACACTGTTCAGTGTCAGGTGGGCTAAACTAAATAGGAATTAGTGCAGGAAGATGTGTGGTTTCAACCAGGGATCAAAATAGTATCTCTGAACTAACATAGCCTGTCCTTATCAGAGGAGACTTGGAAAGGTGCTAATATATGTGTAACAAACATTATCATTGGTTAAATTTGATTACATGTGAAATTTGCTTGGTTTATGTTGAGAGTGTGGAAATTTTCAAAGACACTTGGGAAGCCCTTTTCTTATGAGTTTATTTCAGACCATAGGTTTGGGTTGTCTTTAAATTAATGGGAAATAAGGACATACTTAAAATTAAGCATGTACTTGAAAACTGGTGGATTGAGGTCATGTTTGGCAGGTCTTGGGAAAAATTTCTATTGTCTGAAAAGCATCTGCTTTTCAGCACTTAAAGAGATGTTTTGTAATAAGCTTTCACAATGATCACCTTTGTAATCTTGTTGTTCGTCATATTAATTGAAGCTCCTTTCTGATAACCTTTGGCTGTTCAGGATGTGTTCCCAAAGCATCAAAGGCTGAAGAAACTTAGAGAAAAGACATAATAGATCATTCAGTCCATTTTTCTGCCAACGTAGGATTATTTCATAGAGAACATTTTTTAGTGTTATGTCAACTTTAGTTTTTAAAATCCCAAGTGAAAGCTTCCGTATCTCTTCTTGGGAGACTATTTTACAGACTAATACATCTCACTGTCAGGAAGATTTTCCTGATACTCTAGTGAGCTTAAGCTTTTTCTTTCCATTATTTCTAGTTATATCCCTTTCCCTTGATGGCTTTACAGACTTCAAATATTTATAGATTATTATTTTTTCCCTTAAGAAGTTGTTCTTTAAACTTTCTTAAGTTTATCAATATTTTCTTGGTTTTGAAAAATGCACCTAAGACCTTCTAGGCTGCGAACTATATTTACTATCAAATCATACTACAGTCAGATGCTCATCACAGCATTTTCTTCAGGTCCTTTTTCTCAGGGTCCAAGAAATACAGGAGATTCTAGCTAAGAGAAATCTGATAAGTTGAATATTTTCATCAGTGATTTGAGAAAGGTCCTTTTGCTTTCTTTCTGCTTCTCAATTCACAGCTTTTCTGGCTGTTGTGAATGAGGATCCTTAGCTGCTACTTGGTTCTTAATCTCCTGCCTCTTGGTGCTCTGCTCCACAGAAAGCCTCCATCTTTCTTAGTCTTTGTACTTCTGCAGCTCACACAAAATTCGCTTAATTCGCAGGTGGATTTACTAGTGTGGACCTGTCCCGTGTTTGCGTAGTTCAGGGTTGCAGAAGCAGGGCCAGCCCACGTGAGCTCCAAGTGCAGGCAAGCTGGTGCGTTACTGGCACTGAGACACAGGCTCTCCTCTGCTCATCCTTCACCTGCAGAGGGGAAGCAGTAGCAGTCTCCTGCTGCGTGCTGATGGACACTGGTGCTATATGGACCATCTACTATGGGCAGCTGGAAAAATTTGCTTTCTTTGTAATGCAACTTAGATTGTTATTATTAGTGATCAGTGATTAGTGATGAGTGTTAGTCCTGGCTTGCAGAAAAGGGAAAGAAATTGAAATGGCTTACATGGTATTTGACTGTCATTTCTAGCTTGGTTTTCTAAGGATCATAGAATCATAGTATTGTTTTGGTTGGAAAGGACCTTTAAGATCATCAAGTCCAACCGTTAACCCAGCACTGCCAAGTCCACCACTAAACCAGGAAAGGAAATGTTGTCTGTCTGTCAACCTTGTCTAATTACTTTTGAACACAATGGATGTTTTCACAGCTGAGTCTAGTGGTGGTAAAGGTCCCAAAGATACCATCATCCCGCAATGGCCCTATGTGGTGGCTTTGAAATCAGCTGGGGCACTTTTGGGTGTCCTGGCTGGCAAGCATGGTGTGCACCTGAGGGCATCACGGCTGGGTGGCACTGGAGTAGCCCAGGAGGGTGTTGGAGAGGCAGTGTGGGGAAGAAGGGCATGATAGGGAGTCTGGGCACTTGTGAGTGAGTCACAAGGCAGAAAGTAGTGTTTTTCTGCTCAAAGAACTTGAACATTTCCCGAGGACTTTTCCAGACTGCTAGACACCCAGTGCTTTTCTAATTGTTCTCCCAGAATCAATAGTTAAACTTGCATTGATTTCTGCTGACATGCAGTCCTTAGAGTTCCAGCTGTATTGCTGAACTTGAGATCTCCACGTTTCACAGAGGCTTACCTGCCACAGCTGTCTGCCACCTTCTGAAGTTTTAAGCACAGAGTTTGCCCGAGAAGCACACAGGGTAGAAACACCACTCCAGGTGCCCTCGTAGCCTTTGTACGTGCTACTACCTCCCAGGCTGCTATTTCTCCATCTGTTTCGCAGGGAAAGCCTCTGCCTTGTGTGCTTATTCACAGGTCTGTGTCTCTCAGAATGGCAGCATTCTGCTATCCTCTTCCTTTTGACTATTCCAAAGCATTTTCTCCTAGATCTTTTAGCTGACATTTGCCTAAGATAATTTGCCTAAGAGGATTTTTATTTCATTCCTTTTGTGTGTCTAATTTCTAGGCACTGCTATGTGTACTTTCTGCTTTACTTAGCTTGCAATGTTTTCCAGCTTCACATCTTCCACAGTTCTTGACAATGAGATTTACTGCCCAATACAGACAATTCAGTGCCTTTATTTCTATATTTAATCTTAAAAAGATTCCTTTCAACTGTATTTCTAAAACAGGTATAAAGAACAATGTTTACTAGCAAGTTTCCCTTAGCTGCTTTTCATTGAGAAAAGGAATGGAAAGAGTACTGATGTTGCACTTCTGCTGACTACTCTGCTTGACTGATTCACAGGGTATTTGCTCTTAACATGCTGTAAGAGTTAAAGAAAAAAAAGTGTAAAACTTTTTTTGGCACCCAGCTACAGTAGATCCTGTTAGAAGAAACATATGGCCTCACACTAACAGTGTTAAAGCACTGCTAAAGTATTGCATGCATGACATTGACAAATTTCCTCCAGGCTTTTTGTTTTCTGTGCTATTAAGCATTCAAAGTCCAGTATTTCATTACCACTGATGATACGGAGAGCCTTATTGACATTCTATCCATCTGTTCATAACATGCATTATTAAATGTGAAGCAACTAGTAGGTAGGAGTGCACTTGCCAGCTGTACAATGAATTCTCAGCAGTTTGGTGCCCTCTATAAATTTTCTAGTATTCTGCCAGTTTCTCAACATAATTTGCAATGGGGATTTTTTTTTTTTTTTTTTGGTGCTGCACATTGTACAGAGAAAAGTTGCTTCAAAAGAATTCTCTATTTTGTTATCCTTAATGTGCAATCTTTAGATATAGTTTCAAAAAGCCCAGGAGTCTTTTAACATGCAAGGACTGTCTCTGATATCAGATCTCACTAACCACAGTTTTGTTTTGTTCTGTTGTGTTTTTTTTTTTTTTTTGTGTTTTTTTTTTTCCTAGGAGCAAATCTGCTGCATTACCTATAAACAGGACAATGGGGCCCCAATGAGTCACCCTATTCATATATTTTTGGAACCCAGAGGAATTGGTTTGACTATTTACAGATTATAACAGTTGGTAGTTGAATGTTTTATTTTCATTCCCAGTTGGTACAATATGTTCACAGCTGATGCTAATGGCTTGCCCATTTGATATCACATATGGTCCACTATTTGGGTCTCCTAAAGTTTTCTTTTGTGGTCAGGCTGCTTTAAAACTCTCATATATTTAGATTTGTTCTGTCTGCTGGGAAGATGACTATGTAACTCTGAAACTTGGCAGCTTGATAAAGATTCAAAGAATTTGGGCCAAAATGTCCAAGAAAGAAATTTTTTTTTTTTTTTAATATAAAATTGAATACAAACAAATGCCTTAGTAGATCACATGAAGCTTTAAAAGAAATATCATTTTATCTTTCCTTGTCTTTGAAGCTGTGATTGAGTTACCCTCAAGTGTTTCAGCACCATTGAGTGTCATCAGGACTACTTTCAGTGGGTGTTCAGTTGCATTGGCAACAACTTATGCAGAATTTGTATTGCTTAAATCATTATTTGTATTTTTATTTGGATATTACTTTTCTGGTAACATTTTATGAAGGAAGAAGACCTGAAAAGGCAAAGAAATTTTTCCTTTGGTTTCTCTAATAAGAGCATAGGAAAATGAATTAAACCAATATGAGAACAAAAATTAAAATTACAAGCCTGTCTGAAGTTCTTATCCTATGATACACAAGTGTTTATACTGACTCTAAAATATAACTGTTAAAGCCACAATCTCATAAAAAGATTATTTCCAAAACTATTGCATTACCCTCTGAGCTGAGATTCTCATTTTTATTCACAGGAGTAGATCGTAATAGCTCTAATTGCCTAAGAAGTGGGCATTGTATGATAATTGAGCAGGCTAGTACATTAATTGTCCTCCACTTCACCTCTAGATGTTTGACTCCTTATCTAGTCAACCAGCAAACAATAATACTCACTTATTTGTGCCTTACTGTTCAAATAATTTCTCTAACTGTGTAATTTATTTGAAATAAAGCAGAATAAGCCTATTCATTTGGAAGGGACATTGAAATAACGTTAGATTAACATATTAAATACCATTTGTTAGTAGGATAGGGGTTTTATGGTTGTATTTTTCAGCCATACAACTTCAGCTGAATAACAGTGATGCGATTTTGCATGCAGGTGTATTTCTCTAACTAATGGGACAGATATAGCAGTTCTTCCCACGTGGCTGCTGCTTTCTTGTGGCCTCTGTTCTCTCTCACCAATGCTTGTTAGGAGAGCAGGTAAGTGCATGTTGGAAGTGGTGTGTGTATCTGCGACATCTGGCTCTGGTTGCTGGACTGAATGAGGCAACTGGTGGTAGAAGAGAGGCTCTGGCTTGTTTAGTTTAAGATGAAAAGCTACATGTTGCTGGTTTAGAGTCAGCCCCTGGAAGCAGATTGAAATGGAGCTGAAGTGGGAGGCTTTTGGAGTGAAAAAAAGTCAGTATTTATCCTGGAGCACTACAGAAGAAACTAACATTTTCTCTTTAGGGGAAAAAAAACCCAACAAAACCTAATATTTTTGCAAGTGAAACTAGTAGATAAGTAAAATTCTGCTCTACTCTGAGCAGTCTTGGGGACTTAGAAAGTGACAGTAACACTTTAGCATGCTAAGAAGTTCACCTACCTTGAAATGTCTTAAAGACTGAGGAGATCAAATTATTAATGAATAATCTCAGCAAAGGACTGGGTGCCTGATGATGTGGTACAAAGCATTTGTTAGGTAAGACTTGGCTGAAATTTGGAGAACTGGCAGCACCTAAGAGAGCTTAAGAAGTTGGCGACATGTTGTCTCTTGCAACTTATTAGATAGAAATAGCAGATTATGCAGGAACAATTTGGACTCATTGCACACAATTTAAATTAAATGACATTCAGGAAAGGACTTATTTTTCATAAATAGCAGAACTAAATATTAAGAACTAGAAAAAATACTGTTGGAACATTATTTTCTTGGTCTTATATAAATAAACCACAACCCTCCAGGAGCAATAACTTGTGCTTTGGCTTGTGGGTGCCTAGCAAAACCTGGGTATCACCATGCAAAAGTGGTCATAACACAGGTACCCTATGTACATGAGCATGTCCCTGGGGTCCATACACGTCATATTTGTGGTGGCTAAGCCTGTTTTGAGGGCACTGTAGTAGCCTTGGCATGGTGCTGCGGCTGTGCCGGCAGCACTTGTACAGATAGCTATCAAGAGCAGCAGGGCAGTGTGGCGGTGGCCCTGCTGCTCGTTGTGGAGGTGGTGTGTCTGGTCCCCACTCTGACACTATACCACCACTTCCGGAGGCAATCACGACATGTCCCATGGGTGCTGGACAGCCTCTCCTTCCCTCTGCTGCATCAGCTCTGGCCTCATTGTAGCCTTGGGGCAATTGCTGCTAAGTGCAGGATGCTCATGCAAAGGTGGATTTTAGAGTGTATTGTTCATGCCAAGGGGATCCTGTTAGAAAGGAGAGTCACTCTGACTGTGATCTCTGACTGAGACACAAATCTAGTGGTGAGTGCTTAATAACATTCACCCATAAGATTTTGAAGCAGCTGAGGACTTGTGATGTTAAAGTTGACACCAAACCTGTGTGAATTGCTAGACCTATAATGGAAGAGCATGACTGAGAAGAAACTTCTTGCCTCTGTATGTTAGTGCCATGGGCTTGGATTGTAAACCTGAACCTATATTTTGTGAGAGAGAAAACAGGGAGATCAATTGGTATTGTTTTACAGTGCATTTATAAATGATGCTTTTTACTTCCGTACAAGTTTGTTTTACCCAATGAAAAATTAAGTCACCCTGCTCCAGGCAGGATTCTCTGTATAAGAAGTCAGAGTTCTCCTCATCATTAAACCCTGGTATTTTGGATCTCTCCTCAAGCATTATGTATAACTTTTAAATCCACTTATTTAATCTCACTTTATGAGAAGGGAAGTTTTGCTGATCTGTTTTTATTTATGGCTAATACAGGCTTTGCAGTACCATCCAAGCAATTTTAGGAACATAAGCAAGGACAGGATTATTTCTGTTGGGTACTTGGACAATTTTATGTTTCCTGGGGGATTTTTTTTTCCTCATTTGTTGATAATTTTTCTCTTATTATTACTGTTTTCCTACCCAAAACATGTGAGTTCTCCAGCAGAAGCCTCTTCCTGTGATATTCCCCTTCTCTCTGGGACCGTGCAGCAGGGATGAGTGGTAGCATTAAGCACTGCGCTGCTGTTGGGGGCTCCTTCCAAGCACAGCAGCTGCCAAAAACCCTGAGCCCCAACACTGATGCTCCTACACGCAGCTTATGCTTCTTGTGCCTCCTCAGCTGAGCGGCTGTTACCCACCCCAGGCCAAAGCTGAAGCTGTAGGTCAGACCCCCTCAAACAGCCACCAAAATACTGACCTCACTCTTTGCCCAACAAATTCGTTCCTTCCTAAAACAACAAGCTCTTTGCAGCTCTCCACTAAATGTACTTTCTCCTGAGGAAGAACCTGAGGCTGGGGCTTGCTGAGAAGGAGAAGACCATGTGGGAAATGGCTTGCTCAGCTGCCATTGGCATGCTGTGGAAGGTGAGGGGTGGGATGGACCTGATGAAGGCAGCCACATCTTGGGAAACGGTTGATTAGAAAAGTAGCATCAAGTTGTAACTTATCATTAGCTCTAGATATATTTTGGGGAATCCTCTCTCCTAAATGGGATTAAATTGCATATATGTTAACTCAGAGTCTTCTGCAACAACATAAATGGGTTGTTAACATGGCACTTCATTGCAATAATAATTCAAAGCTACTAGCAGGCTTGATGGGTCTGCAATAAATGTTTTATTATTTAGGAAAAATCTACTCTACAAGTTGCAACGTGCCATGCTCATTCATGCTGTAAATCAACAAAGATCAGCAGACTGAATAGGAAAATGAAAAGCTTATTTAGGAACTGACACAAGCTTTCAGATGAGCAGGGATGGCTGAAGTTAACTGCATTCATTTTTCTTTGCTTGTCACAGTTGCCACTTGAATTTCACTGCTAAAGATTGTGGGTAGTTTTGCTTTATGAAATAATATCTACAGAAACAGCATTTGCATTTATATAGGCTTAGTTATAATGAAGTTAAACCTAACACACCCCCTTGCCTCTGCAAACAAACAAACCGACCAGCCAACCAGAAACCTCAATGTTAAAATAATATTTATCCCTCAGTTTTCATAGATCTGAATAGGATTCAGCTAAATGGTTCCCACTGGCTGCTTTAAAGGCCCCGAACTGGTGACCAGGTGAAATGCAGGAGTGCAGGGCTATAGCCACCCCTCCAACTTCAGCTCTCCTGTAAGGCTACCTCTGTCCTCACATGAATACAACTAGAGTTTTCTTTAAAAATGTGCTTGATGAGTGCTGAGTGAAGGCACAGATTGGGTGGAAGGGGTGGGAGATTGTGAATTAACATGGTTCTAGTGGCATGGTGATGAAGTGCCCGAAATTGGCTCTGCTACCACCCTCTCTTGTCTCCTCCAACACCTGAGACCCTCTCTTGATGTTTGCAGCATGGAAAATCGGCTTGTCCTGAAAAATGTAGGTCTTCGAACATGGTGTGAAACCCTTCACAAACTCTGTACGTTGATGTCCTTAGAGAGATGTGACTACTTTGGCTGATCCTATTAGGGGAAGGAGGAACCAGGATGAGAAGACAAATGAGTCAAGATAATGCATCCCATGCCTATGTTAGCTTGAAAAAGATAAGACTTTCTAAGCCAATTTCGAAATGATTTTTTTTTTTCCCCCCAGAAAGAAGAGAACATGGAAAATTTTTTTAAAGCATATGCCTGATTATGCCACACCCCTGATCATGGATCTCCAAAGGGAAGAGCTGCTTTATGCATGGCAATTCAGCTGGACCTGCCCGATGAGGATGGCAGCAAGGACTGGGCACAGGAGGAGGATGCAGCTGGGACAGAGCAAAGCCTGCCCTGGCGAGCATGCACAAGCCTCTGACCACAACACCATCCTAAGACAGCTGCATGAGAATGGAGGAAATATTAGGAGAAAAGCCAGCAGGTCTCTGTTTAAGTTTGTGCCCATGTTCTCTGTGTGTGTATTTGAATGTGTATTTGTATGAATGTGAACATTCATGTACGTACATATACACACACAAAGCAATTTTTGGTTCTCTGTTTTCATCTGTGGATTTCTTCCAGTTTGGCAGGTGCATGTGTCTACCAGTGAACGGATGTTTTCACAGTGCTCTTGGTTGTGGAATTACTTAGTCAGTTACGAGATTCGCTGACCATCTCAAGTACCCATTTTCAGTAGGTGAGTTTGCATCACTTAAATATACCATGATTTTGTTGCGGTGCCCTATGTGCCTGTAGGAGAGGAGCCTAATCTTGTAAGCAGCAAAACTGCATCTGTGCTGGGAAGGCCGCTGAGACTAGAGCTTGCAAATGATGAAAATGTAACGGTTTTGGTGCAGGGCGTTGTTCCATTGACTTGGTCTTGAATCTGGTGTTGGGCTGTTCAGACAGTATCTCTGCTGTAAGCATCCTACGTCTGGAAGCAATCTCCTTGATGCAGGTTGTCTGCACTCCAGTGAGTGATCCTGGGTTGGGTATGTTCCTCCAGCCCCTGGGGGCACTTGCGAGGCCATGCTGATGATGCTGGATGCTGCTGGGGCACCATGAACTCCTGTGGCTGGGCAAAGCTGAGGCCTGGGCATCACGTCCTGCTGAGGAGGCTTCAGGAGCGTTACCCTGAATTTTCTCTGTTTCTTGAATTTCAAAACCTGTACTTTTTTTCTGTGTTTTCAACCACAGAAATATTTTAAGGATATATGTGATGTGTGAGAATCCCTTGGAAATGATGTGTTACCTTTAACTTATTTTGTCAACCAGGAAAGTGAAATGAATTTACTCCTTTGGAAATGCAATAATGAGCGCTTTGTTTATGAGAATAGTATCTGCAAGAAATTTAAGTCGGAGAGCTATCTTAGACTTACTTCAACTAGAATTATCTGAAGATTTTGTCATCATGACTCTCAAAAAAGTCACTGAGAGAGGCCATAGTGTAGGTTTTGAGTTTGTTTCACAGGAAAAAAAGTTTTGCTTCTGAGCCAGCTATTTATATGCTAAGGAAAGTCCAATTAAGATGACTGAATTGTAAGTGTCATCAAATAGAGAAGGCAAAGGACATTTAATTATAGCTCTGCTGCCAGGCACCAATATAACAAAAGAAACAATGTTCACCTGCAACACAAAGTGCTGCCTAGTACATTTGGCGTAATAAAGAGACAATATATGGTCTAAACACGCACTTCTAAATAGTTCAAAAAGTGTATCTTCTGCTGTTGTCCAATTGTCAACACAGTTTAAGAAAAAGTAATATTTTTTTAATATTGAGACTTTCAACTTTGTGCACAGGTTGAAGAAAAAGCATCATGCATTAAGACAAAAATGTCGTTTAAGAAAATAGATACATGACCCAGAAGAATGTATAATTGATGCATGTGGTTGTCTGGATGGTAGAATAACAATAGCAGCCATTAGAGATGAGAGCTGGAACTAGTCAGGCAGTGAGGCAGGATGTATTTTATAGGTCATCTGGGCTCCATTCAGATCTACAGGTTGCTATTCCTTCTCCATACTTGAAAGCATTTAATGGATTATTATAAAAGGAAAAGGATGGTATGCAATAATGGTTTAAATTGAAGCTCTGTATATATATCACCACTGTGTGACTTCTAAATGAATGCTTCATTTTTAAAATTCTCCCATGACATACTTGAAAGTTTGCCAG
Source organism: Nyctibius grandis (assembly GCF_013368605.1). NCBI lineage: Eukaryota > Metazoa > Chordata > Aves > Nyctibiiformes > Nyctibiidae > Nyctibius > Nyctibius grandis. The sequence goes on along the minus strand of NC_090665.1, from coordinate 30,198,118 downwards.
AGCATCAAGGAATTAAAACAATGAATTCACCAGCAGCAAGAGTAAAGGACACCAAACAGTACAGTAGAAACAGTTTTTCTCTTTCATGGCATGGACAATAATAAATAAGAAAAATTCACCAAGAAAGATTTTTCCAAAGCTGCTGTCTATCCCCTTCAAGGCAGATGAACTGGTTTTGTTCTGTGTTGTTTCATAATGTTAAATTAAGAAAAAAGATAATTTTGGAGAGAAGCTTAACTGTCAAACAATCAAAGCCAAAAGCACGTAATACTGAAGTCAAATTCAGAATCCCTGCTTGCCTGGAAAATGCTTCTTTCATATCAAAATTGATACAAGTTAAAAGGTGGAGAATTTTTTCTGCTTTGTTTCACATGAACATAAAAGTTTTATTCCTGCTTTTAATGGGTAGTATTTTACAAACGTAATGGAACATAATTTTACCAGGTTTCCCTAAGGGAAAGTCATGGCATGATTACACAGGCAACCCCATCTCATTTAGTATAATGCTTACAATATACATGCAAATATAGTTAGGCAACTCAAGTTAGAGGTAGATTGAATGGCATTCAGATAATCATAGAGAAATGCAGATGCTGAAGAAAGTTTTGCAGGAGAAATATGCATAGAACGACTGGTCCCTTGCAGCCACACATGCCCTCAATAATGTTTCTCTGTGATGCGGAAGATTCAAGCTGTGCCAGACAGAAGTACCTGGCACGTGTACGTTTGGTGGTTCAGGCTGAACATCTTAGCGTGGCTGTATTTCAAGTGCCATCGATAGCATATCCCAGCAAGCGGTGAGAGAGATGGATCAAGGGGATGGGAACCTTGTGGCTTGCAGTGTCCCCAGCATCAGGGACAGCCTGCAGAAGGAGCCATCCCCTTACAGGCAGAGCTCTTGTATTGTCCCTTGGGTTAACTGGCTGGAGGGTGGTAGGACACACAGAGTCTCTGTAGGAATGGAAGGAGATTTAGGCCAGGTCAGATAGAGGCACAGGGTGGCAGGGCTGGGAGTTTCAGGCTGACAGAGTTTGCTCTCCAAGCTCCTTGCACAGGGAATTTTTCAGCTAAGGATTAAATAAATCCTTAAATTATAAATAATAAAGTAATGATTTAACACAGTGCAATGCAAACTGCAATTCCAGCACATTGGGTGTAAAAAGCAAGTAAAAATCAGTGTTATGAGCTAGTATGAAAAGTCTTATATTTGTGGGAGTTGTAGGAGTCCTCTTTCTGGGGTGGCTTGTGCATCGATGAAGCAGAGACTTGAGAGAAAAATAATGTGAATTTCCTGTTTTCTTGTAGGGAATGATTGAGCAATTTTAAAACATTTTACTAGGACATATGAGCGTAGCATATTCCCTAGTTCATGAACAATACATAGCCTTTGGCTTCCAGTTTAATTGTTTTTGCTGGATTCATGCCAGACTTTCTTCTTAGATCTGGCTCTTGTTTAAGCTGATGTAGATCAGTGTACCATTACAGAGATCAGAGAAACTATCCCAAGTTTCCATCGCTGCAGTGGTGTAGAAGTCTAGTCTATGTGAACCTAGTCTTGACACTGATGATTTGGAGGTGCATGAAGGAGGCAATTGTAACCCACTTGGAGTCAAAGCAGCAGCAGTTTCTAGAGCTCTCCTGCGGGATGACTGGCAGCAGAGCTGCTGCCTCTGCACCGGGCGCTCAGAGCTGCTGCCGTAGCTGACATCTGGATTGCACGTGTGAGGCCAGCAGTGGGCCTGGCAGCTACCACCCTGTTTGGGTAGGCAGATCCTTTCTTGTTCTTTTAGGGAAGGTCAAGGAATAACAAAGAAATAATAAAAAATGAAGTATGGAAGCTCAACATCTGTCTATGTTAGATTTCTCTTAAACTTTCCCACTGTCAATGTTAGTAGCTCAGATCTGTAGGGAATAGCAATAGATAGGTTAGCACAAAATCTATGTTACAGATACATGCCTATATCTGCTCTAAAGAAAACTGGATAAAGACAGTATTTTAAAAATTAGTTGCTTTTTTTTGTATTGTAGTTAGTGCTCTCTGTTACCTGACACATTTGAAGCCAAACCGCTCTTTAGCGGTCAAGAAGCATATTTGTTTAATATGTTTTTACTTTATTTTCTTTGCATTTCTATTTGCCACATCTCAATTACCTGCCAATACTTGGGAACGTGAATTGTATCAATTTCCTTTTAGTCAAGTGTAAAATTTATCATTTGGATAAACTAACAGCTGAGTCAGTATCAGACCGAGAAAGTGTTTGCTCTTCCTTGTTCATTAGTTAGCATTTCATCTGTGAGCCTGGGAGGGATAAATTTCAGAGTGCATCTTACTTAACATCTAAAAATGTATCCTCTGTTCAGTGACAAGGGCTACCCCGGGGCTGTGCCTGCCCAGCTCAGGCTTTCAGACGACAAATTTGCCAGATGTTTTGCATCACAACCTTGTCCCACAAGACTGCCTTGTTTGTCTGTCTTTTCATGTCTAAGGAAATGTTTTCAGCTGGGATGTAACATTGAATTCAAATTTTGTTTCTTTGTTTGCTTTTCAAGATTAGTAGCAGCTTAGTACAGCACTGAAGTTGGTGATCCTGTTGGGTGTCCCAGGTTCTGTGCCTGCTGCTGTCATTTTCCTTTGCAGTACGAAGGGATAGCTCTGTTTCTGCTATTTTCAAAACAGCTGTAGCTGTTTTTTACAGGATGTTTGTAAACCAAGCGAACTGGTAATGTGGTTTAATATCAGCCAGAAAAACAGTAGGGGAGATTTTTGTTTAACCAAGGCTTGTTCCAGTTTAGGAAAATTCAGACAAATGAAGGAAATGTGTGAAGTGCACCAAATCTAGAGTGCCTTAAGGTCCTCTATGGATGATCTAATTCAGAAGGAAAACGGTCTTAGTTCATGGTAGCTTAATCCTCTTTTACGGTAAAGTCAGACCCCTTTACCTCTCAGTGAGAATATCCACGCAGGAATTTAATGCATTTTAACCTACATGCATTATCATCATGGGTTTAGTTGATTTATCTTAACCTTCCTGAATGACCTTTTATAGAAAAACCCATAGACATAGATATATGGTACAAGCTTTATTTAAAGCATAGTCATGTAATCACGCCCTTAGTCTGGTATGGGTTTTATGTAACCACGTTAAGTGATAGGTGAGGACTGCTTTGTAAGTTGTTGGTATACATCCTGCTCCCACAGCGTAACAAAAGTTAATTCTTTATTTGTGCCTGCACTGCCCAGAAATATTTGGAAAGCCTCAGTATGAGCACTTGGCATCTGCTTGCATGCTGAGCACTGTAACCCAGTGACTCTTCACACACAATTCCAAATTCTGGAATCTTGGGGCTGAGGCTCAACAAAAATAATTCCTGTGATTACTCTTAGTTCAGTATACCCTCTGTGTTTTTTTGCAGGCCAAATATAAAATGATACTATAATCACTTTGAAGGAACTTTGCCTAACATAGTTATAATATCAGCAGAATGCTGGAAACATCTCTCAACTTGTGTGGAGAGCTTTGATCCATGCCTGAAGGGAAGGAAGGGAAGAGGAAACGCTGACTAGACCCTTTTCCAGCCTGTCTTTGGAACGGTTTTCTTTGAGGGAATGACATTTTTAATGCCAGACAAATGGTAATGACCAACAGGACAAGACAGTGCTGGAGTCGTGCAACGCTGCACAATGTCAGCAGAAACCAAGATTATGGAAGTCTACCTGTGAACAGATTAGAGTACCACTGAGCACCAGGGGTGTCCCACAGCAATGAAAGTCCTTGTTGCTGCTCAGCTGATTCAACTGGCTACCAAGACAAATGGAATGGAAGATGTCATCAGCATGATGCTTGCCTCCTGGATGGTATGTACCAGCTGTCTCAGGACAAGAAGCCTCACAGTCAGTTCTTGGCCTTCCATAACAGGTCTTGGTGTTCAGCAAACGAAAGCAGTGTTATGAGTTTGTCTCCTTCTCTGGAGGCATTCAAAACCTGCCTGGACGCGTTCCTGTGTGATATGATCTAGGTAATCCTGCTCCGGCAGGGGGATTGGACTAGATGATCTTTCGAGGTCCCTTCCACAGAATCACAGAATGTTAGGGATTGGAAGGCACCTCGAAAGATCATCTAGTCCAATCCCCCTTCCAATCCCTAACATTCTGTGATTCTGAGACAATGTTAGGCTGGTGAGTCTCCATGGGCTGTTAGTGTGGCATGCTCCAGAAAGGCTAAGTACAGTGGTCTTTTCCTCTCTGTGGCTAAAGAAACTCCTTAGTAGGAAGCTGGGAAGAGGAAGGCTGATATTCAGAAATACAGCAGGTGTATGAGAAATGCTGAAGTGGCTGCTGCTTTCCTTGTTGCTGCTCCCAGCACAGGGGAAGCATGGGCTGTTGTAGGTAGCATTGAAAGATTTACACTGCTATGTAACTGCTGCTGCTGCAGCACCTTGCCTTTTATCTAAGTTTCTCTTGTCACATGACAGGAGGTGCAGCAAGTGCTGGGAGCAGAGTTCCCCAGTACACCACAAAAAGAGTACAGAATTCCTTGCAGATTGTTTAAAGCTTGCTTTCTTGTTTCTGCAGCCTTGTTTGAGCAGTTTACTTCATAGTGACTTGGCCTGAAGCTGAGAGCACTAATAAAGCTATTATATGAAAGCGTTATTGGTATTTGAGGGATTAAGCCTGTATTCAAGGAGTTAAAATTTGCCCTGTCTTATTTTTTATTTTAGCAGCATTTGTGTACCACGCCTTTTTGAGTTAATACAGAACAACTCGAGTCTGCTTAAAGTGTGTGGCATTAATGAAACTGTGAGCCATATAAAAGACTAAATTGCTTTTTCTCTTTCTGTAATTGCCACTACAATAAAAGCTGCCTTTACGGTAAAATTTTTCAAGGTTAACCCCTGCAGAGCTCCCAGCTTGATGAGGGAGAAGTGTGATTAGAAGTATGTAGGGGAGGAAGAAGAAGAGGGAGGACATCTGGCTAACAGTAATTAGAGGTGCTCAAAGGCTGTAGGCAGCAGAAGGCAAAAGTTGCAACTGTGGTCCCCAGTTCCCAGATGAATTGCAGTGTAATGAGTGAGGGTCAACTGTTGTCCCTCAGCAGAGCAGCTTTGGCAAACCTGTCGTGCTTGCATCCTCTTCAGCAACCTGGCTGAACATGGCAGGGAGCGACTGGAAGAGGACGGAGGGGACAGTTGTGGCTGCAAGTCAGGAGAAAAAGGGAATGGATGTTTTTTGTATTCTCTAGGGCCGCTGTTTTGAACAACAGCATAAATATTTTGGAGTGAGAGGGCAGGTGGGGCAGTCCCCTTACATGTGTGTGTGGGCAGAGGTTTCAGCCAGCAGAGCAAGGGAAGGATTTGGTGTATTCCTATGGGATAGGCATGCCTCCATCCCAGTAATTATTCCATCCCTATATTAATCCTAAATATAAACAAATCCCCTTTTACAGAAACATCAGCAACGTGTGCTTAAGTATTAGATAATTCACTGAATACCAAACATTGGTGATGTAATACACTGGTGAAAGTTAAAAAGAGCATCTACCAAAGGTATGCAGGCATTGAATTGGTTTTACAAATCTAGTTTTGTTTTTAAAATGGAATGAAAATGCCACATCATTATAATCTGAGGGACTGTCTTCGCTAGAGAGATTGAACATACTCTTTGCAGTAGTCATATGATCAAGCAATGCAAATGCTAGCACACACTGGTGATGAATGCTTGCCCTGCTTTCAGGATCCTATATGATTTGTTCTGTTTTGTTTCTTTTTTTCTTTTCTTCCTATTAGAACAGAAAATAACTTTGAGAGCATGGAAAATAGTAGATTTTAAAAAATGTCTTAAATACCATTTCAGCTGGAAAAAGGTTAGAATAAGTAACCTGCCGTGTTAGAAAAGGTTGATAATTATCTGAATTTCAGCATGGTTTAATTAGCAGCGTCTATGGTAGAATGTGGGAGGTGGTGTTTATCAACTGCCAAAGAAAACATTGTCTTTTGGAGAAGGATAAGTGATGTCAACCAAAATACAGCCTGATTTAAATCTTCAATAACATTCCCTTTAAAGTCTTTTGATGGGCAGAGGTGACTGGGCTTTAAGCAATTAAGGGAGTGGAGAACAGAAGTATTAGTGCCCTGACTATCTCCAGTCCAGAGCCTGGGCAGGTCTGAGAGCCGCAAGCATCCTCTGTGCTTGCTGTGGAAGGAGATGGCTCTTGCTGAAAGAGGGTCTCAGGGTGCAGCTGGATGGGGTACGTTGCACCCAGCAACTCCTTACAATGAGAGGAGAAATTAAAACAAGTGGGAGTGTCAGTTCAGGTGTATCAGACTAATAGTTTGCTATCTATGAACCAGATGCATGCTAGCAGAGGCAAAATATTTCTGGTAAAGTGTACTCCATCTTGATGTTATGCTTTCTTTGTTGTCCTTGTTAGCTGTTTTAATAAATGCAGTCTGTAATTCTCTTTGAACATATCTTATAGCTGAGGGAGCTGGGCACAGGTAGTGGTCATTCGTTATGCACAGCTCTACCCATAGTAGCTGGATGCATGGAAATGCTGGAATCGTCTTAATGAGGTGGCAGATCTGAGCTGGAAGTCGCTGGGGTCAACAGAAAGGTGGCATTTAATGTCTACTGGATCAAACAAAACAAGGTTGAATCCTTACCTTAGCTTAGACTTGGCAAAGTTTCTGTAATCCAAGATAATAATTTTCTTGCCTGCTCTATGTGTTTCCAAACATTTTATTCCTTTTCCAGAGGTGGAGATGCAGAAAGCTCGTAGCCAGGGTAGGCGCAGTCTGCTGAGTTACGTAGTAGTCAGTATTTTAGCAATTATTTCACATTCACAAAGGTGTTCTGGGCTCTTTCTGTTTAGAAATGGCAAGGAGTGTACTTAATGTATTTCTGCTTTCAAATGGAGGAGAGTAAAATGGGACATTCATCTTCCATAAACAGGATTACAGAATAAAAGATATTTTGGACTTCTTTATGATGGTGTCCACAATGATTTTGAATGTATTAGGCAAAGCAGAAAAGATAAAAAAGCCTAATCTGCAGATCATAAGTAAATTATATTTCACTGATTCAATGCACGAATGCTAAGCCAAAAAAAAAAAAAAGGCTATCAATTATTTTGATATTTTTGTGATAAGCACACAATTTTAATTTATGTAGTGGTACTGTGTAGTCTTTTTGTAGTCCAGTTTATTTTTCCACAGTGTGGGCATCCTGAATATAGATACCAGTACTGTGGTAGGCTTCACCCAGTGCACCAGGTGGGTCTGTGGATATGGCGTGAGTGAGACTCGATGAGCCCTATACACCAAAATTAAATCCTTCAGGCAGTCAAGGAGGTACAGAAACACCATTATCACAGGATGAACATTTTCTTTTTTCACAAAAACTGTCTGTTCTGACATTCTGACAAGCTGAAGAGGAAACCTGTAAATGAAAATTCTTCATTCTAGGAGATACTAAAGAGCAAGGACCCAAGAGAGAGGGGTAGGTTTAAGACATTTTGTAATTTTAATTCCTCTTCTGCTAACTTTTCACTCCTGTCCAACTATCTTTATTTTTCTCATTGCTGTCCCATGGCAGTGAGTAACCTCTGCATGGCTTCCCATGCTGGGGCCGCTTGCTGCTCCAGAGGTGCTAGTTGTCCTTTCCTCTCATATCGTCTAATTGATAATATAACTACTTCATCCGAGAGCATATCTTCCCAACGTGCTTTTAGTGCAGTTTGCGACCTCTGTTTCAGACCTAAAGAATGGCTTATTTGCTTGTGTATTTTTCCACCAACTCTCTAATAATTGGTCTCATAAAAGGTATTATCTCTCCCCATAAACCTTGGCTCTCTAGCCTGCATATGTGTTCTTCAGGGGCAGCAAACAAGAAAACAACCTTCTCAAGCCTGGAGTTTCCTTTCAGGAGCAAATTGTAGCCACTGAATTATAGATTTAATCATTAAACTACTTCTCTGACCCCATTCCACTCAATTTGAATATGCATTGGACCTGAGAATGGAAAAAGAAGTATTCTCAAGATTTTCTAGTCTGATGCTGGTTTGAATGACCCTGTCCTGCCTGCACATCCAGAAGTTCCAGCAGGGAAGGACTTGAGAGCTTTGACCATAGTTCAGTGGGAGGCTACGAGGGGCATAAGAGTTCTGTTCGGAGGTAGGAACCCCAACACCAGCTGGGGCAGGAGTCCCATTGTGGTGGTGCCAGCGATGCCTCAGGGAGGCCGGAGGCATGCGGGGGAACAGGGACAGTTTGTGCAGTGCTGGTGCCCAGCCCTTACCCCAGCATGTCACCTGCAGGCAGACAGGGGAAGAGAGGATTAGGGCAGGGCCACGCCTGTGGCTGTGCCCAAGGTCACCATTTACAAGAAGTGTAGCTTTGCCTTTATATACACGTTTTTGCATTTACAGGGCACAGGGCTCCTTCTGTATCTACGTTCGTGGGCATGATTTGCTCGTGAAAGTTGGCTGTGGTATCATTAGTACAGCTCTTGGCCTTTGGATGGAAATACTTGTGGGGGTTTTCCCCTTACATAAGTTGCATAGACTATTTCTAGCTAGTGAGCCTTGCTAGGTGAAAAATACCTAAGCTGTTTCTTAAACCAGACAATAAAATAGGATGCAGCGGACCAAAACAGTGGGTCTGACTCTATGCTAGGGCAAACTTCTGGGTCATTCAAAGCAGTCAGACTTTATCGTATGGAAACTGGTGGTTTGGAAAGTGCTTAATCCATTCATATTTTTTGGAAGTGGCTTCATCGACTGCTTGCCTTTAACATCTGACAAGAGATATTGATGTAAGAGATTGGTAAAGTTTATGACTCATGGAGGTACTTGCTTCGCTCACTTTTAATTTCTAGTGCAAATGAGTAAGTCAGCCTGCATTCAGCTGAGGAAGAAATGGCAGTGTACAAAGTAGTAAGTAGAGCAGATTAATTAAATTGGCTGTTCTTGTTAACTCTTTCTAGTAATATAAAAGCTAGTAACACTGTATATGACTAAAAGGTGACAAGATAAAAGGATATAATGCACCATTATCTCTCATTGCACCCATGTGTTATGGGACCGTCTAGACTCATATAGGACAAGAGGGTAATGGTTTTAAACTGAAAGAGGGCAGATTTAGATTAGATATTAGGAAGAAATTCTTGACTGTGAGGGTGGTGAGACACTGGAACAGGTTGCCCAGAGAAGTTGTGGATGCCCCCTTCCTGGAAGTGTTCAAGGCCAGGTTGGATGGGGCCTTGAACAACCTGGTCTAGTGGAAGGTGTCCCTGCCCATGGCAGGGGGGTTGGAACTGGATGATCTTTCAACCCTTCCAACCCAAGCTGTTCTATGATTCTATGATAATTAGACATTTATATAAATAAGTGTCCATTGTGTTAAGAAGCATTAAAACATGTTTACAAACTTCTTCAAGTCACCAGCCAGCTGCACAACGTAGTTTGGACAGTTCAGTGGATGGTTTTCTTTGGAGTATGCGGTGCTGGCTGATGCAAGGGGGCGAGCAGACAGCCTCCAGCAGTGCAGCACAGTCCCCACCTCACTGTGCAAGGGGCAATCCTGACACCTAGCTCTGCTGTTGCTATTTAACATTTCCCAGTATTTATGTGTTACATAAAATTCGTGAGTATGTTCCTAATTCCCCAAGTTGGCTGATTCACACTTCTCACAGAAATGCTTCTTGTCACCTGAAGCTGATGAGAAACCCTGATTTAGGATATCGGGGAAATCCTGTCCTCATCCCCAGCCGCAGTGATGATGCTCTGCATCCAGCTGGCACTGTGTGCCTTTGCTCATGCTGGTCCTGCTGAACTCTGGGGCAAAACACAGATATGGAGGGGCTGAATTTCACACCTGTTAATCACAGCAAAAGAGAAAAAAATGTAAAGGAAGGTGTCATTGGTACAAGATGACCCCTAGGTTGGAGCTGGGCAGTTTTGCTGCCTCTGTCCCTTGCTATGGGGCCCTGAGCTATTTGGTGTTTGTGGGATGCATCTGGGCTACCAGTCCTCTGTGTATCAGTATTGAAACTTGACAGTTGCCAGCCTTCCTCCTCGTGGGGTCTGCACAGCAGCCCCCTACCCGTCTTTATGCGCTGCTGGGGCTGGGAGGGTCGGGAAGGTGCCAGGTCTGGGTGGAGATGGCAGGGGACACAGCCAGGCCCCTGCCCCAGCCTGGCTGAATTGGGGAGTAGGGCCTTGCATCAGGTGTGCTACAATTTTACTGGGCTGCTGGAGTTTCCATTTCTGCTCTGAGATGCCCTTTTCTCTCCTCCCTGAGCCCTGCCACTGCCTGCGCAGGGGTTGTCACAAGCACCTGGGTCAATCATCACTGTAGGGATGGCTTTGGCCCCTCGCAGGATGGTCTTTTTGAAAGCTGGGTGTTCTGCCATCGCCCAGGCAGTGGCTGCTGTAGCACAGGCAGTGCCTCAGACAGGCATGCGCCTTCTGGGGTGTGATGCTAATTTTCATCTGCTCACGGTCTGACCTGCAAACAAATACAGGAAACCTCTCAAATGAAGAAAGACCTCGTCGTGACAGAGTTCCCAGGGGGTGTTTGTGGGGAGCGAAGCAAAGCCTTGCTGCGTGATTAGGCTGGGTGTAAAAGCCGGTGGTCCCTAGTAGGGACAGTTGCAGAGCTGGGAGGGAGATTGAGCATGGAGGAGAAACAGCAGCCAGGATTGATACATCACGTGGCTTAGCTGGCAGCACCGGCCAAGGCAAGGCAGTATTTAAGCCATAGTGGACAAACAGCAGGGCCCGACACAAAGGCAGGAGCAGGAGAGCGGGGCGGCGGCAGGGAGCAATGGGGAGCTGTGCTGGAGCCCAGGCAGGGCCGGGCCTGCCTGCCCGCGCCCCCGTGGGCATTAGCCGTGCTGGGGGCTCCGCTTTGCGTGTGGGCACATCTCATCAGTCGGCAGGAGGGTAGCGAGGATGCTGGGTTTGGCTCTGGGCGTGCGGGGCGGTATTTCGGTGGTGTGAAGCGGGCGTTAATCGCTGCACTGCAAACCGCTGCTGTTCCCGCCACCCAGTCCCAGGGCAGTGTGTGTGCCGCAAGGCTCGCGACAGAGCCGCCATCGTGCCTCTTTGAGGTTTGGTGTGGATGCAACGTGCTACTGATCCGCTTTGTCGGGTTGTAACCTAACCAAAGGAAAGCCTTTGAGTGCCGCTTGGAAAGAATAAAATTATAGTTGTGCTTTAGGGAACAAAACCAATCCTTTTGGCATTGCGCTGTTATCGCAAATGCATGTGTGTGATTTATCCTAATTAAAAAAATATGACAGACGTAAGCCAGAGAAATGTCTGTAAATGACACAATCTGGTCCTGTCTTTGTTTATCACTATCATAATGCATTGCTGGCCTCCTGAAATTATTGGCCTTTGTTACTTGCTGTCATCCACAGGCTCATGCTTGTGGAATTAAAAAGTGTGCAATAGTAAAACAGAACGTGAGCATTTCAACGTGGGATCAGCGTTTCGCTTAGTTATGCTTGATCCTTCTTTATTGCTTTTTTGGATTCATTTTCTGTCTGTTTGTTTAGTGGGCAGGACACAATTTTTCTAGCCTGTAGTTGAAATGCAGAAATCTTCGTGGCGATCAGAATTTTCTCTTCCTTGGAGTGAATTAAAGGGTCATCTGCCATGTAAGGCCGCTTCTATCAAATTAATGCTGGTCATTTCTTCATGTATATCAAGTAAGTTTTCAGATCAGGCCAGACCTCTGAAGGGATATATGCTGGTGCGTTAAAGAAAGATGCTGTAGTATTCTGTATTAAAAAGGTTAAACTCTTCAGATTCTATGTAAACACACATTTTACCCCAGCTAACCTGTAAAGATTTCATTTTGCTTCATTTATCTTCTCCCTTACCCTATGCTAAACCGTCCCCAGCTTCAATGAAAGAATCATGTCTCCATTCATTTCCTATCTTGCTGAATTGCCTTCGCATTTCCTATCATCTGCACATAATCCTATTCTCTCCATTATTGTCTTAATACCAAGTACAGCACAAGATAATGGATAGGCACTGTAATAACAGTGTGGCCTGCAGGAGCCCCTCGAGGGAAATATCTTTGACGCTGGTAGAATATTAATGCATCCCAGGTCCCTGATCTTCCTCTTTCACTTCATCTCCTGTTTTCTAAACTACATAATAACTTTCATATACATGACAAAAGCATTAGAACAGAAAAAGACTCATTGATGAGCAGCAGGGCTGTGTGATATTAAGAAGCACTATTCTCAGTTCTTTGTACAATTTTTGACTACCATCAGAGACAGTGTATGCAGGTAATTTCTGATTTGAATAGATACAGGCATAAAGAAGCATTATCATACTCTGTTAATCCAAATGCCCATCACAGGCACTGCATGAAAATAAATTAAAATGTAATTCTTCAATAATGCATCTGTCTACAGGATAATTTTCAGCAGATTAAAAACAAACAACTTGATATCACTTAGAAAGGCTAGTGGATTGTTTTTGAGAAGCTTAATCATCAGCAGATTATGAATAGAACAGTAAATCAAAGCAGGGTATGTTAAACAATGTAGATTGTGTTGTAGCGGTAATTTACTGTACATAATTTTTTAATAAATGGGAAAAATTGATTTTTGTGAGCGTAAACATTGAATCCTGTGAGAATTCAGCTGCTGTTACTGAAAAGGGGAATGTTAGAAATGCTATTCTTGTCATGTAGGAGCAATAACCTTTCATTCCTCTTACAAGAAACAGAAGTTTTCTCCCTTTAGGGCTGCCTTTAAGCATAACTCCTTTTCTCATTTTTCTTCCCTTTTTTGACAAACTTTATCTTTGCTATTGCATTTTGCTAATGCATTCCTGATTAATTTCCCCCCAAACCAGGGTGCATAACCCCGGCAAAGGGCAGAAACCCTCAAACTTGCCTTTTGTGCTGCAAGGAGCTTGCCAAACTCACGCTGTGGGCTCTCCCTTTTAAACTCGGGGATCTGCCGACAGCCAGCCCTTGCTGCTTGTCTTCAGGATCTGGTTTTAACTGCTCCCGGTGCTGGGTTTCAAGTGAAACTGCAAGTCGGGCGCTCCACAGCAGCCCTGCTTCTCCCTGCCTGCTGCCAGCTGCCGCAGGAACAGAGCAGCTACTGACCATCAATCATTATAGATAATATCTGAGGAGAAAGGGAGAAATTGTTTCAAATCAAGGGAACTGAGTTAGGAGCAGGAGGCAAGCAGCAGTCTGGTGCTGGCAGTATGCTGGAGAGGAGAAAGGCTAAAGTCTGGGAGAACCAAGGGTGAGAGCTAATATATAAAAGTCCTGATGGAATGTGTTTCTGAGATAAAAAAAAAAAATCAAAAAATGCTTGAAAATTAATTACATATTAAAGGAAAGTTTAAGAAAATCCTCACGAAACACACAGGTATCCTGTGCTTTAAGACTGTGGCTATTTTCCCTTGTTTCCTGCTAAGTAAATGCTAAAAAGCATCTTCCGACTTCAATGCTCGATCCTGACCCAGGCTCGCGAGGGGCTCCAGGGAGTCCGAGAAAATGTCAGGGCGAGTGACTGAAGCCATACTAAAAGAAATCTGTCCCGAGAGGAAAAAAGGAGACAGTCTGTCTATTCCTGGGCCCACTTTTGTTTTATTTATGCTCTAATTTTATTTTCAGATAATTCATTTGATTGATTTCACTGCTTTTAATGTTATTTCTTCTGTTTTGAACTCGTGTGGTACTGTGAAATAGTCTAATATTGAATTATGCTGCTTCTGCATTTTAAATGGTGCTCAGCAGGGTGGAAAAAAAATACATGTGAATTTAAGAGATGTTGCACTGTACATCAGAGAGCTGTAGTTGTCCCTTTGAAACCTAGTAAAAACTATGTTAGCAAGTTCTGTTGTTATTATAAATGCAATGCCTTCTCTTTCTCACGTGTTTACTTGCCAAGAGAAAAAATGACATCCTGTGTGACACTGGTAGTGTGGGATCCCAGTTTATGAGACTGTAAACAAGAAAAGGTGAGAAAGAACTCAGTTCATTACTTTGAGAATTCACTTAAAAATTGTTACGGTCTAAATTTAGGTTTGGAAGCAAAATATTAAGCTGTTTTTTTCACTTCCTCTCCGAAAAAGAGTCTGGTGTAAGGCTTCTGTTACTCTTCCATATCTGTCCTAAATTTGAGAGAGAAATTAATTTAAAATCATATTCTAAAACCCAGATGTCCCAAAGTCTTCTGCAGCCTCCTCACCAGCATTCGGGGCGATGCAGCCCTGGGGCAGCCACTCTCCCTGGGCTCTAGGAAGGTCCCTGTGAGCCTGGCAAACCAAAGTTCAGTTTATGTGCAGAGGCCTTTTACTACTTTTGTTATATTTATTACCTTTACTGTGTCTGTCACATTGCTATGATGTTTGGTGTAATACAGCAAGGTAGGAATTATTACTAAAGTGATGATAACAGGAAAATCAAAGACCTCTAGCAAAGGCTTGAGACCCAGTGTTTTTGGTTTTGCATGGGCTCAGAGCAGAACACAAGCAACCTTCCATCTGCAGAGACAAAAAAACAGGCCTGGGAAAAGGAAAATGATGACTTTTTTTTTTTTTCTTTTTTCAATCATAGAATTGTTTTGGTTGGAAAGGACCTTTAAGATCATCAAGTCCAACTGAATCCTGGAAAGCCAAGAATATCACAGTCCCAGTCCTCAAAAAAGCTGTATCTTGTACCTTGGATCAATTTTGTCAAATGAAAGAAGACTTTGAAGAAAGGTAAAAATGGATGTATTTGTTTTCAGGCTTGGTCATAGGTGAAGCCAAGCCAGGCAGGACAGGAGTCTGCAGCAGTCGGGAATTTATCCAGGGTGTGAGAGCCATTTCGGAGCATGTGAGTGGGTTCTCCTGTGGACTATGAGTGGGGTGGTCATGACTTGGGAGGTTGTTGAACTGTGTTTAAAGAAAAATACACGCTATCTTCCAAGGGGTTGAATGAACAGATTTTAATTAAAACTCTTATTTTCAAATGTGTTTCCTGCGATGTGTATTCATTAGGTCCCTGCGATCTGTTCCACTGTCAGATTGTAAGGCTGAGGGTGGTGGGTTTTTAACTGTCCACAGGTACTGTCTTCTGCTTGTGAGGCCTTTTGTCACAGGAAAGTGCACCATATGTGCCTTTCAGAAACTCCTGCTTCACTTGGCTCCTGTTTGTTGTTTCTGACTTACCAAATGCTGCTAATTAGTGCTAGGTGATTTACTACAATCACCTTCAGGTATTTGACCAGGGAAAAAGTACTGTCTTTGTAGGGATGAAATACAACTTTGATGTCTTTGGTATGCTGGGTTCTTCCTGTAACCTGTGGCATACAGCAAAACAATCTTTTAAATTGACTTCTAATAATTAAGGTCAATTTTATCTTCAAATACAGTTTCATGAAACAAGATGAACTCTGCTGTCCTGGTTTGGCCTAAACCAGGCCAATTTTCCTTTCAGTGATTTTTACTTTCAGCTAAGTCTCTTCTAAGTAACTGCATTTTCTGAAACTAACTGCGTGTTTTGCAGACAGTCTCTGCTTCCAGAAATGATAACGCTCTAAGTTTGTAGTTATCGCTGAGGCACCGGTAGGGATGTTATGCAAAGGCTCTTGCTGTACTTAGTCTTAGAGAAACCAAGGTCACTGCTAAATTCCTCACTGCTTATGAGTGAAGAGCCGAAGGGGGGTCGCACCTGCAGGGAGGAGCAGAGAGGGCAGGTGACCCAAAATTGACCAACGAAGGTATTCCATCCCAGACACGTCATTCTCGGTATAAAGCAGGGGGATCACGAGGGTCTCGCTCTCTTTCTGCTATGGCCGGTGTCCGAAGAGGACTCTGTCCGTTTTCCTGCTGCCCCCTATCCCGATCCGTGCATCCCTGAATCCAGTTCCCGTCCGTCGCTAGGCCCAGCCTGGGCCTTCCCGGAGCCTGCCCTGCAGTGCTGGTGGTGATGTGACCGACATCGGGGAAGCTCGATCTTAGTTTTGTATATATTTGTATATATTTGATTATTTCTATTATTATTATTATTATACTCTTTTTCATTATTATAATTTATTAAAACTGTTTTAACTTTCCAACCCATAAGTCTCTTTCCCTTTTCCCTTTCCCTTCGGGGCGGGGGAGAGGGTTAACAGAGAGCGTCTGCCACAGGTTTAATAGCTGGCCCAGCTTTAAACCGTGATATCTGCTTATGACCCTTTTGTCATTTTTTGGTAAAAAAAAAAAAAAAAAGATTCTGAATTATATAGTTGAACTATGAAGTTTAACTTAAATATTATACCTTGTTTTACAACTTGTTATGCTTTTTTAAAAGTATATTGCTAGCAAGAAATCTAAACAGATTATCATAAACCATATTCTCTATTTTATATAGATGTATTTCTACTCAAGAAAAAAATGCAGTCCATTACAGTATCTTTGATACTATAATTTTTCATATTTTAAGACATACTGTGTGTGAAATAAACTTGAAAGGATTTTATTTGTGAAAGCAGTTCATGTTGTTTCTAATCTTAATCTAGGCATCACTAATTTTGTGTTTGCTAGTAAACATCATAGTGAATGAGAATCCTCCTAGAATTGTAATTGGTGTTGCTGTTCTGTATTCTGGGCTTAAAATCTGTGTGTAATTGTCAATGCCCTATAGAAATGTTAATTATCTTGAATAATCCTGTTTGCCTTGATCAGGCTGGAGCAGTCCTAATCAGTAAGAAGGTGTCACCCAAGAAAGTTAGAAAGGAATATGGCATTAAAACGATGCGAAGAAATGTAAGAGGTACAGTTACAGCTAGGATGGAGAATGCTATGGGACTGGAGAAAAAAGGAGCATGAGATGAAAAAAGTGGAGTGGGTTTTGTTTGGTAGAAATGGAAGAGACCACCTAAAAGTATAACTTGAAGCAGCTGCAAGATGGAGAGCTGGGGCCACAGGATAATGTCCCCTCCCCACCCTGGGATTTGAAGGGATAAACGTCTGTTCCTCTGTATGTGCACAGGCATTTTGTGATGGTGAAGAAAGGAAGAAACTCTGCTGCATAGCAGTGCTGGGCCCATTTCAAGGGCTTCAGCAGGTACCCGCCCTTAGCTGGGGCTCTGCTTCAGTGAGCTCATTTCTGCTGTTGCTCTATGAGTATACCATTTCCTCAGAAATGCGGAGCAACTGAAAGCCCTCCCCTCAGACACTGATGCAAGAACATTAATTACTGTGATGCCTTCTAATTTCAAAACTGGAATACTATAGTTTTCTTCTTAATGGACTTCCAGACTGTACTATGTGGAGATTAAAGTGAATCAAAAAACTCTGCCAGAAATGTTTTATGGACACCAAATTTTGCACTTGCATTAAACCTGTTGACAAATCACTCCCCTGACTCCCTCCTGATAAAGTTTCATATTTTTGTTGAGAATGGGATTGATCTCATTGAAAGGCATTAACACTGCTTTAATCCCATCAAATTAATCCTGTTGATACTGTTAGTATATTTGTAATGAAATATAGGGAAAAATAAAACTGTAATTTGGCCTTTTCAGATTTTCAGTGCAGCTAAACAGGCACGCCAAATCGTACCAGCCCTCATGCTGTCAAGAGATGCCCTAAAAAAGCTCTTAGCCCTGACTATCTGTTGGAACAATGTCTGTGTCTCTAATTTTAGACAGCCACAAGTGGGGTGACTCTGTGAAGAAGTAGGACATTTCGTGCTGCGTTTGCTTCTCAGGAACGTGAGCTCTTCTTCACCTGCTTAAAGCCCTGCTGTTTACAAGCCTGAGATCCTTTTTTGTAAACACAGGCTTCTGCACTGTGCCCTTGAACGGCTCCAGCGTTTAGCACTGTCCTGTTCACAAACACCAGTACTCTGTCCTTGCCTCTCTCCACACTCAGTGCCCTGCTGTTTGCACCTCTAAAGTAAATTCCATATTGTTATGTAAAAGCTGTGGTGTCTGACTGTAACTCGTGTACTGCTGCCCTCTCCCAAAGAATGCTTCATGTTATCGTATACGGTTTTCTTGGACAATGTTATCTTTTCTCAGAAATTCAGAATATAAATATTCACTTAGAGCACATCTCCTAAAATCAATGATGTACTGTTGACGGGAGTTAAGCTTTCATAAAAATACTATTGTTGGGCAAGGTTTTGTACAGCAGCTACAAACTAGATGGGGAAAAATTTGATACTGTGGATAATTTGTTATCTACATATCCCTGATGACTGAATTGCACACCTGTAACTGAGAACACTTCTAACACTGCTTTTAAGGGGGAAAGTTGCTGAATATAGCCAAAAAAAAAAACCACACCCAAAAACCCACAAAATAAGTTGAGTATAGATTTGTAAGAGGGGATATGTAAAACGCCTACTTAAGAATAAAGAAAAAAGCCTGTGTTGAAGTTTCAAAACCCAAATGAGCATTATGTGTGGAGATAAAGCATTCCCAAAGGCAAATGCTGCAACAAAATTATTCTCGGCATTTTCTATTCATTTCCATTACAATTTTAAAATCGCCTCTTCTAAAATATATACATTTCAAGCAGTATCTGCAGCGTTCTGCTATGCATAGTGTCACATTGTACCAGGACAGGTTGTGCTCTATTCTCTTCCAGGTGACATTCTTGGCAGTTTTAAATTGCTCTGTCCACCTAATGGAAGTAATGACTGAGAGTAGATGTTGTTCGTGTCTCTTAGCTACCCACTCATTGTCTTCTGTTGTGATTCTTTAACTTCTAGACTGTATTTTGGGCATTGCTGTTACGCAACCATCTGGTGGCTCTTGAATTTATGGAATCTGCCAGGGGGACATGTGTTGACATTCAGAAAGTGAGTAAAAGACTCTTAGCCAAAATATTTCCCCTTTTGTTTAATAGATAATATTTGGCTTGTACTTGGCACACCAGAAAGCTCTTTAGAAGTAAAAATCAAATTAAAAAGATGTCTTCTGTAATTCATCAAGCTATGCTCTAACTGCTAGTTGACCTGCTTTCACACGATGTTCCTACCATCAAACAGAAACAGTAATATTTTCATGCAGTAAAACCTCTGTGCTACAAATCGGTGGTGCAAACCCTTGAGTTGTGCATAAAGGTGAAGGTTTTAAACATGTCCCATTAGGGTTTCCATCAGAGGGAGCCCTGCAGTGGGTGTTTCCAGCCCCTGTGCAGGACACAGCATCTCCCTGTGTGCAGCTGCCTCAGAAGGTCTGTTCTCCTTCCCTGCTGCCAGCAACCCTCAGTCAACCACAAAGGGTTTGCCTTTAGTATTTGATCAGCAAACAATGAATATATTCGAAGAGTTTCCTTTTACCATGCAGAAGGCACCAAAGGAAACTGTTTTGCCTAATTACACATATGTATTTACTTTATTAATTTTCTACTTCTCTTTAGTGGTACAGTGAGCAAAACCTACCTTCCCACATAGAAGGCCTCTAAAGCCAAACCCATTCAGCACTGACATAAAAATGAATTTGTGTGAGGTCTCAAATGGAAGCATAAGGAGAGCCTTCCTCATAGTTATCTCTTCTGCTAGTATCTCTTATTGATACTAGAAAACAATCATGAAATCTTCCATTTAGCACTGAATTTTTTAGAGATGTGTGATTGGGCTAGTTGAGTTTCCATAAAATTCCTAGAAAACAAGTTCTGAACTTTTTAAGGTTAAATGAGCTTAATTAAGACTATCAGAAAATGTATATCAAACTGTCATGCCTTAGCTAGAGGCACTGTTTACAAATGTCTTGTTCTAACCTGCATGCATATGTGTATTGCAAAAGCTACAGTGAAAACTACAATGATTTTAATGCTACTGAAGTTTTTAATATCAACCTGAAATCATTGGACAAAACTATAGGATCTTGTTGTTAATTCTTTTTATAGTGATTCCTGACAACAGAACGTGACACTTCAGCTAATATGAAATGTAGTCTAAAAGCTGTTCAGGAGGCAGCAGGACAATGCCACGTATGGAGCCATTTCACTTTCAGAAAGCTTTAACAAGGATATGGCACCTCTAGGTAAGCAGTAGTTCGTGTATGATGTGACCATGTTATTTTGCAGCCGGCTACCGAAACAAATCATTGCTTTCTGCTAAAAATAGCAACCAAACAAATCCCTGCTGGGCACTTGGTTGTGGTGGATTTTCCCACCCTGTGCTTGCAGCAGGGTGCAACACACCAAAGCTGCACTTACAGCATTGGTGGTGGGAATGCAGTGGCATGGGGTTCGAATGACCTGATGAATCTGGGCAGAGAGAGAAGGGATCTGTTTGGTAACCAGACTGTGTGTGCTAGTCCAGTGAGCTGGGATGAACACACCAAAGGAGACATATTTATGGGTTGTAGTAGAGTAACATGGGCTTTGCAGCTTCTGTAGTGTCTCTTAATGACCTCCAGTAACTCATGGACTGGAGTATATTGCTACAAGCTTGTCAGTACAGTTTTAAGATGAGGAAAGAGTAAATAATTTATCTGAAGACTATAACAAGGTCATGTCAAATGCTTTGGCAGACCAGTGCTGGGTAGGATGGCAGTGTGGTGGGTGGGCAGAAGCAGCTGCCCTGGCACTGTGCAGGGCTGGGCAGTCCTGGGGGGCCACCCGCCCCATGGGGCACAGGGCCATCACCCTGTGGGCAGCCACGAGATCGGGTTTCTCCATTGCTTTTACACCATTCCCTGGTGCAGTTTGATTTGTGAGTCTGATTGTGGAAACAATATTTATTTTAAAATGATTTATATAAAAAATGTTTCTTTTATTCCCTATTTGCTTTATATTTTGGTTTAAAATGGGTAGAAACCTTAGCAAAGTATATTGAATATAGTGCCTTCTGCTGGGACAGCACATGTGTAACTGAAAGCGTGAGGGTCTTCCTGTTCCTCAAGATTACAAACAGAAACTTCTTTCCAGTGTACCATTGCTAGAAGGAATAGCATGTCTGAACTCAAAATGAGCACTTTAGGGATGCTGGACTGACAGATCTGACCCCACATGCAATTACAGACTTGCTGTAAGTATCAGCTGGGAATTTTTGACAGATTTAATTCCACTGCAAATAAATACACCTTGAATAATGACAGAGACTTATGTCCTCAGCACTTGTAAAAATAATTCTATCTTTATATCTCTATAGACAAACAAATACTTGAATTATCCATCAAATGTATTTTTAGTGTAGGCAAGAGGTTATGGTTTTTTCTCTAGCTCATATGTAACATTTTTATTTTCAAACTTTTTTTGACTGTGCTTTATTTCTGGAGAGCCAGGGGTCAGCAAGAAGAATGACTTCATGGTGACATTTTTTGTAACAATGTTTTGCAATGTTCTTTGTGATATTTTGTTGCAATTAATAAATTAACACAAGTTAGTGGCAATCATAGTCAGAACCTAGAGGAAAATAATGAAAGGCTCCCATTTTAATTTAAACAGTGCAAAACCACATTTGTACCCTTAGCATCTCTGGTAGAATATTCTAGGTGTAATGTGATAGCTGCCCAGGGTAGCACAGTTAATCCACATACAACTATTAGCTCCTGCCAACATAGGCCACTTAAAACATGCATGAAAAGGAACAAAAGTATTTTATAGTGTGATAGTCAAAAAGACACCTTATGGTGCATGTCAGTATTATTGTAGCTATTTAGGGTGCGAAAGGTAATAAAATACTGTGCATTAATGTGTGGGATAGTGATTTTTACAGAAGTCAAAGTTTGTTTACCAGTCTTTGGTTTTTAAAGGACAAGGGGAAAGGTAGTCTTTGTTTTACCTATGAGCATAGACGTGCCCAAATCTCAAAATATGCGTGCGTTGATGGAGCTGTGCAAATGAGGATATATTGGCCAGGGGAAGTGGAGGAAACTCCAGCTTCCTAACAGCCTCAGGATTTGTTTGCTTTTGCTTCCCCTTCAAGTAACTTGTTGGCAAATCCTACCTAGCACCAAAGGCAAAAAAGACACTTTTTTCATTCCTGGGAGAAGCAAGACATGACTTCTGTGGCAGTGGCGTGCAGTGGCCGAGAAGCTGCACCCTTGAGGTGGTGCGCTCACTGACTGCAGGGAAACAAGGCAGAGGTTGTCCAAAAGGAAATACTCTTCTCCAAGACTTAATGCAATCCAATGCTGAGGCTGTCAGTGAGGCACGTTTGGGTTGCGATAGGATGTACGACACTGGGTATTACCGATACGGACTTGCACAGAGAGTGCAGACCATTGGGAGATGAGGTAACTTGTCTGCTGAAGATGCTGCTGCCGTTCCAGGATATTGTTCAGGGTGTAGAAAATATTATTTAAAATGTGCTAAACGTAGGCGACATGCAAGTGAATTACAATGCGTTGAGGTGAAAATGCGATAAACTACTCTTAGCCTTTGACAATACTCTGTGCCACTTCAATTCTTAGAGAAAATGATAAGCTTCTGATAAAATAATAAGAAAAACAGAAGAAAATACAAGCCTATCTTTCATCTGCTTCCATCTCTTTAGTTCACAAAAGTGAATGATGTATAGGAGCAAGAGGCAGAGGGTAAAGGGGGATTGAGGTGGGAAGGATTGTGATTATACTGAGAATAGGGGATATGATCAAGTAAGATAATCAAGATTAAAGAAGAAAGAATACTTTATATAAGCTTAAAGGGGAAGAACTTGGTATGTTGCAAAACAAGAGAAGAATAAATAATTGTTATTCTATAGTATTCCTCCTGGAATTATATACATATATAATATAAATATAAAATAAATAAAATGTATTAGTCTTTCCAGTGGAGCTGCAGCAAGACTGTTGCTAAGGGATGAGCTGCCAGAACAATAAAGAGTGTTGCTATAAATTCTCCTAAAACAAAGGATTTTTTTTTTTTTTTTAAAGAGGAATTTTACTAGTGTGACATTACTAAGGAAGTTTTGAGCAGAGCTGTTGTTTTAGAACAATCATTGCAGGTTAATGTGAGCATGTTGAAGGCAGAATAGGCAATCGTGGTGTAGCGGTTAGATGTGAACCACTGCCAATATTCAAGCTGAGTGCTAGCAGAAGTACCAGGGTAAGTAGAGAGGCACTAACAGTTTCGTCTCAGTTGTTTCCAGCTTTTGGAATGAAGGTGGAAGGGCAGGAGGAGAAAGCAATACTACAGAAAAAATAACTTGATGGAAATGATACCAAGAGATGTATAGAACCTGGAAACTCTTAAAGGGCCTATTCCTAATCAATAACACCTTCAAGATACAAACAGTGTAAAAGACAAAGGAACTATTCACCATCTGAGATGAAGACAAGAATGAGGGCCTGAGGCAAATGCAGAAAAAGTTTAGGATAAATATTAAGCAAAGTTCTCAATAGTATGGTTTGCTTTGAAATTGTGGCTGTGCTCTGCAATGTGCAATGTTTGATAAAATGCAAAATTCACTCTTGAATCTATTTGGAAAAAAGATCATGTCACAGCAACACACTTGAGGTTCTCCATCATCCTGTGCTCAAACTCTGCTTGGAGACCAAACGTGCAGGGTAACATTCCTTCTTACAGGGTAGGGAGGAAAGCTTATCCCTTTCCAGTAAAAAGCAGGATCATTTTTGGGAGATGCAGTTGAGTACGGCATCTTAAATACACAGCTCAAGTTTGGAATAACATGTTTTTTTATGCAAAATTTTGGGGAAAAAAGAAAGGCTAAGTATAATCTGGAATTTGCAGGCTTAAAAGATAGGCAAAATGAGTACAAAGGGAAATATAATCCTTCTTTCTTTTCCTTCTAACCTGTTAGTTTCAGTGTCGTCAGAGAAATCCTTTCCTGGGCTAAGATCATTAAAGTGGTTTCATTCATACAACAAATTAGTGGTGGTGTGTGTGTGTGGTGTGCAGAGTGGAAGAGACATCTAAGATTAAAATAATTCGTTTTTTTAGCTAATATCAGCAAATGCTGACCCACAACATGTGACTTTCTGTAACCTGATGTAATGCTCTGTGATTGGGGTAACGAAACAAGGACCTGTCCTGGAGGAATTGCTCTTTTTTCCACAATGAAGACAGTGAAGAAGTTAGGAAAAATACAGGTCACTATGGGTAGGGTTATTTTCTGTTCCTCTCTTACATGTTGCCTATTGGGGATGGAAGTCCCCATGTGGAGGGGAGGAGTGAGATGGGGAGCAGCCACTGTGCAGTATGGCTTTTATCCCGTAGAGCGTCAGCCTCTGCAGTGGCTTTACAGGAGCTCTGCTTTATGTTGCAGTGTAGGGAGTTGCCAGGAGAAGGGTGGCAAATGGGGGAAAATGAGGTTTGGTTTATGAAGCAGGCTCGCCCCTTGAGTTGAGGAGCAATGGTGATGTATCTGTGACTGTACCAGGCTTTCAGGTACACAAGTTTTGGCTGTAGGGCTGTACATCCTCAATTGTGTATTGAAGATTAAGGAAAGGCTCTGATAGTCTAAACTACCAGTCTCCCTGCATGTATTCCTCTGAGCACTGGCTTGTGCCATGAGTTCGAGTGATGCTGTTTCTTGTTCAACAAAACCATCGGCTTCTTGGACCATCTGCCTTTTGCTCGCACCATGATTAAATTGTGCAGGGAGAACATGTGTTTCTCAAATCTCCCTGCAGCGCTTTGGATATGACTGTGTTTTAGGTTTGACAGGGGAAGGCGAGGGTGCACATGAAAGTGAGTCGTTCTGAGTTTGTTCTTTTTGGTGCTTTCATATTGCAAAGATCAATAATTTACCTCCTGTCAGGTGAAACCAGAGGATTAGTTGCATTCATTTTTGAATGCTTGCATAGTGTGTGTAAATTGATCTTACCTTGCTGAAGCCCTGTTTGCAGCCCTGCCATGCTTTGGTGGCAGGAGAGCTACACTGAGCTGTGCTGGCTGAATGCATGGCTTATAAAGCACTATGTGTGAACAAACATTGCTGTTATAACAGGAGGCAGGGACAAGGGGGAATCATCCACAAACTGGTGGTTTGATGGGGCTGGGCGGTGTTTTGGTTTAGGCTGCTCATTGGATTGAATTTTTTGCCCAAGGTAATGGTTTTTTGTTGTTGTTTTTTGTTTTCTTCTCAAATACAGCCTCTACTCTTGGTTTAGCTCATCACCTATACAAACAGCACAGAGCTTTAGGGTGATTTCCAGTGTTCTCCAAAAGGCCAGTCAGCACTTACCCAGCTTTGCACGATTGCCAGCGCTTCCTGTAAATGACAAGGGTGCAGAAATGCTGTGCTAATGTTCTGGTGAGGTATGTTTTTGGCTGAACCCGGAGCAAGCGTTGCTGCTCGCCCTGGGCACATTGGTGCAGTGGCACGGTGGTGGCTGGAGGCACAGTGTGGCTCTGACCCAGTTGGCACCCAGCAGGTCCCAGCCCCCTCCTGCTCCTGCCATGCTGCCCAATGTGGGGACATGGTCTCAAGTGCCTACAACTCCTCCCAGCCAGCTGCCTGGCTCTCTGCACGCAGGTTTGGGCTCACCCAGCGGGCACCTGGCACTCGGCAGTGCTCACTGTGGGAGGGGAGCAATGCCTGCCCAGCATCGTCCTCGGGAGGTGCAGAGGTTCCTCAGATAGGCATTTTGCTCTGTTATCTCATTGCAAATGCTATGCCTGGTGGATATTATAGTGCTATCTAAAATGTTGCTTACTTACATCATTCTGAAAAAATGCTGGTAATAATCACTTACCAGCAGGCAGCGGTTTCCTCTGTGTTCAGAGGCATCAATTGCCTCCTCGATGGCTCAGGAACTGCCTTAGCCCATGGCAGTGCTCTCTGTGCTACCGTGAATAGATGTAATTCTCTGATCACATCTCTCATTTGTGCATTGATTTTGAACTAATGATGTGTTTGTGTGTGCATACCTAGGGGAAAAAAAAAAGTATTAAGTGCTAGAATTCCTCCTCTGTTTTGGACTCTGTAGCTCAGGGCTGTCGTGGAGGTACTGCATGTAGCATTGCTGC
Source organism: Nyctibius grandis (assembly GCF_013368605.1). Lineage (NCBI taxonomy): Eukaryota > Metazoa > Chordata > Aves > Nyctibiiformes > Nyctibiidae > Nyctibius > Nyctibius grandis. Next base: position 30,172,211 of record NC_090665.1, on the reverse strand, counting down.
TGTATCTGGATTTTTATGAAGTCCTTGGAAAGATTTAATTAAAACTGTTTTCTAGATTTCATCTTCTGCAGGAATGGCCTTTTATAGGTTCTACCCATGGGGTATTGTTTATCCAATTTAAGGTATTTAAATGCAGAATATTATTCTAGTGTACTTATTCTATGGAAATCTAGACTTAATTTTTTTTCCCAAGCAGTTTGCTGTTATGTGGAGCTGATGCAGTCCACATTCTGCAACTGCTATGAGAGATGAGACTGAAGTGAGTTTGACTCTTTTCTACATTTTGTCAAAAGCCTGCAGGTAACTTGATCTCCCTGTGTCTGGATGTCATAAGTATTTCTCATAGCTCTATTAAAACCCTTCCATAGATATAGCTGTCATTTATCTTATTCTGTATTTAACCAAATAAGTTTTTCTTCTTGAGAAATTCCTCCAGTTCTGGTCACTGTACTTCTATTCAGTTTGCCCATGCAAGCGATTCACTCAATCTCTATTCCTTTGCTTACTCGCAGGGTTTGCTTATGAATTGAATATTGTGATGCTCCCAGGTGTTGTCACAAGTGCAACATGAGGGCCCATTTCTTGCACTGCCATTGCACCAGCACTCAGATTCCCCAAGTCTCTCAGTGTGCAAATCACAGCTGACAATTCAGCCAAACCATGAAGTTACTTGTGCCGGTGCTGTGCACAGCTCCCCTGTGCTGGAAATTCCCTTGTCAGACTCGGTTACCCACAGCCCTTTTCCCCATATTTCCTCACAGTTTTGCAGCCTCCTCTGCTTCAGGGAATCTCTCACTACAAACACAATTGACTTTTCTTACTGAAAATTGAGCCACAGCAAATTTCTTGCATGATCAATTCTGTTCACCCACAAGATATGACCGGCCCTTTTCTGCACACCCCAGTCAATGCCTTCTCCCTTTGAATCACTTCTACTTTCTACCTTACACTTATTTATTTATGCAGCCAGATTCCCAGGTCATTCCTCTCACTATTCAAAGAGGTCAGGTTTGCACCTCTCCCGCACAGGATGTCTCCAAAGTCAGAAGCATTTTCTTTGAATAAAGTTCAGACCTTATGTCTTTGCAGACCCTTTCCCATGCCAGAAGCTCACCCTGCTCAGGCACTCTTGGCTTGGTCCAGCCCGTTCCCATCTCCATCAGACTCTTTCCACTCTTGCCGAGCCCCAGCCCTTTGTGGGCACCATCATCCCTGAATCTCCTTGCAGCCTTCTCAGTGACTGGAGCGACTCTTGGTATGTATCTATTTTGGAACTTGTGTGCTTTTGAGTTATGCTCCTAACGCTTACAGTATAATTTCCCCCTGTTAGTTTTCATTTTCTAGTATGGTGCTAGTTCTGTATCATTATTAATTTTGTATTCTCCTTATCATATTTGTCAGTAAATCTCCAGCAGACACAAAGCAGTGGGGTGTGTTTGCAGCACTACGGCTACCAGGGCTTGGCAAAATAGCAGTGTAAAAATCATTTGCATTAGAGCTAATAAAGACAGCTGGAATGGACCCCAAAATATGTTCAATAAACCAATAAGAGTGTCTGCTGATTATACTCCTACTTTAGTAAAAGTAACTGGTTTTCATTCAATGTTTAGAGTACTGTAACTGTGTAGTGTAGTATTTTACCCACAATTTAAATCTAATATAATGGTCAATGCCTGCCTTTAAATGCTGACAGTTTGCTAACAATTTCCAGTCTCATGCCTCATGCATTTTATTTCCTCCATATAAGGGTAGGGTGAATGTCTCACCATGTAGTTTGCTTTAACTCCTGGTAAATGCTGATTCTTTTATTGTGACCATTATAGTTATCACTTTGGGGAATAAAGGCGTGTTGGGTTTTTCTTTCACCCCAATTCCTGTATTCAAGGTTTTCCAGTAATCTTCTGGAGGAATGGAGAGATCATACTTAGGAAAAAAATTACATGAATTAAGCAATTAATAGAATTATTTGAAAATCTAGATGGTAACATGCTACTCTAAATTCCCCCTCCATTTCCCCCTAGCAAGTTCAGCTTATCTATACGGTGGAAATGATTTATTTAAAATAGAAGTGTCAGACCTTGAGACAATAATATCCTACCAAATCTGCATGTCTTCAAAATATGTGCTTATTCTGAAACATGCACATATTGGCTTTCATAGAAGCACATGTCTCTTTTTTTCCTTGTTTGATGCATGCCAGCAATTTTTATAAAGAGGATAACTGATAGACATTCTTAATAATAATGACAAACAAATAACATCTCTTTCCCACAATGCTTGACAATGCAAGGATTCTGTGCAGGATTATTATAAGCAAAAATAGCAAGCAGAATTTGCCTGTACCCTGTGCTGTACATGAAACAACAAATCAGTCCATTCTAAGTTCATTTAGCCATATTTTACATCTTCTAGAACTGGAATTGTGTAGCCTACAAAACAATTTATATTTTATCTGTACCATCTAATTAATTAAATGGCCCCAGAGTACCAGACTCACAAATCTCATTAATAGCTGAATACTGAAATAAAGGCTGTTCACCCCTACTAGAATAATATTTGCATATCTCCACCTGCGATGGGTAATAAGTACCTGCCACAAATCAGAATTATGAATTTTGTACGCCTAACAAAACCGCAGGGGAAATTATACCTCAGACATTCCATAATAATTGCAGCTAAGCTGTTTAGTGCCATCCACTTATTCTGCCTGAAGTGTTTAAAGCAGCAACAGTTGTAAATGAATTCAGGCACACATTCAAGAGAAAATGTTTTAAAAAGTTTTTCTGTCTTGCCATATGTAATTATCTTTATAGAAATGTTCAACTACAAGTTATAACACGCTCACATTTAAAATTGCAAATTAAAAAGTAAGTTCCTCCAATTAAAGTACATTTTATAAGAGCGTTTTTTTTTAAGTTTATTGTGATGATACAGGAAACAGCTTGGGCCATGTTTATCCCATTGGTCTCCCAGAATCAGTGATCCGATCTATGAACGACTGCAGTGAGGGGCCTGCTTTTGCAGTGCTTCTTTCCCCAATGATGTGCAATTCCTGGGGGAATGTTAACTGTTAAGGCTTGGACAGAAATATACTGCAATGTAGATAGTCTTTCATAGGCCAGGGAATTGGGACATTAAAGTACGCAGCACAAGTTGCCTCCGGTTTGTTTATTTTCATGACAGGAATGGAAACTGCATATGGAGCAGAGCTGGGAAGGAAGAGCTGTGAGATGCTGGTGGTCCTGGCTTCTGGATGAGAGTGTAAAGGAATGATAATGCCTGAATTTACACTTCGGATAGTGATTTGACTTCCAGGGAGCCCCAAAGCTCTGTATAAGCACGGGTCCTGCTCAGTCACCTGTGTTAGGACAACTCTAGGAACTGGACCATCCTTTCCTTCGGGAGTACAGGGTGTTCCGTGAACGTGGTAAGAACCCATCCTCTGTGTGCGTATCTGCTGCTTGCGGCACTATGTGACAGTTCCCAGTTTGTCAGCAGAAGCTAAGAGACAGGGGTACAGGCAGTGCTTTTGAAGCCATAGCAGTGCATGGTGCGTGTTCCACCTCTGTCTCCAGATGAAGATATGGAGACACGGGACAGCACCTGTCCCTGTGGGATTCCTGGTCCCAGCCTGCCTCTCTGCAGGAGCTGGCGGGGGGCAGGTCTTTGTTACTGCGAGCATGAGGCATTAGGCAGCAGACTGGTGACAGTCCTGCCACCTCTTGTGATGTGAATACATGAATCATTATATTACAGATTTTAGAGGAGGCAACAGACCAACAAAAATAACTCCTCCTTCACCCTGGTTCTCACTGAACACCTTGTGTTTTATGAAGAGCTGGGCTTTTCCTCTCTGCAGCAGAGGAGAACAGAGCTGAAACTGCAGTCTGAACAGTATTTGTGATCACTGAAATCAGCTCATCATTTTAAAGCTAGTCTTCTGATTTTGGGGACTTTTCTCTTAGTAATGCACAGTATGGGCAAGTGTGGGGATGCACGTTTAGGCTGGGAGTGGCAGTACACAAGAGGGAAGGGAGACACAGGGAAACCCCATTTCCATTAGATGAGAAGGGCAGGGGCAGCCCAAAGAGGGCATGGGGTGGCAGGGGAACAGATCAGGGTGTCCCTGAGGAAACCGTGTCCTGGAGGGTGTCTGGCAGTTTGGGTAAGCATTCAAATGCACATGTTTGTACAGACAACCAAACTCACCTCAGGGCTACATTTAAGCTATTATAGTGCCACCCGTTGTAGTCTTATAACACGAGAATATAACCTCGCTGTAGCGCTTGTTGCCCCTCCAGAAAAGGAGCAGGAGAAGCTAGGAGAGGATCGCTCCTGGAGAGGCGGTGGTACCCTCTGCCGAGCCCTGCCAGCGACACGCAGCCCTGGGGAAGGAGGCCCCATGGTGCTGCAGCTCGTGTGCCGATACACGTCCACATCTGTATGCCGTGAGGGTAACACTCATTTTGCCGGTATCCTAGTAAAGGATTAAAAAATAATTAGGATTTATATATGTTCAAAAGGGAGGGGCACAGTGCAGCGAGTCACAAGGAGGTGATTAAGTCAGGTTGTCTGGCTCTGCCTAGACTGACAGCAGTGAGTCTGAGGGTTTAGGAAAATAGCTGATAGCCTATTACCATGATGAAGTGTAGCTTAAAACTACATTTTATATTTTAGAGGACTAACAGAGGAGGTCTCTATGGATTTTTTTTCATAGTACATAAAATGGCTGTAGAAGCTGAACCATAATCTCTCACTAACTTATACATTAGCCTAGGGCAATAAAGATGTTTTTATTGGAGGCAGATTTCATGAAAAGTTGTTCGGATTTATCTCTGAATATTGTACTATGCTGAAGGCATTTAAGTATCCTGTTGGGACACTCTGTTCTGGAAAGCCATTACTCTCAAAAGAACAGCGAGGTCATTGGAAAAGCTCTCCTTTCTGCCAGAGTGCCGCAGGATCCTGCCCTTTCCCTTCTGCTCATCTCCTGCTCTTTGCCTTAGCTGCAATTAGAGACCAAGCTGCACTTTCAGACTGCAATCCCTGCTTGCCCTCTGATGGATCCAGACCTGGCGCCGGTGGCCGAACACAGTTGAAAGAGAGTCCTGATCCTCCTGCCTGCTTCCTCAAGTCTTGCCAAGTCCTCCTTCCTCGCTCCCCGCCTGCGGTGCAGGATCATGCTCTCTCCAGCAAGGTTTGCAGGTCTGCTCTTCAGTTCACATCTCTTACCTGGGCCGTTCCCAAAAACAAGAGGCTGATGCCCTGCTGTAATCTGCCACTTCTCCTGTCTTGGCTGCAAGCAGTTAAAATGCTTGCCCCAACTCCCATCATCTTATCTTGATTTTTCACAACATCCTTTTCTCTAATCTTGACAAAGGCAGTGCTAGTTACCACTACCCATCAGAAGTGTCGTGGCAACCGCCCCTTCCCTAATGGCTCATGTGGCCAGGCTGCCTCTTGGTATGCATCCCTCCCTGCTAATTCCCTTGATTTCACAGATAGCGTGACCCCCTTGTTGTCAGGCCTCTTCCACCCATTGCCTGGTATCAGCCTGTGACTGTCTCTTGGCACTCGCTGTCATTACAGGATGGCTACATTTTCTATCAAGTCCTTCGTGCGTTCTCCCCCTATTCCTATGCTTTCTCTCCCTTCAGTTGGCAGCGATGCCTCGTAAATATCCATAAGCCTGGCTTATAGCTGTGATACAGCACTGCTTGTATGTTTGGAGGACTACTGGCAGTGCAGGGGTCCTCTCTGCCTCTCGGGTGGTCCCTGCTCCCCCGCAGACACTCCACCTCTCTTCTGGATTTTGCTGTCCTGTTTGGTTCTTGTAGAAGCCTAAATACATACAAAACGTGGGAGAGTATTCTCTCTAAAGCCAAATCCGTTAGAGTCTAGGCTAGACTGCTAGTGACTAATAGCATCAGAAAATGCTCCTTGTACTGCTGTGTAAATGCAGCAGTGTATGGCCTTAGCAGCAGTGTTGCTGGGGCTTAAGTCCCTTTCCAGCTGTATTTGTATCAGCTTGCCTCTGTCTGGAAGGCAGATGAGGAGTTGCGTTAGTGGTTTCTTTCCATAAACTATTATGCAGAGGATAATCTCTGATGAGGTCGTGCCCTGCTTACTTTACAAAGAAACACATGTGTCTCCCAGATTTAAACCTAAGGCCATACGTGGCAATCAGTCAGCAGTTCCTCATTGATTATGACTGGCAGGGATTTTTATTATGCTTATTTTTGGTTTTATTTCCTTCATTTATCTAAGTCTTCCAAATATTTCTGTTTAATCTTTCAATCTATAAAAAGTACAGATTTCATCTTATACGATGCTTTAGTATGTATGATAAAAAGATGGTTTTCCCTTTACCTTGCACTTTCCATTCATATTGTAATTTTTTTTTCAAGCTTAAGCAGTCCCCATTTCATTAAAAAACGCCACACTATTCATATTTCTTTCATCCTTATAAGATGGTAAAAGCAATGTTGCTTTGATGAAATTTGGCAGGTAAGAAGATCTAGTTGAATCATCTCAAACCCCTGGAGTTTTGGGCCTCCAGCTATTATGGTAGAGCAGCTATGAGTATTCAAAAATTGGTCCTTTGTTTGCACTGAATTTCCAAGCCATCTGTAGCATACAAAAGCCACAGCTCTCTTTATAGTTCAGAATGAATATTTAAAAGTTCAGTTTTAGATTTTATTTGTAGCACTTCAGATCTCTCTATCCCATCTGTCTTGTGTCTCAGAGCAGTCACATTAAACTGTACTCAGCAAAGTCAGGCCTTGGTCTTAGAATTGAAGGTAAACCCTGGTTCCTTTTCATTTGATACCGCGGAGTATGGACATGCGTGATCAAGATCTGCACAGAAGACTGATAACATATGGTTTTATTTATTCACATGCTGTAAATTATTATTAGAATATTATCAAGCAGCTGCAAACGTGAGGACATCCAGTCTGAACCTTGCTGTATGTTCTTGGAGTGTGGCAGAAAATAGCAAACATCTGCATGAGTGCTGCTGGCTCTGGATGGGTGTAATGTGGCAGAGGAGTGTGGAACCCTGGAGTGTTTTTGCAAAACTCTTCAAGTCAGGGAAATAGTCAAAAGAAAGAAAAATATCACTAATTTCCCTGCAACAAAATCTCTAAGTGGAAAACCTAATGGAGCCTCAGACCAAGTCTTATGAAGGAAACATGCTCAAAATCAAAGACAACAACAAAAAAGTCTTTCTCTGGGGAGCTCTGTATCCTTTAGGCTCCAGCTGCCCTCCCTTGCCCCACTGGAAAGGCTGGAGCTCCCCGGCGAGCAGCCGGGGCTCTGGCAGCCTTTGGTCTGACTAATAATACTTAGAAGTCTCTAGAGCTGCCTGTAGTCTCAGGAAATATATCTATTTTTTTCCTTTATTCTTTTATAAAACCTTTGTTTCTTCCACAGAGATGCATGGCAGCTCCATTATAAATCTTTGTTCTATATGGTATTTTTAATCCTTTTGGTTTGTGTGTATAAAAAGCTGCATATTTCCTATGCTTTGCCCATCTTTATCTTCAGTGATGAAGCTCCTTCCACAGCAGTAAGTCAGCGGGGTGGGATGGCTGCTTCTGCCCGGCTGCAGCCTGCCCATTTGTGCAGCAGTCCAGGCCTGTTCACCTTCTTCTGCTTCATAGTGCATTTAAATATTAAGATGGGTTTGGTTCTAGTCCAGGATTTCTGAAAAAAGGCGCCTGGATTTAGGTACCAAAGTGCATCTAAAAATACTGAGATTTGACTGGCCTCAAAAAAGCTTCCTCACAGTCTAAATTTCTTAAGATGGTTATTTTTTAGGCATCTCAAGCATTGATTTAGGAACCTAGTTTTGGACATCCAGTCTTTTGGAAATGGCCCCACAGTCCTACAGGTACACAGCGGGACTCTAAGCTGTAGTCTCTCTAAGCAGAAAAATGTTGGAATAGGGCTCTTCTCATCCAGGTGTACGTGTGCTCCCCTCTCCTGCCTCGCACACTAGGAACACCCAGACAATAGCAGTGTTTTGCATCGAGTTCATGCTGGCTGATGGCATAATCCAGCTGCTTCAGTGTGAATCAAGAAAGATTTTGAAAATGTGCAGGTATCAAGTGCTGACAGAACAAGCATTTAAAAATACAGCAACTGTAAGATCCTAAGAGAACCTCTGACCTGAATTTTTCAGTTAATCCTGCCCGTTTTGTCCTCTCCTTCAAGAAGTGAGACCTGTGGCTGGGGGATGCACAAGCTGCAGCTGCTGCGTGGCTGGGGTAAGAAAGCAAGCACGTTTCTCTAAGGACTTTCTGAAATCATTACCTGGTGTAATTATTCTTTTAACATGAAGTAGTGTAACCTAGGGACCAGTTTCTTTAGGATAGCTAATTCTGAAATATTCAACACATTTTTCATTGTCATATATGTTGCATTTAATATCAAGCAGGGCGACCAGTTAGGGCAAGAGGAGAAAGATGGCTATCTGTTAAATCCCAAACCCTATGAGGTAGCTCCTTTTCCTGGCCAGTCTTCAGCACCACGGTGCTTTGAGGAGGAGGGCTGTGGAGAGTGAGGCAGAACGTATTTTGGCGGTTTCCAGCAGCCTGGGGTTTCTCCTGCAAAGGAGGGGCCTTCCCTGCCTCGGCTTGACTAACCTGCTCCTGTGGAAGAGTATGGGCAGGGGTGCGTGTCCAGCTGGGCCACGGCTACAGAGTAGGGTTGAGCTCAAATGCTGTTTTTTCAGTGTTTTGTCAGGCTGGCACACACTCATCCTGGTGTGTAATTGCACTCCCAAGCCTCGTGTGGTCTGTGCTAAGGGCTGGAAGTGAAAAAGCTGAAATAGAGCAAGGGCAAGGATGAAACCCCTCACTCCAGATTATTGGTGTATTTATGTTTTTAACCATCATAATCTGTGAATGGGCAGGGCAGGTCAGAAATGCCCTTCTGTGCAGAGCTGCGCACAGCCCAAGTCCCACCTGGCTTGGTGCTGCCAGCCTGCCTGTTACCCTTGTCCTGTGTTAGGTTTTAAAGGTCATCTCAAAATGAAGAGGACAAGAAGTATAGTGACAATGAGGTGCATTTGAAGTCACAGCACTAAGGTGCAAAGTACCTAGAGGACTTTTTATTTTTTACTAAGTTTTCCCTTTTGTAGCGTGACTACCGTTTGGTGCCCTGTAGCCACAGTTTAAATGAATATTAATGTAAATTTTGAAAAATAATAATTGATAGACAATGGGGTGTTGGTTGGTTGTGATTATGATTAATGCTGAAAACAAGAACATGCACCTCAAACCACATGTGTGATTTTTCATAGGCTGGTTTATGAAGTTGCAGAGAAGGAAGATATTCAAATATTTACTTGTTTTTGTAAATCCAAAGAGATTTCGGACCACATATTCGCCGAACTTCCAGAATTCCGTCAGGCTGCATATATGCACTTGTTAGTCCTTAAACTAGTAAGATGTCATTAAAATGTTCATTGACACAGCTACCATCTACTTTACTTAGACCTTCAACATTACTAATTCAGGTCTTCCTGCATTTGCATGCAGCACCTCAGCTACGTGGCTTTAATGCTGTTCTCTGTTTTGTTCTGCTGTCAGGTATTCGGCTCTAGTGTCTTCTTCACTGAAGAATTTCTATATTACAGCTCTGAATACAATCTGTTTTGTATGCTCATGAACTAGCTCTAGGACTTGAAAAAAACTATTTTATATTCTACACTGGTTAATTTTTCATTTCTCTGGCACCTTGGTGAAAAGTAGTCAACACAGTTAACAATATACATTGTGCAACAATAAATATTTTATTGGATATATAATCTGCACAATTTACAAGTTTGATTTTTCTCTGGGAGTCTGAATAAATCTATAATTTTGAATATTTGGTGAAAACTCATTTTTATAGTATATTACTCTATAATCACTATGAAATGTATGATCAGCTTTTTAATGGGAGCTATAGACATTACCTTCGCTTTTTCCCTAACATTGCTAAACTCTAATAAAGCTATTTTATGGGGAGGGTAGTCTGGAGCAAGAAATATTGAGGTTTCATCCTGGGAACAGTATATAATTCATATGCTAGTAAATTATAGTGTATTCCTTACACAAGATAACTTTAAGGAGGTTTTTAAAAATGTGCGTGTCTAAATACTTATATATCTAGTTTATATATGTATTTGATGTACATTTGTTTGATTTTGTTGTGTTTTCTGGTTTATTCTGTTGGAATTAATAGCTTGCTTTATTTATGCCTAGCTTGTGATTCCTATCCTTGTCTTAAGCCCATTGTAATAAAGGAAAAAATTCTGTTCTTTTCTACTCCAGCATTTCCACTCTACACCTACAGATTTATGTTTCTGTTCATGGTTTCATATACCAGAATGTAGGGCTGGAGATTGTTTGCTTTCCTTACATATTAATAGATTAGGCTTTTACTGTTGCACACACCTAGAAACTGTACTTGATCCAGGATACAAAAAGATAAATTACTCCATATACAGGGTATTGAACTCCTATCACTATATAGTGATATATTAATTCTTCTTTAAAGTATTTATCCTCACTGTGTGCCTGTGAGATAGGGAGACTAAGTCATACTTATCTTAAAGATGGGGGATTAAGCCACAAAAAACCCCTAAGCAACTTGACTAAGGCCGCACAGGATGTTTGTAGCAAAGTAGTGAACGATCGTAGCTCTGAGCAGCGATGTTAAGTATGGGATCACTCACTCTCTGTTCCAAGGCTTCAGTTCTTGCCTCAGAAGCTACGCTTTCACTTTGCTTAAATAAAATTCCATTTGAAATAAACCAACAGTTGTAAATGCAAGTATTGTAGTCTGTAAGCCAACCAAGGGATTTTAAATACCATGTTACTGGGTATGTAATTCACCATCATTTTCCCCTGGTACTTTTGCTTTTTTTGGAACTATTGACCAAGTCTCTTGATGGTGCACAGCAACATTAGTGCCTATTTGAATATAAACAAGATTTTGAAAAGAAGTTGCAGCAGCTGATGATTGTGGATGGGTTTCAAGCACTTAGAGAGAAAAATATTTTCATGTCATACAAAGGATGAACAAAAAAGGAGAAAATGAACAATGCATATTGGAGAAAAGTTCCCCAGTATAGCTGGCTGCATTTAGGTTAGTGAATACTTTCCAGAGAGGGGAAATGGAAGCTCAGGTGCTCAAAGAGTTTGAAATTAGACGAGTGACTGTGTTCAGAAAACAGTTGGTGATTAAAGCAGGTCTGTTCTGATTCTGAGGCTTGTTTCTTAGTGAAAGAAACTCGTATGCGGTAATGCATTTATTCCGAAACTGGTAACCTAAATATTGATGCATGTTTGCAAAATTGTGCAGTAGGTGCATGGATTAGCTCAACGTTTAGAATTCCCTCGGGTAACAAGAACTATCAGTTGTTTCTCCCAGATGAAGACAAATGTGTTTACTGTTGACAAAATAATCTTCTTTATTCTTGTAAGGGAGAACTTTAATACTGCTTCTTTTAAATGTCATCTGCCTTCCCAGTATCTTTCTTTTCCACCTTATCTGTTCTCAAAAACTCAAGATGAAGTAACCTTACTGAACACAAACAGTTCTTGAAGTTTCATTAACCTCCTCTTGCCTTTTTGTGTGCGCTTAGTGACTGGAAGATCTTTACAACCGCTTTAGAAGTGATTATTGTTCTGACAGTATGCTCTGCGAGGCTTGCTGTCTTGCCATTGAACTGAATGGGCTGTGCACAGGACATTATCTTGTGTTTTAGCTAGGAACTGTAAGCCACAGATAAAGGAATTCGGTCAGCTCGCTATGATAAGTAGTACAATTTCTTTGCTTTTAGACCTATGGATCTTTGTGTAAAACTCCTTCTACGATTTCTTCTTCCTTTACTATCGCCTTTTTCATCTTCCATTGTCCTTTCCCAGTTCTTCCTTTCCCTTGTTTAAAGATATGACTGTCACTGAGCTGGCCCTTGCTTATCATCGGCAAACCCACCTTTCAGAAAGATCTACCTTTTTGCCGTGTCTGAAGTCAGTGAGAGTTAGCCTTGTCATCCTTTGAGAGCCCCATCATTGACTATAACTCCATGGTTGACTGCTGTGTTATGCAGAACGAGGCAGGCTGCAAGGATGTCAGATGCGGTATTGAGTCTGTGCTTTGACAATTGGAAAAGACACTGAGAATGAGATTTCACAATCCCAGAAGACCTTTGAGTGATCAATGAATTCTGAGTAAGTGAACTAGTAAGTGAACTTCTGCTGGTATAAGGGCAAAATCAAATTAGATCCATCAGCTGTTTCTGTCCTGGATAGCCACTGTCGCCTAGAAATTATACAATAAAAAAGTAACTAAATCTGATGTATAAGACAGAGGATCAATGATGTGTTAGAATAAATGCAATGCAGCAGTAAATCAACCACCTAAAATACAAACCATACTCTAAAAATCTTGCTAATAAAAAGACATTTTCTGTTTACAAAATTCATGAAAATTAGGACTCAGCAGACTGGGGAATAAATCTTGTTCAAAGTTCACTTAGTAAACTAGTAGTGTTACGCGTCTGAGCTTTGATACACTAATATGATACAGGCTCATCACATTACAAGGCGGCTTTCTGATGTAAAAATGCTTGTCTCATTATTAATAATTGACAGAGCACATGATGTTATTCACTACAGGAGCCTATTAACTGAGCATTGGCAGCAGGATACAGTTGCAGGGAACAGCCTGTCCTTAAACAAAAAGCAAAAGGCATTGATTAATCCATGTAGTTTCCATTCAGCTCTTGGGACAGTGTCCCCCTGCCACGATGAGAGTAGATTGCTGTGCTCAGTCTGGAGAACACCTTCTCAAAGTCTGTACCAGACCTTGGGGCTTCTCCACTGTCCCAAATTTTGCATTTAAGAGGGGAATTGCTGCAGTTAGGACTGAAGTGGAGCCAATGACTATAACTAGCATTTATTAACTTGTGTTAAGGTTTTGCAGAGAATGCCTCCAAGGACCAAAGCTGCTTGGGCTTGACCGTGTGCTGATGTTCACTGAGGTAGCACTTTCTTCCCCCTCTACCTGATATGTTGACGACAGGGATCACGAAAGAGGCAGCTGATTAGGATCTGGTGATGACTATGGTTTGAGAAAGTTGAAGTAATAATTCATCACGCAGGTCTGAATTATCAGCTTTGCCCACATCTTAAGTTATTATAATGAGAGGTAAGAACCAGATTTTTTTTTTTCTAATAGAAATAAATGATACTCACAACTTAGCTCTAAGGTCATTAATTGGTTCACAATCAATCTGCAATTGTTCTTAGTTCTTCAGGGACAAGAAAGCCTAAAATTTTCTGGTTTATCATTAAAATTATCAGATTTATAGAACCCGTATTTTGTAATCAGTATAGCCTGTTCTCCCTAGTGGCAGGCAATATTGATGACGTGTCTGCAAAAGGGGGGGGTTAGGTGTACCAAGCTGCTGAATAGTAGCAAGGGTACTGATATCAGTGAAATGGAGCATCCTGTGCTTGGAGGGAGCTTGGGAAGGGATGTGATCTTTTCACTTTGAGGGGAGTGTTGTTTTTCTTTTTCAGGTTAATCTTATGTATAAACTATTAACTTTATGTCAGTTAACTGGCAAGATGAAATTTTTTCCTAATAATAAAGTGGCAAGAGACTTGTAGACATACTGAGTTACAGCATCTATGGCATCTCATTATGATGTAGCAAATGGTCTCTAGATACTCTAGTATATTCAGACCAAACCTATTATTCTTCACTTCTGTTGTTAATTAGCAACTAAAAGATAAATAATTTTGCTGTCATTGCAGCACAATAACAATCAGGGCAAGGCAATGCCCAGTGAGCCTTGCCCTAAATCCTGTAGCACTAAATGTTCAAACAAACAAATCCCCCACCCCCACTCCTTACTTTGATTTATTAACTTGAGATGAATGATTTGGCTGTCAAAGTCTGTCAGTGCCATGCAATGAAAGTAAAATCGCGGCAGTGCCCTGTGTGTGAAGCCACTCATGGAATCTAGCCTTAGACATTAGCACTGAAGCGACAATCCTAGCCTGCTCCCCACCCCCATTCGTTAGCTTTCTAAATCCTCCTGTCTTCGCAGAATCACTGCGGCAAGTTGAAAATGATATATGTAATGAAAAACCCTGTCTGCCTAGTGCTGAGAGGGTGGAGAAAAAGATTGTGCTTAGCAGTCACTGCTGTGCTGATTCCAGCAACGATTAGCACAGACTTTGTTAGGGAAGCTCACCAAGAGCAGAATATTAAGGCACAAAAGGGAAACTCATTGTTTCTAAAGATTTGTGTTTGCCTGGCTGGTTTTGTTGTTTCTTTCAGCGCTATGACTAAATGCACTTAGAGACTTCAGTGGGAAAGAAATGCAGACGTCTTTGAGGCTTTGTTATAGTTTGAGGCTATTTTCAATATAATGTTATAAATACATAATTATCTTTTCAGTATGGGTGCCTGAAGAGCAAGAAAACACACAGGTTCTGTTTCAAGTGCAGGCAAAGGGAATGGCACCGCGTCGTATTGTGATATGGTTCAACTCAGTAAATGATGGGTGTGGGAAAATACCAACAGATAAATATTTCTGAGGTTTTGTGAACTATGTGCACACAACAATATGTTGGCTATTTAAAAAACGTTTCATACTCTTCTGCATGACACAAAAGATTTGATTTTTCAGAAGCACTGGATTTCACAGTGCTAATCTAAGACTATGACAGTGTGGGTGTTCAGCATCTCTGATGCCAAGCTATAACTGTACTTGATAAGCAAGAGTAGGGAACCTAGATGTTTTAAAATCTTGTGCATAATAGAGGACTCAAGCACATCCTGCCTCATAATGTGAAACAAAATCTACCTCATAACTATACAACGGTGCCTATTTTCTTGGTGGGAATGTAAATTTATTATAGTCCAGATGTAGCATAAGCTGTAACGGGTCAGCAATGCAGCTTTAGGGCTTGAAGCTCTACGGCCATCACTTTGGTATCAATGAATCTACATACAAGCTGTTGTGGTTTGGGCACAGAAGGTTTGAGATATTTGCATTCATACTTATACCACCACACTCTTCCTTCAGGTTTCTGGACAAAATTTCATCTGTTTCTTAAGCTCTTTTGTGTCACTGAACTGTAGAATATGTCCTGGAGCCAGATGCTATTCTTGACTGCTGGACTTTATAGTCAGACTGTGTTGTTAAAGATGCTTTTTAAGTTGACTTGGTATTTGTCCCACATACAGCATATAATCCAGCTCTTGTTTGTATCCTGGTATACCTTGAGGTGCCCATAGAGATAAAAGCTTGTGTAATGCCCAATATGCTGGAAACTTGTATTATGTGTAAGTCCTTGCCCCGAAGTGTTTTATATTTTCAACTAATGTGATGTGAAAAAACAGGAGGAAGGAAAATGGAAAGCTTGGCGAAGTGAAATGAGTTGCCCAAGTTCTGGCATCTGGTTTCCAGCTTGTAATCCAGTCCCTGAGCAATGAATCACACTGCTTACTAAAGGCCAATTTGTGAAGGCATGAGCTCCTACTGGGAAGCAACAGGCTAGTACATGCCTATTGACTTCCCTGCCAGATCTTCCCTGTCTTGGCTCTGTGCTGCACTTTACCACTCAGCACAATGTCCAAAAATGTTCACAGCACAGCTCAGAGGTACCAACAGACTCAAAAAAGCCACAGATGACCCTTTTGTGTGTATGTGTGTTCTGGATGCATGCAAACAAATTCCTTGGGATGGCAGAACATTAGAAACAGCTACAACTAAATTTGATTAATGTCTTTCTCAAAATCCACTTTGAAAAACAGCCTCAGGTATTAAAATGATAGACACGTAGTGCTAATTGAAATGATGTGTATTTTTAGGATACAAGAACTCTAAAACTACCTGTGCTGAGTCTAGAAGTGCTTGCTTTTTCTTGTGCTCCAAGATACACTTTTACTTCTGCAATCTTAGCATCAGACTTCCTGAACACATTGGGCTCTCGTTAGGGTTTACGGTCAGATATTAGCGAAGAACAGATGGCTTCTCCTTTTGAATTGAGCAAATATGGAGATGTTTTTGCTTTCCAGGTCTATGTCTTTTAAACTATTGTGATGCTTAATAGGGATTCCTTTAAAAATATTTGGTCTTGTCAAGGTAATAAGTGTAAGAATCCACTATCTGTGCTGTTTCCCTTCTTTCCCAATACAATTCCTTCATTGCATGTATTAGATATGGATTTTTTTTTTGCGTGAAAACATAAAAAATATGTTTATGCCAAATGCTTTCAAATTTTGACTCCTATGTTCTGTGGACCGTAGGGTGTGCTGCTCTGTTGCCTTTTACCTTTCTCCCCTGACAATTTTATTGAGAAATAGGCAGAGAGAAACAAATGACAGCCTAACAAAAAGTCCACACTGTACCATGTCCCCTCCTCCAGCCCTGAGCCTCTTGTTCTAGCAAAACTCCTTTGCCTTCCCCTTTGATTTGCACAAAACTACCTTCAGAATTTTTCAAACGTTGCAGTGCATTAAACACTACAGCAGATGGTGCTTTTTGACGATGCCTTTCTACGTGAAGCAACATTTTGTAGTGTATGGTGCATTATCAAAAAATCAAACATGTAATTATGCAAATATGTATGCCTTTATAATAATCAAGTTTTATTGTAAATGGTTGATGCACATCAATTTGATCCTGTAGTGCTGCTTTAAGTGCAGTTTAAGTGGCTTTTCAGCGTACCCAGAGGCAACACAAATGCATCTCTGGAATATTAATAAAATCCTGAATCTTTGAGACACCAACTGGTACAGCATTGCTTATACTGATTGAAACTAAATGCTAATCCTTTCCTTTATTTAAAAAAAGAATCCCCTTTGTTATTTAAAACACTGATATTAGTGTGATATGAAGGGCCATTTTATTTTAAATTGTATTGTAATGTAGTTGTTAAAATAATGCCTAATCATACTATATTCAGAGTCCACAATGTAAATTTGATGAGACAAGAATCCAATCATTTTACAGCCATGAACAGAGAGATGTATGTTAATATGTCCAGTTTTTCTAATTCTGTAAATTTATTAAGGAAATATGTGTTTTCAGGTTTCAATCCTGAACACTAGAGCTTCCAAGTAACCTATTCCTGAATGCTAGCCAGAGATGGTTTTGCTTGTGAAATGCAATAAACTAAATAATCATGGAAAAAAAAAAAATCAGCAAGGATTTGGACATCCTGTGGTAGGTTCACCCTGGCTGGATGCCAGGTGCCCACTAAAGCTGCTCTATCACTTCCCCTCCTCAGCTGGACAGGGGAGAGAAAATATAACAAAAGTTTTATGGGTCAAGAATGAGGAGAGAGAGAGATCACTCTTCCATTACTGTAATGGATAAAACAGTCTTGACTTGGGGAAAATAGTTTAATTTACTTCCAATCAAATCAGAGTAGGATAATGAGAAACAAAACCAAATCTTAAAACCACCTTCCTCCCACCCCTCCCTTCTTCCTGGGCTTAGCTTCACTCACGATTTTCTCTACCTCCTCCCGCTAGCGGTGCAGGGGGACGGGGAATGGGGGCTACGGTCAGTTCATCACACATCATCTCTGCTGCTCTTTCCTCCTCCAGGGGAGGACTCCTCACACTCTTCCCCTGCTCCAGCATGAGGTCCCTCCCATGGGAGACAGTCCTCCATGAACTTCTCCAATGTGAGTCCTTCCCATGGGCTGCAGTTCTTCATGAACTGCTCCAGCGTGGGTCCCTTCCACAGGGTGCAGTCCTTCAGGAGCAGACTGCTCCAATGTGGGTCCCCCGTGGGGTCATAAGTCCTGCCAGCAAACCTGCTCCAGCGTGGGCTTCTCTCTCCACGGGTCCACACGTCCTGCCAGGAGCCTACTCCAGTGTGGGATTCCCACAAGGTCACAGCCTCCTTCAGGCATCCATGTGCTCCATGGGGTCCTCCGTGGGCTGCAGGTGGATTTCTGCTCCACTGTGGACCTCCATCGGCTGCAGGGGCACAGCCTGCCTCACCATGGTCTTCACCAGAGGCTGCAGCGGAATCTCTGCTCCAGCACCTGAGCACCTTCTCCCCCTCCTTCTTCACTGACCTTGGTGTCTGCAGAGTTGTTGCTTTTGCATGTTCTCACTTTTCCCCCTTAAACGTATCATCACAGAGGCGCTACCACCATCGCTGATGGGCTCGGCCTTGGCCAGTGGCGGGTCTGTCTTGGAGCAGGCTGGCATTGGCTCTATTGGACATGGGGGGAAGCTTCTAGCAGCTTCTCACAGAAGGCAACCCTGTAGCCCCCCAGCTACTGCAACCTTGCAATGCGAACCTAGTACATATCCATAATGAAGTGTAAACTTTATTGCTGATCTGATCCTGGCTTTTATATGTTGGTTAACTTCATTGGTCTAATGACTGTCATCTCTCCAAATGCACACGTACGCATTCTGCTGTGGTTTGAGTTAGCAGATGGGCTGTGGATATAGATAAACCGAGACTGTAAATTATGTTTTGCCTGTTTGTTCCTCCTGCTCTGAAAGGCAGAGGAGACTGCATTGCTCATGGAGAGAAGGCAGTAGCTATACCATGTCCCCCTTACCAGTTCTGATAGGCTGGGTGTTTAGTTTTTGGGGTTGCTATAAACAGAGGCTGTGTTAACCTGAACCCAGATTGAGAAGGTAAAGAAATGTGTGTGCTTCCACCCTTGCACGGCCCAGGCTTTCCGCAAAACTCATTTCCCATAAACTTTTTGAAGCTTTATAAGTTGGGCTTTTACTCTGTAAAATTTTTGCTTTTGTTTTGGATCCAGGTTTTCCATTTCCCTTCTTCGCCATCTCTCTGCCCTGCTATTTTTGTTTCACGCTGCTAGTTCCTATCTCTCTGCCCTTTGTCTTTCCTCTGCCTCCTTTCACCACTATTTTTTAGCTTCCTCTCTGTGTTTGTGTGTTACCCCTCTCCACTTTTCCATCTCACAGATTTTGCCTCCTCTGTCAGCCTTCTGCTCCTCAGATTTTTTCCCAAATGTTTCTCTCAGTTTCCCCATTTGGCTCCTTAGTCCCTCCACACGTGTATTTCCTCGCTCTTGTTCTGCTTTCCACGTTCCCTTTTCAGGTTTTACTCTGTCTGATTTCTGTGTTTATCTTTTTTATTTTCTCCCTGCTTTTCTCAATTCAGATTAGTTTAAAATATTGCAGGAAAAGCTGCTCTTGTGAAATTTCATCCAGATTGCTCTCAGAGCAGCTGCTGTCCTGGCATTTCCAATACTGAGTCAAACCTGAGCCTAGGGGATAGGAGGTCCTTAAAGGATAAAAACTCTGCTTCAGAATACTACCCAAAATATTGGCAAGCAGAATATGAATATAAAACCACAGCAGATAGTATCTGAAACTTCCTCCCACAGTTTTGAGATGATCTAGGATTTTAAGTGTAGTGTTTGATTTTGTTGGTTTTTTTTTTTTTTTTCCTGAAGGAAGGGATTTCTCTCTCCTTCTTTAGCATTCTTGTGACACTGAAGCAGGGAAGAGATATCATGCATCTTGAGAAGGCACTAGGGCTCCTGAAATTTGCAGTACAATTTTCCTTAATTTCTTAACATATAAAACCAGATAAATACTAATTTTTAAAAGCTATCACAAGAAAATTCTGGGTCAGTAAATTGCCCTCTCTTACTGAGAGAGCAGGTTACTTATAGTAATCAGAGATGCTGAAAAACAAGAGAGAGATTTTTCTGAACTGAAAAGGCTCTCCGGGATCTTCAAATTAACAAAAGCATTTTCATAAAATTATGAAAATAAAATATATAAAGAAATTTGTAAAAGTAAATTACTATTGCCTTCAAATGTTGCAACTTTATTCTCACGTATGCAAATCTGAAAGTAAAATTGATTAGCAACAAAAATGAAACTTGCTGACTTGCCATTTTTATCAGCTGTGAATGCTGTGAACTTGGTTTATTTTTTACACTATATTTTGTCTCATTATCTTAAATGACATTTACAGTCAAGTTACTTGTTTTTAAAAAAATGTGCCTTCTAAGCAATAGTAGCCCTTTAAATATAAATCGTGTATATCTGTAGCACTGAACCAAATAAGCTGCCTGAGTTAACTTGTTTGATTATTCACAGAAGAAACCATCCTGATTTTTGAAGCTCAGTGAGCAAATACTTATCAGTTCCATAAATCTGTTTGTATCTGAAAAATCTATAAGTACTGTTACCTTTTGATTGCGTTTAATATTCAGAAACCAAACAATACCCTGCTCTGCTTCTGATTTTTATTTCAGTTGCATGGCATTTCAAGCTTAATTTAAACACGATAATAACAAAATCTACATCCAATACCTTGATTTCATTTGCAAAGCCACATAGACAACCACACACTTTGGGAGGTTTTTTTCTTAAAGGTTCTATGTCAGGGAATGCTTTGGACATGCTTTGCCTGAATCTTATGTGGGGCAAAGCCTTAATTAGAACATCATAGCATTTTAATGGGATCTTGCACAGTTTAAAAAAAGGAATAGAGATCAGACTATAATTTCATAAATGGTAGTTTAAAATGTGTTACTGAAGATCTGTAGACTTAGAAGAAAAACTAAAAAAAAATCTGAAAAAATATTCTTAATGGGTAAGGTTTGATATCTATATATATTTACAAAATATTAAATGATAAGCAATATTCTGTCTTCAAAGAAAAGGGTGAAATGCATGAAACACCCAATTAATACAATATTTCATAAGATGTTTGACTTTCCAGGCTGCATTGGTCACATAACAGTGAATAAACCGTGAAGAAAATAAAGCTCAGTAATTGCCTGGTGTTTTGTTCTATATATGCAAACATCTGATTACTGGTGTGGTTAGCAATTTGATAGAAATTCTCATGCAAGCAAAGCTTGGTTCAGGCACAAGTGTTTTTACTTCTAGCTTATATCCGATAGTGTATAGGCTGCCCTTATCTCTTGGTTTACTTTCAAATGTGTTTCCAGACTTTATCCTCTATTCTGCTTACTCTGGTGGTCTGTATTAGACTGCAGTCACATCTCAGTTACAGATGTGAAAAGAGCATGAACAAGGTTTTAATGTGGTTGGAGGCTGCAGAGCTGAAACCTTTAAAAGCCTTAGAAATCTTAAGAGCCACCATGCCCTGCTTGGTTCGGTGCAAAGTCAGCTCTTAACTTTATGGTGAGGGTATCTGGTACCTCCCCAGTGAATACTACTCAATACTTCAGTTGCTGAATTCCTCCCAAGATCTTCAAATGAACATCCATTCTCATAATCATTTCACCTGGTGGGCTGAAATGCTTTAGCTTTGACCGTTTATGAATATATTTATTCTTCTGGGGATAACTTATATGAATTCAAAGCCTAAGCTGTGTTAGTGCAGGTGTTTTTATGTGAAGGTGGCAGGCTTAATGACTGCATTGAAAATAAATCTGTTGTAATACTCTTTAGAGGAAAAAAGGTAAAGACAGACATGGTTTATATTTTATTTTTTAATGAATCCTACGATGTTCTGTCCTTCATCATTTCTGTCTTCCTTTAAATCTCTCCACAGAGAAATTCAAGTGTTAAATTTAACAGAGATTAAAATTAAGAGAAACTTAATTTTTTTTCCATGGAGAAATTTGAGTTCAGGAATAAATTCTTTTGTACTGACTACTTTCATTCAAATTTTTTGTACGTTATTTACAGGTGCAGTGTAAAAAGTATTTTGTCATTAAAATGCTCTCTATGAAAACAAGAATAAACCCATTTTTTCCCCAAGCAGCTTTCCAGTAAATTCATCCTCCAGTGGAAGCCCAGGTGATGTCCTCTGCTGCACGTTTGTCTGACTTGCAGCATGATGTAAAGGTTCTGGAGCCCTGGTCTAAGCCCCAGATGTGAAAGTTGTCCTTGCCAGACAGACCCAGGCTCAGTGCTCTCTTCTCTCTAATCCCGGAGGCTCCAGCTTGGCTCAGCCACCTGCAGTATGGGCAGAAGGACTCCTTCTCCTGAGCTTCAGGTCAGCACCCTTCAGGTGGTATGACAAGGGCTATGGCACTCTCTGGGTTGGTAAAGAGGCACGAAAGAAAGCTTTTGTGAATATTTTAACTATGCTATTGGGGTTTCCTCCCCCTGATTTTATCATTTGTTTTTTCCCTCCTTTTCTCCTAGGGAGGTAAGAGGACTGTATCTTATGATTTACGGGAGTGGTTGCAACCCCTCCACACACCTCAGCTAATAAGGAAATGAGTAAACCAAATTTGTAGGAACTAGTTAAATAGTCCTGAAACAAATTCTGCTCCAGGCTGTGTTCAGGAATAAGTGTGCTTGTTTAGTACGATATTAATCCTGAGATTTCCTTGTAAGAGAGAGCTTCTGAGATCTGTGAAGTCCTGCTGAGGGCTGTGGAACTTGCCATGATGTTCTGCCCACGTGGAGAAAACTGGAGTATCTGGTTTTCTTTAATTGTAATTAGAGCAATGTTTCTTGAGAATTGTTCAATGAAATAGTTTTTCAAAAGAAAATAATTGAAACCAAACTTCCTCCCACACGTATCCTCGAGGAGCCAGCTGCCTGGTGGCTGGTGTATTGGCTAACGGTATAATCCAGACATGGTTACTCCAGTCACAGATGGATGGCTCTGCAGTAGGGGTCCTGGCTGCTGAGGGATAGGTATGTCTGGCTTTTGATGTAAGGTTTCAAAAAGCGGACTTTTCTTCTCAATATATGTCCAAAAGTATTGAAATATCTTATGGAACAGAATTCGTGTTTTCAGGCTAGTCCTGTGTTTTGAGTCTGGATTTTCTTCTGGCTCTGAAATTCTGATGAAATTTCTAAATGTGTTTGTTGCTATGTTCTTAAAAAATGTAGGCTGAATTTCAGGGACTTTTCCATTGCGACTTTGTTCAAGAAGGATGTATGCTTCTGGGAAGTAATCTTACAACAATTCTTTGGCAGACTCTCACTTTGCACCTTCAGGTTTTAACTTTGAATTTGACAGGAGAGATTTTTGTTCTATTTCCAAGCGAAATGAGACCTGTGTGACTGAGCTGCTTTTATTTGCACCTCTTTTCCAGTGCCTTCCCTCAAATAATTGCTGAGCCAGTTGACTAATTTCAAACAAGTTTGATGGAAAGAGCGAGCTGTAAGAGACATGAAGTTTAGGAAGAAAACAGGTGGTTGAGTATGTCTGAGGGACTCAAATTAGTGCTTTTACTAGGGAAAAGTGATCCAAAAGCCAGGAACCAGCTCACCAGTCAGCCCCTAGACTTTGCACCAGCCTCTGCGGAGGCTGTTACCTGCCCCAGTGGAGAGGTCAGGGAGGGATCCTTTGGGAACTGGCACCTCAAGGACATGGGAGGCACCAGGGAACAATAGCACAGCGAGGTGTTTGTTAGGGGATTTACAGGGAGGTATTGCTCAGGAGCAACTTGTTAGCTTGTGTTTGGGTCTTTGCAGTGAGGGCAGCCATGTAATATACTTTACAGGAGGACCAAAGAACATACCTACCTTGGGGTGGCAAAGTTAGCCAGAACTGACAATCAAATGTTAAATAATTAAATTGTTTTAGCTATTAATTTGAAGAGAATGTTGGTTTTAATTGCACTTTAATAATGCCATGCCCTTTATAACCAAAATTAATGTTTTCTGTCTCTCTGTTTTTGAAGTACATGTCAGTTTAATTGAACTATTAATGGTAGAGAGATTTTTAAGTACTTTATATTCTTCATTAAATTGTAACTGTTCAACAAGCATAAACAGGAAAATAGACTCAGTTAGAAGCAGATTCACGTTTTGCCTAATAAATCATTCATTATCAGATAAGATGATGAGACATGCTTGTTTTTCTGTAGGCTCACAATGATAAACAAATCCACTTTTATATTATAATATTTATTGAGTTCATAGAAAAATAAACAAGACTGTTCACTTAATATTAACAACAGGCCTGAAAACTGTTGTTTGCATTTATGACTGGCCAGTGAATGGAAAGCAGTATCTTGATGGTCTGAGGGTCAATATTAGTTCGTTTTGTCTGAGGTGCTTGTTAGCAGAATATTTCTCTGGTCTAAGATATAGATCTTTGAGGGCCATTCAGCTGCAGTAATGATGAATATTTCTACTGTTCCTCCAGTGTTACCTAATTGTGTCAGGAAAGAATTAAAATATCTTTTGATTTGGCAGAAATGATATATTTATAAAGCAAATGTTGAGTAAGTCTCAATCCTTGTAGGATCTATTGCAGTAAGGCTGATGAAAACAATTTTTTGAAGATTGTACATGACAGAATTATGGCAAGGTCATTTCTTCTCTGACGGTAAAGTCTGCAAATCCTAATGGGCTGTTAATGGGCTAAAAGGCAGAAATTAGGAAACACTGCAGCAACTGCTCATGACACATTCCTGTGCATATTATACAGGCAGACAAAGATGTAACTGGTTATAATAGAGACAACAATGTCCTTCCTTTGTGTGGCAGATCAATCAATAGCCAGGCATGTGATCTTGTTCACTATTATGTTAGTAATGAAACCTTCTTGTGATGTGACAACTGTGGAATAACATTTGGTCACAAAGCTGGTGTTAACAAGCACAACTGGCACTCTGGTAATTAGACTGATTTCTGGTCTACTTTCGCAGATTGTCGATAAATGCAGTAAACAACAGGCTGCTTTCTTTCAGAACAAGTTATATGAAGTCATCATCCATTAGGTGATATGTACTGTACTCTGCTTTTTTTTTAATCAGACTGTGGCAAGGTGGAGATGTGCATATATTTCTTTATGAAATAATGTTTCACAATAGAAACTTTGCATGCATTGTTCAGTGATCACCTAATTAACCTCAGCATTTTTTCTCTTGGGAAGAATGCAAATTTCTCAGTTATAGGTAGACAGTTAGATGGAGATGTTCTTACTCAAATTTCCAATGTTCTCCCCTGTGATAAAGCTGTGTCTACTGTGGACAGCCATTAATATTGTTTAAGTAAAAACTGAAATCTTAAAAGCCATAGATTATCCTTGGTTTTAAAGGCCAAGAATATAGATCACATACAATTGTAGTATAATTTGTTACATTAAACAAAATAACCAAATTCAGGCTAGCCAGCTTTTCCATCACCAATTTAGGACTGTTATGTCAAATCTCATTTTCTGTGTTTTGCTCTTCCCATAGACCCACAATAGTGGAAAGTTGAATTGTAGTTTGGTCTTTTAACCTGCATGGCAGAGTAGCAAGGAGCTCCTTGCCTTGGTCCTGTACCTCCTCCAACCACATAGCCTGGCTCTGCACATAGGAAAATGTGTGAATGCTGTAGTACTGCCTCCTCCCCTTCCAAAGCAGATGAATTGAGTCAACTGAGAATGTGTCTAGGGGAGCTGCTCAGTTTATTTTGCATTGGCTACATGGCAAAGCTTAACCTGGAGGCACAGTAATGTGGATGCTATAAACCAGCATGAGTTTCTATGCTTGCTGTCCTTTCACCAGGTGTGTTCAGAAACTGGAAACAGTGGGTACGGGTTGGTAAGTGGTGGCAGTGGCATGGTGTGTCTGGGCACTGGTGCTACCTGGCACTTTGCACAGATCTGCCATGCTGATCCTTACTGGTACAATTTGACTGAGAAGGGTTTCTGTCTTGTGCTGAGCCATGTTTTGACCACTTGCTATAACTAAGCTCCCTTAGCAGTGAACATCTCTTCATGGCTGTTATCAATGGTTGCCAGATCCTAATTCCCCGTGCAATCAATGAAAAGCAGTAGGGAGGAGTGTTTTACAGTAGGTACCTAATTTTATGCAGGATTAAGGCAGGAAGATGCCTCATTAGCAGTCAGTGAACATAAAAACTAAATCCATGCTCATAAACAAGGGAGAGGTTTTGGACAAGTTCACTCAGCTGTAGGTATCAAGAAGTTTGAGGGTATAAAAAACAGTGAATGCAGAATACTAATCTGAACGGTTGGAAATGAAGATCAGAGGTGTCTGTTGCTGTTCCCTTCAGAGCACACTCTGTTCTGACAAACTGCTGAGAAAGACCAACGAGAGTCTGTAAGGCCTGCAGGTTCATACTGCTGAAAAGCCTACAGGCTACTAGGAAAGGAGAACTGTGAAAAGAAAGATAGGAATATGTGGGATTTTGTCTGCTAGGGCAGAACAAAGTGTAGGAGAGGATTAGCAAGAGGTCTGTGGGTGTACCAAAATGCCACGCGCTCCCGAAGGGGCAGGGTAAGAATCTCTTCTATGACTGGTGGCTGGCTGAAAATGGTAGTACAATTTTGAGTGAGACCTTGTGTCACACAGTCTCAGCTTGGTTGGGAAGGGACTGCAGGAGGGCTTAGGTCTGACCTCCTGCTGAAAGCAGGGTCAGCTGTGAGGCCAGATCAGGTTGCTCAGAGTTTTGTCCAGTCTGCTCTTGTGAACCTCCAAGGATAGAGATGACGCAGCCTCCATGGGACCCTGCTCCACTGCTGTTCCTCTGCCCAGAAATCACACTTAAAGTATAAATGTGTCTTTTCAACAGTTTCTTCAGTTCCAACATGATTTCGTTTAGAGCCAGTGCTTCTCAGAGCTACACACAGATTTCTATTGCTAAACCTATTGATAAAGGACTCAAATCTGCTGCTGATGCAGCACTAGGACTGCATTCACCTGTCAATGGGAGTCCACCAGCAATGAATATTTTTTGCTGCAGGAAGTCAGAAAACAAAGTCTTAGCTGCTAAAAGAGACTGGGTTCAAGCACCACTAGCTGTAGCAGATAACAAGAATGATCATGTAATTTAAAAAAGAAGTGGTTGGTCAGAGCATGTGTGAAAGCATCACATGTTTGGAGAAACAACCTATGGACTTGGAAGGTAGCTAAAGAAATGAGACAAGAAGATATTTTGCCATTCGTATCATTCAGGATTTACCACACAAATGACTCTGTCAAAGGATGGCAGTGTAGAGTGTTTCCAGCTATGTGGCTGGAAAATCTTAGCCATAGCTGCATGTGTTTAGACCTTCCCTGTGCACTGTCTGTAGAAAAGGTTTTTGTCAGGAAGGAGCAGTGTGTTCTCCCTTCTGAAGGGTATATTTCACATTCTAAATTGATTTCTTTGGTAAGATTGAATAAATTCTAGTTCACTAGCTTTGATTTTTAAAGAAATGGAAGGAACAGAGTACAGCTAGTGACAGAGAAGTTGCCTTGGCATTTTGTGTTTATTTGCCATCAGTTGCTTCCATATTAAATTGTTCCATTTACAAGGTAGTATAATTTTTTTCCTAAGTGCCTGCTGCTCTGTCTAGTTGTGGAAAATGAAGTTCAGTTGTTTATGACCTGCACTGTACTTCATCACTAACCTTCAGCAAGTGTACAAGTTCTGGAATGAGAATAAAATTCACTGGTGGTGGCACAGCATGAGGCAAAGTATAATGCATATTACTGTGGCACACCTGTGCTGGCTTTCTCATGCTTATTGTGATAAAAAGTTTGCTGTGTTAGCAGGCAAAATAGGTATAGCTTAAGGAGCCAATCTTCTCTGATTGGCATACCTGGTTCCCATTAACATTAATGAGTAAAATGGACATATATTGACAAGAGAGCGGACACTTGAGGAGGCAGATAAGTGCAGGAACAAGGTGACATTTTTATAGTCGCTTTTCTGACCATAACAACTCTTGAACAGCCATATGCGTGAACTTTTAGACTCTGTAAATATAAAGATGGCATAATGTGTTTGTATTACTTAATAACTGGCAAAAATCTATTGAGGAAGGCCAGTTCTGGTCTTAACCTTTGAGAGAACAAGGTGCCAACTTCTCCCCCGTCTGTGCTTAGGCCTGTCCTCAGTAAAACACCTCTTGACACCCTTCCCAAACTCTTAAGAGTTATCTTCCAGTTTTCATCTTCCCTGTGGAAATAATTAGTTAAAAATTCATTAAGAAGGAAGCCTTGTCACTATCTAGACACCTCAGATTTTTTTGCACCTTTTTCAGTCTGGTTTTGAAGGCTGTAGACACATGAAAGAAGGTGGGGGAAGAAGGATGACGATCACTGGTTTTCTTATGGGAATGGGCAGAGGTGTTGTGACTCTGGGATCTCCAGCAGCCTTTTGTGTCACAGCCCATGCAGTCCGGACCTGCTGTCAGGGGAGGTGGACTGTGATGGCCGGAGGGAAGCGATCAGCTCTCGCTGAAATGACAAAGCTGGCAAGCGTTTCTCCAGTGTTTAGTTTAGGTAAAGACACTCAGTTCTCTGGATGTCTTCCTTCAGATGTACAATATATCTGTCCTTTCAGTTTCTCACTGAGAGTTAAATCCTGCATTTCTAACTTTACTGGATAAGGCAACTAGCCAGAAGAAATAAGAGATCAGATGAGGAGGTTTCTAAACTAGGTTTACTGGGGAGCCTCAGGCTCCTTCTGGCTTTTCAGGCAGCAGCAGTAGCCAAGAACATTTATTCCCATTTCCACTTGGCAAAGAAGATATTTTTTCTTTTTTTTTTTTTTTTTCCTGTTTTTCTTTCAGATATGGGCTTCATTGCAGTCACTTCTTTTCTGTCTTTCCGCAATTCAGTTACTGAAAAGCTACTTTTTGGATGCCTTTAGCTAATACTCTGAGTGTCCATTTAAAAGAGCTAGGCACAGATATGATGCGTAAAAGCTTTTTGGTTCAGTGGCAAAACTGAACCCAACCCAGCTGAACCTGAATCAGTTTAATAAGTTTTTTACAAAGTTAACAAAAAAAAGAGGTATTTTTATTCTACATCCAAAGCAAAAAGCTTAAATATTTGATGATTTTTTCCTCTTTTTTTTAGTAAGTATTTTTTTCAATCATAACAGATTTTAATTTCATAGTGGTAAAGTTATTTTTAGAAAAAACACCCACTTTGGAATCTCACTTCTAAAATGCTAAAATGTTTCAACGTTAAAAAAAAAAATCCCTTCTGCTTTTCCAGCCAAAGATCTCTCCTGTACTGATCCCAGTAACAGGAACTGTCTCCATTCCCCTGTAAATCAGTTTGTCAGCGAAGGCAGCCCTGCAGGGTGGGGGCTGCGTAGCCCTGCCTGGGGGTGGTGGTCAGTGCCAGACACTGCCGTAAGCGCCGTTGGTGGTCTGCTCTGTCCTACACGTGTTACTGCTGGGCTCCACAGACTCGCTAAATCGATTTCAATCATTTTCTAAGCTCACCTCAATGTGCTGCATTTGTATCTATGAAGCGCCTGTGATTACGGTCTAGGCAGGGCACGATTAAAGAAGAGGTTCTTATGCCCCAACTCCTCCAGTGATTTTAGCAGACTCTAACCTCTTTATTTAAAAATGTGTCTGCAACGAAAACCTTAGTTGAGCATACCTAACACCAGTGGTGTCTGCATAAATATGTAGCCAGCCTGAATCAGAGTACCAGAGAGGGCTGATGGCCCTGGGTGTGATTGTGGCGTATTGAACCTAAGGCTGTGCTGATGGGAGAACTGCAACCCCAACAGGCAGGGAGGACCACCACCACCACCGGTCTGTGGTGCCTAGCACGGGGCCACATGCTGCTGTTCTCCAAAGCCATGGGAGATGGCCCTCCATCACATCACATGTGCGACCATGACTCTTGCTTAGAGACGTTGCAGCCTACCTTCCTGCTGCCCGACTGAGTTTCATGAACTTCTGGGTAAATTCAAAGCCTGATTACTTTTTCAGCATTTCTACTGGGGAGATGGCTGCCTGACACATTTGAGATCCTTTGTCATTTGGAAACATTGAGCAAATTTAGTTAATATTTTAATTTTTGTTGGATTTATAGCTGTTGTCATGTGTCAGGAGGTCAGTTTAGGACTAGCTTGGCAAACTGGAAAAGCTAGGAACAAATCCAATCAAGTGAATATCCTTTTGTTTCAATGGCTTTTTCTCTCCTTGTTTCAAGCCCAGAAGGAAGGCCTTAACTTTGATGAGAAGGTAAATTAAATTATACTAAAGCTGACTTTGGCTCTTAGCTCTCATACTACCTTTCCCCATCTTTGCCATCATCCTATTGTAATCGTTTAAATTTGCCCCAATAGTAGTTTGCCTATTAGGTTTGCTAATGAATTTACTAGTGCAAAAGACCACTTGCAGGGCTCTCCTAAACATAATGAATGCAATTATTTAGCACAAAACCAGGGCAGCATCTTTTTCTCTCTTGACAAGAATAATTCTTTATTCTCTCATTAGCTATGTGCCTTGGTCTCAGTAAACTAGTTATTGACCTACTCATTTAAGGAGCTTCACTCTAAATGCTTCTCCCCTTATTTAACTCAGACAAGTTCCTATAATTTCCCCTCTCCATGCAGTGCTAGCCGGTAAAATGTAACCATTGTTCATTTGTTGTGAAGAGAGCTGGAAGACAGGAAGCTATTCTTAGATGGATGCTCAGCCTCCTGAGCCCTGCTTGCTTGTCCTCGCTTATAATGGATACAAAACTGTATGGGGCTTAGTAGACATCATGTAAACTCTGTAGGAAATCTGAGCCAATGAATCATGGAGACAGACCCCTACTGAGCATTGTGTGTCTGAATACACTGCAAATAGACAGAAAAGCAGCTTAAGCAAGTGGCTTTCATATGACAAGAATGTATAAATTAGAAATGAATTGAGAGTATCTGTTGTTTTAAGGCAGTTGGGTTTTTACTTTCTGTACTGTTTTGCTGTTGTCAGAAACCACTAATTACTCAGACTACACTGAAGGCTGATGCAGGGTTTTTGCATGTGCATAGTTTTTGTTGCTCTTTAAGCATTCTCCGCTGGATTGTGCTGGGTCAGCCCGGCGGTGCCATCCCATGGTGCCTCCCCAGCAGCTATACAGCTACCCCGTCCTGTCCAGCAGTGTCTGCTGACACATACTTGGAGACTTCCACCTGGAGCATGACACTGAAACCTGGAGAAAACATGACTCCAATGGTGTCAGTGTTTCACAGGTTCACCTTCTGGCCAGTGCATGCAGGTTCTCAGCCCCCGCCAGGACCACAGCACTAGTTCAACTGTGCTTATCTTGAGATGGAAGTGGCAGCCTCACATCTCACCCTTGCAGCAGTCAGCGTTGGGCAGCAGTTGGTTGCCTCCTGCTCTCCTTGGGTCATTCAGTACACAGGTCTCCTTCCCATTCCCACCCTGACCATCAGTGAGTGGAAGGGAGCATGGCATTTCCAGGCGGCCTTCTCCTGGAGTCAGCCTTTGGCTGACCAAAGGGGGGACATCCCCGGGGCACCGAGGAGCAGTATGCTCAGTCTGGATCTGGGCTGTCCTGAGTCAAAGGGTGGGCTGTGTGTAGAAAGGCTCAGCTCCAAGATGATGGCCATGTAATGGAGGCAAGGATAAAGAGAGGGTAAAATCCCAAGACGTAACATGTCCCCAGCTTCATGGTAACAGCCTCATTGCAGAAGGGATTTTTTGCTTAGGGATTCAGCAGGCTCCTCTGAGAGGGATACTCCCTTGCTGCATCCATGGTCTGCAGGTGGGGAACGGGCAGCACTGACAAACCATATCCCCTGCTGATCATGCATTACCACCCTCCGCTCAGTGACAGCAAGCCAACCACCCAAGAAGCAGCTACCATCTCCCCAGCTTTCTCTGCAGCAGCATCATAGATCAAAGATCAGGGGTGGTAAGTTTTTGTCCTCTCCCCCTGCCTTTCCCGCTGAGGCCCATCATCTGCGCCGTGCCTCTGGCACGCTCTGTGTCCCACTGCAGCCCTGTACCTCCCCCTACTTGCTAGATAAAGAAGATACTAAAGATATTGGCAGCTGCAGCACGGCACAGGGTCGTGGAGGATGGCGATGGAGTGGGCAGAGACAGGGCAGGCTGAGGAAAGGCTGGCAGTTCTGGTGCAAGCTCTGCTGCTGGCTGTGAAAGGGGTTTGGGGCATTTCCCTTTGAGGCAGTACCATGTTGACTGTAACTGCCCTCACGTGTCCTGCATACAGCGAGCTGGCTGCACAGGCAGGGTAATGGTGCTCACAGGTCTCGA
Source organism: Nyctibius grandis (assembly GCF_013368605.1). NCBI lineage: Eukaryota > Metazoa > Chordata > Aves > Nyctibiiformes > Nyctibiidae > Nyctibius > Nyctibius grandis. Next base: position 30,140,257 of record NC_090665.1, on the reverse strand, counting down.
GGAGTGTGGTCAGGTGTTTGCATGTGCAGGAGAGGGGCTGAAGCTGGCACTGTCTGTGGCCTCAGCAGCAGCAATCATTGCTGCTCTGGGGCAGCTGATGTGGTGGTGGGTACGGGAATAAAGCGCTGCTGGGTTCAAGGGCTGGCAAATGGGGCTCCATCCAATGGTTGACCACAGTTTTGTTGCTTGCGTTTTGATTGTTTTCTGGCTTTTTTTTCAGTGCCTTTTTTGTTAACTTTGCCATTTTCTAAGATGAAATATCCCATCTATAATTGTTCACAGATTGTGGTAATAGACTGTGGGCAGATGGCCCATAGTCTGTGGTCCAGCAATTGTATGAAAGAGACAGATAGCAGCCCTCGGTTGTGTTTATAAATACTAGTGCTGCAGAGCTGCTGTTTTTTGTGGCCCAGTAATGGGCCACATCACCTCCTGCTGTTACGATCTAGGTTTTTCACTGGGTTATTTGTGCCAGAAGCCCACACGAGGTCCCTGGCTATATATAATCTATATGGCCTCTGATGGGCCTCCAGATGGGCCTTGAGAGCAGCATCGCCTTGCCTTTGTCTGGGGAGGTGAAGGGGATCTGTGTCTTTTCAGGTGGGAAGAAGGTGACACCTGAGTGACTCACCTAAGAACGGAGGGGAGGGGAACAGCCAGGACAGCCAAGACACCCCATCTCGGGGGTTGAAGCTGGGAAACAAAGGGGCTGTGCCTGTGGGCAACATTTCAGGCTTGGTGTCCCATGGACACCTCACCTTGTCCGGCAGTATCAGTACCTCTGCTGACAGTATTGCAAAAGCCTGTGCTGTGCATACCATTGTCCCATCTGACATGCTGTTCAGCTTCACGTGAAACACTCATCAGGTCCTGCAGTTCCCAGCACCTGTGGCCTGGGGAGCTGCTCCGGGGCAGCAGTCCGGAGCGTGACCCACCCTGGGTACACCTGTCCGCTGGCTGCCATGTGTCTGTGTTGTGCTAACTACAATAAATCTATGGAAATGTGACTTGCAGAGCATAATGTAAAAAAGCATCAGATTTTGTTTCAGAAGTGAATATAAATTTGAAACTTACCCACTGTAGAAAGTCAGTGCAAGGTGTTCATATTTAAGAAGGGAAAATAAGGCATTGTATTTTAGCTGCCTGGCTTTCTCAAAATTATTCTTAAAAATCTAATGTTTTTGATAGAAAAGCTTTTAGGGTAAGTATTTTATATGAGGTAGTTTACTTTCAAGGTGTTTTTCCATTTCTCCTAGGTAGATTCAGAAAAATAAATGCTTTATTTTAAGCTAGCATTTGTCTGTTTGAATGTAATTGTGCTGCAAAAACTTAGCAATAAACACCTTCACCTTAGGGAAAGTGGGTTAACATTCTTATTGCATTTTTATGTTTGAATAATGATGCTTTAATATATATTTTTCTTGACTGTAATTCCTACTCTTCTTGTAAGAGTAACTTGGTTTGACAGTGCATGAATTCTAAGAAAAAATGAGACAAATTAGGAAGAAGTCTATTGGCAGTGGAGAACGGGCAGCAGGTCGAGGTGGTATGACTAAAAAGTATTGTTCAGAACAGTCTTCAGCCTGATCTTTAGAAGGTTGTGTAACTGAACTCTATTCAAAACTGTTTAATTACAGGTTCCGTGGGGATTATTGGTGTGTATGACTGCAGGACCAGGTCTCAATTCCCTAGTCATGACTCATGGAGCTGCCCGCCATTGTGTGGCTCTGCAGAAGATGGGAGATGTGCAAATGTAAAACTGGTGTGCCAGGCACTGAACTGGTCCCTGATGCTCTGCAGTATCTGAAAAAAGTTTTCTTCAGGTCTTGCTGAGGACATTGCAGGGAGTTCTCACTACTTTTTGACTTGCTGTACTGTGAAAGGCAGAATTAGTTTTGGATGACAATATTTTTCTAATGGCCCCAAGTTTCATTTGTAATGACAACAGCTGGTATGAAGGTAGTACAGATGTAATACAAACCATTCCCAGTCCTCAGCAGAGTGAGTGTGGTCCTGTGGCATCATGTTTTTCCAGTTGGTCAGTATGCTTCTAGCTCTGATACCTGCTTTTTGCAAATCCTCATTAGTTATTTCATGTGAAACATAAGTAAGGAAAGAAAACAGGGTGATTGCAGTTACTTAATTCTACTTGCAGATCTTTCTGTTTCTTAACAGTCACTGTTTTTCTACGAAAAATGGTTTGGCACTAGAACATTACAGTGTAAATTGCAAGAGGAAGATTAATATGTCTCCCATCTTGGCAAGTTCCCCCATTATGTCATTAGTACTGAGACCTTAAGTTTAGCTTGTTTTTAGAGGTTTGATGTAACTCAAAGAAATTTGAGGATAGTTTGGTTTGATGCACGCAATCATATCGGCTCTTTTCTTCTACTACTAGACTGGCCTTTAATGAAGGTTTAGTTAGATTTATTTATCTGCATTTTAACAGACTCAACGGTATATCAAGCATTTATTTATAATATACTTACAGCACTCCCACAATTAAGTAATTGCTAAAATGAAGAGCAGGGCAAAACATGATGCTAGCGTGTTAGGAAACAGTACTGAATTACGAGTTCTGCCTGTGCAAGACAGAAATGTGATAAAGGTAAGGGGAAAATGTATTCCCCAAGATTCATATTTGAAAATGTGAACACAAAAGATTAAGGGTCTAGGATCATTTTTACTTTTAGAGGAAATGTCCTTTTGAGGGTTAAGGTGCAAGCTGTTTCTTCATCTCTAGCAGTGGGCTTTGCCTCCCACCTACTAAGAGAAGAAAGTGCCCTGCGACACGGTGTGGACCTTTGGTGAAGTTACCTTTTTGAGTTGCTCTTCAGGAAGCCTTTTCTTGTTCCAGTTTATGAAACTCTCAGATAGTCTCATCAGAGCTGTTATTTCCAGCCTCATTGTCCACTTTCAGGGACCCTCCTGTACAATGGAGAGCACAGGAATACTTGTCCCCCGTCACAGACGTCATACTATTTAGCGGAGAGTGGAAAGGGAGACAAAAAGCCCTGTAATCACAAAGGCTTGTGCTGTGTGAGAACCTTGAATTCGTGATTTATTTTTCTTCTCTGCAGATACATATTTGTATCTAAACCCATCCTTTCAAGCTCCTCTCACGAGACTGATCATTTCTTGGCATCCCAAGAGAAGGGGGTCACTGGTGTTTGGGGGAGGAGCTGAAGCAGCAGCATTATAGAAAGCATAAACACTTTAAGAGTCAGTAAATGAAAGCGATGTACTTTGCTCCAATACTCATCAAACAGAAAGAAGAATCTGTCTCAGCATGCTGTAGGATGATCATTAATTTTTAATAGTGTTAATGTTTATTAGTGACAGATGATTGACTTTAAGAGCCTTATGAATAATAAATAAACAATGTGGATTTTGGGCATCTGCCTTCGATTTGTATGCAAAGCCAGTGGGACTAACCTTCGCAGTTTCAGAGGAGCGTAGCTTCGATTCCTCAACATATGCTGTAACACAGGCTTTAAGATTTCTCAGGTTTTAGCTATGATAAACCTGGAAGGCCTTTCTGGCCCTTTTCTTAGGGCACATCGATTGCTTGGGGGCCTCAGGGTGAGAGGGGAGCTCACTGCAGCTCTTTTGGCTAAGGCAGGACTGCTGGAAGGTGCATTATTCACTCTGAGGCTCTGCTGGATTTCATAACACTTAAACACCTGTGTCCATCAAACAGAACACACAGGATCGCAGCTAGAGCTGCTCTTGACTTTGTAATTTCATTGACTGACAGTTTAATATCTATTTATTTTCGCATCTGACTCCAGTAGAGACAGGCTGGCATCCTGAATGTCAGGATATTATGCTGACAACTGTGTTTTTTCATTACTATAGGAAAAAAAAAAAAAAGAAAAAAAGGATTCTTCATAAGTAAAAAGGTTCTTTTTAAGCACAGCAACTGTAATAAAGACCAAATTACACTTCATATAAATTTGGTAGTAACCAGTGATAGGTTATGTGTACATATTTATACATTCACAAGGGCATTCACTTTTCAACTTTCTAGTAATCTGTCTCTTCTATACTGTGAAATGCCATGTAATTATATTGTTTAAATAGCTGGAACAACTGCCTTTACCACAGATTCTCATAAGCAGCCCTATCTTTGCTTAAATTAAATGTTTAAAATTGGCCTCTTATTTTGATACAATTTTATTTGCTTTCTAAACAGAAACAAGTGGCTTATGCCATCTAAATTCTACAATATTGAAACTACTTAAAACAACATTTCAAGAAGAGAAAAGAGAAATATGCATATTTCGGCGAGGCTGTACTTGTGTTTAGAGAAAAGAGGGTAAAACTGCTTCCATATTGGGCACAGGCCAAATGGCTGATGACTCTGTAATAATGTTCTCCAGATGTCAGGCAGTTAAACCAGACCAAAATGGCTGTTGCTAACTTACTGTCACTCAGCGCTTACTATATAAACAGAAAATTTGTATTTAATTCCACTTTAGTTCAATGGATTGTGATTAATATTGTAATTACCCTGATTCAGAGAACTTTTTAGGCCAGACTCTTCTGGATTTTCTCAGAGTGTAGCACTATGCATCAGCTCTGATTACATGGTATATCTGATTGGGAACTGCCCTGTAATCACACGCCCTTGCGTTCCCTGAACTACTGGGAGTTATGGCAGTGAGAAAGAGATAGAACTGCACTCTGTAAAACATTTCAAGACACTGAAATTAAATTCCATCTTATCCAGGAAAAAAGTATTGCTCTCAAAATTCACAGCTTTTAATTGGTCATCAGGTGACATGAAATCACCCAAACTTGTTTGATTTCTCAGCAGCTACAACATTAATTACTGTCATTAATGCAAGGCCTTGCTTATAATTTTTGAAGCGTTTTTGTTGTGCCTAACAAGTAAGTGACCTATCTTATTTTCAGGGGGTAGCCAGAGCATCACGGTGTTGCATGCATGGGGCCAGGGCATGTGGTACTCTGCTGCCAGGACACAGGGCATCCCAGTCCCCTTTTGGGGATTCAGACACTACTACTGCAGCAGTGCCCCTTACTGCTCTGCATCTGCCCCCCCTTGCCCAGCCCTGGCTTGATCCATGCACCCGTCCTCAACCTGCCTGGCTGCTCCTGAGCTCTCGGTTAGAGGGCTGCAGGCTGGGCTGTGTTTACAAGTGGAAATCTAGGCTCCTCCTGTTCCTTTGGTTCTCACAGTGGGTTTCTGCATTGCACTTTCAGAAATAATCGCCCAGCCTGCACCCGAGGAGAGCCTTGGGTGTAACGCATCCCTTCAGGAACCTGCCTGAGAGTGACAGCATGCCTTGCCTTTCCCCAGTAGGCACCTGGAGTTAGCCACCTCACTGCTGTTAGCCACCTAAGTATCTTCAAAAAACAGTCCTCTGGCAGATATTGGGCAATTTGCTATTGCCATACCATACAAATACAGATGCACGGAGACCCATCTTGGTGGAAAAAGGCAAAGAGAAACACAATATTTGCACTTCGAGTACATAACCAGCAGGGCGAGATTTTGCATGCTAAAAGGAAAAAGGATGTCTGTACAGCTAATCAATGGGGCAATATTTTAAGCCCTGGTAAGGGCTTGGTGCTCTGCTTGCATTTACAGCAGTGTCAAGAGTATAGCAAGGACAAATGCGAATCTCACATGATCATAATGTTCCTATTTATATACACATAAAATAGAACAGGGTTTTAAAAGCTAATGCAATTTTCTATAATAACAATACCCTTAATAACAATATGGTTTCACTGCAGAGATATAAACAAATATAATAGAAAATTAGATAATGCCATAAAATAGATGCATTATTTTTGGAATTTGAAGGACACTTGCCAGAAAACATTTACCAACTTATGCAATCCACAGCAAATGAAATACGAACTTACCTTCTGCTGTTGCTGGGATATAATGTATTTACTGTGCTGTTTTCTTACTGCTGTGGATTTCTAACATAATTAGGGTTTTTTTTTGTTGTCAAGTGTATAATATCTGACGTAGAATTCACCAGAACTCATTAAACAAATTTTGGTATCAGAAAAGTACTAATACTTTTGTTTTAGTTCATTGAAGATGCAAAACTGATAAATAGTGTGTGTTTTCACAGTAGAACCACCTAGATATGCTATGCACACCACCTAGATATGCTATGATTATCTCAAGCATTTTATTGAAGTCTTTGGTTTAGATTTTGCATATATTTTGCTGCTAGCTCAATTGAATATCCAATTAAAAATTAGGTTTGTCTGCTTTAGATTACTAACGTTAAAAATACTGTCGATGAAATAAGAGCCGACCTGAACCAAAGCACATCCTATGAGCGCATTGTAACTAGCATTTGTTTTTAGAAAATATTACATATTTTATTGATGACTTAGCCTTCTTCCTCTTATTACTTAATTCGTCCCTTTTATCTTTGCTTCTTTAGTTTTTGCTGAAATCACGGAATACTAAAATTCTCACAAGAGGCTGGTTTTCTTTGTAGCTGCTTCTTCAGTTCTTTCATGATTGTGTGTGTGTTTCTTTTAATCGTTTAACAGTGTTTTGTCATGCAAATGACCATTCCTTTCTCTTTCGCTGTGGAAGACTATAACCAGGAGTGCCGAAGCGGATTGCTGGACAGCATTTATTACCGTGCGTTACTTTACCGTGTCTTCGCTTATCCACATTCATGGCACGTCGGCAATCTGTACTGATTTTCCCTCCTTTTGGAGCTGAAGGATGCCCAGGGAAAGAGACCCTTCTCCCACCAGATGCAGAGGTAGCTGGGCTATAATGTGCATTAGCTGGGGCAAACAGGAAAGTGATGCTGCAGAGTAAGAAAATGTAGAATTTAAAAAATGAAGGACGGCTTGTGCCTTTGCTGTTGTAGGGCGATCCCTCCGGCTTTCTGCCCAGTTTAAGGGTGTCAGAACTCGAACCTCTCTCTTCCCTCTTATGGAGGACAGGAGCGAGAAGGAATGAGAAATGTTTGTTTCTTGTTTTCTCCAGCATGGTTTGTGATGCCCAACACATGTGGAGGTGGGCTTGGCAGGGGAGGGAGGACCTGGAGGCTGGAGCTGTCTCAGTGGTGCAGGAAAATTGGGAGCGTGGCTCTGCAAAGGGCTGGAGGGGAGGACAGGCGATGGGCCATGGAGGGGAGGAGCACTGAGCTGCTGTGTCTGCTGGGGTGGCCGGGGTGGGAGTTGAGTGTCAGGGTGTGATGCCGTGCACCCAGCCCTCAGGGCATCAGCCGGGGCTTCCGCACACAAGCGCACACTGCTGCCCACCATGAGCCACTGCCCTGAGCGATGGCCTCCTTGTACGTGGCCATGTCTAAAATGGACCTTGGGAGATGGTTGCAATAGAGGCAGAACCAGTACATCTACCTTTACCCAAGTCCCACTGCCTTTTCTTCCCTAACATAACGGATTTTTTTTTTCTGGTGCTCGCAGTTGTCTTCATTTCACAGATTATAAAGGCAATATACCACAGATGCTCTCCTTATTATAAAAAATGCAGCTAGGTATGTAAAATGTCAGTCTGAATGCTTCCTTTGCCTGTGTAATGTAGGTTTAAATCTTGAGCAGGGCATGTGATTTCAACTTGCCTTGAGTATAATAAGGAAGTAATTACTCAGCTGTTGAGAAAGGCCCTAATATCATTACAGATAACCTGAATGTCCAGGCAATATCTGCCTATTATTTGAAATGGTTTCAAAATACATTTTAAAAAAAAAAACCCTCACATTCAAATCACATGGAAATAATATGAGTTATCATAAAAAAGTGTTATGAGATGATTCTAAATGTCAGTTTAGCATATTTTAGCCTATTGGATCTTTAAACAGAGTTGAATAACATCTTTCATGAAGTAAATGTCTTTTTGGTAAACTGAAAGGGACAATAATATTTAAAGGTCAGTTAACATGGAGAGTTGGTTCTAGTTATTATTATTAAAGATCCAGCTGTATTACCTTTACACAACATTACCCCACAAATCCTTATTAAAACTGCAAGAGCAAACCACATCTTTCCCTCTCTTCCTCCCTTCCTCCTTCCTGCCATGATCCCAAGATCTTTGATTCTGCCCTCTCTTTTTCATGTGTAACAATTTCTCTAGTGAATATCACTGGATGATCCTCACCCTGCCTCTGCCACGCTGCATCCAAGAGAGTTATATATTATAGTTGCTGTCAGCGATGCCAACTAGAAAAAACCTCTCATTTCTACATTATATTTCAGCCTCCCACATATGACATGAGTTACCCTGCAAACGGTTGTTTAATAGTTTCGAGCTGCTTAGGAAATGGTAGTTAATTTCAATTTTTTATTTAAAGCAGAAGTTGCAGTAGTGTGTTGTACAACTGCAACTGCATTTAATTGCAGACAGGCTCTCTGCCTGCCCATCTAACTGCCCACCCGTCCGTGACCAATGGGCATTAATAGTCTGCACGATGCAATGATTCATTTACACACAAGCATCCCCCCAGTCCTGGAAGGACTCTTTAGCAGGGTGCATGCATCCCCGGGGGCATGGAGGGGATTTGGGGAGCCATGCTGCAGGCTGGCAGCACGTGGTGGGCAAGGTGAGGGATCTGCTCCACGCTGTGCCTCTCTGCACTCCGTGGTGATGGCTGTGGGGCCCAGAGGAGCATTTCTCCCTGCAGTCCTCTCTGCAGCTAGCTCTTGCCTGGCCCAGTGCTTGAATTGTACTCTGCTCAGGTCGGTTTGCCCCTTGTCTCTTAGCCGCCTACTCGCAGGTGTTAACACCTGGGAAGGAATAGCAATGAAAAAGCAGCTAGCCACAATCTACTTTTGAAGTCTACAGGAGCTGCAAGGGAGGTCTGGGGCACAGGATGGAGGATTTGCTCTGTGTTCGTGTCTGCATCCAGACACTGCTCTGTGCTGTGCTCACAGTCCTTTTGTTATCAGGCCAGCCTTGAACAAAGAGGTGATGAATTGTTTTTGCTGAGGATCCCTGATGGGAATTTGCTGCCAGGGTTTGGTGCTGCAGAGGAGAGTGTTGGCACGAGCAGGGCAGGCAGCTGGGGAGTGAGCAGGGCTGCAGGCTGAGGGCTGTGGTGGGAGGGCAACAGGAACCATGTACCCCGTGCATCCCTGCTGGGATCCAGGTGCTATTTGCTCTTACCTTAGGAGTGGAGGTGGAAAAGCAATGACCAAAATAAGAAGATGGGGTGATGCTTTGCTTTCTTCACAGTGCTCGGTGTGGAGAAACCAAAGTGATATGGGAGCCTTTCCAGTCAAGGTGGACATACAGCAGGGCTGGAGCAGGCTGTTCCCCTGCTCCTGGGCACCTGGAGGATAAGCAGGGACAGTGTGTGCCAGGCCCTGTTCCTGAGGGGCAATTCAGATGTAACCACCCTATTTTAACGTGTAGAGAGAGTTCAGGTGAACAGATGTGAGCTGTGCTGTGTCTGATGGTGCCAGTGCTAGGGGCAGCCCGGGGGCCCTTTTCTTCAGTAGTGGAGGTGTAGCCTGTGTTCCCAGAAATGATGAAGGAAAATTTCCTGGTGTCCAGTGCAGTGAGTGCTGCTCTGTGCTGAATGACTCTACCAAATGCAATGTGCAGTTGGTAAAATGGCCTCCACAGAGAGACTGCAAGAGCTGACTGACAGATTTTTTTATTCTAAGAAACCTCAAAAAAAAAAAAAAAAGCCATAGTTTCTATTTTCACAAAAGCAGAAATGTAATGTTCTGCAAATGGAATGGTTTTCTACAAACTGTGACTTTGATGGGACATACCAGTGCCCGTACCTAGTCTCTTGTTACTGCTAACATGGAAGCGAGGATTTGGTGGGCAGTGCTCCCATGAACATAGACTCCAGGCAGAGGAGTTGGTCAAAGCAGGACAACACTATACCTGTAAACTGTGCTTGTCCAGAATCAGGCCAGATCCTTGGATGCAAGTTAATTACCCAAATTACCCAATGGTGCCAGACAGGAAAATTACCCACTTGGAGAAGGACCCTGCAGACTTAATGTGGCTGCTTCCATGCAGTGTCATATGGCAGCTGGTCATGGCTTTGGGACAGGGAGGAGGACTGGGAGCTTCCAGGCATCGCCTCTGCTTCAGCAGTTGCTTTGGTTCCCCGAGAGCTGCCTTCACATCTCAGAGCAGTCTGAAGGATTTGGTATCCTGTACATATTAGCTTTTGAGTATTAGACGAGCACAGACAGAACTCAGAGCCACAGACAAGGATCTGGGACACACACGTTCAGTGCTCAGGTAGCTAACAAACGTGTCGTGCTGTCTCTCCAGCTAGACTGCTCTCTGCACTTCCCAACACTCGGTTCTCCTGGCCCAAGCTTGTGCTTCCGTTAAGGCAGTCAGGTTAACAACGAGTTAGGCAGCTGGAAGGTGTGCAGGGCAGCTGTGTGGGAAAGTTGCTCTTCCTCAGTTATTTTTGCAACCCATTAAAGCTGAGGTTGGAGAGATCCAGAACTAGCACTAATGGGCACTGTGGAAACCTCCCTTTTCCATAGAGGTGGGAAGATCCAGAGTGCCCAGCCCAGTGATGCTACTCTCGTAAACAGTGAAAACACACAGAAGTGTTCAGCCTTCTGTTTTCCAGTGCTGTGGGCTACTTCATGAGCTCTAGATCTATGGTTACACCCTGTCAGAAAATGTGCCTTCCTGTTTGTGTTTGTCAGGGCTGTTTCCAAAGCACCCTAACGTCCTTTCTTTCTTTGTTTCACTTCTGGATGAAAATCCAAAACCACATGAGCACTTAGACTCAGAATTTATTATTTCTCTGCTTCTGGTGTCCTTGGCTCCCTCTAAGCGAAAGATTTCAAAAGCGCCATTTTCCCAGCTCAGTGTTTTCTCCCCTCTCACGCTGGCCCGCTGATGACCTTGCTGGTCTAAATATAGGCTCACCTCCTCCGGGTGCAGGAGAGCAGGACCTTGCTGCAGCCGTGGAGGTGATGGGAACGTTGCCTTTCCTTTTAGCAGCTCTGTCGGTTTCCATGATTGAAGCCACATCTGCAATGCTGCTGCAGCCTGGCGCTTGGGCAGCGCGGGGTTTCTGCTCACCGACAGCCGTGGGGCTACGCAGGAACCGTGCACCTTCCATCTTCAGCAGTGCCCTTGACCAGCTTTATAGCCCTTAAGCAGGGTCTGCAGGAGGTGTAGTTTTGGAGCTGGCCATAATGGATGGATGGGACGGGGAAGGCAGGGCTGGGGGCTGGGACACCTCCACCTGCCAGGGAGGGAGGGTGGCCACTGCACAGCTCCTTCGGGAGGAGGTTTGTGGTGGGGAAGGAGGTGGAGACAGCATCTCTGGGGCTATGGAGGGCTCCTCTCGCTGGGGAAACACAGAAAGCTGAAAGATGCTCCATCTGTCCTTTACCCCTCTGATAAATATTCTGCCATGTGCCCTCTAGATGTGAGGAAGAAAATATGATTAAAGAGTTGAAATGCTTTTATTTGTGAAATATTAACTTTGTGTAATATATATTCAAAAGCAGATACTCATTTAAAGGTTATATTTAATATAGCTCTGCTCCAGTTTTTCTTTTTTATTATTATTTTCTTATACATCTTTCCACTTTCTAAGGCAATGCTCCAGTGACTCCTGCAATATAATAGCTACTTTCTCTCTCAGTACACAATTTGACAGCATTTATTCTTTCCTTCAGTGAACATAATTACTTCACATATGGAACCTGTGATAGCCTACAGGCATCTGAGAGAAACCAGAATCATGCAATCTGTCCCCTTTGTGAGCTTAATTTACATTCACAAGTGTCATTTTAATAGTGCTGGCAACATGTAGGACAAAAATTACAGGTCAGCTGCAGCATGTCACAGGGAACTGTGCTTAAGTCAATAACATGGTATTATTACATTCTGGATAATTTTACAAGGTAGATCTCACAGGAGGAATTTGACCCCTATTTCTTTAGTTTTCTGCCTTTTGGTTTCCTCCATAAGGTAATTCATTTAGAAATGGATGTTGCAAAGCTGCTAACGTGTTAACAAAGAGGTTAGGCTGTAGTAGACATTTCCAAATCTGAAAGCAACACCTTTCCCTTACCGTAACTTGTAACAGCACTTACAATTACCATGCATCTGGCATATTTAAAAATTTGTGCTGTTAATTCTTGAAATCTTTTTCCTGATCTATGTAATCAAAATACTGAGGGGCATAGCCTTCTGCCCTCTAATTTCATAGAGCTGACAGAAGTTTAAGCTTTCTGCAACTGATTAGTTTTTAGCCAGCTAATGTAGTCTCAGGCTAGGCATTTTACAGACATTTTGTAGAAGATAAATAGTGAGCGTCACAGGGACATGTTGTGTACAAAGCTATATATAATACCCAATTTAATTTATATATTTATAACACCTAAAAATAATAGCTAATTTCTCATCCTGGCATCTGTATTATAAAAAGAGGTGCAATAAATAATCTAATAAAACAACAGGTGATTAGTTTTAGGAAAAATTTGGTTTTGAGTAGAGTGCTGAATCCAAATATAAAATCAGTCTCAGTTACTATAACTGATTATTTTCTGTTTTTACAAAACCCATAATTTACTGCAGTTTAAGTTTTCAAAGTTTGTTTAGGGGAATACTCAAGGGCTTGTATAGTTTGCCCATAGTACTCTGATATTAAAAAAGTCCATATATGCACAGACAAGGCAAATACACCCCCAGGTGCCTCCCCCTGCACCCACATAACCCCCCCAATCCATTTCTGAATCATACATTCATCCACTTCCCCTGAAATCTGCATCCCTCTCTTGCTGTAAGCACTTTTACTTGTTTGAGCAGCACAAGGGGAAAAAATGTCTTTTATTTAATGATTAATTTCCATATCACCAATAGCACTGGAGTTTGAGTGGATTTTTTATTTTAAAAAAATCAACCAAAAAGCATTTTGTTCCTCTGAGGAGGCTACACAGAACATACTTGAATCTTTAATAAAAAGTGTGACAAACTAACAGAAAGGAATTGGAATGACCTCTCTGTATTTTCTTGGTGAGCCTTCTGCTAGAGTACTCTGTCCAGTGAAAGGATGGTGAAAAATTCAAGTAGGTTCAAAAGAATTGAAGGAATGATCTGAGGTCTGGGAAATGTGTTTTTTACAATGAGAGACAGGTCAGTCTATTAACTCATCAAATACTTGGGTACATACTAAGTACCTAGCTATAGTGAAGATGCCTGCTACCTGAAGACTTGTAACATGGCCAAGGATGTGACAAAAGTACATATAAAAAGACTGAATAATTGAGATTAAAGCCAGGAAAATTAAAACTTGAGTAAGTCACACATTTTTGAGCGTGGAGATAGTTAGGCACTGGAAAGGATTCCTGTTGAGATTGGTGGATTAGCTGTCAAAACTCCATGGCTTTCCAAAGGATGTGTTCCACTCAGCCGTGGGTCTGACGCTGGAGGTCAGTCAGTTCTGTTTCATTGTCCGTGTTTAAGTTCATCCAGGCCTTAAACCCTCTGAAACGGCATAGCCAACCTCTGAAGCCTCGGGCTAGGCTTTACTTGGGAAAATGTGCATTTGGAGCACTGGGAGATTTTTTTCATGTAAGGAAAGTGTCAGTCATGTTCTTCAGAGTCTGGCATGGGAAAGTGGTTGCATTTCAGGTACTCTTTACCTTAGCAGGAGGCTCTGGGTTTGTTTTCAGCTCTCAGTTGCTGGAAGGGTGTAGGCTGGAGATACTCATTCCACCTCTGGAGCTCCCACACACACCCATCTTAGCATACTTCTGTCACTGGTGTGCACAACAGCATATATGCGAATATTAATATTTTCTGTGCTTGATGACCTATTGACTAAACTGGTTTACCAATGAAATATTTCAAACATAACAATTTTTATTCTTTGTGATGATCTTGTATGATTTACAGTTCAGCTGCAGAAGTAGTAGTATCATTTGTTCCTCAGGAGATATGCTGGAGTGTCTTGTCTGTCTCTCCTCAGCTTCTGTCTTCCCCCTTGGCTGACATTAAGTTTATTACTTGCTTGATTAATGGTTGCCATATCTGATTTTCCTATTTTGGAGAGGAAAAAAGAAAAGAAGGAAGAAGAGGTTTATAGGAGAGACTTTGCAGACAAGAGCAAGACAAGTACGAGGCCCTGCCTATGAACGGGTAATACTTCTGCTTTTTAAAAGATATGGGGCATGGTCAAGTTCTTGGCATGGCATACTCTTCTGACAGGTAGTGTACATTTATACTGGTAGCTTTTGTGAGAAGGGGCTGAACCTGCAGTAGATGAAATACCTTCTCGGGACTAGGACTGGAGCCTTTCAGCTCTCTGGAGTCTCTCTCTTTCGCCAGGCTTTCTAAACGTCCTTACACTGTCACTGCCTGTTCAGCAGGTGCTTATTGGTGGAAAAACTTATCTTAAGAGCTATTAAGAGGGTTTCATCAACTTAGCTTTGAAAAAAGGTTTTGTGTTTCATCAGCGCTAGTTTTGAAAAAAGAAAAGTCTTTACTGGCCAGTTTCAGAGAAGTCACCTGGCAACTTGGGGGTTGTGGTGGCTTGTAGTCACACCTGATGGCCTGTGGACATAATTGTTCTGTTTTGCTTTAGCAAAGTGAAATAAGGAATTGCTGTGGTGAAATTGCCCAAAATGGAGTTTTTCCTGTGTTAGGGAGAAGTTGTTTGCTTCGCTGGGATGGTGGTGCTTGGCTGTGCTTGCCTGGTGGCACCTGGGGCTACCTCTGTGTGCTGCAGACAGCATGCCGTGCCCCAGTGTGGCCCCTCTCCCCCGGTGTGTAGTGTTATGATGGACACGAGAGCCCTGATTAGTACAGGCAGTTTTTCATATTGTACTTTCTGAGTGATGGATAAAGAAAAAAATCTACAGATTGTATGTGTGCCCTTTTAATTTATCACTTAGAGGATGAGGCTGAACAGATCTGTGGTTAATATAAATTTTAAAAAGATGAAGAAGTGCTTTTTCTCCCAAGCTGACATACAATCTTATTTCCCTTACCCCCCCTCCTCCTCCAAGAAAACCCCCCACCAAGCTCTTGTCTCTGATTTGTTCATAAATACAATATCAAACACCTCCTCTGTGCCTCTGATGTATGTTCGAGTCCGTGTGCCACTGTGCTGATTCATCTGGAGGATGACCTGCCTGTGAGTGGTTTGGCACGGTATGGTACGGGAAAGGAATCTGATAGGGAGAAAGGCAGAGGCAACGGCATAATTATGAAGGATTTTTTTCCCCTCATACTGCTGCTTGTTATTTATTCTTCTCTCCGTGTTTCCCTTGGTTATTTTTCTTCCAGAAATGAAAATAACCTGGCAAGAAAACAATGTTTCCACTCCCATCGTTTTTTAGGCAAGGAACACCAGGCAGGTTTTTTTAATGTGCTGACGAATGGTTATTCACCAATATTTTTTGTTGAAGCAAGCAGGCTTGTTAACTGTGGTGACATTTTTAGTGATGCTATGATATCCCTGTGTCATTGTTGCTTGATTTATCAGCATCTATTTTGTTGAAAAAGTTACTATGGATCTAGTGTTTAAGGCTGACTTTATATGCGTATGTGCTTGTGTGTGTGTGAATTTGTATGAAAATAGGGGACAGAACTGCTAAGATGCTGCTTCTGTTTTGGGCTTTTGACTTTGTGTTATAAAATACAAACGGTAGCCTTGAATTTCCATGCTTTAAAATGGCATGCTTAAAAAGAGGAATCTTGTAATTGAGAGCAGCTCAGTTACAGCCATCCTACATTTTGCATCTATTTGCTCCCTCTCTTCTCCAGATTCCTGACTCACCTTTTCTCATCTCCAAACTTCTACAGGAACTGTTATTTGCAACCCGCCGCCTCCCCACCCAGCCTGCTGCTGCAGACACGTGCCACACTCACCCTCCCTGACTCGTTCCCCACCACCTGCGATGCAGCCCAGCCGGCACCCCGCTAACCTGGCGCCCTGCTAACCTGGCGCCCCGCGCCTGGGCATCCACATTTTGATCCTATGCTGAGCCTCTGCCTTTTGCGTATGGCTGTCATGGGTCTTTGAAAGGTTAAAGCCAGCATGCCGGTGTGGTTGGAGCAGCAGGAACGGGAGCACTGTTGGAGAGTCTGTGGAGTTGCCCTGGCTCTGACGGGATGAGGATAGGCAGGGATCCTGTTCCCTTGGAGAGAAAACACTTGGTCAGAAATGCCATGGGGAAAACCATTACTGAAGGGTCAGGTGTAAGGAGCTCAGGAGCACCGACATGCCCCATTCAGCACTTGCGCAGCCATGTGCGGGGCAGCTGTGGGCGCAACTCTATGCAACTCAGAAGGCCAGGAGACTGAAGCTGTAGGTATGATAATGTGAATGGTGGGTAGCTACTTGGAGATGCAGCAACCGCAGACAGTTTGCAAAAAAAAAATATACATTCAAAATTGAAAAGTGACCTGGATCCTTTTTAAACTCAGTGGAAAGCAAATGTGCTTAAATTTCCTGGGAAAGATACTACTGGAAATTCTGTTTAAGTGTAAATTCATGAAAGCCAAAGGAGGTAAAGTTTTCTTTTAATTAGGATTATTAAAGAAAAAAGCAGCCTGGAAATCGAATGCCAGCCACAGGCAGAGCACCACAGCTCCTTTGCTGTAGCAGGAGCAGATTTACTAATGGGGTGATGTGTCCTGTCCCTTTTCTCTCCTTGGGTGCCCAGGTTTCCCTGCATGGGTGAAATGTCTGCGCTCCAGGCTGTGCAATCCAGGTTGGGCTGTACAGCCCTTCATACATGGCATTGCTGCTCCAGCCAGTGTGATAAGATTTTTTTTTTTTCCCCCCAATTTAATTTGACAAAGGCATGTGGTGCTCGTGGTCTTACAGTGGCTCAGAGGTGCAGCTCCCTCAACACCTCCAGCTCCCCCAGAACTCTCTGGGACATTCGGGTGCTTTCCAGCTCTCTGAATCAGGTCCGCGGGGGTTTGTTTTATATATCAAATCCAGGCCACAAGGTTAAAGTTATGCAAATAGTAGGGACAAAGCCCCTTATTCCAGGTGGGCCCCCAAAATCAGATTAACTGTCAAAAAATTGATTTGTCCTGGGGAGAGAGGTGGGAGAAGGGGAAGGCAGAGCACGTTTTAGGGCCACTCGGGAGCCCTTTCTGTGGGTTGTGGACATTTAGTCTTCAATAAAACATGAATGCTTACCATAGCAACCACGGCAGCCACCTCTGAGGTAGCCAGCGCTTTAATAAAGATGGACGTTTGCTGAAGAAAGTCTAACAAACACATGTAGACCTTTTACAGTGCTGCACAAGAAAACAATCTCACTTGAAGATGCATTCGTGTTTTCCCAGGAAAAGCATAAGAGTTAATGCAACACGCTGCCAGCATTCGCTGCCTCTGCGGCACGCTCACTCCTGGAAATTGCTGTTATTTGAGTGGTGTGAGGCAGGGGACAGCAGCAGTGGGGTGGCCGTCCGGCATGGCCCTGCTGCCTGCATGCTGGGAGAACTTGCTGCCCATGGCCAGGACAGGATATATTGAACCCTTTCCTCTTAAGTCTTGTCCCAAAGTCCCCACATTGAGTCACTGTTTTTCTCAAATCTTATGCCTGGCAGGTATTTTCGTGAATGGCACCATTTCACTTTAATACCTACTTCATCTTACAGAAAGATGCAAACAATTTTTCAATGTCTCTTTGCCTTGGGAAGTCTCAGGGATGTTCAACAAAATCTTCTGTGGCTTTTTATTCACTTACCCCAAGAGCACGTTGGGGTCCCTCACAGTAAGCAGGTTTGGATTTGAGATGCTACCTCCTGGAAAGAGGATGCTCTGGTTTGTAAAATTTGAAACAAAATGTTAATTGAGGAAGTATTAGATTAGTCACAGATTACAATTGTCAAGTATTATTCATCTGCAATAAGAGTGAATTCTTCGTTCAAGATTCATAGCAAAAGAACATTATTTTTCAAATAGAAGTAATTTAAACTGAAGTAAGACCTTCTAATACCACCATCTGTACAAGTAAATTACATTCAGAGTAATTAAATATGCATATCTGGGCTGTGTACTGTACCGATGAACCAAGTTTTATGGATGCAATATGCTTACAAATCCCTTAGGTATTAAAGATGAAGAATCCATGGCATTTTGTGCTCATATAACCATGAATAAGAAAAAAAATATTTTTTTCTGTTGCGTAATTTTGGGGAATATATTTTTATTAACTTTTCCTGGTTAATGAATATTTTTGCCAAATAGCAAATATGATCACCATAATTATTAGTCTGATATTTCATGGGGACTTAAAGCTCCGTAAGAAATTTCAGCATTGTATGTGTCTGAATTTATGATTGTGACACAGTCACTCATCTTCTGCAGGTTCCCAGGAAGCAGAGCAGTGCAGTGAAACTGAAATCATTATGTTGACCGAATTCGTTACCGCCGGACTCGCCCTGCCATGAAATAGCACTGCTCAGCCAGTTGGGATTCATGGTCACAGACCTTCACTGGATCATCAGGGTTTATAGTCCATAACAAATACAAATACAGAAAGGAAGAATAACAGTATGATACATCTGACCTATTATCCCACCTTGCGAGGCTTTGTTGTGAGTACCAGAATAGTGACTGGCTGCGTGTTTTCTGTTGTGCAGACAAATGGGAGAGTCACGTAGCAAAGAGAAAACATGCCTCAAAACACGGCGCTGTTGGTGTGGTCTTCAATGACTAAAAGCCATCTGTGAGCTTACAACATATCCTTCATGATTTATGTAGAACACCAGTGTGTAGGGGAGCTTGGGAAGTTTGCTAGGAGCATCTGAACACTGCAGAAACATTTGGTTAAAGAAATACCTGAAGTCAGTTCTGTGGACCGCTTCAGAAGCAGCCTGAAATCCCAGCAAGTCACCCCTTTCAGAGCAGCAAATACGACCATCTATGTGCCATAAAAATGCAAGAATGAACTCAAGCATAAAGTCACACAGTTGGCGCAACCTCTGTTTGCAAGTCAGCTGCTCCGTGCTGCACAACGTCTTAGGTATTTTATGTCAATGTAACATTTCTTATGAAACACACAGAGATTCCCTGTCATCAAGAGATTTGGTCTACCTACAGCACTTTCACGGTTATCTGCCCAGATTCATTGCAGGAGGCTGGCAATGGATGTAGCACAATAGATCAATTCTTTCTGTACCCCAAACATAAAATAAGAAATGGCACCTGAAATGCAGATAAAGAGGAAACAATGAGGGCTTGATTTCTCTAAGCCCTGCGCTACCATGTGAACCAGCAAATCGTGTCACCCCTTTGGGACCTGCTTATGTGTATTTTAGATCATACTTTGTGATAGATGGAGGTGGATGTTTATGTAGCCAAGAGGAAAACTAGTAGAAATGTGTGCCAATTGACAGTCCAGAAGGCATTGAAATTTGAACGACGTAATTTCTGATCTAGTATAAGGTAGTAGTTTGCTGAAAGATTCAGTTGCACCTGGTCTAATCATGCATATGTATTATGTTCCCTTTCTGCATGTGCTTTCTTAATCGTTGTGTCTCTCTTCTTTGGGTGTCTTGTCACCTTTGTCGACCCCAGCATCTCCATACGCTCTCTTTCCAGGGGTTCATTTTCTAGAGCTGCTACTGGAAGACTAAACTCTTTTTTTTGCAGATTTTCTCGCAGTCTTGAGGTTTGATAGAAAACAAAACCAGGAACTTGGGTGTGGATGTGCTGGGTGAATCCTTGAGAAATGGCCTTTGGTGGGAAGCTGTGTGGGATTGCTCCTAGGGGGGCTGTATATAAATGGCTTTTATAGCACTCCTGAGCAGAACTGATTTTCAGGTCAAGGTTTGACCTGTAATAGACAATATATACAATAATACTTATTGCTTTCAGGCAGCGAAGTACAGGTTGGAATTTAAGAGAGCCCTATAACAACAGCCCTAGGACAGGAAAATAAGCAAAAGAAACTACATATTCAAAAAGGGGAAATTGAAACGTGGATCTCTATTCAGCTTCTGAGTGTTTGCATGTTTGTGACCACTTTACCGTGCTTAAGTCCAGCTTTCTGCTAAACCATAGTCAGATCAGCATTATTAGCATAATGTAGCACAATTCCCAATCATCTGGAAATGGACTTTCCAGTGTGTTTGAAAATGCCATGGTAGGACAAGGACATTAAAATCCTCTTGTCTTCCTGTGTCACGGTGTCTTTTGTTCAGGATGTCTCCAGTCACAGAAGCTGGAGCATTATTTTCCATTCCCTTTTCCCTCCATTTAGCTTCTACGTACTTAGACAAAATTGAGTAAAGAAGCCTTTACCTGAGAAGCTTTTTACTGGTTGCCATGCTTTTAAAGCTTTAAAAGCTTTTGCTGAAAAGGTACCTATTTTCTTATCACTTTTTTTTTTTTCCCCCTCCAGAAAAAGGGCATCATTTTAAGTTCTTTTTTAGCAGCTGTATTTAATTGTGATACATTATGTCAGGGCACATCAGTCACATGAAGATTTTATGGAAAAAAACATATCCTTTTTAGATGTCCCTCTCTGCAGCCCCCTGCAAAACACAGTGTTTTTTTCAAGAAACCCTTCCACTATCAACAGCATTATGATACTTGAAACATCGTGGGTGTAATGGCTTCATCTTGCTCAATTATATAAATGCTACTTAAAGAAGGAATATAGAAGTAATGTTGTGAATTTAGTCATTCTAAAAAAAAATTGACCATTTCCACCTTTTACTGATGTTTACTTTTCGGTGTTAGGGAAGGGCTTCTTTTCTTTGTAACCAAGCTAATCCTGTGCTGTTCCTTATTTTACCATAAAATGAGATACATTCTGAATTCAGATGAAAATGAGGTACCTTGATGAAAGTGGGCTTCAGGTGTCGCACACTAAGCATTATACATTTCTATTTGCTCTGATCCTCCAGCACACATAAGATTTCACCTCTTCACCTTTGAACAAGATTGCACTAACTTTGATCTTTTCAATTTTGTTCAACTCCAGGGAAGGAGCAGCTACTTGAAACATGTTATCATTTTAGATGTTCAGAGATTCTTTAAAAAAAAAAAGGGGGGGGTTGGGGAGGGAAGAAAAAAAATTTGAAAGCATGAACTGAAAGCTGTGGATTTTTAACTTGAGCATCAACTTTTGTAGCTAGTGTGTTTTGCTTTCAAAAGCTACCTCTATATGTAGAACAAAACAAAATGTAGATTTTAAAAGCACTCAGAATTATTAAACACATTTCATTTTACGTAAACATATTTCCACACTAGCAATGTGGCTATCCTTTCCCAGGTCAAAGCTTAATCTTTGTGTTGTCGCTTCTTTGCTTATAGCCTAAGCCCGTTTGAGCCTCTGTGCTTCTGTGATATTAATTCATGATACTGACAGTTAATCTATTTTTGTACCTGTTATTATCTGAGCAAAATAACAAACTAGGTTCTTCATTTTCTTTTCAAGTCTGAGAACATGTAACAGTGGGAGAGAAGTTAAAAGTATGCTATTTTCAAGATCTCACATGGCTTAGCAATATTCTTACAATAATTATCACAATGTGCCAGTATAGTACGTTTTTTGTTATTATATTGGATTTTTTTTTGCTATTACAAGGCGAATTTGCACCCAAATACTTGAGAATTTTAAATCAGAGAGCCCTGTTTCAAACTGCCCTTCACCTTCTGAAGAACAATGTGGATATAAGGTCCTAGGAAGCTTCATCAGAATTTTTAATGTTGACAGTTGCTGAAAGTTTACATTTTTATCCATTGGTTCCTTTTTCTTCTTGCCTAGTTTACTTGGACTTGCATTGTTTCATCTCCATCTTCTCTGCTGAGACTGCAGTTGTTCAGGGGTGCTCATGGTATGTAGCTCTTTATGTCCATCCTCTTGCTTTATTTTGAGGTTTGCTTTGCACAACAGTGCAAAGGGGGACAGTTTCCCCCTTCTAGAATGTGCTGCTTGTGGAATTCACTCCATTAACAAGCTGTTGGAAGCACGTTAATGCCACATTAATTTACTCTAACATCTGATTCTTCCTGCCTATTCTAAGGGTTGCTTAGACAACAGATTGTCCCCTAAATGGTATCTCATAAAAGGTCTGAAGTCCTCTCCCCCAGAAAAGTGTAACTATGGTTATTAATTCACCAGAATAATTTGTGTGACACTAAAATATTGGTAACAAAAGAAATAAAGTAAAAGATGTTGTTGGCATACTATAGATGGTTAAAATTATTGAGAGCACTAATCTGTACAGAGATCCTTGAGGTTGTTACAGGGACAAAGTAATGTATTACTATTCATGACCCACTTATCTGCTCTCCATTTTTTCCCAGTCTTCTAGGTGTCAGGAAATCCTGTAATCAGGGACATCAAGTCATGTTTCATCCTCTGCTTTCCCTGAAAACATTTATTTACATATTGAAGTTACTGGATGTATGTTCTAACAAAGGTATTTGCCTATGCACTTCTTGAGACTTTGGTTTGCTGCTTTTCATAACTCCTTTGGGCCTGCTTTTTCTAGGCTAATCAAATAAGTTATTTTGAAAAGTATTTGATTTTCTAGCCTGAGCATTACATACTCGTTTTGCAGGTGAGCTCCAATTCTAAGCAACTTCTACAGTCTTGCAGACTTCAGGGCCAAGAAAATCCTCTCATATCTCAATGTCTGCTGGTTGTAGTTCCAGGTTCTGCCAATGTGTATAAGAGCAAGCTGTCTGTAGTCTCCTTCTCTGGGAAGTTTGCTGCTGGGAAGCACCCCCAGGAAGCACCAGCATTCCCAAGGCACTTAAGCAATGAGCACTCTTGACAAACATAGTTTTGTGGGGTTTTGAGGTAGATGTCTCCATCCAGGTTTAATGACACCATTTTACTCCACTTAAATACTATTCGTCTTTCTCCATTTTCCTAATTTTTCCAGGAAAAAGTGCAAAAACAAATTTTCAATCTGCAAGACAAAGATTACTCATTGCAGCACAACACAGATCTTTTTAAGGAATATATTTTAATTTTAATTTTCCTGAGTATATACAAGATAATATAGTATAGTATATAGGACAGTACCTATCTTAAAGGCAGTTTTATCTAGATATATTTTTTAGAGTAGTTGGTAGTTAAAAGCTGTCCTTATTGCACTGAGGAAGTAAAATCCACACTTGTTAGGCTCCTATTTCATCCTCTTTCCTATAGTCTCACCTTTTTGGCCCTGCTAACTTTCATGTCCATAATGAACTCCATTTAGCTTCCCTGCAGTAGGACCTTGTCTTTGTTCATCACTGACCCAGCGGCATGAAGCTGCATAGGAGAGCAGGTTATTTTTTTTTTCTGGATTTTCTCTACTTCCTTCAGCAGTTGTAACTTCTAAGAAACTGCAGAACAAACAAGTATAAAAGATCAGGAAGACGGCCTGAAAAAATAACGTTTAAAAGATGTCTCATTCATTGTACTCAGTTCTCCAGTAGCTACCAACTACAGACCGATGGCTGAAATCTTAGGAGGAGTTAATGAAATTAGGTCTTTGGCAACTGATTGCTCAATGCTGTCTTCTCATTCAGCGGTGTCAGTCTTTTTTTCTTTTTTCTTCTTTTCAGTAACCATATATAAACTTCTCATGGAGATCAGCTGGGACCTTGTGGCAGAAATCTCATTTAAAACAACTGGAAATTACTTCACCTTGGCCCATGTCACAGTGCAACAGCCACTTCCTCCTCCTCCAGCCCTGCTGTGAGTCAAAGGCATTTTCTGGGCCGTTGCTTTCCTGTGCAGAATGACCTTGAGCTGCCTGTCACCCCTCCTTTGCTTGGCTCAGCGTGTGCATCCCTTGCTCTTTGTAAATACACCTGCATTCTCGCCTTAGCAGTGTTCCCTTTTCTCAACAACTGGAGGTATCAGTCCCTTCTCAGGCACTGAGACTCACACGTTTTAGTTCAGAGATGCCTATAGTAATTTTCTATGCTCTTGATTGTGGGGATTTTTTCCACCTAATGAAAAAAAAGGTTGATATGTCGGATACGTAGTACTCGGCTACTGGTTTGTTTGTCAGGGCTCATTCCTTTCTGCCTGTGCTTGCAGAGTGAAGGCAAATCAGGTGAAAAAGTGGAGTAGTAACATTTCATACTTGCTTTGCTGGGGCATAAATGACTGCCAGATTTGTGAGGTGAGGGATAATCAGCCCACCGTGACACTCACAGCACAAATACAATGCAGTTGGGAGAGCCCAGCTTGGGTGGTGTGCCTCTCTAGTAACTGGGAAAGCTGAAATGCTAATAGACCTTGCTATCTGCTTCACGTCAGGTAAAGGAAATCATTAGTCCTTTCCATGGAAGCTTTGTGAGATTCCCCAGGATCCTGCAGAGACAACCAGTGTGTTTGGTTACATGGAGAATCTCTGCTGGGAAACAGAGAGCTGGCGGAGCGGTGAGAGAGAGGCATGGGGACAGCAGTGGTATCAGAGGGGTGGTGTAAGGTGCTGGGATACCTTCTAGGGCAGAGTCATCACCCTTTGCTTTTTCTTTTTCATATTAAACATCATGGAAAATACTCCTGTGAATCAAAGCTGCTTACTCTTTGCTGCCGAACATCTACCCAGTATTCAGTCTCCTCCTAGAAGGCTGCATCAACCTTTCCCAGCGCCCAGCACTAGGTTAGATTAGAGCACAAGCTGAAAATAATGGGGTGTAAGACAGGGAGGACGCAATACTGAGTGCTGTGCAATTTCTAGCCGATGTGATGAACCCAGTTCACACATACATTCACCAAGGTAGTCTAGTGTGCACGTAACTTGAAAGTGTGTCCTGCTAAAATGCAGGGGGCTATTTGTGTGTATAAATACATGTACATGCTAAAGTGCTGTGCTGGGTTGAGGCCAGGACGTTCAGCAGTGTGCGGGCTGACCCTTCCAGATGCCTCCAAAGATAAAATGAAAAGAAAGTGACAGTCAGTCCTGGTTACATGGAGCACAATCCAGCTTTTAAAAGGCTACTTTTGATAATTAGGTATTTTGTGTACTGTGGCAAGATGTGAATTATAAAGCCACTAACAATAATGTAGTTCAGTCAGGGTAGCTTTGAAATTAGACCCCTAGCAGAGAGGTTGCACTGTATAATGATAGTACAGTACCATTTGTTTCAACACATTTAGCACTTCAGAATGGGATTTTTTTTGTTAAACACCAGATGTTCTAGTGACCTGAGTGCTGACTTTAAAAGAAAACACAATAGAATGGTGTGTCAAGGTCAACAGCACAAATTAATCTGTATTATCGTCCTGTCATATTATACCATATGCCCCATGTGAGCAAGATCTATGGCTAGTGCTTTCCTTAGGTGCAACTGTATGGGGTGTTTCAGTACAGAGATTTTGAGCTTCCCAAACCCTCAAATCCCCCTGAAAGAAATCTGATTCTTGCTTTGATAGTTTGAATTGTGAATGTAACATCCTTACAGAGGGTGAGGGATGTGTGGGAATGTGACTGTAATCTCGCAGAACCGGAGAGACATGCAGGAACACAATGAAAAGTATGTCTGTAGATTGTAGATTCTGCATTTAAGGACTTAAAAAAATAACCTAGGTAGCTTCGTTGTCTGCATTTTTCTCTTGACTTAAAAATGTTAGAGGGCAAAAAATGAATAATCATTTACAAACATTTAAAGTAATAGTTTACCTGAAATAGATGCTTTTTTTCTCCTTGAGTCCCCTGTATCCCTACTCTTCCCTGCCCTGTGACTTCTAAGCTATTGCTGCAAGATGGCAGGATGTCAATGCCCCCAAAATTGAACCTGTGATTTGTTTTTCTTTGATTTATGGGCTTGTAGTCAATAAACTTTATAAAGGAAAGTATCAGACTGAGCAATCAATCAAAGATAAGCAGATTCTTGTCCTTTAAAAGCATTTCACCCCAGTAAGCAAGGGCCTCATTCATCTTTTACAGCCACTCTTGCAGCTTTCAGCTGAGCAAGGGCTCACTGCTGGCTACAGCCCCTTCTGCTGAAAAGTCCCTTATTCTTGCATCTGAGCTGAGATTTTTAAAATTCATTGTAGCAGTATGCTTCCCTTCCACATTATTTGCTATCTCTAAAAGGACAGATTGTTTGCGTGTCGTTACCAAAGGTAAATCTCCTTGCTGTGCAGAGAGGAAAAGGCTACAGTTTTAAACCATTAGAGGCACGGACTGTTGTTTTGCAGGAACAGTATCCATTTTCTTTGTTATTTTACAAAATGAATCATAAAAAAGGGTTCCCATTTGTTCTTTTAGTAGTATCTGAATTTCCCTCTGAGTAAGGCAAATGTTATCCTGCATGTTTGGCTTCTCTGAAGCACAGATGGTGTGCATATGCAGATTGGTGATTTTCTAATCAATACAGTGACACTTGGGAATATATGTAAGTATTGTAATAATGCATTAGTTAGGAGTGATGTTGTAACACACTGAGATCATACACATAAATCTAAGACACCATGTCTAGACACCCCAGGGAAGATGGCATGCCATGGGTTAGAGCAAGCATTAAGGAAGTGCAATATTTCAAATATGATGGGAAAATAATGCAATTTGCAGACTTTAATAAAACCATTGGGGAATTAATTTCACTAAGGGTACACTCTCTCCCAAAACATCAACGTTCCTACTTTTGCTTCACGGGTAATCAGAACGAGAGACACTTTACCTGCTATCTCAGGCATAAACGCAGTACGATATCTATGAATTGTGCTGTATCTTTAATGTGCTGAATAGGAAAATAATCCATTTATAGGTAGTGCTTTAGGAGTATAAAACTGCATTATGCAAACAATGCACAGACAGCATAAACCTTGGAGGTTCAGAATCTGAAGAGCTTATAAATTAATCTCATAAGTGTTGATTTGAGCATGCTCAGGGAGTGCGCTCAGCTGTAAAACTTGACCAACCTAACCTTCCCAGTTTTAATTATTAGCTTTTTGGTGATCAAATATTAAATGAAGATGTGCGATTTATGACTCTCGTGCATGTGTAAGTTTCCTTTCTCTGAAAAGATTTAAAGATTTTTTTTTTTAAGAATCTTTGCTGCCTTTTGCTGCTTTTGCTTATTTTGTTGTCTCTGTATAGCTCTTGGCATATAATTTTAATCAGCCAACCTCCTTTTAAATTTTTGCCAGCTGATAACTACTCACAAGCAAGCAACTTGCAGTACCATGCCAGGAATGTTGTGATAAAAATGTCAGTTTAAACCTGGCCAAGGATGACAATCATAACTATTTCTAAGTGAAAAACTTGAACAGAATACATAACACAATAGTACTTTTTGCTTTCTGCCAGTGAAATATGTGCTGGAACTCAAGGGGTTCCTGTAACGATAAACCTCGCAGTCAAAACCCCACTTAAAAGTTGTCTGCATTGGTAGCTAGAGAAGCCTCATCATCTCTTGTCTTCTGAAAGGCTGATAGTAGAAAATCTTTGATACATCTGAACATTTTCAATTAAAATACGATCAAGTCAAATGCTAGCTGTAATCAATCCTATTAATTCTGCAGCTATAGAAATTAGTGAGTGAGGGAGCTCATATTTTGCAAATAGTGACAATGGTTCATACCCTGACCAACTGAACTGTGTTTCAGAAAACAAGAAGTGCATATGTTAGCATCAAGTAAAATGAAACATTTCAGTATTTTCCCCTCCCCTCATCACTCTGTTCCTCTCTGCTCTATAAAGACACTGATCCAGAATCCTGTGTTTGGTCAATAATCTAATGTGAAGACACTTTCAAATCAAAACCTGAAACGTGATGGGTTGAGACATAAGTGATATTTTAAATGTACAGGAGGTTCCTGGAAAGGTGGGTGGTCGGAGCTGGGACCATGGTGTGGTAGCAGTGGTGCAAAGCCTCTCTGCAGATGGACCTGTAGATAGCCCACCTCCTCCTTCAGAAGACTGTAAAACATTGCTTATGCTTAAGCTCTTCCCATTTCAAAGTTAGGTTTCATCTTCTAGGACCTTCAGGAAATCTGAATGGGCCTCAAGGCTTGTGTAGGGTTAGAAATATCTCTGCAAAATAATAGTAAGGAACAGCTTTCATGAATCTACATGGAGATTTCCTCCCTCTGAGCATCTTCCTAGGCCTTTGCCACCGTCAGGGCAGAATATCTCTGTTATTAGACTGATCTTCCTATTGTCCTCTGCCTCTTCTCATCTAGCTGACACTACCCAACTATTATTATTATTATTTATTATTCACTTGCACAGTCCTCGTTATAACTGTGGAGTGTCAGTAGCACATTAATGATCATCCTTTAACCTTATTTTTGCCCTCAAGAAATGTTTTCTAGTCTCTTCCTCTTTTCTTCACTTTCCCTTACTCTGGCACTTGATCTTTGTCAAACTTCTGCTGTGTTTCTACTGGCGCTTCATCCATGTTCACTACTGTCATCCTTCCTATTACGGTATCCAAAGTCTACCCACTTTAATCGGTATTACATAAAAATGCACTAATGTTTTAATTTGGAGATGGTTTTGCTAATATCACTTCTTGTGAAAGAAATACATCACAGTCAGGTTCAATAAATATAATCCTCATCATTGCTAGAATAGAAACCAAATCCTGGTTTCTTCTTTTCTATGGAAACTACTGTAGTTTAATTTTAGCGTTTTCTCCCTATTAGATGGATCTTTGCTGTATCTCTTGGTATGCATGGAGAGCTTCCACGCAGCAGCTCTGGGTCATATACATTCTTATTTATAACTCCTGGCTGCATCCCACCATGTCTGCCCTTCAGCAGCACACTTGCACTCCTCCTCCTCATGGAGATCCACAGCAGAGGGGATGGGGTGAGGAAGCTGGGCTTACCTTCTCTTCTGGTTATGTATCCATGTGTGGTTTGGATCAAAACATCCTATAGATCCAGTTCTCTTGCTATGAGGGTGTAAACGATGGCACTGCCACTAGACGAGGCTCAGCAGAGGGTCAGCTGTGGCTGGGGACGGGGCTTGATGAAGGCGGGAGGCTCTCGGTGCCTCCCTGCTGCAGCCCCACTGCCCAGGGAGCACACGGCCCTCACTGAACTGTCGGAGATGATCTTTAAAGCTGGTCATAAAGAATAACTTGCCATCCTGCAGGAATATCAGACGCTAGACAGAGCACTTTAACCTTGCTTGACCTTTCACTGTGCTTTTCTACTAATTAGATGAATGGGCGT
This sequence comes from Nyctibius grandis, assembly GCF_013368605.1. Lineage (NCBI taxonomy): Eukaryota > Metazoa > Chordata > Aves > Nyctibiiformes > Nyctibiidae > Nyctibius > Nyctibius grandis. The sequence goes on along the minus strand of NC_090665.1, from coordinate 30,111,166 downwards.
TTTATTGGTGTTTCTCGACCCAGATCTTTTACATGACAGTTCTGTGTATCTGAGCAGCCTAATGCCTTACATTTCGTAAATCAGTATAGCTTTATCTATTTTTAAAAAGCTAGGAAAGGTTTTTTAGGCCTACTATCACATCTTATAAATAATATTGATTTTGTTTAGCCTGAAAAACTAATTCTGAATTGGCTCAGCTTGTTAGTCAAATACAGTTCTTGGGTAAGTCCAGGCATGATTCTTGTGCATCACACTACTTTTATCCCCTGTGGTATATGCAAACCTGATGTCAGTAAGTTGAGAGTGGGATCTCCTGCGCATAAACCACATATAAATTTTCACTTTTTGGAAGTTTTTCAGACTCTGGGATTTATCTGACAAACACAAGAAAGTTATAGCAGATTGCATAGCCTCATGTTATCTCAGATAATGCAGATGTTATGGGACAGCGATGGAAATGAGCAACGTTAAGCAAGCCTTAAAGAGTGTTATATGAATTGCACTGGCTAGGCTAAAAAGCAAAAGTTAAAAATTGATTTTATGTTTACATCTTGAATATACACTTTTCCTGGTTATTATTTTCCTTCCATCCTTCCATCGCTGGAAGTACAAATACTCTGATTGCCATTTGTGATGTTCTGAAATGAAGATTCCAAGACAAGATAACAAAATACTAATATTCAAGGTTAGGGTCATTGCTCCATCTGTTGTCTGCTGTGTTTGACGCAACTAGTATTATGTTGCATGTACAACTACAAAGGACCAGTACAGTGATGTTCTTTGCAGGTGCTTCAGATGCTTCTAAAGACACTTTTGAACATAACTTCTGCAACTTGTTGACATTTCCTTACCATATGTTCCAGACTTCTGTATCAGTGTTTTCTCAGTTTCCATTCTGAACACATGCGTGGTGTAAGTAATCCAATTTTCAAAACCAAGTCCAATGAGACAGCATTTTAAAATACATTTGTCATTTTCCAACTCTATGATAAGATTCTTATACAAGCCTTTGGATTGTATGGTAAATAAATCCCCATTTAATCTGTTTACATATAAGACACAAAATCCTGATTTGTTTATCCTCGCATAGCAAATATTTGACTCTTTAGGTACCAAATAGATTATCAGAAGATTGACTCTATATAAGTACAGAATCAATTCATATACAAATTCAGGTGTGATAGTGAATTTCAAGGCTTGTTTTTTATGCTAGCCTTATACAAATGCAACTGAGAAAGTGATTGTTATGTTTCCCTGTTGAACTTCTGGGATGTTAGTTTGCATATTATTACTTGCAACTAGCATTTTAATTTTTACTGTTATTTGCCTTTCTCAGTGAAGACAAAATATCAGATTGCTCAATTACATTTCATGTGGGAAGAAAATAGGAATTATAAGAAGGTCAGTCTGTGAATTTTTAAGGAAACAACACAGAGAAGCTAAACCACTTTAATTCCTAGTTCCAGAAATTAATGTATAATATTGTTTTCCTAAAATACAGCATCATCTCATGGCTTTAAAAATGACTGTGTGAAAAGCACATAAGCCTATTTGGTATAGAAACTACACAGAAAGTATTCATTTCTTCTTGTCAAGGGAATGCCCATAAGAATTTGTGATAGGCGCCTAAATGCGGAGGTAAGTAATAAGCAGGTATTGAATTCTATTGAGATCAGTATCGAGATTTGTTGACCCAAAGAGGTTACAATTGACTGAAGAGTGGGGTAGTAAATCTTGTTATTGAAGAAAAAGCAAAAGTCAATATATGTATTATTATAAACATTTTTCTTTTGGAAGAGATAATAAGGGTGGAGTGGTTTAAGACTTTAGATTTATATGGCCGTGATAGCATACAGCTTCTATTATTTAGTCAAAGGATAGAGAATGCCTGTTTTTTTTCGGTTCTGTTTTTTTAAATCTATGTATTTTTAATATGGCTTCACCAGTCATGCCAAAGCAGTAAAGCCTGCATCAACTTTCACATCATAAACCCTTATTCTCATTGTTTTATAACTCTGCTATAAAGATTATTTTCAGATTGAAATTTGGCCTGCAAGCTCTTTGCCTAAGAATCATTTTTTCCTCAGAAGGGTGAAAGGAATAAAGAAGATCTATTGAACTATTTATTGAATTTTAGAGGAGCACAGAAAAGACATGTTGTGATTTTTATATAATTCAAGATTTAGATTGTATTCTTTATTGAATATTATTTTCTGCGTAAAGCAAGAATTTACTTGCTCATAAAGGTGGAGACTGCAAATGTTCTTTCAGTGCTTTCAAACACTTGCTAATATTAATCCACGCCTTGTATTGTAAACAAGTATTTTTATGATTCTTATATTTTAGTCCATTCCATTATGCTCTGGTCAGTGCATTATATTTTAGGTTATTGCTTGGAAAAATAAAGAGGAGACAGAGCACAGAAGAAAACAGAAATCCATCCAGCTGAAGATATTAAGCTTATTAATTAAAATCACATACATCCCATAGTGAGAATGACTGTGAAGAAATAACTGTTGAATTACTATTTCATAACATTTGTATCTGCTGATATCTTGGCTGCCAGTAGAAATGATCCTTCAGTACCTCCAAAATTCTCTAACAAAAATAATTTGTTGTTTTCCATTGAAGAAACCATCTGCCTCCTGCCTTCCTTCTCAAGACCCTCTTATATTTCTTTAGCATTCAGGAGCTTGTACTGACTTAGGACACTCACTGAATCTCTTTAGCAGCACAGGTTATGATAAATGCATCAAACATATTCTCTGCTCTTTGCACTGGCTTGCTGTGAAATTTAAAACCAAACTCTATCTTGCAGTCCTTATCTTGGAGACACTTTGTGGCCTGGTCCCAGTGCAGACGAAGCTGCTCCGCTGGCAACATGGCACTGTTTGTGGCAGGAGTGATGAAGCTTCCGTCTGTAGAAGGCAGACAGAATAACCACCCCATCCAAAACCTGGGTCCCAGCTCTGCTCTGCTCCACGGTGAGGTGCTCTCTGGTGGTGGCACTTTGGTTCAGTTGCCTCCTGCACTTCCACATCAGTGGCATTGCTTGCAATGGCATTCAGAGCTGTGAATTACTCCACTGTGGCCTATGGCTGGGACCTTTTCTCTGCCGTGCTTCTCTCAATCTCTTCTGCGGCACCAGGGGATGGAGTTTCTTCTTCGTTCTCCTGGTGGCTGATGGACTTTGCCCTCCTCTGAGAAGTTCTTTTCCTGACTCTGCATTACCTCAAAAACAGTATCATCATGGAAATTATCTGTCAGACCTCAGCATCTTGAAAGAGACCTTGGGAACTGCATCTCCCACAAGAGCAGTATTTCCAAATTCACTGCAAAAAATGGCTTATTATGAATTGAATGCTATTTCCTCTCCCTATTTATGCATGTTCTGTTCTGGAGATGTATAGGAGGGAAGGGCAATTGTCTCATCCCCAGTTTTGCCCCGTAGGAAACACGCATGCACATAAACCCTTTTTCTCTGATGAAAATGACGTGTCCTGGAGGCCTCAGCTATCCACCAGGCTAACTGGTCTTTAAGGTCCTTTGACTTTTGTCCTTGAAATAGGAAAGAGTGAAAACGCAGAAAAAAAATTTTACAAGCATGAAAAATGTCATAGCTACTTTTTGTTCTGTAATATAGAGTGTTCATTGGTACTTATGGCCTATCAACAGTGCATTTGTCTGGGGATGCTGGTGTTAGCAGACACTGCAGTGGCCTTCTTCCCAAACATAAACTCTTACTCAATGAGCACAAGCAGGCTAGGACACATTTCCTTATTTCACAGTAAATATATAAATTACTCTATTTGAGTTTGGCCAGAGAAGGTTGCTATGAAGAAGTTTGGCTCATAGGGCTCCAACCGTAGTCAACCAAATTAATGTAATGTCCCACTATGTCTGATTCTTCTCGTTCCCTTCAAGATAATGTACTTCAAGGCTGTCTGCTAAAATATGAGGAGGAATAACTTCTTTTCCAAAGTAAGACTCTTCCTGGGAGCGCGCTAGGTTTTCAGCAACCACATCGTCCAGCTGTGTTTTGCCCACCTTATTGCAGTTTCTGTCTGTTGACTATGATGAGTTTAAATCAGTTGCCATTTCCAAGCTGCTAAAAAGGCTGTTGATGAAAATCTTCTATAGCTACAAAGTGCCCACGGATTTATTCAAACCTACTGAAATGTCATTCATTTCTGCTCACAAGACAGTTTCCAGCCTTCCTCTATGGATATGCATACTGTTTAATGGCACACGAATTAGCATGTCTACTTGTTGGTACCGATGTGGTAATGGTGGCAGTTGCTGATACGGGCCATTAGATGGAAATAAAGGATCTCAACTAAGTTAATGGTGAAAAACATCTGAATTTAGCAGGAGCAGGTATGAGGATATTGAATGAACCTTTAAGGTATTGAGCTTCACTATTGTCAGGTTCTGGGTTGTGGCTTCTTGATGGGGGGAATTTTTTTTAAAATTCTGTTTTTATGTATTTTCGTTTTAGAAAATCACCTGCTTTTTGGTGTATGAGCTCTCTAAATGACTGTCTGCTGGTCTCCTTTTAAAAGGTGCTTATAGTAAGTGAACTGTAAGCTGGATTTGTGAAGTAGAAGGGGAAAATCTACTTATGATGACATCCTTTTTCTGAAGCTCAGGCAGGCCAACTCTGCTCCTTCTGAATGAGACATACCTTTTTGAATAATATAGAGTTTAAGCACAGTATTAACAGATAATACAAAAATATTTATTGAACTGCTAAACACTGGGCTGAATGTCCCATCTGAAAATGACAGCTTCTTTTCTAGTTTGAAAATAGTGTTTCCATACTCATTTTCCCATGGGTACAATATAACCTACTTTGGTCATAATGAACTATTTTTTATTTACAATACAAGGTAATATGGTATCAGAGTAGTGCCATGCAGATACATAATGTGGCTTTTAGAAGAAATACGCTAGGATGGTTTATATGGGGTTTATTAGTGTTCACAGCCAGCCAGATCATGATTGTTTTGATCACAATTTGCTCTTCCTGATTTTCCACTGTTCAAAGATCTCTGTGCTTAAGCTAGAGATGTGCTGCTCTCACCATTGTTTGCCAGAGTGAAATTAATAGTAGAATATGTCAAGCCAGACAAACTTAAACTGGTAAAGTAACTTACTTTTTTAAAAAGAAATGGGCATAGTGGGTTGTGTGGGTGAAAACCTTTCCAGCATCACAAGGCTTGTAAGCCCAAAGGATGTTTTTATTATAGTCAGTGGGGGATGTTCAAAAAATGAGAAACTGAAGAGCAAAAAGGTGATCCTAGCTGATTCTTGATCTTGCTGGAGGAGGCCGTGCTTTGATTTTTTTCAGGGAAGTGCAGTGCACACCTGTGGTATTATCTAAAACATTACATAATTATGAAAATAACACCCTGAATTTTCTCCCTCTAGCTCTGGCCTAGCCCACCTCTAATGAAGCAGCAAGTGCGTGGTGTCTTTCATTCAGATATGCCTTTGTGGTTTGGCTTGCAAGTGTGTGAATCTATACTTGTTGCCCTTGGCATATATTTTCTGGCGTTACTCTTGGTTATTTCGTGGAGAAAGACTAATAATGTTCCATTAAAACAAGTTCACTAGTCTGGCCAGGTTGTTGTCTTTTCTTTCTTCCCACATTTGCAGCCTTATTGTATTTAATAACACAGTTCAGGGCTTTCCTCTTTCTGCTTCTTGTCACTCAGAGGTATTTAAAAGAGGATTTAAAACAGGGTTTTTTTGTGCTTAATCGTTGATCCCTTCTGCCCCCTGCCCAAGCTTGCTTATTCACTGGAAATAGCAACCTAAGTCCACATTTTACAGCTCTAGTTTATAGTAATTTTGTCTTATGCCTTTGGAGTATAAATGGTTGTTCAATTCAGACATCCAAAATTAAAATGAAGTTGCTGGTGGAGACGGGTGACTCATTATACAATGAATGAGGACAAATAAAAAGGTGCCTGTGTATAATAATCAGAAGATACTGAGTTTTGTTGAGGTCAGGATCACAATTGATAAACCCAAGAGATAAATATTGAACGAAACTTTGGGCAGCTTTTTTGTTTCCTTTCCTTATAGGCCAGAGAAGACTAGAGGATTTACTAAATAACTCCATATGCCTGCACAGTGAGATGGAGACTTTTGCATTTTGCCTGCAGTTTTATGCTCGTCTTTTGTTCTGGCTCTCCCGAGGGCAAAACGATTTATAGCGTATTTTAGAGGAATATTTAAAATCATGCTAATTGCTGTTTCTTTGTCATTGGTTCTGCTCTTGACAAGCCAGAATCCTTCTCCTGAAACAGGTTTTGCTTCTGAGGGCTTCATCAGACAATCCCAGCCCCAGCCTGGTTGTCTGCATTTTGTCTCCTGCCCTGATCATCTCCCTCCCCGAAGTCTTGGAGCCCCATTTTTTTTGGTCTAAGAACACCAGAGTATTGCAGCAGCCCGCAGAAAGACGCCCTTAGGAATGGTAACTCCTCATGCTGCTGACATCCTGTCCACTTTTCAGAAAGGGCTTTTCAATGGATTATTTGCCAGCTGTGGAGTGCCTTGTTTGGCTAAAATGAGCACCCTGAAGCTGCTATTCTGCTATCCTACTTGGAAACACAGGCTTTGCCAGGTTTCCTCCATCTTTGACTTCTCCATCCTTCCAAGGGGCTCCAATGTAGTCTCCATCCTCAGATGCTCGTAAACGTGCAGTTGACACAGGGTGACAAGTTCCTTAGTACAGCTTCCCCGTATTTATCTGACAGTTTGTGCTAAAAGATATTTTTTGGATTCCTGAGGCATTTATGACCCTATTCTGAGCAGGGCACCCGCCTGCTTTAAATGCAGCCACATTTTTTGTTTGTGCTTACCTGTTGGTTTTATTGTTACTAGTAATTTATGGGACAACAGTAACGTGGTTGGCACTTTGCAGGAGGGTCTGGTCCCTGCCCTGGGAGCTGCGCGGCTGCAGGGCTCCAGCAGAGCTGCCCGGGGACCAAGGGGTGCTGTCTGCCAGCTGCCACCCTGCAGCCACCGCCTCCCTGCCACCACATCACTGCAAAGCTTATGGCCCGTGACCCTGATGTCTTCCAGGCCAAGGGAGATGGTGCAGTGAGATTCAGTGTGGCTTTCTGCACTCACAGGCTGATTTCTAGAGTTGCTCCTCTTCTGTCCCCCCTTTCCTCCCCTTCCTCTCTTTCCTCAGTCTTGTATTTTGTCAGATAACCTGTTGCTTCTTTCTTGGTGTCCTCGTTGTCCACTGGCTTGTTTCTTTGCTCCCACATCCTCCTTAGAGGAAGGTTTTTTTGTTGTTCAGGGTTTGATTTCCATGAGGCAATGCCAGACAGGATTAGGTTTCCATACATTTTTAAACATTACAAAATAACTTCAGTGAGTTTTTAGCAGGTGAGGGCTGCTTAGTGAGAACTGGAAATGTGCTTTGAAAGCAATTTCTGAACCTGCTGAAAAAATCCATCTGTGAATAAGGAACTGCAAAGTGTTAGTATCAAATTGTAATATATGAGAGCAAAGTCGTAAATCAAACTTTTTTATCTGTGGATTTCTAAGAAAGCTTTTGGTGGAGGTGTGGACACCTGCATAACAAACAAGCCTACTGAAAATAAGCTTTTCTTCATTACATCTACAGAGCCTCCAGAATGAATCCACAGATCCCTGAGCATCCGTGGACCCCAGACTGGAAACCACAGCCACCAAGCAGTTTAATGCTTTGTGAAGTCTAGGAGGATCTTTTAGGCTGAAGCCCACATTATGGCTTTGCTGAGCTGAGGAACCTGCCCCAAATGGTGACACAGGCTGATTTAAACATAGTTTTAATCACTCTGTAGGGTTAGAGACTGAAGTGCAGCTGTGGCATGTTGGAGACTCCAAGTCTGTTCTGCACACTTGTAAGTGACTGACTCGTGTCTGGTGTAATGCAGCCTGCGTGACCTGATCCAGAGACACCCATTACCTCTACAGATGAGGCCCATAAAACACTTTTGGGCTCAGACCAAAGTAAAAAGGCCAGAGGAAATTAGTTTAAAAGCCTGAGCACATCTCCCAATGGACATAACAGTCCACATCACAAAATTTATATACATAATTTGAAATAAGTGGCAACTTTAGGAAGCAAAGCAAAGAGCAAAGTGGAGCTATTTTAGCTGATCATTTATGACCGCTTTTTGTCTCAGATGCTTCTGTAAGGAAAATCTTGCCTGTTCAGTAGTTCAAATCATTAATGCCAAAGCTAAAATACTCTGTTCTCCACTCTAGATGAGAATCACATGTTCACTGTCTATTTAACAAGCACATTTGCTGTATTTTTAAATTTAAATGATTTGTGTTCCTTTATTTCCCAATGCTCAGATGAAGACTCTTTCCCTCCCCAGACTCTGCTACCTCTCAGTTGCCCTCTAAGTATTTTGTATGAAAGGTCATGGTCTCACAATACTGACTCCTTGCAGAGTTCAATCGGCTCTCTTTTGTAGGATAAAGCCATTCCCCATCTCTGCAGCAAGGGAGGTCCCCTGGCAGCAAAACAAATGTGGTTAGTTATGTGTGGCATGAACCTCAGCTGCAGTGGGAGCTGAGCTCTGGATAACATGTAATGGTAATGTATCTGGAATTACAAGGCTAACCCATCAGCCCCTCTCAAGAAATTTAACTATGAAACGTTTTATTTTGCCTAGGGAAAGTCTGTTTGGGTCTATCATCTAGTTTCCAGCAAGGTCCGGTGCTCCCCTGTTCCTTAGTAGGATGAATGGCACATAAAGAGGTCAAAGAGACTGCCTGTGTCATGCCATAAATCAGTGGTTCAGCTTAGACAAGAGCCCAAAAGGCTCCTGCTCATCTGGTGTAAACTGACTCCTGCTGCTACAGTCAACAGAGATCTGACAGCAGCAGATTTGCCCCACTTTAGATTTATCTAACTGGTATTTCAGATACCACGTTCTCTGCTGTCAATGGGAGAGATTTTATTAATATCCTCCTAATAAATATTTTTCAATTACAGCTTCATAGGATATCCATGCTTCCCCACACCCACAAATATTATATTACATATATGTGATTATAAAAATACCAGTAGCCAATTTAATTTAGTTTAAATTTAGATTTTGCCCTAAACAAATACTGATGTGCCCTGTGTACTTTTACTGCCAGATCATGATTTACTAACTCCATTTTGGGGGTTAAAGAGAGCATGACCTTGCTCCATATTAATATTTAAAGATTACCTTGCACATGAAATCAGATGCTGACACAAGTCTCACAGGACTAAGAGGTTTTTAATCTTTTGAAGAAGCAGTGCCACACTGAAATATGTATTACTACATTCAAAAGAGAGCATGTAACAAATGTCCCACTAGCAGGCATCAGAGACTGCGAATTTCATTCAGCGCAATCTGGTCCACGTATATCAATTTTTTTCTGGAAGGGAAATTGCAATGCCACAAAGGCTGATGCTTGACATCACAGCAAAGGCCAGCAGCAGCATCTTGAACATCGCTGTAAAAAGAGTTTGCCATCCTGTCCTAAATGCAGGAGCCATTTAGTGCCCTTTTCAAAGCAATATATCAATTTTACTCTTTCAAAAAGGTGAAAGTTTACTTACATTTCTGTGCAAATGCAATTTAGAACAGTTTAGGAACCATTTGATATTTGTTTTTATGATTGCACAAGCCTAAGATATGAAAATCTCCTGAATTTCTTTTAATACAGTTAGTTAAAAAGAAAGCTAGAGCTGTTTTAATAGAAAATGGAAAAAGCTGATGTTTAACACAAATGACTATTTAAGACTTTTTTTAGAGCATAATGTTCCTTAAAAAAAAATCCAAGCTTAGCCTATCAGCATTTTTAACTCATTTCTTTCCACGACACCTAAGCTTCAAACAAAAATATGAGCTGGCAAGCTGTAAAAGAGACTAATTAATTTCTCATAGCATTTTGGATGTATTCAGTTTGTACAAAATTGCCATAGATGAGGCCTCTGATTACAATAGTTCTGTGTTTTGGTAGCATCATGGAGGTTTTATAGCATTTGAAAAATGATGACAGAATGGCTCTTCCCAGTCTCCTTTGGGGTAGAGGACAGACATGGCATGATGCCGCTCCTGGTCTCTTGTGTCATATTTCTGGCAGGTAATTGCAGAGGCCCCCAGCTGACTGGTGCCTCTGGGAGCTTGCTATAGTGCTACCAGAAAGCACTGGTGTAGTTTGGAGGTAGCCAAGACGTTAGATTGACGTGGAAGAGTTTGGGTGTTAGAGGATTCCAGCCCCGAGCAATTTGGAGCCTGTGAAGGTGCATGTTCATTTCCAGATCACCAGCTGAGAGTCACCACTATATTTGCCCATAAGTTTACATCGAATTGCCGCAGTCATTAAAAGGCAAAAGAGCTAGACCTGTTGTTTCAGAGTTATGGAGGCAGTGCTGGAGGAGCTGGTGCAAGGAGAGTAAGATCATCCCTTCTTGGAGATGCAGCTCTGCTTGCCATGGGGTGCTGAAGGCTCCCAGCTGACCATCCTTGTGGTGTTGGCCGTGCTGTCAAAGGTAGTATCATCATAACCTCTCACCTGGCCATTTCACAAGCAGGGTACATCTACTTTGTTCGCTTTACAACCATTAAGGGCTTTTAATCTTGCTTTTCCCTTAGCGTGTCCTCCCCAGACCCCTCTTTCTCCTGTCTGTCCCCTCCCCCAGCAAGATAATGAGGAATGGGAGCAGATGCCAGGGAAATGTGTGCACCTTCTAATTGAGTTGGGACGTAAAAGAGGATGGTAAAAACTGCATGGAGACTTTTGCTTTCAGTGCCTTCCAAACATTCAGTCTTAGTTCAACACATTTACGAGTCAGCTATTTCACTCTAAATCTGGTTATCTTCTCAGATTTTTGTGGAGACAACATTTATTACAAGTTTTTTGGTCACCATAAACACAATTTGATCTATTTTATCCTAAATGAGTGTTTTTCTCAGTGTGACTTACTTAGAACATCATGCTGCTAAGTCTCAAAAAAAGATTTTCAGTGACTCACAAGTGCAGCAGGATGGCATGACGCCCTTCACAGAAATAACAACTACAGATGCATAAAAAAATTAAAGAGAATTTGAGAATCTGGAGTTCTTTGCAAAATCTGCAACACTTTTATTATCAACATTGCTGGTAATACAAATGGGACTGAACCAACTGATAAGTGTTCTGGTCTGATGAATTCACTTAGTGTTTATGATCCCTCCAGTCATATTTTTAACTGTTTTGGCATTCCCATTAAATCTCCCTAAATATTCTTCTTGCTGGTTCAGTGCTCTCGACCAGGAAGCTTGTGAGTTCGTGAGGATTTGTACTTGATCATGAATGATTCATGAAATGAGCTTAGAAAACTAAGTTTAACATCTTATTCAATGCCGAGGGAAGAAAAGAGCATCTTCTCCCATACTTGTAGCAACTTGCCTAAGAAGGAAGAGTCTCAATGTCTCATTTTAAACACTGAAATTCAGAGCATCTGTTGCCTTTGCAGCTAAACCTCGTATCTACTAAGAAGCAAGTGGAAGCATTTTAATTTACTACTGTAGTGAGGCTAAAACCAAGAGTTTTGTTTTTAATTTTGCTAATACATTTTACCATGTACCTAGCAGCATGGCACAGCCAGGCTATTGGGGCACAGCTGACAGCTGGTAACTGCCTGTGTTGCCATTCCTCACTCACATTTAATCATGTGTTATATTTTTCTCTAAAAGCTATGTCTGAAATCAGTTGGTCTTGTTTTTAATTGCTTATGGCTGATTCTATATCTTTCTTAGGACAACAGAAAGCATATAACCTGAGCTGTTAGGGACTGGTGCCTCTTCTTCCTTCTCCTCTCTCTTGACCCCTTTGTGCACAGCAGACAGAAATGCCCTGTTCTTTACTACCTCATTTCTGGTGTATATGTATGGCATTCATAGCTGGGGAACTTACAGCACTATTTCCCTGCAGTGCATATTCCATACAGATGATGTTTGAGTCTTGGTTTTTGCACCAGCGAAATGGGGATAATTGTGTCGCTTTGATGTACTGATAAAAGTGCTTTGTGAGAGCTAAATATTTCTTTGTGGAACATGCCATAGCGTGTTTGGAAGCTCTGCATAGCAAGGAGCAGGAGGAAGACGGAGACATGGATCTGATGCAAAAAAATCAGGACAAAACAGAGAAGGAGGTCCATGGTTATTCCCTTGCTGTTCTTTGTCTCCTATACTAGCTCTGCAAGAGGATGAGGATTTTTCCTTTGCTGAATGAAAAGACGACAAGACAGCATATATCTAGGGACACTTACTGAGAGAATAAAACACAATAAACATGAGCATGCTATGGTGAAAGATATATTTTGCTTGTACAATAGATATTTTGATCCAGAGTTATAAAAAGTTTAAACATAACCCATAAATTAAAATCAATTCAAATGCTTTTGTTATTCAGTCTCAGGGGGTTTTTTTGTTGTGCTTTGGGGTTTTTTTTAAGCTGGAAAAATTTTGATCTTGTGGTTAAGAGAATTATGAAAAAAAGAAATGGAAGTACTTCTAAACAAGGTCTTCTAAGGTGTCCCCTAGGACTATGATTTTAAACTGGTCTTGCATTAATTGCAGTTTCTCTGGCTGTTTGTTAGGTCCTTGCCATGCTGCGTTAAGGTCTCGGTGCTTTTATCTAGCCCTCCCCTATTCTCTGTTTGTTCTTCAGCAAGGATGAGAGGAACCCTTACAGTATGCAAATATATAATGTTTTCTATGCTTCTTTCTTTAGAGACATAAAAGGATTTTTTAAAAAGACAAGTTGAATATATGGCAATAAAGACGTAAATCTTCAGAAGCAGGCAAGCTACACTCCCTCTGCACTTCACAAATGAAGCACGGTTTTTGCAAAGAAAGAGTTTGTTAGGAGAACCACAGAAAGCAGGATTTCCATAATGATTTTCAAGAAAAAATTCTGTAACACATGGCACCGTATTTCCTTCAGATCCACAATCCTCTTGGGACCAAATTCTTTACTACTTAATCACTGCAGTAATTAGAGATAATGTTGGCAAGTGTTCATTGAATGTTGTGTGATTCTACATCTTAAAACATTTTGACGTTATTTTCCATTTCCTTTATTCAGTGTGTTCTGCTCTGTCCCCTGGATGATTAAACACAGCTGGCCTTTTCTTTGGGACCAGGTCAGTTTTGCAATTAAGAGCTGTGTTGGTCTGCACTGATAAAAACAGGGACTAAATCATTCTATTTATGGTTTATACATTAATTTTCCACCAAACATTTTTTATAATGACTTGTACACAAGTGACATGATGTGAAACAAATCTCTGAGTGAAACAGAGGATTCCAGCCACAAAAAATGGTCTTGTCCTGCAGTGAGCCTTCAGACATGGAGAACTGCACTACCCAAGTATGAATAAACACCAATCTGGATGAAGCAGAGCTCTGTAGATGGTGAATAATATTGCAGCATCAAACCAATGTGTGAGAGACAGCCTGGGTTATGAGAAGTGCCCCAGGAGCACGGGTGGCAAGCTGGGGCTCAGCCCTGCTGCGCCCAGGGACCCACAAGCAGCATCCTTGTAACGCCGCTCCTTCCCCTGTCTGCTGCTCAGCATCGACCTGCCAAAGTGATGGCAGGTGAGGAGAAAGGGGAAAAACGAAAGGACTTTTCAACCCCCAAATCTGTCATTTGAAACATCTGTCAGTAACGTTGGGAGGGTTGTTTTTTTGTGCTTTTAATAATAACTATGAAACAGTGTAGCCTGGTTTCTCTGCATTTCACATCTGTGCCTGTAGCTGCTACTTCAGGAAAGTAGGAAGGAATCTTAGAAGAGATCATAAAAGCTGAAAACTATGTGAGTACCGTTCGGTTTCCTAAAATCCAAATATCATTAACTATGTTAACTGACTTATCAAGGCAACAGTGCGCAATGGAAGATCCCTGTACTACTCTTGTAGGCTTAGTCTGTCCTTTTACACTCTAGATCTTAATCTTCATTTTTTTGAATGTTTATGTGTGTGTATGTGTGTATGTTACTTTTTCAAATAGCCTTTGATGAGATGCTGGAGCCCTTCAAAGTTTAGATGTGTAGGGTGCAGCGATGGCGTGGCTGTGATGGACACTCCTCCCTGACCCCGTGTGTTTGAGCATCCTTCCAGCTGGGCAGACAGTTAAACCCAACTGAGGGTCCCTCACAATTTGCTTTGGTCTTGGCCAAAGAGTGGTTCTAATTTCCACTTTCAGTCTCTTTTCTGACAGGCTGAAACAGAAAATCCATAGAATTTAAAGTTCAACTTAAATGACAATTTTTATAAGACAAGGTGGTAGATTATAATGTCTTCTGAAATGCTTTCAGAGGAGAAAAACACACAGTAAAAATTATATAACAAATATAAAAAAAGGAAAAGAAAACAAACTTTGTAACATAAGCAAGCACTAACAACCATTATGCTTTTAAATTATCTCTTCACAGCCTACAAATCTTTGCTGTGACTCACGCATACCATACATCTAGCAAAGAGAGAAATAACATTTTTTTACCACTCAATTATAATTGATATACTACTGTATCATTTTAAAATGTGTGAAAGCCGAAAAGTACAGAAAAAAAATAACAAAAAAGGGTAGGCAAGGAGCAGCATATAAAACATGTTAGAACTTTTTAAGCTAGATTTATATATATCCCTCTACCCCTCATATGCATCTATATAGAGAATCCAACTGTTCTGTCAAGGGCTTGAGAGCAATTGTATGTACAGTTACAAATATGTTAATTAGGCAGACCATGAACCAAAGAGGTATTTATGGCGTGGTACACATATTCTGCAAGGCACCGAAATTCTTACAACTTAACAGGATTCCAATGTGTTTGAGAGTTTCTATGCAGGTGTATATCTAAGGCTGCTGACCGTACCACGTGCAGCCAAGCCCTGCCAAAATGACACGGACCGATATTGCAGGTGGGTAAGACACAGCGACAGCACTGCGTTGCAGGCTAGACAAGTGGTCTGTTGGTGGGTAGGGAGCTGGCTGACAGGCTGCACCCAGAGGGTGGTGGTCAATAGCTCTTTTTCAAACTGGCAACCTGTCACAAGTGCAGTCCCCCATGGATTGATATTGGGCCCAATGCTGTTTAATATCTTCATAAGTGATCTGGATGATGGGATCAAGTGTACCCTGATGAAGTTTGTTGATGATACCAAACTGAGTGAGGAAGTGGACACTTTGGAAGGGAGAGCCACCTTTCAGGAAGACCTGGATAGGCTGGAAGAGTGGGCTAACAAGAACCTTATGAAGTTCAACAAAGACATGTGTAAGGTCTTGCACCTGGGAAAACATAATCCAGGAGTGCAGCACAGGCTGGGATCTACCTGGCTGGAGAGCAGCTCTGTGGAAAGGGACCTGGGGGTCCTGGTGGATAGCAAGCTCAATATGAGTGAGCAGTGTGCTGTTGTGGCAAAGCAAGCCAACAGGATGCTAGGTTGCATCAACAAGGGCATCACCAGCAGAGATACAGAAGTCATTACCCCACTCTACTCAGTGCTTGTTAGGCCACACCTGGAATACTGTGTTCAGTTCTGGTCCCCATTATACAAAAAAGATATGGACAGGCTGGAGAGGGTCCAGAGAAGGGCCACAAAGATGATCAAAGGCCTGGGGCACCTGCCATGTGAGGAAAGGCTGAGAGAATTGGGTTTGTTCAGCCTTGAGAAAAGAAGGCTTAGAGGAGACCTCATCACCATGTTCTGATACTTAAAGGGTGGTTATAAAGAAGATGGAGACTCCCTTTTTACGAGGAGTCACATGGAAAAGGTGTGAGGGGTAATGGGTAAAAGTTACTTCTGGGGAGATTCCGATTGGACACGAGAGGAAAATTTTTCACAATGAGAACAATCAGCCATTGGAATAATCTCCTCAGGGAAGTGGTGGATTCCCCAACAATGGACACTTTGAAGACTCAGCTGGACAGGGTGCTGGGCCATCTTGGCTAGACTGTGCTTTTGCTGAGAAAGGTTGGACCCGATGATCCTTGAGGTCCCTTCCAACCTGGTATTCTATGATTCACCATGGTGGTACTCATCAGCATGTGTCAAGGCACAGGAAAGAAAAAACTTTTAACAAAAATACCTAAGAACTGTAAAACACAAATTCCTCTTTATATAGGTAAACTATAAAAGTTTGAGGACCTGAAATCTGAGGCAGGCTGTAACACTAATTCTAGACTTAACCTAGCACTGTGTGTTCTAGGGGCAGACAACAAGTCCTAATGAAAATTAGTAATGCACAATAGGTCAAAACTGATTAAAGAAAATCACTGCTCCTTTTAATTCTGATTTTAAGCCTTTTCTGCAATATTGATTATTTTTCAGAGGTAAGTGATAGTATCTATTCTTTCTGCAATTAATCCGTAAGTTCAGTTGCCATGGTGTTTTTAGAATTCCACTGAGGTCCAGAATTAACAGGATTCTGCTATCCCCAGAATAAAGCTAGTTCTGTGAAAGTTTCTGAGAAAAAATCTGGCCGAAGGCTGTTCTTTCTGCTACTAGGATAAAGACATCTATTAGTGTATTAGTGGCCTGATATACTAGAGGACAAGTTCTGGAATTGTTTGAAACTAGAATTCAGATTGCATCTGGCCGATTGCTTCCCTTCTCCAACACTAGCTCTTAAACTTCCAGAGCCGTGGCTAATCAGCAAATGTGCGTGACAAAACCACTATTTATGATTTTGTTTGCCACCTTAAAATAAGTTTGATTTTTCTTTTTTCTTTCATTTCAGAGTCTGTCATGTATATAAATCTTCCAAGAGATGATGCTAGTTTTGTGCTGAAAGTTGTCTCTCTTAGTCTTTGTTACATTTATAACATATGATATACTGATACTAAAAAGGAGTATATTTTGAAGGATTTTTATGTAGCCAATTCAAAATTCAGATGCCTCAGGCCAAATTTCTTTGTAACAGGTCTAATTGTTTCCTAGGTTCCCATGCTGCATACTCCAATATCCCATTATATACATCTAAACAAAAAAAAACACGTATAGTTCACACCTTTAAATTTTAAGGGTTACTTCCTTTTCTATTTTTCCAACGCAAATGCTCCTAAATGACCGTGGGGCAGTAGGTATTATAGCACGCACCTTAAACAGAGCACTGAGCACACACTGAGTGGCTGCAAGGCCAGATACCTTCATAGTGTGGGTGGGAGCACAAGAGCACTAGAAGTTCCCAAACCTAGTGGCAGTGATATAATACAGAGAAGTTTCTGTATCTTACTTTGCCTTGGTTTCTATTCCTTTTAATGCTTTTACATCCATTTATTGGGTTAATAACAACGGGATATGCCTGTCCCTGCTGTTCACCTTCTCCAAGATGACCAGCTCTCCTTTTGTTTAAAAAAAGGCTTTGAAAAGTGTAAGCATGAATGCTTACAGCTTGGCTCTGCCTTACATCCCCTGTTGCTGGATAAGCTGTACATTAGGCAGGGTTTTGCTCAAATGCCAGTTGCAACGTCACAGGCACAGCCCTTGTCCAAGGCTTGCTCCCGTGTGATGCTGGTGGGAGCCAGGATCCAGCCGAATTCAGCCGCAGCGTGGGGGACAGCCTGGCGCTCCCCTCCAGGGAGAAGAGCAGGCTTGCACCGTCTTCAGTGCTCTGCCGTACTGTGGGCTGTTTGTTTTTCTGGTAACAATAAGAACCTCTTTGTAACATTTGAAGGTTGAGTTAGAAATCAGCCTGGAAAGACAAATGGCAGAAATACAGAAATTCATTTACCTCTGACCTCAGTAAGCTTTCTGCTTTTAAGCTCAGGATGCAGTTTGTTACTAGCTGTGAGAAAACAAAACAAGCCAAAATGCATCCTTTTCTCATTGAAATAGAACACCTATTTTCTCTCTTGAGGCTCATAGACACCCTGCTCCAGACCCCAAAATAAAAGAATTTGGGTTCTACAACAAAAGGAAAGACAACTATAAACTAGTCTCTGCTTTTGGTCACTTTAAACCCACGTGGTATTTTGTACACTATTCTTTGTGCTGTCAGACGTACAGGAATTCTACCATGTTGCAAAAAACCTATACACTGTAAAAAAGAGCTTTACTTTTTAAGTCATATCACAGTAAATTGCCTTTGAGTGTGTTATAAAAATTGCTGTACTTCCTGCAAGAAAAGTGCTGCAGAGATAAGTTTCCTATACTATTTTTTGAATTTCTATCTGTTGTTTCAGAAGAAATTTTAAATTATGTTTATCTATAGCAGCAGTAAATTCAGAAATGTTCTCTATATTTTAAATGTATTTTGCATGAAGTTATAAGTTACAACAGTGGCACAACTTTCAGATGTGTTTCATATAAACACAGATTCAGGTAAATGTACCAAGCTGAGCTAAAATTACCAACCAAAATCCCAGTGCTTTGGATTACTCAGTTTCTGGAGAACAGCTGAAGTGATACATGCTTTTAAGAGTTATATCCTGAAATGAGGGATGCATATGCCTTCAAACCGGGAGACCAAGCGCAGCATGGGTGAAAATCAGTAATAATTGTGCACTGGGTGAAAATCAGTAATAATTGTGCAGTGGCTTATGGCTATGTAAGAGTTATTTATACCCCTGTACATACCATCACAAGAAGTGCCCCTCTGGCTGGGAACCTTAGCAGAGAGGTCAAGGGCTTTAGATGGAGGTAGACTGAGTTACCTTCTCAGGCTTTGATGGACTTCACCACGTCTGTCTCTGTTACCATAGTTTCCATTTTGTTCTCTAGATAAGAAACAGAAGCATTTCAGTGTGTAGTTCACAGAGGCCTTGATCAGTCGGTTGACATAAGGTCCCTGCCTGTGGTGAGGTTTAAGGGAACGAGAAGTAGCTATGCAGAGGTCTGTGGTGTGTAGGTAAAAGTCAGTCCTTTTTTTTTTTTTCCTTTTTCCTTGCTTATTTGATTTTAGCCACATCCCTGTTCACAGAAGCTTGGTGCTATACATTTGAGTCACCAACTAGGTAAAGAATATCTTCAGTGCAGTTTTATAAGATGTATTGTCTAATTATTGCATATTCCAGAAACTCAGCTGTTGCGTGCCCTTTAGTGGGCTTGTTGAGCTTGACCCCTTTTGGCTATGGACATTTTTATTGGGTGTCCTATTAACATCGCTCTTTTTCACTGCTGTTCACTTTCCTTTCTTGGGCTTCCTGCATTTGCAAGTCCACTCTGAAATTTCAGAGCAGCAAGAACAATATCTTTACTGAAGCACTAAGAAGTTATAAAAGCAGTGGATGCAGTTAAACACTAATGCAGTTAAACACTAATAGTAATACCTCTTTCGCAGAAACAATAATTTCCTTCAGATATCCTCTCCCTCTCTAAAATCACCATTCCTTCCAGCACAAGAAAGGCTATGAGAAGGGCAGGGACAAGCCTTTACTGCCCATCACTCTCCGTGTTTTACTGTCAGCGGCAATTTTAGATCACTGTATTCCCCTGCCAGCATCATTCCCCCCTCTTTCTTTGTCTCTGGGCAGTGGCCAGGACTTCGGAGTTAATGCAAGTATTGTTGTGCAGAAGCAGTATTCTCTGTCACTGTTTCTTTTACCTTAATAAATAGATACTATCTGCAAGAGAAGAAAGGCAGTATGTGTTTTCTTTTAATTTATTTTGCAGGCACTGCTAAAAGGTAGGGAACTCATTATGTTCCAGCCAGACAAGAAGTTTTATTTACAATTTCTTACCTCAATGCAGCCATGGCAAATTATATCAGCCTTTCAATTCATGCATTATCATTACTTCCTCACTTTCATACCCTTTCCAGAATTACACTACCACTGACCTGATGAACCCATTTTCTTTTAAAATCATTCCTATTTTATGTTTAGAGATTGCTTGGGGAAACTCAACGGCAGCAGCTAAAAGAGCAGGCAAGTTGGCCATGTATAATCAAAAGGTCAGACTCTATTTTCAGGTGCTTGCTTGGGGCCACTGCTGAAGAAAGCAGGGAGCGATATGTACCCATATGGGTGTCAAAAGTCTGTTCTCGCACACACCACATAGGGCAAAGCCAGGGAAAACAGCCACTGACTCCCCTGACGCCTCCTGTTTGATCATGGATGCTGGAGAGGGCCTGAGAAGACACTCATCCCAGGACACAACCGATTCAACCCACACCTGCCCAGAAGCAGCAATTCAATTTTTGTGCTGTCACTTTGAAGGAAGGGGACACTCATTCTTTCACAAATACTGATAGCTAGACTGATAGATGGAGCTGAAGTGGATGGGTGACAGCATGATAGGGATCAATGACTCTTTGAGGTTTATTTACTTTTTCTGTAGAGATCAAAACTTCAGTGTGAACTGCCAACACACAGCTGCTTGCGTTTTACCATTCTGTTCAACTACACCTGTCAACTACATGAGCATGGAGCAGTAGCCAACATCCTGCTGGGACTATAACCCCAACCCTCCATTCTGTATTTGTGGGCTACATGTGTCGCCCTGAGTTCCAACATCACAGGATCACTTCCCTTCCCTTGAGGCTCGTTTGCCTGATTTTCCTGAGTTTTCAGTAGCTTTCCCTTTCCAGCCTGAATCCTTCTCTGGCTCCTTGCATCCCCACCATCCATTTTGTGCTCTGTTCCCTCTCACATCTCTTCCCTTACTTCTGCTTCTCCGCAGTTCCTTGGTCCTCCCCTCTGCAGCGCAGTGAAACAGCATCCCAAACGCAACTCTAATTACAAGCTCAGCTGCCTCGTGCATGGGGACGAAGAATGGTCACTGCTAGCACAATGTTACAGGTCAGCTTAGCACTCATCCTTATTACCTGGATTAACAAGGTGGCACTAAAAGCTATCTCTTACCTGTCTTTTTCCCTTGGAAGAATGGCTAAGAGTTTGATTAGTTAATCTTAATTATCTACACTAAGCATGCTGCCAATAAGGAAATAAGCTGCTATTATGCAGCAACTAATATGCTAAATTATTAGGGACTATACTGAAGAAATGTACTCTTTTACTGAGTACACTCTGAATTGCTCCTGCTCAATTTGCTATGAGTTGTGAATTTGCTCTGAGGTTTTTTTTGCCGTTTGAGAATTGCCAGGCTTTATACCATGTTTTGCACAAGAACTCAGCTGCCCTTTTGCTGTTGTGTTTGTAGTTCCCTTCCAAGGAAGCTGCCTGCTGTTCCCAGGTTTCTCTTTCTCTCTCCCTCTTAGTATCTCCTTTAGCTATGAGAAATGTAAATAATACATTTAAATTCTGTGTTTTGCAGGGAAATTTCCTGCTGCGACTTGACTCAGGCCAAGTGATGTCTTCTCCCTTCCTGGAGAAAACCTTTGTCCTCTGGGCTGATGGCAGGCACTTAAAAGGAAACCTGCTTGCTCTGTCCCCATTAGCCAGCAGTGGGAAGGAGAAATTGCCCTTTCCATGTGTTCTCCGCTTGTACAGGATTGGGACTGTTTATTCGAATTACTTTCTTCTTTGGTATCATCCAATGGGACAGGCTGAGTCACACCTTGATTCTCAGTTCTTTTCCATGTGAAGGTTTCATTTCCCTTGGATTGCCATAAATCCCAAGCAACGGTCCTGTTCTTTTCCCAACAGCAGCCCCCGTGTTTACATTGCACCTCCTGGATAGGCAGTCAGAGAGAACATTTTCACAGACTCTGAACTCCTCTGCTCAGGATGATGGTGGAATGCATCAGCGTGAGCTGCCATTTGGCACCACCTGGGAGAATTTCTGTTTTTCATTGTGCTGCCCTTCTCGCAAGAGGGCCAGCCTTTGGTGCAGATAAGAATGTATTCAGTGACTGGTAGGCATGTGCTGTCCCCAAAAAGGTGTCAGTTCAGTGTTACTGTTGAGGAGAGAGAACTGTTCTATTTATGTCCTTAAGCCTGAATAATTTTTGTTAGGGTTGCTGATGGCCCTTCTTTGCCAAACAGGATCTCAGCACAATGCTAAAGGGAATATTCTATTTAATATTCTGTTTCCCAGTCCTTTGTCTTTCCTTCACCCATGGTAACTGCCAGCAAGTTTGTGAGTTTTTCATTTGAATGAAATTTCTCTCTAGCTGTGGGCAGAATACAGAAAAAATCAATAGCTATTAAGATATGTAATACTGCAGGATATGGGATCCTACTGGTAGAAAAAGCAAGGACCCTTTATTTATTCACATTCCCAAGTGCCACCATTTGTTATCTGACCTCACTGCCCATGTCCTGCTCTTCCCCCGGGTTTTCAGTGGGTTTTTGTTGCCAAAAGCTGAGCAGAGGACATTTTGCCCATTGCACTCTGATGCCTTCTGTGCTAGTTCCTTGTGAAAGTGCCTTCAGGTGCTTTCCTAGGGCTCATATTTGTTGTTCAAGAACAAGTTAAGAAAAAAGAGTTACTGGAGGTTTTAAAACACATTTTCTTTTTATCTAGTGTTCTGTTAAAGCTTTCCTCCTAAGCAGCTTACAATAATATAAACAACCTACAGAAAAAAACTCACTGTCAATCTGCTGCTATAAATTCCTACAGGTCCAGGGGCTTCAGGAGCTGGATATTGCACCTACAGGCCTTGGAGTCAGAGATAAGTATCAGATAATTCACTTCTCCGAAAAACACTCCCTTATATTCAGAGCGAGCGGAGAGCAGGAAGGGGGAAGAGGGGAGGAGGTGTGCTGAGAGCGGAGGCAGGAGCAGGGTACCCGCTATGCAGGATAAGGATGGAGACCCACGGGACTCACAAGTCCCACAGCCGAGCGAGCGCTCGCCTCTCCCCAGCGCCCGTGGCTGAGTGCTTTAGCGCGTTCCTCAGCTGCACGTCTCCTTCCCTGGTATAAAACGTGCACTCCCTTCAGTGTGTGAGGGTGCAGACCACCATCCCAGCCCCTGGGGCTGCTTCAGTAGAGAGACCAGCCATGTCGGCAGCTGCAGCTGAGTGAGGCATGGGCTGGGGGTTTCTCCCCTGGGCTGGCGTTGCTCCGCCAGTTGCGGGCTGACCGCGCTGCAAGGCGGCTGCTGGGGCGTGTGGCACGTGGTGCTGCTGTGCGCTCCTGCTTTCAAAGGTGCTCGGGAATAATGAGCAAAATCTAATTAAGAAAAGTGAAATACCGCAGGTTAAGTCAGCTGCATCAGAGTGTGAAATGGAGCCATTATAAAACAAAACAAACCACTGTACAGCGGCATCTCAGGATCTCCACAGCCTTACAGTGATGCTGCCAGACGTCCCTGGCACCTGAGCGGGGACGCACTGGCAAGAGCTGTCACTGAGCTGGACTGTCGCTGAGCGTGGCAAGGCTCTGCTGCTCAGCACAGCTCCTGCTCGCAATGAGGGGCAGGAGGGGCGAGGCACGGCGCAGGCATCGCAGCAGCACGCCGGCCTGACTGTGGTGTGAGAGGAGGAACGGGAAAGGGGGTGATGAGAAAGCATCAGTTCAACAGAAAGAGGAGGGAATGGAAAGAAAATCTGGGCCGTGGTGGGGTGAGGAGCAAGGCTGAGCCTTTCTCCCCTGAAGATGAAAAGCTCTGCAGTGATCAGAGCACATGTTTATCATGTGAAAAGCTGAACTTGGCCTAGCCGCTGGTAGTGGCTGTAAGCAGGCTCCTCTGCTCAGGTGGCAGAGGGTGCCATGCTGAGTGTGGGCACGGGGCCACCGCTTTGCTCTGGGAATGATTCAGTGGCTGCACATGTGTGCAAGTTTGCCTCTTCAATGACACTTTTTGTTTTGTAAAAAAACCCACAAACCAACAAAACCAACAAACCACCGCAAAAAAAACCCAACAAAAAACCCCAACTTTTTTAAGATTGCAGCCTTCTGAGATCAACAAGTAGAACTTTAAAGCAAGGAAATAATATTTGTTCTTCATGATGCTACTATTTATGAAATGGTAGAATTAATTCTACTATTTGAATTGAACTTTAAAAAAAATCTGGAAAAAAATTTTGATTTCATCTTGCTGGACAAGCATCTTTTTAAACAGGGAGGAATGGTTGCAGAACCCTTAAAATATTTTTGATGGTAATTGTTTGCAGTTCCCTCTCTCTAAAAGTTGGAGAAAGGGCATCTGGAATGTATGACAGTAAGTTCAGCACAAGTGAAGCTGCTTTCAAATATGCTGGGAAGAATATCCACAGTAACAGGATTAGTACAAAAAGAACATGTTGTCTTCGTATCTAAAATCCTGAGGCTAATTTGTCTTGGTTCCACCCCTCCAAAAACTTTTGTAACAAATTATTTTTGTCAGGGACACTTAATGTTTCACTGTTAAAATGCTCACAAGAAATATCTAACACCTGCTGGGAAAATTATCTGTAAAGGTTATCACAGTAAGGCTTAGATGTTAAATGTCAAAGGACAACTTTATCTCTTTCCCCTTCTTCACCCTCCCACCCCAGCTACAGGCAGGAAAATTGGGGGAGCTTTTTCAAAGCCATCAGACAGTCAGATGTCTGCTTCCTTCCAGCCTCTCTCCACTCTTGAGAGAGCCCTGGGATGCATTTTATGTAAGTTAACAGGGGATCCAAAGGTAGAAAACTGAAGGCAGAGAAAATTAGTAATTCACTAAAACTTTGCTGAAGAGCAGTCTGACAGAAGAGCTCAATGTCTGGCATCGTCACCTGAAGGACAACTTAACAGCGAGGCCAAGAGGCACCTAGTGCTGAGAGCTACGTGATGCTCACGTGGAGGGCAGCACCAGCTGCGCACCCTGCTGCCACGGGGCACAGACACCGAGAAGGATTACCTCCAGCATCAGGATAACAGCACATTGGCTACAGTCCCTTTTACTTCAGGTGTCAGTACTCTACCATTGCCCTACTCAGGCAAAAATGCGGCTAAACGCATCATCACTCTGCCACCCCCACAAAACCCAGCGTATTTAATGCACCAACTTTAGGACTAGTGGTATCCAGTAGGCTTTCTGGTCCTGCCCCCCAAAACCAAGAAGCTACAGAGCAACTTTAAGATTAATATTCCAGTAGTGATTGTTTTTGTTATACTGAAGCCTTTTATTTCGAACAGATGCAAAACACTTAGATGTTAAAAATTTTTGTTTGATAACTGCAAATATTTATGAATGCAGCTGTTCTTGAAGAGGTGGGAGACCTATGCATGTGATCAAAGTCGCTCACAGAAGAGTCTTTGCAAGATCAGGTCTATGCCATATCCCATCCCTCTCCAAAGCAGCAAGGAAGAAAGTCTCTGCATGCTTCTGAGATCAGCATTCATTCTCCAAATTAGTCTGGGTGTTGATTATTAACATATCCATCCGTAACCTGTTTGCAGGATGGAGATCAGCAGCAGACATTATGGTCAAGCCTGGCTGCAGTCTTTGGCCTTGATTTTTCTTCTGGTCATGTCAGATTTGCATGAACCCAGCAGTCCAAAGCTCGACATAGTCTGCTCTTTGCAATGGTCTTGTTGACCTGTGCAAGCTCTCCCACCTGGACCTTAGTTGAGGAACTCCTGAAAGCTGAGTGTACTCTTCATTGCTCCCACTCAGCAGCTTTGCACAGTGGTAAAGTTCGTTCACATGGTTGATCGTTCTGGCACCTCTTTGTGAGCACTAGCTAGGGCTCACAACTATTCATGTATCTGTGTACTGCAAACCGGTTAAAATTGGAACGTCCGGGGAACCAGTCCAAAGAAGCTGGGTGGCCAATGAAGGGGTGGTTTCTGTGACAGTAGGGATTTTTTCATTGGTAAATGGAGCACATGGTGTGAGGCACACACCAGTTATGGACTTTTTACCATCTTGTTTCCAGGTGTTTCTCAGATGGGTGAGTCTGGCTTTTTTTTCCTGTTATTTGGGTTTTATTTATTTATTTACTTTGTCTCATGTAGCCAGTGAACAGCCACAAGTGTCTGATTACCAGAGGTTCAATCACATCCAGTGGGTAAGCATTACAATCAACGCTCTCTGCTCTTCCTCTTGGGTATACTGCACTACGCATTGACTTATCAGGATAAAATACCTCTTGCGTATCTACACATCAGAATCAGGCCAAGGTAGTTTTGCCCAACACAATCTTTCTCTGTCAGTACCATATTTCCTGTCTTGATGTTTCTGTGACAAGATTTTTTTCCTATGTAATATCTTCGTAATCAGATTTACTGGCTTTACCTGATAGAGGCATTTTGCACCTATAGTGAAGAATTTTGAAGAAAGAAAGAAATTCTTTACAAAACCCAAAAGCTGAGAAAGCTGCCCAGGTATATGTCTGATGTGTGCCACGTGTATGCACGTTCTTGTTCATTGTGGTTTTAGATAACTGTGTTCATGATAACAAAAACATAGAAATACCTTGGGAGTAAAAAGGGACTATTTCTCTTCCTTAAGCTTTGATTACGCGTTGACACCCTTAGTGAAACTACAGAAAGGGTCAGCATCCTTTGCTGTCTTTTCCAGTGGCATATTTTGGAATATTTCTCTTTTTACTCACATGCCTCCTCCGTTTTCAGGTGAACACAGTTGTAGCTGCTCTCTTATGCACACCTTTCTTCTGTTTTGTGCTGTGTCATACAGGTACAGATTTCTGACAGCTGCAAAACATGCCTCAGATAATTCACTGAATGCTGGTGGTGTGACAAGCAAAACCCTTGAAAATCTCCACTGTTTTTGAAACTGCATAACAGGAAACCCCCAACGTTGGGTTCATAAAAGACGGCTTTAAAGGACTTAAAGAAAATCATCACTGTGGTTTTGGAGGTCTTAAAAAAAAGATCTCTCTGCTATTATGTTTTTAACAAACAAAGTTTGCATCTCTTTCCAAGTTTATGACCTTGACAACATAAATGGATATAAAACTTCATCAGCGGGGTGATATCTTGTCACAGTTTTTTCTTCAGCAGTCATTTTCCCCTGCAGATATCCTTGTCCCTTGTGCCAGTCTTCCCTGCTTCTTTTTTGCGATATATGAAAACATTGGCTCCAGCTGTTCTGTTGTTTGGAAAAACCTCAACACAGCTGGTGATTATAAGGGGAAATGTTGTCTGATGGGCACAAAAGCACCTGAGGGCTGCCAGCAGCTCCCTGGTCAGTGGGTAGCACTGCTGCTGGCCTGCAGGGAGAGGCCATGTGCTAGTGTCATCTCTGGGTCTCCTCAGGGTTCAGCCCTGGCACAGCGGCACCGACGTCTGTTGCCTTCTCCCAGCTCTGAAACACAAGCTCTTCCTAGCCTCGGTAAGTCACTTCACTCTTCTGTTCAGTTTTGCCCATGTGTAAAACAGGGGTGAGGTCAGTCTGTTGGTGCTGTGTGCTGTTCAGCAGTCAACGGGTTATGTACAAAACTTCCTGAGAAAGGCAGCTTGTTATTATGGACCTTCTTTTTCAGTGTTGGGAAGAAAAAGTAATGTGTAAATGCAGCCTTTCCTCCGAGCTGACATCACAGCGAGCACTGTTATGGTGGTTTCTGACTTGGCATATTGTTTCTCTTTCCTGGACTAATCTCAAAAACAGAAAAAGGTTTCTGATAAGGCCAGTTATGGTATTGGATATCTTTGTGATTACAGGAGCATGAACTGTTGCATGCACTCCTGTACCTCCCAAATAACTCTACTGCAAAGGAAGTTTCTCATTTTATTCTCGCATAATAAACCTTTTATAGCCATTCCCATAGTGTTAATATTCATCAGGGAAGGACATTGGCTAGATAGAGAGTCAGTAACAGTATCTACAGAAGGATTATATAAGTAGTCATGCGAAGCAGAAGGGTTGTCTCTTGGAGTTGGAGAACTGTGTGTCCCCCATAAGTGTCCCCTGAATTTGTGCAGAAAGGCCATCCCTGAATGGTGGGGATGTTGATGGTGGTTCTTGTGCACCAAATGAACTCAAGCATGGACTCTCTGTCACTCACCCACAGCTCTCAGGTGGTCATTACCTTTCCTGCTGTTGATCCACATGTGTTTGGACCTGCTGACTTGGAGGGGAAGGGTTTGCGTGTGGATGTTGCTTGCCAAGGAGCCAGCTTGCAGCATGCTCTGACACTGCAAACAACTCCTCTCTCTGAATGTTTTCTGCAAGAGTAACTCAGATAATAAAGCCTTAAAAGCAAATGGGGTGGAGGGGGAAACAAACTCAAACCAAACTTTAAAATGCTAGCTAGGGCTATTCCCAACCTCCGTCAGCAACGCTTAAGTGAGCTGGGACTTCTCTGACAGCAGAAGTCATAGGTGGAAAAATTTCACAAAAAAAAAAAAAAAAAAAGCAAGCATATGCACAGCAGGCCTCTTAAACAGCACTGCCAGAAGACAATTTTTAAAGGTCAGAATTATTATAGGACATTAATTAACAATCAGATAATGCTCAAACTGTCTTAGCAAATTTAGACACAGTGTCAGGCCACATGCTGCAGAGGGTGCAGCCACCTGAAAAGAATTTGGACACTTTAACAGAAAATATGCCTTGCTCAGAACAGAGCTAAAAGAACATAATGAGAAAACAATATGACTTTCCTAAAGTAATTAGAAGGTGGTAGCAAGAGTAAATAAGCTTTTTCAGAACAAAGTACTAGTGAACCATATGAGAGCAAATAAACCGTGAGTCAGGTTTTCTGCAAGTGCAAGAAAGAGAAGGCAGATAGTCCTGTCTTTTAACAGCAGTACTTGAGATGGTAGCAAAAAGCAAGAGCATCTTTGCAAAGAGAGGAAATTACAGAACAGATTGAATATACTTAACAATTGCTGATCTGAAATGTACCAAAAACATCAAAAGTCTTTCCACTGGCATCAGTGAGGTCTTCATTTGGCCCCTAGAGAGCTCAGGCAGGTTACATAGATTTCAGGGACGGTAGATGACAATGCATTTCTAGGAGAAGTGAGTAAAAAACAATTCTGAAATGTTATATTTATTTTTGTCTTACTCTTAAATTTAAAGTAGATCAAGGCGGGACATGTATCTTTTGCAATTCGAAAGTTGTTTTACCACTTTTTTCTGATAATGTGACATTGACTAAAGAAGTATTTAGTAACTGATTTGGGGGAGATACCTGCTTATCTGGTAATTCTATGCATATTTTAACCAGACAATAGCTGTTAGAGGAGAGTGATAACCAAGTTCTAAGTTTTCTTCCTTTTTATGGGAGGCTGAACTGCAGAACTGAAACTGAAATTTGAAGATGTTTATATTTAGGGACTTGGCTTCATTCGTTGTAGATAGAGTATTTCTGAAACTTGGAATAGCATTTGGCTTCCATTTCTAGCCTTTCAGCTTGCAAAAGTGCACAATGCAGGGTAGGTGTGTGGATGTCTCTCTACTCAATGTGTATATATATATATATATATATGGGCTTTAAAGGCTTTGTATATAATACATACATATGTAAAGATGTATATATGTATTTCCTTAGTAGTGTTTGCCAAGAAATACTTTTAGTACTGCAACATCATCTAAAACTACGTTACAGGTTGATGTGAAAACTGTAGCTAATTTGTCTTCTGAACTGCAAGAAGAAAATTCTAGTTAACGTTTTACCATGAATACAGTGATAAAGAGTATAAAAAGAGTTGGAAAGAGGGTACATCTTCAAAACATGGAACAGTGAGTTCGACGTTAACTGTGTCTAATATTTTTCCATTACGAGTTTCCACTGAATTGGCTCAACAGCCTGAGATGAAAACAACTGAAGATTTCTAATTTTTTTTTTTCTTTTTGATGGGGATGTGTAGATTGAGGTGAGAACTCTCCAAAGATTATCTGCCGAGTGCCAGCTTTTAATGAATCCCATTTGTTTTCTTGATTAAGTCTGCTATTACCCCTGTTTAGTCTTGTCACGAGCCCATTAGCTGGAATTTTCATATCATGGTTTAGAAGAGAAATTAGCCTAGAAGAGCAGCACTCATCATCAGTCAATTTTCAGTGTATTTAATATAGTTTACAATTTATGAATTCAGGAACCTGTAGCCTCATACATATATATATATATATATATATATATATATATATAAAAAAGCTAAACAACTGTTCTTTGTCATGAATAGGCCAATAAGGGTTGCATTCAAATATCAGTTTGTGGTGATAACGTTGTATATCGCTAATGTACTTTCAGCTACAAGGTTTCTTTGGTGAACTTGCATCTGACAGGCTATGTCAGGTTCTATGATTTGTGAGACAGAGGCTTCTTTAGGAAGAAGTGACTCTCAAAAGGCTTAACCTGTTATTTTCAAAAGATAAGCATCCAGAGGCTTATCAAGCCTTGTGGTCACAAAGTACTCAAGAGGTTTTGAAGTGCTTAAAAGCCATGTGATGGGTACAGTGTAAAATGTACACAGCTGCAGCAGGGTTTTTAGATTCTTAACTTCCTTGAAAATGCTGTGAGAATAGCCCTTTAGGAGATTTAAATATCTCCATCCCTTTTCAGATTCTCTAAATGAAAGAGTGGAGTAGGGTGAAATGTACTTTTTAAATGACATTTTTCAAATTTCAAGAGATGCCATTTCAGCCTCTCCTGGAAGTGAGGACTTGGACAGTGGAATTTGCAGAGCTGCCATAGAAGTATTTCATCAGTGAAAAGACCCAGAGAGGACCGTGGCCGAATCACGGGGTCATGCCCTGGCATTATTCTGTAATGGGAAACATTACAGACTGTTTAATATCTTCATCAGTGAAACAGACAGTGGGATTGAGTGCACCCTCAGCAAGTTTGCAGATGACACCAAGCTGAGTGGTAAGGTTGACACACCTGAGGGATGGGATGCCATCCAGAGGGACCTGGACAAGCTTGAGAACTGGGGCTGTGTGAACCTCATGAGGTTCAACAAGGCCAAGTGCAAGGTCCTGCACCTGGGTGGGGGCAATCCCTGGTATCAATACAGGCTGGGGGATGAAGGGATTGAGAGCAGCCCTGCAGAGAAGGACTTGGGGGTACTGGTGAACGAAAAACTGGATATGAGCTGGCAATGTGCACTCACAGCCCAGAAAGCCAACTGTATCCTGGGCTGCATCAAAAGAAGCGTGGCCAGCAGGTCGAGGGAGGTGATTCTGCCCCTCTACTCCACTCTGGTGAGATCCCCCCTGGAGTACTGCATCCAGCTCTGAAGTCCTCAACACAGGAAAGACATGGACCTGTTGGAGCAGGTCCAGAGGAGGGCCACAAAAATGATCAGAGACCTGGAACACCTCTCCTATGAAAAAAGGCTGAGACAGCTGGGGTTGTTCAGCCAGGAGAAGAGAAGGCTCCGGGGAGACCTTATTGCAGCCTTTCAACACTCAAAGGGTCCTTATAAGAAAGATGGGGACACACTTTTTAGTAGGGCCTGTTGTGATAGGACAAGGGGTAATGGTTTTAAACTAAAAGAGGGTAGATTTAGACTAGATATAAGGAAGAAATTTTTTATGATGAGGGTGGTGAAATACTGGAACAGGTTGTGCAGAGAGGTGGTAGATGCCCCGTCCCTGGAAACGTTCGAGGTCAGGTTGGACAGGGCTCTGAGCAACCTGATCTGGTTGAAGATGTCTATGTTCACTGCAGGGGGGTTGGACTAGATGACCTTTAAAAGTCCCTTCCAACCCAAACTGTTCTATGATTCTATGACTTTGCCAGGTACTTGGAAGCAAACATTGCAAATACTTGGACATTATGCCATTACTTAATATTATCCATTCAATACTCTCTTTCTCTTTTCTTGTTTTCTTTGTGCCACTCTGAATGACTAGGCTGGCCTGCTGGCGTTTCCCTTTTTCCTTCTGCTTTTCCTTTTTTCTACCTCCTTTTCTGTAAGTCCTGAAAGAGAGAGGGACCTTGATCACTCTCTTCTCTTCACTTAGAGCTCCCACATCATTTTCTATTTGAAGAACAGTGTGAGAAATATCCTGTAATCAAAGCAAAAACAACTCCAATCATATCGCTGTTCCACAGGAGCATCCAAAGGTGCCTGGAAGAATTTGCTGCATTTCTGGGCCCAGAGGCTCTTACGGAGAACACCAGTTGGTAATCACAGCTTTTTCTTTAAAGCATCTGAATTACTGAAGGAAAATCCTTTCCCATGTCCTTACCAGGGCTGGATCAAAACACAAGGACCCATTTCATAACTAACCAAGTCTAAAAATTCAGCTCCCTTCTTAATTCCTTGGCTGGATGGAAAATAAACATCTTTATAAAACTGGTAAATGACCATGACTACCTCCCCAAAGAATCCTCTCTTAAGAATAATTCAGATGGTGTAAGAGAAATGTACCTCTCACAAAAAGCAGCTTTTCCAAAACCCTGTCGTTTCCCTGCACAATATTCTCCCTAGCTACAAGATTCTCTTCCTGCAATAGATGTATTATAACCCTTCCAGTCTGTTCTGCTTTACATACTCAACACATGAATCTCTAACAAGGTTAGGGGTGAGTAACAATTTAAATCTACTTTCAAATACACCTGAAAAAACTATTATAGATGCAACCTTGAACTTTAATTGTATAAAGACAGCTACTTTCTTAGCGTTCATACAAGTGATGGAGTTACTTGCTTGTAAGTCTGCCTGGACTTTCTGGCTGTATTGCAACTATTTATTCTGCCTCTAGACTTTGAAAAAAAGAAATGCATAAGTTTACACACTATAACACTACAACATCTATTGAAACATGTAATGATGAAGGTTGTTAATGTATTTGAGTTGGAGAAGTCAACCTGGTTAATTATATGTTATTCTTCCTGCTATTTTAGTAGACTACACAAGAGGTTGCTGAAATCCAGCATTTGTTTTCAGATGTGCATTCATGCTTTTTAAGGAAAAGATTGTGAAGAGACAGAGAACACTTTGAAATGATGTTGGTCAAAGATTTTCCAGCATTGGCACAAACTAAGGAAATAAGGGGAAGCTCAAAGGATCCATGAAAGGTAAACAAATAGTCTCTCTTTAAGGCTGGTTTGTAGTAGGTACTGGAAAAATCTGAAAGTATTTCTGTGGTCTCATAGTTTCAAAGCTTTCTGGTACTTCTGATCAAAAAAAACAGCACCACAAAAAAAAAGTAACAAAAAACCCCAACCAAAACCCACAAACCGAAGTCAGTGTATTTGGCTTGAACACCTATGGTCTGAAAGCTTTCTTCACACAAACAATACCTCTCCTGTGGCCGTAGGCATGGTCTTGATGGGAAGGATCAGTTTTAGAACTGAAAGTTTGTGCTTCACACCTGAGAAGTTTCCATTAAACTTTACAGTCAGGGTAGCTGTAGCAAAGGTGTTAACATCCTTATGGTGGTGGAAATGAGGCCACTGCTAATTCAATGCAAACAGCTTACAAAAAGATCTCAGCCACTGGTAGCAACTACGGATCTGCTCAGCCCTGGAGTAGCCGTGTAAGAGACCAAGTGAGATTTTCTTTGTTGTTTTGTTTTGTTTAAATAAGAATATATTTATCAAGCTCATTAATTTTCATTAAATCAAGGATAATGTTGTATGAGGGGGTCTGCCCCTCGCTAGTCCTTTTGTTCCCAGAGCTACAAGATAGAAAGGAGAGCCCCGTAATCCTTCTAGCACTGCCTGGAATATCACTTGAGCCTCCAAGACACAAAGCGATGCTCTGAGCCACTGATGCCTCTGTGGGAGCATGTTTGCTCTCTGTTAGTTGAAATTTTTAAAGAAATTTGAAGACTTTACAGTTTGATACTAACTCTCATTTTTGGCCAAGATACCCTAACTAAAACTGATTAGAACACACAGAATAGCACTTGGAAAAAGAAAGTTGGATTCAGAGCTACACTGAAAGCTTGTGGTCCTTAGGCAGAGATTTGATGTCTCTGTATTTCCTCTTCATTCAGAAAATGAGACACAAATTTTAAAAATGAGACACATTTTAGAAGATTATTATCTAATTTGATAATTCAGCTAATGAAATGCAGCTAAGTGAATATAGCACATGATATTAATTAGCAGTAAAATGTATGTCGTTTTTGTGATACATATCAACAACATTGGTGAAGAGATGTCAGCAGGAGCACTGTGGTGTTAGCACTGGGAATACTGTGTAATGTTGCATGCATCAATCCTGAATAATATTGACTTATGCTAACTCCTAAATCAGCTCAACCCCTTCCTCTTACCCAAAGCCTTCCCATCTGGAAAAGAGATTCTTTTCTAGGAGGAATGTAATGAGACAGTCCTCATGGTATGGGCTTTTGACTGATTAAACAGTCATATGCCAAGTCCCTTTATGGTGCTACAGAAGGAAGAAAAATTAATAAGTAAATTACAATTAATATACTACATTGAATAATAAATAGTGTAGCTTTTCAGCTATACTAGTAAGCTACTAGAAACTTCTAAAAATGCAAAGAAACATTTTACTTCCTTAAATGTTTTTTCTTTTGAGCTGTATTGAGCAATTATGCCTCTTCAGGGGTGGTTAATTTTATGAGCAGAATATTAATAATTTATAAGTGTGTTAAAGGTATTGATCATACAAAAGTAGGAGCATTATGCTTGAATTCCTTCTATAATCCATTAAAAAGGGAGTCAATTGCTTCAGTTTCATATTAAAATATGAGGTTAGCAGACTGTAGTTTAAAACATATGTAACGTTGTTTTTCTGTTTAAACTGCAGTCATCCATCGTTGATCTGGTGGTAACACAGAATCACAGAATGTTAGGGATTGGAAGGGACCTCGAAAGATCATCTAGTCCAATCCCCCTGCCAGAGCAGGATTACCTAGATCATATCACACAGGAACGCGTCCAGGCGGGTTTTGAATGTCTCCAGAGAAGGAGACTCCACAACCTCTCTGGGCAGCCTGTTCCAGTGTTCAGTCACCCTCACCGT
Organism: Nyctibius grandis; assembly: GCF_013368605.1. NCBI lineage: Eukaryota > Metazoa > Chordata > Aves > Nyctibiiformes > Nyctibiidae > Nyctibius > Nyctibius grandis. The sequence goes on along the minus strand of NC_090665.1, from coordinate 30,076,452 downwards.
AAAGAAGTTTTTCCTCATACTTATGTGGAACCTCCTGTGTTCCAGCTTGCACCCATTGCCCCTTGTCCTGTCAAGGGATGTCACTGAGAAGAGCCTGGCTCCATCCTCATGACACTTGCCCTTTACATATTTATAAACATTAATGAGGTCACCCCTCAGTCTCCTCTTCTCCAAGCTAAAGAGACCCAGCTCCCTCAGCCTCTCCTCATAAGGGAGATGTTCCACTCCCTTAATCATCTTCGTGGCTCTGCGCTGGACTCTCTCTAGCAGTTCCCTGTCCTTCTTGAACTGAGGGGCCCAGAACTGGACACAATACTCCAGATGTGGCCTCACCAGTGCAGAGTAGAGGGGGAGGAGAACCTCTCTCGACCTGCTGACCACACCCCTTCTAATACACCCCAGGATGCCATTGGCCTTCTTGGCCACAAGGGCACACTGCTGGCTCATGGTCCACTAGGACCCCCAGGTCCCTTTCCCCTACACTGCTCTCCAACAGGTCTGTCCCCAACTTGTACTCATACATGGGATTGTTCTTGCCCAGATGCAGGACTCTACACTTGCCCTTGTTATATTTCATTAAATTTCTCCCCGCCCAACTCTCCAGCCTGTCTAGGTCCCTCTGAATGGCTGCGCAGCCTTCTGGTGTGTCAGCCACTCCTCCCAGTTTGGTGTCATCAGTGAACTTGCTGACAGCGCACTCTAATCCCTCATCCAAGTCATTAATGAATATATTGAATAGTACTGGTCCCAGTACCGACCCTTGAGGGACACCGCTAGACACAGGCCTCCAACTGGACTCTGTCCCATTGACCACCACTCTCTGGCTTCTTTCCTTCAGCCAGTTCACAATCCATCTCACTATCCGATCATCCAGACCACACTTCCTCAGTTTAGCTGCAAGGATGCTGTGGGAGACCGTGTCAAACGCTTTACTGAAATTGAGATAGACCACATCCACAGCTTTACCATCATCTATCCACCGGGTTATCTCCTCATAAAAGGCTATCAAGTTGGTTAAGCATGACTTCCCCTTGGTGAAGCCATGCTGAGTGCCCCTAATGATCCCCCTATCCTTGATGTGCCTAGAGACAGCACCAAGGACAAGTTGTTCCATCACCTTTCCGGGGATGGAGGTGAGGCTGACCGGTCTATAGTTACCCGGGTCCTCCTTCTTGCCCTTTTTGAAGACTGGAGTGACATTCACTTTCCTCCAGTCCTCAGGCACCTCTCCCGTTGCCCACGACTTAGCAAAGATGATGGAGAGTGGCCTAGCAATGACTTCTGCCAGCTCCCTCAACATACAAGATTTTGCTGGGACTCAGCTGCAAGTGTTCAAACCAGAGACTTTCTCCTTCTCCCAGTGTCACCCCCCTGCTCCCATCCTGCTTGCGCGGCTGGTCTGCATGCGCGCTCTCCCCTCCGGGCATGGCTCTGCTGAGATCCTCTGGGAACCTTAGGGGCTGATTTCAGTAGCTGTGGCAGTAGGTCTCCATTTCTTCTGTTTGTGACCCCATTTCTGGGCTTGGACATGACACTAGGAGGTCAACAGACTCTATGTAAATTCTCCTGGGGAAATGGTGGGGATGTCTGCTGTGGGACCAAAGCTATAACTTGTCTTGTTGTTTTTTTCCAGCCCTGACCATTTTCTCATGTTTGAGCACAAGGTCCATAAACATTGTATTTATGCAAGTTGAGTACTTGCAGCAAAGTTTGTAAGGCTTGTATAGATCCAGGAATCTACTCACATATGACTTTTTGCTAAGTCAGGGGACTTAGTGTTTTCTTGACTCTGAATTTCTCCCCCATTTTATCATGGTTGCAGAAATAAAGCTTTACCTCTCACGCTCGGGACTGTAAAACTCACTGATGTTTGTGACAGGAAGGGATATTGGTGGTGAAACCAATCAGTGCAATACCTATTCTTCTATTCCTGTTATAATGCAGAAGGAAGAATGATATAAACCAGAGGAAATAAATAATTGGTGAATAATTTTATTAATCAGATTCCTTCTGGACCACCAATCTCATTATTTGTTTATCAGCCAGGCTTCCACTAAATCTATTCACAATTAAAAAAAAATTACTAAGTGAACAGTATTGAACTGATCCTTAATTAGGGCAGCTGAGATGTCTTGTATAATTAACCGGGCTTTGTTCATAATTATTTCCTGATAGTTGGAATTGTTTTCCACGAGTAATGGAGCAATAGTAATGGTAACACTAAGAAATCTTTGATTTTTCAGAGTATAATAATGGTCAGGCTTACTGTGCTTGAGTTGTGTAAGACCTATTTGTTCCCACTGACAGCTAAAAGTAATCACATCAATTTGGCTGGACCACACAGGAAAGTTTTGCAAAATCAGTTCTCTTAGTGTAGAAATAAGTATGCTCCCAAATCTTTAAAATGTGGCTCTTCTAATTTGTGCTCTGACCAGCCTGAGGGTACTCCTCCAGCAGTCACATGTGAATCTTGGCACATCAGTAAGAGTTTCCTTTATCAGAGGACAAGAGCTTAAAGCTAGTGCCCATGCATGGCCACACCAGGTCTTGTTCAGTGAAATAACTGAAATCAGCTACTGCTCATAAACAACAGGGTGAAAGAGCTGCAACTCGGCAAAGATCTTCTGAGACCTCCAAAAAGTGAGGCCTCTGCCGCTATGCTCCCCCCATGGTGCTTCCAGAGTTGCAGCCCCATGGCTGGGGGATGAGGTTCTCCAGGAGGTGTGCTCCACACCCATGGTCATGCCATGCATCGCACCTAGCACCACACACCCAGCCTCCAGCGGACTCAGCACTCTGCTTGGAGTTATGGTAGGGAGCACATGTTGGTTGGTAGCTCTAGAAACCTGCCCCGATTTCTTAATTTTAGTAAGACCTCACTGATGTAAGTGATCATTTGAGAGAAGCTGATAGAGATGTGGACAGTAATGCTGGCAACAGGGCAAATGGGTTTTATTTGCAGGTTATCACTGCTCCTTCCTTTCTCTCTTCTGATGCTGGCTTAGGGCACAGCTTCAGAAAGCCACAGGAGTGCTCTACAGGGTATTTCTCACTCTGGACTACACCCAGCCCTCCATGGGGAAGTTGCAGCAGACTCTAATGTGTGGGCCTCTTGGAAGGAGGTGTTTGCTAGACCATTGGCTCTGATTTCAAGAGAACTAGTATCTGCTCTAATCTAGGAAAACAGTAGTCATGTTACAACCCGAGGTTGTTTGGGATTCATTATGAAGCTGTGTGAAAGGGCATGTGGGTTAAACAGGTTCACTGCTAATTAATACCTTTACTGCTAACGAAGTAGCTCCTTGCTCCTGGGGTTAGGCAGAGTGTGAGAAGAAAAACAAGCAGGGAGCTCTCTGCAGGCTCTTTCAGGACAGAAGCAGCAAATGAGTATGTATAAAGTTTAGGGAGATGAGCACCAGCACCAGGTGTAACTCGCAGCCACCCGACAGCAGACAAGTATCTGACTCTCAACAGCACCAAGGCAGCGGGGCTGAACTTGCATGATCAAAATCAGGGTTTGTTTCTAAAACTCCAAAGTTCAGAAAAACAACAGGGTTGTTTTGTTTTTTTGGGTTTTTTTTAATAATTTTCTGTGAGATTTGTTTAATAGTCATCCCTGGAGAGATCTTGAACCACACTGCATTGCATTCAGGATAGAAAGTGTAGAATGAAAGTTATGAGAATAGTTCAGCTGCGTCTGCTCTCTGCCTGGCAGAGACTCCTCTAATCTGCTCATTTTTAAAGATTCTGGTGAATTTGTCTCATTGCTTTTGGATCACCTTGTTGCCAACAGTGAAGCCAAAGTCCATAAGCAGTAGAAACCTTTCAAGGTGTCAGGATGATGTGAACAATGTGACTTCTTACTCCCAGAGAGTAGAAATTGTGGTGGGTTCCCTGATAATCATTCCCCGTTTTGTCCTGTTCATGAATCAACTGATCCATTACCTATGCGTTTTATGTTATTAACTAACGTCTAATTATTTTTTTCACTGTTGAATTTCTTGCAGCTCTCTTTAAAGTTTAGTCAGTAAGAAGATTAAAACATAAATGCCATTAAATATGCTTTAAATATCAGACCTATTGAAATATTTCCACATTCTCTATCCTCTTAAAAAATAATCTCCATTCAAAACAGAGACGAAATGTCATCTGCATGAGTGTCTTCTGAGTTTAAGATTGGATTATACAGGGAATTATGTAGAGTAGTTTGAAAATCTGATAATTAAAAAATAAAAAACTTTGGACTCTTTTATTTATGACATTTTAAACCCCTATAACATTTGGGGGTGTTTTCAGTGTTGTACATGTGCTGTTAACCTCACGTGTAAAATTTTCCTGAGTAACTACATGTGAATTAAAAGTTGTAGAACCTGAATTCAGATTCAGTCAAGCCGGATTTGCTGGGATTTGAAGGTGATTCCTGGATCTGCATGAGGTTAAAGTGGGGGTGCAGGCAGGTCAGCACATTGCTGTCAGCCACCTCATGTGGGAAATTCTCCTGTTCCATAGGGAAGTCAGGGAGAGTAGCCAGAGATTAATGCTAGCTAATGAATGTCCTCCTGAACCATCCTGTGTGTGAATCCCACAATATCCCGAAATAGAATACCTCAATGTTTCAGTGCCCATTTATTAATGAGTACAGTGAGTCCTGGGAGTTCCTCTGGAAAGGGCCAAATAAAGTCCCATTACAGACATTCCAGTTTGCACATTTAAGTGTAGCTGAAAAAATACTTGCTGAGGGTCAGGACAGGGCTTCTTGGCTGCCCCAAGCCCTGCATCCCGTGTTCAGCATGGGATGCCAAAGCAGCTGTAGGATGTCCAGGGCAATCCCAAATGCTTTACCCACAGCAGGGAAACAAAGGGGTCCTCACATCAGTCTGACGTGCCAAGGAACAGGGCTCGTTTCCAGGAAGAGCAGACAGGATTTCTCTCCAAGGTTGATGGATATTCTGCTTTGCGGGGCAGAGTGTAAAACCTTCCCACCAGCTTGGCTTTCTGCATCAATGGGTGCACAGCACAGGCTTTGGCAAAATGTCACAAGGAGAGTACTGCGATTGACCCTGGAGCTTTGGGATGGGCTTGCCATCTATCTCTTCCCAGCATGAAGAAAAGCCATACTATCTCTGTCTCTGCGGTGAACTCCGCAGTCGGTGCTCGTGGGGGCTGCTATCGCATGACTCCCCGTGTCTTCCCCTCCCCAGCAGCCGAACTGGAAGATGTGTCTGTTTATGTATTTATGTCCTGATAAATATTGACCAGGGAATTTATCAAAAGTATGCAATGAATCTGTGAGCTAGTGGGAAATGTTAAAGCAAACATGTTTAGGACAGAGGCTTTCAAAACAGGCCAGGAAAATTCTTATTCCAGCAAGAGGTGACACGTGCCTATTCTTTCTTCAGCTGGCTAAGCAACAGAGGGAGTGTTTCCTACTAAACAGCCTCATTAGCATAAGAATAACTACAGGGTAAATTTTCAAGCTCATTCCAAGTGAATTCGGGGGGGGGGGGGGGGAAATATTCTTTTAATATGCGCAACTCATGCAAACAATGATATGAAACTAATTCATTTCATCATATTATCACCATATCATATTAACTTAAAAGAAATAATAATGCAACATGGAAATGTTTGCATATTAGAGAGAACTCTCATTGTACCCTATTAGCACCATATCGTATTAGTATTGCATTAGGCTATTATGCTCCACTGCTAAAATGATGAAATCCCACTGTGAAAACTGATATTGAATTCTTGTAATGTTTCAGAACCATTTTTAGCACTGCATATAAATAATTCATGGGAGCAGATCTAATGAATTGATGAAACCCCTCCCCCCCCCCCATCCCTTGACATTGTGAGAGTATTTATGAATGTAAAGTCATGAACAGGATATTTTTTTTTTTTTTTTTTTTAAATGGAGATGGGCTGGGACTGAAATATCTGGCTTATCACCAGACCCAGCTTGCCTGTGTCACACAGAGCATCGGGTTGGGTGCCCACATTTCTCTGTTAACATGGCAAAGGCAGTGTCTAAGAAGTGGCCTGTCCCAGGTCAGGGGTGCAGAGCTCACCTTTCCAAACATGCTGACCTGGGGAGCCCTCCACGATGTACTGAGATGCCTGAGCGGGGAGACCCTGCCAGGCACAGGGTCACTGCACTAGTGCTGCTCTGGTCCGTCTGCATCCGCTTTCTGAGTTGTTAAGATCTGAGGCTAACAGCAAATTGTTAATGAGAAAATATGTATCTAAGTCGAAGGCTTTTATGGAAATAGCCTTTCACTTACACAGCATTTGGGTACTACAGTGTGACTGTAATGGTGGTTATTAACGTATGCTGTGCTGAACTCTGTTTTATATGGAGGTATTGCTGGCAAACCGGATCCCAGCGACTGTTTAGGAAAGCAGAGGGCTGTATGATGAACTAGTGAGATTTAACTCAGCCTTTAAGGGCCCCATGAGGAACAGCTGAGGCAGACAGCTTCACCCACCCCTGTGCCCAGGAAAAGAGGGAGCAGCTGTGCTGGCATAGGGAGCAGGTGACCTGTGTGCTGCTGTCTGAGTTACTGTCACCTTGTTCCTTTCTTGCTGCTCTCCAGTATCTCTTGGTTTATGCTTCAGCTCTCTCCTGTCTCTCCTCTGGCAGCCTGCTTTCGTGTCCGATCCCACGCAGCACTGGGAACCCTCCATCCAAACCACACTGCTGCACAAGCTATAGGAGAAACGGTAACACAGGACCCCTGCACAAATCCCTTAGCTTCCTTTTCACCGAGGTGTAAATTCAGAGGAGGAGATGCACGGAGAGCAAACCTGGATTACTGTTCCTTTTGCTTTCCAAGAGGATGTGAGGATGCTGGCATGCTGTGTACTCTGCTGCCAGGCTCAGAGAGAGGAGCCCTTCTGAGCCCGTGGATGTCATGTCTTGAAAGTTTATTGCGCTCTTCAGGCTTGTCCTTTCTTTAGTAGTCTGGGATGCATCTGCTGTGCTTGCAGTGGGAAACATAAATCAGGCAGGGGGAATGACTCTGATTTCAGTGCAAGAGGCAGTGATGTGGGGGAAGTTTTTCTAAAGGTCAGCAGGAGTCACGCACTCTCAATACGTTCCCCTAGTCTAGAGATTTCAAGGAAAAAAATTCAACAGCGAGCTATGGGATGTTTTTGGTTTTGCAGGATACAAGGTCAGTGCGTTATGACCTTGTTCTGAGCAGAGAAGGAGCTGATGCGGTGCGACATCCCAGGGACAGCATTATGCTGAGCAGGAGTAGGTGAAGAAATATGAAACGTAGGGTATCTTGTGACTCTTTATAGACACGCTATACACATGGCTGTCTTCAAGACTGGGTTGAGAAATGGATCCATTCAAGAGAAGTTTGATAGTGGGGGAGTGTTTGTTTTCTCTCTGCTATTTCTTTTCCCCATGCAGAGTTTTGTTTTTCCATCCTTTTCTCCAGAAAATACTGCTGTAATCTCTGTAATCGTTGCAGAGATGCTGCAAGAGCTCTGCTTAGCTCCCATTTTTTGTGTCCAAAACTTGAAAAATTAGCAGTGCTTGGAGTTTATCCCAGCTGGTTCAGCTACTTCTGGTTTTCACTGGTGGTATTAAATTACACATATGTTGCTAGTGAAAATAATTTCAGTTCTTCCTTTAGTCAGTATATAAAGTGTATAAATAACATGTTAGAGAGCATTTTTTTGTGCAGTATTTTTCAGCTAAGTTGAATACCAGAATTCACATTTATTTGTAAGGCAGGTAGAGGAGGATTTTCCTCTGTGAGCTGCAGAGTTGCAGAGATGGTTGAGCATTCACCTAATTCGTGCTAAAAGTAATGGATTTTTTTTTCATGTTAGTGTATGAACCACAACAGTAGCACAAGCCATCTCTACACCAGCAAATAAAAACATGTGCTTATTTCACCAGAATATTTATATATATAGAGAGAGATAGGAAATGGACCCTAAGTTAACTAACCAGTCAGTAAACTGTTTTTGCGCTGTGCTGCCAAAGTGTTATTTAAAATAACTTCCAGCAGGTTGTTGTGGTTTACTGGATTTGTTTATGTGGATCAGTATGGCCTAATTTTTCCTGCGGAAACTCTTCTCCAATTATAACTGTGAATCATTTTAGGTGAATGTGACAATTCATGAATTGTTCCATAGCTATAAATATTGAACATTTAGAAAATACACCTTAACCTCCAAACATTTACTGCTGTAATTACCACCGAATATCATGGTAAGCTGGGAACATCTGTTGCTAGTGAAGAATGCTGTATTTTATTGGAAATGTGAGTGAGAACATGGCTGAGATGCTCACTGTGCCCGGGGAGGACTTTGGCAGAGACAAGATGAAGCAATGGAAAGCTGTGCTCCTGCACACATAGGTGCGGGGACGGGGTCGCACTCGGTGCCGGTGGTTCCTGGGTGCGGGGCACAAACTGACCCCCAGGGACACAGCCCAGGCTGTGGTTTGCAGCCGCTGCCATTGGGGCTTGCTCTGAGCGCTGCGTGGGCTACGTCCCCCCGCTGTCCTCCCACCTGTCCTTGCTGGTGGCACCTGCCAGGCTGCAGAAGGGTGAGCTCCCAATGCTGGAGAGATGCGATGTCCTCCGACCATGAGGCAAACTGCCTCCTGCGAGCTGTTTGCCAGTCAACAGGTGCAGCATATCCTAACTTTAAGAAATGCATTTTATGTTATTAACTAAAAATTACCATATGCTTTATTAAAATTCTGGCAGTTTCAGTGAGATATCTAATAGGAAATATTATCGCAGATTGGACTGTTTCAGTGCTGGAATTATTTTTGACATTCATGAACAGCTCTTCCAATGGCATATTTGATCTCCCACAGAGATTGGTATTCAAACAGCTTACTGTTTTCTGGGCACAAGTGTTCATGTCTATTTGCCACTCTAAAAACATTCTTTAATCATGAGTTTGGAGCTTAGATTTTGGTTCTGTTCCCCGTGAATGAATACGACTGGTGCGATTCTGCTTTTGCACTTCCTTGAATTTATCTGCTGTGGGGACAGGAATGGCTGCAGTGTGAGTTAGCAGCTCCAAAATGTGTTTAGTTATTTCAGCATTTCCACAGCTCTATGCTTTCTACTACCGCCCATAACCAAGGACTGCAGATCTCCTCCCTGCTGCTGCAAGTTTTGGTCCCACTGCAGGTGAAGGATACACTCTGCATGGCACATTGCAATAGGGTACCAGGAATAGCCTTGTGGGACTGTGAAAGAGCCCTCAGGGTTAGATTTCCAGATTTCCCTTTTTTTCAGGTAGCCTGAATCTCTGTACACTGCACTGAGGTATGGACATACTCCAGCGATAACAGAGTTGTATTGCTCTAGGAAAAATTCTTCTTGTGTGCGCTGTATTCCTTTATCTTGCCAGGAATCACTGGGAGACCGGGGCAGGGGCCAATGTCCCAGACTGTTCCCCTGGATATCTGTCCAACCCTTTTTCTTCCTTACCTCAGATACATCTCTCCTATACATCTCCTATAGCCTTTGTTTTCTGCTCATTCATGTTTCTGATGCCAAAAATCTAAAGCCAGACCCCCAGTAGTATTGACCTCCTTGTGCCTGTCTCTCTTTCTAAGTAGCAAGGGGAATAATTTCTATCAGAATGACAAAGTACACAGGTTGAAGATGTCCGTAGCCCTGTGTGAACTAGATTGCAAACAGCTCAACTCCTTAAAAATTTGGTTGGGTTTGCTGTGGTGAATACAGCAAACTCTTCTTGTTTTCCAAAGCATCTCTCAAACGTGTGCACTCAGCCACGGGGACAGGCCTCAACCTGAGCTCTCAAGCTGGGACTGTGAGCTGAGGTCCCCAGCAGCTGGAGGAGCCTGGATCCAGTGTGCTATCAGTGCTTCTGTCCGTCTGTCCAAGGCGTGGCAGGAGGGAGGTGGTGTAGTGATGAGGAGGGGAGCCAGCCTCTCTTCCCAGCACCCAGCAGGACTTTGGTGGTGAGCCCCGCAACCGTGCATGGACAGAAGTAGTGCAGAAGTGCTCTGAGGGGTAAAAACAGGGTGAGTCTGCAGAAGCTGTCTTTGGTTTTTCGCAACCAAAAGCCACCATGTTAAGAGGCTCCAGGAATCTGAGCAGTTCCTCAGAGCATTTAGTTTAGATGAGGACGAGTCATCAGCATCATCTATTTTTTGTGTTAAGTATTACAAGTGTTCATCTGATGAAATGCTAAATGAGCTGTGCCATGTCGCCGCTGGAAAGATTTCACTATATGGAATAAGTGCTGGGTGCTCATTTACTGCACACAAAAATGCGAAATTTGTCAGAATGGTGACTCTCTTCAGCAGCTCTAATACTTGAAAGGAACACCAAGATTGGTGCAGTGATAGGGCACAAGCATAAATGTGTGAACTGGTAATGAATGGAAAGACTATCCTGGGGAAAGGGAAGGAAAAGGGTATGAGAAGATAGAAGACACCAGGGTGGCAATGAATTGGGTAGAAGAGATGCTTTGTAAGTCAGGAAATAGTAAGAGAGGAGAGCAGCTCTAGGTCTGCAGGCTGTCTGGGAAGCACTCTTTGACGGGGAAGCGGAAATGACATTCATCTCTTGTGTGCACTCTGGGTCCCTGTTCCTTCAGGGGAACAACAGTCATGGATGTGATTGTGAGGGGGCAAAATCATGGATGTGAAGTGGGTCATTAGGCAGACGTTGAGGTAGTTCTGAAAACAAAGTTGATGAGCTGCAAGGTTAGACTTCTAGAGGGACGGCAAGATTGTGCTGGTGCCCAGATCATAAAGTGAGTAAAGCAAGGAGGGACCTGCATCCACAGATCAGTGTGTGTATGGGTGGACTTGGTAATACTGCTGGAGCTACAGTCAGTTGTGCCTGGACTGAATTTTCTGGCACCGTAGAAGGTGTCTGATACGTGGCAAGAAAGAAACAGCTTGGGAAAGCAGACCAAAAATTGTCACTAAGAGCATAACCCAAAGCATGTCCTGGCTCTGTTTTGGTGAACTCCCAGGGAGAGCTTTTGCTGACTTGGTAGCAGGTTTAGCCCCAGCTCCCGGGACAGGACTCACCTGCCAATGCACAGGGACAGCCCAAGCCATAGCAGGATCCTGGCGAACAGAAGATGCTCTGCACCTTTTCCAGCATAATGCTCTGCCAAGTAATACAGCAAAGCCCAATGGTAGCCCGCCTATGGATTTCATATGGATTTCATGCAGCTTTAACAGGCTTCTGCACAGAGAAAACATCCTGCATTTGGCAGGATAATAGCTGAATTGCTCAAAGTCCAATTACAATTAAATCTTGCTAATTTGTGCCCATAACTGGAGATTCAGTGAGAATGACAAAACTTTAGCAAGTTAGGGAATAAGTGGTACACACATTTTAAGAAGTGTGGCTAATGCATTACAGAATTCATTATCACCTTACAAACTTCTTCACACTCCGGAAAAGGATGAATGCTCTTAATTCATTTATTTTGACAAGGTTTGTTTCTTAAATATCCTTTGTTATAGCTGATAAGTTTGTACTGTTAAAAAAAAAGTAATGAATTGTAATTAAGGAGACATTATAATAGCCCCTTCTTAGCAAGTCTGTGCCATTTTTTTGGGTACAGACTGTGGCAGGCATGGAAGAAGTGAATGTGCAGCACTTCGTTCTGCTCACAAAAGCTGCTGATGTAGCCAGTGCCTGGCAAGTCCTTTCTGCAAAACAGCAATACCAGTAGCTCCTTTTGTCTTCCTATTGGGGAACTGTTGCTTTTTTTAAAAACAAACAAACAAAATAGCTCTCACTTGGCATAATACCTTTAGAGAAAAAATTTACGTTAAAAGAATATTTTCTATCATGAGGAGGGTATCTCTGGTACTCTGAGAATGTGCCACATGGAAGAAGTTTGACTGAATACTTGTGACTATTCTTAAAACCTTACCGGTTTGTTCACTGCTAACGTATTGTATCTCATTGAATAAGAAATACAGTTTGGGGGAAAACAGATCAGGTTTGCAGGTCAGAGGCTCTGCAAAAATGGGATCTGAACCCAAGTGCAGCAATCTTGAGGCGAGGCTGCCCTTACCTGAATGCCAGATGTGCAATGAGGGTAATTACCGTCACCCACTCAGGCTCACCGACTCGTCCAGCACGTGAGGCAAAGGTCAGTTCATGACATGAATCTTCACACTGATACCTGGGCCACCCCGGGCTGCAGACAGGCGTTTTTCTTTCTTGCCAGTAGCGCAGGGGTTGCAGATACCTGTATCTGCCTGTGTACCGCTTGTAAATCTATAATTAATTACCATAGGTTAAACAGACTGAGGAAATAACTGGAGTCTTTTTGAGGAAATGTACTTGTCAATATAGCAAGACCCCTGAATTATGGATTCAGCAATGATTGCTATTACAGAGACGGCGTTAGACAAGTATCATTTTGTCAATTAACCTTTTACAATTCATAGTTTATTATAGCCTAGAACAATCCATTTTTAAAGACTTTTTTTTTTTTAAAAAAAACACGACTCTTGTTGCTTTAAACACTTACTACCTGCTCTTTAGCCTTTGAACATAGACTGTTATACTTGCTTAGCATAATGTATAACCCTAGGTCACAAAGCTAAAGCAAACCCTTTTAATTTATGGAGGATTTCATTTTAGCTGAATATTTTGAAGAATTTCCTAACTTTCTGATGGCACGTCAGGCCGAGCAAGGATACAAATGTATCTGTGTTCCTGGGTCTGACCACTTTACCCTACTATAATTTAAGCTTTAATTTCATAACCTACAGTGCCCTGGCTACTTAGCAAAAGAAAAAAGCATTCTTAGTCAAGACTGTGTAATAGAGAATTCTTCTGCTACAGCACATAAAATGACAATGACAAAGTAATTATCATAACAATTATTCTTTTCTAAAAATACTCTACTTCAAAAAAAATCTCTACTGTAGGAAAGGGAACAGACAGTAGTTTTGATGAAAAACACTTGGAAAAATGGGGATATGGTTTCTTTGCTACACAAATACAATTATTTTTCTGTTAGAAATAGTGTTGCTGTAGCTGCAATGGTAGAAGGGTAGGAGAGAGGCAAGGTTTGCAGGGAGAAGTAATATTTTTTTATTAGAACAATTGATATAGTTCAAAAAAAAACAGCAATGCTTTCAGTGGGCTTGTGTGTCTGAAAGCTTTTCCTTTTTTTTCCCCCCCCCCTAATTACATCACCTGGTCTAATAAAAGATATTCTCTCTGCCTGCAAACCTTGCTATTTCTGTATATAGCCATTTCTGTGCATGTGATTTGTCCACTAAGAGGACAAAGAATTCTACAATTCTTAAAACTGACATAATTTGGTAAAAATTGACTCTGAAATACTAAAAAATTTAAAATGCTTTCTTAAAATGCTGAGAACTTGGATTGGCTTTGTGTTTTAAAGAGAATAATTGCAACTCGTGAAGGAACTACACACATATGATAAAATGTGGTCAACTCTTCCTTTCAGTAGCTTTGAAGCAGCAGTAATCTAACAAAGCACCTTGCTCTTGCTGTGCTGACAATGAGTCCAGTGTACAAAAAAGAAATTAAACAAAGAAAGACATTTTAATTTCAAGGTTCACTGGAAAAAACATGAAAAAACAATCAATGTTTGCCAAAGAGAGAGACAAACTCTGAAGGGAAATGAAAAAAAATGTATTTACAAGATTCAAAGAGAACTTTATAAATAATGGGGCAATAAAAAAGGAAATAAAATATTTGTCCCCCTTAACTCTAAATATGCAGGTAATATTCCCAATAAATCTAGCACATGAAATGACCTTAAGGAATCATCCAATTATATTGTTATCAAGAAATTATTAGGAAAAGCAAAAAAAGCCTCAAATCAAAAAACCCCACCTGTGATAGCATTAATAACTGAGGCTGGATCCAGCATTGTGCTTCTCCTCACACCTCCCGTCTCCCATTGCTCCCTGCTCCCAGTGGCTCCGAGGCTCTGGCTGCTCCTGCTCTGTCCGTACAAACGCTCTGCCTGTTCCTCCATCACCGGTGTGCCAGGAGCTCACGGAGGAGCGTTCGGAGCAGTTACCTCTCCACTACACAGCTGCATCACCTCAGAGCTTGGAGGAGGCTACGAAACCTCCCTGGGTTGCCTGTGGGACATGCAGAGCTCCTGTGCAGCTCTGGGCCCCAGGGGTGGCGGCCCTGGACCCATGGAGCGTGTCTGCACATGTACGTGCTCATGACTTTGGGACGTACTCGAGCCCCTCAGCTCGGAGCTCCCTGGTGCTCATGCTGCGCCTTTGGCTACGTCTGAGCTGAATGGTGCCTCGAGGACGGCTGCGTGGACTGCCGCCACCCCCCACTGCAGCAGGCAGCCCCATCCATGCTCAGCCACCGTCCCCCCAGGATGGCCACATCCTCCGGAGGCCTGGTGTGGTGCTCCTGCACACCTCTGGGAGCCTGGCATGGCGCTCGTGCACACCTCCGGGGGCCTGGCATGGCGCTCGTGCACACCTCCGGGGGCCTGGCATGGCGCTCGTGCACACCTCCGGGGGCCTAGCGCGGTGCACACTGAGCCGCGGCAGAGCGTGGCGATGCCTGACAGGTAACTGCCCAGGGCAGGCTTTGCAGTTATGCTGGTCTGGCTGCGAAGGCGCAGCTGCTGTACGCGAAGCCTGTAGAGAGAGCTACAGCTTCAGCTATGCGCCAGGCACAGCCCCGCTGCCACTCTGCTTCGACCTAACAACAACCCGTAGAACTGAACGGCTTTTGGACTTAACGTTTTATCTCAATTAAAACCCTTGTTCCTGTCCGTGTGTTCCTGGAGCTGGGGTGTGAGTGGTGGGAGGGCCGTGGGAGATGCAGGCGAGCAGAGGGAGGGCTGCAGCAGCCATGCATCCCCTCGCCGCTGTGGATGGAGGCGTGTGGGGCTGGCCATGGAGCACCGGTGCCATCCTATGCCCTGTGAGCACAGACCAGGCCTGCATGCTACATGGGACTGCCTAATTAACTGTAAATGGTTTTTAATTAGACCCGCCACACACAAGGTCTTCTTGAGCAGGTAACGCGGGGATGAGCAGGATCAGCCTGGGAAGCGTGGTGGGGGGTGCCAGGGTAGCACCTTCCCTGCCTGCACCTCCCTCCTGAGGCTGCTCTCCTCTGGGATTAAACTGATTTTCCACAAGCACTAGCATTCAGGATCAGACCCGGTCTTGCTGCCAGGACTGTAATGTCTTTCTCTCTATTAGTTTTCTGATATTCAGCTATCGGAGCTCTCTGTAAGGATGTTTAGGTTTTATATATATTTTGTCTGACATCTAAAACACTTTATAAGCTTTATCCGTTTAATTCTCCTACGCTGTGCGGTGTGTTGTAGCAGCATTATCTTCACTTTACTGGTAAGGAGATTTACATTCGCACAAAGCCAGGCTGGAACTGGGGTAAGAACCGGGCTCAGAGCTCCAGATGTGACAATAACCGGCTGCCTGCTTACGGCCGTAGCTTGTGCAGCTCTGTCTCTCCCCAGCATGACACTGCAGGTCAGGCCGTGGATTTCCTTCTTACAGGCACCTTTTTGTTTCAGGTTGGGCTAAACCTTGCTGAATGTGTGGGACTGTATGGGCCCTAACCAAAGGCTACCCTTTATTTCAGATAGTAGAGCAGGTAAGCTGCTTTAGGAAACCAAAGCAGCTCCAACCTGAAAAGGAAGCGTGCATCACCACCTGCAACAACCGCATGGGTAAAATCATTCAGAAATGTGAACTAGGGGTTTCACCAGGTGCCTGTGCACAGTGATGTGTTTATATGTGATAGGGAGAAAGGGAAAAGAAAAGGAAGCACAACGGCTTAGGGAGGGAACAGTGCAAAGTGCTGTCCTCTAAATGCTCCCGTGACTAAGGCCCTGAGGAAAGTGGCAGGGACAGGATTTTTTTGGCTAATGGCTGACCTGTGGTAAAGGACTGTAAGAAAGGCCCCGTCTCTGGTATTTAAGTAGGTAAATGAGAATGCATCCTGAACCAAAAAAATCAAAACCACTTCATTTGATCTTCCTAACTAAAATAACCCAACTTTTTCGGTTTTCTTTTTTTTTTCCCCAGCTAATTGCATGTGTCGGAAGGGATCACAGTAATGAATTTACAGCCATTAAATCGGACTGCCTGATCAGCATCAAAAACATTTACAAACTGTGGGTTCACCTAAGCACATTAACTATGCTGTGGTAGCCTCAGCCCTCCGGAGCATGCACTGATGGTCTTGGGTTTGGAAATGATGTTTGTGCTGCTTGGCTGGTTTGCATCTTACTCCAAGAAGGTTTTAAAGAATGCAGCTCCTCAGATAGACAGAAATGTAATGATCTAAGTGAAGCAATGTCTTGTCAGCTGAGATATTGGTTCAGGGTCTGTAAATCTGATCAGATGCCCTGAATACGGTTAAGGCTGGATTCACAGCTCTGGGAGGGGAAAGCTCTTACTGGACAAGAGGATTTTATACCCAATAATTAGGCTAAATGAAGCTGTTACACAGAATGGTGGCAAAGAGCCACGTTTTGCTGGCATGCTATAACATCACATAAGACATGAACGTGGTGTATGCAGTAGGTGCTGCTTTCTCCTTCCAAAATTTTTATTACAGCACTAACCACTGACACTTCATTCTCTGCCAATTCTTCTGCTCCCTTCTTTCATGCTGGCAAAAATATAGCGGGACACCTAAAGCTGTAGGCCTTGGCAGGATCACATGAATATGCTGAACACATACATGCTGATTAATTCATTGCCTTAGCAACTGAAAAGTCTCAGATTGTTCTCCCTTGTTTATTGGCCCTTTCAGGGCTAATGTGAGCAGTAAAGATCATCCACAGGCAAAATACAGCATCCATTAACTGCTTGCACCTGCCAGGGCCAAAAAACGCCTTTGATCTCAAAAGATTACCTGCTCCACACAAGTCAGAGAAGCATTCTTTGGAACACCAGCCCAACAGCCGCACCTACACATACCAGCTGTACATGCTACCCAACTAAATTTTCCACGGTGCCACCAGTGGCAATGTACAACAGTTTCCCTTTTCTTTGTGGGCATACAGATGGTTGCTCAATGTCCAAGGGAGGAGGGAATCTTGCTTTTGGAAAACTGTGTGCAGATGGAGCCCTTGATGGTGCAATGTCACCTTGGTTTCTTCTCAGAAAGCTCACAGATCTGTGGAAAGAGATGCCCAGGGTGTAACTGTAAGCAGGGTGTTTGGGTTCCTGTCTGTATGTATTAAACATTAACAGCAGTCTCACAAATCCCATACCATTTGTAATATGGCCGTTGCAGCTTGGTAATGCACAGCCCCGCGCAGCACGGGCCCCGTGGCTGGCTGGCTGGCGTGGGGCATCCCTGCAGCCTTGGCTGTGGCCCTGCCGAGAGAAGGTGGTGCTGAGCAGCACCGTGCTCGTGTGGAAGTGGCTAATGAGGGACATACAGATGGGCTCGCTGGGTATTGGGCAAACAGTGTAAAAGGAGCTGGCTCATTAGATGGGGATGTCTCAGCTCAAGAGCAAACATTACGTTCATGTTTCATTTTTTTTTGATTTAGCTTTCACAGTGATCAGTAAAAAATCCTTGTTGGCTGAATCCTTGCTACCCAATGAATGTGTTGCTTGACACAAAGTCCAAGGATGACAATCTCTCCAGCTCTGCAGTGACGGACCATGGCAGCTATAGACCACTTTTCATATTCTTTTGGAACTTCTGCCTGGTTTTCACGCGAGAACAACCCACTGTCCCTCATTTGGGTGGTTTTGTTACTGAGAGCATCCAAGAGAAGTAACTGGACTGCCTGCTTCTCCTGGCTGTGCTCCCTATAGGTCCAAAGGTCATCACACATGCATCTTCACATGCATGAGTCCTAACAAAAGTGCTGTCCATTTCTTCTGGAAGACTTTCCAGAATTTCTCCTTTTCTCTGATGATCTGTGGTTGTGGGCTCCCAGTGCAGCTGTCCCCTGCCCCCAGACACATTGAATAGTGCCTTAAGACCCTGAAAATGCACAGGAAAAAAAAAGCACTCCCCACTTTTTGCCCTGGCATCTTTTGAAACCTGCGAGCCCTGTGTCAGCTCCTGCAGCCTTTTTTGGGGAGCCCGCACCAGCAAAGGGTCCCGTCTCTCCCAGAAAGGATGGGAAGGTCCCAGCGCTTATGCCACTTTCTCCACGGGACCTACAACATTTCACCACTTCTAAAGCAGCTGCTTTTCTATTTTTCTATTTCTGTGCAAACACAAGCTGCCCATTGGTAAACTCTGACCTTAGAGACATCTAAGTGCTGTCAGGAGGAATCTACATTTGCTCCAAGGAAATTAGGTGACTCATCCCTGTGTCCCTTCTACGGCTGCATGGAGGGAAGTCAAATCCGCCCATGACCGGGATGAAGCTGGCTCCCAGCCATCCTTCTGTGAATAAGCCCAATACAAATGCCTATAGACGTTTCACAGACTGGACTCAGAAATGTGCTCCTTGACACAGAGCCACTGTATTAAAGGTGTTGAAGTACAGGTTGTGTAAGCCTGAGGGGATGTACAAAATTAATGAAAGGAATGCTGCATACTCCAAGCTTTGCAGACCACAACATGAAATAATATCTGGAAAGGAATGCTGCATACTCCAAGCTTTGCAGACCACAACATGAAATAATATCTGGATTTCTTCACGCACATTTTTTTTCACGTCTGTGAAAACCCTGATTCCATATATCCTAATATATCAGCCCTCTGACCCTGGCAAGACAATTCCACACTAGGAGATTTTCTTTACATTTGTAACTGTTGGCTGTTAGAAATGGTTTGAGGTTATCGGATTTGAAAGCAGGCATTTTTTTCCTACTTACTACTTCCACTGCCCTTCTTGAAAGACACGACGTTTGATGTGAGTTTTTGCAAAAAAAATGAATATTTGAGTTTTGGGCTATGGCTTTTTATGAGAAGAATGTAATACATACTGACGCTCAGAGCCCACTGGGTTTATATTAATTGATATCCAGAGATGAGCTAGTCTTCTACCTTAAACCAGTCTTCCTCCTGCAAGAAGCATGGAATAATAAGAGGAGCTGTCGGCAGAGTACCAGGTAAATATTGCCGTGGACCCAAGGCTCTCCCTTTCCCTAGAGCTCTTTTTGGAAACAAGCAAATGACTATCAAATAAAAAACATATTTACTTGATGCAAACAGCAGTGAAAAGACTGATGATTGCAAACGCCTCCTGTTTCCAGACACAGTACAAAAAACAAATTACTGGCTCTCATAGACTGGTTTCCACCACATATATTTTAACGATTTTTTTTCAATGGTTAGCTTATGGGGAGGGGAAAAAGACAATGTTTTAGAAGCTCTCCTCAGCCAGAAAAAGGTGAAGAATTAACACTATTTCAAGTCAATGCACTTTAATCAGAACTCTAACAGCAGTTAGTTAATCTTTTTGTCTCCACCTGTTGGTGGGAGATCACATTGCTTTTGTCTTCGGCCTGGTTTGCTTGAACAGCACAGAAAACCTGGCTCAAATACTTATTTTGGACAAGCAGCACTTCACAAAATTACTGATGCTGCCTTTGAAAGCCCTGCCTATTTTACAGAGCGGGGGGAAATACTTAAAACTCAATGATATGAAACTAACTAGATATATTTGAAATATTGATTACATATATCTTCTGAAATAGGGTAATGGGATATTCCTGGATGCTATATGCATGTTTATACATCTCTGAAATGTTTGATTAATGTGCACCTAATCTTTCTTTCTGCTAATAGACCATCATATTTCTTACTAAGAAATGAATTATTCGACCACTGGTACAAGTGGCTGAGAGAAGACCATTTATAATGCTGCATCTTCAGCTAGTGTTTCTTCAGCAAGTAATCCTTGACCTGGAAAGCTGTTTCACTGAAAATGACTAATTTTGCCAATTTTTTTTTTGCTTTGAATATGTTTTTCTGGTGGCAGTCTAATCTATCCTAAAAGACTTATTTTATACTTTACCATATTGGTAAAACATAAATAGAAAATAGACAAAGGAAAACCTTCATGAAGCAAAACTTTAATTCCATTTGTGGTGATGTTATCCCAGAACTTTGTATTTGGAAGTGCAAAATTATGTACTGGCAAGCAGAAAATTAAAAAAAAAAAAAAGAAAAAAAACCAAAAAAACAACCCAGAGTTGACTAACCCATGTTTTTCTTTGTTCATAAAATATATTGTCATTCTACACTGGTTTTGATTTTGCTTTCCATTTTTGTTTTAAGATTATCTAACATTTGACTATTTTCATCATTTTGTATATCACTTGTTTTGAGCAACACTACTTTCCATATCTCTCAAAACTGCTTAGTTAAGAGATTCAACAAATCACAGGTAGTGGTAACAACAGTTGCTCTCTGCCAGCCTCGTCTTTATCACCCCGATCTTGAAATTTATACACTATAAGCAGCACTTCTCCATGCAATCATTTTCAAAATTACAGTGCTAAACTTTAGGGAACACGGATGGTCACCACGTTTGCACACGCAGTCACAAGCTCAGCTGAGAACACCGAGCGTTACACAGGCAAACAAACTGTGACAACCTACAGCTGTGGGCCTGGGTGAATTTTGTAGAAAAGCTGCTGAGGGTTAGTTTGATCCTTAGCAACTTCTATAGGAGAAATTGAGCATTTGCTTGTGTATTTTCAAGAGCTCGATAAAGATCAACAGACAATGTAATCCTACATCACTGACGTAAAGGTCCGAGTGCTCTGAGTTTGGGTCATGTCCCTGAAGACAAGTCGTAGTGTCCAAATTCTCCTTCCAACCAGCAACTAAAAAGTCGTAATTTGGAATTTCCGTCCACTTTAATGGACTGCACAGATTTCAGCCTGCCCGCATCTGACATTCAGAGTCCTTTAAAGAGTATCCAGTTGTCACTCAAAAGCAGGATAATTTTAAAATGTGGGCCTTTTTTTTTTTTTTTAAAATAGAAAACACCCTCTGAATCCACCTATCAGTAAAATCCAGCCTTGCATTTTAGCATGACTTCAGCTTTGGTCTGGGGACACCTGAGCCTTTTCTGCACTGGATTTTTCCAGGAATGATATTCACAAGAAGTAACAGTAGGTTACGTGGCATCTGTTGGCTTTGACATGGAGCTTTTTTGATCTATTTTACAGATTAAAGTTCTTCCTATTGTGTTAACACTGACTTTTGTAAAGCAGAGGAGGGGCACTTTAAATGAGGCTCTCCTCCTACCCCGTCTCCAGCTCTCTCCAGACCTTAAACCTCCCAAAGGCTTTTGGGAGGGGGAAGGGAAACAAAGTTTACCAGGACTAGAGAAGGCAATGCGTGTGACCAGTCTCTCGATAAGACATCTACTAGGAGCCCTGTTAAAAGGAAAATGGAGTAGGGGGGAGAAAGTTTTCAGAAACCAGCTGTGTAGGAAGAGCAAAGGATTATGCAGAGCTGGAGCAGGTGAGCTAATAATGACCTCCTGCCCTGCCCCACCCACCCCACCCTTCCTCCTCTTCTTCTTCCTCTTCCTTCTTCTTCTTCCTTTCCTCTGCTACTATCTGGGGAGGTGAGACAGTATCTGTGGTGGTGAAAAAGGCCAAGGAAAGTGTTTGGGTTACTTTTTTGAACGTGATTTTGTAATTCAACAAGATATCTCTGAGCTGAGAGAGTTGGGAAGGAGTGGCTCTACCTGCCCATGGAGTGAGTAAGTACCTGTGTTACGGGCTCATATTGACATGTTTTAGCTGTGCAAGTACTGTAGTTAGCTATGTGTGCTTACCAAATGAAAGGTAAAACAGTCTTCTAATTGGATGAAAAAATGTATGGGTGTAGTTTGTTTTTTTTCTCAAAAACTTCTGTTGAAATAGATAAATATCTTTTTGATAAGTGAGAAGCATCCACTTTCTTTCCCATTAAAAGACGTTGTCATCTAAGCCTGTTTGGGAACCTGGGGTAAATCTCTGCTCTGTATTTTAAGGTATCTTGCTCACTCTTGGGAGGAATGCATAAGGAGCTAGAAGTCTGAGTACCTCTAGTGAAGCTGATTCTGCATTGGTAAGCTATGGTCTTGCTGGTGTTTGCAAAGGAATGCGAGAGAAGATTTGCTTGTGGAGGATGATGTAAGAAATGATTTCTAGAGATTTCTTGCCTTCTCTATTTTGAAAGAGACCTATACTGTTTTTTTTACAAAGGAAAAAGAGTCAGTTTTCTTTTTCTTATTTAAGAGACACTTCGTAGTAAGATTCTAAGCATTTTTATCAAGCTCGATACTAAAAGAAAGGGAAAAGAATCATTGAGCGTAGCACATGAGTAGCACTGGAAGCTTTGAAAAAATTGGCTGCTACAGGAAACTATCATAAAGTACATCTCTCTTAAAAACGAAAGTAAAAATGATCTCTTATCCTGTTTTGCTACATTACTGCTAAGGTCTGGTCTGTCTGGGAGAGGCAACTTCTCAGGTGCAGCTCCTGTGCTCTGAGGTGATGTTAAAGTCTGCTGGCAGTGGGACTGTGGGGTGTTGGGCAGGTCCCTTACTGAGCACTTCTTGGCCTTAGCTGGGTACTTGGGTCCTGAGGATCAAAGAGAACGAATGCCACCAAGCAGGAAGCCTTGTCCCAAAAGCTCCATCTTTTCTAGGCTTGTTAGATGCGTACCTCTCCCCCCTGGGCTGGTGCCCAGCCCTGAGCGAGACCCTCCTGCCATGGTAGTGACCATCCTTCTCACTGGGGTGCGAGGTGGTGTCAGCATGTGCTTCAGGATGGCACGATGAGCTGCTAGTTAATGGGAGGTGAAGGCAGCTGCTGAGGCAGTGCCTGATTAATTCATATAAGAGCAAGAGAGGGCCTCTTTAAATTGAACACGACTTAAGGAAACTGTGTCACGCTCCAGTCTTGCTTGTGAGATGACAGCTCTTGATAACCAGTGAAGTTGAAGGAAAACCTGGAAAAACCATGTTAAGCATTTGAGTGAAAAGTTTAGACACAAGAAGCAGAGAAATGTAAATACTTTTCAGTTTTCCTCCTTGCTTAATTGCTTGCAATTTTTCTTTTTCCAAGCTGTGATTCATATGTTCATATCCTCCTCTCTCTTGAGAGAGCCCCAGTACCACAGCTGGGCCTTGGCTCTGGGCAGGAGCAAGCGCTGGTGCAGCTGAGCTGTGCTTATGTACCCAAGGGCTGCGGGGGACAGTAGTCCCAAACAGTGCCCCTGGTGCAGGGAAACGTGATGGCATGGGAGCAGCAGGCAGATCTGCAAGATGGAGCACACCACCTGCCACTAGTGCAGAGTAATAGGCACCTTCCTGCAGAGGCAAGTTTTATTTCCCTGGAAATAACAGATTGCCACCATTTTTCACTTCTATAGATTCTTTTTCTCTTGCGCACATACTGATTTGTTCCACTTGGTTTGGTTTTAGAAATAACTTTTTTTATGCATGCAGCTTATTGCCTTCGGGTCCCTGCTCGTCACTCCTCAGCAGCCAAGGAAGGATGGGCCAGGGCAGTGCCCAGGCATGTGAGGTGGACACCCACCCTCCTGGTAGTTATACAGGCACATCTTGGACTGATGCTGTTGGTAATACTCTACAGAGAGCAAACAAAGAAAGGGGATAGTTATGCTGAGAAAAAGAACATCAGCTATTCCAGAGGGAAAACTTAACTGGGTACTTAGGTGTCTGATAGTTAAATGACCTTAATTTTCTTTATTTAACTTCTGATACCTCCCCTTCCTCTCCAGTGTGGCTACTAGCAGAAAGGAGATGGGGGACCCTGTAAGGTACCCACAGAAAGCTACCTGTAAGGCCTTCACATGTCACAAATTAAGTTTTTTGTCCCCTGCCCCCTCAGGTAGAAGCTGTTTCAAATGACAGTGAAACGTTAGAAGTAGGGAAAGATAGGGGGTGTTTTCCTTCCTTACTGGTTTCTGAAAAGCGTGGTTTATAAGCTGTCAATCATTTCCAATGATCTCAGCCTGGTGTTTATTCAAAAATCATGTTCGGTGTAGCTGGAAGTGTTGTTACTAACTGATGAGCAAGTCTGAATGCTGAGAATGAGAAATGATTGACATTCTTTAAGGTAAAGAGGGAGACTCGTCATCCAGCAGAAGCTGCCACTGCAACAGATGCTGTTATAGCTTCTGACACTGATCGTGATGAGTGGTGTGTAATGTCAGTAAAAGATGAGAGGCTACAACAACAAAGTGAAAACGAAGCCTCTGAACACGAATCCCATGGCACCCTGGTAGCAGTTAATAGCCATGACTTTCCTGGCTAGAAATATGGCTTAAAAGGTCAGGCACATATTGGTTAACTTACCACTGACTCAGTAAATAAGCACAAGAGATCCCTAATTAGTGATCTATTATTATTTGACTCTGGGTTAATTTTAATTTTTTTAAATTTTTGGTTCCTTTTTCCCATGGCTTTTGGCAAATATGTTACCTGATTCCCTTTTTTTTATCTCAGGTTTTCCTTTTGGTTAAATATAGTAGATATTTGCAGAGAATAATTCATAACAGAACTACACATGGTCCTGAATACTGTGATGTACTCAGAGGTAATACTGCATTTTGGGCATCTTGCTAGCAATACCAACCAGCAAGTTTCCACGTGCGGTTATAAACTTTCTCTCTAAGCAGGAACAATTTTAGGTGTAATACCCCCTCATTTTGCTACAGAAAATCCCTTGCCATGTGTACTGGAGCAACATGAGTCTGGTGCAAGGCTCCCAGGGAGCAGTCTGTGAGCTGTGCAGGGTCAGACCATGACTCCTTGCCTCAGGGAAATCTCCCTTGAGCAAGGGGCCTTGAGTTACCATGGACAAGGGCCCTTTTGGAGAGCAGCCTTTCACTAAACCCCAAAACTGTTGATAGAGTTCACTTAAGATGACCAAGCTTGTCCTCCCAGCTTTAGTCTTGCAAGTGGAATTAAAGTCTTTAAATTGTTCTGTAAGTTGTATAAATTTTTCCACTGCTCAATGTGTAAACCAGTCTCTGGTATACATTGGTAGTAAAATTTGCTCTGGTTATATTCATGTACCCTCTTGACATGTGTGCATGTGGTAAGAGTGAAGGAAGTGGAAACTGAGGGCTGAAAAGTGAAACACAGCCCCTTGTCAGCCTACAAAGTTGTGAGCGCATGCCTGTCCCCAACATGGGGATGTGGTCCTGGCTCCTGTGGCGGAAGATGTGTTGCTCTGTTTGCTGCCTCTGGTGAGCTGGGGATAATCCACCCACCATTGCTTTCACTGGGGCTTGACTGGTGGCCAAGCACCCTGAGGTGCTGCTCTGGAGCTAGGTCCAGCACTTACCTCTGCTCCCAGTGGGGAAATGCCACAAGGCAGAGCAGGGTCACCTCTGCTCCTGCCCTTTGTATCTCATCCTCCTCTTCATGGTCTTTTGTGCTTCTGCTTCTTTAATTGGGGAACTTACTGTTGGACTGTGGGGTAGCTATAATTCTGTTTCCTCTAAATGTAAGAACTCTGTTTGTCCATTTGGGAATAGTGTTCAACAATGTGATATTTCTTCATAAGAGTGCTTTCCCTTGCATGGAGAATTTCAGATGTGTTTCTTCAGGAGCTACAGCAAATCCAGTTTGAGGGTACATGTTTTCATATGTTCAGAGTTTTAAAAAAAAGGACTATCTTCTTCCTTATTTTTTTCTTTCCCTGCTTGGTTTCCTTTGGGTCTCTGTGGGATATGTGCCCATATCTCTCCACACCCAGGGTGTGTTGGGGATCCTGATATGTTGTGAAGGGCTGGATTACTGCTTCCCACTCTCTTCTGTTGTCATACTGCCCCATTAAAATAGGTATGGAGCTGGATGCTAGGGTCTGGGTATGTTT
Organism: Nyctibius grandis; assembly: GCF_013368605.1. Classification (NCBI taxonomy): domain Eukaryota; kingdom Metazoa; phylum Chordata; class Aves; order Nyctibiiformes; family Nyctibiidae; genus Nyctibius; species Nyctibius grandis. The sequence continues at coordinate 30,050,639 of NC_090665.1, read as the reverse complement.
TAAGTGGCAACTTCTGTGTTAGTCATGCTTAGTATCTGTAATCAACAGCATAATTTTCTTCTTCCAATAGTGTAGAGGGTTTGTTGCAGTGGGGATGTTTCTGAGAGGCTGTGTGTAGGCATGTGCACAAGTGAGCCAAGCAATCTAATTTATTTTCTTCCCCTCCCATTTTGGGGTGCTTGCCTTATGAGACAGGTAAGCTCAGCATTCTGCAGCCCAAAGACCATGCTGTGATATGTAAAGCATCTTCACCTGGATGGTAGGAGTTGGTGCAAGCAGACTCTCACAAAGTTACCAGTCTGCTAGTGGATGTGTTGGCCAGCCTCATGTTTTGCATGCCATTAACTTTGAATTTTGAAAGCTGCCTGTTGCATAGTGCCTGGAGGTTACAGTTACTTTAGCCCATAAATTCCAGATTCCTTCCGGCCTTCTGTACTGAGGGGAATGTTGTACCTTCTCCTCCACTATGGGAGACAGTGGTAGTATCTTTTTGCTGTTTGTTTGTAAAACACAGACAAATCTAACTTTTCAGAAGGCCTCTTGCAGAAGCCTGGTAAGGCATCATTGCTCTCTTGCTAGATGTGACCACCTCCAGATGCTGTATCTTTCTGGAGTTTCTGTTGCTTTCTGCACACCAAACAAGGCTTCCCTTCCTACTCCAGCCTTCCCCTTAGGAATCATCCCTAGTTCAAAGATCCCTCTGTAGGACCATGGGCCTTCAAAGGAGACTCTTCCTTTGTACAGCAGCTTTGATAAAAATGAACCTCAGAGGTTTAACTGCCAGATAAAAGTAGAGTGCATTAACCCCCACAATTGCTTTAATGAAGTCAAGGTGAAGTTGTGAAGTCTGGGTCACAACTAATGGATGAGCCATTAACACCTCTCAGGCATAACAGCACTTAAAAATATCAAACAGAAAATGCATTTAGTGACTTTCAGGTGCAGAACTGGTCACAGTGTTTTGAGAGCAAGCGGTCACGAAAAGATTGCAATTTCACTGCCTCTTCCTCATTCTGCTTCCTGCCTTCCACATATTTGTGTTTAAGGTCAACTCTACTCTGGAAGATTTTTCCATTATGAAGCTGCAAGATGGCAGGTAACTATTTTGTTTAAGTGCTTAACACTTCAAGAACTTGTGTTGATCCAGAAACTTTATTTCAAACCTCTAGCTCTGATCAGCAGTTCTGTACTGGCAGCAGGTATTTTTGCTGGCATATTCACTGAATTTATATCAGAAAGGACTTCCTAGTGGATTAGGTAGTTTTTCCTCTGACACCAAGGGACTGGATTAAGACCAATTGCTTTCCACAGTGAAGCTGAGCGCCATGGGTGGCTGGGCTGGGGGAGCTTCTCCCAGCAGAGAATAAGATATGTAGCTGTTCTGCTGCAAAAGCTCTTGCTCCCCCTCAGTCTACTTGCAGAGACACAGGAGCTTGTTTAAATAACTGAGATGTTGTTGAATGATGGAGGATGTTTCAGAGGATAGCAGGCTTTTACTGGCAGGGGTTGCCTTCTTGGACTGGGATGCAAGTTCCAAACACGGTTTTATGGAGGTGAAGACCTGAAAAAAAAAAAAAAAGCTCTCCAAAATTTCTTGAGATTGCTTCTTCTCTCAGGATCTTTTACAGAAGCCCTGGTCATGCTGCATGCCTTGTCCTGGGCATTTGGCACTGACTGCAGCCCAGATTATGCTCTCCACAAAACAAAGTTGTTGCACACTTTTTTTTTTTCCTCCCAAAAACGTTTCTTGAGCGGCAGCTAGCCTGGGTGCAAGCCCTCCCGTATTCCCATGGCTGAGCCTCTGAGGTGCTCGCACTCCCCATGCGTGGGGAGAGGCTCGGCCATGTGTGCTTGGGGTCTCCTGCGGTCTCCTGAGCAGCTGCTGCTTGGGGCAGTGCTGCTGCTGGCACTGCTGAGCTGGTCCTCCTTGTGATCCCATGCTCAGCCCTCACAGCCGCTGTTCTCTTGCTAGCCTCTGCAATGCTTTTGTCCTAGCCACCCCAGAAAGACATTTTTATTGCTCTTGGCGAACACTTCCAAGCTGTGGTTGAGTGCATGTCTTGCATCTATGGCCTCATTGCAGCTCTGAGTTAATTGTACCTGCCTGGGAGATGGTGTAGTTCATCAGGGAAAGCTGGGTGGGCAGAAAACTGGGATGTGGGAAACTGCAAGCATCCATGCAGATGCATCAGACCCTGCCCCAAGAGTATGCACTCAGTTTGGATGATTGTATAAGGCTGTAAATGAGGGATTCCCTTTTAACTCCACTGTGCTGTGATAAACCATGTCACAGGCATGTTTAAGCTTTCACCTGCATGTGAAGAACCTCCCTTTTCCAGCTGTGACCGGCCTGTTGCAGATAGTCTCATGGGAAGCCTCTGTGGAATGTGGCTTTGCTGTGCTAGGGTCTCCTGGTGCTGCAGATGGAAGAAATGTTTGCACAAAACGCTCTCTGCTGCTCCCTCAGCGTACTGGAGCGTACAGGTGGGGTTACGGAGTTGTAAAGCAAAGATGTATGTTTTAATTTCCTGCCAGCAGTTTGTTAGTCTATAAAATTGAAATACTGAATTGTTATTTAAGCCTTCTTTGTATCACTGTTTTCATACTGAGCAAACACCGCATACTAAATTTACAAGGTGGGATGAGAACAGAGTCACTAGCATTCCTGTTAAAACCCTGCACAGTGAGAAGGTGTATCTTGCATCTAATTCTCCACTTGTGTGTCAGATTTGTGCCACTGTCCACATTCAGAAGAAGGAACTGCTGCTGTAAAACTACAAAGCCTTCAGGCTTCCCGATGAATCCTTAGGGTATAATTTAAGGAAACAGGGTCATGTGTTGGACACTGTGTCTTGCACGATGGTGCCATTATCTCTTATGTATTAGCAGGCTACTAATGCTGACATCTAATTAGCACCAAGAAACTGATTAACTCTCAATAGGGTCAAGAGAAAGAAGAAAAATAGATCTCAGGCAAGCAATTAGGTCATTTATTTAATAAATTAAAATACTTGTGATTATAGGATCACTCTGGCAATTTTTTTCTGTACTGCACAGCTGATGGCAGAAACAATGATAAAATTCAAATAGTAAATGTAATGCCATGTTAATGGCAGTGTAATCAAAACAGAGCACAAAAAAAACCCACTTGAGCTTTCTCTAATGCACAATTTATCATCCAAAACAGATGCATTTATTAAGGCAAAAGGTGCATTCAAATACCAGTAAAATAAATGGAGTCTGTTCAGATTTCTTATTCTTGTGATTGGTTTGTTCCACACTACGGAAGCCAAGTACATAAGAGACGCTTCAATACACACTTGTTACATGGCAGACATTTATGTTTATTGTGTACCTTTTGCAAACTAATCTGAATGCTCAGAAATGGCAAGTCAGATAAATATTGAGCAGGCAGCAGGCACCATCTTTTATATGTCACCCTTGCCAATTAATTTCCCTTATTTTAATAAGGCAAAAGATTATTTTTTTCCCTCTCTGACAATGAAATGTAAAATGCACCTACCTGTGCTACCGGGCAGTGCATTCGACCCACAGAACCTGGTGTTTACTGCCCTTGCTCTAGGGCCCCAAAAGGGTTTGGCTTTTCATGCAGTAGCACTCTAGAGCTTTCTAACAGACAAATTGCCTGTACTCCCTTCTTGCATACTCAGTTTAAAGCATTTCTTAATTGGGTTCATTTAAATGCTAATTTTATTGAATGCAGACTCCTCTAAATCACTGAGGTGAGTTCTTGCCAGACTCCTTCAGTAATAATGATATTTCAAAAGGTCTGAAGTTCAGATTAAGTCTGGACAAGCACTGGAAGGTCTGTTTGCATGTCCAGCATTGACTGTAAACCATGAGGCTTCTCACACCTTCTTCTGGCTTCCTGTGCAAGCCGCCCTCTTCCCTGCTCCAGGTTCAGCTCCTTTGTGTGCTACTTTGAAACCCTCTTGCTGGAATTTAAAGGCCACCTTTTTTTTTTTTTAAAAAAAGAAAAAAAAATACATACATCTCCACCTGATGTATGTATACTACAAGGAAAACCCCAAATTCCTGTTAACTGAGAACTGTGCAGCCCTCCACAGCCATTTTTGCAGATTACAAACAAAACTTTTTGACATGAGAACTGCATTTTAGTGCACAGCTGATAGCACCTCGTGGTTACCCAGTGTATGTCACAAATGTTCCATAGGAGGAGCAAGCAGCATTTAGCACGCTTGTGCAGATATCTGTGGAGGCTTCAGACTGCTGCAGACTTACAAAAGGGTGGTTTTCTGTTCAACTCAGAAGGTAAAGCCTGTGATGCCTGCAGTGAGAGGGTCTGCTGGAGGGAGCAGCCGATGGCACACTTTCTCCCCTTGCTTTTCCTTCCTGGGCTGTAGCTGTGTAAAGTGGGGGTTCTGCTCTTTGTCAACACAAGAGAACTCCCCCAGCTTTTTTTCAAAGATCCCTTTAGAAGATGAAAAGGATACAGACCTTTTCCAAGGCTCAAGATTAGTTTGGAGCTGTCAGTGACAGGCTTGGAGGGAGCTTGCTGCTGCTTCCCAGCTTGCCCCGGTTGCAGTGAGGACAGTGGCCAGGGAGGGACCTGGTGGAGTCCTGCTCATGCCCTGATGAGCAGCTTCCAGCAACTGCCCTCTTCCTGCTGCTGCCCCTGAATTCACTCACCCCGGCTGCCAGTGTCACCCCAGGCACAGGGGTGGTCCTCGCTGTTGGCCAAAGGGTCTTGGAGGCAGGGGAATGCCTGGGGTGAGCGAGGCTGAGTCACTGCTGTGCTCCCAGTAGTGCTCTAGCAGTCCAAGAAATGGTCTGACTGGTCCCTGGAAGCAGCAGCACTCTCACTGCCTCTGGCAGGTCCAGATTTAATTCAGGGCTGACATACCAATCTCTAAATGTAACAACCAATGCAGCAAAGGTCATTTAAAAGAATAGGAAAATAACCTCTCAATGTTTTTCTTCTCTTAATATTTTCCTCTTGTTATTAAAACAAATCTATCGAGGATGAAGTAGAGTATGTAGCATGAAGCAGTGAGAAATTAATCATTGGTACCTAGTCTTAAACACTTGATTTTTTTTTTGTGTGTCTTGAAAGAGTTGTCATAAACACGAACAAATGCAAATCAGCTTTCAAGATGACTTTTTATTATAGGCATATTCCTGAACTATTCATCTGTGTTAAATGCATTTTGCCTTGAATCATATGTCATGTTGCCAGAAAAGTTGTTTCCATGCCAACTCATTTGCAACATGGGGGAAAAAAATCAAAGCTACTAACATCTGCAAGATGTCAGTACTGATATAAGCCACTTGCAATGAAAAACAGAACTGCAGGAGGGTTTGCCAAATAGACACTATATATAGGGTGGAATGTCATAAACTAATTGCCAAACAGTGCATTTCCATTCCTTTTTTGGCTGTATTCTTGATCTCAACTCTTCGCCAGAAAAGGCTTGCAGCAAAAGGAGCATCAGTGTCTTCCACATGCATTTCTCTTGTAAAGCAGGAATTACTTGGATTTTTTTTTTTTACTCAAGCCTCCACAAAAGCCACTTAATTTAAAACACATAAGAACTTGTACAAGAAACTGCTGCTTCACTTTCCATACTATTTCCTTTCAATTCTCTCAACTGCGGGGTCTCCTTTTATAAAGATCCTATTCATCAGCAAGATTAACGAGACCTGGTGTCTGAAACTGTAGATTCCATTTCACAGCTACAATTTCCTCTGCATTTTTTTTTCTCCCCTTTCTTTATTTTTTTGATAAAAGAAGATTGTTTATTACCCAAGTATTATGAAATGCCAGAGGCTGAGGCTCTGAAGCCCGAGCAGTTCAAATATCAAGGTATATTTAATTTTGAGATGAGCCAGGCATTGCTATATTGGGAGAGCCATTGGAGGCAGCAGTATATTTTTTTGTTGGTTTTGTTTTGTTTTGTTTTCCTTGGAGGTGTCAAAACTGTTCTAATTTTCAAAACTTTAATACAACGATGCAAATCCAAATAATGGATTTGCTACTATCTAGAGAGTATAGCAGATGCTGAAGTCGCCTGTTGCACATGTTATACACCACAGGCATTGTCGTCTTACCTCTGGTAACACCGTGTCAGGGCATTTGCTTGTTGTGATACATGGGGTTTGGTTGCCAGCCCGGTGCAGGGTGGCACGTCGCTTCCAAACGGCTGTTTGTAGAGCCCGTCCCCGTGACACGGTGCCGGTGATCGCGTGACGTGAGCCTTCCAGTTACGTGTAATTGCTAAATTTAACAAAGGAATGTTCATGCTTTCTGAGAATTGCTTACCCCACGAAAGCAATTACTGGACTTGTCACGGCGGTGTTACGCAGCGAATGGAGAAGAGTTAATTTCATGGGAGTTGTCTTCGCACAAGAGATATTTGAAATATCAAAGTGAAACATTTATGGCAAAACCTTTTGTAAAAGGAAGGTCCTGACTGGCTTTATGGGCTGGTAAGGTAGAGGGGGGTGGGAAATATCTATTGCATTTCAGATATTTCCATAATTTCACTTCTACTGTTTCTAGAATGATAAAATTCTCATACAGATCGCTTTTATACTTCATAAAGATCTCAATCCAAACTCATATAACTTTGCTTTATTAATAAGCTTCTGCTGAGGCTTTTTAATAGAAGGTTATCACAGGCAAGCAGAATTAAGAGCAAATGTAGAAATTGATTCCTCCAGCACACTATTTGTTTCACTGAATTTTGAAAGTTAAACCACAAGTAAGATCACTTAAGGATATGCAAAATTACCCAGATTTTTTTTTTAATGACAATGAAATGCCATGAGCTTTGCTATTACTGAGTAGAAGTTCATGTTATAGCACCAAGGCCATATAGCACACACCTCATAATAGTTTTCTGGGCAACTTTAGTGTGTGTATACGTATTTATAGGTATATACACACATACCTATCTTGCATGTATATTAATAGTCTATTAATATATGCAATAGGTTGGGTAAACAATGTGAAATTGGCTTCTGACTGAAACATACTGTAGTTAAATCTTTGAGACAACTGTAATTGAAAGAGATTAAAGGGTATTTACTTTCTGCTTCTTAAAATGTATGTGCTTTGTACAGTGACAACAGCATTCGTGTAACTAAGCAGTTTCTTTCTTTTTTCCTGTGTGTATACTACCTCAGAAGAGCAGGGAAACATCTTCAGAAGAGGAAAATATGACTGTAAAATGATTTTTAAGAGTTCATTTGAACTCAGTCAGGCACAACACCTAGAAATGCTTTAAATTGGATTTTTTTTAAATCAGATTTCAGGTTGACAGTGTCCTATACTGTTATGCTTAGAATTATAACCTGGAATTCTGTCGTGCTTTGCCTGTCGCTGCTCTCAAATAAGCGCTGCATCTCTTTCCCTTCACGCAGACATTAATGTAACAAGAGCAGCTCAGTTTGAATACACTGAGCATTGAAAAAAATTGAGTATATTTTAAACAGGGTTTCAGCTTCAACAAACTACGTGACGAGATAGTCTTTATAAAGAAGTGCTGAGCATGGTGTGCGGGTTCAAAGGGAGGACTGGCTCAGCGGGTATGGCGGGGACAGCCCGTGAGCCCCTGCCTTGCTCGTTCTTCCCCAGGCGGGAGGAAGCTGGCCCTTCATCTTCTCCCCTTCCAACCCCTGCTAAGGACGGTGTGGGTGAGGTGAGGTCGTGGCACAACCAGAACAGCGCTGGCCTTCCTGTGGCGGGGCTCAAAACACTCCTTGTGGGATAATTGATGCGTTCTGTAATCATGGACACTTAGCATGAGGATGGATGTGCTCTTGACCAAAGGGGTTGATCGTGCCATGCTGCTTGCTCAAAATAAATATTCGATACTGCTTAAGTATAGTTCTGAGAGAAAATGGCCAGCTGTGGGAACCCGAAGACACAAGTTTCCAGTTTAGTATTCTGTATGGGCTCAAAATGTAGAAATGTGTGCAGGGAAATGCATATTGGGAGAAGTGTGTGGTCCTAAGACATGCCAGCCTGTGCTATGGCTTCTGACACGTGCCACTGTACCCACAGCATCCTCCGTTCTTGTTCTGGGTTTGGCTATGAATAAGGTTGACGCAAAACACAAGTTACAGCACGGTTGTGCCCTAACAGACTATTCTGGTAGCTAGGATTTATTACAGAGCAGCTATTTCTCTTTTTTATTTGTCGGAGAGAGGAATAATGACAGACGAAGCAAATCTGCCATTGACTGTTTTTAGCCTTTTGCTTCATCTGAACCCCTGTGGCTTCCCCTCTCTGAATGTCAGGCAGTGCCGTTGCCCAGGTCCCGCCCTATCACCATGCTGAGCATTTACCCTCCATCTGATTCAACACAGTGATTTTTCCTCTGAATTTGCGATGTGAGCTTCTGGCTTTACTGCTGTGTCGCGGCTGTTGCTAATTTGGAGTGACTTGCATTGTGGTAGGTTATTCAGTCTCTGTTTTTCCCTTTTAAGGGTTTTGAACCTATGTCTGTCTGCTGGGTAGGACATTGTCCTCACTTAACAGCAGCACTTTACTGATTTCACTGTGTTGTGATCACAGGGTTAGTTTTAAAATAACATTTGAGTTACTACCTGCATTTCCTAAGGCAGTGGTCACTTGATGAAATCAAGGATTTCTACTGGGCTCTTTTACTGGAAGTGTCTTCCTCACTCCTGGCTTTAGCAGGGAGAATCTAATGGGTTCTTCTTACTTAAAAAAAAAAATCCAAGATAGTTTGATTTCTATCAAGGAATATGTTTTGTTTTTATAAATCAGTTGCTGTTCTAAAGATCTTTGATCCATTGGTACGATATATTATTGTGATTTCAATGTTTCCTGTGTGGGAAGAGTGTGATGGAAAGGTCGGCAGGTGATGTACGTTGGTGCTCTTTGCTGTGAAGGCTGTGGGCCTGTGATACTGCTTTTGTTTTGAGAACAGGTCAAATACACAGCTATCTGATTCTGTTCTTTGGTGTAGCCCTTAAGTATTTATTTTCTTAGCATACTGCCATAGCTAAATTCCTGTTGGTTTCTGTGATCTTTTATGGCTCCTCTTTATAATAAGAAAGTTTCACCTGATAACTTAATATTTTTGATCTGTTTTGGAAATCACCTTTGAACTTGGAGCCTTTGAGCATGTTTTTCTGACTTGTATGAGCTTTCAGACATAGACTTCAAGAAAATACTTTTCAGAGTGTTTCCAGCCAATCATTCAAATGAGGTCTTTTCAAAATTGCTAATTCATCACTTGTTTGAAACTGGAATGGCTTTTACACCAGACCAACCATTTCAACATAACCAAGCCCAGGATGTGCATCCTGTACTGTCCTGTTTAGTCTCCCAATGGACAGCACACTATAGACTTTGAGCTTATTTCTGCATGTCTTTTTTTCTATTGCTTTAAGTGAAGGAGTTGTTCCTTTTCATTTAAAGAAAATATGCATATTCCTCAGGTTTTCATGTTGTGCTTTTTACTCTCTCTGCTAAATATACCAGCTGCTACTACCAGTACTGAATCTGAACTTCTTTACCATATAAGGGCCTGGGATGTCAGGTATTATCCCTGGATGTCATTACTCTTACTGTCAGTACTTTTGGCTAGAATTCTTTCTGAATAATTCTTAAAAAAAAAAAAAAAAAAAAGGCATTCCCATCTCCTAGAATGACACTCAAACCCTGGCCCTTGCTTCTTTATTCCTTGTAAATCTTGTTTCTTTAAGTCTTGATTTGATCCTGGTGAGCTTCAGTGGGAGAATATTCCTGCTGTAGACTTCAGTGGGTTGCACAGGGCTCTTGCTTAGGAATCCATCAAAACCTCTCCTACCTTTATGCTCTAGTACTGATGTTAGTGGTTAAAAAGAAACCAACAGTAACTCAGGTTGTCATTAGCAATATACTTTTTCAAGGTGGCTGCAGTGAGGTTTCTGTGACTGTAATTTTTCAATTAAACTTTATTTTAAAAATAAAATAATCAAGGTACATATTACTCTTGCAGCTCTTCCTCACCATCCTAGTAGTTTTGAAGGAGCTCACCTACTATTTTGTTCTCTTTTTTTCCTTCATCATCTTGTGCTATAGGAGCCTTGCACCTATATTTTGGATCAGCTTTTTTCAAGTTTTCAGCCACACTAAAGCTAGATAAGGTTTGTGAGGAGGTATACTTATATAGTTTCAAAGAGAAAGCAAGCTTTGAAGCATTTCGTGTCTGAAGAAAGATTTGTATGCCTGAACTGCTTTTGTCCCTATATTCCTATGCCTATTGTAAGATATTACTTCAGCTTACAAAACTTGTTTTGCTTGCATCTTTAGATCATTATGGTTATGATTCTCATTGCTACAGATACATTTAGGCATTTAAAACTTATTTCAGTTCCAGTAGTGCCCACAATGGATACTAAGTCTTTCCAAACACTTAAATGCAGTCCTGAGGAGTTTATAATCATATGTTCCCAGGAATAGTAAAGCATTTGACACAGTCTCCCACAGCATCCTCGCAGCTAAACTGAGGAAGTGTGGTCTGGATGATCGGGTAGTGAGGTGGATTGTGAACTGGCTGAAGGAAAGAAGCCAGAGAGTGGTGGCCAATGGGACAGAGTCCAGTTGGAGGCCTGTATCTAGTGGAGTCCCTCAAGGGTCGGTACTGGGACCAGTACTATTCCATATATTCATTAATGACTTGGATGAGGGAATAGAGTGCACTGTCAGCAAGTTCGCTGATGACACCAAACTGGGAGGAGTGGCTGACACACCAGAAGGCTGTGCTGCCATTCAGAGAGACCTGGACAGGCTGGAGAGTTGGGCGGGGAGAAATTTAATGAAATATAACAAGGGCAAGTGTAGAGTCCTGCATCTGGGCAAGAACAACCCCATGTATGAGTACAAGTTGGGGACAGACCTGTTGGAGAGCAGTGTAGGGGAAAGGGACCTGGGGGTCCTAGTGGACAGCAGGATGACCATGAGCCAGCAATGTGCCCTTGTGGCCAAGAAGGCCAATGGCATCCTGGGGTGTATTAGAAGGGGTGTGGTTAGTAGGTCAAGAGAGGTTCTCGTCCCCCTTTACTCTGCCCTGATGAGGCTGCACCTGGAATATTGTGTCCAGTTCTGGGCCCCTCAGTTCAGGAAGGTCAGGGAACTGCTAGAGAGAGTCCAGCGCAGAGCCACAAAGATGATTAAGGGAGTGGAACATCTCCCTTATGAGGAGAGGCTGAGGGAGCTGGGTCTCTTTAGCTTGGAGAAGAGGAGACTGAGGGGTGACCTCATTAATGTTTATAAATATGTAAAGGGCAAGTGTCATGAGGATGGAGCCAGGCTCAGTGACATCCCTTGACAGGACAAGGGGCAATGGGTGCAAGCTGGAACACAGGAGGTTCCACATAAGTATGAGGAAAAACTTCTTTACGGTGAGGGTGACTGAACACTGGAATAGGCTGCCCAGAGAGGTTGTGGAGTCTCCTTCTCTGGAGACATTCAAAACCCCCCTGGACGCGTTCCTGTGTGACATGGTCTAGGCAATCCTGCTCCAGCAGGGGGATTGGACTAGATGATCTTTCGAGGTACCTTCCAATCCCTAACATTCTGTGATTCTGTGAATAGTCATCTGATGTTTGTTTAAATGTCTTACTGTCCACTGAGGGAAGTATCTGTGTCGGAGGACTGCGGATGCTCTAAGGGAACCTGTGTTCCCTCCACCTCTAGTAGATAAGAAGCACCTCTTGTGTGTCTGCTCAGATGGGTTTGATCAAACATAATCTGTTTAGGTTGTAGTCAGGTTCAGATACTACCCGGTTAAACAACGAAGTACAACACCTACAGTTCAAACATTATTTTAGCACAGATTGCCCTTCCAAGAAGTTTATGAGATACTAAGCCTCCAAGTACTGAGTTGAATGAGTATTTGCTGCTGCCTTGATGAGATCAGGCTCTTGCTACCTAGTGGAACTCTTCATCACACCATAAATAGTATTGCTCTGCAGAGATGCTAAGTGCATCGCTTTGCTTCCCTCACATAAACCCAGTGTTGTTCCACCAGGCTATCTACTGCATGGAGGGGAGCCCCTACAGCAAAAATAAACGTCATGCCACTTTTTGCTTGCAAAAAGAAATGTATCTGCTTTGATTTCAGGAGTTGGACTCGATGATCCTTGTAGGTCCCTTCCAACTCAGGACATTCATGATTCATTCAACTCATGATTCTATTTTGCTGTGTAAATGCTTTGTTCTGTATCATTTCAGCACTTTTTAACCTTCCTACCCTGTGTTAGCAGTTTAAATCTTCAGATTGGAGCATAGATATTAGAGGAGGACCAGAATTAATTCTGTGCTAAAAGAGCTGTTCTAAACAGAAATACTGCCGATGTACTTTCCCTTTTTGCCTTACAGTGGGAGACTGTATATGCATCACCTTGGTTTTACTGTAGCCTGCGCAAATATCACTTTTGCAACAACTCGAGGCTACGTCTGACATATTTTAATACTACAAATATGCAGTTGTCAGTTGTTATGAGCGTGCTTTACTGATGTGAAATGCTTTGATCAAATGTGCACTAGATATTGTGACTGAGCAGCACAGGAACACACAAAACATTAGTTGATATTGCTAGTGAAAAAAAACAACCAAACAAAGCCAACATTATGTAGTACAGTCTACTCTGGAGATAGCATTCCCATTAAGAGTATGGCTCTTAAGTTTAAAAAGACCAAATACATATACTTCTTTTTAAAGTTTAATCTGGTCCTTGAGAACCTTATATGAAGCCATTAACACTAAGAAGAAATCTACTGTCAAGAAATTGCAGTAAGGGACTAAATTGAAAGCAGAATGGGAGAGTCTTATTGCTACGCTGTGCCAATTATATCACCACTTTTGTTTCTTTACTGCAAGACTGATAGGGACCTACAAATGCTTAGACCCCAAGGGATCTGAGCATGTCTGGTGAAAATTTGAAATCAATAGGAGTCTATAATCGCAAGCAAACTGCATCATTTTCATTGGAGTGAATGATGGCCACCATCCACAGAGATGCCATGGACGTGGGTCCCTCAAGTGTATTTGTTGGAGCCTTCTGCTCCACATGAGAAGTACAAGGACCCAGTTTCTTGGCAAATTAAGGATATTACTTGCCTCCTAATTAGCAAGGGAAGAGGAAAATGTTCACTGACCTTTCCATTCAGATGAATATTTTGTAGCTTAAGCGGAAAGAGGAGGATTCGTTCTCTGGATGTGAATTTTAAATGTATTGGCAGTCCTGCTGAGGAGGCAAACATTGTTTCGTTTCCAGCCCCATCAGTAGACTGCAAATTCATCTTGGGTCTGGCTTGAAGCAAGCTTCATCTCCAAAGCTGAGAGGTAATTCAGTCTCCAGGGTTATTCTGTCCTGGCTTTTGCTTAAGCAAAGGCTACGGATTCCATGTGACAATGAGAATGACTATCCACTAGGGGCCAAGCTATGCCCACCAAACCCTTCATTTCCCTGCTGAAGCACTTTTTTTCCCCAGTCGTTGAAATTGCCTGCTTTTTTTTCCTTGATTTTTTTTTTTTGAGCCCACTACTTGATGTATTCAGTTCCAGACTGTCCTTGAGCTCTCCAAGTCTCAGACTGAAGCCGCAAGATACAGTTCACTTGTTCTAGAGAAATATGCAGCAATTATGAATATTATGACTGTATTTGTCTATAGGGCGGGCAGGCAAGATAGAAAAGTCAGTCTCTCAATGGTGAACATAAAAGAGATGACAGTTTTCAGAGATGGGGGAAATTATGTCTATTGAAGGCTCAAAACCAGTTTTTTCAATGTATGTAATAGCTGAAACGATCCTGCTCACTGTGGTGAAGAAGGGATTGTGAAAGGTCTCAACAGGAGATGGCTCAGTAAGGGTCTGATTCAAAGCTCAATGAAGTCAGTGGGCAGCATCTGAAGCTAGATGTGCTCCTAGACCATGTGCCCCTTGTACATATCTCTGCTGCCTTTAGTGTCTGAGAAAGCTGACGAATGGAAGAAAGTACTACTGAGACACACCGAAGCACACACCTGTTTAAACATAGATGTTCTTTGTGGCCACTGGCAAATAAAATCCAGTGCTGTGGGCTTTTAACAGGAATTTGGCATAACAAACATCCTGTATCTCCCCACAGAGTCCAAAACCAAGAATTCTGAGGTTTTTCTTGAGCTTTTCTTTCTCCCACAAGGTACTAGCAAATGAGCTATTGGATTAGTTACAGCTTTCATTAAAATGTAATTAAAAGATGTCATACTTTTATAGTTGGACTCAGCTGTAGCCAAACATATGGGCATAGTAAAACATTTCACAGAGCTGAAAGATTCTGTGGTCCTGCTGAGAAAATGATAGCCTTACAGCTTCTCACTTAATTATTCTAAAATTAATAATAACAATTATTAAAGTTCCCCTTATTCTAACACAGTAGCTTTTAAAACTCCTGGCTGAAATGCTCAGTGGTGAAGGTAGTTACTCTGCTGTGGTTACAGAGAGACTCCGGAGCAGCTCGGGGTCCTCACTCCTGCTCGGTATTTACAGACACCTTGCCACTCTGAGCACATGCATGAAACATCGGATGTGTTCAGGGGAAGGGACCTGATCCTCTGCACCTCCAGTCTGGACAGGATGTCCTGGCTGCCAGGTCTGTCGTGCCGTGTTGCGTTCTCCGCTGTTGGAGGTGTGCTGTTGGGAAATTGCGCTGGGATGGGGACAGGCTGGGATGCTGCGTATTTAGGGCACTTCCCTGGAATGGGGAAATAATGTCTGGGGCTTTATTCCAGTAATTTGAAGTTAGTTGTACGAAGTCAAGTAGCTGCAAGAGGAGGGAAATCTATGCTAATAACCCAGTCCCTGTGCAGTCAGGGCACAGGATCTTTGGTTCGAGTCATTGGTCAAAGTAGGGATCTGACCAGGGGCTCCTCCATGCCACAGCAATGCCCGCAAGGCTGTAAGTTTATACAGTTTTTGATGCTGGCTTTGTGCCTTGGCTGTGGATGCATAAATACCAGGGCATGGACGGTAAGGAGGATGTTTCTGTGTTGGCGAGTCTTGCTCTGGGCTGTTTGTTAGCTGCAGCTCTGGGTGGCTACGTGGTCCAGCCTTGGCTGGCAGGAGACATTCAGGTACCTGCTGAGGCGGGCACTGGCTCGGGAACTGTTTTGAGGACATTAGTAAGCACCAAATCGTGAGGCCCACACGCATGTAGAGAAGTGGATAGTGCTGCTGCCCGTGCAGCCCCGCCTCTCTGCAGAGCTGGCTTTAGGCATAAACAATTGGTGGAAAATTTGCTAGGGGAAACTGAGTGCTGGTGAGACATGAGCCTCAGTGCTGATTAGAAACGTGCCTCCTCCTGGCTGGGCAGCTGGAGACAGAGTGCCAGGCTGCCCCAGGGAGGGAGTGATGCTGGCAGTGGGGGGGTGCTGCAGCAGCACCCGGTGTGGCTCCCCACAGCACCCCTGCTCTGCCCTGTCCTCTGCACTGCCTTGAATGCCAGCTGGGGATGGGGACACCTGGGAGGGACGCCTTGGGGATGGCAGGCTTTGTTCCCTTCATTTTCGGAAGACAACGTTTCAGCACCTCTGAAGATCTTATCTTATCTGTATGCAATGTCCTCCGTACCCCATCCGGGGACTTAGCTAGGGTATTTCGAATTATAAATGCAGAGAGGGTTCATTCTCTGAAAGTGATCGGGAGGGATGCTCATTTATTCTAAAAGCTTTACAAATTTTAACATGGATCCAAAAATTTAATTTAAATATGCATTACTTATTGTTATTCACTTTTTCCACTTGCTTGTAAAACTTGTTCCGAAATGAGAAATTGCATCATGTACCTGCAGCAGGTGGAAAAAAAAAGATGTAATAAACAACCTTACTGCAATCTATTTGCATGGATTACCTGAACATTTATAAGTAACTAATCTGTTCAGAGGAACCAGAATCAGCCTGCATACATGAAAAATGCAGAAGTTGCAAAATATAATTTGAGATAGAATTAACAGCTCTCCAGTAGCATCACATATTGCTAGCCCCAGGAAGAAAAGACTTTGTCACCTTGTCTATTATACTGGCATATTGAAAGCACTTGCTCAGTGTGGACACTGCAGTTGGCATGCGTGCAGCACAAGCCTTACTCTTATTGGTGTTAATATTCATTAATTGGCATGAATAGCTGGGTTGCAAAGCAATGACAAGTGGAGGGGGCTTCTCAGTGCCAGCAGCTCCAGCACACGTGCATGTACCCAGGCACCTGGGACCTTGCAGTGCCCACACCAAAGTCCCGGGCATCGGGTCCTTGGCTCGGCCAGGAGCGAGCAGCCCCACTCTCCCTACCTGCGCACAGCTGGAGCACGCAAGTGAGCCCATCACTGCTCGGGGACAAGATAAAGGTTTTGGTGGGAGAGTAAGATCAGTAGTGTTGGCAGGATTTGAAATAGTAGGAGAAAAAAGTACATTTCTGCACTCTTGTGACTGGTACATGGAAAATGTTTCCACTTCACAAGAGCTGCTTTCCCGGAGAAAGCTATCAAAGTATTACTTTAAACAAACTGTCTCACTCAAAGGACTGTACCAACCCTATTTCATCATGAGTGTGTAGTTTCTGAAGGGCCTGACCGTGAGCCCGAGCCCTCCAAATGCTGTGAATCAGGTATGGCTAGAATGTAAAAATGGCTAAAGTATGCAGAAGTTGGAAATTAAACAAGTTGTAGTGAAGTCAGTTTTATTTGGAGTACAAAGTCCAAATAAATGATACAGCGTGGGACTGACCGTTCAGATATTGTGGACATCTGTCTGGAGATTATTCCCTAACAAAAGAGTCTTTGAAATCATTCATATAGTTTGTATTCATGTCAGGTTTTGGTCACAGACAAATTCACACATTCAGCAATGTAGTTAATCTCCTAGATACCCACCACAGAAGAATAGGGATTAATACATTTATCTTGTAAAACAATGCAGTCCTCCTCTGAATTACAACCAGAAATTAGACTAGTAGTTATCAAATATGCTCAGTGAGGTTATGAATCAAGTCACCACATTGTTAAAATTCCCATCTCTTATCGCCTCCCATTTTGAAGGCTGCAGCCGCCGGAGCATCAGCTGCCAACTGGATTTGCTGGAGGCAGGCAAGTGCCTTCTCCAGCAGTGAATTTCTGCGTGAGGGCAGAGAGAGGGCTTTGCCTTGCAAATGTCATCCAGAAGTCCAGAAAAGATATCAGGAGATGCCCCTGGACTCGGTGATCCATAAAACGTTCATGAAAGTCAATGACTATTCCGGCAGGGATGGAAGCCATCGTTTACATGGCATGCCAACGGTGATAAATCTGTCCCGCGGACACGCACAGCACTAGTGGGTGTCATGCCGCACGCCTGCTGAAGGCTCTGTTAAGCTCAGAAAAACTTATACTAATCTCAACCTAAAAAAAACCGCAACCCAAAATAGAAATCAAAAGGCCACTGCTAGCTATAAGGGGAGAAAACCTCCTGGCTTGTCATTTTGGAGAGGGGAGAGAGGAAGGGCTCTTTCATTTCCTATTCCTTCTAAATGTATGTGGCACATATATTTATAGGTTAATGGTACCTTTGAGGAAATGCAACTCTTGCAGTGATTAACAGAATATTTATTTTCTACAGGCAGTCTTATAAAATTCCCACAGTTCCTGCCTCCTAACTGATAATTAATCTGCTGGTGTGCGTTGCCCATCTCAAGACTTTCATAGTGCAACACTGGTGTTTCTCATTAAAATGAATCCTGGAGGCACTTTGTTATTGTTTAGACTGTGAAAACCACTGGCAGGGTTTTTTTTCCCCCCCTTCTGTATGTTTTGTAAGTGCTAAATGCAGGAGGAATTTAGTGCATTCTTTAAAGGACTGCACATTAATAATACATTCTCAACCACAAAAAGAAAGTCAAATTGCTGAATGGTAGTTGTATAAGTCAACAGCATTCAGGAAAAGGCACTCTCCCTTTAATCTCTGCTACAAAGAGATGCCCTCATAGTTGAGATAGTATCATCTCGAAGTTGACCGATTCTTGCTTGATGTGCTGCTCTTGTGCCTTTCAACAGTGCTTTAGGGGGTTATTTCAACAGCATTGTAGATGACAAGGCTTGGATTAGTGAAACTTTTCAATTCCATCTTTGTTTTTTAAAAGGCTGCCTGCTGTAT
Organism: Nyctibius grandis; assembly: GCF_013368605.1. Lineage (NCBI taxonomy): Eukaryota > Metazoa > Chordata > Aves > Nyctibiiformes > Nyctibiidae > Nyctibius > Nyctibius grandis. Next base: position 30,032,479 of record NC_090665.1, on the reverse strand, counting down.
GAGAGCACTTGTTTGGCCTTTTTATGCATTTCTGTCCCTTGCCATAGGTAATTATTTATTAATGTAAACCCTGCAAGAAAGATTGACTGTGTCAAGAGGAGAGCAAGGAAATAATAATCTAACAAAATTCTATCCTGATGCACTTGTCTGATCCCCATATGAGAGTCAGTAGTTCTGCTTTTTACCACATTGCATCAGCTAATTCCGAAATTCAAAAGCAGTTTTGTTCAGTAGCGCTCAGAGTATACCAAAACACGTCTGCTATTAGGATCCTCTTTCTGTTAATTGATCAGAGTTGATAACATTAGCGCTGTTCTGCATATAAGCCTGTGGCAATGCTGCAGTATTTACACAATACAGAGGATTAGGGTTAGTGGAGCCGCTGGTAGTTGTATGAAATCAGCTGTCAAATGAATAAAATGAACAGAGGAACACGCACTAGGAAAGTGGGTTTGCTTTGGGTTTAGGTTTTGTTTTCACTCCTAACCCAATCAGTGCTATACACTTCTCTCACAAGTTTCTTTGATTTCAGTGTTTTCTACTTTATGCTTGGACAGACGCTGCTGCCACTCCTGCGTGCTGGGCCTCTGGGCCATGTATACAGCTGTACAAGCAACGCCTTGATATAGTAAACCTTGAGATTCAGAGGAGGAGGCTGGAAAGCTCATCACTCTGGCAGTTTGGTTATGTTTCTGGTAATCTGTACTCCCTGTGAGCTAGGATCTTCTAAGTCCTGATATAGCTGCTTATGGACCTTGTTGTCCATGAATTTGTTTGAACACTTCTTGCATTTGCTGACATGGTCCTTCTCCAGGCTCCTGTGGCAGCAGCTTCCAGAATTTTGCTGCTCACTGCATAAGGAAGTGTTTTCTTTCACCTCTTCTAAATGAATCTTCTTGTTCCACCAGGTGCCTCCTTATTCTCGCACTGCAGGGATAAATTCTGAACAAAACCAGGATGCTGCTTTGCACTTGTTCCACCCACAAGCAATTGACAGGCTTTATTAAAAACCAAACCTAAATCACACCTCTGTGGAGAGTGAAGGTATGGCGAGGTTTGCACAGACTGGCGAAAGATGGGGAGGGTTTGAGCTGTCAGGAAGTTTTGCAGAAGCTCTTAAATTCCATATAAATTTTCAGTTTCAAATGACTCTGAATATTAGCTTCTTTAGGTCATTTAGGGAGGGTTGCTCAGATCACACAAAGCATCAGCATCCTAATTTTACTTTGCCTTAAAATAACTGGCAAGTCAGTTGTCCCCTGTCATGCTGTATGGCAGAGGAACAGTAAGGTTTCATCAGGCAGAGTTTCCCTTATACGTGAAAAACTTTGGGCTAGTTACAAAGCAAAACTTCATTAATTCCTTCTTAGATTTTTGGTTATTTTTTTCTTTTTCCCCCAATGGCAAAATGCCCAGTGCAAATCAAATCCTTCAATACAGTTTCCAAAAAAGAAGAAACTATCCTGTATGCCTGAAATATTAATTAAAAAGAAGCAAAAAAAGAAAGATTTGGACAGATCCCAAACCAGCTACTCAAATATAATGTCGGCAACTGTCATATGAACTTCTCAGTAAATGAGGCTATAATCCTTCCTTCCTAAAGTGGAAATACTACTTGATTAGCTCAATTAAGAGCGGATTTCTGACAGAATGTTACTTTAGGGTGTAGTTTCCTAAAGGATGAAAAGGTGCCAATTTAGAAACAACTGTATGTTACTCATGTTGTTAAAAAATAGAAACAAGGAACGACATAGTAAATTAACCAATGGAATTACACATTGGTTTGAGCTTCCCTTCAAAGCAATATTAAAGATGTAGAGCAATTAGCCTATTTTTACACAGAGTGAAATGATAAATCAATATCCTCCATTAAGCTTTTAATTTGCACAAGTGGAGCATGATCACTGATGTGTTTTGGTTTGTTTGGTGGTGGACTGGTTGGTTGGTTTGTTTTTTACCACTCCGTTTTAAGACCTTCTCTTAGCATGTTCTGCTTAGAGAGTGGTCAGAGTGGGTGACCCCTCTGCTCCTGGCACACCCGTCCCCAGCAGGCTCTGGTATTCAGAGACTCCTTTTCCTCCTTGAATGATGGAACATTTCAACATGGCACAGAACAGCTCACAGCTAGAGTCCTTCTCCCACCACAATAAAGAAATACACGGTTTCTAATATTATCAGGCCAAGGGGAACCCGTTCACTCGAACAAAAACCCTCATTTGACCCTGGTAACCTCTAGTTTTTAGGTATTAATTTGTTTTTGCTGCCATAGTGGTCCGTTTGTTGAGAGGTTTTTTTTTTAAGAGGTCTGTGTTTAATTTTGGTGAAAGTGCATTTAAGCGTCTGAGCTGTCCACTTACCCAGTTACCTGCACACAAAACACTGGGACCATTACTGATCCGAGCTGCCTGTGTTTTGGTTTGTTCATTTTAAACACACTGCTTTGCTCCCCCGTTACCAAGTTAGCCCGAGGTCTCCTTGCAAGCACTCTTGAATTCTGCGTACGGCACAGAGAAAAGCCACGGGGAAGCCGGGCCTGTTCGAGATGCAGCGTACCAGCCCCAGGCAGTGCCGCGGGGCTTTGAGGGCTCCCTTTGGGGCGACGCGGGAGGTAGCTGCCAGGCGGTGCCAGCAGCCCTGGGAAGCGCCAGGCAGGAGGCACCCTGCTCTTGCCCCTGGCACGGCAAAGCTCCCATTGGCGTCTGTGATGCGGGGAGCCGATTTCCAAACCTTTCTTGTTTTGTGCAACATAATGTAAATATTTTACAGGGTTGCTTAGAGTTCCCTGTGTTTGTTTAACTTCATCAAGGCAAAGAACATTAATTTTCTGGGAATATTTCTGCTCTGCACGATCCACAGAATTTCATATTGAAAGATTGTCTATCCGTGCAGCCACACTTATTTTCCAGTTGCCCAAATTAAGACAATCTATAAAGAAATGTTCATTTATTAGCAACTGGTGTTTGACAGTTTATTTCATGTAAGCCTCCAGCTTTCCTTGGCAAGCTCATTTGCATAATGTGTTATTATGTCTAAATGGAAAACTAAATGCCTCCATGTGGTCTTTAAATGACAAGTGCTTGTCAGCTTCATGCAATATTCAGAAGTAATAGATCCAAATCACAACAGCACTCACTGTGATGTACAAGGAGAAAAAGAAACAAAGCCCAAAAAACTTGTTGCGTATCCTTCCCTAACAAATTTACACTTTGGTACGGAATTGTCAATTAGAGTTTTCATGTGTTAAACAGTTGAGTTCAACTGTGGAGGAATTTACTGTAGCTTTATTCTGCGCCACTTTTGAGTAATTACAATTCACACTGCCTTTTTTTTTTTTCCCCTGGTTTTTTTTTTTTTCCTCCCCTCTCAAACAACGTAGCTCAGGGAATAATCTTCAGAGGACCTTGGCAACATATACCCAAGAATTTCTGCCTTAATTACTTCTGAAAACATGAATAGTCCCTGACAATGGTTATAATAGCTTTGGAAGATCTGTTATGAAGTTCACATTGGAAATAGTTGTTGGGTCTGAAATTTGCAGTTACGTATTGAATTAATGCTTTCTTAAAATAGAAAACTGGCATGTTTGTGCGTGGTTCCGAGCTATTAGAGGCTTCAGGAATGAAAGGTCTTTGAGTCAATGCTCATGTAAATATCCTCTTCACACACTCTCCTTACATGTGCATGGTGTGCTGCTCAGTCCCTCGCACCCCCTTCCACCCTGAGCACACCTGAAACGTTGAAGTGGCTTCTGCAAAAGAAGGAAAAGTCTAAACTCTGTGTTTTACACCAGGGCAGTGCTGGTACAATGAGGGGCTGAGGTTCAGCCCAGGAAAAAACCCTGACAACAACTAATGGTACAACATGATACAGTCAAGGGTAGTTCTGTGCTTTATCAGTGCCCCATCGCCTTTTTGATAAATGCTATTATTTTCATCTCCTGTTAAAGGTTAGGAAAAGTACACAGTATTTTACATATCATATTAATTTTAAACTTTTAAAATAAATGGATATCTTGTTTCCTATTCATTGAGCTGCATAGAATATTTTCAATTGGGTCTGACATTAGCAAATGCTTTTCAAGATGGCATTAATTGATTGAAATGGTTGGGAGCGGGAGATTTCACAGAATCACAGAATGTTAGGGATTGGAAGGGACCTCGAAAGATCATCTAGTCCAATCCCCCTGCCGGGGCAGGATTGCCTAGACCATATCACACAGGAACGCGTCCAGGTGGGTTTTGAATGTCTCCAGAGAAGGAGACTCCACAACCTCTCTGGGCAGCCTGTTCCAGTGTTCAGTCACCCTCACCGTAAAGAAGTTTTTCCTCAAATTTAAGTGGAACCTCCTGTGTTTCAGCTTGCACCCATTGCCCCTTGTCCTGTCAAGGGATGTCACTGAGAAGAGCCTGGCTCCATCCTCTTGACACTTGTCCTTTACATATTTATAAACATTAATGAGGTCACCCCTCAGTCTCCTCTTCTCCAAGCTAAAGAGACCCAGCTCCCTCAGCCTCTCCTCATAAGGGAGATGTTCCACTCCCTTAATCATCTTTGTGGCTCTGCGCTGGACTCTCTCTAGCAGTTCCCTGACCTTCCTGAACTGAGGGGCCCAGAACTGGACACAATACTCCAGATGTGGCCTCACCAGTGCAGAGTAGAGGGGGAGGAGAACCTCTCTTGACCTGCTGACCACACCCCTTCTAATACACCCCAGGATGCCATTGGCCTTCTTGGCCACAAGGGCACATTGCTGGCTCATGGTCATCCTGTTGTCCACTAGGACCCCCAGGTCCCTTTCCCCTACGCTGCTCTCCAACAGGTCTGTCCCCAACTTGTACTGGTACATGGGGTTGTTCTTGCCCAGATGCAGGACTCTACACTTGCCCTTGTTATATTTCATTAAATTTCTCCCCGCCCAACTCTCCAGCCTGTCCAGGTCCCTCTGAATGGCTGCGCAGCCTTCTGGTGTGTCAGCCACTCCTCCCAGTTTTGTGTCATCAGCGAACTTGCTGACAGCGCACTCTAATCCCTCATCCAAGTCATTAATGAATATATTGAATAGAACTGGTCCCAGAACCGATCCTTGAGGGACTCCGCTAGACACAGACCTCCAACTGGACTCTGTCCCGCTGACCACTACTCTCTGGCTTCTTTCCTTCAGCCAGTTCACAATCCACCTCACTACCCGATCATCCAGACCACACTTCCTCAGTTTAGCTGCGAGGATGCTGTGGGAGACCGTGTCAAACGCTTTACTGAAATCGAGATAGACCACATCCACAGCTTTACCATCATCTATCCACCGGGTAACATCCTCATAAAAGGCTATCAAGTTGGTTGAGCATGACTTCCTGTTGGTGAAGCCATGCTGAGTGCCCCTAATGATTCCCCTGTCCTTGATGTGCCTAGAGACAGCACCAAGAACAAGTTGCTCCATCACCTTTCCGGGGATGGAGGTGAGGCTGACCGGTCTATAGTTACCCGGGTCCTCCTTCTTGCCCTTTTTGAAGACTGGAGTGACATTCGCTTTCCTCCAGTCCTCAGGCACCTCTCCCGTTGCCCACGACTTAGCAAAGATGATGGAGAGTGGCCTAGCAATGACTTCCGCCAGCTCCCTCAGCACCCGCGGGTGCATCCCATCAGGGCCCATGGATTTATGGACGTCCAGGTTGCTTAATTGGTCCCTGACCCAGCCCTCATCTACCAAGACAGATTCCTCCTCTATCCTGACTTCTTCTGAGGCCTCAGGGGTTCGGGGCTCCTCAGGACAGCCTCCAACAGTATAGACAGAGGCAAAGAAGGCATTCAGTAACTCCGCCTTCTTTTTATCCTCTGTCTCCAGGACCCCCACCTCATTCATCAGTGGGCCTACATTGCCTCTAGTGTTGGCTTTACCTGCAATGTATTTGAAGAAGCCCTTTCTGTTGTCCTTGACCTCTCTTGCAAGGTTTAATTCCAAGGAGGCCTTAGCTTTCCTAGTTGCCTCCCTACATCCTCTGACAACAGACTTATATTCCTCCCAAGTGGCCAGCCCCTCCTTCCACGATCTGTACACCCTCTTCTTCCACTTGAGTTTGCCCAGCAGTTCCCTGTTTAACCATGCAGGTCTCCTGGTACCCTTCCTTGACTTCCTACCTGTTGGGATGCTCTGATCTTGAGCTCGGAAGAAGCAGTCCTTGAATGCTAACCAACTATCTTGGGCCCCCTTACCTTCTAGTACCCTGTCCCATGGGATTTCCCCTAGCAATTGCTTGAAAAGGCCAAAGTTGGCCCTCCTGAAGTCCAGGGTTGTGATTCTGCTAGCTATTCTGTTCCTGCCACATGAGATCCTGAACTCTACCATCTCATGGTCACTACAACCAAGGCTGCCCTCAACCTTCATTGGTTGCACCAGTTCTGTCTTTTTTTTTTTTTTTCTCTTTATACCACAAAAATCCAGAAAGAAGATAGGGAGGAAGCATAAAAAATATTAGAAGGAATTTGCTGTCTCTGGGATAAATCTGGTGAGGGGAAAGAAAGAAAAAAGGCCAGATACTGCACACAACTTTAGCGCTAGTCTAAGACCCAGGAAAGATGTATTGGTGTTGGACTGTTAAGTTTGTTGCTTCTAACTGCCCTTTTTGGTTGCTCAGTGTTGCAGGGCAAGGTGATAAGGAGACATGGCTAAAAAGGACAGAAGGAGAAGAGAGGAGACATAAACTGATAGAAGGAAACCATCATGTGAGGGGCAGGGCAAGTAGCAAGGACTCGTGTCACACGTCCCGAGCTGCCTTTGGGGTCAGTCTGCTTTTGGGTACCATCAATCACCATCATCTGGTCATTTTGCCTCTCAGAAGCTAAACAATGAAGGCTCAAAGAAATGCTTGAGGGTGCATTTTTTAGGTTTTGTGAAATGATGGAAGTAGCAGACAGGCAAGCAAAAAATAATGTCTGTGCTTCCCATGTGCTCTCCCTTCTAGTCATCACTCTAGGCACTGCGGCCAAACAAGTTGTCACCAGCCGCACGCCATTAACATTGCCTACTCAAAAGTTTGGGGTTTTTTTGTGCCTCTCCTTTCTGCATGTGCTGGGTTACCCGTGCGCACTGTGTTCAAGAAAAAGGGACCAAGTTCTGGTTCCAGAAGCCAAGAGAGGCTGGAAATGCTCTGAGTTTGTGTCTGGCATGGGATGCTTCGCAGCGGTGGGCAGCTGGGGCTGGCGGGGCTCTTGAGCGAGCCCTCATTAGGGGAGCAACAGGAGATGCAGTTAATGAGGAGGTGGGAGCTCCTGGCTCGGCAGCGTGTCCGCTGTGAAAGATGGCAGTGTGCAGGTAATTCTCTTTGGGAGGTCAGGGACAGACATAAACTAAGGGAACAGTTCATCAGTTTTATTAAAAAATGTTTCAGTCCCAGGCCACGGCTCCCCTTGGTAACTTCACCGGCAGCTCTGACTGATGCAATCAGTGTGATTAAAGTGATCACATCACTCGCAGCAGGCCTGGTGTCAGCAGGGCAAGAGGCGTTTCCAGTGCCGTGACCTGTGCCTTGCAGTGCCTTTGACTGCCTGAGCTGAACTGGCAGCCGGCGGGAGGCTGACGCGATGCCTTACACCAGGTTTCAGTCACGAAGGCAGTTAAATAGGCAGCGTTTTGTGCTCTGGTGACCTGTCTTGATGAGGACACTCTGTCATTTGCTTCTCCTCAGGTTAAAACCTTCACTAACCCGGTGAAGGAAAAGCGAAAACGCCAGTCGCGAACAGCCAGGAAGGTTAAATTGGGTTTGACCCATCCTCCACCCAGTGCTCTCCTTAATGCCCAGTGGCACCTCCCCACGGCAGGCCCTGGAGGAGACGGCTCCCAGGAGGGTTCCTCCGTGGGCTGCGACGAAGCAGGGCTCCTCTGGCTGCCGCAGGGCTGGGTCACCCCAAATGTCTTGTGTCGTGGACAGGCAAAGCGGGCCGGTGGTCAGACACTTTGGCCAATGGGAACCATCAGTGGAATGCGCAAATATTCTGAATAGCATGTGCATTAACTAGGAAAACCCCAAGACTGGCTCATAAATAAGCCACAAGTAGCCAAAAAGATATTTGTATATTCAAATATTTTCATTAGCTGTGTGACCATGCAAATAACACTATTTGCTGTACAAATCAGAGGTGGATTGCACAGGCTTTGGCAGCAGGGGAGTTGCGTGCTCCATCTCCAGTTGCTCTTTCAGATCTTTGGCTCAAAATACTGTGCAGCGTTATGTTCTTCTGCAGCTTATATCCCTGTGTACTTTCAACAGTTTTAAAAGTAACATAAGAGTTATCATGTCGTCTCAGTGTGAATGGTGTTTCTAGGTGCATGCAAATGAGGATAAACTGCCTGATGTTAGAAAACACCAAAATACAAAGCTTTCTACTGCATCAGTGTGTACCTTTCCCTTGACGAAAGAATAGGTAGAATTATCTGAAGGAAATGGCAATAGGCTGGATTCTCAGAGTAAAGCGTCCAACAGGGTGAACTTTTCAAAGTACCACTATTGATTTTACTGCTATTAAAAACCAAGGCATTTCTTAAAAAATCCTCACCTTTTTTATGGTGCCCTTATTTGAGATTAATTATGTATGTAAAATTCTCTATGAAGAATGCAGCATTCCAGGAACTCATGTTGAGTTTCAGTAGTTAGTCCAGTGATTATTAAAATGAAACAGGACCAACTTTGTAGGGGGCAATTATAACACATTACGGTGTGAATTGCACACTGTGATTAAACTCATGGGAGGTACTCAGCAGCAGCATTTGCTTTGAAAGGGGCACTGATTACCATTTGTACTATGCATTTTGGTAATCAAAAATCATTATGGAAAATATTACATCAACTAAACAAATACCCCCTTAGCAGCATGAAATATACAGAATTTTTTTAAAGTAGCCTTATGCATGTAAATAAATAATTTTTTTCTGCATGGGACTAGCACTTGATCAGCACATCAAATCAGCATGCTGCCAGGCTACAGCAGGGCCACACGCTGCAGAATGAATGGTTTAAAGTTAAAACACCTCCTGGGGCTGGGTTTGTCTTTCGTGTCTTAACTTCAGCCTGGTTGCAATTACATTATAAACCATCATTTACTCGTGATTTATAAAAATAGCCTTGTGAAAGAATTAAACTAGCAAGAGGTGTTAACATTTACTTTGGAAGTCCTGAGTTATTTCTATTAAATGGCTTTCCCCAGAATTTAAGACAGGGGAGTCTTAGGGTTCTTACTGCCTATAAAATACTAATGGGCCTGTGTTGCAAAGGTACTATATTTTCCCTACGTGTTTTGACACCTAATATTTTAAGGGATTTGGAGAGAGCTCTTGTATCATGGCATTAACCAGTTTTATTAAGGCATTTTTGCCACTGATTTCTGAGGGCATTTCAAACGTGCACATGCAGAAGCACGTGGCTTTTGCAGCACCGTGTGTCCCTCCTGGCCCAGGGCCGCGTCTCCCCAGATGTTGTGGGTTTCATTGCAAAGCAGCAGAGTCGAGTCAGGCTGACAACAGATCCCACCTGTGATTCCTCAAAGCAAAACTTTGTTGCAAGCTAACAGAAATCAAATAGCTGCTCACTCAGGGATTTCTTTCTTTCTTTCTTTTCTTTGATAGGATGTAATCTAGAAAAAGTGTAATGTTAATCCTATAACATTTCTGGCAGTCAGGGACTATGTGATTGCTTTAAAGATGCAAACTCATCTTCCCTTGTATCTTGATCACCTTCCCTCCTTTCATCCTGCCATACCATTTTGATTGCTTAACATAAGGTCTAATGTCAAGTAATAATAAAGCAATTACAAGAAATACAATTCATTCTAAAGTGCATTAAGCAAGAACTAAATTAAGGCACATAATTAACAACAACAACAAAAAGATACATTCAGGACAAAATGTTTTAACCCCTATATTTCTTCCAGCATTAACTACCTTGGCATTAACTCAAAACTGGTAGGGGAAAGATACAGATTATATGCACAGATGCAGTAGGGCTTCTAGTGATTTATGTAGGGAAATTAACAGATCTGTCATGCATGATCCTTTCTATATAGTAATATACTCAGTTTAAACTGTCATGCTATTTTTTTTTTCTTGTCCATCTGGTCTAATTATTAGAAAATTGTACTTAAGAAGGCTCCAATAACAAACGTGAAACAGCTCAATATTTCAAGTTGCCAGTATTTTTCTCATATTTGTTCTTTTTAATTAGAGAGCATACCAAGTTGCAACCGCAGGACCCAGGTATTTATTAAGTGATAGAGAAGCAGCACTATTTTATTGACTAATTCCCCAGGCTTTTATTATGTTTCCTAGCAAAATGTGATTTATAGGAAAGTTAATAAAGGTATCCTCACCTACTGCACCTGGAGACAGGACATGTACAAGGGGAAGACATTTAGACTAATAAGTGAAATCACAAATCTGGGAGCTGAAATTGGATTTTATTTCTGGGTGCAGCAAAGAACTGATGCAGGCTTGGGTATTTAACATCTCCATTCTTAACTGGCTTTGCCTATAAAATGAAAGTAATAGTTTCTCTGGATTTTCAGAAATATTATGCTGATTACAGTACTTAAAAATTTTTAAAGTTTTAATGCTAAAAAGCATCATTAAAGTATTGTTTCCTTGATATTACTTTTCATTTCCTCCCCCTAAATGCTTGAGACATTTTTTTTTACCTCATTCCTGAATTGAAAGTAACTACTTGAAAACCGTATGCTGTTCCCAAATTCTTGTTGCATTTTGACTGATTTTTTTCCCTTTTTATGGAGTTTCCTTCATCATTTGTGTATGAGCTGAGCATTGTGCCGTGGGGACATTCTGAGGGCTCTGCTCATGCCTGAAGGGTAGCACCAGGACAGAGGCACGCCGGGAAGCTGGTCCCCGCTACGTACATCAGTTCTAAACCTAGCTATAAAGAAAATCATAGTACAACAGAAATGGACAAATGCAATTTAAAATAAATTCATCGATTCTGATTCTTAATAAGGTTAGGCATGCAATTGTGTGATGACTAATTTGTGTGTCTAATTACCATGATTGTATGTGCAAATCAAGTAATTATGGAAGTAAATAACCATAATCAGTTATTTTCATGGGTAATTATTCAATTTTATGCACAATGGCAATAATTGGGTGTGCAAATTAAGCATGCAATTGTGCATGCATATTCAACACACACTTGTGTGTCTAATCTTTTCTTCTAATCTAATCCTTTTTTTTCTGAGGATTTTTCTCATTTCCTATCCGTTACTCTGGTGTACTGTTACTGGGACATTATTGCTAGGGGTAAGGATTTGGAAACTCTTCTATTCCAAACCTTCCTGACTTTTTAGTGGTTAATAATTCTCCACTGCAAACGGACTGCTCTCCTGGAAGATAGCTGTTTCATTCTTCTTCTTAGCACAGGTGCACTTTTTTCCTAATTGGGTGGGGAATTTCTAAAATAGGAGACTGAAATCGATACATTCCATCTTTTCTTAAATTTTCCAATACGTAATTTTGTAACCTATTAAGAACACTTCAGGTTTTTTTTTTTGCACTCATATACACAATTACCCTGGGTTTTTAGACATAAACAACAGCACCTTTATCATCAAGGGGGACTTCATGCTGCACTGCATTGGAGGAGATATCCCTAAGCTGCCATTAAAGGCAAGGCACACACTGTACCTGCTTGCTTACCACACAGGTCTGATTTACAAAAGGACTTTGGCACTGACCTAATTCGGTTCCCACTTAAGACATGTAGAAAGAAATCCCATTGACCTCAATACAAATGAAGTTTATCACTGCCGAGCGCTTCTAAAAATGTCACCCCATTTTTCTGTCTTAAGACCTGAATTTGTAGGCATATAATTATCTTTAAGCATGTATGCTCAAATTCTAGCTTCGGGAGCCTGAGAGACATTGTTGACTGTGATACACTAATCCCCAGATGCAGGCTGGTTACTTCAGTGTCACTCTGGTGAAGGTCTGCCCCAAGCAAAGTTGCTGGGCTGTCCCCAGGTCACGCCTGTGGTCAGGATATAGCACATGCAGCTCAGCCCAGACTGACAGCAGCTATTTAGGGATCTTATCTGCATGGTACCCAGTGACAAAGGAGGTGTTATTTATCGGTATCTTTCCTCCCCATGTCTGCCCGTGGCAGGGAGGCAGAGGATGCACTGCGACTTCAGTCTGCCTCAGGAAGAGTGTCTCACTGCTCTGTTTAACCAAGGGATTTAATTTCCATTGTTTGTCTTTTGTGCCCCTTTTTGCTCCCAATAGATTTCCCCAGCCTCATTGATGCTAATCTCATTGTCCGGGAATCAGCAAAGGGTAATTAGCCGCTGCAGTAATGATCTATCTGTCACAAGATCATGGCCTTTCATCACGTTCCATTTCAGATGTTTTCTAACTAAGCGCAGGAATTGCTGTTGAAAAGGAGCACAACTGTTTCACGGTGTTCGGTGTCAACAGCGGAGGCCTGGCACAGTGCACAGAAGCAATTCCCACCGCCGGTACCGGGGGCCAGCACAGCATCCTGGTCCCAGCCCGACTGGTCACCAAACCAGGAAGGATTTCCTAGTGGGCAGAACCTCACCTTCTTTGTGGCTAAAAAAGGTTACAACAACAACCAAAAAAAACCCTCAACCTTTTTTGATATTTCAAAGGAAAAGCTTTTCAATTTTATTTTTTAGCTATGAAGTGACTTTTCTCAGCATGGCATGGTTTCCTATGGTAAAAGGCTAGAAAGGTCAAAACCAGAAGACAACTTATTTTCATTGAAATGAAACATCTTGTTCATGTGCAAAGCATTTCTCACGGCCATTTCATTTCACAGGGAATTTTTAAGTTTTAGGTTTTGAAGCATTCTGAAATGAAAAAAGAAAGACTGAAAATCAGAACTTTGTATAAAACAAAACTGTTTTGCTGAGTGTCTTCCTGGCAGCAGTGTCACACAAGTGTCACAGCTGGGCTTCCCAGCTCGGGATGAAACTTGCTGCCTCGTGCAGAGGTGAAGTATGTTGTGCTCCTGTTTCTGAGGCCAAACTGTCTCAAATCTACACGGTGTCACACTCTACCATGCCGATTTTTCCAGTCAACCGTGAGCACCTTCTGAGCTCTTCCTCTGTACAAAAGAGGTACAGAGGTGTCCAGATGTTTCTTGGTGTGTTGTCTCTAATTGCCAGGCTAACATGGCCTCCTACTTGATGAGCCCATCAGAAGGTTGCATGCTCAGTTCTGCATTTCACATCATTGAGAAGCTATGTAATCTATTCTTTATAAAGAACAAGGAACTTTCCATAAAAAGTTTTGTTACACCTTTAGGGAAGGGCTCTTATTTTTAAATTGTATCTATCCTACCCATAATATTACCACCTTTACATATACATACACACACACAAAATCATTTTGAAATATAATCTCTAGGAGAAGATAGTTTTCAAAATATTCATAAATGAGGATAACTGTGCTGGGTTCCTACATAGTAATATGGCCACTGAAGTCAAAGTGGCGAGATAAATCACTAATTATAAACAATAAACACTGGATGTTGTCATTTTACAATTCTGCTGACTTCACAGAGCTGCAGCTGCCTTATGGTAAGTCTTGCTAAATGTTTCTTTGTGTCAGAACAATTCTGCTTATATAGCCTATATTTTCCATATTTCCTTATCCTTATTCTGAGTTACTCGAAGCATTTGCATTAAAAAAGTATCTTTGTTTCTTAAGAGTTCATCTGCTTTGCTGCTTATCATGCACATGCTGCAAAAATGAGATCAGCAGCAGCAAGAAACACCTGTTTCACCAGGTTAAGCAGCCTTCTGCCGTAACGAACAGGAGCGACCTGGAGATCATATGCGACCTGGTGCCCTGCCTTCTGCTTTTTCAGACAGGTTCAGCCAGAGAGATTGCTCCAGCCTGACAGGATGCGACCTTGGGGTACTCCGGAGAATTCAGGACAAATTGGAATTTCAAGTAGTTTATCTGGAGTTAAAATATTACTCCTGCTGTTCACAAAAATCTTCCCTTTGAAGAGGTATTGATCTCCAATAATGGCAGAATAAACCACTGAACAAGGATCCTAGAAAGCTGGTTTCAGATGTAGCTCTTCCTTAGGAATTGGGAGATATAGAATCACAGAATGTTAGGGATTGGAAGGGACCTCGAAAGATCATCTAGTCCAATCCCCCTGCCGGAGCAGGATTACCTAGATCATGTCGCACAGGAATGCGTCCAGGCAGGTTTTGAACGACTCCAGAGAAGGAGACTCCACAACCTCTCTGGGCAGCCTGTTCCAGTGTTCAGTTACCCTCACTGTAAAGAAGTTTTTCCTCATATTTATGTGGAACCTCTTGTGTTCCAGCTTGCACCCATTGCCCCTTGTCCTGTCAAGGGATGTCACTGAGAAGAGCCTGGCTTCATCCTCATAAGTTCATGGTCATTCAGGAGCCTTTTCGGAACCACCTCAGCGTGGGGAGGCTGGGCTACGGTTGTCACAGAGCAATTTGGGGATGCTACTGGGTATAATTGCACTGCACAAAAGTGTGTTACGTTGCTGCTGTTTCTATTGTGGGAACACTCCCAACGTCCAGAGAGACATTTCAATGCAGTTCTAGACCAGCAATTAACGCAATCGAAAGCAACGCTGGCAATGGAGAGCGTTTGGCCTTTTAACTGACACGAGGGTGGCTCTCATAGAAGTCCTGCCAAGCCAGGGGGGCTGGCTGGTGCTCTGCGTGCTGGCAGCCGTGGGCAAACTTCTGCCGGTAGCAGCTGTGCAGGAAGAGGCAGGCCCCACAGCAATGTAACCAGGCCCTGCATCATGCCTCTGGGCAGAGGGCTCCTGCCTTCTCTGCGTAACGGAGGAGGGGGGGGGCGAGTTCAGTCCTGACTTAGATGCAGCACCAACCAGCCCTGTGCGGAGCTGGATCTGTTGGTCTCGGACAAATGTGGTCCAGTGAAGTTATGCAGCTGGGCAGCTGAAGTCGGCTGTAGGGCAAGGACTGAAACCACAAGGTAGACACACTTTTATTTTTTACAGCTCTCCTGTTGAAATTTAGTCTGTTCATCCCCGGTGCAGCATCTCCAGAGAGCTACATATAGCTGGTACATATATCCTGAATACTCTGTCCTAGTAACAGGCGCTGATGCTGCAGGAAAGCGAGGAGCAGCCTACCAGCCCACTGCCACCACTCTGCCCTGCTGGGCCCTGCACCACGGGGGGCTTGGCGGGTTAGGAACAGTGAGGAGCTCAAGGAGCAGCCGTCTCTAAGGAGAGGCCCAAAATAACGTGACTGCGTTAGTCATCTCTCTGTTAAGGAACAAATGGCTGAACGGGAGGTGATTTTGTCACAGGCAGAACAGGAAAGGCAGGGGATTTCTCCTGGTGAGATTGGGACCTCTTGTTTCTCCACAGCTTAACCGAAAGGAAACAAAAGTATTTGCTCGAGAAGCAAGGATTTGCCCCACACGTTTGGAAACAGAAATACAAGATAGAGAATTTGCTACGAAACAAAACCAATGTTAATTTAGTAAAAATGTTTTTAAATGCCTTTCTATGTGAGGCACTTAAAATCACTGACAGTTATACGTCTTGAAAATTACTACTAATTAAGTTGTGCCCTTTTTTTCCCCAGTAAAATGCTTTGTGTCCTGCTGTTTGTCACACTTGTCTTGTTTCTCTTGATTACACCTGTTTGAGGCTTATGCTTTGACTTAAATAGAACAATGCTGTTGTCTCAGAGAAGCTGTTACTTGTTTCTTATGGCCACTTAATGCCATCCTGTGGTGCAAGATCATTCATTTGTTTGTACGTTGCTCAGCTTATGTGGTACTGAAATCTGAATAATAAATGATGACTTGGGCATCCTGTTTCATATTACAGCCTTGTCCTGTTCTCCTGGCAATGACAGGAGTATTCATGAAGTGGAAGTAGGACTTGGTTGATAACGATGTTTCGGACAGCAGAGAGGAGGGTGACTGCTGAGAGAACTGTGCTAAGACCAGTTGTTAAACTTATCTACAGTGGGTTTCTACTTCATGTGCATTTGAAAAGTTAGCCTCTGTCAGCAGCTAATTGTGCTCCCTACTTCATTTTTTATGTAAATGACTTCTCCATTCACAGTGGCTGTATTTCATGTAAGATGTCTACTGCACTTTTGCACATGCAGAATGACAGCGGGCTCTGGAGCTGGTGTCTGTAGGTCACCAGGAGGTGACACAAAGCCGAGCAATGAGAACAAGTACAACAGCCAGAACAACGTAAGTAATGAGTTAATTTAGAAAAATGGAAAACTGAACCTGTCATTTGCTTGTGCTTATGTTACAGACTCTGAAACCACTTAAGACATGTGAAGCTATGTAAAAGAAAAGCTGTAATCTTTGGCTCACCCCAGAAATATTAATTTCAAGACAAGTACAATTAGCTTCTATGTATATTTCTTATTTCACTTGTGTTGGGGAAAACTTTAAAAATATGGAAATGGGAATTTCTAAGTTACTTAAGACCAGAGGTACATTTGTAGCTGCTAGCATGCTGGTTGGTAATGAACATGGAGGAGCAGGGGGGAAAATCCTAGCCTTCAGACTGTGGAGCTGCTGAGGCAGGTACTGCAAATGTGTGGGTGTGCTGCCTGCTGGCAGTGCAGGAAAGGATGCAGCTGCAGAACCTCTGCCTCCTGCTTTACCAGGCTCCTCAGAGAAGAGCCCGAGCCCTTAGTATTGAAAGCTAGAGCATCTTCCTCTTGTTCCTTACATATAAAATAAATTCAGAGTACTGGTTGCAGAGTAGCACTGTACTGGTAAGGCACTGAGGAGACTCTCTGTGACCATTTGCTTGAGGGCAGGATTTGCCTCTATTTCTCTTGCTATCACTTAGCTATAAAACACACAGAAAGTAATCTTTTCCTATGTCATAGGGATATAGGCAGCTCAATTAAAGTTTATGAAGCATGATCCAAGATCCTTGGAGCCAGAGCATTATGGATATGCAAAGCAAGACTTTAAGTTATTCATTACTGCTTGATACTTTGCATCTTATTTATTCAAGCAGAACAGTAGCTTGATCAGGAAACAGCTCTGATTTCATGGGAAGGAACACGATTTTGAGGATGGGAGAATTATTCATTATATATTGTAGCTTCCCTAGCACATCATTTCATCCACATACCTGGAATGTGCTACATGGACTGGATGGTAGGACCTCATGCTAGCATTTCTCTGTTTCGAAAAATGTCATGTTCATGTACACTTATCTGTTGGAATATGCTTCAAAGCATTTTGTGATGTAACATCTAATTTTTCTGTTGACAGTGATCTGCTTGTGGTCACATAAAACACCTCCTAGCTTAGATCTGACAATGAACACTGAGGATTTGTTTATGAATGGTTTAGAAAAGAAGATTTACTTTGCTTTAAGGGCATCTGGGAAGACTCAATTGGATTACAGAAAGTGAGAGCAATAAATAAAACCTGATCCCAAATATTTACTATATCAGTGTCATGAAAAAAGAAAAGATTAACTGTCATGTCAAGATATGGTAAGTCTGCTGGGTTGGCTACTTAACTGGTAGAATTAAAGGAGAAGCAAAGAGAATCCATCTGCCCACCCTTTGCTTTTCAGAAAACCCAGAAATGGAAGCTTTGAATTTTAACAGGTGAAATGTTTTCTGATTATTTGCCAGCCCTTTCTCATCTTAGTGATTTGAGTGGTCCTGCCAAGTTTCATGGAAACAGTATCTTTAAACTATCTCAAGACACTCTGCTAGATCATTGTAGCTCCATTATTTCAACAGAGCTATGTACTTTTGCATCATCTGAGCACTGGTCCTCTTTATTTATGCTCACCATTAAACCAGGAAATCCTTATCTAACATATCTGGTTGTGTAGCACTCATGACATTATTAGGAGCAGGTGAGGCATCTCCAGCCTACTCTCATCCCCCAAATTGAATCAGAGTCTTCTGGTTTATACTTTGTTCAGATTGTAATGCTAATGCTCTTTTTCTAACTTGATTTAAGCCTCTATCAGAGCCCTGAATCAGTTGCGGAGCCCCTGTAGCAATGAATAAGGTAAATTATGTACATGGACTAAAAATAACAGGGTAATACACTATGACCTGTCACAGAGTCTTTCTGCATTTATATGAACGGAAATACACTAGTAGTGAATAACATCCTGTTATGGAAGTCTTAGAAGTGATATAAAACCAGTTTTGTTGGCATGTCACAGTAAGAACCGGGATCACGACAGCCTATTTGATAGCACAGCAGATACCGTGGAAAAGTTCAACATTCTGCCTTAGAACCTGCTGTTGTTTTCCTGAGATAACCTAACATCTGTGGCTTGAAAAAAACCCAACATTTCAATGGGGCTTTTGGCTCACATCAGTAAGTCCTGGTAATGAATGAATATTTGTTATTTTGGTTAAATATCAGGCATTTAGAGAAATGTAGGAGCATGGTCATAATTACATTATAATGACATTTTTCTACCATTTTTTCATGGACTCTGTGTCAACAGACTCCATACAAAAGAACTGCTAAAGGCACTTTGGCTGTAGGCTCAGTGCCGCCACTTCAGCTTTTTGGCTTTTGAGCTAAGATTTAATCACAAAGCACTAGTTGAACTTTGTGGCTATGTACTTAAAAGATGATCAGGCACCTTTAAATCAGTTCAGCCCATGGGCCCAGAGGAGAGAGAAGTCAGCTCCGCAGTGTGCACAGATGCACTGAAGCTTTTTCATTCACATGTGGGCAAATTTTTATACTGAAGTTATATTAAATTGCTAAAGGCAAACAAAGCTACTTTGTTAGGTAGTCTTTTAGGTAGTCTTAAAGTTTATTTTTACCTGATGATGACATTTGCATTGGGAGTGAGATACAGCAGAAGAAAGCCCGCAAGGGCAGCATCAATGGAACAGATATTGAAAAGAACAAAAAAAAACCCCGTTCTTTTTAAATCCTCCATACTTGTAAATGTGAGACCTATTGCTGTGATAAATGGAAGGGATAAACGGAAGGGCTGTGAGCAAATGCACTAGAGGACGCTGAAATAGCATAGGTGTGTGAAATGCAATCCTGACTTATCAAAGTTTGTTTAAAAACAGTGCAACCTGCCCAGCGTGGTTTGTCTTCGCCCAGAGTTTACCGAGGGAAAGGCTGCCTAGCACACTGCCCTGAGCGGCTCTGCGGGTCTTGCTCTCTGGGACGGTATTTTCATAATCAACAGCGTATTGATAACTGTATATCTCACTGCCTGCCCTACCCTGGGACCTGCAGCCCTGGCTCCCCACCTGTTCCCATCCTTTCCCACCCCTTCCTGCTGCCATGGGAGATGGAGCAGGTTCTCCTTCCCTCTCTCCAGCCCACATGACCTGTTCACAATCAAGTGTGAAATACCACTGTGGATCCCGCCTTACGGGGCTATCCGTGGGCTGTGGGGAGCGTGCATTGGCTCCTCTGCGCTCGCAGGGGCACTTCTGGAGAGGGGTGTGAGAAAAACCAGGGAGCAGCAATGGAGGACTAGCTGCACCTGCAGGGCTGTTGTCAAAGTATCTGAAAAGCTTGTTTTAAAAGGCAATCTGATTGCACGTAGGAGTAATTTCAGTGGCCTACACTTCTTAGCTCTTATTTTGTGTATTGCGATATGTGTCAGTGAGCAGAACTTAATAATACTTCACCCATATGAACCTTGGTGATTGCACGCAGTTTCAGCAGAAAAATGAAATTAATTCTCTGATGACTTCACGGTAGTTTTTGGGGACAATAAGCTGACCTTTTGCATTTATTTTGTACATAGAAAACACTACTAATTCATTAAGACAGGGATCTGCAGATTAACATTTTAAGTGTTATTGCAAACAGCAAATTTTGTTATTTATAAAGATTTAAAATGCTACCTACTTGAAACTGTTAGTGCACAAAATTTAAAACACAAGGATAATAATGTCGTAAGATTCAAATATTATAGGCGTCTAAAATTTACATGCTATGAATAGCAACGACAAATGTCAGTGAAGAATACAGATCATGTAAACTGCTACTGGTTTCTATTCTGATGATAAATCATTCATTAATCTCTGTTAGTCCATTGCCTCATTTAAAAATCAGTTACATAGATGAAACATGCTCACTTTTAGGTCATTCTTTTAATGAATAATTTCGCTGGTATAACACCACACAATGTCACAATATGGTAATCAATAAAAATAATAAAACACTAGCTTATTTAGTAGCTAAACATAACAAATACCATTCTAAGTAGATCAAAACTTCATTTCCACTGGAGCTACAGCAGAGCCTTGTCCTAAGCTTCAATATTGTTTCTCATTTTCACTACTAAAGAATTGTTATAGCTTGAGAGAGAAATTTCTAGGGATGCGAGTTACATCACTTGTCATAACCAACTGCACATGCTCGTCATTGCCTGCTCTGGGATATTTTGGTCTTCAGAGGGGGATTATGGCCTATGCTTGTACTATTACCCCAATTGCTTGAATTCTCTGGTACACTCTTTCTATTAGAAAAAGGTCTAAGTACACAAAAACATAGTCCATTTGTAACTCAGATGAAGAAAGTAGTCTGGAGGTTTGCTGACAGCAAATTTCATTTAGCTAGTTTTACTATAAGCAACTTACTCTACATGTGCGTTGTGCATTCAAATTGTTCTTTATTAAGATCCTTCACTAATAATATGAAAATGCATTTATAAAGCCTGTAAGTGGTTTCTAGAATAAGATTTTTTTTAATGAGTTGGAATATTAAATTAAGTTTTGTAGAAATGCTTGAGGTGTTGTTATAACTAACTTACAAACTGTACACCATTAACTTTATGATAAAGAGTAATTTCAGCTTCTCTTCATGCAACAATATACAGCTCTGAAATAGTAACTGTCAGCCACTTTGCACTGCAAATCCTGTTTTGTTGACTATTTAGCAGTAATGTCTGTGATATCTGAGCCCTGCTGCATCCAGCTGCTCAGTCAGCCCGTGGAGGCCCTGTTCCCACTGGTCCTGGACTGTGTTTTCAGGCCCTGTGCTCTCTGCTGCACAACACAAATGAGAGCAGCCCAGCGGCACCGCAGCCAGGTCTGCTGGAGCCTAGTGGAGATCATTTAGCTGTCCAGTGCAAGCTCAGAGATTCACATTCTCTATCCTTTGCTTGTAGCTGAGATTCCTTGAAAATAAGAAACTGTGGATGTCCCAAAATGTTTGCTGTCTGAGTGGCCAGCACACGGCAGATGAAGCATGTCTTAACCTTACACAGCTCATGATTTACATCAAACTGATTGATGTGATTGCATAGCAAGCAGCAAGTCAGAGTTTTACAGAAATATTTTTGCATTCTGTAGTTAATACTGAAGTGTCTGACATTAGATGTATAACTTAGATTTAATTACCATCTACTAGCAGTATAGAAAACTTATGCTCCTAACTTTTAAAAAGCAGGGAAAACCCTACCTTGGGGTCTTCCAGAAGAACTAATCTTGCTTGTGAGTTGCTGCTCTCTTTGCTCCTGGCAGGAATGCCATGCGTTGTTGCATGATGGTTGCATGCCTGGTCATGTAACTAGGACTCCACACATGCCCTATCATATGACCAAATGTGTCTTTCCCATAATGGCAGTATTTTTCATTATCTGGTGGATGAGGGAATGGGGTGTGCTACACTTTTTGGATAAGAGGCCAACAGCAGATGAGGGGTGAAACAATGTGCATCACACCTAATTTGGATGCCAGAAGTTGTCTAAAACAGATGATGTGAGTACCTTTCTTAGAGGTCTTCTAATTAATTTGTAAATTGATGAACACTTTTTGTTTGCTATTCACATTTCACTTCATGTCATATACTCTTCATTTGTCTTCTCACTTCTTATTCTTAGAATCATAGAATCAGAATGGTTTTGGTTGGAAGAGACCTAAAGATCATCTAGTTCCAACCCCCCTGCCACAGGCAGGGACACCTTCCCACTAGACCAGATTACTCAAAGCCTCATCCAATCTTCTGTGACTGAAGCAAGGTTTGTCATACTTCAAAGTGGCAGTCCACTGAAAAATCTCCCACCGAGTTGGAATAATAACATGTTTTGTTTTGATTTTGTTTTTTGACTCCAAGAAGCTTGGGCTGGTATGAGAAAGTTTCTGTTGCTCTAAATCCCTGTGCTGTGACAGTTGGCCAGTCACAATAGCTCACCCTGTCTCAACTCCTTCAGCTACCAAATGATGGTAATGGTATGTGCCTCTGAGAAGTGCTAGAACAGCAGCATTATAAATAAAAACAAAGCATTACAATGATCTATTACATAGATTTAGCATCCAGCATTAGTTGAAGTTTCCAGCCCTGGGGAAGCAAGGAGCTATTGGCTACGCAGGCTTGAAAGTGCAATGCTACATGTTACTCTGGCAAGATCTACATCCTAACCAGAGAAAACAATAGATAGAAAAGATGCTTAATGCCGCAGGGATGGCAATGGCTTTCTCATTCCAAACAGAATAGAAAATCAGCATTTTTTATTTATAACATTTAGTCAAGGTATATTCTTAATACTGCTTGCTTTTAACTAAAAGATATTAAATGCTGCCTGTAAACTGAGAGCTGGCAGTGCTGAGGAACACAAAGCTGCTGCTAAATATTCAGCAAGACTAACCGCAGCTATCGAGGCACCTACCATTGCAGCAAATGGGCTGCAATATCAGATTTTAATATATAGGGGCAACGCTCTTAAAGTGTGGCATAGCTCAGCTGTCCTGCCTCTCTTGATGAGATTGATGGGGATTCTGCTGTGCTTGCCACACTCCAGTGCAGAGCACTGGAGGGCATTCAGCATGTTGAGAAAGGTCAAAACAAGACTACATCAGCTTCTGAACCTAAAAACTCTGAACTCTTTGCTACCTATTAGGACGAACGTAGAAAAGCTGTGTTTTGATGTGTGACATCCCAAAGAATTGCTTGAGGCAGATGAGAAAGTTACTGCTACGTAAAAGAAGGAGCACTTGTCTGCAGGCTAGATCTCTCAAAGCCAAGTACCAGAGCACAGCTCCAGCAAGCTGCTGTTTCAAACAAAAACTATGTCCTCAGTGAACTGGCCGGAGGTTCGATAATGAAGTGCTCATCTCAACAGTCATTAAAATTCTGCCATCCTTTAATTTGGTTAAAGGGAAAAAAGCTTACTATTTTCAAGTATTATGGAAGCTGGAATAAACATGTTTAAAGAAATACACCATGGCCTGATATATGCTACCAGTAAGCCACAGTTTCTACATTTTAAAAGCTTGTAATATGCATTGTTCCAGCTTATTGACAGGTATGAAAATGCCTCTTGGCGGAACATCAAAATAAACCTAAAATAAAGATGGCTTGACATGCAAAACCTTGGCCACAGAGCAGGGGCAGCAGCAGCAGTAGTAGGGCAGGTAGCATCTCCTGGGCTGGGTCACGCACAGCTGCAGGGAGGTTCTCCACTGTCTGGGGAGCATTCAGATACTAATTGATTAGCTTGTTTATTCCTAGCCAGGGAACCTCTCTTCTCCTCAGAGCTTTGGACTGAGTGTCACCACAGCTGGGTTCCAGTCTCGCCTGTGTTACCACTTGCTGGATGAGTCACTTCAACTCTTCAAGCCTGACTGGTTCATTCCTGTGCCAAGGGCTTTGGAAGGACCCCTCCTCGACCGTGAGCCTGGACTGTGCCCAGTACTGCCACTGCAGCTTCAGCTGCTGTCTCTGATTCAGTGATGGATAATACACGCTCTTGACCTATGCTTATTTGTAAATATTTTAATTTTTTGTGGGTCACTAACTGCCATGTTTGACTTTGAAAAAATATTTTTCTTGCCTGTCTTCTTTTTCCTCCTCACATAAAAATGGTATTCTACACCCTGGCTTCTAATATCCTGGCTATTATGTTACCAGCACTGATGTGTTTAAAAATAAGTAGAAAAAAGGCAAAATAAATTTTTATCTATTTGCTTATGTCCTTACCCATGCATACTCATTCTGGTAACTCTGATATAGTATTTATACAAGCTATATTCTTCTTTTTATATCACATTAAATGAAGGGTGCTCAGAGAAAAAGACAGACCTGTGCTGGTCTGGGAGGAAGGTGGTGCACAACAAGCCAGGGATTGATCCTCTTAATGTCATGCTGCTATTGATGATATACTTAAGTACTGCTTCTTTCTTTATAAGGATGTAGATGGGACAAGGCAGTAACGTGAAAGACTGCCACAGAGTGTGACTCAGGGGATAAGTATGTAACTAAAAGCTTGCTGCATCGCAGCTATGGTCAGCATTACACCAGCTAGGAATTTCTGCTGGCAGCTCTACCAGGCTGTGAAAGAAAAACACTGTGGAAAGTTTCTGTTCCCCAGCTTTCCCTCTCATCTGACCAGAAATCCCATTGCATAAATGTAACAGGTTCACAAGGGGTTTCTGTAGTCGCTTTCCTTCTTGGTCTTTTCAGGAGTGACATTTTCTAGTTTTTGTTAAAATTTTAATGAAGGGTGAATTAATACAGTGTATAATGTTTTTCATTTACAAGTCATGTTAGAAATTCTGCTAGTCCAATTACATTTAAATTAAGTAAAAACTTGGACATAAAAGCCGCTCTCCCTGTCTTCGAACTACATTTACTCTTGTGACATTTAATAAAGGTCCTATGTATCTAGAATTAAGAACAACTTAAATTCTGCAGCCAGATCTGTTGAGCTCTGCTGGAAATTCTATATGACTTTCAGCTTAACTAAAATCTGCATGCTTTTATTAATAAGCTATGACAATTGCAAATATAGAGAATAAACCAGAACATAGTTCTTTTCCAGCACTCTCCTCTCTCCTTTCTGCATGTTCTGCTGTCTGCGTGGCTCACGCAGGTCACCCAAAGGTACTTCTGGCATCACCATCACCTAAACTGTGCAGCTCTTCTTTCAATACCTAGGGAAATGGAGAGTGGGCACTGCAAAAGGGCTCCAGTAACCTGGATTTATGGATCATTACAGCTACTGAGATGGAATGGTGTGATTTTAGCTTCTAACCTCAAAATCTTACTCTTAACTGAAGCCATGTTAAAGTAAAAGTGAAGTATTTCTTTACAAAATCCAAAATAGACGAAGTTACAATGGCAAATACAGCAAGAGAAGTACACTTATCTGAAAATTAAATTTAATAGCTTGTCCTTCTTACACTCTCTTTTCTATATGTGGCTGATAGGCTGTGGGTGGCTAACAGATCCATGCTGTAAGGAAATGCCCTCCCTCAGGCTGCAGGATGGCAGAGAGCCACCAGCTGAAACTCCTGCTTAGCTGTCTGCCTTTTCTTCCCCCTTCCCTGTCTTGTGGGTTGCTCTGCTGGTCATTCAAAATCAAATTTTCTCTCCCCTCTGCTTTGCCTCATGTATTATTGATCCTTAGCTAATTTTGAAGGCAATTTCAAAGTTCTCCTTCTGGATGATTAAGGGCCCGTACTTTTTTGGAGATGCTTATTTCCCTTTGGTAGACCTGGTGCCAAAATCCCCTGTGCTTAATGAGACTACTTAAAAATCATTGACCATTGAGAAGTGATATACTTTCTTGGTAAGACAATGTCCAAATCTGCACTGAATCTATAAATGTGTCATACTTTATACAAGCCTATAATGGAGATTAATGCTTGTGGCTTATTATTGGCTCTCAATAAGACGCTATGCATGATAGTAATCAACCATTTTAGGATGATAATAGATTAGAGGTGTTTGACTTCATGTCCTACCTTTTAGAGATACTCTGATAGTTTCTAAAACAGTTAAAAATCTTGGTACTTGTATTGCTAAGCCAATGTTTCAGCTTCAGTTTAGTAAGGCAGCTCACGCACCTTAGACAGCTAATATGTCAGGCCGTCTGTACCTCCAGGAGTGAAATGGTTTAAAAATTATCTGACTGTAACAGTTGGGATTGTTATATTTTTTGCTGATAGCTGAGAATAGAGAGTGTAATACCACCACAGAGGAAGGATACTGTAGCCGATCAGAATCTAGGCATTCTTGAATATTTGGGAATTCAAAATACAATTTTTGTAAGTCCCATAAAATATGCATTTTAATTGGTTTCTTTATGCAATATTTTATTGTTGCAGATATGAAATTCAAAGGTATGACTGTCCTGTTACCAAAGAATCCCACGGTGAGTATTATAGTTCTGAAGGTACCGTTGTGGTTACAATGGAAGACTCGGGACTTAACCCTAAAACTCCATTTCTTCCTCTGCTGCCACGCTGCCACTCTGTGACTTGAAATGAATCAGTTTGTCCAACCATAGAAACATATCATAATAATAATAACTATATGTCTTACAGAGGACTTGTGAGACTTACTTTATACTAGCACAGCATTTGTGATCTTTGGATGAAATGGGCTTATGACATCCAAGTGCAATGTGTTATTAAATCTTCACATCTTGTTGCAAACCTCTCCAGAATAGAGT
This sequence comes from Nyctibius grandis, assembly GCF_013368605.1. NCBI lineage: Eukaryota > Metazoa > Chordata > Aves > Nyctibiiformes > Nyctibiidae > Nyctibius > Nyctibius grandis. The sequence goes on along the minus strand of NC_090665.1, from coordinate 30,006,035 downwards.
GTTCCAGTCAAGCCTTCACTACGTGCCTGAGCACCTTAACTTTAGCTAATACTCAGACTAGTTTGCTTCAAGAAGAATAAGCCCTAGCACATGAATGCTGTTAACTTCTTCATTCTGGGGAACCCCAGCTTGCTTTATTTTACTGTTGTCCTCATGGGAAAAATAGAGCAAAACCAACTGAAAGTGAAGAAGGCAGAAGAATGTGAAAATTAGTCCTGAAGTAGTTGTTGGCTTTGTATTTTTGTTACTCTCTGCCTGCACTGTTGATGCATTGTCCAGCTGAGTATGGATTTAATAGGGTGCTGCACAGGGTACCGCATCTAATTCCAGAAGTGACAGGCTGAGGAAGTACAGTGCAGGTAAGGAGCAAGCTGAGAAGCAGACGTACCTTGGATATTGTAATGATAGCCTGGTGGTTTATCCTACTGTTTACCAGTAATAAAAATACGTAGTGTCTGAATGAGAACATGTTGTATACTAAAACTTTTCCTCTTCAACTAAGCATGTATGCCTGCTGTTTCTTTATCACTAAGAACATGCCTTTAGCACTGTTAGACAATCAAAAGCCAGAGTTTTTAAGGTTTAGAACTGGTGGTCCCTAAGCTTTAAGTCTGGGATGATCTCAGCAACATTTTGAAACATAAATACAACTAAGAATAAAAATCAGTGCAGAGCAATTTGTGTCTGAACTAAAATAATAATACAGAGCTGAAAAAGGAGTCTAGAGATACATAAACAGAGTATCTACAGCTTTTATGACCATGTTTGTGCAGAGCCATATTTTGTTCAGCAGTGCATGTCTTTAATAGGAGGGAGCTGCATTGCCTCAGGTTGGGTTGGAGCTGTGAGATATTTTGTGCCTCCGAATACTCCGTTCCTCCTGACAAGCACTTGTATGTGTCAGTGGCCTTGATCCCTTCTCCCTCACACCAGCAAGCGCCTGTGCCCTGAGGCCAAGGCTTAACTCTGCCTGCCCTTGTGCAGAAAGCAGGAGGGACAGGACTACTCTGACACTCCAATCCCTCTGAAAATCTGCACCAGGACTGCAGCAATACCATTTTTTGATTACTTATCACAGGATGGTGACCTCTCCTTTAGACGCTCTGTGCCTATAATGGTTGCAAATGATCAGTTTTGCCCTTTTAAAATCATATTTTACATCTGCTAAGTCACCACATTAGACAGCAAGCACAATATTGGGCTGATATCTGAACTGAAAAATAAGTAAAGAACTATAGACATGTAAATTTGACATAAAGATGACTGCTACAGTCCAAGACTTGAGGAGTCAACATATCACTGGACTGCATCTCATACCGCTGATGGTATTTGTTAAAAGTTGCTGCTGTTTATGGGGGAAGTTGAGATGATAGCTGATGTTTATTCTTAAAATGCAGATATCTTTGTTGGGTTCAGATATTGCAAAAGGTTAATGAGATATTATGTCACACGCGACCAGAAATTCTCTGAAGTTTGCAAGCAGACAGTTAGTAATGCAGTGTGACAAGCTGCTCTTGCTCTCCAGCTACATCAGCACTCCTAAAGGACAGCAGACTACACAGAAGATGACTCTCAAAATTATAAAGTACATTAGTTTTGGGGATGGGAAAATGAAGTTTTAAAAAAGATTAATATCCATTCTGGAAACATAATGAATTTAAGAGCAGGATTATTTCTGCCTTCCATCTCTAATCTGTCGCTCTTCTACCCAACACCCATTTTCAGATTTCCAGAGTGACTTGATGTGCCTTTTATCACGTAACATTTCTGAAACTCGTTATGCTACGTAAGAAAGAAAACTATCTGCTTCACATGGTCAGTAGAGCATATTAGAATTTTCAAATGGAAAATACCATTTAGTCTAGAGAGGAATATTTACAACCTCAGAAACATTTGGATTTTTCTATTATTTCCAAATTGCAAGGACAAGGAGAGTTAGGTCTGACAAGGAAAATGACTGAGATGCCCCTGATCTGTTGTCCCTACTTCACCAAAAGTGACATTTTTGTTTGCTGTAGCAGGTCAGCTTTAAATTACAGCTAACATAGCATGAAATTCCTCTGGAGAACGAGAAATAGAAAGAAAAAAACCAATTAGCTTATGGATTGCTTTCTGGTGCTTTTTTAGCCTTGTAGCCTAAGGCACAGCAGAAGTCACAAGTCTTGTCTTAAGATTACTCAGGTGTTAATGCTCACGACACCACAGCTCACCAGACCAGCTGTGCCATACCAGAGCTGCAGGGGTACCCACCTCTCCTAGAATCTGATTTGGAGGGTGGGAGTAAATTTACCATTCTGAGCTTGAGCAGGAGCCTGGGAAGGGGCTTTGGTATTTTCTCATGGATTGACAGAAGGCACTGGGTACAATGCTGGGAGAGTTTTAGATGCAGAAAAGCTAGACAGTGGCTGCAGTAGAGGAACCAGACTATGGCAGCTCTGGGGGCTGCGTGTCAGCTGCAGGAGGTGGGAGAACACTGCCGGTGCCTGCAGCGCGGGCTGCTTTCCACGTCCGTGCCCATGGGTGGCGGAGGAAGCCTGCAGCCTAGTTCAGGAGTTCTGGTGTTTTGAGAGGCAGTACTACAGAAAGGTTTTTATGTGTAGCTATTTTGGGTGGATTGTCTTCAAATGATCTCATAAGGTATTTGTAGCTTTTACTTAAATTCTCTAAGGGTTGCCAGCTGCATTGGCTGTATTTATTCAGTGACTGAAAAGACTGTAATAGCAACTGAATACTGTAATTGGTCCTCACAATCTGGATTCTTTTTTCTGATATTCACAAAACCACTATCCATGTCTACCTTTTAGCATGTCAGCAGCTTCTACTTTTTGTGGTTTTCTGTTTTTCTAAAACTCAAAACCAGATCCCAGTTATAAGCTATTATTAAAGAACTCCGTCATATAGAGGATGCTATTTGGGTCAGATTTGCCTCCTATATATACGTATTGAATCTCCTATTACTGCACACTACAGGAATCACAGTTCTGTGAAATTGATATGCTAAAAAGTATTTCAGCTGTGTAGATCTGAAAGAATAATTTTATCTAGAATATTTAATACAGAAAGATGTTTAAGTGATCCCAGATAAACTGCTGCTAGACAAACAGACAAGTGGGAAGAGTATCAGTAAAGCAATTAAAAACCAGAATGCCACAATGCATCACCTTAGCTGCATTTTCCTTAGAGTGTTTATGATACCCAAATCCTGAAGTGAGGAACATGTGAGGACAGTATGAGAAGATAAGGAAGACTGGGGGAAATGCTATGTTATTCAATATCCACTGTATTTTTGAGTTAGGAACTGTGTGAAGGTGGTGAGTATCATTGTAGGTTCACATAGCCACGAGCCAGAAGCTGACTAGAACGCTGCTTCCATGAGCCTCATATGTAAGACAGAAAGTGGCCACTCAGGTGGGCAAATATGCATTTTATCTTCTAATTTCTGATTTTCTCAATTGAAAAGAGACTGTGTCTCTCTAGGCTGCTTTAAACTCCAATGTCTTGCCCCGAAAATAATTTTGGCTTGCCCTTGGCTTTGAGTCAGCTGCAGTTCACTCACACTTCAATAGCTAGTCTAGTGCCGCAGCAGTCAGCCTCTTTAAATGATACTATAGATCCAACTCCTTGCATTGCTCAAAGCAATGCCTCAACAGCAGTCATCTTAAAGGCCATGATGTTTCAGCATGGCACAATGAACAAATTGCCTTTTCATTGTTTCCTTTCTAACCTGTATATAGGCTATTTGCTTTGCTTTGTTGTCACACCCATGCTTCTGCATCACTTCCCTGTAAAGCTTTTAACCAGAAATGACTCCATGGACTGTGCTAGTTGGAAAAAAACTTGGAAATGGATTCCCATCCTGGAAAAATAGTCCAGATTCCAAAAATCATACTATTCTGAACTGAAAACATTCTGCAAAGCTGCTATTTTCTGTGAAAAGTCTTACTTTTACAAAAAAAAAAAAGGATTACTGCATGGGAATAGAATTCACAGAAATACTTCCAACAGGCTCCACTCCATGGACTTTCTTTAAAAATGAAGAAGCTGTTCTCAAGTCAGCAGTGTGTGTGAAACTGCCTGTCCAGTGATGAAAGGGTATACTGCCACTGATACTTTTTATTATTAAAAATATTGTAATAATGTAGTTTAATAACTTTGTGATCAGGATAAAAGTTTAAAAAAAAATCTTTATTCCTTCTTTTAGGAGAAATAGGGGTTGACCGTCTCTATAGTTAACAATGGTGCAGTCATTTCTCCCTTTAAGAACACCCTATACTCTGCCAAGGAAATATTGCCTTCAGTTTTAGGAATGGTTTATTGCTTTCAAAGTTTTCATACCAGTTAAGAGATTTCATTTTCAAAGATTCTCACTCTGGAGGAATGCCCCTTTGAGGATTTCCTCACAGAAAGAGGTGCCTCCTTTGAACATTTTCATTTTTTAAAAAATAGTCACATTTCTGGAGTGTCCTCTTTGAAGACATTTTTCTGTAACACTTAAAAGGTTTCCATTTTGAATATCTTTCACCACCGTGGACAGCATCCGTTTGAAAATACTTTTCCTCTATGATATTCTTTTTGATAATTTATACAGTCTTGTAGGCGGACATAAAATAATCCCTATTAAAAAAGCCCAGGAACATAATACTGTTCCTACATAAGGTGCAAAAGGGTTTGGAAGAACTTCAGTAGGATGGGATGTTATAAGAGCACAGTTTTGGAAAAACTGTACAAAAATAATTCCATTTTCTAACATCGAAGACTAAAGTGGAAAGGTGAGCTCATCTGTCACTTACATGTCCTTTTAAAAATTACTGTGAGACACTTTTTACTCCTTTTAAATTATTTGAGTTCAGAGTTCAAGTTCTGGTATTCCTGAAATCAATAGCAGAAGATCCATTTCAGTTCAGCTGTGCAAAGAACAGTCTTTGAAATTGCTGTGAGTTTTCTTTCTTCATTTGAGAACGTATTGCTTTGATTTACTATGTCATTAGGGATTTGGAGTCTTTTCCTTGCTGGTGTTGAGATTTTTAAAAAATGTATGTTTTCTCCATTTCTTTGTCACCTTTTCAGTAATCATAATTATCATGTCTGTAAAACTAGGCAACCTCAGACCTTGTACAAGACTGGGCTTGCCGTGTATGTTATGTAAAATCTTCTGTCCAGTGTTGGTCTGTGAGTTAGATACACGATGAGTCAAAATACATCTAAGCAGCCTCTTAAGCTTACATCTAAGCCTAGTTTTGGGATATTTACTCAAGCTGTGGCTTAAACCTCTGGCCTGAGCTCGCTCCTGTCTGCAAGGCACAGAGCAGGAAGGGCTCTCAGACTGCCAACGAGCAGCTGGAGGCAGGAGGGTTGGAGTCTTGGGGCTCTCTGATAAAATGACGGAGTCCATCTAGATAGCTTCAGTGCAACGTCAAACCAGATGAGTTTAGATCACCTGCAGCAGTGGATTTGCTTGATTTTGCACCGGAACAGAAGAAAAGTCCCCGCTGCCAAGGCAGGCATATTGGATGAGGAGGTTAATCACTGCCACCTCTCAGCAACCAGTCACCACTTACCTGCTGAGACATTATACCAGACTGGGAACTAATTTTCACAAAGCAATGGCTTGCCAGGGAGTCAACTGGGCTAAATGCTTGAGCTCAGTTAAGTTAGCCATACCCTTATGGTACCCTAAGGGTACCATTAGACAAAATTCAGGCATCTTCACTTCAGGTCAAAAATAAAAATTATCTTGAAGTCCCTAAATTTATACTTTGTCAGATCCGCAAATGGAGAACCTTTGTTACCTGCAATACTGATTGGCAAAAGCTATTGTAATAATAAGGGAGTCTCTAAGAATTAAAGCCAGCCTTTTCTGATTGTAGGTCTTTTATGTAACCCACACATAAAAATAAACATTAAATAATTATTTTAAAAGTATTGTGCTCAGAGATTTTTTAATGGGTTATATGACTGTCCAGCAGGTGGGACAGCTATGCTGTCTGCAAGGTAAAGATCTAGGCTGGTAAAAGCACACATCACTAAGGGAGCAGTCCTCATCAGTACTAGTCAGCCATATTACAGGCAGGTAAAAACTAGGTTCTCAGAATCAATTAAATTACTTTCCTAACATACTTGGAGAGCAATCATAGCTTTAGTGTTGGAATAATTCACCTGTGCCTTGTAGAGTACCAGGCCAGCACTTAGACGCCTGTTAGTGATGACAGAAGGATCTATACATTTTTTTTAGGTCAAGAAGCAGAGAACTTCCTGTCCTTTGTCTTATAACCTCAACAGACATCTTTGCATTCAGAAAACAATAGTTCGTTTCACTTCTTTTCTATGACGGAATATAGCACTCTCTTCCCAGAGCTGCACACCTGACTGTACATGACCCACAACGTGATCTTCACTCCACTACCAATCAGCTGAGGCAAAAATGAAGCAAACCCAGGCAAATAGTAATCTAGTTGTCAAGAATGGACCTCTGGACCCATACAAATGTTTACTGAAGTACAGTGTAAGCTATGTCACATGTTTTGGTGTTTGAGATGGTAGAGAGCAGTAACACTCTCAGCCCGCCCAAGATAAACTGTCTTTCTAGCAAGGATGCTAGAAATAAAATGCTGGAGAACAGCCTGTGGGATTCAGACCAGCAAGACAAGTTCTGACCTGAACTTGAAAAAGACACATTTATTTAGGGCACTGTGCTTGGAAGAGCTGCTCGATAGCTTCAAAACTTAGCTCAGTAAAACAAAGTAAATCAACACAGACTACTGTGAAGAAATGTTGATTAAAGATGTTGTTTACAGGAGCACAAAAAGATGAATAGCTAATAATAAACATTGGGACTTTGCTCAAAGGCATCTGGGGAATTTATGAAGTTGATAAGAACTGGCTTAAGACAGAATAATGTGGTTTAATATAACAAAGACTGGTAAACTGAATGATCAACCTTTCCCATAATATCCAGAGGATCTGTTGTACTAAACACCACCATTCAATGACACTACTGTTAATAATATGAGGAAACTAAAGAGACAGGGCTATTTAGTACGGTGATAGGGACAAATGAAGAGCTGTTACTGTGTAAGCACATCTAGTAGCAAAAAGTATCATATTCTTTGAAGGAGTCACTGAGTTTCAGTTTTAGCACAGTCTGATTGAAACAACATGATATAATTTCAGAAAAAGAATTTGTTGAAATTCTCTGCCCAAAACTCTTGAGAGAAACTAAGCTGATACAGGATTAACAGGTACATTATTTGATATATTAATAACTTATTATTAGTTATTAATACTGGATTATTAAAATATATGAAATGAAGGGCAAGAAAAAATGGTCTATTTTCTTACAGTAGAGGGAGGTCACTGGTAGTGTACCACAGGGACCTGCGCTGTTCAGCATATTCTTAAATGATCTGGAAAAAAGAGTGATTATCGAGGCGACCAAGTTTGCTGATGATGCTGAATTATTCATGGTAATAAAAACAAAAGCTGACGGTGAAGAATTGGGGAAAGCTCTCATGATAGTGCGTGACTGAATGATAAAATGGCAAGTTAAATTCTGTGCTGAAAAACGGAAGTAATATGCAAGAGAGAAAACCAGCCAAACTATACATGCAAAATCCTGGAATCTAAATGAATGACTTCCACAGAGTGCAGAGTGCTTGAGTTGTGAGGGGTTCTGTGAAAACATCAGCTCACAGCTTAGCAGCATTTAAACGTGCAAATGAGATTGGTATTATCATGAAAAAAAAAGGATATAAACCCAGAAATAAACCAGAAAGCATTTATTATGCACCTATATAAAGCCATTGGTTTTGTAATTTGAATAATGAGGACCATTATGGTCTTCTAGAATAGGATTAGGAAAGGTGTAGAAAAAGGCAAAACAAATGATATGATGAAGACATATGCCTTCGTGAATGGCATGGTTAGGTGAACAGGGAAAATTATCCATCTGTTTTTTTAAGAAAAGCACTGATGGACATTGAAGAAAATTATCAGGCAGTGGGCTTGAAACAAAATATTTTTCACACAATGATTCTTAAATTGCATGACTTGTTGTCCTAGAATGCTGCGCACATCAAAAAGTGCTCAGGCAAATTCTTGGACAAGATACTCTCTGAAAGTGTGGATACTATTTTTCTTCCCAGTAACTCCAGGGACTCAATTTGGGACAATGTACTGCAGAAAATGTCTTTGTGTGCTTCATAATTCCTACAATCTTTCACTAAGCATACACCAGTAACTACTCATACTGCTGCTAAACTACACGGACTCTTATTTATTAGCTGTTCTTGAAATAAAAAGGAAACAACCAATGAAAGTGAAACATCTAAATATATTGATATTTAGAGGAAATTATTTTGAAAAACAATATTATTGCAGCAAGCAGATTATGAGGATTTAAAAAGTATGGAACTTTTGTACAGTTTGCAAACTCAGTTCCAATGTCTTTTCTACTATAAACACTCAACACGCACTCCTCAGTCTCCCTTATATGGAAGAGCATCTAACTCAGAGGATAAACCGAATGAGTATTAGCTCACTTAATCAAATGGGTTCTGGCAGATGTCATGAAAGAAGGAGAAAACAGGAATATTACAAAAGAGATGAGAAACACAGGTTTGAAGATGGCATTACTGTAAAGGCAAAGGAGGTAAGCAAGACAGGCAGTGAGATAGATAAGTCAGATGGAAAGACAGATTTTCTACTAATTGCTAAGAAGTAGAAGGATCAGTACTTCTACCAATACAAAATAGGACAAGATGCATTTAGATTTATAGAGGGGAAAAAAAAGACAAAAAAATCCCCAGTACAATGCGGCAACAAACAGGAGTGAAGGCAGTGGCAAATGAGAGAAACCAACTATAACCCCAAAGACTACTAAACACGCCAGAATCTACAGGAATGATATATGTGTGGAGTAAATATATAAAAATTCACTGGATTCATAGAGATGGTTATAAACAGTTCTAAATCTCTGAAGTCCTCGATGTTACTTTCAAGCATAGTACTTCTTTAACACATGCAATCAGTAAAGAATGCTACAACCAGATACTTTTTTTTAAAAAAACATAATAATGTTGAAAGCAAAAACGTAAAGAATAGCATTTGGCATTATGAACTTTATATACAATCTAAGTAAATGAAATGTTAAGAGGGATTTTACAAGAATGAGAATAATAAATAATTTAGTCTAGTGGTCAGTGATGGGTGCCGAAGACAAGCTGCTGAAAGAGAAGGTAGTTGCAGATATCCAAATGATATTGGCATTTAGGAGAAGCAATATTAGTTTTTTTCCACCTAGTAAATTGATGGCTGCAGAGAACCAGAGTGACTTTTCCAGAACAGAACAAAAAGTCAGAGTAGAATGAGAATTTGCATGCACTCCTAATTGTTAAGTTAGTTAATGGGCTGCTCATGGGGTCAGCTAGAGAGGGAGATAGGGTAGTAAAGCATCGTGAAAAATTTTCTAATTATGTCGATATGCGTAGTTTTTTTACTCTTAAATTCTTTATCATCGGGCTTCATTGCAACAATTTCAGTGACCAAATCCAAGGGACTTACACTAACCTGAAAAAACTAAAGTGCAATCAAGTAATGGGCTACCTCCTCAAAAGGTATTTTTGAAACCAGTATTGCTGGATCAAAATATAGAAAATGCAGATGTTTTGAATACTTTTTTATATTCTTCTGGATTTGGGATCTTTCAACAACAGTTGGACCACATTTTCAGTTTTTATAAAATCTTTAGTTTGACTTTTTGTTTGAAGTCCAGGATTGCCCAACGAACAGCTCTTTCTAGAAACTTTCTATCAAACATTGTAAGATTCGTGATGAAATATTGAGACTTGGCAAAAAAAAATGGAGGGAAAAAAGTGTATTTCCTAATGGCCACATAGGGCTAATAGTTTGTACCCTGATGTAGTAGTTTACAGAGAACCATGGCTACACCAACTTCTGTGATGAAACGGCATAGCTCACTGCAATAGTTAATTTGTATGTTCATCTTAATTATTTTTTGAAAGAGTATTAGTGGTCAGCTATACAGTCAACAGGTTGTTTCCTTATAAATGGCTGTGTAGCCGAAGGCACCAAGCGATGAGGCTGGGGCTCCCTGGCAGGGCTGGGCCCTCTGAGGGGACAGGGTGTGGGGAGGTGCCCGGGCCTGGTTCGGCCTCTCTGAGCGTTTTCCATGACGGTGCTGGGAAGTGCTGGCACCAAGTTTGGAAAGTCTCTCCCCGCAACAAGTGCGGTCCGGCGGGTCAGCTGCGGCCCCGGGCGGGGCGGTGGAGACGCCCATGGACCGAGGAGCCCCCGGAGCGGGCCTGGCCCCACCTCTCCCAGCGGCCTCGGGCGCTCTACCCGAGCAGGAGGAGCTCCTCTGGGGCGAGCTCTCTCCCTCGCGCACACACACAGGCACTCCCGAAGCGGTGCGTTGGGGCAGGAGAAGCTGGAATCCCCCTCGCCACACGGGGCTGCGCGACTAGGCCGCCTCCCGCTTCCCGCCTCAGGCGCGTTCAGGCTCGCGCCACCTCACAAGCCGGCTTGGCGGGGGCACCTGAGGGCAAAAACTTCAGTGGCGCCGAGGGCGCATGCGCAGGCGCCGGGCGCATGCTCTATAGCGGCGAGGGGCGAGGAGCGGAATCCGGCGCTCGGCAACATTCGGCGGTTTCCGTGCGGGCCGGGCCGCCATTTTCTCGCAGCTTCCCTGTACGCGTTGTCTGCACGACTGTCTGTCCCGCCTGTCTGCGCTTTGTCCTGCTCGGCGATGGACGGGTGAGTAATGACCGGGGTGGTGGGAGCGAAGGCGCTGCCGCGGTTGAGCCGCCGGTCAGTGGTGGGACCTGTCCCAGTACCGGGGGCTCGCTCCCCGCCCGGCTGGCTGTCGGCGGGCGGGCGTCTCCCAGGGTGTGGGGAGCGGCCGCTACCCCGGCGGCGGTGGGGACGGGCGGGCTTCCCGTCGCGGGGCAGCTGAAGCCTGAGGCCCAGTACGGGGCGGGGGAGGAAGAGGGGCTCAGCCTCTCTGAACGCGGGCCCCTCGGTAGGGTCTTCCGTTTAAATTGCCGAGGGCTTTGGGCCGCCCCCGACTGAAGTGTAGTAGTGCCTGAGACGCCGGGTCTCACTGTAAAGATGGGGCGCGATCCACCCCCACCCGCCCCCTCCAGCGCCCCTTGTTCTCTCCTTCTCCCCCTCCTTTGCCTTCTCCCCCCGCCTCCAGCCGTGGGGTGAGGAGAGGCGCTCTGTAGGGATCGGGTTTGTTTTGGAGCAGGCTGGAGGGGAGGAGCAATACCAGCAGGAGCCAGATGTCGAGCTCTTTTGTTTTCAGAAACTGCCTAATAAGCCTTCTGGCTTCCCCCCCTCCCCAGGTAGAAAGATGCCTTTGTGTATGCTGGAGACTGGCTGTGAAACCCAAAGAAGGGCAGGTTTTGCAGGAGTCAGCCATACGGGACAGTGAGGGCCCTCGGTCCTGGCGGGGAGCTGGGGTAGGCAGTCACTATGCACAAGGCCTTCTTTCTGTTGGACCTGGAAAATGAGGCTGGTGGTTGTAGCCTTCGTCAGTGTAAATACAATATAAAACATCTTCCAGCTTCCAAATTTCCTATTAAGTTGTTTACTCTGCTTCAAACGGAGAAGTGATCTCTTTGGTGTGCTTTAAGCATATAACCCTTCAACTGTGAGAGTTTTAAAGGCTTTTTATGGTTAGTTGTGATTATAACGTCGGGAGTTACAAACCCCATCTGAAAAGTCGTGTCATTAATTGGTATTACATTGTGGAATACTTTCACATGTTAATGTTTTGCATTTTTTTTTTGGTGTGGACTTAGGTTTCTTTTGGGATTGTGTTACACACTGTGAGTTATGATGTCACAATCTCTAAGAAAAAGATACACCTTGACATACCTGTTGCAGAGTTTCTTATAGATCTACCTGATTAAATTTCTTATAGATGTATCTGCCAATGCATTCTTTTTTACAAGCTAATTTCAAAAAATATGTTCATTGCTTTCTGCTGTAAGATCTGTAGGAGAGGCTATGTCACTGAACTAGCCATCTAGTTGATAGAGGTGTGTGAGAAAAGTTCTGTACTTACTTTAAAATTCTTTCATTTTCACCCTATGATCTCATGTAGTCCAGAAACCCAAGTTGCCTAAATAAATTTCCTGGCAGTCCTGCTTTGGAGTAATGTTTACTTGAAACTTTGGACTGTTTTGAAGAAGCCTATGAGCTCAGTAGCTTTTGTAGGTTTCTTTTGTACTTTCCCTCAGTCCTGCTGTGCTCTTTGAACATATTTTCCTGATTGGGGAAGTTGTTGGCTGTTTTGATTCCTTATTATTTTGGCATTGCAATACATTGAAAAGTTGGTTTTATGAGGATAAATTGGTTGACTTGTGTTCTTGTTTTTTTCTTTTTTTTTACAGCATTGTCACTGATGTTGCAGTTGGTGTGAAGGTAGGATGTACACTTAGCAAATAAGGGGGCAAATTGTTGATACAAAATGAACTACTTTGAGCATCAGTAATTGCAAGTTGTAAGATTTTAACTAGTCATTGTCAGCTGATATTTAGTCAGCAGTATATACTTTATTAACCAAAAATCCCTAGAGGTAAATTGGAGGCTTTACACAAAAGACTTTTCTAGGCCTTTTTACTGAACTGTAAACAGTGGTTCTAGATTAATGTAGTGGTGTCACCTTCTTATTTTAAAGCTTAATTTTGCAGATTTTTTTCAAAACCACACTTTCTCATTGTTGCATGGTGACTGTAAAAGACATTTTCTTCTCTCCCCCCCTCCTTTTTTTCAGAACAGTTACCACTGAAGTTAAAAAAAAAAAAGTAACTGTAATAGGACATAAAAATATGGGAGGTAGAATTTGTTATGTAGACAGAGAAGTGGGTGTTTGCTTTCCTTTTTATTTCTCAAGTTCAGTTATGAATTTGTCATATTTGTTATAACAAAGGAAGAGCTTCCAAGTTGTTGTTAAGTTACTATTTATTTACTTTTGTATTCAAATCTGTTGCAGGAATTAGATCAGTACTTAGTAGAAGCAGACTAAGACATAACGAGAATGCAAAGATATATGGGACAATTGAACTTTAGGTTATGTTAATGAATGCATTCAAGCAGTTCTGTTTCAGTGGTAGAAACACAGAAGTTTTCTCGTGTATACATTTAATTGTCCACTTTATCCAGGGACTTTGTAGCTATGCTACGTAGCTACCTTTTCACCTGAAGCTGATCTGTGTTAACTGCTTGGTAAACCAGGTTTTGTCTAGTAAAATTCTTTGGCTCAGATTCAGTATTGGTCCTGCTGGATTTGGACTAGTTCTTACATAATACAGCTAGCCTGTAGATACAGCAGCTCTTCTGTCATATGTACCTGTATTATGTTTCTGAGCAGGCTTGCTTCTAGGAGGAGCTGTAAGAAGTCAGTTGCATAGATTCTGCACCCATCTGACTCCACATGTTCGTGCAGTATTGGAGACGAGCTTAAAAATCACTCTCTGAATCAAGAGGAAAGTGTAGTTATTGAAGTACTTCTGTGGGAGCTAATCGCAGTCAGAAATATGCACTGGCATGATTGTTTCTCTGTTGCCTGGGAGGACAGAGTGTTAACTGATTAAAACTTCAGGAATGTATTTAATAGTTTGGAGGAATACCTAAGGAAGTTCAAGTCTTTCAGAAGTAAACTGCCCCATGTGAATAGCTTTGGGGCAAAACAATTTATAAGTTGCCCTCAATCATGTCTAATGAAGAAGTAATTTCAGGTAGACCATCTATTGCTTGAACCTTAAATTCTGACATTCTCACTTCAGGAGAAGTAAATGGATTCAGTATCCTTCTCATTCTTAACTATGAGTGACTTGGAATCTTAGGAGAATTTGAGTGTTCATGAAATAGGTTGTGTGTATTGCGATTTTGGAACCATATTTTCAGATACTAGGCAGACAATGAAATAAAGACACTTCAGATGACATAACTGCTTCTTTCTGTTGATTGTAGGAGTTATATTATGAATATAATACAAGAAAGAAGGCAAGACGGGTGTATCAGAGGTAGTGATTAAAATAAATACAAGGAGAGGCACAGAAGCGTCAAAAAGATGTGATTTTGCCTTGTAAAAATAGATTTTTGTCTGGATTTTAAAAGGAAACAGTCCATTTGTGCATGGAAGTAGTGGGAATAAATAAAAAGGATGATGTTTTTCTGAAGAAAGCTGTTAAATATGGGAGGAGTAAACTGGATTGTATTCTGGAGCTTCTGTAACTGTCTCAATATACTAAGAAGAATGGAAAATGGAATTTCTCGCTAGTTGATCTAGGCAGTTTGGGTAGCAGTCTAATGCTAGCTTCAGTCATGTTTTGTGGAAGGCCTTGTGAAACATTTGTCCTTTGTGTTCTTTGGTGACTGTTCGTTGCTCTTGATGAACTGATGTTTTGAAGTTGAGGAATGTTTTACCTAAAGGTGGTATATAAAAAGCTGGGAACACTTGTCTGGCCTTTCCTTGGCTGTTATCTTTTCTTTGGGGTGCTTTGGGAATGTGTAGGGAGCAAGTTTTGAGTCCAAGGAGTTGCATCAGCAGTTTTAATGCTCTTTTGACACTGCTTTTATTGTGACTGGGTAGCCATTTGAGGTGGGCAGGGATTTACCTGTGTGAAATCAACTTATCCAGGATATTTGTTTGACCTGATGCTTTCTTGAGATTTTGCACCTACTGTATATATGCTGATCAGTTATACAGCATGTTTATGATATATTCAATTATACTTGAAGGAAGGGATTGTAACATACAACCAGGATTGTGACATGACTCTTCTGTGTGGAAGATTTGCTTTATTTTATCAACATCAGTCATGTTGATACAAATTTGAAAACTATATTAACTATTGGCTGGCTGGTTTCTCTCTTAAACAGAGAAGTGAACATGTTAGTTTCAATTTTAAACCCATTCATGAAAGAGTAATAGTAGACATTAACTACTGTAATCTGGGAATTGTCTTGAATTAAAAAAAGGTTTTTGAGCTTTGGGGACTGCGTGTGGGCAAAGCAAGTAAAAAGTAAAAGGAATACTTGCTTATAATGTTTTATTAAGAGTTTTATAGTCTTGGAGTTGCCTACTAATGAGGCTGCTAAGTTTGAAGCTATTACCATTTATTTGTGCAGTACACTTTAATTTGATTTAAAACATTTTTTTTCATCAAACTATTGAATGCTCAATCTTGATTTTATTTATGTGTTGAGTTACCAGAAATTAACAGCAAAAGATGAGGAAAACATGAAACTCAAAATGGAGGTGGAAAAAATGACAAATACTATTTGAAAACATGGTTTACATAGAGTAAATGTGGGGATTTGTGCAACTCAAAGTATGCAGTGGGAGCACACTTCCCAGCTAAGATCTGTCAGAGGAGCAGTGTGCTTTAATTTCTGAAAGTGTTAGAACATGTCAAAACCCAGTCATCTTGTAAGTACATATGAAATAATTAATATTTGATTTGGTCTGTAATGTCTTGTTTTGCTTACCTAGAATTCATGGAGGTAAGGAAATGTCACTTTGCACACAGTTCACCCCTTACGTTACAATTTACAAAATAATACAGAAAGAATGAGCTTTAGCTCTGTTTCTGATGTTACTTTGTGAACTCCCATTGTATATAAGCAGTTTGTGTGACGTATTTTTGAATAGAACAGAGCTAAGGATTCCAGTGATGATAGTATATTACATAGTTCATGGATTTTTTTTTAATTTTTACGTTTCTTGAAGAAATTCTATACATTTTAAATTTATAGATTTCTTCATGCATACTTTTAAAAACTGACATATTATATAAAGTGTTTGCTTTTTTGTTTAAAAAGGTATGTCTCAGTTCTTCTGTTTTTATTACATGAGGTCCTTAGTCACTAAAAATGAAATGGCCTGCTAGTTAGCCTGTAGTCTCAAACTTCTCATTGCTCACTGGCTATGTAGGTTTGAGTATCAGAATCTAATAGCTGAAGTTTGAATTGCTGCCTTGTGTTCTCTTTACAGTTATGATGCTTTAATCTGGTTAAGTAAATTGATTTGGCACGCAGAGTGATAGAGCCTTTTTCAACAGCTGAAGGGAGTGTATGAAGTATATAATGTATCTTTTCTCTGGAGTAATTAAAAGAATCTTTGGAGGGGTATAAAATGTGATGTAAAAAATATACATTACACAGGTGCAGGGAATAACTCAGGTGAACTTTTGGTGCATATTGAAGATAATAGTTCTCTTTTACTGTATTTCAGTGTGTGCCACTTCAGTCTAATGTATCATCTTTCTCCTGGATGGCATGCGTAGCTGTGCAGTAAATGGGGCCTGAACAATTGAGTGACTCATTTGTGTACATGCATTGCACATTTCAGAATGGCTGAGGTGTACTTCTACCTGATGGGAGAAAGGCAGCACTTATTCCTTCATGGTTGCGTTATTTGGTACATAGCATTTGGGAATTTGTGACGTTGACACTGCTTTGGGCTACACTGGCAAAAAACAGAGCTTCAGCTGCCAAGTGTGGACAGCCCCAGTTATACCTGGGAGAGAAAACTCATATTCCTGTAAACACAGTTTTGTAATGTTTAAAGATGTGGGAGTAGCCTTTTTCCCCAAAAGTCAGGGCATCAGCCTTTGCGGCATGCTTAAGAAAAGAGGAAATTCCTGGTGTGTATTTAGTTGGTTATGTTAAGATTGGGTAGAAGATACTAAGAAGCACTGTCCTAGTACTTTCTAATAGTTTTCCAAACAGTAATGTGTCACAAATTTAACATGAAATTTAACATGAGGGAATATAATAGTATGGGGGAAGGATGGTAGCTAAAACCAGAAGAGAGAAGAGCTGATGGAGAAAAGGAAGAGAGCAGAAAGTAGCAGTGTCTGTAAGTACTCTTGAAGCATTGTCAACTTTTTTTTTAAAACTCAAGTTCTGAGGGGTAGTCTCTTCTCTTACAAAATTATAGAACACTTTTTCCTACCAATAACTGAGAGTTTCCTTGTGGTGGAATCAAATATTGTGTATATATTGTGACTTTTTATTTGAAGTGTACACCATATAATGGAAATATGTGTAGAAAAAGGTCAGTTAGAAATTCTTGCAAGTTGTCAGAACATAAGTTTAGACTAAACTTAAGAAATGAGAAAATGTATTTAAATAGGTTTTTTCCTTTCAGTTTCTTCTTCATCTGAAATCTATTTTGGCTTTACTGTCATACTTAAATAAAAGGAAGGGAGTGGTAGGATTAAAAAAACTGACTCATTCATACAGACAAATACCGTGTGATGGTCTGTTTTACTGTATTTAAAATATTAGAATGATAGTTTTGAGCTATTTTTGCACATCTAATATAATTACTAGTACATTGATGGTAGATCAGACAAGGAGTCTGCTAAGGGCAGTAGTATGAGAAAAATGGGTTGGTTGTCAATTGGAGGAACAGTTTTAATTTTGTCTTAGCTAGGATAATGTTTTTAAATCAACTTTTGTGTTTAACAATACATAGTTGTAGCAGCAGTAGACAGCAAAAATGTGCAGAACATTCTAGCAGTGAAGTAAGAATGAAGTGTGACCACGTTCAGAAGTTTAGAACTGGCATCTGGATTTGTCTTTTCAGCACTGGTATGGGGAACATGTCCTTAGTAGAGGCTTAGTATACCTCTTTGATATGTTTTGATGTCTGTCACTAATTGGAGATCCCTTAATTTTCATTTGTAACAGAACACCTATATTTGCATCTTAATTGAGGGGGTTGTAGGAAGAGAAATGTGATCACCTGCACTGTCTGAAAAACATAAGCCAATACCAGCATGAAAATGCCTTTCCCATTTCTTAGAGCTTTGGGCCATGTCACAAGCAAATCAAGCTGCATTCCTGTTTTCTCTGTCACTGTAATACTTATGAAACAAATGTTTGGGTAGCCACTTCACAAACCTCTCTTGGGAACTTAATCAGGGTAAAGCCAAGCTGACACAACTGTGAGTTACATCTTTTTAGTTAAATGTGTTCCAAAGTGTGTGGTTGAATAAATGCTTGTGGCAATATGGAATTGGGGAGGACAGAACAGGAACAAGTTGCTGGGGGCAGGGAGAAGGTAGGACTGTTACTTTTGGTGGTAGTTGGTTCAAATGAGATTGTGGTTTCACAAGCTGTTAATGGGACTGTGATGTTTGATTTAGTGGTTTGGGTGGTTTTTATAGCTATGAGTACCTACAGCTGTTTTTAACTTTTCATAGAATCAGTTTTTCTATGAATGTGTAACGAGTATTGAGTTAAAACAGCACTAGCACTTTTAATTTATTATTGTGAAATAGCAGAGAATCAAGTAGAAAATACCTTCCTTGTGGATCTTGAGATGTAGAAACTGCTACTGAAGGACCAAATCTGCACATCTAGGTGCCATCATTCTTTAACCAGAAAGCTAAGAACACATCCAGGTGGTAGCTCTAGTGAGTTGTTCTCATCTGTTCTAATTTACTACTAGTTATGTACAGCTACTTCAGAGTAACACTTTCTTTCCTGGTAAAAGTGGAATAGAAAGTCTGAAATGCTGTAATAAAACGATTGTTTGTGTGCTTCCTGGGTGTTTGAAGTGTTGACTGGTGTTGGACTAGACTCTTGCCTGCAGTCTTGCGTTGCAGTTGAAAGTTTGAAGGTTTCCAATTGAGGCTGGGTGGCGTGGTTTAAGTGGAGATTTGATTCTTTACTCTTCAGCTTTCTGGTTTAATAGTCCGTCTTGATCTTCAGATGCTCTGAGAAATTTGTCTCTTTTCCCCATTGTATTTTGAGAATTTGGAGGCTTTTCAGAGGAATTGAGTCTTGTCTCCTTTCAGTCTTAAAGACTCTTCAGATTCCCTTGATCGCTCTGTCTCTCAATTTCTACAAACTTGGTGTGTTTTCATAAATTAGGTACATGGCACATACAGTGCATAGAGTTGCAAGAAAAAAGCATAAAAGCTTAATTTTCTCCTGGATCCTTCCTTACTGAAAAAATAGGAGTATAAAAATGGTGAAGTTAATTGTTAGGATGTAAAAACAATACATGGTTGGCTGAGGACAGCATGAGAAAGAATTGAAGTGGGGAAGGAGGAGAATCCAGAGAATAAGTATGGAAAGGTGATCATATTGTATCCAGTTAACTTCATACTGAATTAAAAGCAAGTGATGTTATAAGTGAATTATTAAGCGCCCATGGAGTTCATGGCCTTATTTGACAAGATTTCACGATAATATACTTAAATAGTGTAGTCATTAAAAAAAAATGAAGCATACGTACTCCTTGTATGTAAGATTCTGATGAAGTGGTAACAAGCTTAGAGTTTAAACTGTGTGCTTTGTAAAATACCTATGAACCTGCATGGAATTTCTTTTGGATTGTATATTTGGATTTGGCCTGTCCTGTCCTAAATGAGTCTTCTGTGATCCTATACATATGAGAGGTGTAACAGTCTATTCATTAGGTAATTTGGATTATGTTTTCTGACAGTAGTGTGTATAGTCAGAGCATATGGCAGATCAAGTATTTGTTCTTCACTGAAGAGTATGTGAGGGTGTATTTATACAGTGTTTCATTGAAAATGTATCCTGTTAAAAATGAAGCATTCATTAAATTCTGATCCGTCGTATGTACGCTGAACGAAGTTTATAAATGCTGTGTTTGGGGGTTTAAAGTGTGTTGTCCTGTTGTTTCCAACATCCAGTCCCCAAAGTTAGTTCAGGCATTGCATATTGAAGGAGTGTGTTTACAAACGTGTATCTGTTGGAGGGGAATGTTTAATGTCTGGGTTGGAATACTCACATGCTTTTATTCCTCTCCCATACCATCAAGTTTCTGGCTTTTTCTTTTAAATTGTTCGCAGATGTTGTTAGAAATGAAGCGTTTTACAATGCTGTTGAATTTCTTTAAATCATGAGATCTGTCTCCTGGCTTGTCATACCTCTTGGGAAATTCGTGCCTGTAGGCTGGTAATGACTGTGGTAAATGCGCAGTGCAGCTAAAGTTCTCCTTTTTCTTTCCTCTGGGGGAAGAGGGGGGAGAGAGGGAATGGGGCAGGGGGGGCAAAAGCATCCTGTTCTTGAGAGAGGTTTGTAATATCAGAAAATTTGAGTACCATAAATGAGAGTATTTATCAGAAAGTGTATTTTTCAATATCTTTGAGTGTATTCTTTATCTTTTCTAGTGGGAATTTAAGAAATTATTTTAGATGATGCTGTTGACTTGTTAACAAAGTGCAGTTTTGTCGCTTGTTTGCTGTTTCGAGTAGTACTGGTTTAGTGTTCTTGTAGTATTGTAATGCATCTACACATGCTTCTGATAAGCCTTCTGTAATACACTCAGTTTGTTATGTTAGGTTCAGCCATAACTTCTGATCAGTCTCCATTGCCCGGAATTATTGGGAAAAGAGCTGATAGTGTTTCTCTTTCATAAACACTTGTCAAAAAGTACTGCGATGCTTAAAAGGCTAAACCTCTTTGGTAACTCTCAAGCCAAAGTTGTTACTCTCTGGGTTTTTTTTACCTTGGATGTAATAAAATCTTGAGCAATGTTTGAAATATTTGAAGTCCTATCTGGAATGTGAGGAAAATAGTTGGCAAAGACTCCTAAATAGTATATTTTTTATTAGCCTGGAAGGATAGGATGACTGTAATGGCTTCCTGAAATTACATAGCTACTTAATATAACCTGTGATAGCATTAAGCTTTATAGTAGTCTGTTATAGGGGGAAAAAAATCTGAAATGCTGCTGTGTAAATCCAGCTTGTGTAGTGAGGGATTCTGAGTTAACTATGAGTGTTAAAGCAAGGAACTAGGAGATTAATTTGCTAAACTAGGGGCTTTTTCTTTCTCTTTGTAGAATTGATTTTGTAAATTGTAAAAGAGACAGAGTATATACAATAACTATATTCACTTACAGAAATCAACTGAAATATCAAAGTGGTATTTTCAATTTACAGTATATAAAATAATTTTTTTATATATAATTTTTAAGTTTCTCTGAAATACGTATTCAGAGTCTGAGCAACTATATTTTTCATCTTTTTCTGAAAGTGATCTTACATGTCAGTTTTACGTAATTCCATTGGTTGAAGCCATACATTAATAAGCTGTTTTCATACCTGGGATGCGAGTGCTCCCATGGGGGCAAGGGTGTGATAACATAGCCTTCGTTGAAAGGACCATATTGACTCTGCAACAAATATAAAGTTTACTCACTGCAAGAAGTTAGTTTGGCAACTCCCTTGTTTATTTTGTATAATAGTATTTTGGCAGATGCTGATTTAATGAAGGAACGTTCTAGATATCTCTGATCTGAATAGTTAGTGGTTTAGCTTTTGTGGAAGATTAATATTAGATTAGTGTTCTTGACATTGGTAGGAATAGAAATATGACATTGAAAACTTGTGCTGTTGAGGACTAGCTGTCAGAAGATGACCTATTAATAGTGTAATAGCAGTTTGTACTTCCTGTTTTGTCCTTATAATCTCCTTCTCTCATGCTGAAATGGATATTCAGTTAGTCTCTACCGTATTGCTATTATAGGAACTTTCCTTTGCAGTCTATGACAAAATTAAATAATTGTGGTGGGTTTTGTTTGTTTGTTATTTTAACTTAGATTTGGACATATCTATGATCTATGTGTTTGTGATCTTCGGTCTTGCTATGCAATCTCAAATTTGCTTTGATTCTTTAGAAGACAGCAGTTTGCACAGCTGGGGAAAAGACTTAAGTGAACATTGCTCTTGGATTTTCCATTCTTCATCGAATCTGGTTTGCTGTGTTCTTCAAAGATCTGAGTTTAGTTTCCTTATCTCTGAAATACTCAATAGAATTTACCTAAATTAGTTAAAGGTTTCTTTGCTCTGCCTGATTTGACTAGCAGAAATGGTGTGCTTGAGAATAAAACTAGCGAATGTTCAAAATGCTTCCGAAATGGTTTATAGTTCTGAAATTCATGTGTGAAATAGCGGAGTGATGAAGAGCTTTACCCTTGGAGCAAGATGCCTGTCCTTTATGGCTTAGCACCCTCTAAAAGAAGATGCACATAAAAACAGAGACAAGCACCCCAACCCACAAATAAAGTCTTATCTCTGCTGAATCAATGTAAGTAAAATAAGTATTAATGTCTATGCTGTAACTCAGGAGGTGCTTGTGTCATATAGTAAGTAGTGCCAGTCTAGACAACTGTCATCTTAAGATAACCCTTTTGAAGTAAATGACGATTACCAGGCAGGTACTGCTTTTGATTTTGTGATTTAACCTCTCTGTGTCCAAGTACATCATGTGTCTTTTGGTGCGTAGCTCCTTTTAAAGTTACGTACTGAATGAAGTGCAGCGGTATCTAGGCTGCTGAAGAACTGATGAGGAAAAATAGCTGTGTATATCTAATAAGATGATTACTCACATGGTAAGAGATACCTTTGTCTTTTACCAAAAGCTTGGCAAGTATGTATGTGAGTGTTAGCAGGGGTTTGCTATATGTTTGTGATTTCATGGTGAACTGGAAGAACATTCCACATATGAGCCTGTACATCTGTGAATCAGACTTGTGAATGCTGATTTATGAGAATAAAACAAATCTAGAATTTATGATACATGCCAATATAAGGAATTCACATTTACTTGTTCTTCTAAAGTAAAACTGTTAAAACTTTTTCAAGTGTAATGACAAAATCTTGTGATTGACTCTGAATGTATTCATGAAATGCAAAGTGATGTGTTTCAAAATGAAGAGAAAACTCTTTTAACTGTTCATGAAACACAAATACAGTAACTGAATATCCACGCTATTGAGTAATTTGTGCTCCTTCTGGATTTTTCTGCTGTGGATTAAGAACTTAGTAGCTTTTTGCAAGCCTGATTTACTAGGAACCAGAAGTTTATTTAACCGCTCTTGTGTTCTGCTGGTCAGCAGTTGCTGATGTAAGTAACTTTTTGAAGCTGAAGGCAACTCAACTTTGAGATATTTCAGAATTGTAAAGTTCCTGCGGGTTTTGGAATAGCATTCATTTGGTACTGGGGATGCTTCAGCTGTTTACATAGTAACTGCTGTACTGTTGCAAATTAATGCCTGGCATATTAAGGAAAAGAAATTGTTGCTAAATTATCTTAATATGCCTGACTATGAAGTGATTCAGTCTTTGTTGTTACTTCTGCCTATTCAGTTGAGCTGTCCAGGCCACAGACAAGGGCTTCCAAGCAAGGCTAGGTGTTTAGCTGTGAGCAGAAATAACTGCAGTTATCACTGAGTGAGCTAATACTGCTAGTAATCTTGAACATTGCAAAATTCTACCCATGTAAATGTTAGACAAATAGAACATTAAAGAGAAAGAAGGAATGTTTATGTTTCAACTTACACTGACTGCTGGGTTAGGATATTATATTTACAGCAGAAAGCAATGTAGTTTGAATAATGGAGAGTTTCCATAACTTCTCTAACTTGTTTCTCAGTTTTGCCCGGCTGAATTTTTACTTAGTTATATCTGATTAGAGATGTGTTCTTACACTTAGAAGGACAAGATGTGTTCCTTCTCATGGTCCTACCTAATCTCGGTATTGGGCATTAATTTTAAAGGAAATCTGTTGTTGATTTGATAGGCACAGCTTTCTTGATTGCTATGTGCCCTTAAGAACTTAGAGTATTCAATAAACTGTGTAAAGATTCTTCAGGGCTGCTGATGAAAACTAAGTAAACTTTAATGGCTCTATGTGTACGTACACATATATACTATTTCTGGGAGCTTCTGGGTTTCAAGTCTGGATTAAACAAACTTTAACATACGGTTCTGTGTGTGGACACACAGTGCACTATGATAAAATGGTAAAGGTTTGATTCTGTGCATCTTCCAACTGTGCTACCTAGAAAGGGGATATCCTCAGGTTAATTTATATGCAGTATTGAGGTGCCCTGTAAAACATATTCACTAACTATTCTTGAGATTCTATTGTAGTGTCCACAACAGAATTAAAAACATTTATTTTATAAAGATGGGTAGTAACTGTTCTCTTTCCTCATTTCCATTTTAGCAGTGACCTGGATTAGTGTTAAGGGTGCTGTGGAAATAATTTTGAAGTGGAAAAAGAACAAATAAGAAATTAAAGATAATCTTCAAAGGATGTCAGGTTTATTCCTGTTTAAAAATTTTTTAAATGAAATATCACCTAAATATTCTGGGGGCTTTTTGAGAGATGAAGTCTTGAGGGATGGAAGGGGTTGGGGGTAAAAGAAAAAAAAAAAAAGGTGTGAAAAGAAGCAAAAGCCTCTCAGCTATGTCACATGCCCATCTTGCAAATAATTTGAGAGGAAAAGATTATCTTGTACATTTTCAGTATAAACCCTCCTCTGATTTTTGCAGCCTACTTTTGAGTCATTTTCAAAAAGACCATTTAATTGATACTTGTCATGTTTTAAGAATTACAATGAAGATGTAATTCTCTACCCCAAATTGTGTTTTGCAGGACAAATGGATGTCCACAAAATGAAAATTAATAATGTCCTATGAAGACAAGTATTTTTTTTTTTTTTTAAATAGCAGTGTTAGAATTGAGCTAAACTCCATATTTCTATTTGTGTAGATTTCCCTTATAGTTTCAGCTACATATAATATATATACATGTATTAAAATATTTTTTAAAAATTAATTTAAATGTTATTGAAATAGACTAAATATATTTAAATATAATAGTATTTTAATTTGAAATCCTGGACAAAATTCGTGTTCAGCAGTTCTTATTGTGTCTGGAGGTGGCTACATTTCAGTGGTGAGTGAAACAACTGTGGCTAAGCTGCTCTCATTTCAAAGATTGCCGTGTAAATATACTGCTTTACTTAGATTTCAAGTTGTTACAGTTATCTGAAAAGAGGAGGTCTGCCAAATCTGCATAGGTTTGGTTATGCTTGCTTAAGTTCTTCTAAAGGTTCTCCCTGTCAAAGTGACATTTTTAATATCATCTTTAAAAATCACAAAATAGAGGAAAAAAAAAAATCTCTTACTGTCTCTTTCTTTTTAGAGAGGATCTGACGAACTTCTTTCAGGCAGTGTACTCAATAGCCCGAACTCTAACATGAGCAGCATGGTAGTTACTGGTAAGTGATGCCATTTCAAAGGAGAAATCTTATCATTTATACTTGGATTCATTTCCTGTTTACAAGGGGAGAATACTGAAACAAGAATCCTTTGTGCTATAGAGGGATAAACTGTTGGCATGCATTAGACTGTAGTGACCTTATATATACTCAAAAACCTTGGGTACCTGAGAAGAATAATCCCATAAAACAAGAGGCAACTTTCAGATGTCTGTACACTTACACTGTTGGTGGGTGATGGATGAAAAATTACACTTGTTTTGTACAGCTGCCTTTAAAGTAAGGAATTGCAACAACCGAGCAAAGGTAAACAGCTTAACAACTCCTGTATGAAATCAGCTTTTTCACAAATAGACATCTGCGAGCCTGGACATTACAGGGAGGAACACTGTGTTGGTTTCATAATATAGTGTGGATTCAGGAAAACAAAGAGTTTTGCTCTCTTCTGGTTTAGACTGCTAAAGTAGGAAACTTCACTTTGCTACTTGAGTCTGAGATAGCAGCGGTAGAATCTCAGAATGTCAGTGCAAAGTGAGTGTGGTTGTTCTTTAGTCAGATTTCTGGTGATACTAGATAGAAAGGCTTTTCATGAATTGGCACATACTAAAATGCCTTCTATTGCAGTTAGTGGTTCTGTGTGTTGAACATACATTGACTTCCCTTGGAGGGCTCACTTCAGAGGTCTTGCTTTTTCTCTTTTTCTTCCCGCCCCCCCATGCATTTTTTTTTCCCCTTTCCTCAGAGATGTGGAGGAATTGGTTCACGGCATCAGAGGGTTGCTGGGCTTTCCAAATAGTTGTCTAGTTACTCTTTTAATGTGCCTGATCAGTTTTTCCATATTTATGTGCTGAGCAGTATAGTCGCTGATATTAGTATCAGACTCTTTCCTTTTAATCTAGTAGTAAAAGATTGGGATTCAGGGTGCAGTCTCATGTTATGTTTAGGGTGCTGTGGTTGCAGCTGTTGCCAGAATATATAGTTCTGTGCTTTCTCATCCTACATCCTTTGTACAAGTGGAACCCCCAACCCCAGCTCCACATGTTTCTGCTCCACTCTCTACATTGGAGTGCTGATACATTTGTAGAATGAGCTAGTCCAGCCTTAAACTGTACTGCCAAAAAGTGTAGTTTTCCCTTGGAGCAACTTACTGATTAGTCGTGTGACTTCACAATTGCTAGATTCAGTGCAATGTGGGGTGGAGGCAGCAGAAGAGAGGAGAACCGCTTCCACTGGCAGTTCTGTAATCAAAGGTGAAGAGATGATACTTCTCTGGAATAGATCAGAAATGCAGTGTAGTGCATTCATAGCCATTTTAGAACCCCAGAACATTTGTTTCTCCCCTGCTTTTCTTTCTTCTTTCTGGTTCTGAAAGAGGTCCCTCTTCTTGTTTCCATTTTCTTGATGTCTTCTGCAGTCCTGGATATTAGTGCTTCAGCAGTTTGCTTTACTTAAATGAGAAACTAGAATGAAAAGGAGTTTGGGTTGTGTGTGTGAGGGTTTGGATTTAGGCGGTGGGAGAAAACTATTACCAGGACAAAGTCTTGAATGTTACCAGATTTTCCATGTGTTTTCAGAGAAACTTTTAGTTCAGGAAAACTAAATGCAAGTTAATTTGTCAAAGGAAAAAAAAATAAAAGCTAAAGGGAAAAAAAATTGAAATAAGAATTATTATAATTTTGAGTTTTCAGAAGAAAAAAAATACAGAGGCTTGTCTAAGAAGCCTCAAACTTTAAATAGAAATTCTTTTTTCCTTGAAAAGTTTTTAAAATGGAAAAGAGTGCTTTAATTCCATTATGTGGACTTGGGAGTTTGATGCATTTAACATGTACAGATTTTCCTACCCATCTTATTTTTGTTTCTTCCCTTTTTAAGCTGATTTAGGGTTTGGGTTTTTTTGTTGGGGTGGTTGGTTTTTTTTTTTTTATTGTTAACAAAGAATAAGCATGTGTGATAGAGTTTTCAAATGAGTTGGCTCTTTACATTTTAGACAAGTAAGACCTCTTGATAGGTCTCTAGGCTCTTGAACCATAAAGGACTTCTCAGAAGCGATCTCATTAGGAAGCAGCAGTGGTCTGAGTAGTGGCCTGGTTCCTGTAGTATCAGTTGCCTGTTATAAAAGTTTTCATACTAATTATGTAATATAAACAGGAAGTTGGTGGAAAAATAATCCCAAACAAACAAAAAAACCCAGTTTGAATGCAGTGTTATAATTCAAGCTATTCTCCATAGAGGTCAGTGAAAAGGGAGCTAGTTTGGTTTGGGTTTTTTTGTTTGTTTTTAAGCAGTTTCTTGGGATTGTGTTCAAATTTCTCGCCTGCCTGCCTTTGTTAAATAGCGTAAAAAAACCCTGTAGGGTAGGCTAAATCCACAGTTCAGTGTTATTTCTCAGTATATTATCCCATAGCTGTTTTGTTTCTGGTGAGCCTGGAAGTACTTTTTCCAGACTTGCACAGTTTACAAGTTCAGAGTGTAGAATCAGAAGTAACTAGATCTGAAATGGAAACCCATATGTTAATTTTTCTGTACCCATCTCCTGAAGCCAAATGAGTTCAAGTATTCTTTGTGTCTGAATTAATGTCCTCCTTTCGCTTCAGTTCCATTGTAACTTTTCTCTTTAGAAGAATTTAAAACTTTTGTGAACAGTTTGTTTTTTTTTTGCTGTAGACAAGGCATGGTAGTGATGAATCTGCCTCGGATTTTCTAGGGCTTAAGAGAATCTGTAATCATTGATTTAGTTCTTTGTAAAGGACACGTGTTGTAGAAATCGGCCTACTCTGTAACTCTTAAAACTAATACTTGTTCTTGCCCTTCCATTCTTAGAGTTTGGAAGTGTCATGATTTTATGAGACCTGGTCATTGTTTTCGGGAGTACATAGACACCTGTTCTGGTTTTGACCTTGGTATTTTCAACATCTAATCCCATGATATTTTTCCAAACAGATACGTAGATGAACAGAAGAAAGAGACAGTTTGTCTTTGTAATTTTCTGAGCCTTATTGGTAAAATTGTATACAATCAAAAAAACAGGCCTAAACTTAGAGCAAAAACTTGTGAATCACAGCATCATCTCTTTCTAAATCTCTGTTATAGAAATATTAACCTAAACCAAGCTGCCAAAGTTGTCAAAAAATGACCTTTTCATGAAAGTGTTTTTTGGTAGAACTGGGGGTTGTGTCTTTAGGAGTGAGACTGGAGATGAAGTTTTAAAAACTGATCATCCTACCATTTTATTGTGGTCACAGTTCCATTAAGTTTTTTTTTTGGTATTCAGCTGCCATTCAGTTAGAATACTGTGGTATTTTAATGCATTTATGAATATTCTTGCTCTAATTTTTAGTCAGAGAAAGGCATGAAAGATGCATGCTTTCTCTACCCTGTAGGGAGTCTTACATATGAATCCCTCCCGTGTTTTTTTTTTTGTTTTGTTTTGTTTTTTGTGAAAGAAACTTGCAAAATTGTTGGGCAAACGTTTGATTTACATTTTTATTGATTAATTGAGCCACTGGTAATTTGATAAGCAGTATGGAATTAAGGAAGATGCTAGCATGTTGGATTGTTGTCCAAAGGACATTGCTCAAAATACGAGGCCCAATCCTTGAGCATTTTCTAACCAGCTTTGCCATCAGTATCCATCTTCAAGACTGTATAGATGAAAGGAAAGTGACAGTATGTTACATTAACATTCACTACAAGTCAAGTTACTGTATTAAGTACTTTGTTTGTATTTTGTAAAAGAACAGCCTTAAAAGAAAGTTAGACTTGGATTAATTGAGGATGAGTTCCGTGTGCGTTCTTTTACCACTTAATTCTGAACCCTTGTATCTCCTGTTTTGGACATAATTTGATTACTGTCCTTATTGTTGTGGAATTTCATTTCAGTTAAGCATTTATATTTAAATATACAAGAATTTATCTTTCTTGAATTGGTTTATGAGCAGTATGGCAGAACATCATTCTGTAAACATTGAGGAAAGAATCCCATCTACTAGATCAGAATTTGTTGCAAGAGAGGACAGCTTGTAAGGTTCCAGGTCAGCAAATATCTAAGCTTTTGTAAGAAGTTCTCTTTTTGATGTTAGATGTTTAAGTTTCTGAGCTTTTTAGCACCAGCTGACAGTGATATGTTGAAATTGTGTTGTCAGAACCAGAGGCCTTCTACTACTGCTTGAACTACTACTAGTGTTTTCCTTCAGCTTTTCTGAAAATACTGTCAAAGTCCATTCTTATTTTCTGTCATAATCTTGCTTGATTCTGATCTCTTTGGAGAGCATAACCCTCCCGTAAAGATCTGTGAATTATTTTTTTTCATGTTGATGCACAGCAAACAATGACTAGCAAGGCGGCAGTTCAGGTAAATTAAGATATGGTTTGGGATTCTGAGAAACCAGAGCTGAAACCAGGATATTTAAAAATATTTTTGACTCTGGATGTTTTTAAAGACATGAGTTAAGCACATTGTAAATCATATACATAAATAACTTCCTTCACCTTTCAGTGCTGTATGTTCAGTAAATATGTAACTGCAGTTGCTTATTCTGCAGCTTTTAAATCTAAGAAAAAAGATCCCTTCAAGAACTAGAAAAGGCATTTCCTCTGTGATGAGTTACTTTTATGCTGAACTTCTTGTGAGGCTTTTTTCTTTTCAGGTGGAGAACTGCTTAATGCAACTTTTGGGAACAGTTACATGTATGAAGATGCTCATGCCATGAACTGTATTGCTGAAATCCACACAAAAAATGTAAAATTTTTAAGGGATGTAGATAAAAAGTGAAATATGTTGATGAACGTTTTAGGGAAATTGTCTTGTCAAAGACAAGGGATTGAAGCAGAAGAATTGGCAGGTTTTTTTACTGTAACTGCCACCAATTTTATTGTTCACATTTGTGTGTTTAAGTTCAAGCAGTATAATCACTTAAAAAATCACTCTGAAACTGAGCTCACCAAACTCCTGGAGTATTAAACGATACTATTAATCTTGATCTTGTTTTTACTTCATTAGCAGGGAATGTTAGCGGTGACTTTGGTAGATAATTCATTGTAATAACAGAATACTTAGCACTGAGGCATACAAGCTAATAATATTTCAAGTGCTGTGTTTAACTTGGGGAATAAACATAGATGTGCTGTTTTTGATGGCACATTAAGTAAAATTGGTTATTAGTTAACATTAATGATGCCTAAACATAGGTAATTTACTTCTGAAGTTTGCAAATTGATTACAATTAATAGTAATTGGAAAGATTTGAAGAAGTACAGCACGTGTGATTGGAAAGTATTATAGTATAATAATAGACTAATTTACATTTTTCTACAGATACACATGGGCATGTGGATGAGTTAAATTTTAAACTCTGAATGCCTGAACAGTATATCTTTTTTTAAAAAAAACCCTGAAAAAACAAACCCCTCAAAAAACCTTAGGATGGGAGAATAAAATGTGGCTATTAGTTTAGTTAATTTCTGTCTGCATCGCTATGCCATGGTAATTAATTTTTGTTCCAATTCAGTTGCTTTTCACTCTAGCTGTAGTATTTTTATGTATTTTAAGGGTCAAAGGGAAGTGTGTTAGTTTTAGACCGTGCAACATTGAACAGACACTGTACCGTATTGTGTGTTATCACAGTTGCTTAGAAAACTTACTGAGTGGGTTTTGTAACAGAGGTGCAGCCTATGTGCAGATGTGCCAGTTAAAAGCTGTGTTAACTTTTTAGTTGCTTGACCATGTTTACTTATTTAAGCTCAAATTCCTGATAGACAGTAGTCTTTGTACTATAAGCTAGTTTTATTATTGGTTGGTCAAGATTTTCCTTTGCACATGGCCCATGTCCGTGGTTAATGATTTAGTTCAAATGGTAAGACTTCTACAGTGTAGTAGTGGCCTAGCAAGGCAAGGATAATAGCGTATAAAAGTGCTTCTAAGTACAAAGTCTTGCAGAACACCTCCCCCCCCCCCGCCCAAGCCCCAAAACAACAACATAAAATAAGCATAATTAACACTGAACATGTAACCTTTAATTTTTAAGGTTAAGAAATGCAGACTTGGAGAACTTCACATTCTTCATTTTTTGTTCTTTCTCTCAAACATTTTAAATTCCAGATTTTATCTTTAGCTTGAACTATTGAAGATGTTTGTACTAAAACAAAAGTCCTGTTTTTCTTGTTTTGGGAGCCTGTTGGCACTTATGGAGAAGTTTGTCATTGGATCAGACCAGAGGTCTCCTTTTTCTGTGTTCTGTCTGTGACATCAGGCCAGGTATATATATTTAAGGAAAGAACCTCAGAAACGAAACCGCAATGGTCTCTCTTATACCCTCCCAGTTAGTGGTTGTCAGTGGTTTCCTTAACTGGTTGTTTTATGCAGATGATTGTGTTCAGTAGCCACTGCAATATTTAATCTTTCTGTCTGGTCATAATCCACAATTGTAAACTAGGTACCTTCATAATTCCATTGCCTTTCTCTTGGTCAGGTGTTTCCTGTGTGGATATGTGTCCTATGTTCTACTTGTTGATAAAATTAAATTTCATATATTTAGCTAATGTGCAACAGGAAGTACTTCCTACATTAGCAACAACAATGAATAATACTGTTAGTAAGCTGCTTGTCTTTAATGTATAAACTGATTGTATTGGAGGATGAAATAAGTGTTTCAGGAAAGCCTAAGTATTTACTTTTTTTTTTATAGTTGGTTGTTGGTGTGTACTGACAGTTGCGAAACAGATTGACTCCTGCAGAAAGGGTGTTTATCAGTTATTTCACTACTTCAGTTATGCAGAGACTTATAATCAGTCTTGTGATGAATTTTTAAGATTTTTTTTTTCCCCCTTCTTTCCAGGAAATAACAGGTGAAAGCAACTTTTTATTGTATGCAAAATCTTTGCCCATAGCCACATAGTTAACATTTCTATAATAAGAGATTGTGTGAATATGAAAGAAGGTTATTGTAAAGGAAAATTACACATCTGAAATAAATGTAAATTTTCAAGGTAAATTATGTATTTTTGGCCTCAGAACACTTCAGGTCTATTTATGTATTTCTTGAAAAATAAAAAAAAAATGTGTGCAGAGAAAAACTCCTCTAGGATGAATTCTTATTAAAATATGTTTTCAAAAATAGTTATCAGCAGGAACTAAGTAATCCACTGTTCTCTAGGAGTTATGCTGAACTTTAAGATCACTTTTTCTTCAAAAACTAGTTGGGAGCATTGAATCTTCATAGTTTGAACAATTCAATACCTCAGACTTACAGTATGCCTTGTGTACACTGATACAAAAATCGGAAATCTCCAAACCCTCTTGCTTTCTAACTTTCCTCACCGAAGTGGGAAGCTAGGTGCGGCTGGGTAAGGAGTCCGAAAGAAAACTCAGTAACACCAGAGTGTGTTATTAAGCAGGCATTCTTTATTGCAGCGCTGGGCAGCACTGGGGATTATCCACCATGAGTGCTCCGCCGATTTTGCAGATTTTCAGAGATTATATGCCATAAAGTTATACATAGTCATAAGATTCCCAATAACTCATTTGCATAGTCATGAGATTTCCCGGAACTCATTAATATATGTAAATGTCCGTTACGCATGCGCAGTCGTTTTCTCTGGTGGTCGTCGGGGTCTTCAGATGAAGGCTTATAGTCTTCCTCGCTGTGTTCGCTAACTGACCTCTGCTTCTGCGCAAACTCAGTCCAGGGATCACGTAGGTCACATAGGCTGTGTCCTTCAAGGCAGCTGTTGCAACTCCCTTATCTTTAGGTTTCTGTGCCTCTGTTTTCCCAAGGCCAAGTTGTCTGAAGTGAAATACAGCCATCGTAATTAGAAACTATCTTTTCAAGGCCCAGTTGTCTGAAGTGAGATTTACCCACCTAAATTAAAAAAAAAAAAGGCTCCCCTTTGTTTATTTATATAACTAGGTTAGTTGAATGTCTCCATGTTCTTGGGGCCCTCAACCGTTTCAACATTGCACTTCATTCTGTTGTTTATATATATGCTTCTATGTCTGTGTTTAATAAAAGAGGAGTTTCTAACTAAAAATGCCAGGGACCCAAGTTGTTTACATAATGGGCATTTACAGGCTTTGTCAACTCTTAAGCATTCAATTTTAACAACTTGATTTATGCTAAATCGAAGGAACTATCTGCAACAGGGATGTGGCTTATGTATCGATTATGTTTAGACTGTAGTATCCTATTTACATGGGAGAATGATGCTTTGAATGCCATTTGTAGAGATGAGATTTTGTTTAGAAATAGACAACTGATGTCATACAGAAACTGGATTTTTCTTCTCCTGGGTGGAGAGCCAGAGAGGGCTTACATCAGTGCAGTGGCTGTTCCAGAACAGAGGTTTTTTTTTGGTGGTCTGAATTGAATATAACAAATATTCAGGGTTAGTTCTCTGATTTTTTTTTTTTCCAATTATTTTTTTTTTAAACTATATATTTAAGGCTGTAACTTGATTAGTAAACGAACTAGTACTAACACGGTGTTTTAGTCATGATATTCTCACGGTGATTTTTTTATTACTTTTTTCTCCCAGTGTGGATATTGTAGCTCTGTGCTCTTCAGTGCATCTTTATATTTGTTAAAAGTGTTAGCAGCAAGAGGTTTGGATTGGATCAGACTTTTCAAATCTGGTGAAAACCAAACTACCTGATGAAATAGCTACTTGCCAGTAAGCTTCCAGTTTAATAGCTGTTCCTCAACAGCAGTTAATAGTTGGCTTGTGAGATTTCCCCCTCCAACATCCCTTTGCCTCCCTCGATTTTCTGCAGTTTTGTCTTTCTCCTGCTGTATAGGGAAGGATCTTTTGGGTTGCATGTGTATCTCCATAGACTCCATTTCTACCGTAAGACAATATTATTCTTTTAGTACCTTGCTCTTGACTTGCCTTTTAACCTTTATGGACACTGATTATGCTGATACAATTTTTTAGGAATGAAGTTGTTGTTTTAACAGTAGTTGAATTCACCTTTCAGTGACTCTGAACAAGTTGTGTTCCCCTGTTTTAAACGTTGTGGTTCTCTGTTCCCAAGTGCAATTTAATGATGTGTCTCCAGCCGAGAAGTACCATTTAAAATGGCAAATAAAGAGACTAAAGCTAGGGTGAAAGGTTTCATACAGTGCCAAAACCTCTCGATAATTGTTCCAAAAGCTGAATTTCATTTGTTCCACAAGTATTTTGAAAAATTCACTTGTGTATGTGCATGCATATTTAGTATATGACACACACTTTATTACTGCCATTATTGAAATAGTAAATTGGCGTTAGGTTATGCTGGCTGGAAAATCAAAAGTAGAAACAGTGTGTTTCTCTTGGCTTTCAAGAAAAGTAGTAATAACCGATGCGGTAATTTCTTCCATCTTCTCAAAATCCAGTGTTAAATGTTTTGAGTAAATTTTACTTTAATAAGGTGGGCTACATTTTTTTATGAATGTTACCAGTTCAGTTTTCATTGTGCAAGGTATGCTTCTGCCAGTAAGTATTAAACAGCTTTTGGCATGGTTGCTTGCCCTACTGATGAAAACTTTCCTTGGGAATTTACATAGCATTGAGAATGCTTATTGCCAGTCCCCCCATCCTGTCCCCCTTTTCTGATTGCCATACATTCTTTAGTGCATAATTCTGTATTTTTTATGTATATTATTTTAATGTATATATATCTACTTTTTCACTTAAACATTTTAGCACAGACATTTGTCTATATAGCTCTTTTTTTACAGTAAGTAAAAAAAGCTTAAAGAA
The DNA here is from genome assembly GCF_013368605.1 of Nyctibius grandis. Lineage (NCBI taxonomy): Eukaryota > Metazoa > Chordata > Aves > Nyctibiiformes > Nyctibiidae > Nyctibius > Nyctibius grandis. Next base: position 29,971,213 of record NC_090665.1, on the reverse strand, counting down.
TAGTTTAGTAGATGTTTAGTTTAAGATAGTTTAAAAAATAAAATTGTGTCAGAGTTGTATACATGAGTTAAATTAAAGCTGTTAACTGCTCTTTAGGAAAAGATAGATAGATACATATATTTAGTACAACAAGATATTTCTTTTAAGTTTGTTATTTAAACCTGTAGCAGCAAAAGCTGAAAAACTGTAAAATGCAAATATTGGATAGCAACGCTAATAGATGGAAAAACAATTTAGGTAATACAGTAGTTGCTAAAGGAACATTTCTTTGCAAATACATATATATGAGTGATTATATACTGGCCAGTGATATTTTTACTAGTAACACTGGCATTACCTAAAGCCTAATCCAAATACAAGCTTTAGTTTTAAAAAAATAATAGTTCTTCGACATTATGCTGTGGAAGAGTTAGTATGTCAAAATTATATGTTGAAAACCACACAAAAGACAAAACAGCTCTTCAAGTACTGATCTGAGCATTCATGGTATGTACTTCTCTGGTGATGTAATAAAAACAGAGATTTCTTATCAGTTTCAGAAAATTTTTTAGTTTAAAAACTTTATTTTCACTTTCTCATTTCTCACTGTTAATGTTTAATATTTAATTTTTGAAACTTGTAGTGAATTCAAATTATTTAGAAAGCTTAGGTATGAAAGGCATTGGAAATCTAGTTTCAGTATCACTGTAATTCTTTATTCTTTGCAAGTTTGATTGTAGTGTGGTGTTTGCAATACATTGTTAAGCCATTCACACTTTACAATGTTTTTTCTAGTTTTGTGTAGAGATTTAAATTGAGAACTAGGGAATACTATTGTTTAGTGAGCTTCACTAATCAATACTAATAAATAATACTAAATAAAAGTAACTTTTCATAAAATTTGGCTGTCTGTCGCTTTGAGGATAAAGTGCTATATTGTGTAGTTTTGAACAGGTGAAATCTGGCTACCTGGAAGGCCAGTCTTGGCACGTTTTCCAAAATGATACAGGTTTAGAGCCTTGTGTAGACTAAGGATGGACTTCAGATACTAGTTCAGTGTGTGTGTTTGAAATTTTACTCTTCTGTGTTCCATCAAAGTTTGTCCTTCTGTGCAGCAGGCCAAAATAAAATACATGCTATTACATGGATTCGACCCCTTCTAGCATTGTCAGTTGGAGATACTGCTAGCTGAATTTTGACCAGTTCTGATGTCATTTTTTGGTTTTGTTGTTTTGTCTGCTATAGTAAGTTGGAGAAGTGTTCTGCAGTGCAAGGAATTTTTTAAAATCTCAGTCCTGGAATTTTTTTTTTTTGGAGGATGGGGAGGGGAGGGAGAGAGGAAGTTAGGAGATGACCTGCCTCTAAGGCATACTATTTTTAACTAAGAGAGTATCTTGAATTTTAGGTTTAGCTAAATCTAAAGATAGATAGCTGAAGTGGAAGGTAGAAACACTCAAATTAGAATGAAGAGGTTTAGCTGTTAGAAAAAGGTGTAAAGGGGTAATGGAAACAGTTCTTGATGTATAGACATATCCTTTTGCCATTAGTTCCTTTAATGGAAGTATGGAGAATGACCTTATTCTTGAAAAAGTAAAAAGTATGTTCACAGGTTTGGTCAGAGACACCAATCTTGTCAATTTTCCTAATAGTGTTGAAAAGGTAGTTAAATGTTTTACTAGTTTGGCTTTGCAAATCCAAATCTGGAGCGTGGATGTTCTTGACTTGTAAAAGTAAGAATCCATTTCATTCTGTGTTTTTAATCTTGAGTAAGTTGACTTGGTTTAGGCAAACTGAGTTAAGAACTTGAATTCTTGATTATGATTTAGGCATATCCTTAGCAAAACTTTCTGTGCTCAAGTCGGTCATAAATGAATGCAATATTTTTATACAGGGAATCAGATTAGGTGTAAATTACTTCTCTGGCACAAATTCAGAATTATATTCTGTAGTATAAAAGTAAGTCTTGTTCATAATTTTTTTTTTTAATTCTCCTTGGTATAAGCCCTCAACCCATGAATTTGAACCCTAATAATTACAAATATTTTCTGACTAGTCACAATTTGTGTGTTTTTTGGAAATACAGGTAGCTATTGAATGGCTCTTCTAACATGAAATCAGAGGTTGAATAGCTCACACACTCACTTGCATGTTCTGTAGCCAGAATGAGAAAAAAGCAAGTCTTAACACTTGCTTCTCTCATATCTAAATGCTTTCTGATTTCCAGCATTGATAAATTCTTTAATATCCGTATATCTTATGACAGTGTTATTCTTTAGCTCTTGACTCTTTCTGATATTTACTCTACTGACGTATTTGTAGGCAGTGGTTTTATTACCTTTTAACCAAAATAAATATTTTTTTTTCTGGCCTTATTTCCAAAGCAAGACTTCTTCCATCCAACTGGCTAGCTCTTTATTGCACATGTTCAAGAAAAAGGAACTCAAGCTGGAATTTTGCTGGAATTCTGTGCAAGAATTCTGGACAGTATTCTGAATAGTATCTTTCCGGTGCTTTGCACAATGATGTTAATACTTCCCTGCTGCTGCTAGGAAGATCTTGTCTGGTTCTTTTTTTTTCTTCCTTCCCCTACCCATGTTGGCTGCATCATGTTTATTAGTTGGTTTTTCCTTTTCTGTGAATGTGCCCATAGCTCATAATGGACATTTTTGTACTTGGTCCTTACATTCTGAGGCTGTGGTTTTCATCTGGCTTCTGTGATGTCAGTCTTCTGGGTCATCTCCTTTTCTCCAGTGTGATCCTTGTCAGCATTAATAATGCTTCCTGTCTTGCTTTGATACTTTTCTACGTTTTCTACATGGTTCCTTAGTGCAAACAATCCTTAAAACTTTACTTTAGAAGCTCTTCTAGTAACTATCACCACCATTTTTCTCCCTTCGAAAAAATTCTGAGTAACCTGTAATGTTTTTTTAACATACTTTAGCGTTCTTATGCGAGACCTTCTGAGTCATAATTAATATTCTTACATGGTATTATATGTGATGCTTCACTGAAAGTGAGATGGAAAGGTTTTGCTGTGGTTTTTGTCTTGTTTAGAAAATGAGTTATAAGGGAAGGCAATTGAGTTACTTCTGAACAGTCCACCTTTTATGAAACTATGTATCATTTGTCTCCAGAATTTGTTCTGAACCCTGCAATTTTATTTAGGTCAAACTAAGAGATGGCTTACTTCAAAATTATCTTGTATTTGTAATTAAAAGCATTTTTTTAATAAAGCACTAATAATATCAGTAAACTTTTCAAATAGAGTCTGAATATGTCTTTCAGCCAATGGTAATGACAACAAGAAATTCAAAGGTGATGATAAAATGGATGGGGCTCCTTCTCGTGTTCTTCATATCAGGAAATTACCTGGGGAAGTGACAGAAACAGAAGTTATTGCTTTAGGTTTACCTTTTGGTAAAGTAACCAACATCTTGATGCTGAAAGGGAAAAATCAGGTAATTTGTTGCTTTCCATTTTTCAGTATGCTTACTGTCTAATTTCAAAATATGCTGTTAAAATGCTTTTGAAATAAGTCATATAACAGTAAGTCTTATAAAAAAAGAGCCTTTGTTCTTTTAATTTTTTTTTTATGAAGTTACACTGTCTTTTAGTGAATTTTTGGGGGAGCAGGGTATGGTTGGCAGCTGCATAAAGCAAAAAGTTAGCTGTAAGATAAATATTTAGTCCTGCATCTTCACAGATGAATTCTTGGAGATAAAGTAGGTTAGCAGATAAAGTTGGTATGTAGAGAATGACATCTTCTGACAACTGATATTTGTTAAAATGTGTTATCAAAGCCTTTAAGTGTTTTTTAAATGCTGCTAATAGGGAGATTATCTGCTTTGTAAATACTGAAAATTAACTGTTTAATTACAGGCGTTTTTGGAACTTGCTACAGAAGAAGCAGCTATCACTATGGTTAATTACTACTCTGCTGTGACGCCTCATCTTCGTAACCAGCCTATCTATATCCAGTATTCCAATCATAAAGAGTTAAAGACTGATAACACACTTAACCAGGTATTTACTGTTAACGTAGTATTACAAATGCAGACAGTAGAAAATGAGGCATGGCACGTATTCTTGGCTCATGTGGCATATGTTTAAATCATTTGGTTTTGTCCATATTCTAACACTACTATAGTCTTACCTATGATCATTCACTTTTGTGACATTGAAGGGAATTTGCTTTCTGCGTGATCTTTCCATTATGATGAATTTTCTTAATGTTTCCTTAATGTAAAAAGAAAAAGATTCTGAAGTGTCTTTTAACTTTAAATTTTTTCATAAAATAAGTTTTCATCTTAGTTTAGAGACTGTAGGATGAAAAAAAAAAACTTTCGAATTCTGACATCTGAGATTCTAATGCCAATTTGAATTTCCCTCATGATAATGACTAATGCCAATGCCAATGTTTCAGTGCTCGAATGATTGCTCTGGTAGCACTGGTAACCTCAGTTTATGTGATCTGCTGTTCCTGGAGAAGAATACCTTAATGATGGCTGTAGAGACAAATATACTTAATAACAAAGAAATGTTTTGCTCTTGCCTCTGCAGAACTTATTTCACAATAAATATAGATATATACGTCTGGTTTTAGTAGAACAGGAAAATTAGCAAAAGTAACATGGTAACTATTTCGTACAAATTATAGGGGGAGAAAAGAGACATCAATTTACTATGAGTCAGATTATTATTTTAAGGTTAATCTCTTCTTCTTTGATGTTACAAAAGACAGTGTAAGTACCAAGTTACAATTTCTGTTACTTCAGAAATCTGGTTACTCACCTCTTGATTCAGATCAAGTATAGTGTTGATTTTCCTGTTGATCTTTCTAAACATTCCAGTTCCTTAGAATCTTTTGATAGTTTGCTAAAGGTACTTTTTAAAAATTGCGATTTTTTTTTTTCCCAAGAAAATGTCAGTTATAAAGAAAAATATATACCTTAATTTTCTTTTGATAGAATAGAGGATGAGTTCTGTCTGCACATATAATGGATGGACATACTCCCTTAAGAAGCTTTGTCTTACGTTGTCCTCTGGCTTCTGTGGTGATACTGTTTTTGTACTTCGCATGTCCACCTTTTCAATATATAGGATGGTGCTGACTTTTCAGCAGCTTTTATGCCGACAGATGCATTAATACCCAATTTTAACATATTCCCAGTTTTTCAGGTCTCTCTTTCTTTAATTTAGAACTAAATAATATAAATAGATACTTGGCAGTAAGTATTCTGTAACTAGTATCTCATCAGGCATTCTATAAAAAACAAGATGGTTGGATATTCTTTTTTCTCTAAGGAAAAATAAAGGTCATGCAGATATTGCTTGTAGTCTGCTTTTTTTTATCCAGCCAAATTAATTTTGAAAGTCTTTTTCTGGATGTTCAAGCAGGAAGATATGCAGAAGTCAGGATGTTAGTACATATAACTGGAAAGATAGGATAAAAAATTGGCAAAAGGTGCAAGTATCTTAGTTACAAAGAAGATAGAAAAAAGAAAGTATTTAACCAAGGGGTACTTTAAACAGCCAGACCTTTAGAAATAATGAAAGTAGGAAAATTTCCATTAAGCTATGCTATTCTGAATTTCTCAATAATAGTGGCTTCCAAGATTATTTTTAGTTACGTACTCAGAATGAGTTGGCTATGAATAAATAGATTCAAAAGGGACCATTTAAGTTTTCATCTCGGCTTTATAATTCTATGAAAATCCTTTTCCCGTGAGACATCAAAACACTGTCAGAAGAGCATTTAAACTCAGATTTAAAACAAACATCTCCTACCTTGTTTCATACAGTATCTAGACTCGGAAGAATTGAGAATAGAATGACCTCTGTAACTGTAATTCTCTTTAATCATCAGCCTGTTGTAAGTGCATGGTTTTAGTCTTTCTGCACAGACATTGCAACACTTAGAAATAAATGTTATACTTTCTGAATGGTGTAGCTGATATTTTAAAATTAATTTCAGTTTTGCAAAAGTAAGAAAAAAGCTTTACATGCTCAAGTGTCTTCAAAAGTGGCTATTTATATATAATACTAAATGTTACTTTGAACTAGTTTGACAAAATACACAGTCATAATAATTTTATAGATTTTATGCTTATTTGCCAATGTTAAGTCCTCTATTCCTTCATGTATTCACATTAACTTTAGTGGAATGAAATATGATGTATAAACATAGATGGATAGTGCTAACAAGGGTCATATTTTAAAACTGACTTCACAAGTTTTGGTTTTTTTGGGTTATACCGTCTATAACCTTTTCCAGTCACTTTAAGGAGTGAGTTTTAATTGATCAGTGCTGCTTCTGTGCTTACAGAAGGAGTAGGAAGCAATTATGCAACTCAGCCAAATATCTGGCCAGCTTGAAAGTTGTGTTTCATAAATTACGGAAAAAAAGAACACGTTGTTATCAAAAGATGTTTTTACAGAGTTACAGTAATTAATGTTAAACATAGAGGTAAATTTTCTTTTCCCAACTGGTGTTCACCAGGTCTTTTTTTTTTTTCCCCACTTTCCTTACTCATTGATTCGTTTCAGTATGAGGAGTATCATGTAAGTTGTGAGACATGAAATTGTGTAGTAGCTCTGATACCTCTAAAATATGCAGTATGTGTTAATATGGTGGCTATTATTTTTACCTGGCATGCTCACTTGTCTCTGTTTTGTATCGTTTTGCTTCATAAGGCTACTGCAATGAAAATACTAAATGGAAACCCTTTTTTCTGCACTTTTTTCTTTCTCAGAAAAAGACATCTAATCTTTCTGATACTGTCAGTTTTGGCAGTGGAAGTAGTTACATAGATGTGTGTTCTTGTGATGTCATCATGTGGTTACCTTTGAATTTCTAAAACCCTGCTTGTGTTTAAAAAACAAAAAATCCCGACACATGGAGAGGATTTTGTTTTTATGAAAGAGGGTGGATAACAGACACCAGTTTGTTTACCTCTCTGTGGATACTACTTTCTGACGCTTGTCAGTCTTGTGTATTTCATTGTGTTAAAACTGAGAAGTTTAGAAGTGTTAGCTTAGCATTATCCTGTCCTTCCTATCAGATCCTTCTACATAATTAAAACGGCAGTGAAATGTTAACTGTAATTCAATCTCTTGAAAAATAGCATAAATACTTATGTTTTCTGTAGGCTTGGGTTTGTTGGTTGGTTTGTTTTCTTTTTTAAATTTTTTTTAAAGGAAAGGAAAAAAGTCCATAGAGTCTTGAAACCTACAAAATCCTCACTTTCTTTATCCTCACTAGTAGAATGATAAGCTTGCTACTAGGAAGGTTGATATTGGTGCCGTTTGAAGCCCCTCCTTACTGTGACATAAGGATAAATTGATGTTTTTATTTTTATTGTCTATTCTCACGGAGTCGGACTGCATTGCACTTACATTGTGTTATGTCTGTAGCTCTGAGTTTTAAATAAGTGGACTATTTTATGTTTCTGAAGTTAACTATGTTAATATTGCGAATTAATTTCTAGCTATCATCTTGAAATATTAAAAAAAATTGCTTGTTTGTTTGTTTTTTTAAGCGGGCCCAAGCTGTTCTTCAGGCAGTGACGGCTGTGCAGGCAACAAATGCTCCCATTAGCGGGACCACTGTTAGTGAGAGTGCAGTGACTCCAGCTCAGAGTCCAGTACTTAGAATAATTATTGACAATATGTACTATCCAGTAACCCTGGATGTTCTTCATCAGGTAAGCCAAATTTAATTTTAACTTAAGCTATGATTTGCAGGAACTCATGGGTAAAACTTCACGTTGTTTTTGGCAGATATTCTCTAAATTTGGTGCTGTATTGAAGATAATCACATTCACAAAGAATAACCAGTTTCAAGCTTTACTGCAGTATGGCGATCCAGTAAATGCACAGCAAGCAAAACTAGTAAGTATAGTTCTCTTTTAAGGCTGGAGACCTTACTGTACTCTAAACGTTTCCAAAATGTTAATATAACAGAGTACTGACCATAATAATGTGTCATACTCTTCCATGACTTATGTGAATTTTTTGAGATTAAAATATAACTTGGAGTTATTATATAATGTTGTTATATTGTGTAAAATCAGTGTTTAGAAATACTGATTAATGATCCTGTCTAGGGAATTGTATACATCTATAATTATGAACAGATATTTTAATAAGACTGCACAGAGATGAAATAATATGCAAGACTGCAATAGTGAAAATGTCAACCAGAAGTAAAAATGTAGGATGTAATGTTGATGCATGATTAAGTCACTGTAAGCAGCAAATTTTGTAAGCCCATTGGATTATTACTGGTAGATACTTTCTAAGTATCAAACAAAGATATGTTTTGTGGATTGGATATAGGTTTGTGAAAGTATTCAATTACAGTATCATAAAAAAAAAAATTTAGACTTCATTATAACCATATATGCCGAGAAGAGAGAGTGTAATCTTACTTATAGGACCAGACTATGAAGAAGCTTTGCAGCAGTGACAGATGAGAGCAGGATCTTACTTTTGTTTTATTGGAAACTCTCCTGTCCTAGATAGGAGAGGCAAGAACAGGTAACTGGTTTTATTCATTATAGCAAGAGAAAGCCTATGGATAAATTATGACAAAGATCAACAGCATGTCATCTAGACCAGGTGTTTTGAATAAATTGCATTGGGATATGCACACGTCTATGGCAGTAGGAAAGCTGAACCAAAGGGGAAGGCTAGAGTTTTTGGTTTTGGTTTGTTGTTTTGTTTTTGGTTTTGTTTTTTTTTTGTTTCCAGGAGATAAATGGAATGAATTTATATTTTCAAGCCTTCACATGCAGTCTGGGTTTGTGGAAGGCTGATTAAAATTGATATGCTGGTTAAGTGTTGCTTGGCAGCATAGGAAGTGCTTATTGCCCATAGATGACAGAATAGGTGAGAACTTCAGGAGAAAGTGAAAAGCTCGTACCTCAGACCGAGTTGGCAATGAATATCTCCTAGTAGAGGAAAGAAAAAATAAGGTTAGTTTTCTATTATAAAGAATGATGACTATATTGAAATAAAGACCTTCATTATATGGTGGAGGGTGGTGATTTTTATCCTCATCACCAAATGAAATACTGGGTATTGATTAAAAAAACTGCAAGGTGGTCGAGACAGGGAATCACAAAAAATGAGATGTTTTCAAAAAGCAGAATGCAAGTTTTCGTGCTATTGAGAAAAATAAAGTAGGACGGAGTCAAGATGATTTGCAGCTTGATTTATGATGATGTACTTGAAGATAATCTACCTCTGAAAAGCAGTCTGGAAATACTTGTAGATTTGGGGTACAATTTAAATTAGGGATATCCTTTTCTGAGATGAATAGTATCAAATATTAGATCGTGTCTCAGAGTAGAGGGAGATGCAGATATGTCACTATGCAGATATGTAATACGTAAAAATTTGCTTGGATGGGATACACCTGTTGGGTTTTAAGTAGATCTAAAGTAGTAAAACAGAAACTAGATCTTTAACCTACAATTGCTGCAGAAAGCAACTGTAGTAATTTAGATTTGTATTTGAAATATTTGATAAACAGTTGGATGCTAAAGTATTTGTTGCAGAATGTTCTAATTCAGTCTTATTTTGTGTTTGGAAAGTTATTTTTCAGGAATAGATGTTAATGCTGCTTTTAAAGTACATTTTTGAAGCAAAATATGGCATGTGATAAATCTTTTGACTTAGTTTTTTGAGTCTTGTGTATATTATCAGAAGATGTAATGGAAAGATGGAGTCTGTGAAATGGACTGTAGTGATTTGAAAATTATCAGTGTAATTCTAGGAATATATTATAAAGAAGTGACAAAATAACAAAAGTATGTACAAGTGTGAAAGAAACCTAAGAATCTCTTGCTGTTGTTGACTTCTGACAAACTGACACTAGCTCGTGGGATGCTGAATTGGTCATAATGTAAAAAAAAAAAAAGCACGTATCTGTTTCTCCAGTTTTGCATGCTTTGATTAGGGTAGCTGTTCACTAGTGGTAGCTCATGTGAATGACTAAATTTCATTGAATAACTGACTCCTGCATGTACAGTCATTGTCAGAGTGATCTTGTAGCCTATCTTAGTGACAAACTGAAACGTTCTTAGGTTTATAGTTTCATATTTTAACCAATCTATACATGAATAGACAAAATGCTAAGAGTAATACCAACTGCAAGTATTGAAGAATACTATATTTGAAGGAAGGTTTTATTTCCCCACTACCCTCCTAAGCTAAATAGAGTAAAATAAGTACAGTTGTTATGGTTGAGCTACTGTGGTAAAACATGAAGTGCCACCAAAACAAAAATACCTAAAGGAAAGAAATGGTCAGATGATAGGAAAAAGCCCTCCAGTTTAAATACATCTGAAAATACAGTATAAGCAAGAGGATGTGGTGACTACACTTAAGTTGCATGGAATTCAAAATTAAAAGCATGGGAAAAGAATAAAGAAGTTTTCAATTTTTTCCATCAATTTTTAGTATAGAAGATACTGGGGAAATTTAATTTTCCACTGGCACTCTTCACAGGAAATCAGAATGTGGCCTTAATAGAAATTGCAGATTTATTAAGGAAGTTAAAGAGCAATTTGAAAAACTCAAGTGATGTAAGTACCAAGGAGAGATGCTATTCATTTGAAGGTTCTGAGGAAATAGTGACACTGACAAGAATATACAATATGAAGCCTCTAGTCCTATAGGACCACTTTTCTATTTGAATGAGCAAGTAGTGAAAAATTGCATTCCTGCTCCAGTTGCTTTGTGAGAAACTCATTTCCTGTAAAAGTAGATTATGGCTACACTGATTCATGTTTCATCACCACCTTCAGATTGGATCATTATAGTTCGTTATACTGGCAAGTAAAGGTGAAGACGACAAACTTCAGGTTCTGTGCAATGCAACAGTCTAGCCGTGGGTTGGAGAAAGTACTGAGACTGTGCAACAGTAGAGCACATTGAACTACTGTGCTGCTCCTAATGAAACAGAAGGTGATGTCCTGGAGATGTCTGTATGCATAAGGAGATATTCTAAGCATCACAAATAGCTCTTTTTCATAGTAAATGGTCAGTACCCTCAGCATAAGCAGCAAACCTAAATATTTGAATACCAGTAATCTGGTATACTATAGAAAGATTAGCGTGACACTGTTTCTGCCTGAACAGCTGGCTGATCCAGAGTGTTGTCTTTGTGTAAAAGCACCACAAATCTTGAATATTGACAGTTATTAATGACTCATCTATGGAGGATTAACTGAGACTCATACACGAGTCGTCTTGACCCAACATGGGTTAAAAATACCACAAGTCTAGTTGAGAGTTTCTTTTATAGTTGACCAGTTGGTCCTTACTTGGCCTGTAGGTGATTCAGAGTACCTCTACAGAGATTCTGTTGAGCTTTGACCCTACATTCAAGATGTCTTCTTTCCAGTTGTTTTGAGTGACAGCTTCAGGGTGGCTCTGCACTGGTAGCAGTCTGCAAAAGATCTCTGCTAGGTTACATTGCCCTAAAATCTGTAATAGGAACTTCAGGTAGTCGTTGCCAGAATGGAAAGCAAGGACATCTCCAGATAAGATATTTAGCTTCAAGGCAATTATCCATGATTATTGCATTAAGGTTTTTTGGGCATCTTGAACCCTAAAGAGCTCAATTTGTGCTTGGGAATGGTAAGTAGGGCTCAGGTAAACAGAGTGCTGAATTGTATCCACTGTATCAGAAAGCTCAGGAAGTGCAGAAGCAGTGTTTATGTCTTGGATTTTCCGATTTTGTAGAAAAGAATAAGACATGCAAATGGTCCTTCAGTCAAGGAACTGCACATAAAAAAAAAAAATCTTATTTTTGGAGACTGAGATGTGTTTTACATACACTTTTAGCCACAGAAACTTCTCGTATCCAAGACACTTGTCTCAAAAGAAATGAATTTCATTCAAATGCTTATCTGTAGGATGAACTTGGGACACATCTCTCCCAAGAGATATTTACCATATGACCTTCAGTTACTTTGAGGTGTTTATTTGAGCTGGAGTATGTTTTGTAAGGATTACTGCTTTTTTTTAATGCCTTAAACCATTACGCTCTTCTAAAGATCTTGTTTCTAGTTTCTCCTGCTTTGTGTGCTTTGGGAAGAGAGCAACTCAGGACTAGATTTCTCTCTTTTTTTCCTCCTTAGGAGTTGAGAAAGAAGACAGTGTGGTTTTGTGTTGCCCCTCTCTGCCACTTTTTTCTCTTTGCTCTAATTTGATTTTTCTTAATCGGACGTTGGTAAATGCTTTCGAGCTATCCTTATCCTGCAAGATATCTGTTTCCTGTCTTGGATCATCATCTTAGGTGTCTACAGTGCTTGACAAAGAGAGGGGCAGATACACTGTTTGTTGTGGCTTGAAGCCATGTGTCTCCAGAAATACCTGCTAGCTAAATCTCTGGGAAATGAGAATATCAAAACTTCAAATTGTTTTCTGTCTTTCTCAAACTGTGCTCTTGTCTGTCTTCCAGGTACAGTATGTGAATTAGCTAAAGAATATTGTAAGTGTCATATCTCTCCTGATTTTTAGAGGGCTACCTTGACTGTCTCCTGTAGGGGGATTTCATTCCATAGATTCATGGTCTATACAGGCCTTAGGAGAAGCTCATCAAAGCATAGTTCCTATGAATATAGCACTTTTCAAGGAACTCTTTCTCAAGGATTTTTAGGCTTCTTAAACACTGAAAGTAAAAAGAAGAGCAGTGAATTCTGTTCATTACATCAGAAAGCCCTTCATTTAGGTGAGGGAAGCCTGGGAGAAGAAATGATTCTAGGAATGTTCTTTCTCTGCTTCAGAGCCTAACAATAGATCTGACTGTTAGCCGCATGAAGCGCATCAGAGAGCTGCGTCAGTCATTCAGGATGTTACGACATTTAGTAACCTTGTAGAGTACTTTTGCCATCTGGTATCACCTTTGCTGCTGTTACCACTTCTCAAAATCTACAATCACATTGGGAAATGAGAGATCCTAGTGTCATGAGTCCATGTTGACTAGATAGAAATTTTTATTGTCTCTGAAAAAATTTCTGAAATTTTTTGCAGAAAAGCTTGCGTGTGGTCAGCTACATCAGCAGGAGCAGAAAATACTGTTTATTTAACTCCTTTTATTTTTTTCTTTTTTTTTTTCCCCCCCCCATTTGATCAGTCTCTTGTCTTACCTCTTAATCTGTGAGGTCTTTTCTCAGTCAGCAATTTTCATCTCTTCATCCTCCTGGCTGCTATGAGCAAAAAGAGAGGGTGATTTGACATTTTTAAGAAATGGGAGAGTATTGTATTTTGTGGTGCAGATCTCCATTTCATCGATAGCCCCTGTATAGTCATTTTTACTGTTTGTGACAGACAGTCGTAGCTCTCTGTTCTGTATCCTTATGACTTCCCAGGCTATTTGTGCCATTTTCTGTGTTGTTAGGCTTTGCTTGCTTATTCTTGCCTTCAGTGAAAGGTGCTGCCTTGAGACATGAGGAGATTTTGGATTCTTTGTGAATATAACCCTGGATGTTAAGACTCTTTCTAAATATTTTAAGTGTTTCTGCTGTAGTAGTTGTCTAGGAATACTAGCTTCTTCCCAGCCAACTCCACTATTTTGGAACTTTCACTAGTATTGGAGATTGTGTTTTTCTTTATTTCTGGTTTGCTCACTTTCTTAAATGCGGTAACTGATGTAGAACTGTGCAGCACACTTAGTTACTAGGAGTCATCTTTGTTTGTTTGTTTGGTGTGGGTTTTTTTTTGGTTTGGAGTTTTTTTGTTCTTGGTGGTGGTTTTTCCCCTCCCCAAAACAGTCTAAGTGGCCGTAGAGAAACTTGTACGGATGATAGTGTGTTTGCACTGAGGAGTTGAGGTCATGCACAGGAGTACACTGTGGAGTTGAGGTCATGGTGTCAGTTCAACCATGTGCCTCTCTCCTTGGGTTATGTGTCAGTCTAAACTGAGAAAGGGAGTTTTGTTTGTTCTTTTACCACTGTTTTCTAATGGTCTTCTGCACATTCTTACTAGCCATCTTGTTTGTGTGCTCCTGAATACCACAACATGTTTTTTCAGGAATGTGTGCTGACAAGCTCTTGACAGGAGGTAAGCCGCTCATCAGAATAATTTTCCCCTTTGGGAAAGTCCAAGAGGAGGGTACTTTTTAGTAACAAGGAAGAGGGAGGGAAGGCAGGGGCCTGGAAACGATTCAGTATCATTACACACTCAGTATCGCATGACGACTTAAGTTTTGATACTTCCATTGTTGAAGCTTAAGTAATGGGTTTGGTGGCACAGATAAGATCAAGAACTGATGCTCACGTTTTGTAGAAGGGTGCCATGATTCTTGATCTCTTTCGTTTGGCATGTGTGTGGTGTGGTACTGTGTCACATGTGAATGTATGTATAGATAAATGCTCAAAGAAAGAAGTTTCTTAGCAGTAACTAGAGTTCTTTGAGATGATGTCTGTATGTGTATTCCCTAACAGTATGGCTACTTACTGTCTTCTCACTTTTTTCCGAATGTCTGAGAGGAAGCGGGTTAGAGGGTTTCTTGCACATCTTTTATTGCCAAATAAGGAGTAGCTCAGGACACACACATTCACAGTTGTGACTTTACATGTGAACAGTTAATCTGGAAAAAACTCTAGTTGCTGGTAATCTTGCAGTGTTGTTGGAGGTCTGTGATGCTGCTGGTAGAGATCAGTGGGGTGAGGTTTTTTGTTTTGATCTGTTGCAAGGAGCCTTTCCCAGAGTGTGACTACAGTGCTTATTAAGAGTGTATCTCCTTCCTTTCCAGTTTAGGATGTTCTTTCAGACTGCATCCCAGCTACAAGGGATTTACTCTGTGCAGTATTCTTTTGTATGTACTTTGGTCACTTTGAATTTGTCAGAAAGAGGAGTTTTTGCTGTTTCAATATAAGTTTTGGTTACTTATGCAGCTCCCTTTAAACATTGACTACTCTGGAAACTACAAACACAGTTATATTTTGGTTTGCTACTTTTAAAACTAAAAGATTTTCATCAACTTCACAACCTTCTGCCAGCCACAAATCAGTGTGTCTGCAGACTCCACACAGAGGTATAATATGAATCTTGATTGTGTTTTAAACACTTAGAGCTTTATTTCATGGTCCTATGATTTGGACAAAGCCAAAAGATACTGCCTTTTGGTCTCATTCATACCTAGCTTTCTTCATTATGTGAATATTTCCTTGATGGCAGTGGCATTGTCTGACGATAAGAAAGCTCTGGCTGCGTAAACTGGACCTACCTTTAATCCATATCTTAGTGGATTTTAGAAGGTAAGAAGTCTTCTAAAGGTGATGACTGATTCTCAGTGTATACTTTTCTAGATGTAAGTGTTCAAGTGAGATTCTTTTCCCAAATACCAACATTAGGAGTCTTGGATTCTGCTTTGCCACTGTGTATAAAGGAGCTAGCAAACTCTGTATTCTGTAATGGTGATGCCCATCACCACCCCTACAGTAGAGAATTAATCCTCAGCTTATATTATATGAATCAAAGCAGTAGATTTTGCTTTGCCAATATTGTATAAAGCATTGTTTAAGCTGAGTTTCAAGCACAGGAGTTTCTCTTTAATTGCTAAGTATTTGTTGAGATGATGTCTAGATTGTCAGGTTTCTGTACTTTTTTGTTGTTTTATTTTCCTGTTACTTGGAAGTTCTGATAATACTGACTTATTCTTGTACATGGACTGCTAATAGTGGTAATTCTTTTAAGTGGTTTCGTGAACCCTGGAGTTGTCAGCTGTGATAATACATTTTGTAGGAAGGGACAGCCTTGCTGGCCCAGACCTAGCAGAGGGGTGTCTGCAGGATGTTCTGTTTCCAGATGCATCACTGTATGAAAATAGCTATGTTGCTTCCACACCCAAGCAGGCACACTAGGTTCGTGCAGTGCTTTGCTCAAAATACTAAGTCCTACCAGAACTTGAATGTGTTGGGAAGTGCATTGCAGATGTAACCAAGCTAGCTGTGAGAGAGCTAGCTCAGGTCCAGAAGTGGTACATTTCAGTCCAGCATTAATCAAGAGAAAGAAAAGATCTGTTTTTTGTATTTGAAAGTGTGATTTATTTGATTTTTTTCACCATGTGTATATATAAGGTAGTTTTATGTTTAACATAATGACTTGATTGAATGGATTAATTTTTAAGATGAGCTGTATCTTCATTTCCTAGCATTTCTTAAGAATATAAACTTAGTTACAAAAGTTTCCATTTTTTTGATCTCTCTTACTTAGTTGTTAGTGCTTCAAGTGAAAGGAAGGTATGCCCAAAATGTAAATGGAATATAATCCAGGTATATCAGTTTGCTTGGTATATAATGAAGATGGACAAAACATATATAATTAGGCCTTTTTAGAGAGTGTTTTCATAGAGTTCTATGTCACGTAAAGAGTTGATGTGAATTTCGCTCTTAATAGGGATCCTTTCAGAAGTACCAATTAATTGTGAAAATAGGGTTTTTTTTAAGAAGTGTTAGTAACATTAGGTTAGCAGATAAAGTTGCTTTTCTTTCAGTTTTGGCACTAATTTACCTTTTAAGGGGAGAAGGAAAACATGCAGGAACAATGTAAATAATCTTCTTTAACAGATAGCTGTCTAACATGGTATTTAAGTCTATGGATTTTTAATTTTTTTTTCCTCAGGTCAACTTTCTGTGTAAAAGAGTACTTGTGTGATTTTTGATTTTTCTTTGAGAAATTTCTTTGACATTATGTCTGAATTAAAGCTGTATTATGGAATACAGGTTAATTAACTATATTCAACAGACTAACTTTTAAGTTTGACTGCATTAAAATGTCTCTTGCCACTTTGGTTTTTAGGTAAGAGAAGTAAACATCGAGCTTCCTGGAATCATGTTAAGAGAGGTTAATGCATTTTAATCGTAATTGGTTTTAAGCTAGACAGTAAGAGATAAATATCTGTACGCTGACCTTGTTTTTTTTTTAAAAAAAAAAAAAGTTTTGCAACCAACCTGTATTGTGTATTTTTTAAATAAATTGACTCCCTTTTCTAGGCCTTAGATGGTCAAAATATTTATAATGCTTGCTGTACACTACGGATTGATTTTTCCAAATTGGTGAATTTGAATGTCAAGTACAACAACGATAAAAGCAGGGACTACACTCGTCCTGATCTTCCATCTGGTGATGGACAGCCAGCACTGGACCCAGCTATTGCTGCAGCATTTGCAAAGGAGACCTCTCTTCTAGGTATGATTCTGACATTGTTCTTTTGTATTGCAAAGTCACTTGATGAAAATGTTTATTAATCCTTCTAACAATTAAAGATCTTGAATTGCGATAGTGTCCAAAGGCCCATTCAGGGTTCAGTCTATATTGTGGTCTGAATTGTAGTAACACAATTATATTGTTTTTAAAAGTCCTGCATAAATGAATGAGAGAATGCATGACAAAATGATAAATGCACAATATATAAGGAAAAGTAAAGTTAGTTCTACTTTTATTCCCAAATTTGTCCTGTCCTCTTCCATGTGTTCCTGTCAACCACTACTGCCCACCTTGTCCAGCCTCCCACCCAAGCTTGTAACAGACTCATGATTTGCATGTTTCATTCATGCTAATGCTTATTTGTAATATCAGATTATGAAAATAACATTTTATTGGTTTCCTTCATGAAGAAAGATTATGCTCTTTGCCTGAAAAAAAAAAAGTGATAGTCTGTGGTTCCTGTAAATAAAAGGAAAAAAAATCTGTAGTTGCACTTGTGCTATGGTACATGAGTTCTAATACCCTATCAGCTTTTGAGTTCATCAGAAGTAGGTGAAGTACTCTGAGAAAGGTACAGATATTTATAGTCTTCTGACTATTAGCAAAATAATTAATGCATGCTTTGGGAGAAATTTGTAATTTGATTTTTTAATTTACCACAATTCACTCCTTCTGTCAAGTTGCTGTTCTTTGGTGAGAGTACCTTTCACTCTTCAAAGTTTAATAGTACTCAGACATAATCTCATGACTTTTATAAAACCTGATTTATTATGTTGTGATCATTGTTCTTCCCACTTAGTATTTTTTCTTTTTTTTCCTTTCATAATTTCCCATTTTTCTTCTAAAGAAAACTTAAGAAAAACAGATTTCATGCCTTGTTTTTTGTACAGGATGGGCCAACTTGGAGTAAGTCAGAGTTAATGTAGTAAAGAGCGGCCTCTGCTCTCTGTGTTACAGAAGTTAGAAGGGACTTAGTGAATGATGAGAGCCCAGGAAAAGGGTGAATATTGTAGTCAAGGTTATTGAATGCTGCACTACATTTGCTCTTTTCCGAAATCAGGTTACTTGAATGATACATTTCATATCTGGTTGTAGATCCTCCCACAAATTTTGGAGTCAGATCATCCAGTATGACTTACAAAATGGTGTATCACTTGTAGCTACAGCAGAAGTTTTGGAAAGTAAAAAATACCATAAGAATCTAAAGTTTCTGAAGAACTCATAACTAAAGTTTATTTTCTCTTTTTTTTTTAATTTAACTTCCCATCGTTTTCTGAAATCTCTCATTTCATGGTTTGATAGGGAAGATGGATGAGTGTTTGTGAAGAAGTTTGATGCCATAGAGATGGGTGCTGTAGAAACGCCCTTGAAACAGTAATTCTTTTGTCAGCATGTAGTGACTAGAAGGGAGACATGGGGCTGCAGGATGAGTAGTAAGGAGACAAAAACAAATAAAGAAACTGCTTATTAATGAGACCTATTATATTAAGTGTGGTAAGGGAGGGATGTAGGAGAGGAGTGAGTTAAAGATTCATGATTTATAAAACAGTGCCAAATGCAACATTACTTTATGTAACTCTTAATTTTGATACTTTCCTGAATCCTGAGAAGTTGTGCTTTCCAGTATCAGGCTTACTAACATATTTCTTTGTGTATGATGCTTATAGTATGCATCAAATTAACAGGTTTAATTTGCTTGGCATAGTAGAATCACACCCTGGGGATGCTTGGATCATTGCATTGCTTTCGATACGTTTAGTAATTGGGGTTACTGTACTTGTTATAGTTATCCAACTGACTTTAGGTTTCATGGACTTTATGTTCTAGTGTTTTAAGCTTGAAAGTCACTTAAATGCTTTTGTAATTTTTGTCTAGAAATCTGTGTAAGTTTTCTAACCTTCTGATTTTAATCAGACTCATTCTTTTGTGTAATTAAAGGTTTTGGTAGTAAAATTATGACTGTGACAGTCATATTAAATAATTAAATATTTTAATTCTCACTCTCTGGATGGACCTCTTTAAATGCTGTTTTTCAAAGCAGCAGGAAAATAAAAGGTACATGACATGAGTAACTTTCATTGTAGCTGTGAAACATTTTCAGAGCATCAGTGAAGTCAGTCATGTTTATTTTGATGAGTAGTGGAGATAATATATCATGGTTGTTTTTTTCCTCTGTAAAAGCAGTCATTGTTTTGAAAGAGACTTAAGGGAGCTGGGTACATTTTCTAGCTCTGCTTGCGTCCAGTTGGGTGAACTTGGTATATTGTAACTCTGCATCATCTGTCGAATGGGGATGACTATACAGTGATCTTTTTGTTGTTGTTGTTTGAAGTTTAGTGTTTTTTTTCCTAACTGCCTTTTTTTTGTTTGTACAGAATTTGAGGTCTACAGCTGAAAAACTTTACAAAAAAGCTTCATAGTACTATCGGGGCCTTAGCCATTTGGGTAGTTGTCAAAATGGGAATGGTGCTTGTTTGAATATGGAAGAACAGGGTTCTCATTCTGGGCAAAAAGGCACAAAATATAAGTGGCATAAATAAGAAAGGACAAAGGACAGGAGAAAACTTCAAAAACCTAAATGGGCACTTGTGCATGCAATTTATAGCTGCATTTTTATTCAGATATTCAAAAGGAGAAGAGTGAGAACGCTTAAAAGTTTGGAGAGTTATAAGATGGAGGCTGGCAAACTACGTTGTGTGAAATAGGGCAGAATGATAGCAGCGACCTTCCTCCTGCTTCTTTCTTTTATCTTAATATTTTATTTCCTTTTATTTGCTTTAGAATTCTTATTTCTGTAATGTCAATAAAGATACCTTCAGAGTGTACTCGGTCAGAGTGTCTGCCATGCCCTATTCACAGATGGTTCCCAAAGGAGCCGTGTTTCTCCATGAAAGAGTGGAGCTCCATTTTTACCTTAATGTGATACTCTTCAGGTTCTTTTGCGTGCTCAAAAGAGAATACGCTAAGTTGAACCTGTGGCATTCTTGTTAAAATTCTTGCTGTAGCTCTTCTTTTATATGTATATAATGAGATCACTAATAGAAAATGTGGTAGGGACCCACTTCTGACTTTTGCTTAAGTTATGCTATTATATGCTGGATAGTTGTACAACGTGGGTGCCTTTTTGTTGTTGGCTTTTTAACAGTATAATTCGTATGTCAGAAGTGAGGTTTAGGTTTAAAATAATTTTGTGAGTTGAGTTTAGTGACAAGATGTGAGTCTTGTTAGTCTTGGTGTTTAAATCTGTGTTAATACTAAACCATTACATATCTCAATTTCCTTCTGGATGGACTTAACCCTCTTCAGTAAATGTAGCTTTATGATGTAGTGCAGTAACACTTGCAGCTTCATAAGCTGTTATGCAGAGATTTTTAAAAGAACCTGCTAATCCCCCAAACCCATTCAGGCTAAGTGTAAGAAGCAGGCCAGTAATGAGTACAAAAAGGTGGTGGTTACTTGATAAAAAGCCACAAAAAAAGGTTCATAACAGGACTAGGGACTAAATCCAGTTCTCAGTCACAGTTATGCATATCTGCATTAAGGTGACTATTCCCACTGCGTATGGTTTTCACACATAAGGTCATCATATATTTTTAGTATAGCTTTAATTTGCCTCTTATTAAAATGGCATTACTAATTTGCATTTCAGCTGTCATGCAAAAAGATACACCGAGGGGGAATAAATAATGTGACATGCTCTGTTTAAACTTCATTGAGGAAAAAGACCTCAAAAGGCTAGGAAAAAGGTGTATAATATTTGTATGTTTTCATTAACATCGGGGAAAAAGTAAAAACCTGTAATCTGTAATTGTTGGAAGCTAAAATAAAGCTAGTGACAAAGCTTTCTAATATTGGTTGATCATGTTGACAAAGTAGCTAACATTTCCACATAGTTTCACGAATAAGTCCTCAAATCTTAAACGCTGCATTATACGATAACTAATAATCATAATACAAGTTGTTCTTATTTTTATTTATTAAAAATTTTTGACTTAAATCAGAATGGCAGATCGGAGTGCAGTGGAGACGTACTGAGCAAGAATTGTGTTTTCTGTGGGTTTGTAATTTGTGTGACCTTTCCAAGAAATGAGGTCTATGTGTGCTATGTAATTGGTTAGAAACTTATCAATCAAATAGATGATCCTAGCCCGCATGCATCATTACTCATTCGTCTGCTACATCCTCAGCTGTGATGAAATAAGGTGTCAGAAATCTTTGAGACTGTAAATTAGACAACTTTTCAATGAGTCTTGTTATCTTTTGAAAGAAGGAGAAAATCACTAATGGGCAGAATGGGCTGGTTTCAAATGAATTATCAGAAGCAGATGGTTGATTTTCTTCTTTTTTTTTTTCACCTCACATGTGAAAAGATACACACATTCTCCCTCCTCTCCCCCCAGAAAAGTTACAGGAGATCTTACAGGAAAAAAACCCTTTGAATAAACAGCAACTGTATTATACTGAACTGCAACAAACAAAAGATTTTTAAATAGGAACTACTTGTAATTGCAAATACTAATATGTAATAATACTTTAACTCCAGTTTAGATTTTTTTTTTAATATTACAGCTAGATATATGTTGTTGTACAGATTTAATCCATTGCTGTCATCTCTGGCTTTCTTTATAAGCACTTTCCACTACTGTCCCTTCTTAAGATTCTTAATTAAATTAATCTGTTTCAAAGGTTAATAATTGGAAATATTTTTGTATGAATGGTGTTGAATTAATCTTGGTTTTTAACTTCTTCAGTGGGAGCAAAGAATGTCCTGTAGAGAGTCTGATACTATGAAGAATTTTGCCTTTTAAAGTATGAATTACTCAGCTATGCTCTGCCCAACTATGGAAAGAGCCATAAAAACTTCACTAGTCATCTTTAGATTCCTTTATTTCTAAAATGCTGGACTAGGGAGAGGGTTAGGGAGAGGTGCCTAGACACACAGAAGATTTGAAATGCTCTAGTGTCTTGGCATTTTCTAATACCTAAGTGATTGCTATTGACCTAGTATAAAATAAATTGTTTCCCTTCAGGTGGACATCTGTCACACCTTACTGTCATTCTTCACATTTCTGTCTGTATGACCTCTACAGTAGCTGAGTGTAAATAAACATGACATTCAGCATATGCAATACAAAGCACTCAAGAGTACATTTCCAAAATGATTTTTTAGAACAGAACTGGATTTTTTTGAAACGTTGTTTGAGGAGTTTAATTTGATATTCACACGTTTCCCTGTGTATTACAGTCTGATTTTGGGAATAAAATTATTCTTCCACAGGTTTGCTTTCTTTAACTGCATCCTTTATTAATTGTTTTTTCGTGCAAGTAAAGCTATATTCTTCAGCTTTAACTCAAGAGCAAAACGTGCATCATATTTATGTTAGATTTTTGTCTTGCTATTAATATATGCAAGTATATAGTATTACACTTTCTTTTCACACAAAATGTATTTTGAGAACCAAAATTGCTATGCTTGGACTAGCAGTGGTCCATCTAATTTCATATCCTTTCTCTGACAGCTAGTGTTACTTCTGCATTCTCTGATGGAAGACCTAGCACAGCCTTCATAATGGATGATCATACAGTAGCATACCTGGGGAGAGTGCTTTCCTAACCCTTGGGTAGCGAGCGCTTGGCTTATGTGAAGGATATTATACGTCACTTTGTTGCCTGTTTAATGTAACTGGCTGTTGTTTCCATAGACCACCTAATACGGTCTCAAATCTATTAAGTGTTTTTGCAGGACAGGAGGGAGAAAGACAAGATAGGGTTTTTCCTTGTTTTTATGTATTACAGTCAGTTCCACAAACATCACATATAATGCAATAAAAGATCATATTTGTTGCCTTTTGATTCAAGTAGGTTTTCCCTTTATCTTGTGGCATGAGAGATGACTAGAATTGTCATTACTCAGAACTTTCCATTCCTCTGGTTAGACCCCTGAATACTAACATTTTTAATCTTTTAAACTTTATCGGAAAGCATTCCATATATTTAATTTCCTTTCTTAGAACACTTACTATTTTTTCTTCTGTATGTGCTTTGACAGGAAATGACCAGAAAATATTTTTCAGTGCTTGATCAGTAATACTGTTAAGCACTATCATGAAGTAGTGATGGATGTCCTGTTCTCTTTGAGGGGTCATTTGTCCAGCCCAACAAAATCTCTCTCTCTTTTTTAAAAAATTATTTGTTTTTCACAAATTTGTGTAACAAAATATAAAGAGTTGGAATGAAGATAGAAATCTTTTCTAGGAAATTAAAAAATAAAAAATTGTAACCTTGCTTACTCCCCCGCTTCTGTCCCCCTGTGTGTTCCCTTTTGATACTAAATCTCAGATTATTCTTTTTTTAAAATTAATGGTAGAATATATATATACTATTACCTGCCTAGTATTTGGACATTGACTGAAACTGAAGAATTTATTTTCTCTTATCAATTCATTTAAAATAATGTGGGAAGGAAAGTAGTCTTAGGTACCTAGTGTGAAGGTTATATTTAGACTGTCTACCTAGCATACTGGAAGATTGGTCAAAAGTTGTTGTAGCTTAGCATGATCATATAAACATTAGAAATTTTGCCAAGATACTGAAATCTGAGAACCCAGTTGCAGTAACAGAAAATAAAATACTGAAGTTATATTTCTTTATTTTTTTTACACATTTTGCTATGTCGGTGTCCTTTTACTGAACTCTGTAAAAAGTGCAAATAAAATTTTGATCAAATATGATACTGCTGTTCCTATATAAACTATGTCTAGTGCATATGTGTCACAAGAACCTTTCACAGATCCTGGAAGCAGCACACTCACTTAGTAACCCAGTGACTTGACCAGGCAAATCCCGCAGGTCTCTACAGATCTCAGTTTCCTTGGAAGAAGAAAAATAAAAGCACAGCTGAAGGTCTAGCTAACAGTAACATCCTGCTTCAGGGAATTGGATTACAAAAGCTTCAGAGCATAATCAGTGGTGCTGCCTTGAATCTTGAATGTAGAAGGTGGCTTCCTCACCTCATTTATGCTAAGGCTCAGAGATACGTAGGCCTTTTCACATGACCAACTCCAGTGTTGTATATTTAGTCTGAAGTGTCAAGTTGAAGTGAGGCATGCCTTTCAAAGGATGATGGAAAATAAGGGTGTAATGATGTACAGAGCACAATTGGTGTTTATTCTTACTGATTTCATCAACATTTACTTTAGACCATTTTGATAAACCAGGCATTTTAAGCATTTTGGAGTAGAGTGGAAACAGTTGTGGTGCACAAGAATGTTTATTTGAAAACGTGCTTTTTACCCCTCATTGCTTCTTTGAAGACTTGATCTGAATAAAAAAAAAAATCAGATTTCCTTATGTTAATTTAACAACCCTTTGGACAACTTTAACAGTGGAATGGTCTGCTTTGTAGGGTGTTGTATGCAACACTTGTACTGATATTAGTACTTTTTTTTAAAATGACTTGTGTGTGTTTCGTAAAATATGCTTTATTTTAAAATTAGGGCTTCCTGTTGCAGCTGTTCCAGGAGCTCTGAGTCCTTTGGCTATTCCAAATGCTGCTGCTGCAGCTGCAGCTGCTGCTGCTGGCCGTGTGGGAATGCCCGGAGTTTCGGCTGGTGGCAATACAGTCCTCCTGGTTAGCAATTTAAATGAAGAGGTCAGTGAAACAATTTTTGCCTTTTTTTTTTTTTTTTCTCTTTAGTCACATTTCATTTGTCAGTATTTTATAATTTCTTTGCATTTGGCTTCTTACATTTGGATTTTAAGCTCAAAGTATTTTTGCTGTTTTTTTAATAATCCCCCAAAGTCAATTTTAAAGCCATCATTGTTAAATACTTTTGTTTTCCCAGGTAGCTGACAACTTAAAATGTCCTTTGATAGTCAGCTACCTATTTTTTCTAAGAAAACTGTGGTAACTACAGCATATTTGACATTTGAATTGAAAGCTTTATTTTTACAAAATAGCAACTATGCTTTCTTTTGCAATTATAATCATGTAAACTAGAATTTGTTTTGTTTCTTCTAATTGTTTGCTGTTTCATTTCATGCTTGTATCTCACATTTTAAGGTCTTAATTTATGTGAACTACTCTAACACATTTTTCTTTGAAGGTTCTCCCAAAGATCTTGACGAGGCACTCTTCCAGTCTCTCTTAGTAATTTTTTTTTCTTTGCAGTTACTCATTTGTCTTTAAAAAATAATAATAAAAAAATGGTGGCAAAGCATTTTCGCCTTACCTGTATCTTTCTTGCTAACTCTTGAGATCTAAAGGGGTTTATTTAGTTTTGCATTTTTACTGTCCTTTACATTTATTTTGATGGCTGTGAAAGCTGGTATGAAATGTGGGACGTTTGTATCAGTCCAGCTGTTCCATTTTTAACTGGCCTCTGTCACTGTAACTCATTAAGCTTTTTTTTATCATCTGGTACTATTTTGTCATCCACAGTCTTGCATGTTAAAATGTTTCAGATCAGAGTGCCATTTTGAAAGATTTTTTGCCTGCATTTCATAACCAGCCATGCTTACGCAGTTAAAGTTCAAAGTTTAAAATTTCTATTGCATGCTTTTTTTAATTTATTTTCATGTTGAGATGAAATGCTGTAGTTTACTCTTGATATGAATGTACTTTACCCATATTTGTCTTGGGTGACTACATTTTACTCAGTTTTTCTTGTACAGTACATAAACCAACCATTTTCTGACCAAATTCCTGCATTTCCTATGTACTGACCTATATTTTATTTTTTTTTTGTTCCCCACTTCCTTATTTTTTTTCTTCTGCATTGCTGTATTCCCTTCCCCATTTCATCCTTTTTCCCTTTGTGTTCAACTTCCCTTTCCTTGTCTTACCCAAATTCCCATGCCCTTCCCTGTCTTACCCTTCTCCTCATCTTTGTCTTGTGTTCCCTGTCTTCATTCCCTATGTTCATGCTTCTGTGCTTGAACAAAATGTTCCTCGGACCAACTTGCCCCAATTAACCGCCTTGAAACCATGATCCATGACCACCTCACCATTCTGCGGGAACCACCCTTCGTTATGGATGATCTGTTCATCTCCGCTCTTCCTCGACTCTTCTCTCTTCTTGTCTTACGCTGCTTGCTCTTCTCTCCTTCTAAAGATGGTTACGCCCCAAAGTCTGTTTACCCTCTTCGGTATGTTATTGTTAGCACTATACTTTTATTATTGATTTGATTTTGTTTTGGTTTTTGTTTTTTGTTTCACCTTAATTCTTATTTGTAGCTAGCACTTTGGCTTAAAGTTGAATAGTAAATCTTTTGCTATTTTTCTTTTGCTGTTTAAAACTCTCCATAGACACAGATTTTCTTTTAATGCATGCTAATATATTTTGCATGGTCTTTAATTTAATATCATTCACATAGCTTTGAGGGTTTATCAGAAATTATTCTTTTCAAAATTCACTATTCAAAATCTTTATCTCCTTTATTCATTTGTGAGAGTGTTGAGTTGGAGTGAGTGATCTTGTTGCTGTCTGAATGTTCCATTGATATATCAAAATATATTACTTAGGTGACTGGCTTAAAAATGAACTTTTTCTTTTGGGTTACCTTTGACTTTGAAAAGGTGTTTATGGTGATGTGCAGCGTGTGAAGATTTTATACAATAAGAAAGACAGTGCTCTTATACAGATGGCTGATGGAAACCAGTCACAGCTGGGTAAGATTAGTTTTCTGTTTATATTTCTATTAGTCTAAGTACTTGAAATTATGCTGTGTAAAATCAGGTGAACTAAGCATGGTTACATTTGTCAGTTTGTCTTGTATCCTGATTACCCACAAGATCCAAAATCTAACTGCATGCGCTTATGTTCCAGAAGGTCTGCACAATATCCCAGATGAATTCAACAGCTGAATCACATGTGATGGTCTTTAAATAAATTTAAATACTCATGCAGATTCTGCAGACCTAGTTCTTGCTTCCAATCTTCTAGCACACTGATCCTTTGATTTGCTTGGGTGTTTTTTCTTGTTTGCTTATGTGATGTTCCACAAGCTATTGAAAAGTAACACTGAATTGAGTAAACTTCTTGCCTTTTTCAGCCATGAGCCATCTTAATGGACAGAAAATGTATGGAAAGATTATTCGGGTTACCCTTTCTAAACATCAGACAGTACAACTACCTCGAGAGGGACTTGATGACCAAGGGCTGACTAAAGATTTTGGTAATTCACCTCTGCATCGCTTCAAGAAACCTGGTTCAAAAAATTTTCAAAATATATTCCCTCCTTCTGCAACACTTCATCTGTCCAATATTCCGTAAGTGTTGGCTGTCACAAAGACAGTAGTGTTAACATAAATCACAACATGCTGAATTGACTAACGATTTCTTGCTTATACTTATTCTCTTTCTGTCTGTAGACCATCAGTAGCAGAAGAGGATCTACGCACATTGTTTGCTAACACTGGAGGCACTGTGAAAGCATTTAAATTTTTTCAGTAAGTAACTTTTCTGTACATATCTCTAACAAAAGACTGCCTAAGTGCGTTTTGCAGCATGTTTTAAGGAAAAGTGCGTAGAGTGTAGCAAACATTAGGAGCAACCCCTGTAGTGTTCAAGTTCCTAATGCCATTATTTTGTTTCAGAAGAGATCACAAGATGGCACTTCTTCAGATGTCAACAGTAGAAGAAGCTATTCAGGCTTTGATTGATCTTCACAATTACAATCTAGGAGAAAATCACCATCTGAGAGTTTCTTTCTCTAAGTCAACTATTTAAAAAGCAGATTGAAAATGAGGTTGTATTGCATTGTTTGGTGTTGTCACCTATTGACTGTTCAGGAAAGTGGGGACCAGAGTTTGTCTTCTGTTGTTTTTTTTTATTTTTTTTCATGCTGTTATCATTCCTTGGTTGTTTTAAAAAATAAAAAAAATCTGAAAAGCAGTGATACTAACTGCAGTTGTTCAACTGTTGTTTAGATAAACCATCATTTTGTTTAAAAGATTTCAAGTTAATACCACAGTTTTTCAACTTAGTTGATGTACGTGCCTTAAAAAGGAAAACTAGTACTGCTGGAATTGCATAACTAGTAAAAAGCAAATTTGGTTGTCTGGGGCACATTGTTATATGATAATTTAAATATGTTTAGGCAGGGGTGTGTAAAAAGGTTAAGCTTTTGTTTCTCCTGCTTGATAGATTTCTTTATCTGCTGACTTGTCACTTATTTTTCTTTTTAATTGGCTAAGATGCATTATGCTGAAAGAGTAAAATGACTTTATTTGATTTCTGCTACTTCTTGCTTTGTGCTTTTTTTTAAAAAAGGCCTTTTGTTTTTCACAGTTCTGGTCTAGATTCAGTTATGAATGTAGGCATTAGTTAAAATTAACAAGGTACAGAATATTAATTTCTTAAAGGACAAAAAGTGACTTCTGTGACTTTGAGCCCTACGTGAAAAGCATTGTGGAATCTTAACCTTTTTGTACACACTCTTGTGGGACGTATCATATAAATGTCAGCACTAAGTAATGTCTTGTTTGTGGCTGAATATTTTTCGTAGATGTTTTTGACGTTGACATGACTTATGTGCATTTCAATATATATTGCCATCTTTAGTTTGTAATTAAGATATGGAATATGGTTGTGGATTTCTGAGCATGTACAGACTGGTCAAGCTAGTTCAGGAAATGGTGCATGTATTTTTCAATGATGAGGAAAGTTTGCTGCAAATGCT
This sequence comes from Nyctibius grandis, assembly GCF_013368605.1. Taxonomy (NCBI): domain Eukaryota; kingdom Metazoa; phylum Chordata; class Aves; order Nyctibiiformes; family Nyctibiidae; genus Nyctibius; species Nyctibius grandis. The sequence goes on along the minus strand of NC_090665.1, from coordinate 29,942,329 downwards.
TGCAGGAAATTTTGTGGCAGTTTTCTAAAACTGACAACCAGGTGGGACCAAAGTTTATGTGCCTTTAGTCTTAATTTACCTTGCATTGTAATATTCAGTTTTAATAAATCTCTTCAAAATATTTTGTATTTAGAAATTGATCTGACTTTACTATAAACATGGCTCAGAATCTACAGATCCAGTTAATTTGAAAGCAGTTCTCTGTCAGTCTGAACTGTTACCCTGATTCTGTTTAAATGACCAATGCTTTTTGAAATTGATGTACTTAGTTTCAAGATTCATAGACTCTGTTATCTATGTAGGAAAAAAAATGGTCATGTATATTTTTTATTAGTTGAGTTTTTACATCTTTTAGAATTGTAAAATTCAGTATAGTTTGAAAGTGGCACAATTAAAAATTAATTTTCTAACAAAGTTGGGAGGTTTGATGGTTGTTTAATTTCATTTTGTGTGTACTCTGCTTACCTCTGTAGCATGCTCAATAAACACTTCTGTAGCTCTGTATTCACCTTTTCTGTCTTTCTCTGCTGCTTTCTATCTCTCCTCTTCTTTGTTTTTCACTTCTACTGTGCTTCTAAATTCATGTTTATTCTCTGCCAGGGTGGGAAAAGCATAATACTAAAAAATACAATTTATGGCTTTTTACCGTAAATCTGATGCTGTGAAAAATATCAGAAAGATGGTGACCCCTTTGCAGGCATATGGGCATATTAAACATTTCCCACCCTGTTATAACTTACTGCTTTAAAGACATAACTTTTATTGTAGTTCGTTAGCTCTCTTTTTCTATCTTTTTAGTTTTTAAGCAGATTTATACACTAATAGATCCTCTCAGGTTTGCCATGCTCTCCTGCTGCAGTTTCATCCTCCATTTTTTTTGTGTCTGCTAAAGATTTTCTACTAACCGTACAGTATATTCATGGGTTAAAGTAACAAAGCTTTTAATATTAGATTAGCGGACCATATGTATTCCAGACCGGGATATTTCACTGTTTCAGAGTCATTGGTTCAAATGAATGTAAAAACCGTTTGGGCACTTTAATAGTGTTTCTTCATATTTGAATTGCTGTGGGTTTTTTTTCGCCTTGATTAGAAATAGGATTAAAACTCTTACACAGTCCTCTTTTAAAGAGTAACTGTATGATCCTGAAGCATTGCATTGGTAAAAGCAGTTGGTGTTCAATTTGAAGCATTTTTCTGTCACTTCTCCAGCACAACTGCTGTAGATTTATTGATGTCAGATCACTTTGTGACCTGATGTCTGTTCTTTGGGTTGGCTTTCAAATCAATAAATAGCTATCAGCTTTTTAAAGGTCATGGTATAACGTAGGGGACTTGCATTAGTCTTCACTACATTAAATGAAATATATTAGGTTCTTACCTGTTTTATCAGAAATACACCCGAGATATGACTTGAGCTATACTCCAGGTATCACAGTGATCACCCAATCTGAAATGCTAGTACAACCAGATTCATCCATACATGAAACTTGTGAATCGACGCCTTTTTACAACTCGGGCATCCAAATGCATTGATGTGACTATCTCCCAATTGACTTGAAGAGTAGTTAAGGGTCTTACTGAGCTGATCTTTTAATTTTTTCATCTATATAGTATGATGTCCCGTATTTTTAAAAGTAAAAATGTGTCAGATTTTCTTTTGCATATCAGAATGTGCTGCCCTGTTTCAAATAGAAATCTGAATTGAAATGTACCATTCCATGGGTTCAGCTTGTGCCGAACTATTTCCACTCTAAAACACCTGTATCAGATAGCATACAGTGATTGCCATATGTATAATTTTGAAATAACTTTAAACATCTGCAGTGCTTCAGTGTTTACAAATACAGGGTTTTTGTAAAACTCTAACTTACTCATCTCTTGCCAGACTTATTTCCGTAAAAAGAAGTTTCTAGACTACTTTTCTCCTTTTGAAAAGTTCTGTGGCAAAAACCTCAAGGGAAAGAATATATATTGAATTTGATTTGTTACAAATTCAGTAACTTTTTTGATGAGGTTATATTTGTATCAGCCAAAATGAAAAGTAATGATAGTCATAATTGTCATGGAAGTGTTTTTTATTAACTCAGTGAAGAAAATCACTGTTCAATTATTGGCACTTAGTCTTTAGAGTGGTATCTTCAGGAAATACAGGTTTAATGTCCTAACTGCTAGAACTTTCAAAAACTTGTTTTTCTTGAGATGGTACTGCATTTTGTATAGTAATTTGTACATTTTTGTTGTTATAAAATGTAAACAAGTTCCTGTTGTATTTTTAGCTCTTCAGAATGTGAAAATGCAAAGCATCATTTTTATTAAAATTGTACTAAAAATAAGGTTTATGAATAACTTCTTACACTGCATGGAATGTGAGTTTTCAGATTACGTTAGTAGAACTTTACCATAGGCGTGTTGATACTCCAAACTCAATTTCAGATTTTTAAAATAATTCTAGTATTTTGACAGAAGGTGGTTGCTGGTTTGGTTTTTTTTTTTTTTTTTTCCTTGGTCAATTGTCAGATTTTTCTCTAATGTAGCAATGAAATTGGTTGGAGAAGTCCAAGATCAGGTAATGTCCACTGACAAATACAATATGTAAATGAAGTAAAACAAAGCCTGATAACATTCTGACTGAAAATTGTGGCAAGACTTCAAAGTTAAGTGAAGGCACGTGGAAGTGTTTCTGTGTATTGTCATTTAACATGTTATTAAAAGGCACCTTTGCCCTGCAGGAATAACAACTCATATGACTATTTTTAGATTGCCGTTATTAATGTTTTACATTCCTTTTCAGTTCTATAAGCCATCTTACAAAAAAATTCCCTTGATTCATTGTAAATTTCCTTATGTTTATTATAGTGTGTTACTGCATGAAAGCACCAACCATTTATCTGCAGTATTTAAGGCACTGCAATTTCATACCCTAGTTTACTCCAGATAATTTGTCTAATTCTATGCTTAGATAATAAGTAGTTCTGTTGAAACACTAGAAAAAAAGAATTATGTCTTTCTCTGCAAACAAGTATATAAATCCACTAGTTCATCTCAAGAAATGGTTTTTCCAGTATTAAATGTTTTACAGTGAACAAGGCTTCTTAAAAAGATTTGATTGTGTTAGGTAGGGATGAGGCTGAAGTCTGTATCTGTTAGACCTTACTCCATTCCAGAGACTGACACAACCTAAAGTTCAGAGTTTTGCTGAGGTGAACAAATTTTCTTTTAAATAATTTGGAAAAATGTCCCCTCTCCTGTAATCATGGTCTGTGTAGAAAGGGCTATGTAAGTTGTGAATGTGGTCAAGATTGAATTTGAAGATAGGTTTTCCCAGGTCTTGGTCATGCAACATCTGCAAGATTTCTTACCTTCCTGGTGTCTTGGGGAGCAGCTGAAGCCTGCTAGTGCGGTCCTCATCCACACAGAGGATAAGGAGGAAGAATGATTTTTCTGAAACAGTGGGATTTGGCATGCTATTTTCTACTTAATGGGCCTTGGTAAAGTTAATCAGTGGACTGCAGTAATCTAACTGTAGAGAATGATGATCTATTATAAATTACTCTGTTAGTCCACAATCAGCTTGCTAGAACCAGTGACAATGTTCCTGCCCTGCTGAGAAATTATATGCCACAATAATGAAGTTTTAGAGAATTTCTTTAACTGTGTTTTTTTTTCTTTTAATGTAAGAATTTATTTACAATTACCTAATCTGAGTCTCTTGAGCTTTGAAAATACCACAGTGCATCTACACGCGCACGTTTGGTCTCTTCAGAATGGTTAACAAGGAGATTGGTGAGTTCCTGCTTCACCTTAAAAACCGTCATTTTTACTGCATGATGTACCTTTGTTGTAATTTTCTGAGTTTGCTGAACTTTTCCCTGATCAACAAACTAAATTTGGAAGAGGATTATGTTGCTTTGTTTTTCCCCCTTCAAAGTTTACAGCATGTAATGTTTAAAATGGATGTTCTTTCTGGATTAGTTTGGCACACGGGCAGCAAAGGAAAAGCGAAGAACTTTTATTCCTTGGGAAAATGGGAATTAAATGCGTATTGGCTTAAATATCTCAAAAAAAAAAAATTAGCTCAAAATAGCACTCCTATTGTTGAAGAGTTCTGCATCTTTTATGAGTTTTAGCCCAGTTACATAAGGAAATGAGACATGCATAATTGCATTGTCTCCATGTGAATGTCCTGTTCCCTAGATAACCCCTGCCTCTTCCCTGTCACTCCTGCACCCTTTGGCTGGCTTCCTGTCAGAGGAGCTGGAGGTCTCATGTGGGAAGGTGTTACTGTTTCTGTGCTCATGATTAGTTAGCTTGCTAGGTCAACGTCCTTACTTTCAGTGCTATGAGAAGGGGAAGGAAAAGATCTGCTGTCTTCTCTTTTGTTTAGGCAGGAATTACCGAACAGGCAAGCACATAGTTCTCTCTTTCTCTAACAGGTGGCAGCTTGTGAGGTAGCAAATGTGATGGGGTCTGGGGTTATGGGGTGGAGTACATGAGGAATTGGAGGGAAGGGATGTTTTGCAGCAGGAACAGTATTGGACAGAGGAGCATTGAGGGAGTTTTAGTAGGTTTCTTTAAGTTGTTTTCATAGCCATTAAAAATTATTGATAAGGGGAGTGTTATTGGTTGAATTATTTTGGGGGATTATTTTACAAACAAGTCTTGTCAAAATCAGTGCAGCTTGTGAGGTAGATGTGATGTATTTGCACTTCTGCTCAACAGGTACGGAGGTGTCAGAGCATAGTAATTGCATGCAGACAGCTGTGGAAGCTGGCTTTCCCAGGATGAGTACTGATCATCCCTGGAAGCCAGCGAGACTGAAAGCCTGAAGCCTCTAGCCCTAGGATAGGCTACCTGTCAGGGTAGTTTAGGATGATTGACACTGATGGCTTGCCAAAGAGCTAGATAAAGCGAGCTAACGGGATCCAGTAAGAGATTTGTTAGAGGAGTCATCAAAAGTGACACACGTTGGAACTGGCGTTTTTTGATGAAAAAATGTCTACTGTAAAATTTCTGACCATCTGTATTCCATGGAACAGTGCTCCAGTATCCTTTGGGCTGACCCCATGCCCTTTAGTTCCTTAGTGCCCTGGGCTTACCTCTTGCAGCATCAGCATCCTTTGAAGATTTCAGTTGTGCTGCCGAAGTCATGCTGGCCTAGTCTGTTCTTTCCTGAAGCAAGAGAGGTTTCTTGGCAGCTACACCTGACAGGCACTAGTGATTTGCTGCATGTGGTGGTACACCAGCCTTGCTGCTGCTCTAAAGCATTGACAATCCTCAGCTAGTAAATAGTCACAGTGCAGTGCCAACAAAAGACCCTTCAGCATGCTGTGCTTTGCTGTCTGAACATTAACCTTCAGGTATTGACTTTAAGGTAATTTGGGTACATTTTTTGTGAACACGGGTTGTGTTTCAAAGTGTGGGGTCTTTTTCTTTCCTTTTCTTTTTGAAAAAAGATGTTTTCCTGTTGATGTTTATAGAAAATAGACCAGAGGTCACCTTCATTTCCCAGTTCTCAAGCAAGTTTTGGTAAACCTTAACCATTTTGGTCAGAGGTGTGTCTAACATGTTCTTTAAACTCTGAAGACAGAAGTTGCAAAACTTCTCCAGTGAGTGTGCATCACTGCTTTGCTATGCTTACTGTTAGACCTTAGGAAAAAAAAAAAAAAAAAATTGACCTAAATCTCTTGATGGAATTTAAGTTGACTTTGGATTTTAGAAAGTGGTTATTTTCAAATTCCTCTGTTACATGTAGCTAAACCTCATCTTTTTTGGAATGTAGTTACTTCATTCATAACCAATATATGGTTAATAGTAGACGACCTTTCTCTTATAGGTGCCTCTTCACTTCTTAAAAACAAAGGCGTTTGTGGTGCCATCTTGTTACACAGAGGTGGGTGTACTTTGAATTAATTGCTCTTTTGATTACAAAAGGAGAATGAGAATAGTAACACCAAGCATTTCTGCATTGCTGTAGAAGAACTCTCTCTTTTTTCCTCCAGGTGATAGACCTTATTTGAGTAAGTCTGCAGCGCATTTTGGTCCAAGGGATGTGTCCTGAGCTGTGGCAATGAAGGAACTACCAAATCACCACCCATTATCACTAGCAAGTGACTGGAGTTACTCAGTAAAATTGAAGTCTGTAGAATACAAATATTCTTACTAATCAATTTTGACATTTGCAGTTTTCTTGTGGATACCTGGAAATGCTTAAAGTAGTTCCCTTTTCAAAGCAGACATGTTAAAAGTATCGCAACAACTTTTTTTTCACAGGAATGGAGACTGTTGCTTTGTATAGACTATGATCTATAAGCTTTACGTAGGTCTTCTGAATAGGTTGTCCTGAGGAAAGCAATTCCTCATTTCGGTTCTGATTCCAGCTTTTGGCAGTTTTGAGCCAGTTGAAAACTTGCGTTTTTGCTGATGTGAAAGAATACATCCCTTAACACCCTTCCTTTTTGAGTCCACAGCAGCTTCCTCATTTTCTAAAGAAAGGAATTCTGTAAATTGGAGCTTTTTTCAAAGTGATTTGAAACAAGGTATATGACATATTCCTCCATAGCTGAAGAAAGGTACAGAGATTTTCTTTCTATGTTGGGAGTAGCTATCCATCTGCCTTGTACACTCAGAACTGCTTGGTAAGCTTCCAGACAGATTTACTGGGAAGTAAATACGTTTTGTTTGGTGTACTTGCACAGTATTACAAAGCCTAAACTTTCCTGAGTGAGACATCACACTTGAAGCAAAACCTGATTATCTACTGCAGCTACTGGTTTTCTGGGTACCCAAGACTTGCACATTCAGTGGCTTCTAGGACTCTTCTCTAGCATTTTTGTGATCCTTCCATGACCATAGCAAGTTGCATTCATGATTTCAGAACTTTTAGGGTATTTGCTGTAGAGTGAAATTAGGGCTGTATGCACTTCAGGCTCTTGGATTAGGATACTGAGTAGCCCTAGAAAAATCTGGGAGACCTCCAGTCTGTTATGAGACAGTTACCTCATTGGAAATCCTTGGATCTTGTTAGTTAAATTAATTCCAGCTTCACTTAATATTCAGCACCTGCTAGAATCCTGAGTAACCAACATCCTTGTTAGACTAAGACAGAAGCTCTTCAAATGCTTCATGTTTTTTGAAATGTTTCAGGAACTTAAACAATGTTATGCTCTGAATCATTCTTTTATAATAAAAAAAAAGTTATATTTCAGTCCCATACTTTGTAATTTTTTTCAGTATGTCTGTCAGTAAATGTTACTTACATTTATCTTAGCAGAACTCAATAATGGTCAATGTAGAACTCAATGAATTTGCAGTAGGATTAGCACTTGGAACAACAGGCATTAATTTTCTGTGCTGGAAAAGCTGAGTCTAGACTTCTGCCACTTAGGAGGTTGTATCTTGGCAACGGCTGCTGAATGCTGAGATTTTCTCTTTTGCAGACATCTGCTCTGCCCTGCCCAAACCATGTTTCTAGGGAGAAGAAGTAGTTCATCCAGATGTAGTGACCCAGTATGCAAGGGAAAGAAAACTGAAAGAAAATGATGTAAATATTGAATTGCTATATGAGAACTTCGACTCTCCAGAGATGACACAGTAGCTGAGAGCTTCCTCTGCGCATATCGGGTGAAAGGTGGCAGGGGCGAGTGGTCTTGGAGCCGTACACTTTCTCAGCCAGTTTCAGCCTATGTCCCTGCACCCCTTTTTATAAGAATTCTTTTTCTTGCTTTTTCAGTTTCAAATAAAACATTGCAATTTAAAAAATTGCAAATTCATAAGTTTTTTAAATTTGTCAAGGAGCACTATGGAGATGAGTTGTATATCATTGTGAGGCCAGGTGTGATTCACCTAAAAATGGAAATAATCTAAGACACTGAATTTAGCTGGGACTTTGCAGACTGTTGATTTTATTAAAATCTTTTGCAGATTAATAATTGCCACAGGTAAAACTCTGATCTTTGGGCTGCCACGGTCTATAGTACAAAATCTCAACGTATTTTTGTAAAACTGTTGAGTGAGTACTTGTACATCAAGTTGCCTTTCTGTCAGGTAACTGCATGCCGCTTTGCTACTGTTCTGTTGTTCAGAGACACTAACAACTCTGTCCACTGATGAAGAGCTAATGTTTTAAACTGCTTGATTTGTATGAGCTACCAGGTTTGTTACTGCCTTCCTTATTGTTCCCCTGTATTTAGCAATTTTAGAAGTGTCAAAATGTCTTACACTTGTTAACATTTAACCACCTTCTTTTGCAATCATTTCAGGCAGTAAGGAAGATGGAACAGTTACAAGATTCAAGTAGTTTGGATGTCAGCTTTGTTCCAAATTTGATTTTTACTGTTTGCACTTAGAAGGGTAATCCCTCATGTTGCCCCACTGCTGTAATGAATTTCTTTGTACTGGACACATAATCAAAGTTATTTTATTATCACTGGTAATAAGTTGTTGCTAAAATCTCCAAGAAATGTGTAACATTCCTCGTAATTCCAATGCATAAGTAGTTTAACATTAGTGAGGAAGACTTGTGGTTTTACATTCACATTCTGTGTATTTAGAAGTTGGTGTTAGGTTATCAGTAATGAAAACATTTGTGGCTCCTCCTGCATGTGTGCAGTATGATATACCTGATCTTTAGGAAGACTAATCTGGTGAAGCAGTACTTGTCTTCTCCATTAGTTACCCACATGAAGGTGACACAGACTGCTATCGCCTGAAACTTTTTAACATTATTTTCATAAATGCTGATTCAGTGATGCTGAAAAATGGCCGATTTTTGCATCTTGTACTAGTGAAACTACAGGGATTATAGGAACTGGTAAGTGTAAGGCAGAAGCTTAATGCTTGTAAAACTGTAACTGGATTTTTGAAGTCTCCAACACGTACAACTACCTGATTCCTTGAACAAAATGCAATGTTATATGAAAGATTTAGCTACACACAATAGACGTATCACTTTAACTATATTGGTACTAATAACGTAACTTATTTCTCTCTCCTGTCCCTTTGTTAATGTGGCTATCGAGGACAAGAAGGTGTTCCAAAGGCTCCTCTGGCACTGCAAGAAGTAGCCAGGAATCATTCAGGAGGTGCTTTCGCTTTATGGTTGGGCTGTTCTTATGGCTTGCTGCTGTGGAAGGGATTTGTCCTGCTCTTCCCGTTCTTGGCTAAGTGGTCTGGTGCCTGTCTTGTTCTTGCCCTTCACCTGGATGATTCAACTTGCTAGACTGACAGCCTCCCTACCAAAAAAGTCAAACTTCTCCCTTCTCTTCTTGCTCTCCCCCTTTTGGTACTAGTTTTTGCCCTTTAGTGTGCTGAACCTGGTCACTGAATGGTTAGAGAAATGCCAAAGTAGATGGAGCATCCTCCTGGAAGGAGGGGGAAGACAACACTGTCTGCTCCAACAGAAGTCAAATAGCAGCTAAAATGTAATAAAATCTCAACTTTAAACCACTTTATGCTGATATAATTGTTCCAGCCCCAAACTGGCGTGGATTTTAGCTATAGGTGGAAATACTGAGTAGCTCTAGGACTTAAGCTAATACACACTGTGATGTTCATTGACCTAAGTGCCCATATGAACCTCTTCAGTTTCTGGACACTAATAATTACTAAAAAACTCTATTAAACAGAGATATAACATAAATTAATATAATAAACACATCACTTTACAACAGCATTTTATGAAATGGTTTGCCACATGCTGCCAAAATAGTGGATTACATCAGCTTCGTGGGCTATGCTGAATGTTTTGCTTAAGTGAAGTTATTTAAAATCTTAATGTGTTTTTTTTCTTCAATGAAGCAGGAAAAAATATTTGTAATCATGGATTAATGATGATGGTCTGTGGGATGCTGATTATTCTGCATGGGGGTTTTTTTGGGTATTTGTGTTGTTTTTTTTTTTTTTTATATGCCTTTAGCCTATCTTGCAGCTTCTGTTGTGTTTCTGCCATTGCTGCTCTAAGTCCAAGCAGGATTCTCCAGTCACAACTTTTTTGAAATCTCTGGTTGTCATCTCAGGGGATTTTCCTGTTGTTCTGTTTCCAGAAATGCTTTTTTGAAACAATGTGTTAGTTCCTTGTTAATCATGATGAGAATGATGTTTGCTTTTACCCGATGGAGTTGGGCTGACATTTATACGTTAAGTTTCTTGAGGCAAAGGCTCTCTTTTACTTTGAGGTGTCAGTCATGTATAAAGGCCATAATAATTCTCAAAGAAACATTTCTGATTTTTGCCCCTCACTGTAGTGTAAGAGGAGAAAGGCAGGAAAAAGGTGCTTCATGAGCCAGGCTTTTACTGTTTTATGGTGACAGATAATGGTAATATTTACTACTTATGAGCCATGCACATAAATCTACGTATTTATGTAGTAATGAATAAAGTAAAATATTGTGGCATTTCTAGTTAGAACATAATTGCTATGTATATTAACAGAGATCTGGGATCTGGATGTTAAAGCGAACCAAAAATAAAGCTGTTTTACCAAATTGATTCAGTACTATGAGAGTATTTCAGGAAGCTGTAATAAGGGAGGTTCTCAAGGAACAGACTAGAATACTCTGTTTATAGCTAATGACAAAGTAAAGGTGATAAGCAGTGTCATACTTACAGCTGATTACATGCTGCAGTTAACCATAGACTAGTTACTGTACTAAATTTCTGAAGTGTATTAATAGCTCTGTTCTGTAGAGTCAAAGCCGACTGAACATTGAATTAAAAGAAAGAAAAAGTTCTGCTAGACTCGGTTTACATCTTGCCTGAAATTCTGTGCCTCTTTCCCTCTTATTCTTTCTCGTCTCCTTTCCCATTTTCCCATCTAGCTCAGGCTAGATACATCAAATCTTAAATTAAATTAATGTTTTTCTTTTCCCTACCACACCACCTGCCTGTTGTCATCCCCCCCACGCCGCCCCAGCTTTAGAGCATTTACGCTGTTTATGCTCTGCTTGCTTTTGAAAGCTGCTTTCCTGATCTGTTCTCCATCCAGTGCTGCTTCCCTGTACCTTATGCCCCTGGTTATGCTGCCTCCTTGTCCTCTGTGCACCGTCTTTCCCCGGCGAATGATCCCCATGCACTTGCTGTGGACTCCCTGTGCTCATTGGTGAAGGTGTAATGGTCCTGTGGCAACCCCGGCTTCCAAACTCTGTTGTTGGCCGTCTGCAGGTATAAGTGCGCTGGGAGCTGTTGGGTGAAGTTTCAGAAACTGCTTATCTTCCCCAGCCAGAACTGACCCGAGGAGGGCTGAACAGATCTAAAGCTGAACCCAGAGCACGCTGCCTTCTGATGTGCCGTCTTCATCCTTCACGTCCTGTGAATGGAGTACTGGCCCCAGGAGACCTTATCTACAAGTACATCATAAATTGTGTGATGGGGAGACTTGAGCAAGACCCGTTGTGTGTGAGGAACATTGCAAGATTTACTCACAAGGAGTCCAGGTTATGGGGACGATCTTAATGCTGAAATGGGGGGTGGGTATGTTTGGGGTTAGGCTTTATATGGATGTATATACAGGATGAAAAGAGGCTAAATTTTGCTGGATAACATTACAATGGTGGTAGCAACACTTCAAAAAACACACTCCAAAGCTTTCCATTTTATTGATGTGCAAAGCCAAATGAGTTTTCTGGGGGTTCTGACCCCCCAGATCTGCCTGGGCATGTTTCTCAGGGAAGGTACCAATTGGATATGGCAGAATTGCTAGTTTTGTTTGGTTTTTTTAGATCACAAAAATCTAGTTATATATGAAAGGAAGGGCTAGCAATGAGAAAGGATCAATTGACAGGAGAGAGGGTGATTGCTGGTGTCAAACGGAGGATGTACGTGCTCCTGGGGTTTTCTGAAAACAGTTTCTTTCAGCATGTTCACTAATGACCTTGAAGGTGAGGTTAATTTGGTATTGATCAGATTAACAAATGTAAAATCTGGTAAATAAAAGCAATTAATTAAAAATAGTGAGGAGGACAGTAGTTTGTTGTTGAGTGAAAGTGAGGGGAGCTTTAACAGAAGGAAGAACAAGATGCTACAGAACTGCTCATGCTCCTGAAGTTATGGACTAAGTTGTGGCTCCTTGTTACTTGCTAGAGGGAGCTTCAGTTGCTCCTGGAGGGGCTCTTTGTGCTTCAGCATTTGATGCTGTTCACCCTGAACTAACCACTGAAGCTTAGCAGAAAATAAGGTCTTACCTCTCAGGTTTTCTAGTTGGATTGCAGGTAGCCAGACTTTGTTTACAGGCTTGTATTTAATAGGGGGAAGGGAGCTCTGGAGCTGCCATGTGCATCACGCTTGCCAGACTTGCTTGAGATTCCCCTATCTACGAGAAAAGTATTAGAGATGGATTGTAGCAAAATGAGGGTGACAATACTGGAAACATGGAACTCCAGAGACCACACTGACACGTAACTGGCATTGAGGCTTGCCTGTAATTTCTCTTGAGAGACCTCTGGGTCCTGGAAACCAAGGGCCCAGCTCCACAGCAGTTTTTGAGAGTGCTGTCTTCTAGTCATGGCTTCTTTGAAACTTTGCTTAGTCCTAGAAGCCAAAGGGGGATACTTTACACCTATGTTTTAGGTGAATGCACAGGTCTTAGTCCTAACATGGCCCAGGAAAGCAGAGCAGATCTTGAGCTCACTGTATCCATGTTACATTAAAGTACTATAATATTGTGTCAGGTTATTGAAAGAGGCAGAAGGGGGTTAGGATTTAACAGGTCTGTTTCTGAGCCTTGGCTGCAAACTTGGGGGTCGGACACATGAGTATCCCTATGTTTAATATTAGTGTTAGTCTCTCTCCCTTCTCTCCGGCCTTCCCGGCAAATATTCTGCCTTTTTGCTGAAGATCCTCAGTGTGAGGGCAGGATATGGGGCACCTACACATTCTCATTTCCTTGACTCATGCAAATCCTCATTCATTCCTAATGAGCACATCTCTCCGGAGATGCTGACAGGTCATGAGAGTAAACCTAGCAGCACACCCAATGTGCTCCCACCATCCTACCAGTCTGTGATCCTCTTATTTCCCAAGACAAACCCTGTAGCCTGTTCTTTGAAGCACACTCTGCTCTGGGAGGTGCTGGGGTTGTTAGGATGGTGAAACTTCGTAACAGGCAGAAGCTCCGGTTTGCACTGTGCACTAACATCTGAGCGGAGGCTTTAGGCAAATGCTTTCTCCTGCTGTTGCTACTTTTTGTGTCCTTTACGTGTAAGCGAGAAGGCATGAGAAAATCAGCAAGTGAACCCAGACCATTACATTTCGTGCGGTGGGCAGAGAGAGAAAGTAAAGTACTGTTGACTGCCCCCCTCACTGTCTCCCTCAGTCCGTCCTCATCCCATGAGTCCACTGAAAGGCCCTTTCACATTTCTAGATTAGAAATAACATTGGCAGGGGGGGAAAAAAAACCCATGCTGCACTCTATACACTGCAGCTGTATCATCCTTTCCCAGGTGCCTGTTTTGTTTTTAAGAAAAATGATAATAGAAACACTAGTGGGGAAAGACAGAGCACAGGCAATTCCCACTCTTCCCTTTGAAGTGAGCAGTTTAAAAATGGGCTTATTTTGTTAGAATTCAGGGTAAGTGCTTTTCAATAGATGAGATATACTTTTGCTCAGTTCCAATGGACTCCACCAAATCAACCTCCCACTCAATTCAATTAATTCCCTCCCCGCTGTGTGTGAGGAGCAAGGTTTGGATATAAAAACACTGAATGTAAGATTAAAATGTCTGCAGAGATGATCAGAAGGGAGTCTATTTTAATAACCCTCTCAGATTGCTGTGCATGAAATGTGGAAGTAGGAGGTTTAATCTCAGTGCAGTGCCATTACAATTATAATCAGAATTGAGCAGAGTATTGGTCAATAGGAAATGTGCTCCTCAGGGTAGGGAGAGTACTGTAACAAGAATTAAGTCTCAGGATGTTAGTGAAGGAAACCATCTGAAAAGAAAATCGGCTGCAGTGGTATGGATCTCAGGTTCACAGAGTTGTTCAAAATGAAACAAAAACCTGTAGCAAGGAGCAGCAGAAAATTCACAGAGACTTAGATCATCGTTGTATGAGCAGGAAAGAAACCCTGGGTTTGAGTGCATCATGCTTTCCTTTTGGTGAATTTGTGCTTTGAGATATTTACAGCCGGTGCCAAGGTAAAAGGAAGAAATTATTCACTCTGTCTTTCCTTATGGTCAAGATTGGTTCCTATAGATCAGCGCCGGGTGCATGAAAGTTGTCAGTTTTAGGCAGGTCATGGGTTGTGGAAACATAAAAGGTGCTAATTGAAAATATCATTCTGCAGGCCTTTTTCCTTCTTAATCTCCCAGGCTAAAAGTTTTCTGAGTTTTTCCTCTTTTGTCACATAATGTGTGTCTGGCGTCTTTTAATTAACTGTGGGCTGCTGGTGGCTGAGTTATACAGAAGCAAGCTTAAAACCCGTTATTATAAAATTTTTGATTGTTTGCCCTTTTTTCCTGTTCACATTATGTGCATTATTTGGAATAAGAGGTTAAATGTGATTAGCATGATTTCACTAGTCCTACTTAATACAATTGTGTTTTGTGATGAGAATCATGTAGTATCTTTTAAAACTTGAAGACTGAGGTAAGGTATAACTTTATAAGGTGCTGTAATCCTTTGCTCTACAGATGTCACTGACTTAAGACACTCACAAATTCAGACTGAATTATCATTTCTGAAGTCATCAGAGAGAACTGGAAAATTCATCAGTGGAGGAGCAGTATTTGCAGTTTTATATCTTTTATTTAAACGTGTAAGATTAAAACAGAGACCAAACATTAAGATAAGGAATACAGCCTCTATGTACTCTTAACCTTATAATGAAAGAGTATAGGCTCTGCAGGTACAAACTTGCGGAGTCCTTGAACATCCTGAAATATCTGACTAAGGGTATATGTATCCAAGGTGTGAAAAAGAGAGGCAGATTGTGCGTGCCCATCTCTTTATTTGCAAGCTCTGCTAAGATGTGAATTCTACTTCTTGTATCTTTTGCTACCCTCTCAGCAGGGCCTATACTCAAAGGAAAGATGTAAATGATATAGTTATGACAAAAGGTGCTTGGATTTATTCTTCTTACTCAAAAGAGAGGAAATGATATTAGCAAAAGTCTCTTGACAAAACAAAATTTACTTGAATTACAGCACATATCCATGAAAATATGTTCGCGTTTCTGCAGGCTTTGACCATCTATAGTATTCAGCACTTCAGACTTTCACATCAGTGAATAAATATTAACAATTCAGGATGCTCTTCATGCCAAGGCAATTTTCTGTGGGGGTAAGCTATTGCCTTAATGCCTTTCTAAAGCTGAAGGTTTCCTAATACCAGTCATTAATCACAATTGTTACTCCTTTGTGATTTAAATTGTGCAGTACAGATGCCCATTTGTTATGCAGAAGAAGCAAATGTAGAGTGTGGAGTTTAGTCACTGTTTCCTTAAGTCCAACCTTAGTCACACGATAAGATACTTAAAATTACCACATCAATTAAAAAGAGAATCTTCTTTCAAAGAGCTGATGGTTATGGTGTCTTATCTGTCTCACAGCTTCTGAATAATGAACTCATTCATTGGGCATAAGGAAGCAGGATCAGGCCTCTTCTTTGAGAGTTGTTTCTGCTGGGGAACGGTCTTGCAAGGCCAACAGCAACTAGGTAACCCTGTCAGTCATACCACGTCAGGCTGGGTTTGCCTAGAAAATGGTGTCAGAAATACCAGACTGGGGCACAGAAACCAGCAAAACTGGCACCAATGGGGGGAAAAGTCATTAGGGGCAGATGGTTTATTTTGCGGGGAGGGTGGGACAGAGAAAACGGGGTCAAATAATGGGAAGCGGTGTGGTATGGTATGCAAAACTCCTTCATCTTTCTGCAGGCTACAGGAATCACCTCCAAATGTAAGAGCTGCAAGATGTAGCCAAAAACTTGTGAAGCTGAATACAGTATGAATATTCTGGAGTGAAAGTAATTAATTATTTGAGAGTTCAGGTGTAGATGATATTAATTTTGCTTAAAAATAGCACTGATCCTCTGGAATTCTTGAACAAGCTGTTAAGGAATTCCCATATTATAGCAAAATATTTTTTTAAAAAATTTGCTTTCAGTGCAAAGGCATATGGTCCCACTATGTCTGAAGCAATAAATAAGCAGATGTCAGCAATGTAGCCTGTGTTTGACATTGCTTGAGCTGCCTCTGCTTCCCCAGAGCCTGAAGCTGCAGCAAGTATCACGGTGTCTACCAGAGCCGAAGCACCAGCGTGAAATACCAGTGAGAGTCCCTGTGGAGTGGCAGGGGTGAGAAGTGCCATAGGTTTCACCCACGTGTCCATCAGAGCTGATCTACCCTCGTGGTAATGAAGGCTTCCCTTCTTCAGACCTGGCCAGCACTCCCGAGAGGGAGAAAGGGCCTGAGCTGTACTTTTAGTCACTGACTATCCCGGATGGATTATTTGGATGATTGCAGGATCATTTGGTGGCTCTCTCTCATAAGGCACCTTTGAACCCAGACAGCCTTAATCTAGTCCTGAATAGAAGTTAATTTAGAGCTATTCAGAAGCTAATTTAGAGAGATTTACTGAGCTCTCTGCAAAGGAGCAGTCTTTTAGGATTCCATTTCTAATTTGTGATTTTCTTTTTACTGTGATTTCCAGGCTCTGCCTCAGGGAAAAATGTCTGGGTTGCTGTTGTAGCACATCAGATGGTGGTTACTTGGTATCTTTTAAGCAGTGCTCAGTTCTTCTGGAAACACTGATGCTACCTTTACACAGCACAGGGACAATCTGTGTGGCACATCTGTGTGACTCTTGACCCCACTAGTATAGGCAAAGGTACCAACAGTAGCTTGCAGTGGACTCCTGGATTGCAGCAGACACCTGATCTTCTGTTTTTTCCCCAGGAATCTCACAGTCGCCATTCTTGTTCCATACATCCTACCTACTGTTTATCGTCCTGCCACCAAGCAAGTTCCTGAGGCCCAGTGATGCTGTTAGGATGGACCCCTGGCTGCCTTCCACCCAGGCTTGCAACTTTCTGATGAACACATGGGTTATGAACAGCATGTTCCTAGGGGGATAACAGGAGAGTGAACCAGATACTATTTTCAAACCCCCAGTATTTCAAATAACAAACGTAAGGGCAACTGGCACCAGGTTTTCTGGAACGCTTTTGATGCATCTTAGTTGCCAGCTGGCCTGAGGGCTTTGGATGAACCTCATTCAAATCTTCAGGCTTTTGCATCTTGAGGCCATCAGATGCACCAGATGCTGAAGAACAAGCGGCAAACACATTTGAGGCCGTGCAAGCACCACAGGATGGGTACCTGGTCTGTTAGTTGTCCCTCTAGACTGTGATTTCTTTTGTAGGACCTTTGGGCAAATTATTGTATCTCTGCCGAGTTCAGAACAAGGACTATGTTGCATGAATTATGGGGTGGTGTAGAAGTAGGGAGAGATTAGTGTCCCCTGTGTTGCTACCTGACTGCAAAGCAGGAAAGTTACAAAAATACCCTTTGGGGCATTGAGAGGACTACTGCTCTGGGGGATTAATGTATTTTAATTGCTGGTGCATCTAAGGTTTCTGACTGAAATGACTTTAAAATAATAATTCTTTATACTAATACAGGATGAGAACGGAAAGGATGCGGTGGTGAACCTGGAGTGAATGAGCATCAGGGCTTCCACCGTGCAGTCTGAAGTGGAGCACCAAGACACCCAGGTGAGCACTCAGCAGGCTACTTCAGTTGCAAGAGCAACACACAGCTTAGCCCAGGGCAACTACCTTGCACAGAGCTCTTGTCCGCTGCAACTGAATTGTGTCTACCGCCTGATCCCACCCGTTCAAATGTGGCATGACCCATTGCTGGTATGATTTGCGCTGATATTTAAGGTATTTTAATTCATATTTAGTATGAGGAAGAAGCAGGCCCTTCATTGTTGATATGGCACACCTCGCTATGCCCAGGTAACCCAGTCTAAGGTCTGACCCTTAGCAGGAGGAAGCAAGCCCAAGAGAGCACAGCAGTGCTCTCAGATATGTCAGGCTGGTGTGTCTCCAGTTTGCGGAGCACTGCGAAGGCTGTGGGGTGGCATGTGTCTACTGGAGTTTGGGTAGAGGCTTGAACACTTGAGTTTCTGACTCTAAAAAGGGTTTAATTGCACTCGGTAGGGGAGCATGAAGAAATACAAGATTTAGGCCTTTTTAAAAGCTGGTACAAACCTGTAGTGCAGGCAGGGTATATGCATGGCTCTGGACTGGGAATTGCATTGGAAGGAAGAAAACTAGATGGCTGATTCCCCCATGATATTTTTAACTCCTTCCTCACTTGCAGCATTGTTCAGTGGGTGTCAAATCCTATGTCTGGATCTGAATTTGGCAGCATTTCACCGTGAGTAGTTCACTTGCAAATGCTGAACAAAATATGAGGCTGGGGTTACCCTGACCCAATGCACTTGGGCACACTTTCTTGCTTGAGCTCAGGGGTTTCCTGAGCTGTCAGGTGGGAGCTTGATTCTTGTTTTTGGAGACAACTTTCTAAAAAAGTGTGATTGATAGAGAAGTTAACTTGGGCTGAGATATTTTCTTTCTCTGTTACTCCTTCCAATCAGATAACTAAATAGATTAAAAAGCTGTTTTTAAAACACTGGATTACTCAGTCTTTTGTAGTTCTTTTAACGAGAAAAACGTGCTAAATAAAAAGGAACCTAAGGTTTCCAGTAGAGAGATGGGCCTGTAATCTTTGTGTCTATGTGTGGGAAGTACTTGAAAATTGCCTCCTACGGACAGATTAGTGACTTGTTGGTAGAGGGAAGTTTCTTAAAAATTATGCTATGCATAAACTTTAAATTGCAGAAAACATCTACTTCCCTGTGAGCTTCATTATTTAGGTACTATCTGAAACAAATGTCAGGCTGACACCTCACAAATTGTTTGCTGCTGATTCTCCTATTACTTTACAGATGTTCCAAAAGTTTTCACACCAGCTTCTCCAGAAGATATCTAAAGACGAGGGCAGGTTTCATTGTGAAGCATCACTGTTTTGGCAGGTATGCAGAAAGTTGAGTGGGCTGATCACGTGCTTCCAGTCTGCCAGATCATCACTGTTAATAGGTGCTTGAAGGAAAAATGCAGTTATTTCGCACAGCACTGGATGCTGAAAGTTCATATGTTAAGCAAAGTTGGACGTGGAAAGAACAGAAAGTGTTTCATAACATAAGTCCTTCATAGTCCTTTTTTTATCTACAAAAGACATCCCTGTGCTGCCCTGTTGGTAGTTATCTTTTGTGCAGATGTGATCTTGGCTTAATTTGGACTTGCTGATGCTCATTGAAAAGGACATTACACTCAGTCTGGGCCTGCCTACCCTGAGACACTGAAATGCAGAGTAGAATTTTTTCCAGCAGTGTTGAAGTCTACCTAAAGGCTGACAGAGTACTGCAGTGCACAGGTTTTCCTGATTTCGTGGAACATCATTCCTGAGTGACAGCTATTGACACCTCTCTCTCAACCACTATGCGTGTTGCTGTTTCTTATCCATAGAGTTGTGCTGTAAGGTACAGCATTTCCATAGGAGTAGCTCCATATATCCACCATGGATACAGGTTCCTTCTAATGAAGGTTGGCGTCTACAACTCTACTGATTTTTAATGGCTAAACACAAACTTTCTTGGCTCTCCTTGTCTGAAAACCATTCTAACAACCCAGTCCAATTGCCCACGTCAGTGGTTTCCTGAGCTGCAATTTATCCCAGATGATAAATACAGAAATCTGTACTTAACCTGGGTTAGAGGCATCCTGGAGTGTTTCAAACAGCTCAGTACTTATAGGTTTGGGTATGGCATGTTACAGCATGATGGTAGCATGACTGAGTTGTTAAAACGGCCAGTTTGCCATTCATAGTGCACCACTCAAATAAAACGTGTCTTCCTGTTGATTCTTAAGAGCAGCTAGGCAGGCTCTTTCGTGTGATTCATCTCCCCTAAATTTAGCTGCCTAGATATTAGCCATCTCATCTGAACCAGTCATCTATTGTAGTCTCAAAATTAGTCATCAGAGATAAGCAGATCAACAGGACAGTCTGACCTGTGTCAGGATAGGTTTCTAGCAGAGATAGGGGGTTAGGTCATCTCCGGAGGTAACTGCTTTTCTCCACTGATTTTGACTTAACTTTGTGACTTTTGACAGCAAGGTGAGGGAAGCTCTATCCTTTGCTCTGTTTTCCAAAAGTATATTTTTGACTTCAGTTATCAATATCCTTCCTTTTAATCATGAAGAAATGTCTTCATGTTTGAAGCACCCAACTGGATTTGCTGCCATTTGTTGATTACTTCCTCTTATTTTCTTACTGTTTCTTCTGATTGTGAATTAGAATAATTCCCAAGGTTGGGTGAAAAAAAATTCTGGTTCTATATTCTTTATTTAAACACATTTTTCCAGTAATCAATAGCATAACTAGAGCTATGGGTTTCAGTGTTTTCTCCTTGAAAACATAGATCAAACAGTATTGTGAAGCCATACATCTTCCCTGTCAAACATTTAATTTATTGTGCTGTTCATTTATAGCTTGAGACTAGAGAACTATTGGTTGACAGAAGAGGATGGATGGCTTTTTTATTGAGTCCTTACACAGCTGGCAGCAGATAGCAAATGGGGGAAGAAAATGTGCAATACTCATTTCCAAACTTCTAATAAATCGTGGATGGATCACAAGGGGTTTATGCTAACTTAAATAACTACTGCATTGCCTTTCCAAAGGATTGGGGGTTAACAGTCATTTGTCTCGTTCACCATGGTTAAACTGAGCATCAGAAAGCAGGTTAAGAATGAACTTTTTTAGTGGTACACGACAGCCAATGTTATGGATATACACAAATAAACAGCATGATCCATTTCGAACTCAGTTATGGCTGTTTCTTCATCCCTCTGAAGTTAAAGTAATATTAGCATTCAAACAGTTCATGTTTGATATTATTTATCCCATTATACTCCAGAGTTCCTTTTCAAGTTAGTTGTTTATGGTAGTGGGAAAGTGATTTCAGCAGCTTGCTTCTCTGACAGCTCTGTTTGTTGAGTTTGTGCACAGGATGGTCATGCTGTGGGCAGCACTTTGGAGCCCAGATGCTGCTGCTGCTGCCTCAGAAGTTCTTGGTTATGAGGCAGAGGGCATCCCTCAGCCTCCACTCCTGTCATCTCTATTCCTCAGATCATTTTGAATACCTAAAAATCTTACCACTGTAGAAAAATACAGATGCTTATTGGTTTGAACGAATAATTTCCTGGTTTGAATATTTTTCTGGTTTTTGCAGTATGAAGTTGTAGGTTTCATCTTCAGCTTTGGGGACCTTTGTGACTTCACTCCTCTGCTTTTGCCTCACCATATCCGTCCTCATCTTTCTCTGTATCCGTAATGATGTTGCTTCTGTTTGGTAATTTTACCCATCTGTAAACTTCATGTTCTTGCTGAGCATCCCTTAAGCACGGACACCACCCTTGACTGAATTTGTTCGCAAAGTCATTTGAACTATCAGCATTCAATGCATACTCTTACCATGATTTCTAGGGGAAAAAATGGACAATTATCACAATTATTACTGGATTAGGAAAGGTCCATTCTTTGATGGAGGGAAAAAAAAAGATAATAACTTGTCTATTTTACCCAATTTCTGCTCTTTTTGTGATAAGAGATGAAAATGTAATTTGGAAAAATGAAAAAATCCAGGAGAATTTTTTATTATTTCTCAACTGGGAATGCTTTGTCACTGTGATACTTTCCCCTTAACAAAAGTTCTGCCATAACATTTAAAATATATAATTTTTTTAATGATCTCTTGACCACAGGTTATCAGTGGGTATAAGCCATGCAATCTGAACTTCAAACTACTTTGTTATCTAGTAGCAGTAGAAGTCTTGTATCCTCTTTCTCAATCACTAGAGGGGGATGAGTCCTATTTAGCCATAGCAATTAAAGAGATAGTGACTGATTTCAAGTTAGACATCCTGATAAGTTGGTTAGAATAAAGATCTGCCTTCTACAATTCTCTAATGTTCCTGAGTTCCATGTGTTTCACTTTTTCTTCAATTAATCTTTTATTTAGGTGTTTTAGTTAAAGCTAATATTACAGTTTACACACACATGCAAACAATGTGTAAACAACTGCATAACTATTAGTAAAAAGAGATGTAGAAGCCATTATGCTAATAGAAGTGTTTCTACTAAACAGAAGGTGAATTAATGCATTATATAATATTTCTCTTCAGAATTTTAAACAGTGTATATACGAAGCAAATGCAAGGAAAGTGATATCTGAGCTTTTTAAAATGAAGTTAAATTTCTGCTTGGCCGCGTCTTAATAAACAGAAACAGGCTAAGCCACGTTTCTTTTATCTGCACAAAATGAATGGCATTTCAATCAATAAACCCAATAGTGAAGAGTAAGCAGCTGTAAGTATGTAGCTGCAAATGTCAAACATAGAAAGTGTTTAGAAATACATTGACAAAACTGGGATTGCTACATTTGTTTATTTTTTAGGCAAAATATACTTGCATAGTAGTCAACACTGACCATGAAAATAACACGCAGAATTAATAATGTGTGATTGATTTTTGAATTGAAGAATTCTTTTATATCACAACCTCATTATCCAGCAATCAGCCTGGTAAAATCTTACAAAAGGGCTCATAAATGGGACAGCACAAGTCAAAATAATTACCTTTACTCCTATTATATTCAGAAAAGTTCCTGTGTAGAATAGGTAGAAGAAAGGAAAAGGAATATGTGGATGGGATAGGCTGTAACAGAACTCCCCCAGACTTGCCTTCTACCTGCACATCAGCCTACCTTGCAGGAAAAGCACTGGCCAGACTTTGCTATTTGAAAGCTTTTAAATACCTTATTTTAAAAACCTTATACACAAAGGGAGAGGGCTATGCAACTTTAAGAATTAACACTTAAAAGTGTCTGCCCATATACATTCCTATGTGGAACACTTGTGTCAGCTTGTCTTAAGAAGCTATTTTATGGAAACTCTGTTAGTGTTTTCCAGCACAGATTTTCTGTCTTCCAAGCTGTATGAAACCTTACGTATAAATACTTTCGTAGATACAAATCTCCAGTCTTTCATCCAGAGATAACCTTTGAGTTTGTGGAGACGGTCTCAGAAAATGTTTTCACCCTTATTCTCCAGAGTCAGAAAAACTTACCCAGCTAGTCCCTCCTACATAGCTTTCTTAACAAAACAGCTTATGAAGCTCTGTTGTGAAAGAGTGGAATGCACCTCACTGAAAAAAAAAGAGAAGCAAGAATATTTTTTATTGAGGTAGAAATAATAATTTGACAGAGTTCAATAAATTCAACTTAATTTAACACAATTTAGCAGTGGTTTACCAAGGTTCAATAATTTGATGGCAAGGCTCACCTTATTAATTACTGCATGGAAGAAACATACAAAGGAAAATTGAGTTAGAATCAAGTTAGAATGATTCATACAGAGTCCGGAGATGCAAAAGTGTAAGGAAGACCCTCCTGTTGAGTCACAAGGTTCAGAGTGGACCCCTTTGCTTTCTAAACTCCTGATGGACCTTAGGTGTGGTTAGATCCGATCTTAGTCTCAGACTTGGACAATGGTTTATGTCTGATGGAATTATCTATGTAAAGTTTATAATAACTAATATGGAATAGCTATGTAGACGAGTAATGTTGCATTAGTATTAATTCAACATGCTGTTAGTCACTTACCAAAGATCTGCCATTGGTGAAAGGTCTCTCTGCCTTGAGGAGCAACCTTGAGAGGTGTCCCAGCTCAAGGGGAGATCACCGCCATGCAGCCATGCTGCCTAGCAGGGGGAGCTCAAAGAAGGCTCACTTAGGCTGTCATATTTATGGAATAAAGTGGTTGGCTCGTAGTCAAATTACATGCGATGGGAAAGGTATGCATGAGACTCCTGTACCCACAACTGTCTTTGTTCCTTGATAAATGAGTCTTGGAAAAGCCATCTGCTTTTCCTGTGTCAGTCGCATGATCGATGTTCCAAGCTCATATGTATCGATGACTCTACTCCCTTGTGGGCTTTCAGAGAACAGATTGAATCTAGAGGAGTTCTTGGCCAGGCTACGGCTCAGGCCTTTACCTCCTTTGGAGCCTGTACCAAACTACTGTTAGTTTAGTTAAGGGGTCGAGTGCATCTGTAACAAGCTCTTCTCATCCAATGGTAATTATGACCCAAACCAGCAGCTTTTCAGTTTCCAGTAAAGCAAAGTTTGAGGTGTGGTGTCAAACTAACCTGTTCTGGCACTGTGCTTGTCCACCACGCTTACTGTGGTGTTTGCCAAATTCATCTGTGAGGACTTTGTTAGTGTAGCCTAAGGGGAAGCCTGGTAGCACTGGGGCAGACCAGAGCAGTGTGTCAGCAGTAGTAAGTTCCCATGCCTGCATGTCAACAGCCCTCGTACCTCTCTGTGATGGGCCAAATAGTTTGACTGTAAAATATGTCTTCTCTTGAGCAGGTGCAGAAACCAAGACCCTTCAGTCTTTGCCAGACCAGACCTATTTGGCTTACCACAGGGCTGTCGACAGCACTTATCACAGAGTGTTAACAAGCATTCTCAGTAACCTATATATACTCCTACAAACTAGTGCTGTAGTTAAGAAGTCTCTAAAGGGGCATGATGGTCTGCACTAACTCCTTCTGAGGACCATGTTTGTGCACTCCAAGTCATTGATAAGCATCATGCAAGCTTAAGCGTTAAAGGAGTGAGTGATTGCGACACCCGTAGGTACCGTGGACCTACCATGACATTCTCAGAGGCTTGTAGTGTTCTGCATTTTAAGAGACTTAGTGCATCCAACATCTTCATAAGGAAATTTTTTAAAAAAAAAAAGAGCACACCCCAGTTACTTCATACAAGCATGTTTGCAATTTTTTTTTCATTCTTTTAAAAGAACTGTGTTAAGATAAAAAAATATATTGTTGAGAAAAGATCCATTAGAATCAAACTGCAGTCATTGTAAACTACTGTCAAACTTCCAGTATTTCTACCTTCCCTTTCGTATTCCTTTTATTTTCTCAATAAATAATGGACTTGTTCAGTAAGTGAAATAGACTGCTTCAGTAGCCCATCGTGTATTTTATTTTTGCTAAACTTTTGGTTCTGCTTTTTATATCATGCCACTTAAAAAAATCTGTTCTGTCAGACTGTCTTTCATTTAAACTTATTGCAAATTATCTGGAAAGTTTTGTTTGTCCCAAGTGCGTCTTAGTTCCAGTGCAATAGATACCACTGAGTCCTTGATGGCATAGGGAGATAAAACATAGGATGGCTGGATACTCAACACTAGTTTCTGAAATTCCTGGTACATTCTCCCCACACTGCCTCCCAGTTCCCCCCATAACCTTTTACACAGGTTTACATGCATTCTCATAATTTTTTCACAAGGTAATATAAAACCACTTCCCTACTCTTTTAAATGTCAAAGATGTACACCGGGGAAAACACAGGAAAAGGTTTTGTTTAAAATAGCCTCAGCAGCATTGAGGCAACTGATGTTTTATTATGTTGCCTGGTGAACTCACCCTAGAGCAAATCATGCAGGAAGATGAATATGTTATGAAGGCCTTTGAGAGCAATGATTATTCTTCAAATGTATCCTAACTGCAGAAACATGCCTTAAAAATAAATGTTTGATGACTTACACAGAGAAAACTTATAAAGCGTTCATTATCTTTTAGCAAAGTTTCATTGCTTGTCTTATGTGTGAGCCAAAAAACCTACCTTTATGTTTCCACCTATCTAAATATTTCATAGACTCTCCTGCTATACCCTTGCTAGTTTGATTTCCAATCTCCCGTTGGCACTTAGAGCCAGATTTTCGTGATTTTCAAGAGCGTAATGTTGTTTATGTGTTATAGCCACCTCCATGTGTAGGTGATGAAGCAAGTCTGTGTCCATACACCAGATACTGTGCCCACCATTTAAATTTTAGCACATCATTTTAAGGGAGTCTCAAGCACAGCAATCAAAATAACGCCCCTTCGAGACATTTTGTAGCTGAGCCTTAATCACACAAAACAATGTATCTTTTTCATCATTAACATCTTACTTTCCCACCAAATATCCACTGTGATCTTTTTGTATAAGTCAACATATTTTCTCCCTCCCCAAGCAATACAAAATAGTAAGAAAATAATAGTTTCTTAAGGTAAAATGAATACTAGAGTTTGCTACATATGTTTTAAGCTTGATTTAAATTTTAAAGCTTGGTTGAATACATGTAGAATAAATATTCACTTTTTGTTTAGGTGTTCTTAAATTTTAAAAGGGTGAGATGGGTTGTACTTTTTTCCCATTGCTGTCTTTTTGGTGCATCTTCACATAGGGATGTGTTTGCCTCTTGGGAAGCTGGCAGTGTAAGTGGCTGACAAACTAGCTAATAAATCTGAGGTTAATAGGGCTGTAGACAGCAAAGTACATAGGCGTAGGAAGGATCACCAGCCACAGAATGCTGCACATCTAGAAGCTGTCAATACAGAATATGAAAAATGCAAAGGACAAAGCAAAAGTAGGAGAAGTTCCAGCTCATTTTTCTGCTTGCTGAAGCAATCTCTCACATCAGCATATACTGGTCCTCTAGGGAAGACATGTATTTGGGGCTTGATCTTGCTTCTGCTCATGCCAGAAGAAAGTCTCCTTTTTAACCCAAAGTGGACAGGATCTGGTCACAAATGACTGTCGCCCTAAAAATAAAACCAAAAAAAGTAACAATGCTTCAGGTTATAGCAAAAAGGCACATCTATAGAAGAAGGAGTGCTCTCTACTTCTTGTGTAGAAATTAGTTTGAATTCATTTAGAGGTATTTAGAGATGGGTATTAGAGCTTTAAAGCTGATTATTCTAGTTCTCTTAATTAGTGGACCAAATGTCTGATACAGCTGCTGTGCACTCATGGTATTGAGGACAATTTCCAACCGGGGAAAAGAAGTCTTTTGAAGAAATTTTCTGTGCAGTAAATTAAATCCCTTGAAGTAGCTTGTGGCCAGAAATTTGAGTAAGTCAGCATGGTGCTCTTGAATTCAACAGAGCCACACTGATGGATGTCGCCTGTGATTGTCATTGAATAATGCAATGAAATTCTCTTAATGCGTGAATGCAAGTATGAAATAGGAAAGTGTGAAAAGATGTTACCGCTCCACCAAAACTGTTCAAAGAAATAACAATTGCTAAAGAGTTGCATCTTCGATATACTCTCTGTTTGTCTAAAGCCACCATAAAAATAGCTGATTGGAGACTTAAAGGTGTGCACATCGCAGTACTGCTAGGGAAACCCTCCCTGCACTGGGAAGGCTGCCAGGCTGCTCTGCTGGTTTCTTTGAAGGCATGATGCCCTGAAGGCTCCATTCTCCTCTCTTCCTTCCCTGTGAGACTTCTCAGATGCTTTTTGATCACGGAAAGACCTTGCCAAGGGGTCATCATTTCAAAGGGAGCCAGGATGCACCACACCAGCTGGTCCAGAGTAACTGCCTGCCTCTGGGCTCTTCCCAGGTGCTGTGGACACCATCCCATCTTATGGTCTCACACTTATTGCAGAGCAGCAGCAGTTTCTGCAGGCAGCTGCCTACGGCCAGGGAACGCTGTCCACATGGCACAGAGAAGCAGGCAGCGGGGACGGAGGTTGTCAAAAGGTAAGTCCGGGGAACAGCCCCTCTTTGAAGGAGGAGTTGGCTGGGAGCTGCACCCGGGTGGTTCACGCAGGGCAGCTGCCTGCCATGGCTGTACCACTACAAAGCACATCATCTGTGTGTTCGTGTTGCAAGACTGAATTTGTGCCCTGAGCTGGGATTTTTTTTTTTTTTGTAATAAATTTGAAGATAAAGTACTGGTTTTGGTGGGGATGAGAAGTAGCCTGCTTAAAGGGGGAAGGGAGAAGACAAAGCTATTAGCCACACAGGGCCACATGTTCATATATGAAAGTCTTGGTCATTTGGAAGGGTGATCTGAAGGGAGGCGCTCATGGGAAGTGTCATGTAAGCACACTGTTAGTATTGCATGAGTAATCCCCCAGCTATACACTGAATTAAGTGTGTGGTTAAGTGCCAGACTGGGGGGACTGGGGTCTGACAGCAAATCTCAACTCGTAACCTTACCTGAAACAGCACTCTTATCCGAAACTGAGGTTCCTTGAGGGACATTTTGTCATCTTCTAAGAGATTTCCACTATAAATATGCACTGCTCAAAACAAGACAGAGCCAGGGTGTTAGTGTATTCCTCGGGCAACTCAGCGGGCAAAGTGAGAGTGCAATAGCAGAGGTGGTTGTGCTTCTTTATACCCTGAAGATTCAAATTCTGTGGTAGGATTAAGATTTGCCCGTGTCACTAATCTGATTTGTACTGACACCTGAGATTTCCTTTCTCGTACCTAGACTCTTCACTAAGTCTTCACATAACCAGAAATAATTGTGCCCATGGCTGTTTATTCAGAAGAGTGCGTATTCACATACACACACACACGTGCTGACACAACAAGACCTGCACTTGATTTAGTGGGATATGAAACTGAATACTGTGGCCTCATTGGTATTCTGTTGTGTTTTGGGTTGGTTTTTTTTTTTTTTACCTGAACATTAA
The DNA here is from genome assembly GCF_013368605.1 of Nyctibius grandis. Lineage (NCBI taxonomy): Eukaryota > Metazoa > Chordata > Aves > Nyctibiiformes > Nyctibiidae > Nyctibius > Nyctibius grandis. The sequence goes on along the minus strand of NC_090665.1, from coordinate 29,913,719 downwards.
GTGTTTTGACAACACAGATGTTGCATGTGCAAATAGTGCAACTTCTGATATTTCTCAATATTAGTATAAGAAATATGTACTCTAAGGGGAAAGCGCTGATTGCCAGGCCCTGGAGTGTTTAACAGCAAAGAGAAGCTACTATAGCTGTATTTTTTTTATCCTTAAACTCTTTCAGTAAGCATCATATATGGACCACTGTCAGAGGAGGGATGCTGTATTAATAAACCTTTGGTCTGATACAGCGTGCTTTCTTAGGCTTTTGAAAACAAAAAAAAAGTTACATTTACATTAACCCTTTGAATTTACAAAGACTTTTTATTTTCAGTATTGTATTGACAATTGAAAAGAGATTTTTAGTTTATTTTAAAATTATGCTCTCTTATATCATACTTATCTTTTGCGATGAAGTTATGATGCTTTTGCCTGTGACCTCAAAATCAGCTGCCGGAGAAATAAATGTGATGCCACAGATTTAATCTAGAACTTCAGTGCAAGATCAAGTGCAAGGAACAAAGGAGAAGATAAGTGGCTTTCTAAAATAGAAACATCTGTTAGAAAAATCCATTTGTTTTTGACGTCTCTGTTTGAACAGATTGTTCTCATGTCAAAATCTCTGCATAACTGGAGCATATGTATTTAAGTTGCGCAATGTTTTTGTGCTTCTGGGGCTTATCCAGGTTCCACTGAAATCAGCTGAAAGGTTCCTCTCAGTTTCAGTGGACTTCATTTCTGGCCTCTGCTAAAAGTTTTCATGTTTGGAGATACTAAACTGAAAAGTGGGTATCAAAAGTAGAAGAGTTTGATATGTAACTCTCTTTCAAAGGATCTAGATCCAGAGTGTGCTGGATTCTGTGCTTTTGCTTGCTTTCAACCTCCATTAAACAGAAGGTGAGTGAATCTCTTCCTAGAGCACTTAGAGCAAGATTGTAAATCACGGGGTGGTTGAATGTTGAGACATCAGAATTCTTAGTTGCCCAAATATCTGAAAATCTGGCCTTCCTCAGAATTTCCTACATAAATTTAGCACACATTTACCCGTTGTACTTGCAAATGAGAAAAATATATTCTGCAATAAGATTTGTCTGGACTGCAAATTGAAAATGTTTAAGGAATATCATTCTCTAATTTTCATGTTTACTTTCAGTCGTCTGTGGTTTCATAAATCAGCTGTTTACCTCTCACTTAGTCTTTGGTGTCTGTATGTTGGAGATGTTGTTCAGGCTGGTTGCCTGCGCTCCCCAGTGCCGATGGGAGAAGCAGGCAGCTCCGACCAGGGCAGGGGGTTAAGTCTGATACACTGAATCGTGTGCTTGGAGGTGCCATTGAGTATGGCAGGAGTTTTGGAAACCAGCTGAGATCAGCTTATAGATGGGTAAAGTCAGGTGAAACGTATACTATCTTTAGCAAACAAGAAATGTGATTGGAAGCCTTTCTTTCTGACCTACAGGAAAAGATGCACTAATAAGCAGCAGTCACTCCATCAGCCAGCAAATGGTTGTATTTTCACTGAAAGCGGGTTTGATGCTTAAAGGGGAGATGGATAATTAAGACTTCATCTTCCAAAATATTAAATATTGATTTGTAGACATTTAGCAGCAGGCATAAAGTTCTCCCGAGAACAGGCGGCAACTGTCTAAAAGATTACATGGAGAAGTAAAATCTTTTATAGAATTTAGCATTTATTTTTTTGTTTAAAATTTATGAAATGAGAGGAAAATAAAACAGGAGGTAACTTCTAGCCCTCTGAGCGCGTGTTAGTTCTGCTCCATGAGGCCGTTCAGAGTCAAAATGGATATATGATTTTTTTAAGGTTTGCATTGGCTTTTGGTTTATTGAAGTGTCAGGAGGTTTATAAGCTCTTCGACTCCAATTTTGATTGTTTTATCCAACTACTGTCACTTCTTATCAGTATTAAAGGCAGAAATCAAAGCACGGGACCCATGGGAAGCAGCGTTTCAGATGTACACCACGGCTCTTTTTTGTCACTGTTCTGAACTATGCACCTCTGCTCCTGACAGCAAACCCACAACGCGATAAGGAGGTGAGTTTCGTACTTCATTATTTCATTTGTGAATTAAACAAAGGCGTTTTTAAAGAGAGTATTTCTTTCGACCTGCCTAGTCCTTTCTTTATGACTTGTGATAATTGCTAAAGTGCAGCAGACACCACACGGGGTAGCTTTGCTCTAGGCAGCCCGTTTGTCTCTTCAGCCTTTCGCTAATTGTACGTTGGGAATCTGCACGATTACATTTGTTCAAACACGTGAAAAAAAGTATTCCAGCTTAGCTGCGTCTTGCAGATCTTTCTCCCTAAGAGAAAGTAACCCAGATTTAGTAGCCGCAGGGGTGGTACTTGTTGGTCTGAGTATAGTTAACCAGATGTTCAGCTACCTGAGAGCTGCTCGGCACGGGCCGCCCACAGGACACTGCTGCTGTACTGAGGATGCAGGTGTGAGGTGGTTTGAAAAGCCCTGCATCTGCAGGAAGAAAATACTTCAAACTAAAGGGAAAGAAAGAGTTAATTCTCACTAGGCAATGTCTGAGTGGGTATTATGAGGTTTTACAGGTGGGATCTTTCCCTATCACAGCTCAGCTACAAAAATGGCAATATCGTCACTGAGTAAAATTCATGGTAAAGCATTTGTGCAGCAACTTTTCTTTCTTTTTTTTTTTTTTTTTTGAGATGTCTGTGCCTTAGAAACCAACATGAATTTTCACAGTTCGTTTTATTTGGGTTAACAAGTGTATTGAATTTAAGAGATGACATTTTCTGTGCTTTATTTGCAACAGCTTCAAGTTGATCAAATCCATTTCAGAATGTTCCCCATTTTATGCAGACTCACTTCAAATAAGTGTAAGCAAAATATGTTCATTTTAGCACTGGATCAGCTTATTAGGTTTTAAAAGTGCATTTCCACTATACCATCAACAGCAGTAAAAGAAAAAAGGGAGGAGCAGTGACAGAAAATCTATTTGACAGAGTAAATAGTTTCTTTGCATGTATATATAGGTGTGTGAGTTTATATGGTGTAAAGTAATGGTGATGGCATGGATGGAGCAGACATTTTAGCATTATAATGACAAATCATAAAAGATGACACACTTTAAAAAAAGGTGATGTTTATTGGAGACTTGATTATTTCCTACCTTCACCAAATGGAAAATTGACTGAGACAAGAGAATCCGGCATGTTAGGGTCCAAATTGAAACACTAAGTCATGTCTACATGGTAACTAAAAAATAATTTAAAAAAAAGTCACTGATTTTAGAGGGGGGGAAAGAGAGAGGCAATACAATTAGAAGTCAATACTTAAATCTTACTTTAAACATTGCAATTGCAAAAAGCAATTTCATAACAAAGGTGTTGCAGTGGCCTAAGCAGGGGAAAATGACACGAGGGTGAAGCAGGCAAATCTGTACGTTTGCACATTTCTAAGTAAGCATGTATACAAGATAGTTTTGAGTCCTTGGGGTTTTCTTAAATTCTTTACCTTCTTTGACCATTTCAGCTGGGCTGTATACTCAAGAGGGACATACATTTTATGTTATTTTCATTTTGACATTTTTATTGTTAAATGTTGTACACTGAGTTAAATTTTTTTTTGTGCTCAAGTTTAGATACTTGAATCTTGAAGTCCTTTTATTCATCCTGTCATCTGTCATCGATGTAACTGACTTCTGTGACAGTGTTGACAGGATTTATCTAAGAGTTTGCTGGATGGCACATTTTATAAAATCAAATATAAATAAAAGGGTCCATCATCTGGGGGATATGGGATTGGAAGTCAATGGGTGTTGATGGTGCTTAGTTTCACAAAGAGCTATTCAAGAATTCACACAATCACCTCTTACAGATTTATCTCTCTTTATATATGACCATGTTCATATTCCCTTCAGGTCGAGGAGCAAAATGTTGTTTTTCTTTTTTTTTCTTTCCTAAGACCTGCCAGATAATCAAATATGTACCTGCATTTCTTTCTGACATTTCAGAAATACTAAATATTGTATTCCGGTGATAATGCTTTCTGAAGAAGGAAGGAGATGGCCCATTTAATAATGTATACTTCATTTACAGTTTGGAGCGTTAGCCAACTACTTGTGATGATACTTCTTCCAGTCATAATACTGATATATGCAGAGTTCTAACTACATTTTTAAATAGAAAAACAACTGAATGATACATTCAAAATAATTCATGGAGAGAAAATAGATGTATTTCAGCATGGGAGAATATTTATGCATTATTTAACAGCAATAATGTTTGAATTCGTACATTATGCAAATGCCGTTATAATCAGGAAAATGAAAGAACTTGGACTGCTGCAACATCTTTAAATCTACCATTAGGTACTTATTTGTGCATATCATTTAATACTGCACAATGTTACACTATGTCACTTGAAGAGAGAAGTTATCAGAGACTAACAGGTTATAAAAAAGTAAAGCTGATGAATCCTGATTGCTACCTTGATGCTAATGTCTATAAATTTATCAGCAAACAAGAGTAAAGGCTTTAACGTTAATTTACATAAACTTCTCTTCTGGAGATCAGTTACTGGGGTTTTACACGCAGTTCACGTTTTGCGCTGTGATCCTTGTCCATGCCCACCCCCACACAACAGCGTGGGCTGACACCGCCAAATTGTATTTTCTTAATGTATCAGCAGCTATGTTCCAAAACTATCAAAACCAGCAAGCCTGACCATATAAAACCAAAGCTGCTTCTGTCGCCTCTTTTCTTCAAGACAAAATATATAAAAAAAAATCAAAAAGCCTGTAATTTGGTGAAGAGCACTAATAGACCTGCCCTCTTAGTTAGATCTGTTTATGTCTCTGCTTAACTGAATTCATAAACCCACATATGTGTGTGCGTGCACTTCACTGCGGTATTTTTGTGCCACGTTTCCTTTGTAATATCTATGGTTTTGCAGCCAGTATGAGTGAGCATACGTGTAGCCTGTGGGAAGAGGGGCACAAAACTGGCCATGGGCACATTGCGGGCAGGCCCTGGGCTGGCCACCCTCGGCCCGGGAGCCCAGCCAGCGCGGCCGTGCTCGAAGGCGCTGCTCTGGAGCTGCTAGATGCAGGGGTAGGAGCAGGGGCTCAGAGCTACGCAGGGGTGGCTTTGGCAGAGCTGGCCCCCGCTGTCGGGCACATGAGAAGAGCAGATTTCTGCCCTGGTGCTGGATGCCACCTGGTCTCTCCCTGCCACTCCTGCTTTTGTTTCATTAGTCTTTCGGTTTTCATCAATGGTTTCTTTTACTCCCTGTTTTAAATAGCTCCTCCATTTCTTTGTTTTACTCCATTCAGCCAGGCTTCCTACCAACCGTGTGGTCCTTACAGCCTTTCCTCTTCAATACTTCACACATTAATGAATTTCTCCTCCAAACGGTGCATGAAGTCATCTGTAGCATGTAGTAGTCCCATGTTATGAAACAGAAACAGAGCTGGTCACACCTATGTCCTCAAAAGTGTCTGGGGTATTATCTCCTACTTTGATCCTAAGAAGCTGAGGGTTCAGCTGTGTTCAGCTCACTCTTTGGAGCAGCATTCGCATGTTAGACTGCAAGACTGTCCTTTTCCACTGGCACAGGTCTTCAGTACCCAGGGTGTGCCAGCACTCACCCTGTCCTTGCCATCCCGGTGGGGAGAGCTAAGAGGGGTGCGAGATGTGGAGCGACCTGCGAAGGCTGTGCTTTTGGTTCTGCCATTTCCCTCTCTGAGGTGAAACTCAAGGGGTTCCTTTGCTGCCTACCTGCACAGCCACTCGGGAGCTGTGTTTGTATGGCCTTGGTCTGGCTGGTCTCCAAAATCTCAGGGTCTCTTATGTCTGCACATACGCAAAGTAAAAATGCACAGGATACAGGAAGAACAGAGTAGACAACTCCTCTTTATCTCATGGAGTGCTGGAGCTTTTCCATCTGGTGAGGATGATTAAAAAAACAAAAAATTGCATTTTTTTCTGGTCTGTTCTTCTTTGCCCTTATGGGAATGAGAACTTGAGCAGTAGCAGTGCTGATTATCTTGTGCTTTTCAGTCTCCCACCTTTGACAAATATATCCTGGAGGGAATGGGCTATGGATGATTTTGCCAAATTGGAAGTAAACATTGCATCTGATTTTTTCCTACCAAACTTTAGGCATGCTTAATATATTGGCAGGAAAGATGAAAGACAAAGGAGCTTCCATGAGTGAACAAAATTTCTTCAAAATTATTCATATATCAAAACTCTTCATTTTTAATAACTAATGTTTCTGTTACTGATAAAAATGAGTGCAAATAGAAATGAAGAACAATTGTACAGAGAGAGCAACCCACTTGCTTAACCCTTTAAATAAAGCTGGCCCATCGCTGTCAAGGAGTGTTTTACAGAAACGGACAGCAGAGGGAAATTTACACTCCGGTTTCCATGTGTACTTCTTGTATGGCAAGCAAAAAAGAATTTGCATGCAGATGCCATCAATCCGGCATGTCTCATAAACACTGTATTCCCATAATAGCTCAGGAATTCAGAACAGATCTTCTTGCAACTGGGTGGCATTTGGACACATTTTGGGTACTCACCAATTTGAATCCAGTCCACAGCCTGGAATTTTTACTGTGTTAGAGTCTTCCAGAAATTATTACTTTTTATGGCAGAGAGGATGCAATACTGTTTGTTCCTCCATCATAAAGACTGTGCCAGGGCTTCTGCTGTAAAATCTCTATTGCTAACAAGAAAACACAATTCAACCAATATATTGTGCTCCTGGCTAAGAACTGGCATGCAAGAATTCATCCTGGAAATTTTTATTTGCAGCGAATGATACTAATTTCTCAGAGTGCAAAATAATGCATGAACTCCCCTTTTGTTGAATATTAACTAATTTTTATGGCACTGTAGCAATCAGTTGTTGTAAAGCTGGTTGGGAACAGAGAGAGGGACAGTAGGATGCAGCAGACACTAAGGGTGCAATAACAACATGTGCCCACTCCAATACCAACTGGAGATCACCATCTGATGACAAAGAGGAGACAAGGCTGTAGAAAATGGAGTCAATATGTCATGCAATGGTAAATCAATTAATGAGATACTAACTTTGGAGTGGTTATAGCAACGTCTTTAATGCAGATCTCCCTGTTTTACATAGCTTTGACAGTGACAGCTGAGTGCTGGCTATACAAGAAGAAAGTGGAGGCTGGTTATCACTGCTATCATTTTATGGCACCGTTGGACTGGTTGTTGTGTTGTTTATGCATAGGTAAACTGAGGTTTAAGTTAGTCTCAGGTGGATTTCCACGTCCACAGTGCCTGAACACAGTGAGAAAGCCCAGCCTTAGCTAAGAAAACATGTTCACATCACTTCAACGCTTCCTCCTGGCTGGTGTGCTCCTTTTGGTCAAGCAGATGGTACAGCATTTTGTAGAAGCTGTCCAGCATGTCTGTGTTTTCCCTCTAATTACAGCTCCTGAGATGAAATTTCAGAAAGTGCCAAATCCAGCCAGGCCTCTGTATGATTAACAAGGATGCCATCCCCACCACAGCGAAGTGCAAGAACTGCTACAATCACTCAGCAGAGGTGCTTGGAGAGACCAAGAGAGTCAATGGTATGGTTAACCCTGAAGCTGTCACGCTGTAGAAATCATCTATCTGCCTAACGCAACCCTGTTGTTTTGGCAGTGTGGGCAGACTCCAGCTGGAGGAAGTGTCTGCTTGGCTAAGAGAATACAGCCCCCTTCTGCAAAGTTAGGAGAAATTAAGATCTTAGCTTTAGATTTCTATAGACTTAGAAGAGGGTCTTCTAAATGATGACCATAAATTCTGCACAACCAAAACATGACAAAGTAACTTCTTTGGGATTTTGTTTAATGGTTCAGTAGAATGCCAGCATGTGGAAAAGCATCTCTCGGTTATCTCCTTTTCTCAACTCTTCCTTTGGCGTAGGGCTATTGCTGCTCTTACTCCTAATAGTTTCTGATTGCACTGAGGACATGCTCCAAAATCCACTGAAGCCAACAGAAAAAATCCCTGAGAGCCCAAACTCGAAATTTCTATGGTTTTCCCCATTCAGGATCATCCAGTGTCCATCCCCAGTGTGCCAGGATAGGTCCAGAGTACTTGCTTTTCGAAACAGAAGAATTAACTCCAACATGAAACTTGGCACTGACTTCAAGAGGATTACCCCAGTCAGCTATGTTCTGGCAGTCCTCACTTATAGCACGTTTTTAACATATGTTAAATTTTATGCAGATAGTTTGCATATTCTTATACTAAATAAATATGTACATTTATGTACACTGTGATGTAATGGCAATTTGCATCTCACATGACCATCTGACATTGTTTCTGCTAGGAATAGATATATCTTCTCAGCATCATGAGAAAAATGCTATTTCAACGTAACAGAGTATTTTAATTTCAGATAGTCAAAATGGTGTGTCTTGAACGTAAGGTTGTCTGCAGGTTGTGGTATGGCTTTCGTAAGTTTGCTAATTCCTTTGGGTTTTAATTAGAAAGACTTCAGCTACATTTCCCTAAAACATGTAAATTCTGAGTCTCCCACAAATGGTATTATTATTAAGGTGGCTTCTTAATTGATTTTTCCTTGGCAGCAATTTGTTTCTTCCAGTTTATTGTGGCAAACACTGGCATTTGTCACTTCTTCCAGTAACTGAAGCTTTCTGCTTTAATAAATGCACATATTAGATGCTATTCTCTTTCTCTGCTTGATAGGTGTATAGTGTCAGGCAGAAGAAGGTCACAATGATGTTAAATTTGCTGCTAAGCAAAGGATCAGAGTGTAAATGAAATCTTGAAAGCTGGGAAATGAGAATGTGCAAGTGTAAATAATGTATTAATTATTGACAGCTAAGGGACTGAAGAGTCCTATTTAGTAATGACATCTTCATTGTCACACTGCCTGACACTATCTCAGGTATTTTTATTTTAATAACAGGTTTTCCCCCCAAGATAGTAAGCATTTCAATTTACCAGTGTAACTTTATTGATATTTTTCATTTTTTTTGGCTTTTCTTTATCTTACTGCAGACTAGGTGCTTGGTTCAGGAGGGGACAGGGGAGAAGCGAATCCTCTTATTTTATTGTGGCAAGTGATATTATTAAGGTATAAAATAGATTTTTCTTATAATAAAAGAGCACAATACTGAGGTGTAAAAGGAGATTCTACCTCATCAGTTATTTATGGAAGTTAAAATATAGTTTAGGAAAAGACATGTGATAGCTGAAGGCTCAGTTTTGCCAACAGGCCTTCCCAGCAATGACTAGGGCTTAATATATGGCAGAAGCAGAATTGATTTCACCGTGGCTTTCCTGAGTGAATCACTAGTTAGGTTAAGGAAAGGTGTTTCTGAAGTAAAAAGCTTTTAATATTCTGTACTTTCCAAGCATTGCACAAAGTCTAGGAGTATTCGTACATTCTTTAATATTTAAATGATTTTTTTTACAAATTAGTGCAGAAACAATTCCCATGATCCAAAAAACGTCTTAGTATAATAGCTGTTTGCATAAGGCTGCTAGACGTAAATAGCTAAATGCCAAGATTTAAAGAGAAAAAAAAACCCAAAACAAACAAAAAACCCCACCAAAGATACCTCCTGATCCTTGTTTGCCAAATGAGCTAAGAACTTTTCTCCTCCTGAGATTTCAACCTGTGGAGGAGATTTGGTGTCTTGCTTCCCAAGCACTCCACCCTGCTCCTCACCGAGACACGTGTGACCTCCAGGTGAGGGGCTACGCTGCCGTTCTGCTGCCCTGTGCCACCCCCAGTCCCCTTCTTGGTCCCTGACTCCTACTTCAATCCCCCTGTTGGCTTTTCCCATAAATAGCAGATTTTGTCCCTTCTGTAGGTGGAACACACCTCAGTTTGGGGAGGCTTGCAAGGCTCTGGCAGGCTCTGGGGGAAGGCAGTGGCCATTCCTTCCCTGGCTGGGAACCCACCGTGTGATGTCCCTGGGAGGCAGAGGGTAATACTGAGAGCTGCGGGTTCAAGAAAAAGAAGAGGCAGCTACTTCGGATGCTCTCCAGCCCGGTGATAATTGTCTTTTCTTTGTCCTTAGTGAGGAGAGCTGGGTGGCAGCTTTCAGTCAAATCCTCTTTCCCCTGAAAAATGCAGGTTCTGGTCTGTGGAATTGCTTAGCAAATTTCTGTCAGCTTTAGTGAATTGATAGAGCTGATAAATCCTGGTGTGTGGAGAGCTGGAAAAAGTTAAAATATTTAATTTCACATTGTTTTCAAAACATTGTTTCGATTGATTGCATCAGAAAGATCTTCTGTCTGAAGAAGTTTGATTTCTTTGATTAACAAATACTAATGTTTTTACATAACCTAAATTAATGAAACATTTCACCTGAAATTAATTTCCCACTTTTCAACGGAACAAAGCCTCGCTGTGTTCCCGGCCAGCAGCGCGCTATCGGTTCTCCAAGCTGTGAGTGCCTGGGCAGTGCCCGGCGTGCTCCGTGCATGCCTTGGCGCTGCTGGTGGGTCTGCTGCAGCTCTGCCCGCCATGGGCTCTGCGGGGAAAGAGGAGATTCATGTGACAGGGACATCCCCAGCTGCACCACCCGCTTCCCAGGTGTTACTTACAGGCAATAATACCATGAGGGGAAAACGCGACTCGCTTTTTAAGTCTGTTGTTATTTACAGAACATGTCTTAAACGTTAAAAAATGCCATATGTGATGCTGAATATAGAGCCTTCTTCCTCTGCCCAAGAACAGAACTTTATCAAAATGAAATTTCCTGCTCATTTGAGCCGGTCTCCATGGCAACAGTGCCGTACACCTGTGATGTACAGGCATAAGCCGTTACAACCTCTGAACTAGACAGAATGAGCCGTGCCCCATCCCCCTGTCAAAGGAGGAGTACATTTCCCATGTACCCATGGCACATATTTCTATATGCTACGTAGGTGTGGTCTGTATATACAATCATTTTATTCAGAATTACCCTACTTACATTTGGTAAATAAATACAAATATGCTGCTTACATGAGGTTATACACTTGCAGAAATTCAGTATATTCTTGTCCTGAGGAAAGACTTTTTAATGCAAACATTACACAAAAATAAAGCTCGTGCTTAACATTTGCTTCTGTAAGAATTTCCTAATTCAAAAAATTCATAAAATGCCTCACTCTTGCAAATCTGTCAACCTGTTAGTACATCCTTAAAAAAATAGTAGCGCAACTGCATGCTGAATTATTTAAATATTGTTTTAATAGTAATCTGGAAATAATTATGCACCTTTGGCTATCCAGTATTGCAAATAGGCTATTGCTGTTCACTTCATAACTTTTAGTGAAATTGAACTCACCAATAGGAAACAAATGGTTGTATTTTAAAGAAACCTGAAATTATTTCCCCAGGTCATTCATAAGGTAGATCATTACAGAGAAACATTTTCTTATGGGAAGAAAAAACAGCTTACTAATGCAATGGAAATTATATTTTAAGCTTCCTACAGTTATTAGCTTATCTAAGAAGAGGCAAACTTCAAAGAAGAATTTTATTTGAAATACATGCAGTATAAAAATCTACATAATGATGGGTATTGCTCTCAGATATACTATGTATGACTAAACATATAGATGAACGGTCTGTTTCCATCTTCTGACACTTGTGCTTCCTTGTCTTTGCTTTCAGATCTGCCCTCTCTTCCCCACTTAACTCCGTATTTCCCATCACTGAATGCAGGGCAAGCTACAAGCAAAAAGAGTGAAATGTGACAGATGATACGTGCATCTTTTCAAAGCTGATTGCAGCAGGTTGCCTGAATTTTTAATACCGCCCCTTGATACAGTGTGCTTGACTTTTTTTTTTTTTTTCTGGTTTTATTGTAGTCCTAATCTCTATGCCAGTGAAAATGGGGCTTCTGCTCTCAGAGCAAAATGTCTCATCCTTGTTCAGCAAATGGGTGGACAGTGTTGTTCTTTCACAGGGGACAGAGAAGCCGGGGCCTGGGCTCTCACCTCCTGCAGCCAGCATGACAGGCTCGCAGCAGTCGGCCGCTGGGTGCAAAGGGAGGGGAGCTGAGCTTTTGCCTGCAGTTTAAGGACATGAGACAACTATCTCTGATTTTTTGGGGGGTTTTGTTACAACTGTTTATTTTATTTTTTCTTTGCTCAAGTGTGGTCAACTGTTTATTTTATTTTTTCTTTGCTCAAGTGTGGTTGTTTTCAGATTTTCTACTAGAAAATATCTGTCTTATGTAAGCTGCTAATACTCTGCTTTAGGCAGAACATGGTGCTTGGAGCTTATGTAGGCTGATTTCAGGGAAACTAGCAGCATTATTGACTTTCGTTGGGCTTATTAGGATCAGCGTAACATGCACTTTTGCTATACTAGATTGCATTTGGCTTTCATCATGAAATCTCATTACACTAAAAAGAAATGGAAACAAGTTATGCAAGTAAAAGATTTTGCAGAATACTCTAATGAAGTTACTGTGCATCTGTGAAAACACACTTTGGAGGTAGGTGGTTCAAACCCTGAATGCTGCTGGTCAGACTCTGTTCTCATTTACTTTTGAAAATTAAGAATAAATTCTCCAATCTTAGTGGAATTATTTCAGATTTATGCTAACATAACTGAAGCTATAGCTTGGTCCTTGAAGTAGTCATGCTGTCTGAATCCTGATGTTGAATCGGTGATTTACTGGGAAAGAGAAGTCCCAGTTGTTTGTCTGCTTGCAGCTGGGATGGAATATATTACAGCATTATAAAGGTGTGAATTGCACATGGCTCTGGGCACACACCTTACTGACCCCCAGCCAGGACGAGGAACGAACAGTAAGCTTGTTTTCACCCTTTTTGCTCTTGTGGGACATCAGCTAGTTGTGATTTGCCTATTGACAGTGGCGGAGGAAGCGTGAGCTGGCAGCACAGCTATCTCCTCAGCACAGCACCAAAAGCATAAAATCCTCCCTCCTGAAGCTCAGAGGAGATCCAGTTGCCACCCCAGCTTCCCTCTTCCGAGCCCAATTCACCACCAATGCTCATACATCCAAATCCTGATTCTATTCCTGTAGCTGCAGACAGTGCTGTGACTTTCTCATGTTCTGCTAGCAGGGTGGAGGTAAAGGTGTTTATGTGATTCCCAGCCAACGAGTGCCTGGACTCTTTGGGGAGAGCAAAACTCCTCTGCTGCGGGTGTCCCGATGCCGCTGAAGTGACGTGCCCAAGGCTGAGGATGGCAGCGATGCCCTCCTGCCCACAGTGGGGTGGCAGCGACCCTGGGGCACGTCTCCCTGGGGCCAGACCTCGTCTCATGGCTTGTCAAGCAGGTTCGCAGGGTTGAGGAAGGATTTTTTTTTTTTTTGTTTGGTGTCTCATTTTTTTAGCACTTGAAATTGGCGGTAAGGAAAACGTTTCCCCAAGATCTATATTTACTCTGTAAGAATGATCAAGACTCTTGAGCTGTCAGGGAAAAAATATCCTCCTTTTACATGTTTTCATGGTACCTCTTAGAATTGCACATATTTCCTAAAGGTCGGGATGCTTTTATTTTCATAGATGTTCTACATTTGGTGAAACCAACGTTCTTTTGAGAAAGAAAAAATTAATTCTGAAGAGATCTGAGAAGTGACTCTCTTTCCTGATACATGAGTGTATTTCAGAGCATAGAGAACAAGCTATGTAAGGTACCAAAATTAACGGAAAGCACCCAGTTAAAACCCAACCTACAGAATACATACTAAGAAGCACGAATTCCAGATACAAAGCTATAACTGCAAAGTTACTTGGGGAGTACAAATTTTGCGTTATTGACAGGCTGTGATTTAATGACATTGCATAGTCAGCTCTTAGGCAGTCTTGAGTCATTCCCTGTTGATTCAATGACACTGTGCTCTTCTGCTTGGAATTGCATACTGTTTTGGTGTTTTTTTATGGAGAAACTTTGGTATCATAAATGGACTGATCATGTCCTAAGACTTTGAAAGCTTTTTTCCAGAATTTTTCAAACCCAAACAGCAAAATCTTAAAGAGGAAGGTCTCCTGAATATGTGTGACTGCCTTACTTATTTGTGAAAAGGGGTCTCAAACTGCTGAAAGCACAGCTTTATGGAGAAGAGCTCTCCTGTGTTGCTGATAATTAAGTGCACTTTTCACTTGTGAAATGATGCTTTCTGATAATGCTACAGTATAGTAATCAAAAGCACCTAATCCAGCTGATTAAAAGTTCCCTGTTGGGCTTTGCTGACCAAATGAATACAATTAGTAAGACATTTCAAGTAGAGAATTTCCTACAAATATTGATACTCATAGACTTTAAAATAAAATTATGAGAACCACACATCAAATGAAGAGAGGTGTTGTTCCCTGGTGCATCTCAGTGAGACCCATTGCTGATGTGCGGCAGGGGAGATTTTATTCCATAAGTGCAGGTAAGCTTTTTACTCAGATCTCAGCTTTAGAATCAAATTAATTGAGTGATGAAAGCTTTTTCTTTTTGACATCCTACCAAAGAAACCTCGGAAAAAAGCTCCCTTAAATAAGTTATTTCATGTAGGCAATGGTAACAGGTGCTATGGGTTGTTGTTGGGATTTTGTTTGTTTAATATTAATCTAAAATAATTTAAGTAACATCTTAATAGCCTTATTTTATGTCTCTTATTTTGATTTTAAAAATCGGCGCATTCCCCTTAGTGCAGTTAATAGGGTCAGTCTGTGAGCCTGTGCTGGTTACCATGCCTTCAGTCATGTGGAATCCAAACAGCCATTATAATTTGTTTCTAAACAGATCAAGAGCTATTTACCATCTCAATGTTTTGTGCACAGCTGGGTGTCTGGCAAGCATCCAATATCCATTAACATTTAAAAATTAGTCCCATAATGCATCTTTTCCATGGCTTGAGGAGTATACACACTGACACATGTTGGGAACCAATTATATTTGCACCACCATTAGTCTGGCTGCATTCAACTTCCCAGTAAATGAGGGCTAATTTAGTTTCCAGAATGGTGTATCTTAAATTCATGCAATGACCTTAGAGAAAGCAGAGTATCTGAAGATTTAAAGAGGAAGGAAATGTTCAGAAAGAATAATGCTTCCTTTTTTCTCCCGAAAACATAAGAGTACATTATTATATGACTGTTCCCAGCATCCATGCCTGGCCCTGAAAACCAGATTCCTCTAATTCAATACTTCTAAAATTCATGAGCAGAATTTAGTTGGGAAGAAATCAGATTAATACAGTAAACTAGCACACCCTCCTTGCTCAGATCAAACCTGCTAATGGACCTTTTTATAATAGCTATTTAAGACTTGCCTGTAGCAGGTCTAACTCTTTAGGTTCCCAACTGGTTTTAAGTATTCTATTTTCCAACCAGCAGGAAAATAAGAAATACAGATTTCACAGTAAGTGCTGTCTACGCTGCTTGTGAAATATATTCTAACAATGCCGTGCAAGTGAAATGACCTTCACAATTGGCAGTTTGGCAAAGAGGTTTAATGAAAACAGAGAAACATAAAAATATTTTCGGAGAAGTATAGTTTGCCAAACCTCTGCTGCCATAAGAAATTCCTTCAATAATATCAGAGGTGAAATGGAGTGCCTAGCTTGGTGTATGAGTAAGTGAGAAGAGGGTTTTTTAACACCTTTCCTTGCAGCGTGTCAGCACAGCTCTTGGTAATAGCGTTCTGGACTGATTGGCTTCTGCTGCAACACACTGTACAAAGCGTATCTTAGCTCACTTAGACTATGTCATGCTGCTTAATAAAGCTAAATTGCTCCTACAAACCGAGCACTATTCTGCAACCTTTTTTCTTAATATTCATCCAAACTAGTTAGGAACTCAGGAAGGCAGGAATTCTCTGAATAGGCATAAAGCAATACAGTGGAGCGAGCCTCCAGATAAAGGGTCTGCTTCCTCCTACAGCAGCAAACATCTGCAGTGACTCTGTCCTCTTGGCACGCTTGTTTGAATGGAGTAGCTGTAGGATTCTGTCTGGGGTGAGGCTGCAGGCTTATGAAATTTTAACGTACATAAATATTTATTTACATATGTTTAAAATGGAGTTTTTAATATATATAAACATGTTCTTCTGTTACATCCATATAGTTCAGAGTTGGCCTTTGTCAAGTACTTCTTTATGGCATCAGCATTCTTTTTCCTTGTACTCTTTGTGCAAGAAAGTAGCTTTTCAGTGAAATGGTTTATTCCTTGAAGATGCTCTTTTGAAAAAGTTCATTTTACAGTTAATATTTACAGATGCTGTTTATACTGCATTTTTCTCAGAATACATGGCTTTTTATTTTATTGCTTCCAGTGAAACCCATGCTTGTAGTCCCTAACAATGATACATTTTCATGCATCATTGGCAATACAAGGCTTCATTTAGACTATTGATTAACATTCTTACTGTATTAGGACTTGTTAGTTTTTCATACCTTCTTATTGTTTGGTGATTTCAAGAATTGACCTTTGCAGATTTACAGTACATAAGCAATTAGCCAGTAATAGATTAAATTAATAAAGAAGATTCCTATCAAATTTTGGGGCTTCACAAATCTATCATGTTATGTTACTGTCCATTTCTTTATTTGTACTACACACAGCTGCTGTTACGAGCTGAAGTTCATGTGTGGTAAATCCTGCTGAAGACTCTTGAGTTACATGCAGGAAGAAGATGCTGCACGGCATGTTTACCATTTGCTGGGTAAGTGGGTAGGGATAAGAACTGGCAGGAAGGTTGCAATGTTTTCTTTTTCTGTCTTGACAGTCTCTTTTGTTTTTCAGATGTGGATTTAACAAAACAGAACTAGAGTTAATTTTAATTTTTAATTAAAGTCAATAGCTTGTGTTCATGCTGATGTATTTGGTACAAAGAAGAATAAAAGAAAGTACAAAGAGAAACTTGAAAGAGAAATACATTTCTTCAGCTTAATTATTTAGTTTCCAACTAAGAAACAACTCTGCAGAGTTCGATTATCCTTCAGGGATGTCTTAGAAGTAGTGAGCAATTAGCTTGATTTTCTGTTGAATATGTAGCTTGTGACTCAGTATGTGATCTATTAAAAAGATGGTAATTCCTTTTAAACTCTGTCCTGATAGACATGGAGCCTGTTGCTGAAGGTAAAAGTCAGTGGAGTAATCCAGTCCATCACCATGAGACACAGCTTTTCTCTCTTGCTATGCAACAGTCAGCAGTAATTTTAGGTCTGCTAAGGAGTGTAAGAGGAGGGTGATGCTCGCCTGTTAAAAGGTAACTTGGGGTACTGCTTAACACTCTCCACAGCTTTAAGCACACTTTCCCTTAGAAGCAGAGTCTGAAGGAGGGGCAAAGTTTCTCTGGTGGAAAAAAGTATTTCCTTGCACTAGTTTCTGTAGGAGAGCAGTGACCCTTCTGCTCCCCGCAGCCTGGAGTCACGTACAAGGTTGTTAATGGAGATCAGTGACTTGGGAAGTGACTTGGGCAACTCGGCGTGTGAAAGGCTGTGTAGAGAGACGCGAGAGGGTACGGCTTGCCCTGCTAACTGCCAGCCTTCTGCGGGGAGCTCTTGCCCATGCAGGAGCACTGCCGGGGTCACTGTGCCAACATGCAGAGTCCTGGCACAGATTGCACCGGGCACAGACCGCACCAGGCACACTGGTAAGGGGCAAAGCAGGAACCAGAGGGGAGATTCAAGAAAGAGTTGTCTGATAAGTACGTTTTCTAAATACCATCCCTGGTGTAAACTTGTCCCCGCGTGCACGGTCTCCACTGCCACTGCCCTGCTTCTGGACTGCTGCTGCCACTGATGCAAATACCCAGACCACAGGGCTGGGGTTTTGTATGTCTGCTGGCTCTTCTGTTGCACGCTGTGTGGGACATGTAAATTCACAAAATGTCCAGATTTCACATAGCAAAAGCAGAATGCACAATTTTATAGTTCATATATTACAGGTTTTTTGGTGTGGGGTTTTTTTTTGTTGGTTGGTTGGTTTGGTTTGGTTTGGTTTTGTTTGTGTTTTTTTTTACGATTGTGACATTCAAATTTTACCACAGGGAGAAACTAGAGTGAGCTTAAAAATGAGCTTTAAGTAAGTGACTTGCATGAGGATGAAGTTTGCAAAAGTACTGCCAAATTTCCTGCGCACCTCAGTCCCACTTTGAGCACCTCACTCTGTCAAACCGTGCTCCTTCAAATACCTACAGAGATGATGCTCAGCCCTTGATGGGCCTAAATTAGTAGGCACCTGTATTTCTGACATTGAAGCTCCCACAGTATCTGAAATCTTGCTTCTGGCCATGTTTAGAAGTGCCTCAGTCCTGTCAGGACTGAGCAATGTGGTACCTAACTTGTACCTTCATCTACAACATGAACCCAACGCTTTAATATTCCATGACAGCAAAATCTGGGTCTCATCCCTTCGAGGCCAGACTGCTCTAAATCCTTTCTGCATCTTCCCAGCACACTAACGTAAGTGAGGAGCAAACCTGAGCTGTGCTCTCTTTCCTAGAATTGTGGCAGGATATTGACTAATCTCCCTCTTGCCTTTTTGAAACTATTTTCAAGGCCTTATTAAAGAGATGAGATCTTCACAAGCCCTGTGCACCAGTGTGAGTGGTGTTGGCATGGACACGGGTGGGCTCCCAGTGGCACAGCTCCTCTGGTCCTGGTGCGGTTTGCACCAGCTCACGCACATGGTGCACAGGAGCTTGGCCTCCTTTGCCCTTGGTCCCATAGGAACACCCTGCTTTAAGTGCCCTTTCACCTCTGCTTCAACATAAGTTGTCCCTGCTGTGGACTGCCCATCTAGGGAGTGGTGGGATCTAGCTGCTTGTCAAACTGGGCACAGCCAAGTCTTTTTCCATGAATGATAGTTAAAGTTACAGCTCATCTAGGTAAGAATAAGTATAAGAAATGCTTTTCCACCTCTTCCTATATTTCTTTGCACTAATTGCGCATCATGAGAACTACTGGTGCAAAATAGCCCGTCCTCCTCAAAGATAAATATAACGTTGGATAATCAAGGTGACACCGACTCACTCTTAACATGCAGTCCAGCAAAACCATCCTGTGTGGTTTCCAGGGCTAGCTGCAGTCCAGAAGCAAATTAGGTTTTTTCTTGTGGCCAGGAGCCCAGGCTAATAAACTGCAGACCTAAGCTAGCTTTTCGTACAGACGGTTTGTGGCTTCCTGCACTGTGTTTCCATTTGTATTGAAAATTACGCTGGATCTGGCAGCGCTGGAGCTCTGCCAGGGCTAACAGGCCCATCCAGCCCCATGCTGACTCTTGAGGAGCTCCTGAGCTCCTTCCTGCATTGCTATTCCCAGTGCCGAGAAGCGCTTGTGACTGGGGCATCTGCAAGCAGCCTAAACCAGGATCCTGAGCTTTTATTATTTATTGGTTTATTTGTATTTGTATTTATTTTATTGTTTTAGACACCTCGTGGCTCTGCTGGCTGCAGGAACGTGCTATGCTCTGTGCATTCAGCGCGTGTGGGGTGATAGCTGTGCTGTAGGTTTAATCAGCTCAGCAGCGTCTCAGAAAAAGGCTGCGTACTGCCCAGAAACTCTTTCCATCCAGCCATCCTGGCAGTGGACAAAGCTGAAGGTATTGCCCATGTCATTGCTTCACTGAGGGTTTCTCTGGTGTACCTGGTATTGGGAATACAAGGCATCTATCAGGTAGTGTCTTAGTCACCAGAGGAGACGATCCCAGCATAAAGCACAGCAAAGAGTCAGGGAACAACACTGCATCTTTCGTAAATGCCGTGTTCAGAGACTCTGTGCTGGTAACTCGCAGCGGAGCGTGGTGCAGGCAGGCTCCTGGGGATACTCTGGTACGGGCGGTGAGCAGCCCGGGGAGCAAACCTCTGCGTTGGCACAGGGGTGGCAGGCAGAGGGGCTCATGCTGTCAAACACAGCCCAGGGAGGAAGGAGGAGAGGCTGACCTCCAGGAGCATCACCAGCCCCTCACACGAGCACCGTTCCCTTCCCGAGCACCATCACCTCCCTGTGCTCAAGGGTCCTGCTCTGGGATTTGCTTCTGGATTTTTCCTCGCAAAAGTCACTGTGGGACAAAAGGCACATAGTCTGCATGTCATTTCCGTCTCCTTTTAAAAGCTGAATGAAGTGCCCATAAAATCTGGGGGTTTTCTCGTTCTCCTCAAAAGAACTCTTCTGTTTACGCAGGACGTATAAACAGGATGGCCATCGCTGGTGCTGTTGCTGATGCAACTTTGTTATTACTTTTTGGCTTTGATTTTTTGAAGGAAGTCAGCAGTAAGGGTGGAGTTTGGAGACATTCTCTGCACTTGAATGAAGCACACCTTGCAAATTGATGAACACCTCCTGAAAGGGTCGTGCAATTACTGATTGTAACGTGATTTTTTTTTTTCTTTTTTTCCCCAGCAAGGCTGCGTCTGCTGTCGGAGAACTGCTTCGGTCCATCCTCCCCCAGCTGAGATTCCAGAGACACCAGAAAACGGACAAATTTGCCCTGAGCGTGATTGTACTCATTTTGGCTCGGCTCCATTAATGGATTAAACCATGGTTCATTAAGCAGTGGCTACTGTGGAAGTTACGGTAACGTTTTGCAAGAGGCTGTCTCGCAGACAGCAGCACAGTGTGGTGCATGCGGAGCTGTCGCCTGAGTGCACCCCGGGATCCCGTTGGAGCTGGCGTCCCAAAACACCCATGCTGTCAGGTGCTCGTTTGCTCAGCCTCTTGATTTGAAACAAAAATTAGTGAGTGGGAAAGGCTCATCCTCTTTTTTAGTATTATTTTTTCCTGTTGTGTTTGTGTTTGAGCAGCAGTGCCTGTGGTAAAGCAGCGCCCAGTTTAGCTTCTGTACCTCGTCACGGAAAGAAAGGCTTTCATATGGGTAAAGGACAGATGGTCTGTTGAGCCTCCCTGAGGTGAACCACACCTCGCTCTGCCTTGGCAAGCCCTTCACAAGGGCGTGTGGTTAGATCCTGCCTCGTGTGATGCTACGAATTGTGCTCCTATGTTTCACCTTCCTCTACACAGGTGTTTAAGGGAAGGCTCTTGCAGAGCGTGGTGTGTGTCTGTGTGTGCTCTGCGGGTGTGCGTGCGGGTGCCTGCTTAAAGGCAGGCAGCTGGAGCTGTGGGACCAAACCAGGTATTGGTACCAGCACCCAAGGGCAGCATGGATGCTTAGCCCCTGCCTGGCGGGTCAGGCTCGATCCTACAGCTCCTTGCTTTTCTCTTACTCGCTCTGGCTAAATGAGCTCTAGGCTCAAGAGGGGTTTTAGAAATGGTCTCCTTAGGATCAGAAAAGCTGTGATTTTTCATATCTTAATCTCAGTTAAAACCAGTTAGCAGTTTTTCTAGTGAAAAGTGAAACTTTTTGAAATCAGGAAAAAGCTGGGAGGCAACTGACTGCATGAGGTGGCTATGAGAGGCAATGATGGTGAAAACCCTGCGGACAGAGGCGGGATCTGCTGTAGCAGTGGGGTGCCGTCGGGGCAGGTGTAGCCAGCCCAGGGTGATGGGCTGGGCGTGGGACTGGGAGCATCCCCAGCCCACACGCGGTGGCAGGGAGAGGGCTTCACTAGAGGTCTGAAATACACAAAGTGCGTTGCTTTTGAAAGTTCCGCTTTCACGTCTTAAACAAGAAATTAAATTGGTATGTAAGCTCTTTCTGTGTGTTTATTCTGAAATGTTACAGTGGAAATGTTCTGACCCAGAGAAGCTAAAGCACTCATTTTTCTCAAATGCTTTTGTAGAGAAATAAAGCTATAGCTTATTTCCTGTTGTATGTCTGAGAGGCTCTACAAGAGAGTTAAAATTGAGGGACAGGAAGAATTTAAAGGAATAGGACCTCTGTTCAAAATGTTTCAAACTTAAAGACAGGATACTGCTGCATTTTCACTTCAAGCATCACTCATTGATATTTCTGACATTTCGGAATAGCATAATGAAAAAAAACACGGGGATCTTTTCAATCCATTGAAAAAATATCTTCCTGGCGTTTTACCAGAGTGTTGAAAGACATTTCAAGGAAATATGTATATATGCAACCACGTATATAAATATTAATCTTTATTAGAGACAAAAGTCGGGGAAGACAATATGACAAGCAGAACTACTGTAAATGGTACAAATCCATTAAAGAGTGCGAGTATCAGGAGGCTGCTTTTGTGTTGAATGAAAGTTCACACAGCCTAAGGTTGCCTCCAAATACAGAACTAACCCGAGAGTTTGAATTTAACACTGACTGGACCTGTCATATTTCCCCTTAATGAGGCTCAGCACTGAAGAAAAGAAGGAAAAGAAAATGGTTGGTGTGATAAGCTGTACAATGCAGTAATTGGATCAAGCTGAGACACTGGTGGCCTTTAGGAGCAGCAGAAGAGACTTGTAAGCAGGTGGACATATGCAAATTGTTTTCACTATAGAATTTCCTCAATACAATTTTTATCTATCTTCAAAACAGGACAGGCAGAAAAATCGGTTTGTGGATTCTGGGAGTGTTACGCGTTTTACTTCTCAACCTGACAGGACACAAGTGGCTACACCTTTGCCCAGAAAACCACCTTTCCGTGCCTAGAAAATTTATTGTGAAACTTCGGGAGCTATCTTCAGTGTTGCTCAGTGGCTGTAAGGAGGTTTGGAGGCTCTGAGTTTTGGAGTGAAATACCTACCGGAGGAGTTAGGTGACAGCTACACAGGTTTAATCCTGGTAAGTCCAGAGCAGACCTCAGTGCAGTATTTGAAGCAGATATATTCTCTGTGAGTGTTTTCCAGCTCTTATCAAGAGTTTATGGAGAGTATCTCCAGGTGTAATAGAAGCCCATGTCATTGTGCAATTCCAAAATGATGCTGCTGATTAATTTTTCTGATGTGGCTTAAGACACCGCGTTATCCTTGATTTCAGTTTGACTGGATTTCAGGAATAGACTTCATGTGTGAAAATAGGATAAATTTAGTTTACAAACAGTACAAAGCGTTTGGGATAGACTGCTCTAATCCAGCCAAGACAGTGCAACTCTTTCCTAGGTTAACTGCTGTGCAGACCAGATACAAGTCAGTAAAAATGTCCAGGATTAGTGTCCTGTCCTGTAGAAGAAATAACCTTCCTTAAAGGTTTGAATTTGGCATTCACTTTTCTACTTGCCATGTATTCTAAGACTGTCCTGAGTCTTGGCCCTCCCTTTTATAGCTCAGCATCCAAAAGGCTATAAGCTGGCCAATCCAGGGAGACTTTATTAACATCATCTGGGAAATAAAAAAGTGATCACACGGACTAGCAAAATAGTAGTTTACTAGTCACCTACTACAAAAGTAGTTTTTAGTAATAATTAGTGTTATACTTGTTTAATATGTCTATGATACTGTGGAAGGAAATTTGGTATTGGTCAAATTGAACCCATGTAGAGAATAAATCACAAGCAGATTGCCAGGGACTGTAATACTTGCAGTTCGTAGTAAGAAATAGTAAGAAAGACCTCACCAACTTTTCCTCAAGTCTGTGGCAAAATGAATCAAGTCAGCTCTGTCAGATGGCCCCCTGAGCTCCTACCGGGACTGGCTATTGCATTTGCTATTTCTTGCCAGTCGTTTTACAGGTTGCAGAGGTTGCACCAGGATCTTTTGGCCCTCCATTCGCTAAGTACTTTAAACATATCACAGAAAAAAGCCTCAAAGCACTGACAGCATCATTTTTTTTTTCATTCACAAACTAAATACAGTATTTTCCACTGGATAAAAATGATTGACATTTCTCAAGTTGCTACCAGCAAAATTCTTGAATCCCTGAATACTTTAAAATAATTAAGTTATCCTCACACAATTTCTTCAGGGATCATAGCGGTACTGCTATCGAAGCTCAATTTCCTAGGGAAACTCAATCTATACACTCATGCTACGGATCTGTTAACTCACTGCTTTTCCTCTTTTTGAACTTTTCAACTGTACCAGACAATTTCAAATAAATCTGACAGTATAAATACCTCAAAGATACCAAATTACCACAGGCTCTGTGGCAGTCTGCAGTGCCATCACTTAGGGACAGCGGGTTTTTACAGTTACCCTGTGGCAGCAGGGAATGCAGAAGGGGAACAGAGGTTGCGGGTGCTCCAGCACCGGGACAAGCTCCGGCTAGAGCATGAGCTGTGTCAGGCACCACAGCACTCCGGGATAAGATGTGAACTTGATGCACTGCTGCTGCCACTCCCAGCTTGGCTTGTTCATGCATAAAAACCTATTTTCCAAAGAGACCTTAGTGTCTTCCAGAAGAATAGACCACGTCCACGTAGCTACCGCTTGATGCTGGTGTCTCCTCACTAAGCATTTTTCTGGATACACGAGCTTGCCCCAGGAAGGAGTCCAGGCACGCTTGTTCTTCTGCAGTGTCTTCTCAGGTGGCTCATGATGTATTTGTAAAGACCCATGGTACTGAAGTCATACACAGTACTTCAATAGTGTTTTCAAATTCTTTTGGGGAAGCAAGAATGCACTATAATAGTCAACTGAAAATGTCTAGAAGGGACAGCTGGTTCAGATAAGGCCTTTTATAAACTCCAAGTTTTTATAACTGTTTCAGTTCAGTCGTGTTTCTTTTAAATAGCTGCAGTGATGCCATACCCAATGCATTGTAATTAAGTAAGAATAGTGCTCTGTTACAGCTTAGTTTGTTATTGAGAAATAGCCATATTGGCCCAAAACAAGATATCCTAACAGAACTGTAGTGACACCAGCTATACTTGTGTGTGTCTGCTTTGCCCAGATGTAGCAAACTCTTCTTGTATATGAAATTTATGTTATATGTATATACATAAGTGTGTGGAAAGAAAATGTGGATCTCCACATTATATTATACGAGTATGCTATTACTCCTGTACTTAATCAAACATTATTTTTAAAAAAGTTTTTGCCAATTAAAAAATCCCAAGAATCTCTCCCTTTTTTAAAAAAAAAAAAATCCTACAGCCTGTACTTTCTTTGAGAGAACACCTGGGTTAGAGCTCCCTTCATTTCCATTGTGATCCCCAGCCCCGATACTCAATGCTGTGACCAGGAGGGGTGGCACTCTGCCCCCCTTGCACGCCTCACGCTGCTCCTGCCTCTTCACTTTTTCAGAAGCGTGTCTTTTCTACGTAGGGAGGACGATGTGCCATCTGTTGGGGAGATGAGCATCCCTGAGCCGGAGCCTGGCAATGCTCCTAGGCAATATAGGAAATGTATTACAAGAATGTAGTGACTTGTATTTGCATTTCACACATTCAGCTTTGCTTCACACATTCCTCTCTCTCAGACGTGATAAAGGGAGGGAATGCTCTATTTCTTGTCACTGTGGATGGATGGCACCCCTAGAAGAGTATGCATTTGAAGCAGTATGTTCTGCATCACTGACGTAAGCTAAGACGCTGTTAAGGCTGGGCAGGTTTGCTTTCCTATTCAGTGCTAGCGAGCAGTGCACTCAGGGACTTGGTGTCCTTGAATTTAAAGAAGATTGAAATGTTGCATGGTTCAGAATGAAGGGAACAAGGATGGGAGCAGAATGATGCTGCGGCAGACGGTACACACGTGATTGCAAGAGCTGAATGGGCTTGGCCTACATTTTGAATCTCACCATGGTCTCTTTTATTGCACCCCTTTGTATTCCCTGACTGTGCCGTCAGTTTCAGGCTTGCTCCTGTAGCTTCTTCCACATTTTTCTTCAGGTCTGCGATGCTGATTGCGCATCTTGGCAGAATAGTCCATGCCCAAGAATTTATGAATGAGGGATGCCAGGGCAGTGATGTACACAAGACCATTTCTCCCTGTCTTTTGTGTTTTTAAGACTGAAAATTGCCCTCATGAGATGCACTTGCTTGTCTCTAAACCCACCATTTTATACCACATGGCAGGGCTCTAATGGTCAGGGTGCAGAAATGTTTCTGAA
The DNA here is from genome assembly GCF_013368605.1 of Nyctibius grandis. Classification (NCBI taxonomy): domain Eukaryota; kingdom Metazoa; phylum Chordata; class Aves; order Nyctibiiformes; family Nyctibiidae; genus Nyctibius; species Nyctibius grandis. The sequence continues at coordinate 29,887,883 of NC_090665.1, read as the reverse complement.
TTTCTAAAAGGAAAATGTTGTCAGTAGCAAGCCTTGTCCTCTCCCCTGCCCTACCCACCAAGCAAGTCCATCACTCCTTCCTCGTTTCCCATTCCACCTGGGGAAGACATCAAGGTGGTGAATGCTGAGCACGGAGATCATCTGCGTCTTGCCAGGGCCACTTCTTCTCTTATTGTTTATTTACTGCTTTTGTTGGAATAGCTGAACATTTTTTGTCAATTTATTCAATTTATTCAATACCTTATAGTTGATCCCCAAGGTTTCTTGTAGATACATCCTTGAGTATGATCATCTTTTAGAATGGCATCTTAAAAATATCTCAATTAAGATATGTCACTGTGTGGTGCATACAAATACATAAAACACAGAGTATAAATAATGATGTCTCCACTCTTTGAAAACAACAGCATTTGCCAAAGCATCTTTAAATTTCAATCAACAAGTTATGCAGGATGTGTTTACAGCTAAACTTCCATCACTAATTCCTACAAATATTTCCCTGGTAATATTTCACTGCCACAATCACCCTTGCCATTTGGCTGCATTATATGCAGAATTTTGGAAAAAAATAAAAATAACTCAGTATAGAAACTAATACAACTGCTCTCTGATTTTAATTTCATATGTAGTTCAGGAGCTGAAGGCACCACAGTATTTGCATTTTCCAAAGTGAGAGAAACTTCAAGATATGGTTATGCCCCTGTTGGTGCATTAAAGGAGGAGTGACTTCAGGCAATGGATGGGTAGGATTTGGTCTGCGGATATGATCTCCAGCCATGCTTGCACTCTGGACATATCTTGCTTACGGCTGTTTGGAGAGGTGTTCAAGTCTGCATCAAACAGTATGAGGATGAACAGCCTGGAGCATGGACCTGTGTATGTGAGTACCATCTTCTTCCCTGTACTGTGCCCACCAAAACCAGCGACCACAGTCTAATATGTGACGGTTCCTATTGTGCCCTTTAATGCTCACTGGTAACTTTGATCAGGGAGAGGGGAGAGCTTGAGAAAGATAGTTTGAGACCCATCTAATACATGTGAAGGTCTCGCTAATCAAACGACTAGAGACACAAGGAAGATCTGATGGGTTGTACATGAAGGAGTGGGGCTGCCACCCTTGGAACTAACCCTGGACAAAACACGTAGCCAAACGTGGGGACAGGAAGCGGGGGGCTGTCCTGAGGGGAGGTCTAGTGAGGTGGCAGTGGTGGATGGCACTGCACAACTGACCACTGCCCCAGCTCTGGGCATCAGCCCCACTGCACAAATTGCTCGGGTGCACTTCTTGCTGCTCTGGATTTTGTACATCCTTCCGACTCACGATGCTGGAGTGCATAATACCCTGCATGACATTAAATTCAGCAGCGATCTCCAGTGCAGAGTGCTTGTAAGACCTATGCAGTGCTCAGGGACCAGCAGCAGAGCAGACTAGGGTGAGGGAGAGACAGGGTTGAAGCACTTCTTCCATAGGCAATGTTAGAAATACCATATCTATGGCTTAAGATCAGACGTTGTCCCAGAGAGACGAGCTTTCCCTTCTCCCATCGCTCTGCAAGGCAGACTTCCAAAGGCCTCCGCTTTGTTTCACTCTACATGTTCATTACTACTTTTTAATGACTGAATTCTCACTCAACTGTGAAATAATTTAGGGAAAACTGCATTAGCAAGCAGACTTGCTAAATTCATAATTAAGGTATTTTCAAATATTATGGATGGAAATTAACTTACTGTGCTGTCTGTGGAAACAGTGCAGAAGACAGCAGGTTGTCCTGTGGAATATTTATAAAATACTTGCTGGTATGGGCAGAGGACACAGACAGACCTGTGGTGATGCAGCAGTGAGGGTGTTGGTATTCGTGTAGCCTGGGAACATTCGTTTCCACAGTTCAAAGAGAAATCAGCGTACCGCATACCCGCAGTAACTGCACAGGGTGCTGTTCTGGGCGGGGGAAGCCCCCCGAAAGCTGCTGGGGACGGGGGTGAAGCCGTCCCTGCGGCGGGCGCTGCCGGCTGCGGGCAGAGCTCTCGGCACAGCACCTCTGCGTCGGGGAAGAAGGCAGGTGACACAGGAGTTTCACTCTAAAATTCCTGTTATTTGAGGAGATGTCTGAAAAGCACGATTTCCCTGCAGGCCGGTCAGGGAGGGATTTTGCAGGCCGCAGACCCTGTGGCAGCATGGGCAGCCCTGCGTTCGGCAGCATTGCCCCGCCGGCGGTGCCCACCCAGAGGGGGGCTCGAGCCCTGGCCTCGGCAGTGGCCGGAGCTGAGGTCAGTGACACGGTGCTGGCGGTGGCATCCCCTGAACTGATGGTTTTTTAGTTTTTCTGTTTAATCATGTTTCCCTTTAATTGTTTCCAAGGGTGTCTTTTCAAGAGCAAACCAGTGGCCAGCAGGTGTCTGAAGGATCTTAGTGACAATATCAAATGTCTTCCTGTTCCTCTGCAGCCCAGACGCTGGGGGCAGCTCACCTCCTCTGTCACCTCTGCCAGGGAAACTGGGAGTGGGGCTGGTCAGGACATGGGCAAGTAAAAGCTTTTGGCAAGAAAAAAAACTTGTTTTGGTGAAACTAAGCTCATCTCCTCTGTCACCTCTGCCAGGGAAACTGGGAGTGGGGCTGGTCAGGACAAGGGCAAGTAAGAGCTTTTGGCAAGAAAAAAACTTGTTTTGGTGAAACTAAACTGTTTCACAGAAATGACAAGCTTTTGAAATATTTATGTAGGATAAGGACATGAAAAATCTAATTTAAAATGTTTTGTTTGGGGGATTTTTTTTAGAAAAGGAAATGAAAATTTCACTTCTGCATGTTTATTTAGAAATAACTTCTCAATTTAATATTGGTTACTGTCATCTTAGGAATGGGAAATAATTTAAACATTCATTTTCAGCTTTTAATTTAGAAGTAATTATGAGCTCAACCTGCTGAAAATAAATGGAGACACATATCTAGAAAAACAATGATTTTCAATAAGTTAGTTCTAAGAGGGAGCCATCCTCATGGATTTAACAAGCAACATAAAAGAATAGGAAGATTTCGGCATTTCCATTACGTGATGATTCTGGTAGATGATGCAGTGAACTAAATATCCCACAGCTGACCTGGTAGGATGGAATGTAAAATAATTGAAAAGATAAGTTTCAAAATTAAAAACCTGAAATTGTGATTAAAATAATTTTGGTAATTTTTTTCCAGATTTCCTGGATTTTAGGAGAAAAACTCTTTTTTTTTTTTTTTTTTTTTTAATTGGAACAAACACAAACTTCCACCAGTAAACACGTCTTGCAATTCTGTATTGTAACAGGCTGGCAGTTTGACAGGGTGGTTGAGCTGAGATTAACCCAAAATGAACATGAGCATTTGAAAGCACAGGAGAGAAAAGACAAGGCAGAGAAGCAGTGCTGCTTCTGAGGCTTCCACTACAGCTGCAGATAGGCTGGGAGAGGCTGAGCAGTCACGGCACTGATCGCACCCACATCTACCCTCTTGGAGCTGTACGGGGCACCTGCCTCCAGCGGGATTTGCAGTTCCTGTAAGGGGAAGCCTGTGCACCCTGTGTGTATGTGCAGGTGGTCCGTGGGGACCCCGGTGGGGAGTCAGAAATGGCACTAGAGAGGACTGGTGCCAGTGGAGTGAGATGGTCCCCCCTCACATCCCTGCTGCATCAGTCCGCGAAAGCCGAGTGGCGAAGGCAGACAGGAGGTGTGGTTTGGGAGGTGCATTTTGAAGATGCCAGTGGGGAAAAGTTTTGCATCCTTCCTTCCGATGAGGCTGTGCTGAACCTAGCAGGGTTAAACTTAATCACAAAAAGGCATCCACACTGGTAGTGGAGGTGTTGACGACCTATCACTGAGATGTGATGTCAGGATGTGAAATTTAGGAATGGAGACGATGTGCTGTGTGACCACAGGCACCAGCCTGGTGCTACACCGCTGCTGTGCTTTTGTAGGGAAGCTGCTGCAAGCCTTGTCCATGGAGGATGTGACGCTAGTTGTGGGGTTGGGAGCAGGGATTCAGGTACCCCACACGGCCTTTACGGTTGTGTCTCTAATGGGCTGTCTTGTGGGGAGAGCAAGAGTTAACGGCTAACATTGTTTTATGGCCAGTACATGTGGTAAACAAGATTATCTGTAATGAGATTAGCCTTGGACAGGCTAAACCACTGATGAGTTCATCTTGATCTGAGGCAATCCTGAAGCAATTGTAGCACCAGAGAGGGTCTGAAGTAGTGCTGGGCATCCCGGCATGCCAGGGCCCTGCCGGGAAGCGGTGGCCTCTCCTTGGAAGGAAGGATGACTGCTGCAGGTGACAGGCGGCTGTGAGCAATGCACCTCGTTGTAGGCGTATGATGTAAACGGTGCTGGCAGCCCACTGTGAGCAGCAGGAGCCCAGGCAGGGTGTGAGGAGCGCCCCCTGCGACGTGAGGGGGGTCAGGCACTGACCAGCACGCTTGGACACCAGCTGCTGCCACCTGCAACCCACCCAGCTGGGCAGTAGCAGCTGCAGGTACATGCGACAGGTGTTATGGCAGGGGTGAGGGAGGGGATTGATGCAGCCTTAAATTAACATAACTTGAACAAGACACCTGATAGCATGTGTCTGTGCTACCCTCAAACAAGCAGACTTTTTATCTGGGATGGATTAAGTTAATGATGAGCATAAGTAAACATGTATGGGGGAAAAAGAAAAAGAGCAACCTGGTAGCAGAGTGAAGTCCTTGGCTTCAGAGAAACGGTCCTGTGTATCCACACTATTTTCTTAGCACCTTGCAAACAGCTCCTCTAGAAGGGCCTCCCATGGAAAACAGCATCAAAAGGCATAAACCCAAACAGGAATTTAGGAGAGAGGGCCTACGCTTCCGCAGGGGAGACCTGGGGTATTCCCGCTGGAGGCACCATGCTGCTGGGGACACCTGGACACACACCGTGCAGACCTGGCCTCAGACAAGCTTGTATTTCCTGATTTAATTTAAATCACTGACTCTGACCTCTTATATGCTTAAACTAGCCATGAGATCTCTGTGGTCTTATGGAGGTGTAAATTAAATTAAAATCTGTCCAGGTAGTGCTGTTGCGATGAGAACTGATCTGGTGGTAGTTTCATGCCAGCTCAGTGTTATCCATCCAGTCTGTCTCAGCAGTCCCCACTGGGAAAATGTCTCCCTTAGCTTGAAGTCCCTGCTACAGTAACATCAGACACGAGGCAAATGGAGAATTATCGACATTTTAGTAAACATCATTTATATTCCTGCCACTGCCACCCGCTGGTTTTGGACTCTTATTTCCTTGGCCAGATCTCACTGTCATCCATCAACTTTTTGATATTCAAAATCTAAATCAAACTAGTAACTTTTTTTCAATCAAATATTAAATAGTTATTCTGCTTTCAGTAATTAGTCATTTTAACAGATTTAAATTCTGTTTTTAAGAGAAGAAAATATGACCTAAAAGTCTTTGAAGCCAACCTACTCCTTTCTTTTCCTGTTGCTTTTCACTAAACACCGTGTCTATAGGGCCAGACTAAAATTACGCTAACTTGATAAAGTACTGCAGCAACAACAGAAAAAAGGAAAATAAGACAGAGAAAGAGAATGGAAAGCAAAACCCTCATATTATGCAATGTGTAGAAGTATCCAATTTGAAAAACTGATTCTGAGCAAGCTGCTAGTGAGAGAGCAGGCGTAAAAGCAGATACAAAACTGCTCCCAGACCCAGCTCAAGTGAGCTTCTCGCCAGCCCTCCCTAACCTCCCCAGCACATTGCAGACTGGGGAGTTAGGCGGTGTGTGTGCATGCGTCACGTGCCAGACACACGGCGAGGGATGCAAATTCATCTTGGAGGTTTTCAGGGCTGGCGAGCGCTTGCCAGGGTCAGCCCTGAGCCCAGCATCGCCCGGGGTGCAGGGCCCTGCTCAGCTGTGCCCGCATGCTGCCCGGGGAGGGGTGGGCATTGTTTACTTGAACGGTGCCAAAAATACAGATGAACTAGGTAGAACAGTTCTGCGTATTAAATTGCGTCCGTGCAAATTGAGAGTGAGTGTATGAAGAGGAAGATTGGTACTCTCTGTATTTCTCTTTCTCAGAAACCCTATTAGTGATCTCCCACTTCAGCACTTCACTTGTTGGTTAGTCCCCATTCTCCAAATGCTACTATGTCACAGAGGGAACATCAGCCCAGAAATAATTAGTATGGCAATTTGGCGCTCACTCTGCAAATTACATCTAGCAGTTGCATGCAAAATTGTCTGTAGAAATCATCTGGCTCTTACCAAGAGTTAGTTTAATAATGGAGCTTGTTTTGTTACTGCTGCTATTATGCTGAAGTCTGCGGTTAAGGTTTGTTTTCCCCTCTTGCTGATGGAAACATCTTCTAGCAAAAGCGAGATAAATGAAGCCTTTTCTGCTGCACGGTGCTTTATTGAAGTGAGGAGTCCTGACTCAATGTCTGTTCAAAATACATCAGTTCACTGATATTGACTCTCTGGGGAGACCCACCCGAATGCTGTATTTCATGCACATCATAGATTATTGGAGCTCTTCGTCTTACCACTAATTAACTATTTATTGGTGCAGAGACAACAGTAAGATCTCCCACTTCTCAGGTGACTGCTGAGCCCAAACTGAACCATGGTTCTTCCTGGTACAGAGGAAGAAAGGCACCAGGAAAGACTAAAAGACAACAGTCCCTCCCGAGGAGGAACCAGCTCTTCATTCCAGTGAGATACATTGCTCTCAACTTGTATTTGACTCATTTCCATGCTAATGGATGTTCTCAGGACAATTATGACAGAAATGCAGACTACATTTTTCTTTCTGCCAACAAACCCCATCTTGGACCTGAGAAAGCTTCTTCAGCAAACATGGGTTTTGCCCCAGCAGGCACAGTCCCCTGAAAACATCCCAGTCCAGCATGTCAGCATTGTCCCAGCAGCAGCATTTTGATCAGCTTTCAACCACCTTACTAAGTGACCTAGCAATCAGACAGAGACTACTGTCAAAGGAAAATACAACATTTTTATAATATGGACACTGCAGGATTTCTGAAACTGCTTCCAAAATGGGTCCAAAGAATCTATCCAGTAGTGCAGGGCAGATCGTGTACTAACTGGGGAACAGTAAACAACAAGGAGTGGGGTGGTTTGTATGTGTGCATGGGTATGTGCCCACACTCATGCTTCTTGGGCTTTACACACACACGGGAGTTACTAGAGGACAGCAGGTGCTGCACATCAGCAGATTTGCTGCAACTGTACACATGCACATCATTAGCAAATGCCAGGCAATGCAGGTTAGTTTGGGCATCTTCCCTCGACTTCTCTTGCAGCGCAGCAGGTGGGAAGTAGGCTTAGTACGTGTGGCTATGCCCTTAGTGACACAGATGATGACGCTTTTTTGAACATGTGGAAGAATGAAGAGCTTTAAACGCACAGTGTGAATATGTCTTCACGTGGCAGGTTCTTCAGCTGTGTGCTGTTTGGCCACTGCTTCGGTTTCATGTGTTGCCTTCTTCCCATGGATTTAAAGATATTAAGCCTGCTGACATGCCAGCTGTGTGGCTGAGGAGCTGGGTGGGGAGGGACAGAGGAAGGTGTGAGTTTCACTGTCCATTTATTCCTTGGAGCCAGTGCTCGCTTGAACTGCAGTGCGATTAACCACACACCTGATGCATATGCATCAGGGCACCTTATGGCATTTGTAACGGTACTAAATTATGAGCACTCATGGAATGGGGTGTTGCTCTAATTGTCATACTTTTCTTCTGGCAGCCTTTAACTCCCATTAGAGTAGTAGCTCCTATAATGATTATGACTGCCAAATTAAGCCATCTGTAAACACTAAAACTTGCAAGCTCTTACCAAATTCATAGCAATCATATTTGGGGAAATAAGTTCTGCATCTTCTCAGCTGGCTGCCAGGAGAAATGCTCAAATGGTTGGTGTGTGCCCTGGTCCCTTCCTCCAGGAGCATCCTCTCCCCCTGCTGTCGCAGCCGGCATCTTCTCCACCCGGCCGCTTCGGACCTTGGCATTAGCACTCTCGATGGCCTTGGCATGCCATGTTACACTTGTGCCTGAGCTGTTCTGTAAACATGTTTTGGCAAATACTATAAAGAAGTAAGTCATGTGACAACACAGTCATTTGAACCTGAAAGGCTAAAGCAGAAGTGACAGAGTAGCTTCACCACTCTGTTACTGCCGGCTTGGTACGTTTATTCTACATACGCTGTTACTGCATTGAAGAGATATTTTTCAGTTAACAAGTGAAATGAAGGAAACCTTCTTTGTTGGTTTCTTCTTCTCTTGTCACGTGTGGGCTCTGACTGCAGAGCGTTAATAAGCTACCCTGCGTGGCCGTGCAGTATTCATGGCTCTAAAATGCGTCACAAATGAGTCAAAACCCTCCCAGCAGTGAGGCCTTCCCCCTTGCAACACACGTATTTAACAATTCAAGCACAAAGGAGGGACTTGTGCCTTAAAAGCAGGCTTATTCTGGGACAGAAACCAAAGGCTGGGCTCACTGCCTGCTGCTCATCCTTACTCCTTGCAGGAAGACGTGACATGGGCTGCTCAGGGTGGTGTCACCGTGCAAATCCCCTCGCTGTAGCTGCCTGCAACCTTGGGCTGTGTCCTAGGTGCTCTGCAGCAATGATCAAGCTCCCCTGGTAATCTTCAGTGTCAGCCAGCCTTGATCTAGACAGAGTCCCTGCCACTCAGCTTGACCTGTTGGTAAGCACTACATACAACTAATGATGCAAACAAAAGGTACAGTCTAATAACCGGCAGGTTGCTCACACCATACCAGCAATGTCAAATGCTTCCAGGCTCCTCTTCAGAAGGGAGGATGCACAGGAGCAGAACTGTTGAGAAGAGGAGGGAGAAAACCAGCCTCATGGACTGGCTGTTGGAGTCGTCTCCCTGTTTTCTGCTGTTTTTAAAGGATCAGCTGGCTGATGTCATGGGCATGCCTGTGGGAAAGCTGGGTCAGAGAAAGCTGGGATATATGTTAAGGACTTTAAGTGGTGAGGCTTTTGCTTGCTGTGGTCACCATGGAGTGGCTAGATGAGCAGCTCAGTGCATGCTGTGAGATGGGCTCGGAGGCTCAGCTCGACAGAAGCAGCCCTTGGGCCAGTGGTGATGGCTGCCTGCCGAGGGTTAGCAGGATGGAGGGAGTCATTGAGATACCCTGCCCTGAGACAGCCGAGGGCTTTGGAAATGCATGAGGTGACCTTAATTTTGATTTGGGGTGTGCAGTAATGAGCAAGTGATGTGATTAAATGCGTAAAGCTGATAGAAGGCACTGACAGCTGTAAAGAAATAGGATGTGCAAGGCCAGAAAAGGTGTGCGGGGTGAAGAGATGTTTCAGAGGCAGCGAGCACGGCAGGCTGACTCATGAGCTGAACTGTGCAATAATCACAGGTAACTATTGCACTCCAGCCAGGGGAAGGATTTGCATACACACCATGCTGGACCACGGGGCCAGTTTGGGCTCTGGCATGCTCTGCTCACAGCTCAGAGCAGACAGGCAGAGAGATGAGGAGCCATTTCCAAACAGAGACAGTATTCTGGTTGTTTCCTCACCCAGCTTCCAGATGTGTCATTGAACCGTGTCCTGCCAGCGTGAGGAGATGGGGAGCTACTGTCTTCAGAAAAAATGAAGGTATTCACCCCCTCAAAATATGGCTGTGCTACAGAAATGTGCTTCTGAATCAATAGTGAGGAATTTACTTTTAAGCCAGTATATTTTTCACTGAAATGAAAACAATGGAAAGCCTGAAAAGTAATGAAACCCTGTAGGACAGGAGCTCTCAGGTGACGCAGGCTGTAGCTTACCAGCTGAGGGGCGAGGTAACACACCTACCTGGGCCTTCTGCCATGGAGAAGTCCTGAGGGATCTCTGTCATGCTGGGAGCAGGTTTTGAGGCTGTGTCCTTCCAGTAGGAAAAATACCCTTAGTGCCTCGCCTCTTGTGCAGTTAAGGCCTTTGTGTGACTTGGGTTTAATGTCACCTCACCCTCCCTTGATCTTGTCCAGATACACAGCCAGGTTGGTGCTGATGGCAGTGAAAGTGAGTGTCGGTGTGTAAAGACACGGCACAGATGAATTATATCCCAAAGTGGATATCTGCAGAGAAGAACACAGATTTTCTGTGTGCCTATGAAAAGATCAGGCCTTGAAAGAGGAACAGATCTACAACTCTTGTGGTTGAAGGGCAGGTAAATAATCCCCTGCATTGGGTAGGGGTTCCTAGGACCTCCCACCTGCTCCTCTTTGTACCCCATAACACAGCTGCAAAACCCCCAGGAGTACAGACGGCTCTTGCTAGGGATCTCAGGGGTGCATCCGTTGGTACCTCTAACCCCATTTCTCTTCCCAGGCTAGGCTTTAAGCCGTGTCTGCTACAGACAAAAGTGTTTGGAGGTAGCTTTGGAGACAGCCAGCCTTTTATCAGTGTCTCACATGACTTGCTTAGAAACAGAAACTTAACCGTGAGCAATAATTAGCATCTGTCTAGACTGATATATGAAATGTGCCATATATAAAGCATATATATGTACACACACAAAATGTGTTGCAGTTTCAGTCCACATAAGGCACTGTTTGTATGCCTAAGAGTTCATGCAGCAAAATACCATTTCAGCTTAAGTAATATGAAGTCACACTCTTTTGGCTATAATATAGACATTTCCAATCTATTTTTAGCTCCGTCTGACTAATTCAGCGGTGCTTGGGTAACAGTAATACTTTCCTTTCTCTTCTTATGATGCTAATTTTATTCTGGTATCCAGAGTCTCTCTGGCAATAGCTCTGCCTCCTGCTTCATCTGTACTGATGGCCGTTGGAGAGTTAAAATACGCTGTGGGTAATATCACAGCACCTGAGCGTGTGTGCTGCTGTTTGGGTGGGGAAAAAGGAAATGCTGCTGAGTCACAGGCACTCTGGGGGTATAACCGGTGCTCAATGATTTACTTTTAAGACCTCAAATCTGTATTACGGGTACTGGGATGAAGCCAGGCATCTAGGGGAAAAAAAATATCCCTCTCCCTCTGAATTTAGTGACTCGAGAGCAGGTATGCTGTCATAGCCCGGAGGTTACACCCTTCACTCGTTACTGAAGGGCCGCTGCAGGCTGCACTGGGATACGGTGTTCAGACACTTTGGTGACACCAGGGACACGATGGCAGCAGTGGAACAAACCCGTGGGTTGCAGCGTGCCCCGCAGACCCCGAGGCTGTCAGCAGCACGGCTAACACGCTTGGGAACGGGGAGGTTTTCGGCGGCACCGAGCGCACGGCCGCGGGCCCGGGCGCGCTCACAGCGCGCATCGAAATAATTCCTCCTGCCGCCACCAGTGCCCGGCCCTCACGGCCGGGCGGGGCGGCGTGCGGCCGGGGCGGCGCTGCCCTCTGCTGGCGGGACGGGCGGCGGGGCGGGACCGCTCTGGCGGGGAGGGGCCCCTCTGGAAGCAGGGGGGGCCGCTCTGGCGCGGGGGGGGCCCGCACGCCGACGCCGCTCCCTGCCCTCGCCTCGGCGGCAGCCGCTGGTCCGTAGGCGGCCGGCTCCTCAGGCCTGTGACCCGCCCGGCGCGGGTTTGCCGCGCTGGCAGCGCCGGTGTCGCCCGCGGAGGGTCCCCGTGGCGGGGCTCACGGCGCTGCCGCCTCCCTGCGGGGCCGGCTCGCTGCGCAGGGCCCCGGGCAGCTGCAGGGGCGGTTGGAAGCAACAAATCTCATCCCACGTCTCTGTACTCTAATGTCGGCTGTTACGGAACAGCCCTCGCGTACTCGCTGGGGTGCCTGGCCTAGGCGTCACCGGCAATGCCTGAGTTACACAGCCCTGCACTAGATGGTGAAATAACACCCAGTTTGGTACAGGCACACCTCATTGTTCAAGTGTTAAATCAACCTCAGAACAGCCCTCAGGAGAGAGGGAAGCAAGTTTTAAACCTTCATTTTACAGAACGTAGTGGGAGGTTAACGGAGGATAAGGACTTGCTTTCCCGAGGCTCAGGGCGGCAGCCGACGCCAATGGCCGATGCGGCTGCGCTGCCGCTCTGGAACCCAAGTGATGCTCCCTTAGCCCCAAAGGTACGGCCTCAGCCGGGGCGAGGGGCCCAGGTGTGCTCTGCACCGTGGGAATAGGGAAAGGAAGGCAAGGCAAGGCCCCTGCTTTGTTTGAAACACGGTTATTTTAAACAGTTATTTTCCCTCATGGTTGGACAAAAGGAGTTCCAATGAGTTGTAGCTGAGGGCCCTGCCCCCAAAATCACTCCATCGTATTTGTTGAGTGTCTACAGTACCCACCTGACAATTTTAAAGCATGCCAAGTTCTAGTAAAGGGTAGGAAAGTGTTGTTAAGTTTTAAAAAAAATATAGTAATGTATATTAATTATTCTACCAGTATTAACCTCTGTGTGGGGGAAAAGGTGTTTACATGCAATGCTTTTGGAAGGCACAAGCTCTCTGTTAGTCATTACAGGGCACAGTCTTCTGGCTAAACTTACACCAGATGACAAGTTGCCCAAAACTAAACCATTGATTCAAAAGCTTAATGTTAACATAATATTTACGAGTCCAAACTCACCTACCACATCATGATATGTAATGGTAAAATTGACTTAGTCCGGTATAACTAGGCAGCTGGGCGGATGCTTTCCATATACAAAGAAAAACAAAGACAGGAGGAGAATATGGCACCAGCGCTATCTGCAATGCGCGTACAGCCTTTGTGCTTAGGCTTTTGTGTCCAGGGCCAGTTGCGTCTTTCACCTTGCCAGCTACATAACTTTCTCCTTCTGGGTCTTCGGGCATTTCTTACACAATGAATTGCCTAGGAGGAAGCACTTAAAATTTAATTCAGGTAGGAAACGCAGCACATGTGAATGATATAGACTCTACTAGCCCTTGTAGATTATATGATTTATACATTCACTCAAACAGCAGTGAATGAACAGTCTTATAGCAGGCAATATGCTATTGTGCTGTTACTTCTATGACATGTCCTTTTTAATGAAAGGGTTTATACCTTCAAATTTTTAACTCATTTCTCAAAATCATTTACACATCGGCTCTGTTTCCGGTGAAACTTCAGTTTCACATTACTAACTTCAGAGTTATATCAGAAAAAAGAAAAAAAAAAAAACCACAAAACACCTGCATCAGATGTGCTACTTCATTTCTAATGGCTTCAAATGTGGAATTGCTAATAATGATGAATTCCATGGGCTGAAATTTGGCCTGTGGCTTTGCACTGTAACTGCTTTGGAAGGACAGTCAGATAGATAAATATTAGCCAAGAGCCTGTGTTGTACTCATTGTCACATCACTGGCACAAAGCAAGACTAGAACCAGCAGGCCCAGTCTTGGGATATCGCTGGCGCCCACCTGGGCACAGTGGCCCCTCTGTCACTGGCAGGCAGCAAGTGAGAGCTGGGGGGGGGGTCTCCAATTCCCAACTGCGCCATACCTGCCACCATAGCCTCCACCACTGCCTGGCACCAGTATATTATGACGAGCTTTTTCCTGCTGACTCTGGGGCCCGTTTTGGTTACTGCTGGCCAAAACCTGAGACTGCCAAGGGGCGCGCTAGGTGTTGTGCGGGTCTCAGCCAAGCCCCACTGCATCCCGGTCCTCTGCAGAGCTGGTGCCACACTGTCACAGGGAGGGAGCAGGTGCATGGGCAGCACCAGGAATGGCAGCCCTTGAGGAGAGCAATGCAAACAGGGCTGACGGTGCCCCTGCCCGTGCCACACACAGGGAGTGGTTCCCCCTTCCTTCTTATGATGGGCAGACGTATTATTTCAATTAAGACATTATTTCAATAACCATTACAAGGTGTGGGCACTGCTTGGGAAACATTAAAAACAAAGTAAACAGTGTAGCACTCCATCTGCTTTTAACACCACCACAGTTCAGCAACACGACTGTTTGGGCAGCATACATGCCTGAGTACTGTTAGTATTTACAGTAGAACGCATCATGCCAAGTTCAGCCTACAAGCTGACCGCAGGCATGAGGTTTCATTATTTTAAGTGATTTATTCTTTTCTGATGCGAAGAACAGCACTTCTCTGCACCGAATGCTGCCTGTGAAGGCTGCGTCTCCACTTAAGGGATGCTAAGCAGAAGCTAGCCACTGAAATGAAGGTAAATTTAATTACAAAAAAATACAATGCTTTTCAAAAACAAGAACTGATTCTCCAACAAGGAAAAATACAAATAAAACCCTTTTGGCAATGCTGAGGAAATATCTGGGGCTGAGGTGAAAGGGACACAGCTTGATGAGTGTGCTGAAAGCTGAATGTGGATTACCCATGAGTGCAAAAATGAATAAATGTGTTTTATTCCATTATATTAATGAAATGGTTAATTCAGTTGCTATAGCAACAAAGAACAGCCATGCTAAAAAGCTAAAGGGCTATACATAATGCCAGATACAAGGTCTCACTAATTCTAAAGCTGATTTTCTTAGCTACAATAGGAGTGGTGTGTGTTTTCAATATCATTTTAAGCTTTTGCATCAAATCCCCAAGCTAATCCAATAAATAGGCTAGTAGCATAAAACAGCATATGTGTTTGCACCTCATAAAACTTACTTATGAAAGGGGTTTACCTATGCACAACCATCAGAAAAGATCCGTGGAGTGCAGCATGGGGGCTCTTTAAACAGACTGCTCTGCATGTGATGGTGAACTAGCAAACGTGTTACAAGGGGAAGTTCCTATGGTTACAACACAGGTGACACTGCACGGGGAATCACTGCAGTGCTGTCCCAGACACCAAGACATAATTGTGCTTACTGTCCTGCTAGCTATTTCACCTGATGGAAAATAGACTTTCTATTCTTTTTACTTGTGTTTCACATGATTTTGTTTGAAAATAATAATTCTCAAAGCCTTCAATAAGGACTCCTGCAATGCTTGCTTTTGTTTTAACATTAAAGTCATGGAAAGGGTGACCCGTGGTCTTGACAGCAGTGCAGAGGACAGACTATTATGATTAAAGTCTATGCCAAAGCCGAGGAAAGAGGAGTGCCCATTCTGGCCTTCAGAGGGGCCTGGGGCAGCCCCTGCACAACAGGCTCTGCCTCGGGAAGGGGCTGCTGGGGAGGGTGGCTGGGCTGCCCAGCTCCAGTGCTTTCCTCAGGCTGGAGCCCTATACCCTATGCCACTTCCATTCACTTTGGCTCCCTTTTGTCCTGGTGAAGTTTGTCAAACTCCACATCACCCACTTTGCCTAAGATAAATGAAAGAGAATATCATAGAATCATAGAATCATAGAATGGTTTGGGTTGGAAGGGACCTTAAAGATCATCTAGTTCCAATCCCCCTGCCACAGGCAGGGACACCTTTCCTCTAGACCAGCTTGCTCAAAGCCTCATCCAACCTGGCCTTAAACATGGCCAGAGAGAGGGCAGCCACAACTTCTCTGGGCAACCTGTTCCAGTGTCTCACCACCCTCACAGTAAAGAATTTCTTCCTAATATCTAATCTAAATCTATCCTCTTTCAGTTTAAAACCATTCCCCCTCATCCTGTCACTACTTGCCCTTGTAAAAAGCCCCTCTCTCGCTTTCCTGTAGGCCCCCTTCAGGCACTGGAAGGCTGCTATGAGGTCTCCCCGGAGCCTTCTCTTCTCCAGTCTGAAGAGCCCCAACTCTCTCAGCCTGTCTTCATAGGAGAGGTGCTCCAGCCCTCTGATCATCTTCGTGGCCCTCCTCTGGACTCGCTCCAACAGCTCCATGTCCTTCTTATGTTGGGGGCCCCAGAGCTGAATGCAGTACTCCAGGTGGTCTCACAAGAGTGGAGTAAAGGGGCAGAATCACCTCCCTCAACCTGCTGGCCACACTTCTTTTGATGCAGCCCAGGATGCAATTGGTCTCTATATAGCACACCCATAGGAGAAACAGAAGGCACTGACTTCCCTCACCAGACTCAGACTTACTTACAAAATTCGGCATTGTGCACCTGCACAAACAAAGTGGGTGACTTTTATCTGCAGGCCATCTGATTTGCATGATAAAAAGAGTTCAATTCCAAAGAAACATTATTTCAGAACAATTGAATATGAAGATTTCAGTGACGAGGCCTAAACCCATCTCTGATAAGCAGAAGTAAAAGCTGTGATGATGAGCAGACTCTAGACAGGTGAGAAAAACATCCTTTAGGATGGTGATTAGCTGTAGCTGGTGGTGTGTGACTCTCATCGGCAATTACCAGTGTGAGCTGCCCACTGGAGGCATTTTATGCTGACTGCCTCTTTCTTGGCTGAAATGCAATAAAAGCAGCCCCAGCGCTGAAGGCAGTAACACTGAGGAGCAACTCTAACTGTAGCACAATGTTGAAGTAAAATGTTTGGTCTTTTTTAAAAAAAAAAAGACACGGCAGATGAATGGTTGCCACTGTGTTAGTCATGTTTTTAGTGTATGAAAATTATTTATTATGATTCTCCTGAACATTACATAGAGCCTCAAAAATGGGTGAGCAACAGCTTAAAACTCTTTGCTGCCCTTGTTGGAAGGATCCTGATTGCCAAACTGTGGAAAGGCCCAGGCGATGCAGACAGGCGAGCACTGTCTAACCTGCACATCTGGAGGCTGGAAGGCAATGCCATAGCTGACCCTGCAGAGGAAGCCCCACCGTGTAAGATGCGAAGGCAGGTCTCTGCAGAGCACGGTAGATCTTCCTTGTACTCATTGCACTGCAATGCTGAGTGTACGCGAGAGGGTTGGTATTTCTACAGTGCCACAAGAAACCCCAGTGAGTTCAGAGATATGTTAGCATTTGGCAAAGCATAGATAAACTGAACAGCTACAGTTTTCAGCTGCTGAGCCACAGTGGGAAGGGCTTCCTTCTGTTCCAGTGCTCAGTCCAAGTTAATTCACATATATTGCCCAGCCCCGGTGTCTGAAAGCATCCAGGCAGGCATATCAAGGTAAAGCTTAAAGACTTGCAGTCCTTTTACAGAAAATTGACGACTGCATTGCCTTGTGTAACTTTAGTTTGCTTAAACTAGAAGAGGAGAGTGTGTGCGCATGCATGTGTTTGCTGTTAAGAGTTGGGATTTTTTACAGGGCTTTATTTGTGCAGATGAGATACATGTCCACTTGCTGAGCTGACCTTCAGCTCCACTGCTTTGTAGCAATGAGGCGCTCTGCTCCCACATCACAAAAAGTCACGATGGACAGATTCAGACCTCCAAGAAAGAAGGAGAGCTAAAAGCAGGGTCTCTGGGCAAGGCCAGCGCGGACATTTGCACAAGACGCAGCAGACCAACCTGAGGAAGAGTTATTAAAAACTGATCTCCTGGAGAAGTAACTGGAGCACTTACAGTTCCTCAGAAAAGAAAGGAAATGGCAACAGCAAAGATGAAGCAACCCAGATGGCCCATAAGCAGACTAATTATATGAAAGACCCAGAAGCAACTCTGAAGTTACCAATCCAGCTGCCGAGAGAGTCTGCCAGGTCGCCAGATGTTGCCAATGAAAACCTATCATCTTCCACAGTTCATCAAAGAAGTGGAGCAGCCTGGTGATGTGAAACCTTTGCCAATAAAATAAATATTTTATCTAAAAAAAAAATATTTTCTACTAGGAAACATGTTGAAAAAATATAAAATTTTAACAACGTGCCCAACTCCATGTTACAGTAGATAAATAATGAAACATACATACAGAATATGTTGGCAGGATCTTCTTATTGATAGGAAATATCTATGCTTAACATTATATTTCTAAAGCTACAGTCTTGGATTGTGTTAAACAAAGTGGTTTTACGAAGCAGGGAGTTGATGGCACTCGGTGGGGGTTTGGATAGTTTGCCTTGAATCTAGCAATCACTTTTGCCACCTTGAGATAAAAGGCTTAAAGACAACAAAGCTGGAGGCGCCAAAGGTGACAGTAATACATGCTGGAAGACATGGAGACTGCAGAAATGACAGCAAGCCACTCCATGGCTGCCAAGTCACCTCTCCCAGAGGCCACACAGTGGAAAGCCCTGTGTCCTCCAAGACACAACAAAGAGGGGCAGCAGTTCTGGACAGGTAACTTGCATTTTGCTCCTGACAAATTTTATGAACTGAGCAAATGGGTGTCTGCAAAGAAGGATTCCTCTAGCAATCAGTAAAGCATCAGAGCAAGGTGCAGTATACATGTACATTGGCTTCAACACCAGAGATACAGGCTACCCATCACATTCATGTACAAAGGCTAGTTTTGATTTTGCTAAGAGATCGAATTAATATTTCATTTAAAATCAGGAAATTATGTATTTTAAAAAAATCCTGTGTAATTTTTAAATGTGGCTACTAGCGTTGCCAATCCAATGCCTTGGAAATATTATGTCTGTTCATCCTAGAGGCCAAAAACCAAACTGCCTGTATAGTCTGTTAGCAAGGCAAAACATCTCTTTTTCCAATGAACATGTATGGGTGCATTGGGATTCGCACAGGCAGATTTGGCAGCTTTTTCAAGTATTTCTTGGACTGCAGAGCATACACTGAACATGGGGAGCTTTTTCTGTTCAGGAATATGATGTGAATAAGAATTTGCTACTGGAGGATGAGCTATGGCATTTCTATCATAATTTAATTTGTCAAATATAGTTTACAATATTTTGTAATAGTAATCAATAGGACAACATGTCTAAAACCAGTGAGGGCTAGGGTTGCAGGATCTCGCCCAGCATGTCTTTAATAATACATAATTCTTAAAATGTGCAACTAAATCACTGAAATATATGAGCTTAATTTGGAACCTTTTACACTTTGAAAATTCATATCCTGTTTTTAATAACTGGCTACAGCATTTGCAGAATAGACCAGATTTTTCTGATTTGTTTCCTTGGCTCTTGAATGCGCTGAATGAGATGGATTCCCCAAGACAGATGTGAAAAACCTGTAAAACCCAGGAATGTGTCCTTTGTGGCTCTCTCCCCTGCCTGTTTACACCTCGCCTTACCCTGATGACTTAAAGACAATCCTGCAAAATGTGGCCATTCCTCTGAGTTCCTGCAGCACACAGATTTATTGCTGTCGGTTAGAAAGTATTCACACTCATTTGGGAACGCATTTCCTGAAACTGTTAATGGACTTGACAGAACAAGAGTGGGGGAGAGGGCAGGTAGTGAGAAAGAAATCTGCATAATATAACTTGTTATATTCCTTCTTCAGTAAACAAATTATAGTCTTGATTATAATCTTGATTCACAAAGAATGCCTTTACTCCTCCAAAGATTACTTTATAGCTGCTTGGGAATACTGGATATCCTGCGATGACTGAATATCCTAGGAAAAGCTCTAATTTTGCAGCTACATTTATGATGTACCTGTCCTTAGCTACTTAAATTACATCTTCTGGCATTGTCCTGTATTTAAAAGACGCCACACTACCAGATGTGGTGACTTCAGGACAGTAAGGTAATCAGGTCTGAGGATGCAGCAACAAAAGACCTGGAGAAGCTGGCCAGTTCACTCGCAGGTGACACACCGCCTCCCACCCTCAGGGTCCATGGTAGGTAGGATACAAAATAAGAAGTACACAGTAACAGCCTGGGAGAAGATAGCTACTTTTCCTTGCATCTGCTAACAGAACATGTTACCTGCAGACAATCTGATTTTGATGGTTTTTTTTCTGCCCTACTCAAGGGCATGCTGCCTGTCAGTAAGCTCCTCGGAAGAGGTACAAGCGGTACATGCAGAGACTCTCCAGACTTTGCCCCTAACATTCACAAAATAGCTTGTTCTTCCTGTGAATCCTCTATAGCTCACGTAAGAGATGAAACTGTCAGAAGACTAAGAGCTTTAAAGAAGTTTCAGGCAAATATTTTCTAAGCAGTAAGACTATCTGTTCCTGTTTTCATCTGAGTGTGAAAAATCCACAATGATGAAGAGAAAAATTAAAGTATGAAGAGGAAGTTATTAGTGGAGACACTGGGCTTCAGCCTGCTAAGGGATCTCATCAAGCAAGCCCAAAGTGCCAGCAAAACAGTGTTGGTGGAGCGAGGATACTAAATGAAATGACACTTCAAAATGTTAGAGTGACACAGAGTGTACACGTGTGCATGCAAGTGTGTGCGTGTGGGAAAGGGATGCAAAAGGAGGACAAGTCAAAGGCAGACAAGGAGGTGCCAGAGAGGGGCAAAGAGCATGCTACGTTCTGCACTGTAGGCAATTAATAGAATAATGTACACATGAATTAACTCATTAATGATTCCTGGTGTGACTCTTAGAGATCATGAAACACCACCTGACAAGCCTCTACAAGAAAAATCTGTTGAGTAAATGAAAAAAACCCTCACAAACAAACCCAAGTTGGTTTCAACATTTATTTATAATTCAGTGCACAATTCATAAATCAAGAAACAAAAGTTGGGGTATATTTTTAAGCAAAGCCTTTGCTGATCACAATGTAGGGTATAAGAAATTGAATTGATGATAGATCATTTCTTATTATTATGAAACTAAAGACTTTATATTGTTAAGTGGAGTAAAGCAGACAGTAATACGTTCATACGAGAAAGTTCCTACTGTGAATGAAAAATGGATTAAAACTGAGATACTGTTTAGCAAGACAGACAAATCTATATTTCTTTTTGGTTGTGAAACTATTATAACCATACATAACCAGTAAGTATGAAGAATTGGCACTGGGGGAAATCATCTTGCCAGTTTGCCCTATGTGTCTGTGTTTGGCAAACGCAGTCTGCAGGGTGTGTATTCCATTTGCACGTAATCAGATCTCTGACCTGTAACGTGTACATTCTGGAACATTAATTGGCACAATTAAAAAGTTATTTAGAGGATGAGCTTGGAGAAAAAATGTTGCCACATCTCAGAATCCTGAAATGCAACCTGGACTTCATAATAAGCCGGTTTATCTGTTTTTAGAGAGATGTTATGAGTGTTCACTGAGGGGAAAAAGTAACGATGAAGCTAGCCATGCAACACACAAATCTGGAGTCCAGCATGTGTCAGTGCACAGCAAATTTATTCTATAAAGTGACTAGTGTGAGAAAGAATTAGAAAGGATTATAAAAATACACTACCATATGCTGTAGTAGTTGAAAGTGATTAATCCAGTTCTTAAATCCTACTTTAAACTCCCTTTCATTTCTTCCCACAGAAAAATAGAAGCCACATTGCTCTGTTTGAATGCTATGTAGTTAATTACATCTTCTAAGAAACTCTTTTAAAACTAAATGTAATGTTTAATTACAAAATGCCTCCCTGAAAACAGTTAGCTTGTACATTGATTTGTAGTTCATTAAAAATGCTTTCTTAATTATATTTACAGCCAGAAAATACATAGAGATTAAAGAGTCTATAGTGAAATTTTGAAATTACAGTATGAATTGTAAGGAGAAAGTTACACTTCAGATAGTGGACGACTGACAGCCACGACTGACTAATTGCTGCCTTTCTGTGATTTCAAAAGTTAATTTTTGTAAAAATAATAATTGGAAAACACAGTGTTTGTTGTAAGGGCTATCAATATTACATTTTTTTATAATTGTAGATTTTCAAGGATTAATTAGAAAGCAAATCAATTGCATCAAACAAGTGTAAAGTTCACATTAGCTGTCGGACTGATCACCTCAACACACGGGGTTCACGGCTAAGGGCAGCCCGCGCTTTGGTTCGTAGGGTGTTGTCCTGGAAACCATGCGGATGCAGTCGATAACAGGGCAGACGCTGAGACACAGGGTGCAGCCAGTGCAGCTGTCAGTAACTGTGGGCAGGTGGGTTTGGGGATCAAACTGGATAGCCTGCGAACAGAAATAAACATTATTGATGTCAGTCACGGAAAAGGTCAAAACTGCTCCCATTTTAGTGTCTGCATTTGCTGTGCTACTGCACTTGGAGACATCTTGGTGTGATTCCGCACTGCAGCTATAGCAACTGCTCAACTGGCAGGGATCAAAACAACACCACCCCCCCCCTTCCCCGACACTTTAAAATTGGAAATATGGGCCCAATTATACCTTGGCAAAAGCTCACGGGTCACAAGGGCTGGTGACAAAAGGAGGAGTTTGGCCCATGATGTTTAAACTCCCAAAGGGATATTTCTCCTTCGCCTCAAGGAAATATTTTGTAAGACAGCGATTTGCCAGGGTTATTGGTTCAGAGGAGACACCAGACCATGCCTGTACGGCTTCAGCACAACGCTGGCCACAATGCGTTCTTTTGACTTTTATTTTCAGCACAGCATAAACAATATAATTTAATAAATAGTAGAGAAAAAAAAAAAGCACGCTGTGCCTTGTATGATTATTTCCCTTTGCAAATCTTTGAAAGGGATATCTGAGTTTTGGGCAGGCAGAGCTTGCTTTAGTTCTCATGTTTCCATGCAGTGAATCCTCATTACCAATTAGGGTGATAAGTGTATTTGAATGTGAAATAACAATTGCAGTCTCAATGAAATAAGCTCCTGGTATAATGGAAATAGCAATTAAAAGCAAAAACAAAAGTATCACACAACCACAAAAGCTTCTAAGAAGAAAGCCTAGAAAAGTTAAAAAAAAAAACGCAAACAACAAAAAACACCACTGAAGAATTTTAGGAAGGAAAAATCAGGCCTGAAAGCTGAACTCTCGCTTCTTTGCAAACAAGTGGTGCCTTAGCAAATCTTGCTGACCACCATCAGCAAGTGGGGGAGCCAGGGAGGAGATAGGAGGTATTAGGTGGTGCTGCAGGTTGGCCCCAAAGGCAGATTTGCGGCATTTGGGGTTTCACTACTAGGAAAGCACAGAAGTTGCTGTAGCAACCAGCAAGGGCATGGAGTAGGTACTAACTGCCCTGAATCTACAAGTTTTAGTTTGGCCTGAGCACAAAGAGAGCTTTGGTTTGTGAGTATTTAAGAAGGACTCCTTCCACTCTCCCTAACAACAATGCACATCTTGAAAAGGAGTTCAAAGAGGGAGAGGAAGTCAGGACTACAGTGCTAACTTTAAATTAAGGAAAGCTTTTCTGTTGGAGTCATACAAGGCGATAGCTCTGTAGAGCAGCATGGATACTTCTGAAACAAAGAGAAGCATAAAGCAGATGCTATTTTGAAGGGGGGGCATTGATTTCTTTGCAATTAAGAATTTATTTGCAATATTTTGCAATTAATTTATTTTAAATTTCCTTAATTAATTAAGGAAAACACTTTTTTTTGTGCTTAGAAAACCTCCTGGGATTTTAAACTTTGGTTCTTTTGGTGCTGATTTTTTTCCAGTTATAGAAAAGAAAGTTTTACTAAATATAAACACAGTCTTTTGCTCTCCAAGGGCTATATCCTCCCCTTCACTGCGAAATCTGATGGAAGGAGAAGAGGTGAAGATTGCAGTGTCAAGAAGAAATTTAGACAGTTAGAAGGCTACTGTAGTAATCTAATCTGGTATAAATGCAGCATTAATTTTCTCATATCAGTGGAAAAAACATGTCTACCTTTGCTCTGAGACACATGTTTTAATTGCAGGAATTGATTTTAAATGGGAAGACTTCTTTCTCTGACTGTATGTAGTTAAATTCATCAGACCTCCTATTGATTAGATGGAATTAAGGATAAACAAAAGGTCATGGTGTTCAGAGGAAACGTGGTGCTCAGTTAAAGCATTTGTTTCTGACAAACTATTCTTGGACTGGGATGAATGGAAAAATTCACGTAGAAATTGTTGCTTACTGCATATTGGATTCCATGGAGGTTATGCTAGACCACATTTTGGTTTTCTAAAAGAACATGAGTCCTCCTGTACTGCCCTTTTTACTGCAGACCAGACCATCAGCTCCGGTGGACATAGCAAGGAATGGCAAGCAGAAATGCTGATACATTTCATACAACTTATGTTACCGTAATGAGCAGAAATCAGAGAAATACTTTGCTGCAAACAGAAGCCCCAGCTTAAAATTGTGCTATTTTCTCGTCACAATGATTTCTGCAAACTTCAACCTGCTGCTCTAAACCCTGGCAGCTATCTTGGAGAAAGGATTTGTACCTCAATCAAGATCAAAACAAAAACCCACTTGCCTGAAACCTGAATTAGTTCAAGTTCAGTTACGCTGCTGGAACAAGGACTAGGTTTCTTAAAAAGCATTTGTCAATAAGAACAGCTCTTGCCTCCCCACATCCCCTTGGTGAGAAGGGATGCATTCTTCCCTTTCTCCCTCATGTACTTGAAAACCATCAAAGAACTACATTTGCTGCCATCCGACTTGGGTCTCCTTCATTTTCTTCCTCTTAAAAAGAATCCCACTTCCCACTTGCAGTTAGGGAGAGACTGGGAGAATGCCCTAGAGTGAGCCAGCGAGATGCGGTACACGATGCATAGCCCCCCAGAAGAAGCCATGCTGGGTGATGTTCTCACCGCCGCGCAAACAGCTCAGGCAAGGCTTGCGCAGCATAGCCTGGGAGCATGCTGGAGTTCGAATCCAATATTTTAGACATCTGTTTTTACCACCTGCTCATTAACAGAAGGTAGATTCTTTCTTCCCAGCAGCAGAAAGATAACTCATCGTGCCTTTCTGCTAATTACATCTGTGCTCTTACCTGGTAGCCAGAATCATTACAGGTCATGTAACATTTGCCACAGTTGATACACATTTCCTCGTCAATCAGAGCCACAACTTGCTCTGTGTTGCAGAGCTCACCATATGTTCCAATATACTGCAGTGCTTTTCCAATTACATCCTAGGGAAAAAAAGTTATTGACTCATTTAGAAGATACCTAAGCAGTTTCTATAGCTGTGCAGGAGCACTGTCTAGTACTTTAATATGGAAGATTTGGCCGTGCCTTGCGATGATGTTTAGGATTTTTCTTATAAATTTCCAAGTTGCTGACCTTCATACCTCCTGTAATATATGAAGAATGCTCCAATACAGGTACATTCTGAATGTAGGCAGCACTAGAAGTATATATTTGTATACAAACGTTCTACAAATAGGTTACACATTTAGTACTTGATTTTGAATGTGCAACTGTTTTGCCATTATTGTGTGAAACTTCAAGGAACAAAAGGGAGCACAAAACAGGAGTGACGTTACAAACAATCAGATCATCCTTGGTCATTTCTCATTAGCACAGATTTAAGAACTCACAGCAAGAGAAGAAAAGGGCATGATCAAATAAACTGACAGAGAGAACAATAACCGCTTTTCTCTCTTTAGTAAGATGCACAAATGACATGATCATCAGTTTATTGCAAATATCGTACAGAAGTAAGCTGCGAGTCTAATCCTACAAGTCTTGACTCAGTTCTGTTAACTTCACAGGGAGGAATTTGTGGCATCAACCTTACACATCTGTGCTGCAAAAGTAAAGTTGTATGGCAGGACAGTGTGTGGGTACGTATCACAAGGGGAAGACATGCCCTCCAAAAGAAGTTGTTGGGCACCTACCTGATGCAAACCATTTCCACTTCACATCAAGCGAAACTGCACAGTTCAGTGGCAGTTCAGCTTCACTGAGTCAATGGTAGAGATGGGACATGTCCCAGGTCCTTTGGACTACAGCTGTCCCTCAGTTAAATTAGTTTAACTTGTGGACGTGTAACACAGATGATGAACATGACTGCATTTTAAAAGATTCACTCTGTGGCACTGCATTGGTTGCCTGGATATTTTGTGAGTTTACTAAGCATGCTTCTACAACAGTTCCCATGTTGCAAAACAAGCTCGATTTTATGTGCAAGATTCTAAATCGTTAAGATAAAGTTGGGCTCAGAAAATGAAGGTTATGTGATGCAACAATACATTTTACTTTTGCTTTAGAAAGGGGTGTAACTGTTAAGTATTAGAGAAATGTCATTGAGTGATAGGAGAGCCTTCAAAGTCATTCTACTGTAATAAACCAAGAAGTCATTATGATTTTGATTACGGAATTTGATACAAGTCAATTGAAAAATGATGAAGAGCAAGCCAAATATGAGACACAGACAAGTCTGGCCAGAATTATAAGCTTCAAAGTGTTTACCTTTGCATCGCCAAGAAACGTGCTAAGGATTTCTTTTGGTATTCTGTTTCTCAATAGTTTTTGAAGAAGCAATACTTACCTTATTCCTATCAGTCAAAAAAATTATTCTGAAATGATTAGCAACCATTTTAAGTGTGTAGTAGTATGCCATATTTAACCTGTGTCATTTATAATTGCATACAATGCTCTATATATTGTTTTCAATTCTCATTGCAGAAGAACCGGATTACAGTAACTTAAATTTTCATTGCATATCTTATTTTGGGCAGCCTTACTTTCAAACAAACTAAGCGTCCCTAATTCTTCCTATGCCACATCAGAGCAATAGGGTAATATGACTTTATCAATGTTAGCTCTAAAGGAAAGCTCTGCTACATGAATTAAATGCAAAAATGGGTCTAACCTTGTCTTCCTGAGTCTGTTGAGAACTTGCAACAACAGCTCCACTTCCTGAGTGAATGACTCCCATTCATCTCAGGGAAGTTTTAACTTTGAGGCCCTCAGCACTTAAATTACAATAGTATCTTTATGCAATGAGACAAATTTGTTCACTGGATGCAGTGGTAGGATCTATCAAGCTGCTCCTAATGACTGTTGAGGTAGGAAATTCAACCATATCCTCTAAGCCCAGGAAGAAGGACAGGGAAATTTTACTGTTTTCTTGTTCCAAAAACACTCAAATGTTCTCTCTCTGCCAAACCCCGAAGTTGCTGATGTGTGGAATACCTTGGTTGCATTCATTCAATGCTAAAAGCCTTCCAGTTCTTCTCAGTAACATGTAGAGAACATTAATGCTCTTCCAGCATAAAACAGCTATGGCACATTGCTAAAGGCAGCATGAGTGTGGACAGATGACTGTAAGTGAGCAAGTTATCACAGCTTAATGAGTTAGCACTCATCAATAGAGCTGTGCAAGCTGATTATGTGCATGGTCCAAATTCACTGCAAATTTGAAGTAAACTCTGTTTGCTTAAACCACTGTAAAAGGTCAATTTTGCAAGTCCTTTGCAAAGGACTAGACTTGAACACACAGCCCTTTACTGTGCCTCCACTGATGAGCTACAGTAACTAACTCAATCAAATGTGATCTCTTAGGAACTGCTCACACCCCTGTATTTTCATTTCCATGTCTTACTCAGAAGAGTTCATGGGTTTACTCGGAATTGCTCAGCGGTTTTCAGGTTGCTACAGTTCATGGGATTCTGCAGTCTTCTGTATCAGTTGAAAAACTGTAGTTGCAGAATTCAGCTCCAACTTGTTTCAAGTCTCATGTAGGCTTGTCTGTATCATAACTGCTACAGGTTTCAAAATACATGTCTGTGTGTGATCTAGTGCCCCCAGCAATACTAAGCATCCTATAAGCTTCTCTTTTGTGTATATAGCCTCCAAACATTCCACTGTATGTCTCAAATGCATTTGTAATCTGCAAGTAATTGGTCTGTGTGCTGCAGAATTTGAAGAAATGATGTAAAACCTGTACAACATACAATGAAGTAGCTGTCCACTGCCTGCTCGTGTTGTAGAAGTATCAACATGGGGAGATTCCTGATAGTGTAGGGCTTTTTAATCTAACAAAAGCAGACATGTAAACAGCATATGTAATTAACAATTTTCTCAGGGAGGTTCTAGATTCACATTTGTTTTCTTAAAAATCATTTGGATGTTAACAAAACCCACAAGGCTCAAGCAGGTTGCAGAGGTGGGCTAGTCAGATAATCATGGGATGGAGGGTCTTGCTTATGAGAGAAGATGAAAAGAGCCTAACAAGATGTTTAGCCTAGGAAGATGAAGGCAGGAACATGAAGTCTCTTTACATATGCATCAGGAGGGAAAAGAGCTATTTAATTTAAATGGCAATGTTGGCATAAGAACACGTGGTTATAAGCCAGCCATAAATAAAGTTAAAGGTGGAAATCAGAAAAGGCCTTTTAAATGGGAAAGGAGTGAGGTGGTTAACAGCCTTCCAGAGAAGCAGCTAGGGGATAGGGGGAGACAGTCCAAGGTTTAGAGTAGCATTAGATAGCTCAGGAAATGGTTGCTTAGAAGAACATGATCAAAATAGATTTCTCCAGCTACAAACTTAAAAAGGGAATAACAAAAACAATGCATATGGCATGGTGATTTCTGAATTTGTAACCAAGTCTCACAGCTCACAAAATACACTTTTGGGGACTTAGAATCCCAAATGAGGAGGATGATGGCATTTGAGAGGCCTGAAAGTGATTTCAAAAGACAGCATCAATGATTTACTGCTCATTTACACTCCTGCGTGTTGTGTCTTTTAATCACTTCTTTCTCCCAAGCAAAAACTGTATCTTCATTCATTTGCAAAGTTTCAAGACTTTATTGACTAAAAAAGGCAATGGTACTTAAAAGATGTTTTGCAGGTGCACACTTTTACAGCATCTCAAGCTATCTCAGACCTTCTTGTTTCCATCAAATCATAAACATTTGGAACAAAATAAACAGTGCAGCAAGAAATAAGCAGCTTTCACTATTTAAAGTGCAGTTTCACTCCAAAAGACAACTGTCTAAAATGGCACTGTGGGATTCCACACTTGGTATATCTCAATGGCCTCCAGATCAAATTTGCACTGTTTACAGTATAATGGGTTTTTTTTGCCAACTGCCAGACCTGCAAACAGAAGCCAGGTTCTGAAAGTCAAGCTGTGTTCTTTCTGGCTCATGCATTACTAGCAGCAATAAAAAAAAAAAAGCTGGAAGTTAAATTTTGTCCTAAGTTACACCTTCGTAATCTCAGGGACCCAGAGTGCTCCTTTCGATTACTGCTGTGCTGTCCCACTCTTCTCGACAAAACTGTACTGAATGAACTGGGAGAGGAATTTAGTCTTGGAACTGGCAGGGAATTCAGTTGCTATGGAGAGAATCAGAGCAGAATCCATTAGTTTAATGTTACTAATGAGTACAGAAAAAAAATTCATTTTGTCACTAAGCTAGGCAGATGTGGTTTTGAGTATACACAAGGAGCAGATCTGTTCAGTAGGATATTATTTTTACAATGCTATTTTTATTACAGTAGCTGCATTTTTAATGTTTATATATCAAACATTTTATGGTGATTAGCTTTTCATTAGCCATCATATTAGTAAACCTGTATTTGTAAATACAATTCATGGTTCAGGTATGGCTCCTTGTAGACCTGCTGTGCCCATCTTCATGCAGACCACACTGTAAAAGACCACACTGCTCTAGAGATGATGAACATCACAGGACTATCGTTAGATCATTAGAAAGCCATACACAGTGCAGGTACTGCATCTCATATAGGAAGTTCAAAGGGAACACACATGCTTGTCCCTCTTATTGCACTTCTTGTGTCACCATAAAACACTTTGCATGTCACACTGTGTTCAGGAGAAAGGTTCACTGACTAGGAACTTGGTGCACTTGAAGTGGACAGCAACAGCAGATAAGGAAAGCAGGGTAATCTTTAGATTACCAGAAGAAGAGGTTCTGCCTGTTGTGAATAGCAGTCTGTCCTAAGGACAGGCCTCAGCCTCAGTCTTCAGGTCTCCGCGGGATCACTTACCATGATACAAAAGCTGAAGTTGATTCACCACCAAGTAATATAAAAAACCTCCTAACAAAGCATCTGACATTTATATAGCAAAGTTGTGCACTTGATCCTAAGTACTCTATCTGTTCATTATTATTTATGGGGTGTTTGGGCAGTTCTCAAGATTCAATAGGTTGTGAAAGAACAAAGGGCTGTGCAGAAGTGCCCTCACTAGGATACAGAGAGAGCACGGAAAGGGGATAAAACGTTGCAAAGAAAGTAAATGACTCTTTATACCAGTGTTTACCTCCACTAGGGAGATTCCTGTCTTCCACCTGTTCTTTTTTGGTAATAAAGGTGAGGTACTGCCACAGAGAGAGAGATGAAAAGAAGACATGTTAGAAAATCATGATGGATTAAAGAAGAAAAAGTCACTAGAATCTGAGGATACCTGACCAAGATCAATTTACGGTAAAGTGGCTAACAAAAATATGTAATCACATTAAAACTAACTTTACATTGAAAGATTACAGACGCTTTGCCAATAGTTAAAAAGGTTATTAAATGTGCTCTGGGATTTAGGGACCTCTAAGCCTTGTTTAAGTAAACCAAGTATAACAGTTGCAGTACTAGCTAAAGAGGGACTTACAAAATAACTCAAATGAACCTTTACTACATAATTCAATATGGCTTCTGTAATGAAAAACATGCCTCGTGAATCTATCACAATTCTTTATGAAGCCTGTAAGGCAATAAATACAAAAAAAAAACAACTGGTAAATTTTATGTTTCAGTAGGCCTCTGACACAACAGAGTTCTGAAATTATGTAGCCATGAAGTGGGATTGCAAGTTGGCTAAACAAAGAAAAAATAAAGAGCTGGAATACAATGATCAATGTTCAGAAAAGGCAAAGTATTAACAGAGCAAAGTGTCTCAATTTTCTGGTTTAGATATGATGCTGTTTAATATGCTTGCATGTGTTTCAGGAAAAGATTTGAACCAGAAGACTATAGAGTTGATACAGATTTTAGTTTAAACTTAATTAAAGGAAACCTGAGGAACTTCATAGGTATTTTATAAAGATAGATGAACATGTACTATCACGGTGAAAAAATGCAGTTTGACACCAGCATATCAAAACAAGTAACTTTCGCTATTCTTGCCAACAGAGACATTCTAGATAAAAGCAAGCTGCAAGAGAAAACACAGTAGGAGACACCACGGACAGCTCACGAAACTTCTCCATGATGTGCTGTCCTAAGAAGAGACAAACTAGCAAGATGTTACAGTAGAAAATAGCACTGTAATTACTGTAATGCTGTTGTTACATTAACCAGCCATGACCTGGAATACATAGCCATTCCAGTTTTACATACAGCAGCATAGTGCCCTTCCTCTTATGGGCTGCTAGCGCAATGGCAGCCTTGTAGAAGGATCTAGATAGATTGGAGCATTAGGCAATGATGGGCTGAAATTTAACAAATCCAAATGCTGGGTTCTGCACCTAGGATGG
The DNA here is from genome assembly GCF_013368605.1 of Nyctibius grandis. Classification (NCBI taxonomy): domain Eukaryota; kingdom Metazoa; phylum Chordata; class Aves; order Nyctibiiformes; family Nyctibiidae; genus Nyctibius; species Nyctibius grandis. The sequence goes on along the minus strand of NC_090665.1, from coordinate 29,856,920 downwards.
AGTAACACCAGGCACAAGTATAAACTTGGGAGAGGAGTGGCTGGAGCGCAGCCCTGCAGAAAGGGATCTGGGGGTGCTAGTTGACAGCAGGCTCAATATGAGCCAGCAGTGTGCCCTGGCAGCCAAGAGGGCAAACCGCATCCTGGGGTGCATCTAACACAGCATAACCAGCCGGTTAAAAGAGGTAATTATCCCGCTGTATTCAGCATTGGTGCGGCCTCACCTTGAATACTGTGTGCAGTTCTCGGCCCTACAATTTAAGAAGGATGTTAAGGTACTCGATTGCATCCAGAGGAGAGCAACAAAGCTGGTGAAAGGGCTGGAAGGAACGTCCTATGAGGAACAGCTAAGGAGTCTGTGTTTGTCTGGTTTGGAGAAAAGGAACCTGAGGGGCGACCTCATTGCTCTCTACAGCTTCCTGAGGAGGGGAAGCGGAGAGGGAGGTGCTGATCTCTTCTCCCTTGTATCCAGTGACAGGACGCATGGGAATGGTTGCAACCAGCTGCACCAGGGGAGGTTTGGACTGGACATTAGGAAGCATTTCTTTACCGAGAGGGTGGTCAAACACTGGAACAGGCTTCCTAGAGAGGCAGTTGATGCCCCAAGCCTGTCAGTGTTTAAGAGGCATTTGGACAATGCCCTTAATAACACGCTTTAATTTTTGATCAGCCCTGAAGCGGTCAGGCAGTTGGACTAGATGTTTGTTGTAGGTCCCGTCCAACTGAAAAATTCTGTTCTATTCTGTTCTATTGCAAAACCATTTGAGGCAGTCCTCCTACAGTCAAAGCAGGGAGAGAAAGAGGAGGTTTGGACTCTAGGATTTCTCCCCATATCTGAAGACTAACTTAAATGTGCTTAAATTGTCACATGCAATGAGAATATTCTCTGAGGTACTGTGACAGAGATTATAGGCTACTGCAGGAGAGATTATTGCTGTGATTCATGTTGGAGCAAATACTTGGGAGCAGCAGATTTAGAGTTCCATAAATTATGGGAGACACATGCGTAGTTCCACCTGAAATATGCAACAGCTCCACATTTATGATGGAGATTACAATATTGTCTTTTCCGGGCAGGCAAGCACAAGTTAAAACTACTCATGTTGAACCACCCAGATGCATGCCAGGAAGGATCCAAATGGTATAATAGTGCTGTGTCTAGATCAATATACCTCACCTCTCAAGAGGATTTTATAGATTAAGCACAACACTGGAATAAATGTGGCTAGATGCCTCCCAAGGTGCTGGCTTCCAGCTGGGTGCTTACAGGGTCAGCATAAAAAGACTTGCATATATGTATATGCGAAAGACCGTGTAAACATATCTGTACACACAAGGGTGAAAAATAGTCCTAACAAACGGAATTTAAGCTTGAGGATCTCTATGGGCATATTTTCAACAGATGGAACAACATGTCATGCCCTAGCTAAGCTGACAAACAGAGCTATGCCAGTGTTTAAACTACCAAACAGGGCAATCTCTACAGCAGGACTTGTGGAGTAAAAAAGAAAGAAATAAAATAAACAGATAAATGGTGACCAAATATTATGGTATAGGCCCCGAAGGACAAAGAACTAAATTATTAGGAAAAAAACACAGGAATGTATAAGGAAAGTAATTAAAGTAATAAGGAGGTAACCTGAGGTAGGCAAATACATGTGTGGGAGCTGTACAAAAATGCAACTGAAAAGAAACAATCCGGGGCACATATCCACATATGGCAGAAATTCTGATATTACAGAGAAGTGAGAAAAGAAGACATAACTCTGCTGAATATCAAAGTATGCCGTTTCAATTAATATTGAAAAATAGAGAAAATACAGAGAAAAGCCATGGGAAAAGACATCCAAAAATTAAATTAGATTTTGGATATTCACAGAGAGTTTTTAAATCTATAAAAAAAGGCATTTTGGCAGCACATGGAATTTAAACAAACATTGGAATTTACATATCACCAACCCAACAGCTGATGAGACAGATGAGGGAGTTCTGGGCAGGCATCAGGAAATTTGCAGCAACCCTCCAAAAACACAACCAGCAAAAGCAGGGGTCACAGCTCTTTCAAGGACAGATATCTCTCAGGTCCTATCAGATTTCAAGCATACTTCTTCACTGCTCCAGAGAATGAGAGTTAGGCTGGGACTAGCTATAAGATCTGACCATTCCCACAGAACTAACAGAACGTATTCTCTTCTCTGTCTAGAGGGTCAGCCAAGACAGAACTGCTTGGAGACAATCTGGGATTTGTAATTCTAAATGTGAATATTTCTTGGACAGTTACAAGTAAATCACTCAAGTCTGAGCTCCTTTGCCTCTCTCCATGGAGAATTCCTGATCAGGAAAGGGTATCAGATAAGTCACCTTTTTTCATTAGGCTTCACTCAGCTTCCTTAATGAATATTCTGAATCTTCCTGGCAGATTTTCTCCACAAGATAATAATAGATGGATCTATTAATAATAAATGTTATTAAAACCTCCCTTTGAAGTGGCAAATTCCTTACTTCAAGTGAAACTCAGGTATTTTCCTGTTTCTTAATGGGCATCTCTCATTGCTGTTTTCCTCATTATGGTTAAAACATTCCCTTCTGAAGAGATGGTCAGACTGAAAGACTGTCAAGAATCACCTTTGGTGGTTCCTGCCTGCCTTCCTCTAATTGCTTCAATCTTCTTCAGTCTCGTTTAAATGAAGGTGTGAGAAACATGCTGTGGTTTCTCTGGCTGAAAAGCTCCTCACAGACACCACAAAAAAGCACTCAATATCTTTATAAACAAAAGTTTTTGTTTTACGGAATTAATTTTCCTCTTCCCTGCAGTAGGGTGTCTTTTCTTCTTTTTAATCTATCTCCTACTACTTGGTTCTTTTCAGGTTTTGTACTTGGAGTTAGGCTTGATAAATTATTGACCTCAAGTTTTTATTTATGTTTTTTTCAAGTCTTTATGGCTGTTTTTCCCTCTTGCTAAACTTTTTCCTTCATGCAGTTTATTTGCTTTTGGATGGTATTAGTTTTTTTTGGTTTTCTGCTGTTTTCAGAAGCAAGCTATCTCATTGAAAATGCAGTTATTGGCTGTTGCTTCTTCTTTCTCTTTTTCCCTACATCAATACTCTCCCTGCAAAGAGAACAGAGCATAAAACCTCTGAGGTCAAGTAGGCTTTGAAAATGCTCATCATAGTGGGGAAAAAAAGAGTAGATTGCTGTTCTTTGGAACTTTCTGTATACATAAAGAAGGGAACCTCAGCACAAGAGGAGGGGAATGATTTTCAATAGTGTGACATAAACCAAAATAAGCAGTCCAAAAAACTGAGAGGTGTCTACAGAAGTGGAAAACTATTTAACTTAAACAGGAAAAAAACTTAAAATTTCTCCTTGGCTGGTTCTGCAGTTCCACCAGTTAGCTTGGAATATTGCATGTGTTGGTAAGCTGCAGAATTCCCTTGGGAATTATGTGTTATTTTGAGCCACTGCTCATATTATATTTTATGTTTGGCCTTATTTTTGCAAGAATTCTTACTGGTTTGATCATATAGTGAAAGTTACCTGTCTGTAGATATCTGATATTCTCACATATATGAGGAAGACCGTCAACAAGCTCAACAGATATAATTTTCATACTGCTTTATAAAAGGGCCTACATGAGAATCCTGATTTAAAAAATAAATTTTTTTGCCTGCTTCTTTTTCCTATTCAGACATGAGGTTTAAGTAAGGTCTAAAGTGAACATCTAGACTAATTAGCTTCTGACGTTTCATTTTATTGAAATTTATTGGCTACCTAAGGGAAGGGAAAAGTTCCAATGTGTGGATTATGCAGTAGATGGGGTCACAGGTTTTATTTTCACCTTGACATTTACTCATTGTAGATGGTGCATCAGCTACTTAGACAAACATTCTCCAGCTTTAAAAGTTCAGTCTGAAAACCTAGCACACAGCTTTCATATGTACTGAACACCAACCTTTTCCATTGATCCTACATGAGCGATGGAGGTATTTAGCGCATTGCAAGTAATCAAAAAGTATCATGAAAAACTGAGCTTATAGTGTAGCATTCAAACGGACAGAAATTGTTAACAGTTCTACTTTGTTCTTCAAGGCATTACCCATGCCTTGTTCTACACTTACCATTCCATTGCCTGAATATCTTAATTTTGAAAAATGACATTAGGGAAATACCTATACATGTACATCACAAACCATTTCCCATCGATTTTGGTTAAAAGCTAGAAAGCCTACATAAACAGTTGTCTTTGATGCCCTCTAACAAGCTTAAAAGCAGTAATAACCAACTCAAACTGCTAGAAATGACTCTGCATGTCAACTGCCTGATGGCTGATCATTTCTTATGTGTAAGCATGTATTTTTGTTACCTTGATTGCTGGAATGGGTTTCTTTGGACTGAAATGCTTTTTCTCGGGAAGCACAGTAACCATACTCTGTTCCTTCAGTTTAATCTTGTTCTCAGCTATTATCTTTTTGCGTTGTTCCAGGTAAGGTCCAAAACTGGGTAGTTTCTGAAACAAAAAATCAGGAAACATGACTATGCCTAATGGGCGGCTGTAGAAAAAAGGTGAGTCTGATCCCAAGGGAGAGATCCTAAGTCCTTGCTGAGTGCAACTCGCGTCTTATTCAGGAAGTTGAAATTGAAATCAGTGAAACCGTACCAGAGTGAGAAGTGAATAAAAATCAAATATGAACTTCAGGATCTGACTTGAAAATATATATTGACTATGAAAATATTAATATACCATAGCAGAAAAATAGCTGAATTGCAGGTCAGCATCCAACAGTCTTCTATTTCCCCATTGCATAGTTGCTTATACATAAAAATGTATCATGTTAAATAATTCAAATGTGTAACTTTATTTCTATAGTATGTGGGAAGGTACCATAAAACTATCAGTTTACTTAGAAGGGCTCCACCAGTGTTTAAGACTATTTGTATGGATATCTGAATATATTAATATATATTTTTAAAGCGTACAAACATGTATTTTGCACTCTGATAACAGAAGGCTGTCTTGACCTGTCAAAGTAAGGCTAACAAACACCAAATGAACTGAAACACATTCTAATCTCCTAATTTACCTCTGTGTCCCACTTGCAGACTTTTCTGCAACATTTAATCCTTGAACCCAATTAAGCAAAGTCTAGAGGAAGATTTCACTGAATTGCAGAACGTATGTCTCACCCAAGAATATGAAAGTGCTGGTTCAGATTCCATGAAACACCCAGCTTCCTGAAAGAAAAAGTCCCTTTGCTTACCTACAGAGATATGGACACCTGTAGTGTGCCACAATCACAGATTTAGGTGAATGAAAAATGGTAGAAAACATGGACTCTTGCTTGATGCAAAAGACCATGCCCTGAAACTAGTTCCCTATTCTGCAAAAGTATTTTATCCACCTAACTAAGCCCAGTTCAGAAGCTACTACAGTAGCTTCTGGAAATAGCAGGTAATAACAGGGAATACATAGCCTCAGCAGTTGCTAGCATTAATTCACGCTAATAATACCACCTCAAAGAGCATATCAAACAAGATACAGTACTGCTGTGGTTATCAATTTTTTAAGAAGGAATTTCAATGTGACTTTTAAAAACAGAATTATTTAAAAATTTAGAAATTATTATTTTTTAAAATGAAGTAAATCCAGAAGAGGTTACCCTGCTCTTCTGCTAATCCTTAGGAGAAAAATTCCTCAATGAGCTCTGTCAGTCACGATACCCAACTTTGGGACCACAGCCTTCTTGTTTTGACAAATAAAAGCTTTCTTAGCTGCTAGGTTTTTGGCACTCTGAGCAGACAGCCAGAGGGTGAGGTCCTTGAAATGCTTCCCTGCTTCCAAGACTTGGTTTGTGGCCTCAACACTTTTTTAACTTCAAGTCAGAACAAGACTTGCAGGCTCGTGGTGCTCTCCAGAGGAGGTGCCCTCCTGCAGGCTGGGACTGAACCGTACTCTGGGACAAAGCCTCAATCTAGGCAAATCCAAGACCAGAACTGTGGGGGATGTTGCAGACCTCATCTGTCCCAAATCTAGATGCAGCTCAAGTTTGCCCACCAGCAAAGGGCTCTTGTTTTGTCTGTTCAATGGGAACTTTGTTCCTGAATGTCATGTTCAAGGGCTTCCTTACAGACATCAAACAACCTTTCTTTTCTGTGCAGTTGCCATACATGATCTCGGAAAGGAAATGTTCTAGGATGTCTTAAAGTAAGTCTTTAAATATTACTGCAAACAGCAGTGAGGTAGTGGCCTTACATACCAAGGTCAATTAAGACAGCAAAACCAGACTATTTTAAACAGGAAAATGAGTAGAAGAAGAATTTGTCTAATTTCAATCTAATCAATAGACTCTAAAGCACACAAATAGAGACTCAATGCTTTATATGACTTTTAGAAAGCCTAAGACTTTTACCAAAAATCTAAAGAATATAAATTTTGATAAAAAGCATTCTTGTATGTCTGCTAGGCTGCATCAATTAGAAATACATTTTGGGTATGAATAAGTAGTATCTGTATCACTGAGAAACCATTCTCTCTCCATAATTTATGTGCTGATGCCAACAACTTTGGGCTTGAGAGGGCGGGAGACCTGACGACAAAGCATTTTTGGACTCTTCCCTGTCTGGCCAGGAATTGAATTGCTGACTTTCAGAGTAGGTAGCAAAGCTAATTTTGCTGAGGTTTTAACTGAAGTAGTAGAGAGAGGAGACAGTTGTTCATGGCTTGACTGATTGAAGATCATCTTTGGGAAGAACAGCCGAATCTTTGCAGAATAAATCCTTTACTTTTTTGTTCTCTTAATGTATGCCCAATCTCCTAATTTCTACAGACAGAAATTCTGAGTATATTGAAATGAAATATGTGAACTAAGGAAAAGTGTGGAAAAAGAATTCATTTTTGTGTATAGGTGAATTACAAAGGCAATTAATTAATTCTCTAAGTTGTGAGATGGAAGTATTTAGATTTTTACATCTAACATAGCTGCCAGCTGGAAGGTACAGCAGACATTTTGAAAAGTATGCAATGCCATCAGTACCATAATTCAGATGTTTTGTAATGACATGCATGCAGTTAAATTAAACTATATAATCTGTATCTTCTAAAAATAAATGATATGATGATTAATCTAGAAAACTAACATCCAACCTTAGTCTTTGCTGTGCATTGCTGTTTTTCCATCAAGAAATTGAGTAAGTGGAATTTAAAATAATTAAGGAAACACCTAGGTCTCAGTCCAGGCTTGGGCATACACAATGAGCTTCCACTGACTTAACAGAAGGCGATTGTGTGCCCTTACAAATGGTTTGTTTATTTTGTGTTTGGAGTCTAGTAGTTCACAAGCAGCCAAGCCAAATTTCATCAAACAACACTGACAAACAGCAATCTTTTCTATAACAATAAATAATACATCAAAATGTAGCCTCAGGAGCTTAGGAAGGACTTATTGATGGTTCCCCTTATGAGTAATGCACAGATATAGGGAAGGCTGATGAGTTTGCTTATTGTTCAGAGCTGTGCTTTGAAATATTTTGGAGTCAAAGGCCATATGAAGTGGCAAACAATTTTTTAATGAAGTGGATATAGCAGAAGTGGAAACATGTTGAAATAACTGCTGAAGAGATGGATATTTAAGAGACTAAAATTAAATCACGTCTAATCATTGTAGGGGATATCTTCCCAAGCACGTTGGGGATTTAATAGCACAATTCCCAATGAAAGCACAAGCACAGAACTTGGTGAGTTTAACTCTGTTTGCTTTTGAAATCTTTCTACAGTATGTTTTTTTTTTTAAATTTCCAGATATTCCAATGTCATTAAACTCTCCAAACACTGATATCTTTGTCATATCAACATCTGCCTAGAAAAAAACCTATTAATATGAATATGTGGATCATAGCAAATGCTTAGAAGATTGCAACAAGCAGAGTAATTAGATAATTCTTGTCTACTTATATATCTGTATCAGTGACGTCTATAGCTGCATCATTTGTATCCATCTGTCTCTATATAGCCATAATTCTATGTGTTTCTATTGGAGGGATAACAACAAGAATGTAGCCAAAATAAATATATTAAGTGGCATTATTTCATTGTTTATAATTGCATTATCAGAAAACTGGAAGCTTGAAATACTGTGCTGGAGTATTTTACAGAAAGAAAGGAAAAATCCAAACCCTGCCCCCCTGCCCCAAGGCTTCCAAAAGCTGCCTTTTAAGTGATGAACTGCATAAATCTCCAGCAACATTGTGATTTTTGTTTCAGTAGTTTCTCCAGGGATTCATCATTGATGAATTTGTTCTCACCAGAAAAGCTAAATCCTACTCATTTAAAGATAACAGTATCTTCCACTAAAACTGTCTCAATCCAGATATAAAAAGCATTACCCTGCCAATAGAGAACTGACAACATAATGAATCAACAATGGAACAAGCTGGGAGAGCTTTAAGGTGAATAAGTCTGTTTTGATTATAATTTATTCATGGATCAATCTAAAGGTAGTTGAGCATATTATGAACTAAAAAAAGTCCTTGTTTCCTAATGGTAAAAAGTAGAGAGAATCCTCCACTTCAGATTGCTGCAATTTTTATGGGCACACCAGCAAGTAGCCTAACTGGTGGAACAGGCTAGTGAACAGGGCAGTGCAATATGCATCAGATGACCCTGACTTTATTTCTAACTTTGAAGCTGATCGGCTCCTTATTCTGGGGAAATCCACCTATCTCTCCATGATGTAGTCATGGGTTGCTAATTTGGGAGCCGTCTCCTACTAAGGGGCTGGATGTTATCTACTGTTAAAAGACCCAGATTTCAGCTGGCACAACTAGGTATCATCATAAACTAAAAATAAGCAACAGTCTCCTACAGTATTCCAGTGGGTCTGAAGTATATCCTGCTGGTATATGCTGATGAGATGGGGCATCAAAAAGAACACTGGAAAATAGTAATTTTCATTAAAATTATTTTCAGGGAGCAGCAGTCACAAGGTAAAGGAATAACTTACATAAACAATCGTAGGGATCACTGGCTCATGGAAATTTGGGGTAGCAGTATCATTTAGCTATGAGGCAACACGTTTCAAAAATACTGTTTCCCTCATGCGTGAAGAATTTCCCATATTGAATGTAATGTCATTATCCAATTTCTTTTATACTTGAGTGTTGCCTCCAGTGTGAGGTATGAAGATGTGTATGCATTCATTCTCTAAATTCCTCTTGTACACTTTCAACATGTAAATAACTTTAAGTGACACAGTGATGTCCCTCATGAATCTGGAAACAGAACTGAAGCTAAATTGTCTTATTTCACCTACTTTACGTTCTTCACATGCAGAAGTTTCTGCTTGTGCACAGCAAAACTAGATGAGAACAAGAATGAAGACTGAAAAATGTCTGACAAACTGAACTGCTAAAAGACAGTTTAAATTGCTCTACTGGAATATTCTATACTGGTTGCAGTAGAGGTGCACCAAACAAAGGCCCACATACTCTGTAGCTATGCAAATGCATCGATAATTGTCACACTAAAATTTGCCACATAGTGGCAAACACTAGTGTGTTCCAAAACACTCGTGTGTTTTAGAAATTAAACAAGAGGTGGCTCTTAATCTTCCTTCTCTGTAGCTTGTTTTTCTGAATAGATCTTTGAAATTACTTAACCAACAGCTTTCCCTCAGAGAAGGAGAGAAGAAAGGAGGAGAAAATACAAATTCTCTAAATGATTGGAAAGGACAAAGGTGGTCAACTACCTTCACAGAATCACAGAGTGGTTGAGATTGGAAGGGATATCTTGACACTATCCAGTCCAACCCCCTGCTCAGAGCAGGGTCAGCTACAGCAGGTTTCACCAGTTTGTCTATGAGGATGCTGTAGGAGACAGTGTTGAAAGCCTTGCTAAAGATAACACCTACAGCTCCCCTCTCATCTACCAAGCCAGTCATCTCATTGAAGTAGGCTATCGAGTTGGTCAAACGTGGTTTTCCCTTCATAAATCCATACTGACTACTCCTTTCCCATGAAGAACAGTTGATCTATAGTTGGTTTAGTTATCCTCCCCAAATACCACTCTCTTCTGTAAACATGCAGAAAAGCTGGGCTTCATCCCTTTGCTGCCTTGGAAGGTTTCTCGTTGGCTTCAGAGAACTCAGGAGAGAAGCAGCTGGGCAGGTAAAAGTTAAGAGTGAAAAAAAAAAAAGTTAAGAGTCAGCTTGGGAGGCTGCACAGCCAAGTGACTACCTCATACACAGTTAAAGCTATGAAGATTGCAGGGAAGAATGAATAGCTTTGAAGAGGGTAATAGGTGAAGCCGGACCTCCGAAAGTGGAAGCATGGTACGGAAAGGCAATCAGATAAGGGAAACATTAACATTTAAGCAAGGTAGATAGCTTCCCTCACCCAGGAGCTACAAGAATTTAAATCAGGTTTGTATGGGTCATTTTATATGCCCTCAGCACAAAGGTTTTAGTAATGTTTGACCCCCATTTGTTCATGTGGAAAACTTCTATATTTGACATATAAAGTTTTCCAGAGAAAGTAGTTTCAATTTTAATGATTTTTTCCAGTTGCTTCTGAATCCTTCAAGTTTATTTTTTATAAAGTCTACTGTGCTCAAAATGGCTGCATATATCTAGAATTCTTATTACATGCTGCATGTACATGTGGCCTTGACCACACTTTGCACTGCGCAACAGTTTCCATTCAGTGGTCTGCCTCCACCCTCTTGCAACTTTACAACAACAACAACAAAGATTACTAAAGTTTCCTGAAGTGATATCTGCTTTTGTCCTTGTTCTCAGAGAATACAATGAAACATGACTCCAAGGTTTCCAGAGAGGAAGAAAACACAAAGTCCCAGTACCAAAGAACAGCAACGGTAACAACAAAATCTCATCACAATGTCAAGGTAGCTTGTACTCCTTCCAGGAAAAAAAAACAAACAACCCAACAATAAAGCCAAAAGCTGAATTCTCTTCCTCTGAAGGTGGCAAATAACATACATATTCATATTTCTAGATATATGAAGAGACTAGTTCGCACAAGCTTTCCCCTCTAATTAAGTAAACTGCTTAACTAATGAAAACTAAGTATGTATGGCAATGGAGAAAGTGAAGCTGCTAATTCTTATTCTTCGAGATGTCCTTACTCTTTCAGACACTCAAAGCTCAATTCTCTTAAATAGCTGCTCTTCTCTGTGTCTGTCTGGCAATGCTAATGTATGGGACCTTCCCATACACTGCATGGTAAGCGCCCATGGCATGAAGGAGTCACCCAGACGGCAACAGGGCTTCTGTCAAGCCCTCCAGCAGGGAATCCTGCGAGAGTCCTCCCCATTGCATGCGGGCAGGTGACATGCCATGGAGAGGACAGGACACTTGACTCTATCAGTTTCCATCTGATAGTTTCTTGGGCCAACACCAGTGGTTACAGCCCCCAGAGCTGCTGTAGTTACATTAGCCAGAAGCTGTGGAGAATTTGTCCCCTGTATTAAAGGGTTCACACATTCTCACGGCTCTGTTTCTTAGAGCTGAGACATTACTAGCACCACTGCCTTTAATGATGTGCAAATGCCTTCAAAATAAAGGACAGCACATAACATTTATTCAGAAAAAAAATGAACTCTGCCTTTCAGTTATTTTGATTTTTTTTCTTGGAACTTTTATTTGCTTTGTAAACAGCGCTGTCTCAATAATCTGTAATTACTGCACATATACTTGTTCCTGCAACCTCTGCTCACCACACTGCGTGTGTATATGCCATTGCATTTAGTTACTCAACTATTCTGTCCACTCTTCAGACCATGATTATTTAGAGCGGGTGAGCTAACCCCCAGCCCTGCAGTAATTCTGAGACTAAATGGAACATTAATGTGTGTTCTAGGAAAGCATATTGCTGTGACCTCACCATGAGATATGTAGTACCATGCTTGAGTGTACAGATAAAACCATTATTTAAAATAATAATTATTTCTTCTTTCATAATTTTTCTAACACTGCCAAAATTTTCTCTACTAGCTCAAAATCACAAACAAATTATGCTTCATGTTCTACCTCAAATGTTTGGTTTTTAGCAGCTTCTCTATGCCAAGTGAAGGAAAAGATTTTAGGATTACAGGCTTACTATAGTGCAGCAAAAACTTACATTCTACAAATGTACTGAAGTCATGAAATATTCATCAATAAAACAAAAAGGAGTTAATATTTGAAGCAAGCTTAGACATTTACAATCAAAAGCACGGGTGACATAGATGATAAAGAAAATGTTACCTTCTGGGGTGAAGAACAGAAGATACTGATACACATTACTGTGCTACTTCCTGAACATCTGGCAGTCTGTCACTTAATAGACAACAACATCTTCTCTAAACAGAAGAGACTTGAATTCATCAGGGATTCCTGTAGTACAGTATGTGCTTAACTTAAGTACCTGCTTTCTATGATTTCCATAGATTACCATATTCATGACACTGTGGAGTGAAAGCATTCTTCTCACTCTCTAACCAGAACATGCAAAAGAAATTAAAAAATTGGCAGGCACTTTGTCTCCAGTTTGTTGGACACTGGAGGAAAGGACTTTCCACCCATTTATGCAGATGAAATTCTGTCAGCTAAGAAGCAGCGTAACAAAGATGTCAGCAGAATGGCTATTAACAAATAGCTGACAGGCAAGCAAATATAACTGTATTCAAATGCATTTAGGAAACATGGATCAGTATCAGTTGAGCCTTAGTATTGGAAAAAACTTTGTGCAAAATACATTTTGTGCTTTTACTGGTACAGAAGTAAAATTACATCAATCCAGTATTTACATTTTCATGTGTATCTATATACCATAGTGTGTATATATATCTACACATTCAGCTTATGTGCTTATCATATCAATGTTCTAAATTAGCTGATGACATGAAAAAATGCCATTGCTGGATACTTTTACCCATCTTCTCCTCCAAGCTGGCTGGTAACTGAGCTGTTCAGAACAACCCTAAAATCATCTATTTCTTCAGATTTAACCATCCTCTTCTGGGGGTACATGTACTGAGGAGATTGAACTCTAGCAGTACCTAATGACTGTCTGTTTTATAGGTCCTTTTAAAGAAGTGTCAGAGGTGCTAGCTAGACTATTAAAAGGGAAAAATGAATCTCTTCTAACTATGAGAAAGCGTGAATATCCTTGCTGCTATGGCTACATTAGTGGTTACCAACCAAGCTGTCAATCATAGATGCTGCTGACCCAGCAAGGTGAGTGGAGCTGTATTAAACTGAATTTGCTAATTCCACTTGTGCTAAATGAGCTGGGTCAGGTACCAGGAGCAGTCTAGCCCTGTTCCTAGAACTGTGAAGCCCCATGAAGCTGCATTTAAACTGCCTACACGACCCATGTGAACCTGTTCAAAAGCTCCATGAGCAACCTGACACTACCACGCAGCCCAAGGGCAAATACACCCTGTGGACAGGATGAGATGAAATGCACACTATCTACACCCTCCTTAGCTCTCCCACACTCCCTTCCAGCATCTCCCTGGTGGAAATACAGCTCTAGGCACCCTACAGTACTTAAACACAGAAAGTCTATGTATGTACCATGGCCATATAAAAAATATACAGTCTAATCAGTTACGTCCATCAAATTCGTGCTCTCAGGGGAACAGGAGACTAGGCAGAGAAGGCAACCAGCAAATGTCTCTTCCAGCCTCTGGAAGAAACCAAGGTTTTGAAAGCCACTCTATGAGGCTTTGAGTACATTCAGTAAAATAACCATTGCTGCCACTGTGTACAAAGAAAAGTACATTTTCACCATTGCAATGTGTTTTAGCTGCAAATTTACCTATCAAATACTTTTTGCTAACGGTTAAACCTTGCACAAGTGGTAAGAGCATACACTTTTTCCATCTGCTGGAACCTTTGCAGATTTTTGTTTTGGTTTTGTTTTGATTTTTGTTTATCCTGCCTTTTTGTTTTGATGTATTTTTTTGCATCGAAGCTCCAGATTTATTACCGACTTGCCTATACTGTAAACAGCATATCATTTCAATAAATCTAGAAATAAAATCCCATGTAGATTACACATCACATAACTATATGTATATTATTGCACTAATAGATTACTTAAATGCAAACCACTGCTAATAATTCCTAAGCAAACCTTCTTCCACTCAGATTCATTGTAATCCATCTCTTATGGCAGATGAACTACAGCACTTATCCTCCTTCTGCACAGGCTACAATGCTTTCCCTCATTCATCTCCTACACAGTAATCCTTCCATCTCTACTTCACACAATCCTAATTTAAATGTAAAGTATTCATTGCAGACAAATGAGCTCTAGGCAGCTCTTGCAGCTGTGACCAAGGAGCCTACCATTGCCTTTTAGAGTCTTCAAACTCAATAATACAATGATTTTTATCATCACCTCAATAATCTAAACGCACTAAATTTCATGCTAAGAGTCATAATACAAATAGTTCTGGCATTAAGAGTAAGTGCTTCCACCCCTAGATAGTCAAAACTCCCACTTCAGTTGGTGAGAGGTAGGATGAGAAAATGCTGAATGTTCTCCGATGAAGAGTTTGCGTATTCTGGTTTGATTAAGGCCTTCCAATAGCTTTGAAAACGTTACAAATCAATACATAACATATGACATTAAAAAAAATTATGAGTATAGCCAGATGGTGAGATTGGAATGGCCCATGGAAAGAAAGTGATGATGAAGAATTCTGATCATCTGAAGTTATTAAAACTTTTAAACGGATCTGAAAAGAAATAAGTAATTGCTAAACTATTTAAAATGAATATTATATCAAACTTACCTTATGAATAAAATATCAATAACACATTACAAAAGTGATACCTTCACTAAACTGATATAAATGCTTCCTACATCACCATCAAGTAGTGAGATGTCAATGTGTAGGTACCAAAGTAATAGATGCTCTATAAAAACCTAATGTAGACAAACAGAAAAGTGCTCATTAGAAGCAACCTTCCAAGTCCCCCACAGTGCCTCTCCTGCATATTTATGTCTTTATATAGCTAAAGTATAATATCTAAAGGATCATTATATTCTGAAAATGACACTACAATGGTCATATATTCTAAAATGCTAATTTGATTAGATTTTTCACTCAAGTCAATCAGAAGAATAATTTGATTTTTAAAAATCTAAAGTGCAAATCATTAGAAATACAGATCAAAGGCATACATCACTGTATTTTTAAAAACTATCTTGTTTTAAATTACTATAATAGCTTTAAAATGAGTTCTGATCATCTTGTTACTACAAGACTTCACTGATATGTATGCACAGTTAAGCTTGTGAGTATATGCATTCAGCTTGCCCTCTGCTATTAAATATAACCACAGCCACATATTGCTTCAACAGGCCATCTGCTTTTTCATTTTTTTTTTTTATGTGCTCCTTACAGATAAACAATGGAGAGAGATAAACCTTTCCTTTACATATCACTTTGTACTGTGTACTCATTGGGCTATTTTGCAGGTCAAAAGGATTGGCATGGCACAACAAACTACATAATTTATACTTGCAAAGAAACTCCTGTCCTGATCCTACAAGCTTTTACACGTGGCTGACCTTTAAACATGCAAGTAGTTATGTTGACTGAGGTTAAGCCTCTGTGCAGCGATGGGGGGGAACGGGGACCACGTCTCACTGGCTGACCACAACCAACCCACTCTTCTTGGTCATTCACACATGATTCCACCTGACTTCATCACAGGAGTTACAGGTGCCCAATGAAAGATAAAACGGAGCATACAGTGTACGCCTCTCTTGCATTGTTTGAAGAAACTGTTATGTCTTCAGCTGTTCTGCATCCAGATAGTTCCAGATAACATACCTCTTCACAGATGAGTGATCATGCAAACCTTACAGAACTTCGCTACTCAAAAACCTGCCATATTTAAAAATCTCATTCTCATTTAAATTGTAAAAGCAAAAATATTTTTATTCCTTGACATAATTCATCTTGTTCAAATTATGCCAGATATTTATAGTGATTCAATCTACAGCACAAAAAAAATCTATAGCCATTTCGACCATAAGACAGAAAGGGAAACAAAATTTTCTACTTAGTGCAGCTTCTCTACATTAATGCTGTCTACAACAGCACTGCTGCTATAAAGGTCACAGATGACAAAATTTATATTATTATAGATAATCCATGTCATCTGTCTGCCTGACTTTTTTTTCTCCATATTTTATAGAGGTGCTGTGTATTCTGATGGATAAAGCTCCTAGGAGAGCTTCAGTCTGAGTGGCTTACAAAGGCAGGAGCAGTCACCACACAGGAGAGATTTGCTGCTTCTCCTCAGGAAGGCCGGGACCATTTCCTGCCTCCAGAGGAGATGTAGTAAGTGGTCCTGCATGAGCAGTAAGTCTGTTCTCAAATATCCACTCTTTCTGTGTGCAGACCACTTCGACAAGTCATGACACCATAGCAGGACAAACTGCTCCTATCAGTTGTGCACCTGGAGCAGGGCACGCAGGGAGATGAGGCAGGGTAGCAAAATGCAGCTTAGCTACATGGGCTTCACAGATAACTGTGGCACAAAGCCAGCTCACAACTGTGAAGTATTTAAGCAGCACTTGATTTTGCTGGAGATAGAGTAGGGTTGCCCTCCCATGCCCCACGGCTGCTGGAAATGCTTGGTGTGGAGCTGGAGCACTTGCTGGCCAGACAGCAAGAAGGAGAAGGGGCAAGGCTGTGATGGGGAGCAGTAGACCAACGAACAGCAGGGCTCTCCCAGGCAGCAGAAGCACCTCTAAAATCCCCCACTCCACCGTGCCACCTGAGGCTGCTGCCTGCTCTGACAGTAACTTGACTGACAGAGCGGCTCATGCCCCCAGCCACCGTTTCAGACTATCTGCAGGCTTAGACAAACATTTTTCTGTGCTCAGACCTCAGAAGTGGGAGAGTACACCTCACTCCAGCCTTTAATCCTTCTTCCAGATGAATTATTTTCTTTCAATCACTTTTTTTTGAAGCAGAGTTCTCTGAATTTCTTACATATAAATGTGTTTATGCAGGAATAAGCAAGCTCTTTGTGGTGACATCCCTCAGTTACATTTAGCTGAGATGGCATTATTAAACACGAATATAACCGCTCTCCATCCTTAACCTGGGAAAGAGCACATACAAAACTTAGTAATTATTACTGAAAAAAAAAAATTCCAAATTCCAGCTCAACTTTCTTGGCAACTTGGGTTAGGAGGATTACTCTGTCACCTTCAATACTACCCAAAAGAACTTGTAAGCAGCATAAAGTTTGGGTGGGCATTTTCTGCAAAGAGACTGCGGGTGACATAGGTGTTGCAGTGGTGTGGAGTTTAACAAGTCAGCTACAAAGTTGTCAATGGCGTGTTCATCAGTTTGTGTTCTTCCGCCCCGCTGACCAAACCCTGGTGAAAAAAGTGCCTCCTTATCCATATCTTTGCCTCTTGCTCATATGACACAGACGTTTGGGGTAAGACTAGAAAATACACTCACCCACTCCTGATTTAGACAAATCACAGGTTCTCTTCAATGTGGGTGGCTTGCACTCAAGTTCATGATTTATCTTGAGGAAAACGTTTGACGTTGGCAGAGTCCTGGGTCATATTTCTTGGTGGTTGTTAGCCTGCTGATCATAGTATTGCCCTTTGATTTCTTTTCTTTTTGTTATTCCTTTCCCCATTGCCAGCCGTAATGCTTCCTGAGGCAGCAGACACTGAGGTATACACACGTCCTGACATCAATACGGCACCAGGCTACTGTGAGTGCTTTCTGAGAGCTGTTTTTCCACTGGAGGATGTCTTCCTCTTTGCTTTTTTAAAAAAATTACGTGTCAGTTCTTGACTCAGTTTTGCCATTTGACTTGCTGCATGGCGATGGTAGTGATAGCAGTGATGAGAATTGGACTAGATTTTTATTCTCAGGTTATTTGCATGAATGAACAAGAAATAGCCCAGGCTCCACTGTCTCCAAACGTAGTGTGGTAGTGGGGCTGCCAGAGTGCCTGATCCTGATCATACCACCTGCAGCAATTGCTGCAAAACAGCTGTCAAGCCACACAAGCCTGACTAATACAGCAAAGGTTAGGTTCTGAGATTTGTTGTTTGAAATCAAGTCCTTTGCTCTACTTTTCCTCAAAGTCTATTAAGAATGCAATGAGTTTTTATGTCTCTCCTTTCTGCTAGGTCTATGTTTCTCCAGGGGTAATGCAACTACCTGCACAGCTCAATGCTCCCCAGTACAGAGTCATCCTCTTGAATGCAGGATTCTGTCCCAGAATAGCTTTGACAGGCACCCAACGGCATTTCTGCTCAGTGATCTGGTGCTGTAACACGAACACACATTGTACAGTTTCACTTACCTGTGTAGTTGCATTACTCCAGGAGATGACCGGACTTCTCTCTGCTCATATGGCCAATATGAAAGATTGATGGGCGTGAGCTAACATTAAATTTTTACCTTTTTCAAATACTCCTTTGAGGTTCTTTTGTAGTCCCTGCCTCATATTGACAAATACTCAGCTTAAGTAATACTTACATTGAATCTCCTAATTTATTTCTATTATTTTGAGAATCTGACATTCTTGTTCAGTCGTCCTGTGGCAGCCTTGATAAGAAGTCAGGGATGTACATCTTAATCCCTTTCCAGATGTTGAGCAATGCACATCACTGCAGGTTTAGCAGCAT
This sequence comes from Nyctibius grandis, assembly GCF_013368605.1. Lineage (NCBI taxonomy): Eukaryota > Metazoa > Chordata > Aves > Nyctibiiformes > Nyctibiidae > Nyctibius > Nyctibius grandis. The sequence goes on along the minus strand of NC_090665.1, from coordinate 29,838,240 downwards.
TCCCTTGTGGTTACTGAGGGGGTGCTAGTTCTGGCTTTATAAAATGCTTTCTAATAATTGATGGTCACTTTGTATTCATATAGGTTCCTGCCCTTAAAACATAAGGATTGAAGTTTTCACTTGCACACATTACTCCAGTCTGTCTCAGCTGGGCTGCTCCTACACTCTGCTGGTGGATATAGAAGCCTTTTCGGAGGAGCTGTGTTCTACGCATGCCTCATGCAAACAGTAGTGCCTCCCCTGCCCTGCCTTGTGTGACATAATGGCCTCGGCATTTACATGCTGCATCGTGGGATACTTTGGACAGCTCCTTTATATATGAGAAGACTCCAGCGAATTACAGCAGTTGTATTCATAGCATGGTTTTGTTTATTAATCACCTCAGGAGACTGTACAGATCTGAAAAGTGTGGAAAAGTATTGTGAGATGGTTTACGAATCCCACTAATCTTCAAACTGACTTACCCATTTTCAAGTGTGGGTCTATCCTGCATGGTTTTTACTTTTTAGGAACTGGGTAATAGCCTTTGGGAGGTCAGCAATTATCCCAGGGCTCCAGGAGTCAAATGCAATTTCATCTCATTTTATTTCATTTTAGATTTATTGCCTTGGTCATTTCAAGCAGATAGATGAGAATGTAATCATGACCAGCTACAGCTTTTGCTGTTCTGTTTCTGCATCTATACAGCCATGGCAGCAATCCCAGCCAGCCCCGTTAGTTCTTCTTGATGATACTGTTGGCATTCTTCTACCACAGGTTTGATCTCAAATTGCATTTTCTTCCACCTGTATCTGCCCTAATAGATGCTCAAAAGGTATTGAGGTAGTTACTTTCTTTAATTCTTATATCTAATACATTTGCAAATACATGAGTATTGCATGAGAAACTGAAATGACTTTTACTTTTTTAAGATGAAAAGCTTATTACCACCTGCAGGTCTGTATAATGCCTTGCTAAATTGCTAAAAGACTATGCATATGTACAGCTTCCCATCTTCTCTGCAGCAGGCTTGTTGCCCATCTGACCTGTGGCTCTGGAAAACCTCAGCAATGAGACTTATGCCCTCCTTACTTTCACTTGCCTTATTGCTTTTACTCTGAGTGCAGAGGACATTCTATTAAGCAAGTGCTCTTCTGGCTGCATCGCTGTATCCATTTCCAGCTCTCATCTGCCTAGAAGACATGCCAGACCTTTAAAACACCATGTAGATAGTTTGCTACAGGGGTCTTACAGCTTGCTACCTATTTGAGATAAGTTTTCTGACTTTGTATGTAACTTTTATGAATTGTTTGCCCCAGTTTAGTCACATGCTTCATTCATTCACTTGATTTAGTTAAAAGTAGAGTATTTGTGTGTTGATATTTCCTGGTATTTTAATTCATTCAACTTTTCATGGTAATTTACATTGTCCTGCTGGTATTTTGATTGTTCTGTCATGTAATATTATGCTGTATGTTTTTCTCAGCCGTTTCAGATTCTCACAAAATGCCACAAAGTCTCTGTTATCTAGCATTTACTGATGTTTATCTGTCCAGCTGGCATTCATACTCTTCTCTGCTTTTGTGCTGCTGCTCTCTGTTCAAAGTTCATGCTTGTGCGAATAGCACCAAAAGTTTATTTTTGCTCTTGTGTAGTGCATCAAAACCAGATATGTGCAAAATTACATCTTCTGAGTCAGTTTTTTTTCCTGATGTGGTGCATTTTTTCTTTTTGCTATTGTAGGCAAGCTTTGGCAAAACAATTTTCTTGTCAATGCAAAGAATCCCATACGCAAGACAATTACCAGTAGATTTTTTTCTTCTCGGCTTTGTGCTAATGCATTTATGTTTGCACAAAATTTTTCCGTGTCTATGCAAACATTTTCTTTTGTGAATGGTTAACGGTTTCTGACTCTGCTCCACTGATGGCTGGCCTCAGCTTGCTCTCTAATTGTGCACATCAGCTCTGCATTGCTGTAATGCTGCTGCATGAGCTCTCCAGGTGCCTCTACATTACTGTTTTATTTTAGATCAGGAGTACCCCTTTGAAGTGAATCTCCTGATTATCCCCACATACTGCACTTTAGTTCTTATGGCAGAGCAGTCTCAGAAAGCACAAACCGGATTTTATTTTTGATGAAATGAAACCTGAATGTGTGCTCCAGGAGTGCACCTAGAGTGAGCTCCAGCTGCTAATGGGCATCTGGCCCATGAGACTAGACTAGTGCTAGAACACAGTAAAAAACCCTGGAATGCCTATTGTGTGGACACCAGTCTGCAGCATAAACCATTTAATTTTGCAACTCCATTCCTATTTGGCGTATTTGTCTGCACTAGTTCTTAATGTAAACATAGCTTCTGAATGCTCTCATTTGAATCACTGCAACTTTGTCCCACCTACAAACTGAACTCATCCATTAGGATGCAATGACCTCACGGGTTAGCTGTTTTATAACATTGGGAAAGACAGTGAGCTATCATTTCTTTAGACTGTCCATAACTTGGATAATACATATATACACATATATATTAGTCACATCATACAAAAATATGTCTATTAGTCACACATTTATATTACATTACATTCTATTATATTTTAGATAGAAAATATTTCTGAAGGTTTGCTAAAAATTCTGACTGATTTCTTGATTTTGGAGCCTCAGGCTGTGAGAGCTCTTTTTCCCAGTGCAATTTTCACTAACATCCAATATAGCTCATTTTTGTGTCCACCTGTCCATCTTTCATGCCAACTCACATACTACCATAATCATTGCTTGCTTACCTTTTTTTTTTTTCCCCCCCTCTTTTGAGTCTTTTGCAAGACACTTTTGCAAGTCTATATCCACAGTAGTAAATCAGAGTCTGGAAATGTTTCCAGGCACAAGGATGTTGTCATCTATCCTAACAAAGTGTTACAACATTTTCTTGCCCGCTTTTGGCCTATCAGTGTCAGTAGTGTGACTATCAGTGACCCAGGCAATTCCTGGAGAGGCTTTGGAAGTTGGCACGCTCCAGGAGCCATTCCCAGCAGGCAGCCTGCCTGCAGCCAACCTGCTTTGGAGACTAACAGCTTCTGATCATTGACATAGGCTGCTCGGTGCCAGCTAGCCTAAGCACCTAGGAATATTCCTGGGCATATTTAATTTGAAAGTACAGACATATCTTTCCTTTCTGAAGCTAGGTGTCTGTAGGAGTTTATTCAATTCTGACGTCAGTGCCCAGGCAGAATAAAGTAAAACAGTGTAACATCCAAATAGTTTCAATAAACACTATTCTGTCATCAGGGACTTTCTGGAACTAGAGTTACAAAGCTTAATGCATAACCATATAAAGTATGTCCTAGTGTGGAGTTATTTATCACAGATATCACTGCATTTTTTAACATTTAAGGACATCTCTTTTATCTTTTTTTGCAAAAATAGAAGTACAAATGCAACTTTAAAAAGCCAAGAAAATAAACAATGTTACAGCATGAGCCAAAGTATGAGCTGTACCTTCAACCTAGTCTTAAAGCAAGCTTGTGCACCAGGTATGTCCTTAAAATAAATGATTTCTCCATTCTACAGCTACTTTAGACCACACAGGATTCATTTCACGCTCTGCAAAATGCTGCTGTAGCCTTAATTAGGAAGCAAAGCAACCTCAGAATGCTATAAAAGTCTTCTTTTTGACATTTTAACTAGTATCAGTGACACCGATACTGACAGATCATAAAATCACAATATTTTTATTTAACTTTCCTTTCTTAGTGAAATAACAGCTTTAAAAAGTCAGTGTTGACGATTACGTCCGGGGAACTCAGCTTTATTTAATACAATTTACTATCAATTGTTTTTTTCCTTAGGAAAACTTTGCTTCAAAGTCTTTAAACATTTCCCCAACAGAAATGAGTAGATTTGGGGGTCCACTGACTCAGTTTTATAACAAAGAAACTGATCTGAGATATGCCAAATACTTGGCAGGTCCTAATGACACTACTGGGAATATGGATCATATCTGAAGACTAGCCCAGATGCCTAGTTCCTCTCTTCAAGATTGAGAAATACCTTGAGAATCCTGGTTATAATGTCTTACTTCTTTCTGAAAATAATACAAGTTGAATATGCACAGAATCAGTCTGGGCAACAGAACTGGGAACTAATTTTCATTTCCTTTCAGTATTTAATTAGGTTTCTTGAGCCTGCCTCTCAGTGTCTCTGTTTCTGCTCCAGAAGACAAAAGAAATGAGATAAAATGGACACTTGTTTCATATTGTTGTCTTCCCTTGCAAAGGTTTTATGCCACCTTCATCATTAAAATATCCCAGCAGTGTCTATTAACTAATGAACTCCACCTATCTTGCATGGCTCACCTGTCCTCTCATTCTCATTCTTTACATATGGGACTGGCTGCTTTGTTTTGGTAACATTTTAGTAATTTCCTTCCTGTAAAAACAAAAGCAAGCAGCAACATAGGTACACTTCTGCACAGAGAAGGCAAAGTTGGGAAAGTGCCTTTTACTTTCAGGGTGAAAGGCAAAGGCACTGAGTCTTAGGTCCTGTGGAAGCTTGTTCCACAGTTGTGGACATGCCCCTAAGCCAACTCAGTCACCTTACACAGCAGTGTTATAGAAACAGCATTGCTGAAAATTCAGCAAGCACAAGGAGTGAATGGAGACACAGAGTATAGTCTTCCCCTGGGGTTTAAGCTAGCATGTAAGATAGAAAGGATCTTTGGTACTGTCAGTGCTGAAGAAAAGAGCCAAGAGCTGTTTTGCTATTCTGTATTGGGATGGCTCATCTAGGGCTTCCACGCCACCAACACTCCTCATTGTCAGCACATGCAGGGAGCCAGGCAAAAAAAAGAAAAATAAAAAGTGGAGGCTATACAGGAGGTCAGTGCTTCATCTGAGACGGAAGATGGATCTTTACTTCAATGCGTGCTGAACCTTACAGCTTAACTGCTGTGTCAGAAAATGCTGGGAATCCAGCCTAGAAAATGGAGGAAGGATGGCCTAGTGTGCTCAGGGCAACTTAGGTTTCTGAGCAGACACACTGCAGCATTTTCTGCAAGAGGAAGTTTTCTGGAAGATAATTACAACTGCTACTACTTCATACTTTCCTTTCTTTCACCTTTTAGCAGAAGGTAAATCACAGCAATAATAAATCCTTCTATATAAATGCAAAGCAGAGCTAAAAATGAAATTGATGTTGCAATTTTAATTTACCACTTTCATTGTTGTTAATTTATACGCAAGCAGTGTGCCATAAGTTTCCCCTGGAAAATAGTCTAATTCCTTTCAAGCATCCCCATGAAAAACAGATACAGTCACTCTGAGTTTCATGCTGTATTCTTTATATGTCTTAAAAGACGACTTATTTTTTGTAAGTTGGGGAAAAGAACATACCCCTGTAGCGAGACAAAGCAAAGCAGGTTTCAACCTTTATCTGAAGTTTCTGATTGCTGTGATAAGGGGTGAAGAATAATTTAAGATACCCTCAGCTATAATAGAACACAGTAAAATTACAGTAGCCTTTTTTAAAGTCTTACTATTCTTATGTATATAAAAGCCACCAGGGGTCCAAACAAAGCTGAACTTTTTGTCTGAGCCCACCTCACAACAGTTCCAGTGCAGATCACTAAGCTACATGTTATCTTTCAAAACCTCCTCCATAACTTATGCCCAGACAAACACCACAACATAAAATTTTCATTGCCAGCCTGCCTCTTTTACCGCATATGTTACAGGCAGCAGTCAGGACTGGGCTGTGAGGATTACCAGGCTTCACCACAGCAGGGTTCAAGGTTCGAGGTGGCTCATACAGATCATCGCCCAGGCCTGGACTCACAGGGCAAGATGGGCAGAGGGTGGCAGGAGGGCCATGGAGGGCAAGCCAGAAGCAGCCACTGTGGAGCTGCTGTATGAGAGAAAGCCCTGAAATATTTTGAACTTCTTTGCAACTATTTCTGAGAGACTGTTTCCACAGGAAAAGTTCAAATGTCTAGTACTCCAGCTGATTTTGGAGGGGAAAAAAATGCCACAAATTGGAATAAAAATTTTGAGTTAGGGAAACTTCTGTCTGGGAGAATGTAGGTAAGTTACGCTACTCAAGTCAGCAGACTTTCCTACTGTCCATCTTCACCTTTGAGATGACTGTTGGTATATTATTCAGTTCTAAACAGGAAAAAGAGAGCAGCACTACTGAGAGCAATTGTGTTATTTTCTCTGCCAGGTTTCCAGAGAAAGGGGCCACATTTTGGGTTGAAACTGATTTCAGATTAAACAAAGTATCTGTAATTCGGTTACCACCATTATTGTACTATTACTTTCATTGTAACGCTACTTAATTACTTAACATTTCAATTTGTATAAGTAAAAACTTTCATCTCTGAACTAGAAATACTTCCCTAAACCCAAGTAAAACATTTTCAAAAGATAAATATCAGAAATCAGTTTTGTACTGATTGAGCTAAACCTAAGTAGTCTTCAGCAACGTACTGAAATTATTTAAGTGTTTAAGCAAATGTTTACAAGTACTGTTAAAATAAAAGATCTTCATTTTCTTAACTCTAAAAAGAAATTCTATCCCTTCATGACTGTGAAAGCCAGGTAGAACCCAAATGCAATAAAAACCATCCCAGCCTAATATTTTAATTCAGTTGTTCAATAATTTCTATTTCTTTGCATTATTTTTTCTTTATTATACTTTTATAATACCCTCAAATATATCTATAAAACTTTACAGCCCTTTTCCAACAGCATATGGTGTGTGTTGTGAAGAGAAGCATGTTTATGAGCTGCAAGACAGGAAGAAAATTAAAGTACCCTTATAGGACTGAGGTTGGGAGAGTTGACTATGGTTATGAGCTGAGATTTTGATGCATCCACCGCTACCTTGAGTCTCCAGGTTTCCATTCCAATTGCATTATAGAATTATCTTGTGTTGGGCTGATAACACTGTACAATCTCTCAGTGCTTGAAACTGAAAGTGAGTTATGTTGCAACAGTCCCTTTCACAGCAGCAACTGAGTATATCCTGGCTAAATGAACAAAGCTAGCCTTGAAAGAATTTAAAATGGATTTTAACTGAACTAACATTTATTCCACTAGAGATGTGGAAGCAAATATTCAATGTACCTAGATACTATTCAAGAACCATTTGTCATATCCTGATACAATTCCACTCTCTAAATGAACTTCAGTCAGTTGGGATAGCGTCTAACAGCAGAGGCTTACTTGTCTTTGAGCTAGATGGGCTTAAATGTGCCTGGTCACAGTTCTCAGTTCTGGGTTCTAAAACAAACTTTCAGGAACCACCTCTGTGGATGACACTATGTTTGGGGAGAGTGACTACATGAAGTGGTCACATTGGCTGTGGGATCCAAGCTTTTGGAGTCCTCTAGTCTTTCCTGCACTGCTGACTCCGGCAAGAGGGAGCCTTGCTGGAGTTTCAGGACATATCTGCAGAACAGCTGAGAAACACAAACATAACAAAACACTTCTTGCACATGCACACACACACGCATGGCTGCACATACTTTTTTTTCTTTCAAAAAGCTCAAAAGCATTGTATGACATTTTGGACAAATGCCTCAACCCCTTCAGTCTGACCTCCTCACGCCTAGGAGCAGTAAGCCTGTTCAGTATTTCACTTAGACTCTGCTCCCTCTGGAGAAGGAATAGTCTCCCTGGTTGAGAGAGCATATACTTTTGGAAACAGCTTTCTGCATCTTTTTTTGACTGCACATTTCTGCTTGTCAGGCTTTCAGTGTCTGAACCACACTAAGCTTCTGGGCAGGAAAGGGTTCATCTGCCCCAACACAGGTCTCTAGTGTCATGCTCTAAGATCCAGACCTGCACAGATGCCTCAGACACCTGTAAGGTCTTAAACTACACCTGGAGGCAAATATATCCCACTCTGAGTGTGTAACATTCAACTACTCCAACGTCCTAATATCTGACTTCAATGCTTACAGTCATGGACTTCACTCCTTGTGCTGGAGACTCCTAAGGACAATTCAGCCAGTCAGACACCATAAAGTAAGACCTCTCTCCGTGGATGAGCTGGGGATGGTATTTGGACAGTTAAGTGGGATGCTTACAATAGACTGTGTTAAGACTCCACTGCAAAATAAATGCTCGATTCTGTACTAAAATTTATATTCTCAATGTGTGATGAATTATGAACCAGTACTCATACAGTCAAAATAGTGGTCATGACTTCACACAGGCATCCCCTCCCAAACTGCCGTTTAGGAACTAGACAGCTAAAGACATAGACTGTATGGGAAGGAAATGCTTTTTTTAAATGGAGGCACAGATGCAGACTTTCAATCTTTTCAGACTGCACATTCAGCACTCAAATGTTGTTATAAATACCCTTGCACACAATTCACACTATATAGACAAAAATACCTCAGTGATAAACAACAGAGAAATAAATTAAGTCCTATGGAAAAATGTAAACACTAAGTCTCTCCTCCATCTGCTTTATCCTGGTAATTAAGTCCAAAATCCAGCAGCAGGCACAGAAGCCCACCCATAGACCAAGCACTAAGGGTCAAAACCCAAGTTATGACAAAATTGCTAACAAAATGGCTGCAGTCTATCAAATGAATGATTATGACTTTGTTGTGAAGAGAGAGAGGGGAGTTCTGAGGCATGAGGTATTTATTGGCCCTGCTCTGGTACCACCCAGAACAGCAGCTCTGAGAGACCATGCTCACTCCTTCTGGGTGCTCTTTTAAAAATGCTGATTATGAAAGGCACGTTCATGCTACAGTTGCCAAAGGATTTCTTGTTGCTCCCGCTTTAACAGGTAAGATTAGAGGTTTCAGAATATCATTTATGCTAATGTAAATGGCATATGAATTGTTTACAGCTTAGTGATACATTTTTAGTAAAAGAGAAAACGTAGATATATTTGTGCTTATAGAGCTTTGTGGGTTTACAATGAGCCTTCTGGTTTTCAATTTACAAATGGAAATTTTTGAAATGGAAATTTCAAAATGTCAGGAGTGCTCGGCATTTGAAAGAAGGCTCAGTAAAGGCAGTGAAAAACTTCTGGAGAGACTGGATTAGACCTGTGGTCTGGAACTGGGAAAGATGCATTTTGGCATATATTTAATATTTTAAATGAGAGCACAACTATTCAGAAAATAGTAAGTAATGATTAGCATCTAGGATATAATGCTCTATGCTCTAATAATGGGTAGTATAAAGAAATAAAATTATATTTGATAGGTTCTAGAATTCAACTACTTCAAACTCAACTGCAAGGTCTTGTCTTGAACGATCTAAAATAAATGTACTATTTCAGTGATACGCTTCTGGGTTTCTCATGAATCCAGATATACTGTAAAAAACAACAAGGTATTTTATAGCTTTTACGTATAAATAAATCAGCAACTTGGGAGACATACAACATAGTAATAGATATAAAAAAAACGCATTAATTATTCCAAGCAGTTGAACAGGAAAGAGCCAAAATGATTAATGAAAGAACAGATATATGATATGACACATCCTGACCAATATATGGGTTATACAGTGACTTACTTACATTGGATAGTTCCAAATGTGGCAATCAAAAACAGAGCTGTGGCATAAAAAATAAAAGGGAGCTATTTCATTAAAACTTGTCTGCTGAGTTAAATGAAGGGCAAACAAGGTCCTACCTATGTGAGGATTAGACCCACCTTCTTAATAACAGCTAGGGCAGGTGTTCTTAAACATCAACCATCAGAGTACCCAAGTGCAATCAGCCTGAATGAGATCCCAAGAAATCAATAAAATTCTTGCCAGGCCCCTTCAAACTATTACAGAGTCCCAATGTGCTGCAGAGCAGCAGATTACAGGCTGGCTGTAATTGTTCCCTGGAACAACCCAAACACAGTTCCTGGGCCTTAATGAATTCTGTACAGCATGAATAGGTCAGCAAAGTGCAGAAATCTCTTTTCTCAACTGCTACATGTAGAAATGGTGTGCCCAACAGCTCAGCTCAGTTACTGGGGGCAGTTGCCCTGTGCCAATATATGGCAATGGGCAATGAAACAGAAATAAATTTTTAATTCATGTGTCCACAAAAACTCAGAAAGTGCTGCTTTGACTGATGAGGCATCCTTGTGGTTGGATCAAAACTACACAAGATTACAGAAAAACCTTCAAGGATTTTTTATAGCAATAAAAATAAAATAGGTGGGAAAGAACATAATCATGTTCCTTAAGTATGATCTTAATCTTTAAGCAAAAAGACATTTCAATTGCATATTACTAGATACTGTTAGCTTCAGTGGCTTATATTGAGTCTGAACACTTTGTTAGGATTCAGGGGCTTCCAAGCACAGCCCCTAGCCCACAGCTGAAATGCTGGACAGGGCCAGAGGCTAGGTTGAGCAAATAAGACAGGAAAAGTCTACAGGTCCAGCACATACTCCTGGCAATCCAAAATTTCTCCTGGCAGTACTTCTGTTAGACTTCATGCATTCAAGTTTAAGAGTCCTCCCTACCTTTAATCTCAGCAACCCAGCTTGAAACCTCCATTATTTCTACAAAAAAGCTTTCCTTCCAATCAGGATAATTTTTCTCCCGCTTTTCCTGAACACTTCCTTTTTTTTCCAATTCAACTCATCAGTCTTGGTTGAGTTCTCACTCTACATCATAAAATCCCCCTCTCTCAATTGACTGCAAACTTCAAATATTTGTAGACCACTGAATTCTCCACCTCTTATGTTTACATGCATCATTTAGGCAGGACATATGGGCACCTAAGAGTCTTAGCTTCTTTAGCCTCTCCCCATAAATCACCTCTTCTAGATCTCTTGTACATCTGTGCATGTCACTACACCTAGGCCTGTGCTTAAGGGCCAAATCTGTTCCTAAGAGAACTAAGAGGAGATGTAGTCAAAAATTCCTCTCAAAACTAGCACAAGAATAACACAATTCTTGGAAAACAGGCTGAAAATGAATACTTAGTCTGCTGTCTATGACCAATACCATGGACTTTGTTTTACACTTTCCTTGCACGGAGCACTGTGTCCCACAGAGCACCTTGCTATCCAACTAAACAGCTCTCTTAGATGAGAAGTTTAAAGGGACAATGATGCTTTCAGAAGCTAAAAGCCCAAGTCTTTACATGCACATCAGTAAGTACATCTGTGACTAGTACCATAAACAAAATGGGAATACATAAATAAAAGTAGGTTTTACTAATAATAGCTACCTGTAGATACAGAAGAGACATTTCTGATTGCATAGATGTTTCTAAGCCATCTGGATGTCTGTAGCATATAGCCTGCAACTCCGTAAGACTATATCTCGTATAATATCAAACATTTTACCAGTGCTTAATGAATAAAAAGATGGCTAGAAGTACTGCTTAGAAACACACAATATTGTTAATAAATTACTTCTCTCACTAGGGGTAGATTCTAGAGGAGGAATTTCGTATCATCAGGTTCTCAGACTAGTAATTATAGCTTACATCTTGAAAGGCACAACCTTGCTTTCACAGATGCAATTTGCATCAAAATCTGCACTTACAAAATCAGGGAGAAGAGTTTTGCACACATAAATTAATTGCTGACACATTTTCTAGTGCTTGAACTGTAGACAATTAGCTATCAATCACTACTGACCAGGGCTTTACTCAGTGAGGACACAAAGAATAAGGCTCTGCAACTAATACCAATCCCGCAAATACTGCAGTGTCCTAAACATCCCCAAACTCCATGAGTTTCACCTGACAAAGAAAAATCTCTTTGCCAGTAAAAGCTGGTACAGAACTGAAGGTTGAAGAAAGAGCGGGGAGAGGGAGAGGGAGAGACTGATTTGCTCTCAATGAATATGAAAAAGCTGATCTCTGCCATTGAGGAAAATTCTTGCACCAGCAAGTGCTGACTGATTGCAATGAGGAATGCTTTATCACCAAGATCCAGACACCCTTTCATATGGTGATTATTATTCCTGTCATGACCCTCTGGTCATCAAGCCACAGTGTCTTTTGTCACAAAACAACTATCCAATATGGAATAATCTAGGAATAAGCCTGTAGCATAATATCTTCTACTTGCTTACACACACAGCGGGAGGAGAAAAATCTTCTTCCTATGAGTTATTACCTGCTCTAATCCACTTTGGAAAATAGCAGTATTTCCTTAATTTTGTGAAGCATGCAAACGTATTTTTCACAAACCACAGCTACCTGAATAGCTCAGCCCAGAGCTGAAAGCAAATCCAAAAGCTCTTTCAGGTAGTAACAAATAGTCCAACATCACCATCAAATCCACGGCAGCACAGAAACTGTCAAATATTCCCATTAAAATTTGATAAGGACGCAAAGGCAGAATTGCGTGCCAGCTTGCCTCTACGTTTAATTCCATATTGTCTTCTATAAGGCTGAGGTCTGGCATAATTCCTGATGCTATTCTTGGAGCAACAGCTCTGACAAACAGAAGTAACTCATGTACAAAGCCCCAAGTAACAGCACATAGCACCCAGCAACATTAGCTCTGTTTTAGTTCCTATACAATAAACCAATGTGAAATTCTTCAGAATAGAGACATTTTATATTAACATCACCATTGTCCATATTAATATTATCCAACTACAAAAATCTGTAGAACTCATTTAACCTTCCATGCATTATTTCTCTGGCTTTTCTCATTCAGCTGCTTGAGAAAGGGGCTACGACTCTGCAGTCGCAGAGAGTCTGCACTGCACTGAAAGCATCCAGGGGAGAGGGCTGGGAACCCCTGCTCTGGGAGCAGACATGAGAAGCCATGTCTGGCCACGCAGGTCAGGATTTTTTTATGTCTTTTCTGTCCTTATTGCTTATGTAGATCACCTAACACAAGGCCTGTTTTGAACGGTTTCATCCAACTAGCAAGCTAACCCTAAGTAACAAATACAACAATACCCATATAACTGTACAGAATAAAAAATTAATGGTGTTAGAGAAGGATGATGCACAGAGACATTATGTGTGACACTGGGGAGGAAGTGGGGGTAAGTGTGCATGGTTAATATGAAAAGATGTCAAAAAAAATGAAGCATAATAATAGTGCAATTTATCCTTGCTAAACGTACTGCGCTGTGCTATAATTAAATATGAAAACCTAAATTTATCTCTATGTTCAGCTGTCATTAACTTAACAGGGAGTGCACATGTTTTAATCTAATGGCTGATTTTTTTCTCCATGTGCAGCATATTAAAATGTATATTAGCCTCAAGGTGCATAAACACAAAATAATAGACCAAAGGTTTTGGCCTGTGGAGAAAAAAATCCATGCTCAAAGGCCGTCAAGTAGCTGGTGATGCAGGGGAGACACTCACTTAGCCTCATTAAGCCAAAGCTCTCTTTTGCTTGTCTTTTGTTCTGCATGACAGCAGCCTCTTTGTTGTATAATAATTCATTCCAAGTTCGTTCCAAGCTACCAAAACTGGTGAACTGTGGCCATTTTAATGAGCAGTATTGGTGGTATGCATAATCTGGAAGCCACGTGGACCAGGCAATCACAGAGCACTGCAGCCAGCAAAATGAGATACTGTCGAAATCACAAATTTGTCAAGTTGTTTTTGGACAGGGTATTATAATAAGCACTAAAATATGCATCTTATTACTCTGCATCTGCCAGTCAAAGATCACTGTAATGAATGCATGCTGCAGGGTATGACCAGGCCGTTTCCCTAAGTAAAACAAACTGCAGAGTACAAAAAAAGAATTATGTATTTTTGGCAGTGCCTGGATTTTTTTTATAAATCCTTTTGCATCAGGAGTTGGATTTTCCTGGCTTGATGTCCATTGCCAGCAGTGAACACACTAAGACCGCCACAGCCAAGGAGTTAACATGAATACATTGTTTCTTAATAGCCACATTTACTGGCTGTGAATATGAAACTTTAAACTCAGCGCTCGAAGCAAATTTAGCATACAGTACATATAAAACCCACAAAGATTAAAGTACTTTAAATCCACTTTAATAATTCTAGTTCCTTTTGTTTTATCCATTTCTACTGCAAATGGCTTCACTGTTAGGGAAGATACATTTTATGTAACAACCTGCAGTCTCTGTGAGAAACAGCACTGTAGATAATCACAACATAAACTTCCATAATAGACCAGTTAGGAAAAAAAAATAATGTTAGAGAGGTCCTTTTTTCCACAAATTGGTCAGGCCAGGCATTGCTTATAAGTGCTTTCGGCCTGCAGACGCTGGGAGGTTCACCAACAGCAGCAAGCCTGGTAAGCGTGACTGGCGCAGTGGGGTGCAGCGGTCTGCCCCGCTGGCGCTCCCCGAAACGCTGCTGGTGGTGCTCCACAGAGGGGCCACCAGGCTCCCACCTGGAGCCATGCCTGCAGAGACCTTTCATCACGTCAGGGGAGGAGGTGAAAGACTGAGAGGAAGAAGCAGGAGGAAAGGATTTACTTCCTCATCTGCCTGCAGGTGCTGGTTCAGATACATTTTGGCAGAGCCTTATTTTCAGCCAACCCAACAAGCATATGCGGCAACAGTCCCTAAGTGTGCTGATGCACAGTTGCCATAATATCCTGAACCAAGATGTTTCTTGATCAATACTGGCTTACACTTAACAGGGCTTTGCCTGTTGAGAGCTATATTTCAGGTGCAAGCCTTAGCTAATTGGAAAATGATCAAACAGCCTAAAATAATTTTTTTCCCCCCTCTGACTCTTCTTCAGAACCAGTGATGGCTATATGGGAAAAAGGGTTTCTTCATCAATGTTAATTTTTTATTGCAGCGCTTATGCTACCATATGATGAGATGATCTGTATTTCTGGACATGGCCACAAATACTGTTTGTTCTCTCTTCTTTATGCAGTGCTGGAAACAAGGGGACAGTTCTTTACCATACTGGACAAACTTGCCTTCCTGAACAACAAGGAACACTTCCAAAAATGAAGGGTGAAAACCTCTGCTCAGTGAAGGCAGTCAGAGGTCTTGAAGAATCTGAAGGCAGACAAAACTTGGTGCATGCATTGCCATAGTGTTCTTGCATGGCTGGGAGTTCACATTTTATTTATTTATTTAATAGAAGAGCTAATTTAATATTTTTTATGAAATCTTGATTTTTTTTTTCTCTGCCATACAAAAAGCTATTTAGATTTGACTGCAATCAATCTAGAATTTAGCAGGTTTGTACTGTTCAGAAAACACAGCTTTTAGTACCCATACATACTTGAAGGAAGTGCGTATTTCAGTCTTAATGGGAAGTCCATGCATTCAGAGAACAAAATCATCAGCTTGCTAAATT
This sequence comes from Nyctibius grandis, assembly GCF_013368605.1. NCBI lineage: Eukaryota > Metazoa > Chordata > Aves > Nyctibiiformes > Nyctibiidae > Nyctibius > Nyctibius grandis. The sequence goes on along the minus strand of NC_090665.1, from coordinate 29,823,011 downwards.
TAAGGTGATGGGAATTTTCACTGAAGTTCATACACTGAGCATGTTCAGAGTCATTCTGTCTCATCTGTCTGCTGGAGAAAACCACCTTCTATAAATGTGTTTTTATCAGATATGGTTTTAACATTTTCAATACAGCACAATCTTAACAGTTGAGGAGGATACCCTATGAAAATCAGTTTGTTTGGGGTTTTGGATATTTCTGGAATCAAGATGCTTAAATTATTACTTTTTAATTTTGTAACTATTAGACATGATCAAAGAAACATCAGTTTTTGCAAAACTTCCGGTGCTGAAAGCAAGCTATGAAACTTCCGTATACATTTATCTCTTTCTATAAATCCACCCCTACCAATTGAATACACTGCCATATTTTTAATGTTTAGCTACCTGGCACGTACAGAGGCCACGGCATTAAGTATGATTTTTATAGCTCACATTAGGTGGAAGTTTATACAGAAAAACACTATACCACTTCTGTGACCACCAGCTAACATAAGTGCATTTCTGGGACATAGTCGCTTCAGCTCTCTGGAGTAAGACCAGTGAGTAACTAATAAAAGAGCCCTGTAATAAACAGACAAGGTGAGACAGTGACTACACGCAGGAGATCAAATTGCACCTGTGGGGAATACTGTACCTTATCCAGATACCTGGTGAGAACAGTTATCTTTATCTCTCCTGGTCATGTGTCTTCCTGAGAAATTCAGGAACATTCTTTTAAAACATAATTCTGTTAATTTTGGATTATAAGGATACTACCTGTGCTCACTCTCTCTCTTATGCAGCCACCCTAATAACTTTGGGTTGTAAGAGCATGCTCTACATCTTAACTGCCTGCCTGCCTGCATCATGCACTTGATCTCAGTCCTAAATTCATGCTGAGGTAAATGTGCTTTTACAAGAGTTCTTCCTCGAGGGAGTCAGTGAGAAGCAGTGTGGTGTCATCATTACCTTGCCATTCTCTCACCTCAGTGTCGAGATTTGCAAGCTGAGACTATAGCTGAGACAAGCTGACAAGTTTTATTCCGTGCATTCAATGCAAAGGCGATTCAGGGTTGATATTAATGACAGTCATCTGTGTCAAGGCTTCAAATGTCAGGTCCTCCCACAGAAAAAAAAAAAACAACAAAATAAGCTATCAGAAAAGCAATGAGGAAGGAAGCCCCAAAGACTGGCTTTGTCCACCTTTGTGAGTCTGACACAACATTTGTGCTAGGACTCTTTGGAGTGCTTATGGGTAAAGCTACAACAACAGGAAAGAATGAATAAAATTGGTGGATCTATGGAAGACAGTATCACTCGGTGACTGGAAGCCACGACTGAGGTTAGCATTTCTAAGCGGGAATCTACTGCTGTTACAGGCAGCGTAGTACCACAGGTCATATCTGGGACAATGGCAAGTATTGACTCCAGGAGTAACTGCTGTGTTAGCAAAAGGGAAAAAGCTAGTGCTATTGAAAAGACTGTCAGAAAATATCTACTAGCTGGCTCAAAAATGATAAATTTAGGGTCTACATACCAAAAAATACATTCTGCAACAGTGAAAAACATAAAAATGGCACTCAAGTTTCCAAAATATTTTCCAGTGCTATGATGCTTCTTATATGTTAAGGGCTACAACTTATCAGATGAAAGTACTTCATTAGTGCAGAAGCGTGAACAGGTACTAATCAACATGATTCTCTTTTTCACCCAAAAGCTGGTATGTTTGCTATTAAACTGCTTATTATATTACACTATTTAACACAGTACTTAGTATTTTTTGTGTTTAGGAAGGAAATTATTGTGACAAATGTAACAACTGACAGTGATAACTGTTCAGTTTGTCATTTATCTGGTGACTGCATGGCAAGACAGCTTCAGGTTGATGTCAGGTGCACCATTTAGAAGAAAGCATTTATCTTTTAGTTTATTCTGGTCTTCAAATACTACAATATTTCATGACAAAACTTGACTGTCATTCTCCTGTGGCAACACTCTGCATTCAGCATATGTTTGATCCTGAAAGCAGGACAGAAAATGAATTATCAAAAGAACAGTGCATTGCTATATAAAAATATGGACATTAACATTAAACATTGCACTGTGAATCAAAATAGATACTATCATGAACATACTTAGCTGGGGATAGGACCGGTTCTAATTCTATAATGTATTCAAAACTGGGAGAGGCTCAATGAATTTGTATACAATCAAAAGGCAAGTGGTTCTTGATGCTGTTGAAAATAATTCTTGTCCCTCAGTTCTTTCTCATTAAATTTTCAATTGCTTGAACTTCTTATCCCCATGATTCAATATGAAAATAGGAATTTTGTAACAAAATGTAGGATAATTCCTTTATATTTTTACATTTAACGCACAAAAAATACAAGCTATCAAAATTAGCATCTTCATGGTTTTTTTTTTTGAATGCAAAAGTTCATCAGTATTTGCTGTTTAGCTTCTCGTGGGCTCTTACTGAAGAAACTGCGTTTCATCTCACAGTAATACCAAGACAAACTTGGACAGCTCCAAGGATTTTGGCTGTCACATTTTACTCTGTGTATACCATATACATTCCTATATGTTACTTTTATTGATGAGAACATACATCACATCAACAGGCTATTTTCTCTTTTCCAAATAGAGAGTAAGCACATACCTTTTAGTGAATTTATTTTAGTAAGAGAATCGGAAGTGTGTGTTATGACTTGCTGCCAAGCAAGCTAGATATTTGTGTTTGAATCTAGATGAAACTACAGTACTTAACTAATTTACTAGGCACAAGTACGTGAAATCCAATATTGATAATAATTTATGAAGGTAAGAATACTGATTCCTATAATACTGCAAACTTAGTTTATGATAACATAATTAGTTACACTAATAACACTGCTTAGGCACAGTCTTGCTAATTATGATATTATAAATATTAATGATATCAAGCCTTTGTATTTGATTGCCCCTAGTAGGATCATTTATCATGGTATTTCATTTTACCCATGTTGTATTATTTTTCTTCCTTTTCCCTTGAATGTTCATTCCTAGACAAACAGCCATCTTGAGCTTATGCCTAAAATTTATCACTACCTTATCAATGATGCAGCCTGGTTAACTTTATATGTTATTATTTAGTAGCAATGATCCAACGATATAATTCAGTGCTAAGGGCAATCAAATACACAATCAGTTATATTCTGTATGCCTTGTTCCTTCTAAATGTCTAACTGAGCCAGCCAGACAAGATTACATAGGGCTTTGTTTTTCATTCTTTTTCATGTGACCTGTTTCAAGTTAAGATTCCTTTGAATTATGAAATGCTTCCTTAAAGTATCTTTTCACACTATCTTTTTAAAGTTAATTATTGATGTAGTGACAAGCAGGAAAAAATAAGAATTATAATTTTTTTCTCATTCAAAAGGACATGAGAAACATCTTTGACAATGGTTGTCTGTTTAGTAAAATACAAAGGTAATACAAAGATAGAACACTGAATGCAGCTTTAGAGAAGAATTACAAATCTCTGTTACGTGAGTTGGATATGCTGTGTATGTTTCTACAGGTGTTAAAGGAAGGAAGTTTAGATATAACCCTTTGAGCCTGGTTTAACTGCTTAACATAAGTAGATGAAAATGAAACTGCTTATATCTTGTTTTATTTTTAAGCAGTGTATTATCTAGAGCTTTAGGAATAGGATTGTCTTTTCTCCTGGAAGGTAATGTTATGATTTTCAGAGCTCCACAGAGAACAAGAATACAGGAGTCTCTAATCTGCTAAATCCAACTCCAGTCATCAGCAACGATAAGCAGAGATCTGGAGGTGTTTGACACTCTAAATCCTATTCTTTTGTAATTCTTTACTTTTTACAACATTTTCAACAGTATTATATCAGATTTTTGGAAGGATAATCAATAGGCATGATGTATAACTGAAATCAGTCTTCAAAGTGATCCCCTCTAGTAACCAGAAACAAAAGCTCAGCCTCCCTGCTGTGCAGGTATTTTGCTTAGAGCAGCAGGCAGTGGGGCATCAGTAGGAAGCCAGTTACACCTCCCTGCTTCTCAGCATGGATTAGCCAGTCCTCTGGTGGAGGGGTGAGCAGTACTGGGGCTGCTGCAACCCATTGCATCTGGCGAAAATCTCCAAAGATGCTTTCATAGCAGGGAACCACTAGAGCAGAAAGGAAAGACAGTCCAGAGGTTAGGATTTCAGAGAGACCATGTTTTACATTCCTATTTCACCACAGACTTTCTAGGTTTAAATGATCTTGCAGAATCTATTAAAGTATTCAGTGTCACTGTTTCTCACCTGGAACTTCCCTGCCTTGCAGAAGGTTTGGGCATAAGCACACGTGAAAGACCATGAGATGCTCAGGTACAATAATCGAAGGGCCACTCCTACCTGATCTGGTGTTCCAACTAACAGCTGGCTTGTGACAAGCTGTCTCAGCTGGTCAGATACAGTGCTAGAGGGCTTTCATGTCTCCTGAATGTTGCACCCTGGCTGGAACACCCAAGAACTTCTGGCACAATATTAGTATCAATCTGAATCGAGTTGAGTTTCATTAAAACAAGCAGTTCCAGAACTTGTTCCAATGCATTTGCAATTTTACATCCTACACTTCTTTTAAATACATGATGTTATGAATCAGGTGGAGAGATCATATTTATAGTAAAAATGTTGTCCCATATGAAGTCATTTCAAGTTTATCTTCTTAAGCTGCCTTCAGATATTTGTTAATACTCGGAAGGAAAAAGACTTGGTGACTAATTGTGACAGCAACAGTGGTTACGCAAGGTAAGTAGCAGAAACTGCATACAATGATTATGGAATTGCATTCAAAGCCAAGACATAGTGTCATTATACCGGAATGGCAATGAAATAACATACCTTCCCCATCAGATCAGCAATTCTAGGTACTGGTTTTCCTTTCTGATGGCGCATGGTTGCAGGACTCTGTCCATTCCAGTCTTCAAGTTCCTCAATGCTTCTCAAATAAAGAAGAGCTTGCAGTCCAGTGCAGTAGTCATCAATAACAGTGAAATCTTGATTCTGGATTGCACTGCATACCTACGAAATGTAAGTCAATTATCAGCAACATCCTGGCAGAGGGGCATATGGAATTAGCAAGCTCTTTGGACTTACTGATTATCAGATGACCCTTCCTGCAACTTCACTGGGAAAGAACTACAGGAATTCAGGATATTAATTGCCTGCTTACTCCTATGTCATTATACCACCACTGTAGTTCAGGAAAAAAAGGACTCAATAACACTAGTTATGCCTAGGTTTCCTAATGGCAGCCCTTAGACCAGACCTGAAGGCTGTTCAGAAGTAAGCCTACAAGCCCAGCCCCAAGTGTGCCTTTTGGGGCACTGATGCTGAGCATGCCAAGCACACTGGCAAACAACCAGCTATGCTCAGACCTTTGCCTGCAGACAGACAGTGGTATTCCCCAGACTGCTCTGTTTAGGAAGCACAGACATATCGAGTTAGGTCACAATCAAGCAAATCACAGAACCACAGACTTGCTGAGGTTGCAAGGCACCTCTAGAGATTGTCTTGTCCAACCTGCCAGCTCAGAGAAGGGTCAACTAAAGGAGGCTACCCAAGACCGCATCCAGTTAGGGTTTGAATATCTCCAAAGACAGAGACTATACAACCTCTCTGGGGAACCTGGTCCAGTGTTCAATCTCCCTTGCAGCTTTTTCTTATATTTAAATGGAATTTCCTGTGTTCCAGTTTGTGCCCATTGCCTCTTGTCCTTTCACTGGATACCCCTGAGAAGAATCTGGCTCCAAGGAAAGTGTCTTAGCAAACAGCACCCATTAAGCTCATCTGTTAGTATGGGTGAGCACTGCCAGGCACAGAACAGAACAGTCCCCTTCTGCTAATCACCATTTGCCATTTAGTGGTACTGGGAGGCCAGGCCACTTTATTTTAGATACTTTAGAAACACAGATAGCAGTACAGCTTTATAAACATATAAAGCAATGATCCCTGACCTGCAGAACTTAACATTTAAACACAAAACTACTGACAGCAGAGAATAGTCTGTTTACATGGACCGTTCTGTGGATATCAACTCAGATTTAAACCCACAGAGATCCCCAACCAAACTGACGAGTCAATAAAAAATCCCTGACTCTTCTCTGAACACCTCCTCATTAGCTAAACTCCAATCATCCATCAGTGACGAGGTACAGGGTTCGTTGAGTACCATTAATTGTCAGTCCCTGGAAATGCTCTGAAATCCCAGATGTGTCAGTGTTTTCATCCTCTGATTCAGCTTTTATTGTAAAAGCTAAAAAGAATGCTCCTGGTAATACCTACACTTACATACACGCATAATGAACACAACAGTGAAATAGCCCCCTATTTTAAAACGTGAATGTGTGCACATGCACAAACCCATTCACACTCCTTGGACATGAAAACACACCTTGGATCATAATTGACATTGACACTTAAAAAATACAGGAAATATATAATTGTTTTTCACATATCAGGAATGATAATATAACTCACAATTCTGAAGACAGGTACACATCACATTGTAAAATACAATGCACTACAGCTGTACAATGAAAAAATAAGGGCAAACTATAAAATAAGCACAAGAACATTTTTCTATGCAGTGCATTTACATTACACAAAATCTGTTTCTCTGGAGAAACAGTGTGGGCATTAATTAGGTCTGTTACGTCTTCCATAGACTTCAAGAGTTTTTTTTTCCAGAGCAATTATAGAGAACATAATAATAATTTTCTGTACAGGTTATTTAACTGTAAAACTCAACTGATGCTTATTTAAACCTTTTTGTTCACCAAGGGATTCTCTATTATTTAGTGTATGGGTAACACTTTTATGAGCTATGCTTAAAAACACTAAAACTGTAAAAAAAACACAGTTAAAAGCCATGTCATGTCACTTGAAACAAGTTCAGGCACTGTTGTCAAAATCCTGAAATATTTTGACAGGATGTATACACATAAGATACACTGGAGGATACCTGTAATAACCTTATAAATAAAGAGGTTTTTACTGTTTTCCATCTCATGGTGCAGTGTAATGAACTGCAATAATATAAAAATGTGCAGAAGATAATATCACACTAAGAGCTAACATCTGATCCCTGTGAGTCTATGTGCAGTGCACTGTTTGCCTTCCCTGGAAAGCCAAGTAAGTTCCAGAACTGAAGGCAAGATGCAATTTTTAAAGAAAAAATGTAAATCTCTGCACTAAAGCAAAATGTTATCTGAAATGGAAAGACTTAGGAACAGAATTAGCAAGTGATTTCAGACGATGCTCCTCTTCTGTAGGAGCCTCAAGACTATGGTGCCCAATGGTGCAGATAATTAACCAAAGACATTCCTTTCCTTGATTTCACTATGATAAAAGCAAGTGCTTATGTTTATGGGCCTTTCCTAGAACAAGAGAGATCCAATCATTGACACATACAAACACAACAGAAATAGTTTTCCCATGTTTTTGGCAAATGCCAAAACATTCTGAGCTTTGAAATTGCATATGTTGCATGTATCAAATGGTGAGATTTGTGTTTTAGGCTTACAGTATCTTCCATGAGTCAATGTAGAAGCCTTTGCTGCATTTTAAAAGGTGGTGAACAAAGTCAAGATAAAAGGTCACCCTGACCCATCAGCCATGACAATTTCTACACCACAGAGAGAGGTTTTTAGCATCATACCTGGCTGCCTCTGAATTACCAGTTTAAATGACAGTGTGTCCTCTTTTCAGCACAAGAGAAGTGGCAGGGCAATAGACCAGGTGAGACTCAAAACTCATGCATCCGGAAAAATTGCAGAAGAGCTGAACTGACCCGTCTCCACACACCATTAATGCCCCCGCTTCGCTCCTGCTGCTTGCACTGGGAACAGGTATGCTTCCTCTCCCTTGCAAAGCTAAGTGTTGAGGCCCCTCTTCTACTGGTATCTTATTTTATGGGTGTGAAGAGCTGAAGAGCAGTCCAGCTACGGACATATTTAAAATGGAACTACCTTTTGGTTGCCACATCTTTCATTTAATGTCTTATTAAACCACCTCAGCAGGAGATAAAGGCAAGCAGGGTGCTGCTGTAATAGCTGTTGTCTGTGCCTTACACACCAATCGGAGCAGCAGCATGAAACTGAACTGCAACCAGCCCTGCCCACTCAGCTTCTCTCAGCATCATGCTTTTACCAACCAAACATAGCAAAATGTGCTTCCCTTTAGACCCTGAAATAAAAGCCTGAACAAACATGTAACTTCACAACTGAGAACATACACATGGTCATATTGTGCCAGACCAGCAGTCTGTATTTTGTGGCCAACAGAAGACGCTTATGGATGAGTGTAAGACACAGAGCAAATGTGGATCAGCTGCTCACGTGGTATATCAGCCCAGGTTCTGTCAAGCAGTAGTGCTGGGACTTCGCATGGCAGAGATGGCACTTGTTTAACATCCCTTGATCCTAAATAATCCAAATGAATCTGTTTTATGAGTAAATTAACATTCAACTGTTCACTGACCCAGGCTTTCAGCTGAAACTTTAGGTAGAAAGTAGCTTTCTCCTCTTTGGAAGATGAGAGACAGGCCCTGTGAGCAACCTATGGGACAGAGTGAGGTCCAGATCATAATGAAGCTGTTAGCTGTCCTGCTGACAAGTGCTGCCGTGCTTCTTGCTTGTGTTTGTCTCTAACTTTGGATTAGAACTTGCGCTAGAAGAGAAAGGTGCTACATTTTTCCTGCTTAGAAAGGTAACCTATATTATTCATATTGCACTAATATACAGGGCGATAATTTTGCACAAGCTTGGTTTTACTGCCTTGCCTTGATCTGCCTTGGCAGTAGAACTGCTACAATTTCATTTTTAACATCTGACCTCCTCCTCTTTCCCCCAGATCCAGACTCCAATGATTGCCCCTTAAGTCCCAAAAGAGACGAGCAGGCCAACATGCTATGTATGATCAATTATATTGTGCTCTCAGTATTCTGAAATCTAAAACTGTTTGGTATAAGTTGCAACTGTAGGTTACAATTTTAATCCATACAGGCATGTCTGAGATACTAAAAGACACAATGCCTGCTTTCTGCTGGTAAATCAAACATACACCAAATGATCTCATTGGGGAATGGGGATGTGAAATGAATCACAGGCTAAGGCTCTAAGTAAAACTGTTCTGCAAAATGCAATGATGGGAAAGGCATGCAAAGGTCCCTGACGATGTCTTGCATAAGAAATGACCTGTCTGCTCTATTACTAAATAAACATAAATACTGAGTCTAACTTTGTCAAAGATCTAGAGCTGTTACAAATCTTACTTGAGGAACTGGAGTAAATTGTCAGGAGATTATTATTGTGTAAAAAGAATTTTACAGGTTACACGATTATTATTAATCATTCACATCAATCTGAAACTTTTAATTTACATATTTTGAAGAAAAAGTTCATTATTGGTGACAGGTAGTACCACATCAGTTATAAAACATTGTAAATGCCTTTGCTTTTAGCAGACAACAGAGATGCCGATTTCTGAACTCTTTACTGAGACAAATCCCCTGCACCGTTTACTGAGAGCTCTGTCTGTGTAAGATCTTTTAGGTTTTGTCCATAGTCTATGTTTCTAGCAGCAATAGGAAAATTACCCAGACATTGCATTTTATTTTTGTTTTGCTTTCTACAAAAATGGATGTGGTTCCTGTCCAAACTTCGGCATATCCTGGGGGACTGTGTGGAAGACCTGTGCCATTCGTGCAGAACCTGGACAAAGTGGTTGAGGGATTTCCAACCAGGTCACCCACTAAAAGCAATTCCTATTCAGTGTTGTCGTTGCATTTTCCCATTGGGGGATGTTGCAGAGGAGAAAATATTTTCTGTAACACTAGAAAGAGGAAGCAATGCACTCCTCTTCAGGCATTACTCTGTCCACTCTCTCTTACCCCATGACGACCTTCAGTTTTTACATAAACTCATTATTATATGGTGAAATCCCAGCTGGACAGGTGATGGTGGGGAAGATGGTGCCAAAAATAGACCCCAGTCCCCACCTGCATTCTCTCTATTCCATCAATAGCAGGGATTTCAGCAGAGGCAGCAGAGATGCAGATCTAGACATATTTGTATCAGTTCTTCCCTACACTGCTTTCAACTAACAAGAGGTAGTGTGTCTATAATCTCATATACTGCTAGTTCACTGCAAAAGGCTGGAGCAGGTCAGAGAATCTAGCCTGTTTAGTAACGTGTTGCTTTGCAAGAAGTGTAAGTATTCTTGGTGTGACTAGATCTGTGAGAACAAGAATGCTGCAATGTCTGGCAGCAGTCATACTCCTATTCAAAATTGTCTCAAAGCACTATTAAAACCCTTTTCCAATAATGAATTTGTGGTAGGAGACAGCAGCTCGGAGAAAATGTTAATTTTTACACCCCTCCGAAATATTTGCTTCTCTCTTCAGAACATGCGTGTAAAATAATTGTCATTTTTATGAAAACAGGAGTAACAGTAAGGAGACAGATGGGTGGCAGTGATACATGGTCTAGAAGTAAGAAGATTGATGGGTATATATTTGTATATACAAACGCAAATCACATAGCTTGACTGTTCTACCATATTAGTTTCCATTTGTTGTAGCTGTACAACATCAAAGCAGTGATGTCCCCATATATTGCATTTAGTAGTAATGTAACGGACTATCAAAAAAAAAAAAAATCAAAGTGAGAGTTTCTAAGTAGCTTCCTGGCAATTGAGACAGCAGGCTCTTTCATCTGTGCTGTAACTGTGGCAGTGCATTGATTTAAACTCCTTCTGAGATCTCAAATGCTTTTATATTCTTAGGTCTCTCTGGCTGCTTTCTTTTTGCTTTTTTTTCCCCCTTCAAATGATAAAATTCTAGCATTTAGCAGAATGCCATCTTGCTTCCCCAGAAGACGGAGACTTATTTCAGCTTTGGTTCTAAACTGCCTAGGATCTCTAAATAAAATAGCTCTCAAAATGCCATCCGATTAGGAAATTGGCCTTTGACTTCACAGTTTCTAATATTCTTACCATAGCAAGGGGATAAACAACTATTATTCCTCTGAGATAGCTGTGAGAGGTTTTACAATGGATTAACAATTTTGCTTTTCCATTCATTTGGTTGACTTCCTTTTAAATATTTTTACTGATATGCCCAAATGGTAAGCAAAAGATTCACTGTTTTGAGTTTATATTATAATATAGTTTCAATTTTAGCATTATTTATCATCTTTTTATAGAAGCTTTCTTTTTCTATTAAAAATTCTTCCTGATAAATATTGAAGACATAAATCCACCTTCCTGTACAGAAACATTTATGAATGACTCTAAGCTGTTTTTCAATGTATACTTTAGGCTACTGCTTTTTTGATTAGTGTCTATTGATTAAGATTCTAGTGGAAAAAACCTGAAGTTGTAAATGAATGCAAGGTGCTTCAGGAAGGATTCTATTTGTGCCCATATGGGTATCCATATGAATCAACAGCCTTAAGAAAATTAACATTATTGTAGTGGGCAAGAGCATGATTATTATCTGGGTAAGGCATACATACAATTCGAAGTTTATTCTCAAAAGCAACCAGCAAAAATTGACTCAACTACAGGGAGATCTTTCTGGGTCATGCAACCTATATGCTGCATAGCTCTTGCCTATGGAAATGAAAATGTATGTTTTCTAGCCCCTGTACAATGATTTAGATGTGCCCAGATCTACAAAGTAAGAAGCAGTACACAGAGCATTGGTTGTCTGACACAGTACTTATAATAATGTGGCAAAAGCTGCGACATGAGAGTAAGCAGACAAACAAAATCTCCTCTGAGAGGGGTTTCTCTACTTACAACCTTCAGGATACCAATGTCTACGGAAAGGCTGCCTGCATAACAATGGTTCCTCCTCCTCGTGTCTCGTTGAACACTGACTTACCAGTACATTAAATGCATAGCCTAAATTATCCTTTCTAACAGCAATTATTACTTTTGCTAGAGGGCTGTAGGATTAAGAACATTAGGGGAAGCAGATTATCAGACAATGTGGTGCACTCTCTGGAAAAAAAATTAGATTCTTTGTTTTAAAGAACAAATGTGTAAGTAAGAAAAAGCTTCCCAAATATTGATACAGTACAGATGGAATAATTTGACTCATTCATACTAGCTGCTTAAATGACTCTAGAGATATAGGTTAGCAGATGGGATGTTACTTAATAAGGCTTCAGATACTGGATCAAGATACAAAACTGATTTGGATGATAGCTGATAGCCTTTTTAAAACATTAGAATTGAGCTAAAACACGTGAACTAATGAACAACTGTTTGTTCCAAAGTCTAGTATGGCTTTCAGAAAGCAGTTCGAAGGACTCAAATATTACATCTATGAATTGTGGGAAAAAAACTCACATAATCATTTTACTGAGTCCTAGACTTGAAGTCCTCATGAGCTGCGGGCTTACTAGTGACACTTGAGGGCAACACACAGAAGAAAGATTCAAAGATGCTAACAACTCCAGGCTCTGCAGAGTAGGCAACCATTCACATAGGGCTTAAGAAATCTATATTAAAAAAATGACTGGACAGTCCGATGCCATGTGGGTGTCATTAATGAAGTATTTCAGTTATTTTGTTATACCTCAAGTGAGTTCATCAGACAAGCTTGAGGTAAAGTGTCATTCTAATCAGAAGTACAGGCTAATGTCAGTAAATAATGTAACTCAAAATGAGTTACCAGGAGAAGAAAGCCTCCAGCTTATGCTGACAATCTTGCAGGATAAGAGCTCTATCTCCTATACAGCTGGGATCCTCTCTATAACAGGACAGCAAAATGCTGATGTGGTGTTGAGTAGAGCTGAGCTGACATTTAGAGAGCATTGAGACACGGACCACAGATAAGGAAATAAGGATGCAGTAGTTGGGCAGCAAGAAGAGCCACACAGCTTGTGTTGAAGCCACAGCAGCCTCCTGGACAGGCTGTAATGAAAAGCCTCCCCAGCACCAAGATGACGGTTACTCCTGCTGGCACAGAGACCCCGAAGTACCTGATTTTTGGGGGTGAAAGATAGACCTTGTTCGTGTATTGCACCCCAGCAACCTTGGGCAACTGTGAGTGGCCAACAATGAAGGAGAAAAAAGTCTAGAATCCATTAGCCACTTATCAGACAAAGGCACGGCAGGTGGTAAGAGCACTGTAAGGGATCCTTTAAGAACGTTATCCGACACATTAATCTCTAGCCTACTCAAATGTATTTTCCCCCCTCTTAAGTTCTTCTCTGCCAATTAATGTATCTTTGATCTAAATAGCTAAACTGGGTGTTTGGGAGTGGGAAACTGGTACTTATCAAGAGACCCTGAACGATGCAATTTTGTATCCCATGTCTTTGAGAGGGGAAATGCGGAAGAAATCAAGAATTTTCAGAAGGCTCCCTGAGGTAATTGTGGGTTTTTTTCCCTGTCAATGACTCCTAGAGGAATGGTTATATTTCCTTATCTCACTAAAGCATTCTGTCAGTTCTTGGAACTACAAAGTGGACCTTTATGCAGTAGGTGGGCGCACACACTGATAAAAGTGCTGATCATGATCATCTTTCCTAAGAAAACAAATATGATTCCACATGCATTGAGCAGTGTGGGGAAACAACCTCATAATCAGCCATCTATAGCAAATTGTATCATTGTACTGTAGATCTACAAAATGAAAGATATCTTTGAAAGCAGATGAGCTAACTCCCCTGTGTAAACAGTCCAATCACATATAGAGGCTCTACAACTATCTTTAAATATATGTTGAATACCACTTCATATTTCATTTATTAACACCCAAAGGTCTCGCCTCTCTCTTATGAGTACCGTTGTGGAAAATGAAATTCTTCAGTTCTCCCAGCGGTTCTGCAGCTGCTTACAACATCAGCAGCTGTGCCAGGCATACGTAGATATACTCAACCCATTTCCATAAGCTGTATCCTCCAGCTCCTCCAAAGATATTTCTAAAGTAGATATCAGTTAAGTCGCTCAGATCTGGTGGTTAGATGCTAAAAGTCATCAAGTAACATAAGAGATTTAGTCAGAAGCTAGCAGTGTTTTTAAGATTTTGTTTTCTGAGAGCTAACCAACAGGAACGTCATCCTCTCTGGACTGGAGCTGGTCTGTGGAAAGGCGTATTTGTCAGAAGTGAGCATGGTTCTAGGAAAGCACGCTTTCCAGAAAAGAACTGTGTTCTGAAAAATGTGTGGAAGAGTTTCAGAATTACCAATGTGTGCTGTTTGACAACATGGAATGCAACAGCTCCATTTAACTTGAAAATGACTGTTTGCAATCCAAGTTAATTGGAATGAAAAGGTCAAAACTAAAATACATTGCAAAATGATTGAAACAAAGACTTGATTCACCCAAATAATATTTTTGCTTTAAATGTGTTAATTCCACACATTTTTAGAATTTTGATTATCAGTTTAAACTGGGAAACTTTTCCATCCTTAAACTATGACAGAATAACTATTTCCTGATCATTGGTAATACTCAGGTTCATTAATGCATGACAGATCCAAGGTAAAGCTTCAGCATTCTTCATCCTAGGACGCTCTGAATCAGACACAGCAGGGACTTGAACCCAGATCTATTTTGATTAAATGAAATTTGTCAATGAAAAACAGCTTCCTCAAAGAAGTTTTCAACAAACTCTAATGAGAACCATCTACTGAGGGACATCCTCCTATGACCACAATTTTGAAAGCTGCAGACCTCTCAAAATCAAACAGAAAAGCAATTTTTCCATTTTGGAACCTCAGTTCAGTCCTGCAATGATTAACCCCTCATCCTTGTGAGTCTTTCCCTCTAGTACTCTCACATTTTATTTCGGCTAAAATTACTTTCATCGTTTATCAGCTTGCCTACACGAATTTGTGCAGCAGCTGCTGTGTCCATTGAAGAGTGAGATTCATGTGAATAAAATAGTTCTGACCCTCCGAGTCCTTTGTGTCCGAGATAAAAACCCACTTCGACATTTCCTTAGGGATTTTTTTACCTATCTCTGTCCAAATAATAAATATCAGCAAGAAAAGCAGCGACATAACTCAGATATTAAAAGAAGTTAAACCCTTTCTTAAATGTACTGCCAGCTTCAGAAAAATGGTTTCTCTGTTTGTTTCTTTCATTAAAATTGCATGGATAAAAGGACCTCTCGTCAGCCAGATCAAGTTGTGTCAGAAGGCTTGTGTTGTAGCAAGAAAAAAAACTTCAAAAAGGCTTCAGGGCTCATATTCCCAGACTGTTCCCTCCTTTCTGGGCAGAAGAAAGATTTTTCTGCCACTGGGAAAACCGGCAGATAGGTCACCAAGCTCCAGCTAGCCACACACAGAGCCCGAGCTGAGCTGCATGGCAACGCACGCCTGTGCTGGCGTGGGCTCCAGGACCGTGCCTTCCCTGAGCACAGCCTCCTCCACTGCTTGCTCTCCCTTTCTTCCTTTCACTGTCAGCTACAGCCTCTGACTGAAAGATCAACAGAGCTGCTAGGATACCAAAAGGAAAATATCTTACATGTGTATTTTCTTTGTATGATCAACAACACTTCCGAGAAAAACTTCTGTGATGGCAGAGCTTTGCAATCCTGAATGTTTTAAGCTTTCCCTTTTTGGAAAACAAGTGCCCTGCAGTTACAATATGTATAATTTAAAACAAAACACAGGACATTCCATAAGTAATTACTGGAGATGGCAGTAACGAAAAAAGAAACTCAGCATTTTCCACTGTGCTTATCTTCCCTTCTATTTACATTTTCAATATCCAACAAGGAGCTGGGTACATTTTCAGATTCAATTTCCAGTCACCTCCACACTGGTACACAAGGGGAACTCTGTCTACAACAGAGCTAGCTTTGTGCCTGAAAGCAACCTGAGCTGAGTAAAACAGCTTGCCCACAATTTCTTCAACACTTAACTGAGACTCTTTTGAAGAGTCATCTCCAAGTTCCTTTTATGTTGTAAACTTTTAAACAAAACTCACTTGATGTCAATTCACACGATGTAGTTTTATCTACAGGGAGGACAGCTCTGTGCTCGTTCATATAAGATACCGGCAGCACAAATCTACATCAGTAGTTTGAATCCACATTAAAAATACGTGCAGCGGTACTGGGTTTTGGAAAGACAAGCAATACTGTGGATCCTTGGGAGTGATGGAGAGAGCGTGTTGCCAAAGCAATTATTCTTCATATCTCCTCAATCCTTGAAGTCCCTATGCCACCAGACCCAGGGAAGCAGGGTAGACACCAGGGCAGAAGGGGAAAGAGAAGCAGGCTCAGTGTCCCCAGGTGAAAGAGCAGAGAACAAATCCTCTGCAGAGGCTGGGAGTGACTGGTATAGAACAGCATTTGAGCTGACGCTCAATTGAGACCTAATTGTTATTAAATAATTGTTACCATTCAGTGATAGTTAAACCTACTCTGCATGAGAATCCATTATAAGAATGACAAATAGCAATTGTTATAGAATGAGCTTGAATTCGTTCTTAGAAATTTATGAAATAACAACCCTATCTATGCAGACCTCATTTACTAGGTGGTGAAATGAGCAGAAATAAAGGAAAGCTAATAGATAAATCCCCTAAGCAGCTCCAAATAAAATGTAAAACTACTGCAAAACTGCACAAAATAAAAGGCATTACTAGCTTAGAGCTTAGCCCGTAACTTTACAATGTGCTGATTTGAATATTGCAACTTTTCATTAAAAGTGGCAAGATAATGAAAGTACAATCCAATAGTGAAAACCTGTTCTAATTTAATATTTTTTTCCAACCATAACCAAAAAACTTTCTAGATTATTTTTGTTTGACAAATTTCAATTTCCATTAAAACGAATTCTCACAGAAAATTCTCACTATCAATTAGCAATTTCCATCCCAAGCATCTGTAATGGAGCAAGTATGGCTGTCCTCTAATGACTTTTTTTTATTAGCAAAGGCAGACAAGACAGTTGAGAACAGGTTGAGTTTCTGTAATTAGCACCGAGCTAAGAAAAAAGCAGAAAATAATGAAATGTTTATCAGAAGTGATCGCTTGAGTATGTCTGTCCCAACTCTTCTCTTTCACATTCGTTTTTTTTTTGATTTTATGTCGACATGTTCAAACAGCACTTTGTTCCCTCTTTTGTTTCTGCATGTACTGTAAATTTCAGCTCTGCAGAGAAGGGCCACTCCATTCAGCGCTGTGTCCATTGAAGACTCTTTTAAGCACGCGGCTCTGTGAGCAGCGGAGCTAATGATACCTGGCTACCAGCAGCTCTCTGTCTCCTGGTTGGGTTCTCTGATGTCTAATAAGGTGTGACTGCCAATTAAAGGCTTTCCTGTGGCTGACCCAGTCCTAACAGCACTGTCCCATGTGGCTTCTCAGAGGTCTAATAAAGGTAAGCTTATAGCGCGCTCAGGCTTACAGGGAAGGAATGCAGGTACACTCTACCCTCTGTCTGACTTTTTTGTTTTCTCAAAACTTGTTATAGCAAAATACTTTCTATCTTCCAGCAAATTTCAGTGAAAATGGCCACAAAGCTGAAACGTGACTGAGGATACTCAAAAGGACATACAAACACATATTGAGTTTCTTTGGGAATATGGGCTAAAATCTGCTATTTCTACATAAGACTACATTTATGTCAATCAAAGGACTTACATCTGAAAAGTGGTTTTGCCTTAAGTGATATTTTTTTTTGCTTAAAATTGTTGGTGGATGTAAAGAGCCATCCCTTGAATCTCATCTCATATAATTTTTGGTGGCCTGCCACTGCACCCAGCAATCTATTCTTCGCTTATCAATTTAATTGGTGAGAGAAAAATTAGCTCCAACATCTTAACTTCTCTGTATCATGGACAGCTTTGTACAGAAAGGTTTTGTTCTTCTACCCCCTAAGCCACCCAACTGGTGCCAAAGTGTGCCCATTCTTGGGCTTATCCGCCTGTGGAGCGCTCTCTGACCGGCACAAAGCAAAGCCTTCAGCCTCTGTACCCGCCATGAGCTGGTGTAAGGATGGGCTGTGGGCAGAGGAAGGGTGGGCTCTTGGCGAGTCCAGGCAGGAGAAGCCCAGCCTTGCTCTGCCACACTGAAGGCACCCTGTGGTTGTTCAAGACTTGCAGCCACCCACCTGATTTCATTCTCCTTGCACAGAGCTGAGATTAGACACAAGGTAAGACTGAGCCCTTCCTCTGCATTCAAAATCACTGTTATTCATTGCAAGACAAAATAAATTTTGCCCAAGTGTCATCATTATAAACCTAACTTGGAATTGTAAAACACAGGGACTGCTCCATCACTGCCCTGCTCTGTCACTCCCATGATTTCAATTTCTTTTAGTTTTTCACTCTCCATACCATTAAATGTCATAAACAATAATTCCTGGACAAGAATTTTTTGGCCTCATCTAGTCGTCACTTAACTCAAGTATCAGTGTCTTCACCAACTTGAACAAACACTGAGACGGGCTTAAAAGAACACTAATTAAGTGCATGGAGAACCATGCTGTTTATGAAATGGTATCTTTTTTTTTTTCCTGTCATTGCAGTGATTATATTTTCAGAGCCTTGATTTTACTTTCTGATACCCAGGGCATTTTATACCATGTAGAAGTGTTCCTCACAGGGTTTCACATTTGCACAAATACAATAACAATGCTCTCTCATAGTTCGAGTCCCACTATTTTGTGATGGAAAAGCTTGTTTATTCACACACAAAGGGCCATCCTGCTGTTATAAAAATCCCTCAGCTAAATGCTTCAGTAAAAAGCCTGCTGAAGAAAAAATAATAATCAAACTGTCCTGAATCCCTTGAGATTCTGTCTCCAAAGAGGTACCAGCAAGAATGCTCCTTGCAAACGTTACAAAAAACACAAGTAGTCTCACAAAAACAACCATGTTCTGTATTGGAGGGATTTTATTTTGCAGGGGCAAAAAACATCACTATTGCTTTCCTATCATGGGCTGTCATACTTCCAGAATGGTTTTGTTCTTCCTCAGATCCCCAAGGTCTCAAACACAACTGGTGTGGGGCAGGAGAGAAGGGCACGAGACAGATCCAGCATCACAGTGGCTCTGCCTCTGAGGTGAGGTATATTCCCACCTTATTCCCTTGCCTAAGAGATGAGGAGACTCATGGTGCAAGGTCCAGAGGCAGCAGGTGTGCATGGGCTGAATATGACATGGTGAAGACGAGAGCACAATACCCATAGGAACAGGACTGCAAGGTACTACATCCAGTCCAGGGCAAGTGGAAGACCAAGATGGGTGAAGGTGGGTCTGAAACAGGGCTCGGGGCAAAGCTATAGGCTGCCTTGCTGGGAAGCAGCATTACATGGGTGGATTTTAAATAGTTGCTATGTAGAGAGTCTTACAGACATCCATGTTGGAGCAACAGGGGACATGTGTGACCTCCACACGTTGTAAGAAAAGAAATTTGTTTGAAAAGGAACCCATATTCTTTACATGTTAATGACCAATATTCAAGATTAACAAAAGTATTCCATACCAGAATGTAATGTTAAGGGAGTCTACCATGAAACAAGTATACTTCAGAAAGTACCCCTTTGTTCTACCTTTTTTTGGTTACATCTGCTAGAAATAATGACTACAGAATCTCTTTCAACAAAAGGTCATTTATGTCAATGGAAAGAACACAGAGGATCGGATCACCTGCGGTAATTGCAAATTAATGCTCTACTGCTAATGCATTAACTACACAATATTGATCTACAATTGAATCATACAGGCTACTGTGAAGTGATTTTTACTTTAATATTTTTAGGCTTTTATTGCTTTTTCCATAATGCATTTTCTCTTTCCACTGGAATTTTCTATAATTCTCTCCATTTTTAATTTCCTACAGCGAGATGACTTTGAAAAATGTATGTTTATTTCAAAGCCTTGCAAAAATCTAACAAACCATCAATGTGACATGGTAAATCACATACATGATGCAAAAGATGCACAAAAATCCGACATACATCTTATTTTGATAAATTGGGGCTTTAAAAAAAGTTTAAATAAAAAAAAATACTTCAGCCTCACTGGAAGCCTATAGCAACGAACTGTATCTCAGAAAGGTGCAGCTAGACATTTCTGGAGCTTTTGTTATGCAATGAGTGCAGGATTATCTTCATAAAGTTGTTTTTTTTTTCATTTCATGCCTGTACTGAAAAGGGATTGGTGGATTTGGGTATGTTACAAAATGTATAGTGCTATGGAATCACCTGAAGAATGACTGAAATGTTTCATCATTTTTAATGAAAAATTAAAAAACAAGTGGGGTCTTTTTCCAACTGTTTCTGAAGTCCATAAAGTGGAAGAATGCTCTGTTAAATTGCTGTATAAAATTTTAATCCCAGCTACTACTGACTATGATGATCCAGCTTGTTTTCTATACCTGCTGCAAAACTTTCTTACACACGAACTTTTTGCCAGTAACGACACTAAGATGTTGCCCTCCATCTTTTAAAGGAGGGGATAGAACACACTTTGAATAGTGAAACTCTCTCCCCAAACCATTTCCTAATATACCTGCTTAATACCACTTGAGGTGGTTATAGGATATATCAAAATATGGCTTACCACCTGACTCCTGAATTGCATTCCTGTGTATGATGATTTCGTAAATGGAAAATAAATCCTCATGTTTTAAAAACAAAAGCAATTGGAAATAATAATGGAGAACTGATTGTAGGTGAAATAGCTGCAGAGGAAAACCTGATCTTGCTTTTAATGGAGGCACATTTATTATTCATAAACCCCTTTTCTAAGAGATATGTCACATTGCAATTAAATCAACTCACACAAAGCCTTTGTATTATCTGAGCCCATGAGCGTCACCCTCTCATGGCAGAGAAGACACAGGATTCCTGTCTATAAAAATGGCCACACGAGTGCTGCTTTCCCAGGCTCTCTATCTGGGCTCTGTGGATGGATCAATACAACCTGTGCTACTTAGTTGTATCAGACCACATTTGATGCTGGATGAACCAACATTCCCTACCCTTTCAAAATACTGCTAATGGGGAAACATCCACACGCTACTCTGTGTAACAGGGCGGTGACAGCAGTGGCAGTACCCTCTCCCAGGTTTTGAGACCACTGCTCATTCGGCACAGATGAACACACAGCTCACTCCAGCACCACCAAAGCCCAGGATGCTTGCTTTCTGCCTCTGGATCAGTCAGAAGGTGTCCTTGTGGTTTTGGAAACATGAAGGAAGATCACAAAATATGCAGTATTGTGTCAGTCCAAGTGTCTATTCAGCATCACCTCCAACAGTGTCCAAAGCCGATACACAAGATAAGGCTATGGGACGCATATATAAATCCCCCAGTACAGCCCCAGCTTCTACCTACTTAAGTTGGGGACTTGCCACTTAGTGAATCTTAATATACTGAATCATTCAGTAGATCATTTTATTTGATGATGTCTCCAAATTCTGTACTTGCTCTGTATTTTGGTACTGAGAAAGCAGAAGTAAACTGTCAAAGCTGTTAGGATAAGCAACAGAGGTTTTGACTGTTGAAGTAGGAACAACTTGAGCATTTGATACCTAGGACATATGAGAAAGAGACTGGAATTCAGGGAAAAGTATAGCAGTCAGCTATTCGTATGACCTTGTTAAGAAGGAAAACAACAGCAATGAGTCTCATAATCCTAATTAGGTTCCAAAGATGACCCACAAAGATGAGGCTGTCTTCTTCTGTCTATCACAATGTATCTCACCTGAGCAGAAAAGTCTCAGTCTAGTCCCAATCAAGTGTATTTCTTGTAAGACTGTCTATAGAGGTTACTCGTTTCCCTCTCCCTTCCATTTGCCTTCCCCAAGATGAGGGAAAGACTTATGGCTTTTACTCACAATCTTGCATAAAGTTTACTAAAGGCTTATTTTTAAATAAATGTAATTGAACTAGTTCAGACCCTTACCTACACAGCAGCTTTAGAATCCATTTATCTCAGATTAGTTTAAATGACTTCCCTACTTTAGTGAAACAGAAATAAGCTACTCAAACTGAGGATAGGTTTGATCCAGAGGAGTTTAAAATCAGTTCTAGAGATGATTTAAGTTAAACTGGTGAAGCCTAAGGACAAGAAAAGAGTTTTTTCACCATCTCTGGGAAAAATCTGTTGAAAAGAGAAATCGTTCTGTAAAAGGCAGAAGACCAGTATAGATCCAAATCATTTCTGGAAGCCAATTCCAGAAAACTTGATTATTACTAAAAAGAAAACAATAATGAATGGTTTGTAAATCCAACATTCTTTCTCTTGAGCACTGACTGGGATGTCTGCATTAAATCATATTTCAGAATGTCTCATTACCATTGGGTCAAACCAACAAAAAAAGAAAATAATAAAAATAAACAGCTACACAGTCTATATAAAGGAAAAGCTCATAAATGACATTAAAAATCTTTACTTTCAGTCATCCAGAAAGAGATACAGCAGATGTAGAACAGAAAATCATTCCACTCTGTGTAGTTCAGATCACGTAATATTGTTACAGACAAAGCCACCAAAAACTGCAGCTCTATTAGCAATAACAAATGAAATGCATCTATAGCACTAAAAACATTCCCTTGCCAATCCTACCTTTTTGTAGACAAATGCTGCTCTGTGATTTGTACTGTTACTTAGTATTTATATGGAAGAAGCTCTCTGGCCATTGTGTAAGAAAGGTAGATCTTTTGTCTGTCCATGGCAAAAGAAGAGTTTGAAGCATTCTAGTACAAACTCAAAGAATAGGAAATGGTATTAATAAATCCAAAGAAGTAAGTCTATAGAAAAGCAGTAGCCACCTACTTCAGCTCCCAGAGATGCTAACTTTGATGTGCATTAAAAAACCCAACCAAACCATTGGATTGGCCTACTTTTTTTTTTTTTTCTCTGAAGCATAGCAAACAAATGTCTAATCTCAGCAGTCACCATAGCTGTGCAGAAAGAATGGTCACACTGAATCTAATTTTAATGTCAAAGTGAATTGTGGGAATGAAACCACTCCAGTCATCCCATGGAGTGACACAAAGCCGATATCCACAGGATCCCCAGATGCTGTTGTCTATGATGGGAACTACAGATAAAGGGGACGAGTATCTACCCGAATGTAACAATATATAATGGAATAATATAACATAACCACCACCTGCTCCTTATCAGCCATTCTAACATATATGCTGCAATGGTGCCCTGACATACCTAGTAGGGCAGGTAAGGGACTGATTTCCAACCTATTTCCTGGTGCCCTTAACAACAGGCCACCAAGGCTTCCTTCCATGACAGGGACTAACTAACCATGCCAGTCTGGCCAGGACCTCAAAACAACCCATCAGGCAACGTAAACAGCCTCAACTACTGCATGCAGTCCAACACCTCACTTCAATGCAATAGGCTGCAACGCCAGCACCATATGCAGGAGGTACAGCTCTGCTCCACCTGTTCCAATAAACATGCTTAAGGGACACAGGTTCCTGGATAAACAAGAGTTACTTTAAACTGTCTCCCAGTGGGACCAAAGAAGTGCTCTTTGAAATTCCTCTCCCCTTGAAAAGGCTCTTGGCAGAAGACAAAAACCGAGAATAAGGGAAAATCAGATAGCTCAAGCTTAACTCTGTGTCAGCCTTGTTTGTATGACAAGGGAGAGATGTTTAAAGTTTAAATTCTATAGGTCAGAGAAAAAAAGTGATAACATACTCACGGCTAGCCTTTTCCTAGATTGGTATTGTGACACCCAAAGTCATCTTTTGGCAACTCCTCCTCCCCCTCCATCTGTAATGAATGCCTCTTAGCAAGAAGCATGAAGCTAAAAAATGCAAATGCCTTTCAGTGGTATAAACCCCCCACTATCCTAATGTTTGAAAGGAAGATACATTATGGTTTTAATTACAGTCATTTTAATTTTCATGTTTTAAAGAAAGAAAAGGTACCTGTAAAACAGAAGCCCCACTGTGAAGAAACTGGAGACCACTTTCAGCAGAATCGATACCTCCAGTTGCTAAGATGGGAAATCCTGGGAGAGCACGGGCTATGGCAGACACTGCACGGAGGGCGATGGGCCTAATAGCATTTCCTACAGAAAACCAGAACATTTTGTTAGCAACATCAGAACACACCCTGATGTAATTTGCATATCCCTCATGGTAGGAATACGAGGAACCAACAGCTAATTCTGAGATGCAGAGGTTATATTCATTTATAAATTGATACCAAGTGGGTTTCAAGTGGTATCAATACTTGTAAAGTATTATGAATTGGGCTGAAATAAAGAAAATCACAGAAACCTTTGGATAAACATTGAAAAGATGGCTTGAATGTTTTAGCTGATGCTCAAAACAGAGACTAACAATGTCTGAGACAGAAAGCAATACTTTAACATACAGTTCACTGAGGACACAGATCTATGTTTCTACATAAGAATCAGGTTGATTTTTTGAATATAGATGTTGTCTAAGTAAGAGGGAACATCTCATTTATTTATGTCTGACTAAAAATTGTTTAAAAGCACCACTTCACTGCACTTGACATTTCATATATTATTTAATATGTTTCCCCTTTGGATGTTTGTAGATTTGGATAATCCTTTAAGTAAGCCCCCTTTAACTATTAACATGATAGTCAGAAGCTCAAAAGAATACAGTATATTCATTTATGGTTGTATCTCCAAGATTGGGGCTTGCATTTTCAAATGGTATCTAGAGGTTTAGTCAGACAACTCCCTGCTACATTTAGAGGAATTATGATTAAAGTCTCAATACACTGTGTCTGCAATGCATCTGGCTTTGGCTATATCCTATTGATTGTATGCAAGTATTTAAAATATGCATGCAGATGCTGCTCATTAAATGATGGATGGCATAGACAGATGACACTTTCAATTATTTATTTTTTAGGCTAGTTGAGATTTCTCTAGATAACTCCCATATTCTTAAAATACTACTCAATTTAGAGAACCTTATGATAATTTTATTTTATCATTGGACAAAAATACAGTAGTGTAAGGGAGGGACGCATCGCTCCCAGAGGAACTGTCTGGCTGTCAACCTACGCAAGGAAGTGCTAATAGTTTGTTTTGGTTTTTGTTGTTGTGGCTTTTTTGTTTTGGTTTGGTTTTTTTGTACTGTATTAGGTAACTTGGGGAAATATGACATGAAATACTTCTGAACACCCTCCATGGGTATTTTTATAACCTTTAAAGCTTTGACCTTCTGCAAGAGCAAATAACCAAAATGGAAGAAAGAAAGAAAACCAATGCAATGAACAAAGCAAGAGGAAGAAGAAACCACAATTAGGAAGTGTGGGAAAAGAGTCCATGTGGAAACAGTAGCCACTGAATTGCCACACCTCTGCTTAGATGCCTGACCAACATCCTCATCTCCTTCAGAGAAAAATTCTTCTTCAACCCAAACAAGTTGTGCTGTCATTCCTTTTCTACCCTTTCTGAGACAGAAGTACTGCAGTCCACTGCCTGGATTTTTAATCTAAGAAAGTTTTCAGTAAAGGATAAGTTGCTTTTTTTCCAAGCATCCCTGTCTCACTTAGCCCAGCACCTACCCTCCCTCCAGTGTCCCCATCAGTACTTCCTCTCAGGCAGAGTTTTACTGGTCTCCACGAAGGACCTACTGCCAGCTCAGGTTTCTGCTCTCTAGAAAGAGCCTCTGCCTTGCTTGTGCATCAGCTAAGACCTCCCCAGTCTAGCTGGAAGGGTCAATAAAGAGAATAATCCCACACAAGTTCAGGTCACAAAACCTGTCGTGTTTTGCTTTAAATAGGACAGATGCACTGTCACTTCATCGAGGAGCTCTTTTATCAAGGTAATTTTCTGTTACAGAAAACTGAAATTTGGTTTGTCTTAACCATTAAAAATACTCTGCCTTCAACTCACATTGCCTTTTGCAACATACCAATGCCCCTCACTGTAACACTGACAAACAACACTGAGTTCACAGGAGACCCTGGCCCATCAGTGTTAAAACACATTCACACCCAAAAGCTCAGCTAAGCAGTCTCTATTGACATCTGCTCTGGATTCAGCACAAAATTATCTTCTTGGGCTGACAACTTCTGCTGCCTCAGGATGGACACCTTCTCATTATGTACTTAATACAACACCTCCTCTTTCTTCAATAGCTGATCTCTGTACCTGAGCAAAACCCAGAAGACTCACTATCTGATCAGACAGACTTTTCCATGCGCCATCAAGACACACTGGATGTTCTTCCATGCCCATGTTAGGGATCAGGACTGCTCACCAGCTTTACACAGATACTCCTTGCCAGTTTAACAGAGACTACATAGAGATAAAATGTTTTCAGCATATAAACTATTGGCATAAATGGGCAGCCAAACCAAGATGCACTGTCACTGTGTTTTGGTGAACACCAGAGCCTGGTTCATAAAAAAGAAATCTCACCTGCTTTAAAGAATCTAAGATCACACCAGAACAGATCACAGAAAGGAGCTGGAGCTGAACAGGAACTTTCTGTAGGACACTAAGGACTATTTGCCATCATTTGAACTAGATCGATTGTAACGTGTTTGAAAGAACAGAATGATTCTCTGAAAGAGGATGACTGCTAGTGTCCAAAGAGCAAATATTATGACAGAATTGATGGTCCGGTCTAAGAGAAAGACTTGAGACAAAAAAAGTGGAATCATACTGTTTGCTTTCATGGAATTATTTATAAAGCCTTTCACAGGTCATACATGCCAAGATATACACTACACAGCCAAAACTATTGAAAATAATCTCATCAAAAAACACTAGTTCATGAAATTCTTCAAATATTCAGTGTTTGAAATAGAGGCTACAGGTAAGCATCAGACTTGCTATATTGCTTTCAGGCACTGACACAGCTGCTCCAGAATCTCACTGTGATGAGGTAGTTATTCTTTAGAAAGGTGAAAGAATACAGATGCTGGTAACTCTGAAATCGTGTGGCTAGAGGGAGGTTTCTTCCCAATCTGCATGAGTTAAAAACTGACATCTGCCTTGAGGCATAAGGTTTGTATTCTTTTAACCCCAATTTAACTCCGAGAGTTTGCATTCAATCAGTTTTTAAGCCTTATAGACCCTTGACCTTAATGGTATCTTGTAGCAAAGAGTTCCACAAGAAAATATTTCCAGAATATAATTTTTCCTTTTTTTCAGTCTGATTAAATTAGCCACCTTCTTACTTAAACGACTGTTTCTGTACAATGGTCAGTAGAGGAAACGGAGCAAATCACAGTTTATTTAAGGTTTCAGCACAATAGGTAATCAGAAAGGCCTTCATTAAGCCCAAAGAAATCAAGCATATGATTTGATGAAGCCTAGTAGAGATGGCAATGAGACTTAGAATTTATTATGTAACAGGTACTTTTTAGTACTAGCTGCACTTGATATTCATAATATGAGTTATCACTTACATTTGGTGATTAGTAAATTAGTGATAAATTGGTACGGTCACAAAAGTATTCCATTCATCTATAATTCACCCAAATGAATTTAAAAATATTTCAGGAGTGCTTCTGATGAG
This sequence comes from Nyctibius grandis, assembly GCF_013368605.1. Taxonomy (NCBI): domain Eukaryota; kingdom Metazoa; phylum Chordata; class Aves; order Nyctibiiformes; family Nyctibiidae; genus Nyctibius; species Nyctibius grandis. The sequence goes on along the minus strand of NC_090665.1, from coordinate 29,795,520 downwards.
AGTAAATAAATGGCTCTAATGACAATCAGAGGGTTGACTGAGGTGTCACTATTCATCCCAGCAATTTTTTCTTTATTCTACAGAATACGGAACAAGCACATCAGAAAGTGCAGCCATTCTCCCATGCATTTCTTGATCAATAGTTCAGAAGCTTCCCCTTCTGTAATAAAAGCTGCTGGTCTGGAATATAATGTGATTAACTTGTGAGAGAGATCCTACTGCCTAATGAAATGGTGAAACAACCTTCCAGAATAAAGCCAAAAAAAAAGAATACAAACAATAGTGATGCGAAGATATTAAAAAAAAAAGGGCAAATAATTTAAAAAAAAAAAAAGCAAATGAGCATTGAATGTGACCTAGAGTGTCTATTTTCTTGCATTTTCATATGTGTACCACAGGAAGGTAATAAATTCCATTACAGAGATTTCTGGAGAACGAGTTTTTGAAAGGTTTAAATAAAGGAGATTTAATGCTAAATTTTAAAAGAGCTGTAAGTAGTAGTGGGAATTTGCAGAATGTTGTCTGATAAATCCAATGGTATTTAAGAAGCTGAGGTCCAAATCCAGCATGCATTTGAAAGACAGCTCACATGCTAAAAAATAAGCATCTTTGACATGTTGGGACCTGTAATTCCACTATTTAAGCACCTGCAGCTGGGGAAACTGCTGATATGGTACTCTCTTGATAGTAGCATTACAGCTGCTGCCAGATGCTAGATGTGGCTATCATTTACCTTGCTGTAAAATAATGGGATTTAATAAATAAAGTTCATTTATCCAGACCTCAAGCAGGGGAGTGAGATTTGAAAATGAAAGACAGACAGAAAAATACCTGGTGGAGATGACATGCTACTCTATGTTGAAAACTACTCTTTCAAGTCTGTCATTACCTATGGAACAAATACTTGCTATTATATAAAGATTTGAACAATGAAATAATGATATGCTGCAAAAGTCTCTGACCTTTTTCTTGCCTTTCTTGCCTTAAAGAATTTTGGGTTTTGGTTTTTTTTGTGTGTTTTTTTTTTTTTTTTAATAAAAAGTCAGATTTCTTCTGACTATCAGGGACTGCAGTCAAGGAAATCCAATAGGCAAAATATAACATGAAAGAAAAGCAGAACATACGTCAATCAAATGCCTCTCCCTGATCAGCACAGGTAGGCAGAGCTGCCCTTGTCCTCTGAGGATAGCAGACTGATGACAAACTGATGAGAGGTATTACACCTTTTTATTTGTTTGTTTATTTTTCCTTAGGAAGTAAAAAACTCTTTACCAGTGCCAGAAGACATGTTTTATTATGACTTCACAAGTCCTTGGAGTCTCCAGAGGGCTCAATCCTGTCAAGCACCAAAAATGTTCACTAGACTGAGGCTTGAGAGCCAAAGTTAATGCCTTCTTCAAGGAGAAGCCTAGTGTTAAGCTTCAAGCAGCCCAGTAGCTTTGGAAGTTCCTAGCAGGAACAATTCAGGTCTTCTTGATCTGAGTGATCCACCAATGGGCAAAAAACAGTCTCAGAAGTCTTGAATACTGGGCTACATTCTCACTTGCAATATATTGCACCAACGTGGTAGTTTAAAGTCTTTAACAGAATCACAGAATCAATCAGGTTGGAAAGAGACCTCTGGGATCATTGAGTCCAACCATTGCCCTCACACCACCATGTCAACTAGATCATGGCACTAAGTGCCATGTCAGGTCTTTTTTTAAACACATCCAGAGATGGTGACTCCACCACCTCCCTGGGCAGCCCATTACAATGTCTAATGACACTTTCTGAAAAGAAATTCTTCCTAATACCCAACCTGAACCTCCCCTGGCAAAGCTTGAGGCTATATTCTCTTGTCCTATCACTAGTTGCCTGGGAGAAGAGGCTGACTCCCACTTCACTACAACCTCCCTTCAGGTAGTTGTAGACTGCAATAAGGTCACCTCTGAGCCTCCTCTCTCCAGGCTAAACAACCCCAGCTCCCTCAGCCGTTCCTCACAGGTCAGACCCTCCAGACCCTTCGCCAGCTTGGTCGCCCTCCTCTGGACTCGCTCCAACACCTCAACATCTTTCTTGAAGTGGAGGGCCCAGAACTGGACACAGTACTCAAGGTGCGGCCTCTCACCAGTGCCGAGTACAGAGGGACGATCACTTCCCTAGACCGGCTGGCTACACTATTCCTAATAGAGGCCAGGATGCCACTGGCCTTCTTGGCCACCTGGGCACACTGCTGGCTCATGTTTAGCCGGCTGTCGATCAGCACTCCCAAGTCTCTTTCCACCGGGCCGCTCTCTAACCACTCTTCCCCCAGCCTGTAGAGCTGCATGGGGTTGTTGTGGCCGAAGTGTAAGACCCGGCACTTGTTCTTGTTGAACCTCATGCTGTTGGTCTCGGCCCCATCTATCTAACCTGTTCCAGATTCCTCTGTAGGGCCTTCCTACCCTCCAGCAGATCGACACTCCCACCCAGCTTGGCGTCATCTGCAAATTTGCTGAGGGTGCACTCAATCCCTACGTCTAGATCATCTATAAAGATATTGAACAGCACCGGCCCCAGAACTGAGCCCTGGGGAACACCGCTAGTGACCAGCCGCCAGTTGGCCTTTGCCCCATTCACCACCACTCTCTGGGCTCGGCCATCCAGCCAGTTTTTAACCCATCGAAGAGTCAACCCATCCAAGCCCTTGGCAGCCAGTTTGTCTAGGAGGATGCTGTGGGAGACAGTGTCAAATGCCTTACTGAAGTCTTGATAGACTACATCCACAGCCCTGCCCTCATCTACACGTATTTGCAGCAGCTCTAAATGGGCCTTTAGGTAAAGATGATCCAGGTCCATTAAAAAACAGCCAACAGAACTGAGGTGAATCAATTCAGACTGATAATACTGAGCCTGAATATTGAAACAATCTGAATGTTCTTTATCAAACTATCAACAAATGAAACAGATTTAGAAGGAAAGCAAAGTCTCATACCTTTGGTTAGTAGATGACTTAAAAGCAAATTTTTCTATCTATGGTTACTAGATGGAATAAAAATTAATTTGGGTCATAATTCTCCCCATTCTGTGTATTGTAAAGTTAATTTTTAATTTGCATTATATTATATTATACTGCAGTTCTTTACAAATTTAATATCCTATTTAAACCACAGAGTCTAAATATTACAAAGAAAAATTAGCTGATACATTATTTTTGATTAATAAATTACTGATAAAGTCTGAGCTACTAAAAAAAATGAAATCCAAAAATCTAAGCAACACCTCCCTCCCTCCCTCTGTAAATACATTCTCGGAAGACAGCTGACATGGTTATGTCCCTGACTGTCAAAGTTAATAAAGCTAATGACAAAAGAAGCCAATGACAGCAAATACCAGACTTAGGTGAAAAAGCATTACATAAGGGAATTGGTCTGGGAAAGTTCAGGCATTGTAGATGATCAATCCAATGCTGCAGGAAGTAACTAGATAAGAAAGTTTGGGGATTAGGAAAAAAACACAGAAAACATAATTCTTCATTAAGACATTTTCTGCATAACATCTATGCTGCCTAGTACTGGTGATCAAAGTACTTCATATATATATCATCTGCATTTGCAAACAGTCCAGGGAAATGTGCAGGTTATACACAGTTCATTTGTATTGCATTCCTTCCGATTGCAATCATTCTATATGTTCTTTCTCTCTCCCACCTGTAGGTGGCCACCATAAGCTACACTTATCAAATAACTCATTAGCAGGGTTTTCAATACTGTCATATCCAGATAATTAGCAATTTATTTAAATAACCAATTTCTGTGGAAATAATTGCCATGGAATGCCCTGAACCTACTTTTTATAAACTATAATAAAAGTGTTAAGATAATCCCTGACATTTGCAAATGCCATTAGTTCACCTTTCCTTTTGATAGTGCTATGGCATTATGTTTAAACAATTACCCGATAACGCGGCAGCTTAATGAAACAGTGTAGCAGGCACATCCTTCAAAATGGCCAGAGAATGCATTTATATGCAGAAGAAAATCCAAAGAATAGACATGTTTAGAGAGAAAGACTATCCACAGCTGTTATGAGGTTCCCAAATGGGACACACAATATCCAGCGCACTAAAAAAATATCAGAAGTGCCCAAAGAGCAAGTTCAAGATGGACCTTGCCACAACTTTAATCGTGCACAGCCCAACACTTCTCAGGATCCAAAGATGACTCTTTTCACTGCTCCCTATCTATTTCACAGCCTGATCAGTCCTTCAGTCCATTACTACTCTCTCATTAATAGCTGTTTGCCAAAATTGCTAATAATAATGTAGTAGTTACCCAGGCTCTGGTTATTTCCAACCAAGACTTTTAATTATTAATCTACCAAATGGAGTATTCAAGGGAGTATTCATTTTATGGGATGTCTCCACAACAGTTAGCCTACATCTTCAAACCAGTGGCTACCTAATGTTTCATTTTACTGATAATTTGTGAAGGGTGATGTGTCAACACGACCAAATCAATGGCAAAGGTTCTGCTGACTACAGTGAAGTCAGGACTTTACTCCAAGATTTTAGAATAAAGTTGATGATTCTGCAGATTTCAAACAAATTCTCTCTCACTCTGCTATCGCTGGCTCTTGAAACCATTTCAACTGACTGCATTCCACTCATTTTTGTTAGCTTGTGACTATCTATGACATTTATGGTTTGATAAACTGATGGTGTGTTAATATTTTCTCTCATAATTATTTCCCCCTTCCCTTTTATTTCAAAGCTTACTTCTCGTTTGATTCTATTTGGGATACCCATGAGTCTGAGTCCAGCCTGTGACTGGAAAAAAGAAGAAATTATTTTTTTTCAGGTTTCCTTTGAAAAAAAATTGTACCCAAATAGAAAAAACAACGGAACTTTTGTAAGCATGGAGAAAAAACAGTGTCCTTTTTACGATTTATTTTTACCATTTCTGAGTTGATACTAATGATTATTTATGCTTTTTCAGCTGAAAAGTTCATAAAATCACCAGAGTTCTCATTCAATAAATGTTTAGCAGTCATTAGAGACTTCTCTCAATTAAAAGGGTTAGAATCAGAGAAAGAGAGAGGGGAAAAGTAAATTTTTCTTATCCGTAAATATTATCTATATTATTCCCCAGGAAGACCTGGGGGAATTTTCACTCATATCAAACTTCAGTAGGAAAAGTCAAGAGGACAGATACAAATTGTTTTGTGATTGCTGCAAGAGCTGGTTAAACATTTTCTAACAAAGCCATTCTCTCACTGAAAACCACAGATCCAGTGAAAATCTATACTTCTGGTGATCTGCATGAAACCTAGCAAAGCATTTTCTGTTGCAATTTATCAGATGTTCATTATTTAATTTCATTCACGCTTTCTACTTTGGTTTGACTTGAAGCTGGAAATTGTTTCACACCGTGCTTTACATGTTCTTTGGCTGGCTTGGTATGCCCTTTCTTTTTCCTGACTGCTTTGCTATTGCTCCCCATCATGACTTAGAGTCTGAGTCACCTGGATTGGTACCGTGGAGCTGAGCACAGCATGCTGCTGAAGGAGGTCTGGCACCTTTTGCACTGTACTCCTCCATTGAGCACGACAAAACTTGCCTTTTACTGAGACAGTGGTAGTGCTAATAAAATAAAACATATAATGATACAACAGTAATGATAAAATAAAAGTAGTGCTAATAACTGAGGTATGCTCCCAACATAACACAAGGAAAAAGACATATGAATTAGACCAGCACAAAAGCCAAGGGACAGCCCATCTAAGAAATATTGCCCACAGTTACCAGACAAGACTGTTGCAGCCATCACAGAGGGACAAATGAGTTCCTGCCAAATTTTGCCAGGCAATCCTTCCCCACAAAAGATCTGAGTGGTTCACTTTAGCACACAGTAGGTCTCGCTGCCCATTTATTTCGGTGCAGAGACAGATGTGTTTAATTCAAAGTCTAGTAGAAGTGTTTGTGGCTATTTACCCAGAAGCTTACAGATTTGTTCAAAGCCAGCCTTGCCTCTTGTCAGCCTCAGAGGCAGTACTACCTTTGTTTGAACTGGTTTTAACCTCCTTAACAACAGCTACTATCATGGTCAACATGACCCCCATGCCAGAAAGCGGGATGTGCGTGTGTGTCTACGTGTCTGCGCCTGCACTTTGGCACATACATAATTCTAACCATACAAAGGCAATTTAGTATATCTAAGGACACAGGTGACTGGCTGCTGAGCAGGGCAGTGAGACTTCTACAGTGTATTTAAAAATAAAAACATTACTGAAAAATGCAGTACAACAACTTTTCATTTATTTACAAAAAGCATACCTTGTATGCTTTTTATCCTTGGAATTAAACCTTGCAAGAGAGGTCAAGGACAACAGAAAGGGCTTCTTCAAATACATTGCAGGTAAAGCCAACACTAGAGGCAATGTAGGCCCACTGATGAATGAGGTAGGGGTCCTGGAGACAGAGAATAAAAAGAAGGCGGAGTTACTGAATGCCTTCTTTGCCTCTGTCTATACTGCTGGAGGCTGTCCTGAGGAGCCCCAGACCCCTGAGGCCCCAGAAGAAGTCAGGATAGAGGAGGAATCTGTCTTGGTTGATGAGGGCTGGGTCAGGGACCAATTAAGCAATCTGGACGTCCATAAATCCATGGGACCTGATGAGATGCACCCGCGGGTGCTGAGGGAGCTGGCGGAAGTCATTGCTAGGCCACTCTCCATCATCTTTGCTAAGTCGTGGGCAACGGGAGAGGTGCCTGAGGACTGGAGGAAAGCGAATGTCACTTCAGTCTTCAAAAAGGGCAAGAAGGAGGACCCGGGTAACTATAGACCGGTCAGCCTCACCTCCATCCCTGGAAAGGTGATGGAACAACTTGTCCTTGGTGCTGTCTCTAGGCACATCAAGGATAGGGGGATCATTAGGGGCACTCAGCATGGCTTCACCAACGGGAAGTCATGCTTAACCAACTTGATAGCCTTTTATGAGGATGTAACCCGGTGGATAGATGATGGTAAAGCTGTGGATGTGGTCTATCTTGATTTCAGTAAAGCGTTTGACACGGTCTCCCACAGCATCCTTGCAGCTAAACTGAGGAAGTGTGGTCTGGATGATCGGGTAGTGAGGTGATTGTGAACTGGCTGAAGGAAAGAAGCCAGAGAGTGGTGGTCAATGGGACAGAGTCCAGTTGGAGGCCTGTGTCTAGCGGAGTCCCTCAAGGGTCAGTACTGGGACCAGTACTATTCAATATATTCATTAATGACTTGGATGAGGGAATAGAGTGCACTGTCAGCAAGTTCGCTGATGACACAAAACTGGGAGGAGTGGCTGACACAACGGAAGGCTGTGCAGCCATTCAGAGGGACCTGGACAGGCTGGAGAGTTGGGCGGGGAGAAATTTAATGAAATATAACAAGGGCAAGTGTAGAGTCCTGCATCTGGGCAAGAACAACCCCATGTACCAGTACAAGTTGGGGACAGACCTGTTGGAGACCAGCGTAGGGGAAAGGGACCTGGGGGTCCTAGTGGACAGCAGGGTGACCATGAGCCAGCAGTGTGCCCTTGTGGCCAAGAAGGCCAATGGCATCCTGGGGTGTATTAGAAGGGGTGTGGTCAGCAGGTCAAGAGAGGTTCTCCTCCCCCTCTACTCTGCCCTGCTGAGGCCGCATCTGGAATATTGTGTCCAGCTCTGGGCCCCTCAGTTCAAGAAGGACAGGGAACTGCTAGAGAGAGTCCAGCGCTGAGCCACGAAGATGATTAAGGGAGTGGAGCATCTCCCTTATGAGGAGAGGCTGAGGGAGCTGGGTCTCTTTAGCTTAGAGAAGAGGAGACTGAGGGGTGACCTCATTAATGTTTTTAAATATGTAAAGGGCAAGTGTCAAGAGGATGGAGCCAGGCTCTTCTCAGTGACATCCCTTGACAGGACAAGGGGCAATGGGTGCAAGCTGGAACACAGGAGGTTCCACATAAATATGAGGAAAAACTTCTTTACGGTGAGGGTGACCGAACACTGGAACAGGCTGCCCAGAGAGGTTGTGGAGTCTCCTTCTCTGGAGACATTCAAAACCCGCCTGGACGCGTTCCTGTGTGATATGGTCTAGGCAATCCTGCTCTGGAAAGGGGATTGGACTAGATGATCTTTCGAGGTCCCTTCCAATCCCTAACATTCTGTGATTCTGTGATATTTAATAACCGCTTGTCTAAGAAGTCCATTACAGAAAGGGAAGCGTGATATGTATGATCATGAAAGTACAGCAAACTAAAGAAACCAGATCTAGATTTCTAGAAAGCTCAGATGAAGTATTTCCTTCTCCCTTTATATAACTCAGGATCATTCTTACCCTGTTTTGAGGTTTACCTATTTTACCTTGTTTATCTTTCTATTTCATCTATCTTATCCAGGTGCTACTACCTAGCAATATATAATTTTATGTACAGATATATTTAGGTTTATTTATAGATACATAAAATATATTAAAAATACAATGGCATGAACATAAAATTTTTGTGAAACAAATTACAGTTTCAGCAGAAAACACTGTATTTACCTGTGCAATAGTGTGTGTCTACACACACATCTACCATATTATTATTAGATATCCATATAATCTGTGTGAGTATATACGCACACTCGGTAGATATATTTCCATATTCACATATACATAAAACAGTGGATGACACGTCCCCTGATAAAACCTGTTATTTCAACACTTCAAGTGAAAAGTGTTAAAATAAATGGCTCATCACATACAATGTGTTAAAATAAATGTTTATTTCAACACTATGTTTATCATAGCCATTTATTTCAACACTTCCTGTTTCTCAAGACTCACACAACCAAGAGTAGGAGAACTGATAGCTATACCTAAGGTAGTTGAAGCACACAGCCCAACTCATCTGCTTGCCATAGGATGAGTAGGAAGTTATTTGACACTTTTTTTCCTCTCAGCAATAAATGGAAACTACCTACCTTGACTGTTCATGGGGATCTGCATGTGTCTGGAAGCTGGTGGGCTGTATCATCATTTTGAAAGAAGGGCCATACCAGAGTCTGTTGAGATATTTAGAAAGCCAGCTGCTGCTACCAGGGTAGGGTTGTGAAAAGAAGCAAAGTATGGGGGGCTTTTGACAATTTCACTTTGCAATGTTGGAGATTGACACAAAGGGATCTGGGCGGACAGAGACTCATGTGAACAAGAGCAAAAACTGAGCTGTTCATACTGAAGGCTGGAAGGGATGTGATTTTTGCAGGACCAGTTATAATCTGGTGATCAAATTATGAGTTAGGAGAGAACAGCTAGGTTCCCGCTCTGTCCTGCTGAAAATAGTTTCTTGGGAGGATTCTTCAGCTCCCAAGACTTGCCTTATTTATTTTAATACAGAACCTGAAGGATCTTTGGAGCAGAAACTTTCCAACTTCAGGTGGTCTCTAAAGTACAAATATAGTAATTGGGAGCTTCATGTTGGTGTGTTTAGATTAGTATCAGCATCTGAACTTGCTCCTACAAGCTGAGCTCAGACATTATATTATATGCCAGTGTTAAACTAGCATCAGTTTCTTTCTCTGCCTTATTTTGGGAGGAAAGCACAAGAAGCTCCCATTCTCTGGTAGCTCCTGCTGGAGCCGGAGGGAACTATACCTTTATAGATCAGTCTCTAAGGAACAGAAGCAGGATGAGGATGAAGAAATTTAAATATTGCACAAAATATGCACAAAAACTCCACAAACTACGAGTCCCCTCTGAACAATATGTACTGCTAACTTGCCTGAAATGTTTTCTTACAGCTTTCTTCCTTTGAAAAACTCTAAAAGCATGATTAGAGATTGCCTAGGCCCTAGCAAGACAGTGTGGCCTTAAGAAGATAAACACTTGGCGGGGGGTTCTCTTTTCTTTTTTCTTGCACTTTTTCTTTGCTGAAATTGCAGCTCTGTGTGCTGGTCTGGACAGAGCACAAACCCACAAATTAAACTAATGAAATGTTAGCGAAGACTGCAACCAGCACACCCTGTCACAAGACTGTTTTGCACCCAGACAATGAAAAATTCAGAGCACAGTTTCATCAACCCACAAATAAATTCACTGTCTCAAGCCAAACCACTGCACAGTGCTAGTTGCCTATATTCAAACATCTCTCTTCCTGTAAAGTTATCTTCCACCAGTGTCATCTTTGGCAGATAAAACACTATAATCATTTTGTAGCAGAATAGTGTACAATACAATGAAAATTCTCCAGGAAAAAAAAAATGTTTTCACCCTTTCACTTTCTTCAGATGTGATTAGTTCCAGAAAGAGGAGGTATCATCACTCCTTTGAAGGCACTGCAGGTTATAAGATTAGTCTTCAGAAGTTGGCAACATGTAATAAAAGTGCTTTATTCCTAAACATCAATCAGTTTCAAGAATGGCAGTTGCTCACAGAATGGTAATAATGGAAATATTCGGCTAATAACTAGTGTAGACATTAAAACACTGTATGACAGATGTGCAGTGCTCGTTACACAAGAATGTTTTCTTATAATTATGGTTTTGTAACTAGGTACCTAAGTTTCTAAATATTCCTTACTCTTTGGTATTTTTGTAATTAAATTTACATGACAATACTTAGTTTTCCATAAAAGAAAAGGACCCCCCCACTCCAACAGAGAGTTGATACCTTGGCTTTAGCTGAGACCTTGGCTGTGCATGGATGACAATTTTAAATAAAGGCTTTTTCTTCTGTTCCTTCTTTTTAATAACCTTCACAATTATAGCAAGTTTCTTTAGCTGAGAGTGTACAGCAAGCTGAAGCGTTAATGCCTTAACAAAAAGAAAAACAATAGCATATCTATGCTGTGTAAACTATTTGTGGCGTAAGGGAAGCACAAACCTTATTTGCGGAGGCCTTTACTAGCTCTGGGTATATCACCAAGGGTTGATAATTAAAACATGGTTATATCAGTCCTGCTTGTGACAAGCCACACAACTCAATGCTGATTTCAAGATGAAATTATACACCTGTATCATAACTCTGCTTTCTGCATTAATAAAAAATAATAGCATTAACAGGCCTAAATACTCATTTGTTTGACGTATTCAGAGCAACATAAGGGGATGTGAGGGAATTTAGTGCATTGCTCTGTCAGCTCATTTTAATTGTTATCCAATGAGGGCAGCTCAGAGGGTGAGTAAGGGACTTAATTTATGTACTTACTCATCCCCTCGGCTTCCACTGAAGAAAAATGGTGGCAACACAACTCCTAAACTGCATTCACTGGTCTTCAGTGATCAAAGAAAAGGCCAATTAACAGAAAGCCAGGGGCCCACAACATGTGAGTTGATTTTAAAATACTGATCAGAACACACACTGCTGCTGCTAAACACATACCAGCAATATTTGGCACTTGCGCAGACCCTTCTAGGAGAGCAAATCCAAATGCTTCGCAAAGGAATAACATTTTTATCTCACAGAAGAGAAAGGGGGCAAGGGGAGGCCTGGAAATCTGTGTGTGAAGAGAGCAATTCCACCTGAGCAGAAGAGGTAGCAGTCAGCCCTCCTGGTCACAAATCCCTTGGTCCCTTGTTCCAGGATGTCATGTTCCCTTTTCTCTAAAACTCTTGGTAATTTAAAGCATATCTTTTCAGAAGTATGCTTTGCAAATCAACTCAAATAGTCTCCTCTTAGAAGTGAATTACGTACCAATGTCCTGGGCACCTTATTCTGTGCATTTTCATGGATGAATTTTTACGCCTATTCAAACCTCAGGCTCAAGCATGGGAATACGTCTGTTCACAGAAGGACTGTTGTTGGCTGTTGCTGTCACCCAGAAAGGAATTACGTTCTCCTTCCTTCCTGTTTTTCTCTAATCTAAAATAAAACATATCTGAAAGAACTGATTCAATCTGGGGGCAGTATCTTGGGGCAAAACTGGGTTGCTTCCTTGTTCTTCTTGGTCATGTAGAATTATTACGAATTCTGAAGGTTATTTTAAGCAATCAACGTACATATGAAAATGAAGAGATCCCATTTGCATGAGCTATCACTGACATAATACTGTGTACGGAAAGCTCAAAGAGGAAGACTCACAAAAGCATAAATGTTCCATGTGAAACTCTAACACATCTGTTCAGCACTGAAAAGCCAGCATTTAAGTCCAAAGCACTAGAGAGACGACACAAGTGCATTTTTGGAATCAAAACAAATGCTGGTAATTTAAGAAAATACTATGAAGCACACAAAGCCTGTACAATGCCATATGTTGCACAATGCATCTGGTAATCAATTTAGTGTATATGCCAAATTTACTAGAAGCCCAAATAGGCTTAAGTTCCTTATTCAGAAATTCAAAAAGTAAACTACAAGCATTATAAACATGGTACACTTACAATTAGAAAAAAAAGCGGATTTTTCTTTTTACTTACAGAACACAAATAAAAATTAATCTCCTAAATTATATCCCATAATGCATACATGTCCAAGCTTCACTTTTGATCAACAGCTTTCACAGATTCACGGTTTTAGGACATGGTGTGTTCTAGAGTACAAAAGAAAAATGTGATTTAAAAATTATTTTACACTCAATGTAACCTTCTATTTTGAAGGTTTGAAGTCATGAAAATTTTATGCTGTCATTTGTGATTCTATACACAACTCATTACTGAAGATGTCATCAAACACAGATGTACAAGTAACCTTGCATGTATTGTGGTCTTAAATAAAATATGAATCCAGTTACAGTATAAAAATATAGTAAAATCCCTAATTCAAGTGGACAGTATTACCTATAAAGCCAAAATGAATGGTTTAGGGTAATAGTTTTCAGACTTAGGTTACAGTGTCAGTGCAGAGACTTGAGCTGTATTAGCTCACCAAGCTTGATCTTGCTTGCCAGAGCATGCTTGTCAATATTTAGCTCCCAGGGAGCATGTCACGAGTCTCTACAAAAACTAGCTTAAATACAAAATACTACAGCAGCTGCTGTGATCCTTTTTCTAACACTGAGATTAAATTGCTGAAATTTGTTTGGAGCTTTTTAAACCAGAAGATGTGTGCCATATACCTACTGTAACAAGAATATGAGAAACAGCATTAAGGGATTGCAGTGCTGTTATTAGGGCTTATTAAAATACAGAAAAACACCAGATGTTTTACATTAACTGATTGGAAGATATTTTAATGTCAGGCATACAAATATCACTTTCTTCTGTGATATCAGATTAGAAAATGGACTGGGCTAAAATAAGATACATCTGTGTTTTCAAAAAAAAGAAGTCTAACCTGCACCAGAAAAAACAGAATCATTTACTTGCCTAACCCCCAGAATTTCATCACAAAATGTAGGCACTCACTATCTTAGGTATTTGACAGAGGTACCTAAATTAGGAATATACTAACCTAAAATTTCTGATGCAGACAATGGAGCGAGAAAGGAACCCACCGCGAGAATGCCCGTCTCCTTACAGTGATGGGGTAGAAGCTTAACAGTCTCCTAGTGAAGTGCCTGAAGTTCAGCGGGACAACCCTTAGCTGTACTCAGTTAGCATGTCTGCTCACAGCTGCCCGTGAGATCCCCAACAGTGAGTGCATGTCACCAGCTGTACCTTAGCAAGTCCTCGGCCTCTTTGGGGACAGCCCGCAAGGGCTCTCAGACACAGCGGTGTCCTGGTAGCAACGGCAGCTCAGGAAGGCCATGCAGGAAGCGTAAGCAGAAGAGAGCACCGCTATTGCTCGTCTTCTCTGCCCGGCAAACCTTTGGTTCAGTGAATCTTATTTATGAGAAACAGAGAGAAACCGCAAAGGACATTGGAGACAGCCCTGGAAGAGGCCCAAGTTCGGAAAAGGGATTCTAAGAGTGACAATTTTCTTTTTTTTGAAGACCCTTTTACCACCCCACACTATCTGAATTTAACGGTAAGCTGGGGACATTCTCAGAGCTGTAAAATAGCAAGCCTGAAAGAAAAGAAAAATAAAGACATCAGAAATAAATCTGTGTGCCACCCACATGCAAGAGGGAGCTCCTTCCTAAAATTCCCCTCAACAAGATGGAGCAAGACTCGGGGTGACTTCCCTGCCTCTGACAGGGTTTACCTCCTCTCTGGATACCTGCCAAGGACTGATCCTCTAATGTGTTTTAATGAACAACAAAGATGCAAGCAATCTTTTCATTATTTCAATAAACCAGATTGTACCACACCGCAGGCTTTTTCAAAACATTTCTTAGGGAAAATAAGTTGCCACTAGATCCCCCTTGGAGGTCTGAATTCTTCAATTCCACCTCCAATAAGTTCTGAAGAAGCTGCTCAATTTATAAGAAAAAGCAAACAATTCTTAAAAGCCTTGTCTGGCAATACCTTCTCTGCAAGTGCTCCTGATGCACAGAATTTATCAGGGCCTAGAACGAGAAGATTTCTCTGACTACTCCCTATTAAAATCTAAGCAGCTCTTGAGTGGGTATATATCCAAAATTTGGTGAAAATACTGCCAAAGCTGGTGTATTCCATAGGCAGGCAGCTGACACGGCATTAACAGTGTAAGCACAGCAATAACTGACAGGGAGTAAGATAAGCTCAGCCCAGCCAAAATATGGACTGGAGTAATCATACATTCTTTTGAAAACCAATAGGTCACTCTGTAGGGCCACAAAACATACATAAATGGCCAGACACAACCGTAACACAGTTAACCATGTCTTCATCGGCATGCCTGCTTGCAAAAAACCCCACAGCTTTCTCCTCATTTTGAACTGCCTGTAACAAAGTTCTTCACAGCATCAGCCTTGCCTCAGTGCCGAGTCAGGTGTGGTACCATACATTTTATGGACAGATCTCATGTCATTAAAAACATCCTCTCTATATATCTGCCAAAGCTGTGCAATAGATTTCTCATTCTGCAACAGTGGGACACTGCTCTCAACAGTTCTCACTCAGCTCTCACTTAACCCAAATAATGGTGGCTCAGTCCCTGACTATGATTGTCTTTTGGGATTTAAACAGGACTTAGTAAAGGTGGTTATACAGAGCATGTTAATAAGGAAGACATTTGCAATTACCTGGCAAAGTAGAAATTGAAAATTGATCATAAATTGGAAGACCGAATTACTACAGCAGGTTTCCTAAAAGATTTTGTAGGATACGTTTGTACATCCTGTGTGTGAGCAGGATATCTATACAGCTCATTCTAGACAATGGTGCGCTTGCAAGAAAAGGCACATTAAAATGCAGATCCCTTAGCTGACTACCATGTATTAGTTGCATTCTTTTGAAAGGTACAAAAAATGTTCTGATGGTTGTGAAATACTTTTATAAATGCTTCTGGCAATAACTCATCAGGGATAAGTTACAGTGAAATACAAACTAGGATCTACCCAGTTAAACAAATCTGCTATATTTTGTGTTCCGTATTTTATGTGTGAAGTTAGCATTAGGATTTATTCATCATTCAAGTAGGATACTAAAAAATACAGAGTGTTATCAGGATTTAGGTGAACAAAGATGTATTCACTGTGGTGAGTTCATCATAAATCATAGCTAACCAGTGGCAGAACTTTCAAAGGCTATTCCTACATGGAAGTAGGACAGCAGCAACACTCTGTTAAGTATGTCCTTTTGGTGCTGCTGGATGTAAAGCAATGCCCTGGGTTTAAAGTTGTTCCAAGGATGATTTCTTTTTTTCCCTAACTCCCTGTACCTGATTGTCAAAATGTCCTGCAACTGGATTAAACTCAGCAAGCACAGTTTCATCTAACTGTGAAACCTTCTCTTCAAGCCACTTCCTGACCCATTTCTAAAACACATCAATCCAGTGTTTTGTAGGTAGCGCAAATGGTGGGAGCCCCAAAATACTCAGAGACGCCGAAGCCATTGAGGCTACCGAAGCTACTGAACCAGGTGGAGGAGCTAGCACACAATGAAGAAGTTGGGGCATATGGTCAGCAGTGGTAGTATCCCCAGACTGATGGCGGAGGACAATGGTCAGTTGGCCTATCCTGCAAGCAGAGCTGTCCCACAGAGAGAAGGAAGAACAGGAGGAAGCTCCATGCTAACTAACGTTAAATAAGAAGTCGTTTTTCTATTTATTTGTTAGCTCATATTTTGATGTTAAATGTATTGCAATTTTTTTTTATAAATGTAAAAACATGTTTATTCTTCAGGTGAGAATATGTCCTCCACTGAATACAGATGGGCTCTACAACCAGTGTATGCCACTTGGTGACTAGAGCAAATCAATATGCAATGTAAGAAATGAAAAAAAATGAACATGCTTAAGACACACCAGGTCAGTACTCAGGGGTTTTAACCTCTGCTGATACAACTGTTAATCAGAATTGTTTACAAACTCTGTCAGATTCTTGATTTTTGGTGGGGAATTACAATTAGAACTTCTGCTCTGCAAGTGACAGATACAGTTTATAATTTCCACAGAAGACGGTTGCCTCATCGATCACTCTCAAATACCACCTGTATCACAAACCCTGCTGTTGATTCGGATACAGAGTAATAAGTCAGCATAGAAGGTAAGTACAGGCCCTGCACTACCAACAGCAGGAAGCTTGTAACACTGATGTGTGTTCACATGAATTTGGACCCCATTTCCTTTGTCAGGTCTTTCCTCTGCCTCCTATATTGAACTCCCTAAACTCTCATAGCCTGTATTCAGGTTTGAATCTATCACACACATAACACTGCAACAAAGCTTTGCAGACCTCCAGGCCAACTTGAACACTACCACCTGAAATTACCTTCTTTGTGCTTCAGCCCATGACCATACATTTAACCACTTAGAATTACTGCTTCTGTACAAAATGTACTTCTGCATTGTCTGCAACACTGAGAGCAGAAAGCTGGGCCCAACTCTAACTTGTGTAATTGCCAGAAACCTGTCAGCAAGTCAGAGTGACCCTTCTACCCAGTCACTCAGCAGCCACTGGGATATCATAAGGCACGCAGTTCTCATAGTTTAGACATACTTTTGTAGTGAGTAGTAGCCATTCAATCGTATGGCACACTGGAGAGTTATACTGCATGCCACCACAGCCTCTAGTCCTTGTTCATGCTGCACTTGGAAGTCAAAAGACGTTTTGACTTCATCGTGATTATCCAGGAAGAAAGGTGAGCAAGATCAGATTGAGAGAGCTGCTGAGACTTAATGGAAAACAAACTTAGCAGTAGACTTCACCAGGGCTTTTCTTGACTTTTATCATTTTAATTGACGTCTATTTGAAATTCTTGATAGTATTTTAATTCCTGTGTTAGAATAAACTGAAAAGTACTTAAATGCCAAGTATTTTCCAAATAAATAATTCATAAGATACTTAAAATGGTTATATTTAAATGACCTCCAAAATGAACTGTGTAAGTTTTTTATGATAGAAATATATCAGTTTTAAACATGATAAACTCCAAAAGATATGACACAAAAATATTCTGAGAGATTTTTTTTGTGAGTATTTGCTTAAAATTGGAAGATGTGATCATAAGAGAAAGAGACACCTTCTTCCCTAGACCTGAGAGACATGGAAAGACAATCAACCCATGCTGGCAAAGACAACACCAAAGGGTTCAATCTTGCTGATATTACCAGAAGGAGACATTTTCTGTTCCTGATTTACACCTCCTCGTCAGGTCACCTCTAACCATTACTGTAACCAAGCTTAAACACAATACCCTTCTCCACCAGCCTGTTTTAACATGCTTTGACTTCTCTTTTACTTTCTCTATTCATTTCCATTCTTTGTTAATCAGACTATGTCTCTAAGTTGCTAACTATCAGAGCACTCTTAATCATGTTAATCCATACCATTATAGGAACCGATTTCCTATTTTCTCTACCTGCACACAGATTAAAACCACAGGTTCTTTCACACATGCTTGGGCAAGCTAGGACACAGTCATTCTCTCTTATTTTTACAATATTATGTCTGAGTAGAATTTATGATTTTATCTGAATCACCTTCTGACATTCACCTTTGGTAACCATCAGTAAGACTTGATAGCTTACCGGTTATCTGTTTATTAACAAAACCCACTCATCTGGGAAATTAATTATTTCAACTGGACATATTTTCTATGAGCTTTGGTGCAAACAGTAAATCCAGAGTATTCAACAAGACTAGTTTAGAGATTAATCTAATTACAGGCTATTAAAAGAGGAGAATATAGTCGATTGCATTTCTAAAACGCTGTACAGACCAGCAACAGTTAACGATGATTTGATGCTTTTCTGGGGGTTTGGAACAAATACTTGGCTTTTACTCTGAGAGCAATGCTGGACATTTCTGTCTGATGCTTGGGGGATTCAGCCAACTAACAGATACATTTGGTGAAGAATCTCATTCTAGTCATGCCCTCCCTTCCTAATTTCCCTTTTCACTGTTTTGTCATCTTTGCCTGTTCCTCAGGGAACTGAGTGATTGATAGCCTAATCCAATGACTGTATTACAGCTGCCTCAACTTGGACTCTTTTCCTTATCATTAGCAGTTAGCCTATGGTTAAATTCACAGCTCACTGCTTGGTACAGCCCCTGAGATTTAAGGGTCTGGCCTTTAGAAAATATTTAACATAAAATTGAAATCTTGACATACTGAGAATTCAGTTCTCTGCAAGGCTTCTTTAATTAATCCAATGTACTGTACCATTGTTCTATATGAGGCTGTGACATGGTGAACTGTTACGGAAGCTCACAGAGATGTGTAATTCAAAATTAAACACTCACTTACATGCACCTACACTGTATTTGTTTCCCAAGTACATGTGCATGAATGTGAAAATTTAAATTCAATCTATAACAATAATAAAACACAAACCAATTACACTTCAAGAGTAAAGACTTTTCATTCATTTCAAGCTCGGAATGAGTTTTTTTCAAAGTAAGAGGAGGAGAAAACACAGCTTTGTTTGAATGCTATGTGTAAAGACTCATGCTTCATTCTTTTTCCAAGACTCATTTAATCTTTTGGTGAATGAAATCAATTATGATCATTTTTAATCAACTACAAACGGCACCTGTGCTAAAAGTGTAAAGCATTTTCTTTGTGGAAAAGAAATTGGCTAAAAAATATTAAAAGTGGAAAAATATGCTTAGTTCTCTGACCTTATCTAAGAATAATACTTATTTTTAAATAGCTATGGGAGGGATGTAGACCTTGATCTATGCTGTAAACCTTTGCCCTACTTCCAGTCAGTCGATGAGCTGCAAGCTTCTATGAAAATGGCAGCTGAGTCCCAGATGAAAAATTATGCGTCTCATAAACTGCTATTCTGCTGAAATGTCAAGCTATGGCAGGGCTGCACCTCAAACTCAGCACTTGGCATTTTCCTTCTGTCTGCTTTGTTGCCATGAAGCAAACATGAACAGTGAGGATTTGTGTAGGGCAGGTAGCAGGCGAGCTCCCTGTCAAAAAATCTATTATTAGGGCTCTGATCTCTCCTGCACAGACCAGTGATGGCAGAACACTAAGAGAAATCAGACTGCTGCAAGGACACCACGTAAAACAGAGGACTCTGTGAATCCTGACATAATATATGCAAATAAAGGCTTTTAATGGCTGAGCTACATTTAACAGAAATAATAAAACAAAATTAAAATTGTGCTACCGTATGTATTTGTTTTTTACTCATATCCGCACTGTTTTATAAATATATGTTAACATAAATAGTGTTTAACTCTTCGTAAATATTTATACTAAACAGAAGTGCCTATGCATACATTCATTAGGTTTTGTTTCCAGTAATGGGCAGCTTTTCATTCATTTCTATTGACCAAAATCCACACTGCACAGTCACTAAGAGAACTGTGATTAGGAAAGCGAGTGCTCTTATTTTTTTTCCACTTTTCTTTTGACGACGTGTCATAAGATTGAAATTAAAAGGCAGCCCTTATTATTATAACTTTAACTTTTCCTCTTTCAACATAATTCATACATTTCAGATTAGAATATATGTCCCTATTAATAATGCTTATTATTCATATAATGCATACATTTTAATTTAATGAAATAACACCTGCAAAGCATTCCCTTAAAAGTCACAATTGCTGTCTGACAGTGGTTTTCTGCAAAAAGAGACAGCTCCACTGACTTACTTCAAAAGTAACTAAAATTAACTGCCTCTGCTGGTTTCCAACAATTATATGTTCCCACATTTAGTGACTGAATCTGCTATCTAGGTATATTCCCTCTGTCATCCCTTGTGGTCAGCTATGAAGTTATAACACACAACTTGCTGAATCTCTCTTGTTCTGGAAAACATACAAACACATGTAATCGAACATGCTGTACAATATATTCATGCAAATAATGCCAAAATACCACAGAATGTAATAACTGGACAAAGCAATAACAGCACGTAGACATGAGGTGTTTGAACTACTACTGTAAAATACTGCAATATTTTTGCAACAAAGCATTAAAAGGATACACAGTGAGCACACCGTAGAGAGATTCGCTTTTAACCTAAGTTTTTTGCTAAATCCAGTGTATGGTTTTATAAATTTATCCCCTAAGGATCTGGCTTCCAGACAAAAACAAAGAGACAAACAGATGACAAAGAACAAAAAAACATGGAAATTCAAACAGCAGCTCTGCTCTATTTTGCCTGCAATAGATATCCCATTGTGCTGCAATGTGATGTATTTTATAAAACACATCTGGAATATGGAAGCACAGTATGAAAGCTCATGAAAATTTTTTTTTTTTTTTTTTAAATTTTAAAATACATTGAAAGGAAACAAATCTTAGGGAAGCATGTAGCTCTGACAGTATATTAACATTTCTTTGAGAAACATGGCATCTTATTCTCATACCTATAAAATACACATTTTCAAAATAATTTATACTTATACAGACTAAACCACCTCTTTCAGAGCCAGAGGTCATTATTCTTTGTGAGGATTAAAAAACAGCATTAGCTTCTTTTCAAGAAACAAATACTCTGCATTACACATGTAAAGGAAGAACTTCAGGTAAAATCTCATGTATTCTATATTCTCAAACCTGAAATACTGCTGGATCAATTCTAAAAACTCCTTAATGGAAATCAAACTATGCCTCTAATCCTGCATACATATATGATAGTTATACAGTTTGGGAAGCCATATCTTAATTTTAGTATTTTTCTTTCATCGTAAGGGTTTATTTCCTTAACCATATTTTGGAGGCTTCATTAGGACATTTCCACTTTTTGAGTAATGGGCAGTTCCTGGAAACATATAAAAAAATAGATGAAGACTGGGATCCTCTAAGCACAATGTCCCCTCATGTAACAGGGCCACAGAAATCCATAGGGCTATCATAGCCCTTGGGCTCAGCTGAGGCTCCATGGTGCCAATTAGAAATGAATTTTCTTTAGAAAACAACCATTTGTCAAAATTAAAGTGAAATTTTTCCTGCAAATATTTTTTGGCACCAGGATAGAGGTAGAAGGTGAAGAAAAACAAGAGAGATTTTACAGCGCTCAATAGTCAGAGAGTAAACCTGGAATCCAGGGGACCCAGCTGGGACCTGGGCTCACACCTGGGATTTAAACCTGGCACTCCCAAGCCAGGCTCATGTGCAGGTCAGCAGGCTGTGCTAGTGTGAGTGTGTACCCTGTGAGAGCTGTATTAATAATTCAATGTTTGCAGGGAAGTAGAGAAGAGAGACTAATCCTACAGTCTAGTGGTCAAACATCCACCTGGGATACTGGGATCCTTCCCTGTCAAAACCACCCAACAAACAGGAGGGTAGGAAGGAGGCAACAGAGATGCCTCTTACAGCTTAGCCATTTTCGGCTTATCAAATTAGATCAAGACCGGAAGGTCACTGCCCGAGGAAGAAAACACTGACTGTGACAACTCAAAGCTAAATGGGGGTTTTAAAGTAATCTCATTAAGTCTCTCCTTCTTTGAAAGATTTTTTTAAAAAATGTTTTAAAAAACGAGAGACTTAAGTCTGTTCTCAGAACATCTTGGGATCTGGCAATGATGTTAATACATGTTTTTTATTGTTATTTTTATGTATTTTAGACAAACCATAAGAAACTACCTATCATTTAGTAATTTAAAAGGAACTAAAAAGAAATTCCCTTTTCAATGTCTCTCTTCTCTGGAAAAACAAATGACAATCCTCCTGCATATAGCTGCTTCCGCACGAGGCAGACGAGAAGAAGAAGAAAGGGGAGGCCAAGGGGAAGTTGCGTATGGAAAAACTTTGTGCAGTACGTGGCCATGTAGGAGCACATTTTCAAACAGCGGAGGACAGTGAAGACTGCCAGTCAAAATGTCAGGCTGCTGCGAGGCCAGGGCATTAACATACTTTCATTATTTGCTCTTTGATGGAAACCTTCATCAAACTCAGTGGAGTGCGTTTGCACTCACCTGTAGAAGGCAAGCAGCACTGTAAGAAACGTGTGGACATAGTGGATTTATAAAACATTGAAGAAGAGCTGTCCTTTATGAGAACGACTTCCTTGCAATGTGATCCAGCCCCTGCCATCGGGCCACAGGGCTTCCCTGGTCATGCTGCCAGCCCGCCAGCCCCCCCAGCTGCCACCAGCGCCAAGAAGCGCCTTCCTCCCCTCAGGCCCTGTGGCTGGCGGGCGGGAGCTGGGCCGGAGCTTCCAGCAAAGCCCTCCAGCAAGCAGAGGCAGGGGCCGGCCTGCAGCCTTATTTCAGGGAACAAAGTGCCAACTTTCGCCTTCTGAGCTGTGGTGGCTTACCTCCAGCTTCCCGCTGGCCTCCTCCTCTCACACGCTGTGCCCCTCCGCCCAGGCACAGGCCTCCTGCAGCTCTCAGGGAAGTGAATGTAAAGGCAGGGAGCACAGGACAGGGCACGTTTCTCTACATGACATCAAGGGAGGAACGTGTCCCTGCTGCTGATGGTGGACCCTAAACACAGAAGCTTCTGCTTTTCACTCTCTGATGCAAAAACACCCTTTCAGACAGAGCAGCCCCTATACTAGCAGGCAATGCCACTGGAGGTAGGGAGAGTTACCTATCATCTATGTGTGAAGAAAAAAGGAAAAAAGATCAGCAAGCCCACACTGATCTAAAATCCAGTTTAATCCACCACTCCAGAAATACGCCACTGCGAGCAATCCCTCACCGGCTGGGTGATGCTGAGGGTCACCAGCTTTAGCCGAGGTACGTTCCAGAGCTCACCAGCAGCCCTGACTGAGGGGGCTCCGTGCTGAGCTCCCACTGCGCCCCGCAAGGCAGAGGCTCCTGCCGCACTTACCGTGCTCTGGCCAAGCGAAAGGAACTAAAATCTGTGTGACTGGAAAAAAGCCCAGAAAGTGAGATACAGCTTGGCTGTGCCCTGTATCTGCTCTAGGTTTGTGCACTAGACAACATGATAAACCAGCTGTGCTTTGGTAAAACACATGGAAAATGGACCAGGCTTATTGCTTCTATAACAGCGCTGACTTTCGCTTAAAAAATTAATTCTCTCTTGAGAGGAATTATTTGAAAAAAACATCAAAAACTTTCTGACTCTATTAGATAATAAAATAGAACTAGAAGTTTAAGTAAATCAAAATAGAAACCCAATACTTTACACTACTAAGTGATTTTCATGCCAGGACCACAGAGCACTTCCCAACAAGCCAGTAGGCATGTAAGTGGTGTTACTGCCATTTCACAGACAGGAGAAATAAAGCACGGAAAGGTCAAGTGTCTGGCTGCAGGCCACGTGGCTGAGCCCTGGCATGGCTGGGAACAGACCTCAGAAGTATGGCCACCCTGTCCCTTGCTCTGACAAGACGACACACTCTCCCATTTTATGTCTGCTTGCAAGCATGCTAGCTCTCTTGATTTAAAATTGCTATCCTGCTTTCATAAATTTGTATACTGTTACACCCTGATCGCTGAGCAGAACGTATTGCAATGTGTTGCAGAGCCTATTGACTTTATTCGCCCTGTGGCTTTCTTTTGCGCAGTGAATTGTGGGATTGGGACCTAGTGATGTCAACTGTCAGCAAGAAACCTTTGTATATTTGTCTGCAACAATGTGCTCCTGCAAAACATAATAAATTGATGGCATTTCCAGTGATTTTCGTATTTTTTAAAGAACCAGATTTGTGTCACACATAATGGTGCATCCTAAAATGACATTTTCAATCTCCTCTGATACAGGAAAAAATACATTTTTCTACTTACAAGCACATATATTTTAAAATAAAAGAAATAAAGAACTTTTCCTCAAGTTTCACTTACAACAGAATTATAAACCATGGAAATGCTGGTACATCCTCCCTTATAGCTGAGCATCCGGGTGCCACTGTAATTTATGCTACATACATGTTTTAAATTTGTGACATGAGACACACGTTTCATAATGCAGTCATTTTATAGATTTTATTAGACAGACTTATAGTAGGAAGAAATACTCAGAAATTGCAACTTAAATGAGAATGTGAATGGTGTTACTTATATAAAATACTACTGCAATAGTTCTTTTATTAATTTTTAATGCACAGCACCCACTGTGACCTCCTTTATTCTTTTCCTGACAACATGGCAGGCTAGAGAAATTGAAATGGGCTGTAGCTGTTCTCTTCTTGTTCCCCTCTTTCTCCCATTTTGCATAATGTTAAAATTATAACAACTTATTGGACTGACACTGTGAAATAATCATTATGCAATAGGCGTAATGATTTTTTCTGGTTGTTATCTCTTTCTTGCTTTTCAGCATCCTCTAAAAAAATTCCAAATTCTGTGTAGTTATCTAAGGCAATAAGGTAATTTTCCACTGAATAAACTCATCTGAATTAAAGTTTGTTTAAAAGGTATCTTTTGCTACATTTCTTATGGTTCTCTAAGGAGAAAAACCAGTCACATAAAATGAAGCATTTTTTTCCTGTCTGGTCTACTCTGATTACGTTTTTAGGGTGAGGTAGGAGGCGGGACCGATAAAATAGTGTTTGATTCAATCAGGAGGATGCTATTACTTCTGTTACATATATTACTGCTACCTCTATCGCCAAGGAGACTAATCTCCATACCAGCAAAGTCAAGAAGCTCACAGTATTGTCTTTGCAGGGCCGAGTTCATGTTGTCACAGCAACAGAGTGCACAGGGTCAATAGATTAATACATTAGTGTGCACAGGCACTGAACTGCAGTGTAAAAGTTTTGCTCCTGGTTTCAAAATTAAACTGTGAAGCAGGACTTGGAATAAGGCCTACACAAGATATTCTTGTATATCTCAAGGAATAGGCTACAAAAATATGTATATATTTGCCTAATAGATTCTATCATTTTTACCACAGCGGGAAGAGAAGGAAATAACCTCCTTGGAAAAGGTGCACTTGGTGGGAAGGAGGGAGGAAGGCTGGAGTTCAGGCTATGAAACTGCATTTGGATTGTTGATATTTCCCCTTGCGATACCCTTTCATTAGCCTCTGTCTAACGCGGGGCCTGACAATTGTGACAGAATGAAAAATTTGAGGAAAAGCAAGGGTCATGAGAGAAGAGATTTCCTTCCCTCTCCAGTGCCCCTATCACAGTATTCTGATGCAGTGCTTTACCATTAAGGAAAGGGCAACCCAAGAGCCTTCACACTTAATCTGTTCCAGCTGTCATGACCATTAGAAACATTGACCAGCAGTGAGCTTTAAGGACTCGGTGTGACTGCAGACATGATGTTCTAGCCCACTACAAGGACCTCCTGATGTTTTGAAAGCCTCCAAGGAAGTACCATGCATCACAAAGGGCAACACCTACCTGACATGCCACCATATGTGGTCCTCAGTCCTCCACCAACTGCTGGCCAAGGTGTGCTGTCTGCTTTCAGTCCCATCAGTCCTGACACAGTGTTGGTGGCTGTAACACCATCTGCACCACCTGTGAAAGAAAAGGTCAGTCACTTTTTGTTAAATCATGTGTATAAGAACAAGAGAGGAAAAAATACAACAGAAAAACTGTGAAACTGCAATAAATGGAAATTCAAATAAACATCTGAAGACAGAAAGCAACAAACTGTAATGGGATGCACAGAAGGTTCTGTAAAATCAATCCTTGGCTGATAAATTTAACACTAGCTTCGAGGCAGGCTGCATCAATTGAAAGAGCTGTAAGGGCTATAAGACAGCACATGGGAAACACTGTACATACAGTGGTATGGTAAATGTATAAATGTGATAGAAATAGGAGTGTGCAGACAAACACACAAACATATATGATTTTTTGTTAACAGTCTAATAGTTCTCTTCATGCATTGCTATATTCTAGAAGCATGGACAAAATTAGGAAGCCTTTCAACACTGTGCTTATTCTAAATATATTAAATAAACTATTTCCATATTAGTTTCTGTTATTTGTTACTATTCCAGCAACTCCCCTATCTTCCTCCATCCAGGAAATTAGTAAATCTGCATAGCTTGTGCAGTGGAGTTGGTTACCTTCCTGCGCAGCCATCGCAATATTCACAATATCAGTGACATTTGGGGTCAGCTTGGCAAAGAAAGGAATCTGAACAGCTTGTCTAACCCAGCGACAGATGTTCTGCACCAGCTCTGGATCCTGTTCAAATAGGTCAGATAAATATAGAACATAATTAAAAGTAATATGAACAAAAGGTATATCAAGGAAATAGAAAACTGCTATAAGTGGCTATACTGCGATTTTGTGAAATTACACATCAGGACTGAACCTGATCTCATTAGTTAACTTATTTCAGACACATCAAATAACTGCAAATCCATTACAGAAAGGTTAGTTCATGAAAAAAGGAAAATTTACTTTTTTTTTTTTTTTCCCCAAAAAGACAAAGATATCACAAAATGTTCCTTTCTCTGAGAGGGGAAAATATCATTTTGGATGACAGAGACTTTCTTTACCCATTTATTTTAAAAATTACTTCTCAGTTTTAATGTCTCACTGTATCTAAGATATATTGAAAATAACCAATATCCTATAAAATAATGTGAATCAACATTGGTTGATCGTGCCTTGATCAGAATAAGAAAGATGAGTCGAGGTTGCAGGGCTATCAGAATGCAATTCAGCATTTCTGAACTCTCCTCTGACTTTAGAGAATAACTTGGGATGGCCATACTGTAAATGAAAGATGAAAATCTTCTCTGTTAAAGCCAGAAATGGACGTCTTCAAGCGTTGGCTTTTCATGATTTCCAGGCATTTACTTCCCTTATGGAATACGTCTCACATAGACAGCAATCAACTATCCTTTCCATTGAAAACAGCTCAGTGGAACTAACATTCTGCATCTGGCACATATTATGGTTATTGTTCAATGTAACTCTCAGGGTATGTGTTGTTGTTTTTTTCTGTTGCCTATTGATAATGCTCTTCAACAAATACCTTAAAATTTGCAATATTGATGCACGTAGAACATGCATGATCTGGTTGAAAATTGAATGGTGCTATTACAAGATTTAGTACAAGTATAACCTGTGGGTAGGCTAATTGGTACTGCAGCAATTATTT
This sequence comes from Nyctibius grandis, assembly GCF_013368605.1. Taxonomy (NCBI): domain Eukaryota; kingdom Metazoa; phylum Chordata; class Aves; order Nyctibiiformes; family Nyctibiidae; genus Nyctibius; species Nyctibius grandis. The sequence goes on along the minus strand of NC_090665.1, from coordinate 29,768,156 downwards.
ACATTTACTAAATCTTTATCACTCTCTCAGATAATTAAGTCTGTCATATATGAATAATTTTCTCCCATTTGGATATTGTAAAAACACAGAAAGCTGCATTGCTATGTAGTAACTGAAAACAGAATGAGTCTAAATGAAGTTTAGTTTAAAACAATCCAGTGGACACCAAGGCTGTCAGTCTAGTGAACACACAAGAAATAACCCCTTGTTTTTTCTTTTTACACTGATGGTTAAATACAAACAAGAAAACCCCACAGGCTGTGTTTCTGGAAAGTAAACTGTGCTCGACACGAACAGTAAAACCCGGAGACTTAGCTGTGCCATTCCAATAAAAATGGTGATCTCCCTGCCCATGCAGCTTCCATGAAATATGTATGAATGCTGCACTCGCAGTATGAAAGCAGTTGCATCTATGACTTTCATTTCTGTTTTGAACTTCCTTGAGGCCCAATGCAGAAATGAGAAACCCTCTAGAAGACATGAATTGTATATCCTTTATGTTAATTCTTCTCCTTCGAAATCCTTGTAATCATGTTCAGGATGTTGGCACCACATAACTCATTATGCTGACTTTGTCGTGCTTATAGTGCTGCCATAAAAATTCTTACTCCAACACACACTAACGCTTAAAAAAATACAATTATTTTAATCCACATGGAATAACTTATTGGGAGATCTCTTTCATTCATATAAACTGAATTTCTATCCTACCTAAGACAATTTAACTAGTTTGTCTTTCTTAAGAAATAATAATTTGACCTTTTTCTCCAGAAGTAATTAAAGACCTTAATTTTCCATCAGTCCTGTGTCTCTCACACCAAGATTAATGCAACGAATGCAATGGAAGGGTCTTCAGTTTCTCAAGCTAGTAAGCAGTTCAAATATCTGATTGCACAGCACATGTTTAGACAAAGACCTTTTGAAAGGTTCACTTGTATCAGTGTTGGAAACCTGCCCTTTTTCGGTACCCACAAAAACACAGGTAACTTAATAGGAAAATAATTTGAAAACTCAGCTGAAGGAGGTGAAATCTTTGGTTTTACTTCACTTAATATTCCAAGGAAAATATAGGAATGTCTAGTGAGGAAACATGGAAAAAAGGAAAAAAAGGTTAACACAGTACTTTGCTGCATAGTGAGACAGTCACTGATAGGAATTGGAAAGGTGTTGAATTTTATACAAAAATTAGAATTTCCATTAAATTTGACAATTTTGGATTGAAACAGGTATTTCTAAAGCTGATTTTTTTCCCGTAATCTTTTATCTAATTCAGTTGCTCATTAAATAAATGTCATATAAAGATAATGCTGGATACTTAAAAAAAAAAAATAAATCACTGTTTACCCTTGTGCCACCTCCAAAACACATGCACATGTGAGAGATGCACATGCTTCCCTTTTCAGTGTGAGACCTACAGTGGAGCTGTACTGGAGCATCCAGCTGATCCACCCTCCCACCTCCTCCTCTGCCTCCTCCCACTGTTCTGCCTCCAGTCCCCTCCTGCTCTGATTTTCCTCCTGGTGCAGTGGCCAGTATCAGTGAGCCACCTGAGCTCATCCTCTCTCCCCTCGCTGTAGTGACAATGTGAGTGTTCAGTGGCCACAGCCACCACATGCCTGAGCTTCCCTGCTGCCACAGCGATTTCAATGCCATGAAGCCACTGCATGAGAATATCAGAGCTTTTATGCTCTACAGACAACTAATATATTCTCAAAGAGGAATAATATCCCCCCCACACTTTTATCTGTAACATCACATTTTCTCCTTCAGATCATCAAGAAAAAGTTATTAATTCATTTATAAAATTCTTAATTTCCTACTATATTTGCACTAATGACTTGGAAAAATGCATTGTAAGTCATCAGATGGTTGAAAACAGAAGATACTCATGTCACTGGACAGCTAATTTTCATATGAAATGAATGAACTACATTTATATAATCCAGGGGAAGTTCACTGGATGGTGTACAACCTCTCCATAGAAGTTTGCCTTCGAACTGAGAACAATTCACAAAGGTCACACAAGAACACAACTTTTGAGAAAACTTAAGTGATTGGAAACAAAGAATTCTAAGTGCAATCATTGACTAAAGAAATTATCCCAATTTGAAATGCAGTTCAAAACTTATGAATTATGAGAATATTAATTTTTAATTTTCAGCAAAGTTTTAAACTCGGATGCAAATTTAACAAGGTGAGTAGCCTGGTACAAAAAACTAGTTTTACAGAGGCTATGTACAGGCTTCATTTTGCCTAATTCATTTTGCCAATTCAGGGCCTCCCATCTACTTGGATTTCTGGAAGATTGACCCCAATTTACAAATTCTGATTCTTAGCAGAGATTTGATTTATAAAACATTCAAGGATGAGCACATAACTTGTAAGAGAATGAAACTTGAGGCCCATAAATCATGTTACAAAAAATACCTGTCACTTCTAATACAACATAAATATCTTTTTACCCCAATCCAACTTTATGAAAGTGCTTGCAGCTTTTATCATTGATAAAGTGGCTGATGAAGCCTGCATAGTTAAGAAATATTTTCTAAATCGCTTGATATGTAAAATGTCATGAGGTATAAAAATAGCTGGGCATTTACATTTGCAAAATCAACAATATGAACTAAATCAAATATTATTCTGCTTAATGTAGTACAGGATTTTAATGCTTTTGGTTCAAAGTCTACCATGTTGCTATAAATTATCTTCTATTACACATAACTAGGTTTGTTGGTTCTCTCATTAATGATGATACAGTGCGATTGTTACAGAATGTGTAGCATAATTTTGCTCTGTGTGTCAATCCAGAAGAATGAACGAATGCTTCAATGGACTGTAACATCCGTTTGTAGCACACTTCATTTATCTGCTGTATTTTTTTTTAAAAAACAAACACCATCTAAATAAAAGCTTGGTGAAATTATCATCAGCTAAAACATAATATTGATTCATGCACTGTACCTACAGGAATCTGTTGGTAATTTAATACCATATAAAGTCTCTTTTGGTATGAAATGTACATTAGTGTGTCTTCTGTCTTCCTGTTCTTAATCAAATATTGCTTGTTTATTCCAAAGGCATATGAGATTTGAATGTTACAGGGGTTGTCTTTTTACTTCCCTAAGCAGCAGTACAGAGCCATTTTTCCTGAATATTCATTATAGCCTTGGGCTAGATCGAGCTTTTAATCCTAACTACTCATTGCCAATGGGTAGATATACTAGAGGAAAAACAACTATTCACCTTTTTTTCTAAATGATCACATGATAAGCTTAACTACAACCATATCTATAAGAATAAGTCCTCAGAAATTAAAGCAGCAAGTTGTCTACTGATTGAATTTGGCATTGGTAATGAGATGAATCCCACGTCCTATCACCCCCAAGGCAGACACATCCTGCAGGTTTAAAAAGAAGCGTGAAAATCCTTTGCATAGAGTAGGTCACCTCTCCTTGTGTTTCATGGAAAGAAACAAAACCATGAAGAGATTATCACAGAAATGTCTGGCTGTAGATTTCTGGAAATTTTGGAAATTTTTTACTATGACCTATTTTCAGTGTTTCTTGCAGGGTCCTCATTTTTTACACTATCCTGTCACTCCACAATCTTTACACTGTATCCAGAACACCTCTCTGTGGTAGGGAAGTACTATTATACCCGTTTAATAAATGGAGAGAGGAGAGTCAGATAGACTGAGGTGCACCTCCTCAAACTCACCTTGTTTTTGGTGCCCAGTTTTTACTAAGTCATTTGCATAAGGATCTGAAAAGGTCTGTCTGGCAGAAAATGGCACTTGATTATTCATAATACCTTAAACCATGAGATACTTTCCACATTAACAAAATAAATATTTTTAATACTTGAATTAAATCAGTTTTTCAGATTTATCTGATTAATTGAAAGGATAGAAATACAACTACTTTAGGGTAACGAACATGCTTGTCTTACACTATGCAAACAGTCCTTGGGAAGCACATATGTGTGAGTCTATGTACATATGTATGTGTGCATACATAACAAATACAAATGTCAGTCTGAAAGATGTCACAAAATCAACCTGTTACAGAACTTCCCCCAAAAACTTCAGAAGGAAGGTTACCACTTCAGTAGAGCATATTAGCTCTTGTCTAATGTGTCTCTCATGCTAGAGAAAACGGACATACCACGCAATCTTCAGTCCATCCCTAATTACTACAAAGGTGGTAGTTCTGTCTCACTAAGAACAGGGTAAGGACCTTTGCAGTTGTAGAAAGTATAAGAACACAGCTTTTCTCAGACAGAATCCTGATGTATGAAAGCTTTCTTACTCAGGACTATTGGAGTTATCATTAAAGGTCGTGCTGATGATTTGTGCAAGCCCATTATCTTGACTGTGATGATGGGAAGTTCTAGATGGCACAGAGAATATTGCAAGATCCATTAGGACCTTGCATGTAAAGTCCTTAAATCTCATCTATCACTAACTATAATGCCCTAAACAACAAAGTTTCAGAAATTAAAATACTTTATTTAATGCAAGTGTAAGTCTGATCTTCCTCATAAATCTCATCTTTGATGGCCACAAAACTATTCTCATATATATCTCTTACCAATGAGTTTTCATGGCTAAATCATGCATTATGTCACACAGGTTTGCAATTTTAAATAGTGATACTAAGTTACAGAGGACTTATTTTTGCCTTTTGTATTAATTTAACACACATGAAGCTGACATGGGGTTTTCTTATATATGGTTAGTAGGCAAGTGGCACCATGAGTCCCTCACCAGTGCATTCTTCTGGTGACAGATTTTCTTTCTGTACCAGCTCTTCAGAAAAAAAAATTGTAGCCCCCTTACATCAATTATCATTGGAGGAATTTTTTATATGAAAAAATGATCTACAGTTAATTTCCTCATTCTGCACAATAGATACATTTTCCAAAATAGGATGGATAGCTATGGGAAAAGGAGGGAGTGCTTTTATGTTCAGGAATGATGTAGCCTAAGAACAACTTTATAAGCCGAGAATTTGCAAGAGTTGGCTTTTAAATTTAATTCATGTACTATTCTCACTTTACTGTTTCATTCAACAACAGTCTACAAGGGTTAAATCTAACCTCAGTCAAACTGCTGCCTGAGAGCCCACAAGGACTCAAATTCACCCTCATCTGAAAAATAAAAAAGAAGGAGAAAAGAATCTTTCACCATCTGCAGATAACCTCCACACAACAGGCAGACTTTCTTCCAGTCCATGCTACCCTTTCCTTGTGAACATTACAGCGGCACTACCTGCCGTGACCTGCAGTGCAGGCAGGCAGGGGCAGGATACATTTGGAGCAGCCTTAGAAAGTGAGTAGTGGTCTTTTCTATAGATTCCTCACCTATTCAATCCGCTCCACCTGCTCAAGGTGTAGGTCTGGATCTGCATCTTTTACAGAGATCCCACCAATGTTCTGAGGACCTGTTATCTTGACAAGCTGTTAGTTTAAAAGCTTTTTATATGTGTCTATCACATATTTATTTTCCAGATCAAACACGGATCCAGAAATGCATTAGGAAATCAAAATTTAAAAAAAAAAAAAAATCAAAATTTCTCTGTGTGTGTGAAAAGCTACTCTTCTGCTATTCCTTGAAACGTGAAGAAAAAGTATGCGAATTTTCAGCTTAAAGCATTGCAAATTAGTATCTTTAGCATTCACCTCTCTTTCTTTTTTCATATTACTATTTATCTTTTCCACAGCTATCTTTTGTTCCTCCTCCTATGAATGTCCAACATTGCTTTCATAAAACTGTGTATCTCTAAACCTACCCAAAATTTTCACAGTACCTAAATATAAAATAGAATTTCAGTCAATCACAATAGCAAAAGAGACACTATTTCCAAATTTCATAGTTAATTTTACTGACTTCTCACATCCTAGAAAGGGGCAGTTTAGGTTATGCATTTGTCCCATTTCCAACTTAATTAAAGCTAACAATTTGTTTAAAGCCTGTCAAATTAACGGAATGTTTTCCCAGGATAGAAGACAAATAACTCTCTGCTTTCTCATCTGGACTAAAAAAGTGCTTCCTCATTTCTCAGGAAATTTGACAGCTCTTTGGTCAACATCTATTGACTGCAGCTGTCAAAAAGAAAGAAATGAGGCAGTTTAACCTAAGGCAGGGAATAACACTTTTCACAGTTGTATGTGAAGTTATCCATATATATTAGGAAAAATTTAAAAAAATGCCTAAATGTCTTCTGAGGCTTTGGGTCAGCCTGGGCACCCCCACAAAAACGTACCTGCTAGATGAGAGCTTATATCCTTCTGGCTAGAATCTATGATATGATGTGATGTGAAAACAATGCCACAAAATAACTTTTAGAGGTAAAGACAGAACGTAAATTCAGGACTTCCTTTTCAGTTAATATGTACTGCCTTTTGGCACGAGATCCAAAGTGTACTGAAGGTGGTGGAAGCCTTTTCCATTAGTTTAGCAAAAAAAAAATATTACTTAAAAATCTCATTAGACATCTTCAATAAAATGGTAGAGGAAAATCCTATTCAGGATAAAAATTCCAAAACATCCATAAATGGATAATTTTACATTTTGTTCTGGGAGGATCAAAATGTTTCATTCCAGTTTAGGCCTTCAGCTTTTATTAATTAACTTGTATTTTGAAGCCTCTTGTTTCGAAATTAAGTGGGATTGTAGGGGTATATTTTGGTGAAGAATTTCTAAAAGATCAGAGATTAATATGAGAAGAATTAAGCAAGGTCCACATAGTTACCATTTAACTACACTACCACAGCAACAATATGTACTGTGACTATTTCTCACTGGTTTAATTCAAGGGTATCTTATTTTCTACTCTCTTACATGCTCTAAAATATTAATTTATTTTAAAAAAATCTTTTAAAAGAAGTCTAATGGGTAAATTAAGAATTATTTCTACATAGTAAGTGTTCGCTTTATAATTTGAACAAAATCTGTAATATTTTTAAACTGAAGAGATATCACGTGGCTTGTATAACTAAGCATGTGCTACTGATGAAACATGCACATTTTGCTTACAAAATACTGCAGATTAAGATTGTAGAAGTATAGCTTGGAAAATTCCCATTAGCTTTACAGACTACATTCTTTCTTTTTGTCATAGTCTTTTCACTCAAGCAAAAACCTTACCATTTGAAGGACCACGTAAAGACTATATTTATAACTTTTGTTTTAATTTTTTTATATATATATTTTTAGGGAGTAATGACTCCCAGTTTATAGATTTTTTCCCAAAGTAAAAATCTAAGCAAGAGCCTGGCGACTTGATTCAACTTTTCTTTTCATTTTCTGTGGGAAATTATAAGAACTAAAAAATCCCTGCCATCTAGCTCCATTCTTAGATACTAGGACTTTATTACTTTAAAGTAAAGCTGCAAGCATGGTGTTGTGATTTGATCAGCTCCTCTTCAGATCGGTTGCTTCAAGTTCCACTTGAGGGAGCCTAATGGAGATTGTCCTTTTATTTGCAGGTATACCAATGTGTCACTGGACAAAAATCAATTCACTCTGGATTAAGTCCAGGCTTTGGTCATGGCTGAACTGAGAAGTCAAAGCTCTGAGACCCAGTCTATATTAGGAGAGATAACAGCAAGTATTGAGAAAAGCCAACATGAGACTATGACACTACTGTGGTTCCTACTTCTCACAGTTAGGCTACTTCGAAAAAGTTTAAAAAAAAATTGGTGCACATAAAAAAATGGAAATTCAAATTTAACAGTCTTTAACCAAATAAACCTTAAAACATTCATAAAATGTTTTGACAGAATCAGAATTTCTTAATAAATTTCAGGTTTAGTAGATCCCCATCTCCCTCTTCTTTCTTACTCTCATTTGGTATCACAATCACTATTTCTCCCTTCTCCTGCTCTACAATTAGAACCTTTGAAAGATGTTAAAAGCATAAGACAAACAGCCTTTGATCACCTCTATTTCAAATGAAAAAATGAGAACAGAAGTTGTTACAGGATTTCCTTATTGCAGTATGCTACTGGAGCTGCACGCTTGAATGACGCTTAACAGTACATTTAAAAAAAAACCCAACAAACTAAAAACCAACACTCCAAAGCTTTTTAACATATCTCATCTTCTCCCAGGCAACTAGTGATAGGACAAGAGGACATAGCCTCAAGCTTCGCCAGGGGAGGTTCAGGTTGGACATTAGGAAGAATTTCTTCTCAGAAAGGGTCATTAGATATTGGAAGGGGCTGCCCAGGGCGGTGGTGGAGTCACCATCTCTGGATGTGTTTAAGAAAAGACTGGACATGGCACTTAGTGCCATGGTCTAGTTGACAGGGTGGTGTCAGGGCAATGGTTGGACTCTATGATCCCAGAGGTCTCTTCCAACCTGATTGATTCTGTGATTCTGTAATAGCTGCCAATATTAACATAGGTCAGTATCCAAACTCAAGAATACGTTCAGCAAAGTGCTCTGTGGGAGTTTCACTTTGGATATTTTATTAGCAGCATGGCACTCCTACACTCCTCCTTTGATAACATGGCACCTAATGACTGAAAAGATAACCAACGAGAAGACAAGGTCAAAAATGAGCTGAAAATTTTTGATTGACCGGTGCACAAAAGTACAACACATAGATTTGTGTTGGGGGTTAGAGCAACGATAAGAGGGATGCAAGATCAAGCACAACTGAGAGTTGAAAGGTTTGTAGCGGTCTTTAGTCAGCTTTGCAATTACTCCCTTTTTCAGATCATACAAAAGCTTTTTGTTTTCTCCTCAGCACTAAAAAAAAAGCAATTGAATTTATTTTGAAAACTGAGTCCTCGCTCTAAGAAGGTGGCCTAATCATGACTTTTTTTTATTCCAAATGTGTTTGTTTGTTTTAAATTTAAAATGTTAATCTAAGCAACCAGAAGAAACATCACTGTTAGAAAACTTTCTACTTTAAAAATTAACTATAAGGGTTTTTTTTTTTAAATTGTTATATGATACGAAAAACTATGTTTCATTGACACAGGTTGGTTGAAACTGTAGCAATCATTATTTAAAGCTATTGATTTTAATGCAACATTAAAGGAATCGGACGCAACCATTATTTTCTTTGGTTGTCAGAATAAAGGTTAATAATAGATGGCCTGAAAAGGTGAAGCACAGGTTGCCAGTTCAAATTAGCAAATTATTTGTTCTGATACCAACTGGGTCTAAGTATTCCAAGTGAAAAATGTGAAACTGCACATTTACATTTTATAAACTTCTTGGAGATATTAACTGGAAAGATTTATTTATCAACAGCATTGGTATATGTAAAGTGTTGACTAATAAAAATGCTTTTTTATCCCAGATAGAACAAAATATTTTATCTTGGTTGTTTCTAGCCAACAAAAACACTGTTTCTCATATCACTGTAAAAAAGTGGTACGCAGCTTGATTAAAACAATATTTCAGCTCTTTAGTTCATGCAGAGGTTACCTGCTAGAAAGGCATAAAGGTTTGATTAGGCTTACGTCATATATGAAATATTTTAAAGGGAAGCATAGAACTTGAATATGAGTGCTGCAGCTACAAATAGCTTTTTTTCTTGTAGTCAGGTAGGCAAACTCTCAGTCCTTTCCTATAATAAAGAGGCAGAAAATACCAAATAATTGCGGAAACCATAAACCTTTGAAACCAACAAATTATGAAATTTACAACTTATGCTCTGAGAAGGATTTCCCACTCAGCTTTAAAATGATCATCATATGGGCCTCTATTCAGATTTGATCTACTGTAAAGAGCAAGCCTCCCAGCACACTGACTAACTTTAACCAGGAGGTGAGGCAAATTAAAAAAGTATGAGCCTTGTCCTGAAAATTCTTGTGTAGGCAGTGAAGAGACTAGTTAACACGCTGTTAATTAACTTTATCAAATGGTGCCATAAAACGGGAAAACAGAAAAGAAAAAGCTATTAGCGTGCACTGTGTAGTTAACTTTTATTGTGCACCAAGATAACAATCTTAAAATATTTTATTTTACCTGCACATAGATACTTGTTGCTGATGATTTCCTTTCCAATAAATCCTGTTTACCAGCCATCATCGGTAAGAACACCTGCAATACCTCATGCTGCAACCACATACCCAAAGGCAGAACAGTCGACAGGATCTGGACATTTAACCAAAATATTTAGCCATGTAGACCACAGAAATATGCTTGCCTGAGTTTTCTACATTTCCCTTTTCTAAAAGCTTCTCAGTGCATTAAAATACAATTGCAGGAATAAGTACAGGTTGCCATTTGTTTTTTAAAAAAAATCATGATTTTCTTTCTTTCTAGGAAGTACTCACTATATACTCCATCGTAGTTAGGCTACTGAAGTGTCATTAAAACAGCCCAAATCTTTTCTCTTCCTTTTTAAACAGCGACAAGTCACTGATATTTTGGCCAAACTGACCTTCTTTGTGACATCTGTCATCCATAATGCGAATTCCAGCTAAAATGCTTCCATCATAGTGAGAACTGAAAATAAGGTTATCCTGAAGCTGCTCTCATATCCTCATGAATTTCAAGGAAACAAGAATCAATTTCACATTTTCTAAGAAAATCCATTCTGTAGAGAATGCTTGCCATATATAAAATAAAAAGTCATCACACATAAGCAGTATTTAAAACCTTATTAACACCCATACCATGTCATTAAAAAGTTTCAGCAGGTGGGTAGTGCAGTTAACATTACTGTCCTATTTATAATCACTTTTTATTTTCCATTTTGTCTTTTGAGTAATTCAATTAAAAATCCTTCAAAGCAATAACAGTGGATTAAATGTTGCCAAACTGCAATATAAAAATACAGAATAGAGTTCTGATAATGAATTTATTAAACTTTGCATCTTAATTCATTTCTTCTTGAGTGTATGAAAAACAGAATTCCTAAGACAAAATACCAATTAACTGTCGTACCTCATTATTAAGTATTGTCTCCTTTTACACGTTACAAAAAATAGAATACATGAGCACATAAAGGACATACGGAACTAAAGACATGGAGGAAATAAATTTAAATCATGACGTTTAACCAAACCTGAATCCTGTGAGGGCAACAGGAAAGGAAATGAATCCTCAGGTACTGGAGGAAGGTGGGTGATGTCACCAAGCCAGGAGTGACCACATAGCCAGTAAGCTTTTTTCTGTTCAGATTTCCAGTGAAATAGCTCGTGAGTGAATTGTTACTTCAAGAGCAACTCAGCAATGGGTTTACTTTATGAGGAGGGTTTTAAAGAAGGAGGGAGTGGAAAGAGACAGGGAAGAGACACATATGAAACCAGGGAAGGTGAAAACATCATCCAGAGACGTTAAAACAACAAAACTGAACTATCATAAAGGATGACGCAAGGCCACGATCAGTGTGGGAGCCAGGAACGTAGGCCCACAAAACACATCTCCTGGTCTGCAAAGAAGTGTGCTTAGATGGACGTTTGCAGAAGTTGGAGGAGGCAATCGGCAGCATCCTCTCTCCCGGCACATCCCAAATACCCTCCCAGCAAAACAACGCCCAGTGCAGCACATCTGTGCACACGCAGAATAACACCATCACCACCTGAACCAAGGAATCCTTGTTTATGAGGAGGCTGCGCCTTGTGATTGAATTTCCTGCATCTGCCTGAGCTTTTCCCTCAGCTGGACTATTAAGGCTCCTGTTCATATCCATCAGCTTGGGCAGCAGGCAATTTCTCTCCCCTACCCAGCTGCCTAGTTTTATGAAACCTGCAGGAATTCAGTATATCTGAAACAGTTTCAACTCTGAGAAACGTGATTGAAACAGGTCATTTGGGTGAAACGTGCCCCAAAGCAAGAGAGGGCACCAAAAGACACAAAGGCAGTGAGATCAGCGATGGCTTGTCTTCTTAAGTTCCCAGCCAAAATGGATGAAAGTGTCCAATACAAGAGAACAACAAGACATATAAATCCTGAAACTCCACTGCAAACACCAGCACAAACCTCACTTCGATTATACTGGTTATACTGGATTTTGAGTGGCAATATTCCACTGCTGCTATAGCACAGTGTACCACTGCACTGCTGTACTTTGCATTAATTTGTTGCCATAGCTGATACAAAAGAGAAGAGAGAACTAATACTGCCGGCAGGACTCAATGAATTATACTTAACCAGCACATTATTGTAGGGTGGTAGTAGAATGCCACATGAACACAGATATAATCAAATTCTGTTTAGGGCATCATTTATTTAAAATACTTCAAGCTCCTTGCTGGCAGAGCAGCAGCGAATTAGCACTTCAATTAAAAAGCAGTCTCATCTTTCCTATTTCCAAGGTACAGCACAGCAAATCTAATTGTGCCATGCAGACAGTTCTCATCTTTGCAGAGTAAACCAGGGCTTTTGGGGGTTTTTTGCTTTTGTTTTTAACAGATTTGTCTTTCTCTCACAGTGAGGCAATGTGGGCTTTTATGAAACTTGCCTCCTAATTGCAGGCAATAAACATGAACACAGCCAGCAGCAGAGGCTGTGGCAAGTACAGTTTAAGTAAAATGAAAATAAAGGTAAGAAAAGAACCTCAAAGCAAACTCGTTACACATATGATCTGAATAGTTAAACCACCAGGATCTGGATTTCAGTGCTCACAAGAGACATATACATGCCTCCTTCAATATAAACTAAAAAAAGCAAACAATCTCCCAAACCTATAGGTTAAATGCTGAGATGAGCAAAGATTTTTTGTATTTTGGAGGTTAGAATGTAACACTAATTAATGAGAAATATTTATAAACCAGGATGTTATTAACTTTTAAAATATTTACTTATAGCATAAAGAATCTCTGTTCTTGCACTTAGGCTGAGGTCTTTGAACATGAGTTGTTTTTTAAAAAAGTATAGAAGCATCATCTGTGCTTTGGAAATTTAACTAATGTGTTGCTTTCCACTTGAGATCTCACTATCATACTGATCATCTCATCCCAAGTGAACAGGTGAGTCCTTGGGCTTCCTTTTATCCACTACTCATTTCCTATCTCTGGCATAAACAATGCAGCACCTTTGGAATCACAGAAATGTTTGTCTGAATCCACTTCTGGAGAGCAGCTAGTCCAAGCTCCTGCTCTGAGTGTGACTAACGCCAACACCAGTTGAGGTTGGCCATCGCTTTGCCTGCCTGAGCCCTGAAAACTCGAGAGATGGAGAGTACACAGTCCTACTAGACAACACGTTCCTGTGCTGCATCACCTTCTTGGTGAATTTTTTTCCTGATGCCCAACCTGAAACGTTCAGCCTGCAATATGCGGCTGTTGCTCCTTGCTGTATCATCTGACATTACAGAGAATCATCTTTCCCTCTTTGCAGCTACGCTTCCAGCATCTTTGTTACTACCTTTCAAGTAACTGTAGGCTGCTCTTTTCCTCCCTCCGTTGTTTTTCACTCCCCACTAGGCCAAGGAAACTCACTGAAATTTTTTAAGACTTTGGATATCACTTTTCCTAGTCCGTCTTATTCTAATGATTCTAGGGATATGCACATTACACTTACTAGACCTGGAGTTTCATCTGAACAACAAAGAATGACACAAAACTTGGCAGGAATACAAAATAAAACCCAGATTATCAACGCAATTCAACTATTTCTTCATTCTTACCAGAGCAGCTGGAGAGACTTGTTGGCTTTTGGACCAAAAACAAAAAGCCAAACACTTAAATTTGTTAATTTCACATCATAGTAACGGTTCTGAATATTTAATGCCACTTTTTAGAAAGATGAGTAAAAAAAAATGAAAACATCTTTGCATCGTTCCATTGAAGAGACAAAAAGGGCACCAAAAATACAACATCACAAGTTAGACACTGAAATGAGTGCTACCATCTCAGATGTTCGATTGATTTATTATTTTCATAATTTTATGCTATAATTACTACAGTAATGAACTATAGTGGGAAAGATATATTGTCATTTTTTAATAATCTGCTGTTCACCACGTTGTCTTTACGTTTACTATTGTGTACACTTACATGTACACTTACGTTATCTGATTCAAAGAAAATCCATGCGCTAGTGCTGTTAAACCTAATGATGAAAATTCTATTACAATTTTTAATGATATCCAACTTCTATACAGTTGCAGATTGTTATGAAAGAATACAAACCTTAACTTTATTATCATTAATCAGCATTAGTAAATATAATTGACATTTTATACAGAATCAGCTTTAAGTAACTTATGGCAGCAATACAGATTGCCTCTTAATATTACCCTCTGGCTAGCTATGCTGTTTTGGGCGCCAGAGTGTCTGCACTAATGACTTGGAATTAAAATAAAATAAAAGCTGAGAACTGTAATTCAGTATAAAACAAATAGCCATGTAATTCTTTATATATATAATTTGGATATATCTGGAATTTTTAAAATTTATAGTGGGTATAAAATAGTGGAAGTGTTTGAGACTAGATAACAAAATAGGATAGAGAAAAAACAAATCTGATGTTCCCAGATTTCTACACTTACCCTTAGGCACACTATAGGAATTGAAACGAGGAGGAAAAAGTAGACAGTGTAATTAACCTTTCCTTTCCCTTTTTTTTTTAAACAACAACAAAAAAAAGGCAGAACATTTTAGACATTATAAACAGTAAAAATACACATACATGTTTTTCTGCCATTATTTTTCATCTCAGCAATTTCTATAGTTTCCTGAGGATTTAATGTGCTTAGGCATGAAAAGGGACCTAATCCTTAAAAAATTTCCTATGAAGACATGGATTATGTTATCAAAAAGATTTAAGAAAACCTGCTTCACTGAACAACCAGGAAAGCTGCTCTGTCTCTCAAAGCCTCATGCCCTGACTTCTAGATATCGAGTGCCGTGTTTTTTTTTCCAGAGCATATCTGAGCCCTCTCTTCCCCACACCACCTATGTGTGACCCATTTGACTTCAGCTCTGAGGAAAAAAAAATAATATTAGGAGTAGAGCCAAAATACTTCCCAGCACTTTCCTGTCTTACAATGGGGCCTCCAGGGGCCACCACACATGGAGGCCCCCTGAAAGGCTACTGATAAATCTCGTTGCATGTATTGTTATTTTATCCAGTTTATCCTCACTCTTTTCTTCGATAAACTACATTTAAAGCCACTATAATTTAATTTTAGCCAACTCTGAGGAAAAACGTCAGGATCTGGCCCTCTAAAGACGGCTTGTTTTATTAATTTATTTGTCTGAAGAAGTAGATTTTTTTCTGAGCTCTCGTTTTGGTGATACAGTTAAGAAAACACAAGAATATATTTAAGCAAGAGTAGTATATATTAAAAATTCAAAAGAATGTGCATATTGTGTGGTGAAGAGAGAAATTTTATTATTATACAAACATATATGTATATATAATGTAATCTTCTTCTTGCTTTATGGATCTGATCTCCTCCGAGGAGAGTCACAAATCCACACGATAGCTCTGAGTGCTCCAATTTTGCATTTCGTTCTCTGATTTTACAATAGCTGAAAGATATGTAAAAACTCACGTAGCCAGACAGCTCCCTACTGACTACACATCTAAGCAACTTCACACGCATATATTATTCCAACCACTGAAAGCTGGAAATAGCATATGCCTAAATAAAAAAAAGCAAAAAAAAAAGAGCGTGCTTGAAAGAAGCCTGTTTCAGCTTCTGTGTGAAACCTTCAGGGCTCTCCCTGACCAAACTGCACCTTTCTATGGCATGCTGCCATCTCAGGTGGGGACAATCCAGACCGCTGAGTTACACTCTGCAGAGTGCAGGGTGGGAATTGCTTCATAAACTTATAAAAATTGCTACTATAGCTCTTTGTTGTTGAATGAAATTTGGGGAAAAAAATTAATAATATCATTTTGCTAGTGTGGTCATGGAGGAGTTTTATAATTCTCTCCCATTTTTAATCATAACTTTGGTAAATGACCACTGACCATGAAAAGCATCCAGATTACTTTCAATAAAAATAATAATCTACAGCATGGAATAGATTGACATCATTTTGTTCACAGAAAATAATAGTGTCCCGTGCACTGTGCCTGACAGTATTGCTATGATAAAGCTACACCTGAAGTGTGCCCACAGTTGCATTGAAACAATTATGGCTCCTACTGCCTCCCTACTAAAAGTTTTAGAAAGTTAATAGTTTAGTTGTCCAACCACACCTCAGTTCTTAAAAGTTTTGTGTTTAACTGAGGAAGTGAGGATGAATTAAGATGTCTACTAGCCCTCTCCAAGGGGATCAACTGAATAGTATGTGTCGATTTTAGGGCATGTAATCATGATTCCCACTCTGCATCTCCCTCCTCTTCTTTTTCCCCCCTCTCCCTAAAATGTAGTAAGATGGGAAATCAAACAGGCTTCAGAATTCTGAAACTTTGATGGTCAAACTCCAGAAAATCTCTCCTGGTAGACTGTGAACCAAGATTTTTCGGAGACTTTAAATTTCACCACATTTGGGCATATTTCAGAGCCAAAACAAATTTCAAATCATGACCAAAACAGGCAAAAATCTGAAAACCTCAAAAGGATATTAGTATGAGAAGTATGGCTTTTGTGCGTGTTTATTTCTTTTCATGGGCAAAACAACACACATTCTCCTAACTGAAGTCACAGGATGTATTAAAAAACTCTGCATCATATTTCTACACAGCAGACATCAGGCATGGATAATTCCAACCTAAACTGTATAAACCATCAAATCTGTAAGCTACAGAACACAGGCTCTTATAAGAGAAGATGTTAACTGCAGGTGGCACTACCAGGATGTATGTCCTGTTCTGTGATTCTAAAAACCAGTTAGGTCCCTATGCTAAAAATTGTGAAATGGAATGTGTGTATATCTCATGTCCTTCAAAATCATTATTGATATATGCAGTAGTTACCGGTTGTGATCTAAAGGATATCTACAGAGCACTGAAATGGAAATCAACAAATTCTATCCAAGTGCTTTTTGGAAATTATCTGTTTTCATCTTGTTCCTTGTCAAATACATAATGTATTTTTGTTCTCAACAAAACTAAGCATTTTGTACATTCTCAGCTTCTGTCTTCTTTTTTTTTTTTTTTTTGCTTTCAGCACTAAATATTTAAACACATTCAACCTAAAAATCTCAAGCTAGTAATGTGCTGCTTGTGTCTTCCCCCCAAGGTGTAACTATCAATGTGATAGTGCAGGATTGCTGAAGAGACATGAAAGAAATTGCAGTTACAGTCCTACCTGCCCACAGGCCAGGCCCATGCCTCTCTCCCCCATACCATGAGGACATGATAAATTCAACTCCAGCGCATCTGCACCAGCAACCTATGAAACATGCAAAAGGAAAAAAAAAATGCAAAATTCACTTTGAGTAAGTAGCATTTACTGTTCATGTTAAGTAGATTTCTTTAGACATTTGATTTTTTTTTTTTTTTAAGAGAGAAAGCTACAGTATGATAGCCTGAAAAAGAAATGTGTTGATCATTACAGAGAAAAATTTCAAAAACTGATGTGGCTTCCCAAAATTACAAAGCAAATTAAAGTAAAAAATAAAGTAAAAAAAGACAAGCACAATAAAGAGCTGGTTCTGGAAAATGTTAAAAAAATGAAATGTAATTACAGGGCCTTAGGGCAGCACTGAGAATGAGGTCCAGTAGTAAGTGTTACCCAGGTGCTTCTGTGCTCTGAAGAACTGTGACTCAGTAGTAAATGTCTCCTTTCTGCTTTAATAAATTTAGTCTAAATTTTCTGCAGGCACTCGTACTATGCCATAGCTTTTGTCATTAAATATTTTTGTTTCTGAAGTCAAACAAGAGAGTATTAAAAAAAGGCTACACAAACATATTACTCATGCTAATTTCTCTTCAGCACCCTCTATTAGCTACAATTTATAAGGCCAAGGAGCCAAGGTGCACAAGGGCAGCACACAAACACACTCCTCTTCCTCCCTGCTGAACTGATCTGGCCGGAGACAAGGATCTCTCACGTTGCCTTCCACGTGGCTGTAACTAGTATTTTGGTTTGCATTTGCATTTTGTTTCTGCTTATTGAACTGGAGTAATTTTTCCTGCTGTGTGGCCATGGTTCAGCAGCTCTCCGAGCGTGTGAGCTGGGGAGAAGCCATCCATCACTCCTGAATCCTCCGCATCCCGGCCAGCTCCGCGAGCCCGGCCATGCCGTGCTGCTGCTGGTGCTGTCGGCCCCCGTGACAAGCTGACCTTTCGTATGAATAGGTCGTCCTCCTGCTGAGAGGCACCACGGTACCTTCTGGGGCTTCTGCTCTTTGGAAAGCCACATCTATTACCTTCTAGGTAGGGCCCTACACATGCGATTAAATATCACTGCTCTTCAGCTATGGAATCCAGAGCACCCCAAACAAGCGTGCTGCTCTCCGCAAAGTGGAGGCTAACTATTACTTCGTGGAAGAAAGTTATATCATATACGTTACACATTATTAAGTGCATTTAGATAACTACTTTTTTCTAAATGAGCAACATAAATACAAACACAGATTGGAAATATCTGTCTTAAAATTGGATAGCAGTGCCACTGGATTAAAAAATAAGAGCAAATGGCACAATAAAGCCATTCATCTTAGTCAGTTTAAAAGCAGTACTGCTCCTGACAAGCGCGGGATTCCACAAAAGATTTCATGGTCAATTAGGTAAATATAGGTATAAAATGGACTAGTGCTGAAGATCACAGAATCACAGAATCAATCAGGTTGGAAGTGACCTCAGGGATCATCGAGTCCAACCGTTGCCCTTACACCACCCTGTCAACTAGACCATGGCACTAAGTGCCATGTCCAGTCTTTTCTTAAACACATCCAGAGATGGTGACTCCACCACCTCCCTGGGCAGCCCATTCCAATGTCTAATAACCCTTTCTGAAAAGAAATTCTTCCTGATGTCCAACCTGAACCTCCCCTGGTGAAGCTTGAGGCTGTGTCCTCAGATGCAATCAGATCACCCAGCCAATTACTGATAATGTTTAATTTTACTTCCCTAAGTCCCCAAAGTGATTTTTTTTCCTCATAGGTTTAAAATGCCCAAAGAAAATAAAGAAGTGTCTTCCCACACCACCATAGGAGGGCTTAGGACACTGTGAATAAACAACCATGTTCAAACATACGGATTTAGCCATATGAAAACACAAATTCAAAATATCCACACCCATATATACACATACATGAAAATATATATACAAAAAATATATATAATACTTATAAAGCATTTAAATCTGATGTAATGGTAGCAGTGATGACAAGCTATTTTTTTTTCTTTGCTTGAATTTGTTAAAACCTGCCTTTATTGATCTGAAACTATGCTTTTTATTTCCTCTAGATACTTTATGTGGAACAATAGCAACTTTGTATTACATTCAGATATAGACACCTTTCTGAATTAAATTATTGTGGTCTTGATCAAGTATTTCTTATACTATTCCCTATGGACACAGGCACATGTTTTTAAATAGTTTTTTTCCTTCAAATTGAATCGAAATTTCAGGCGCATAGTCTGTTTGCATTTGTGTAGGACTGGATTTATATTATAGGAAGCCTGCTGACTGCTATTATATACGCTGGTTTTCTCTGCTATCATTTTTGAAAGTCTGTATTAAAACTAGAATAGCATTAAATGAGCCTTTTATACTTTAAATATTCAAGAGTTTCATATTCAAAATTTCTTCTGGTGCTGTCAAACTAGTGTGCCTGTAGGCAAGGTAAGATCAAGTTAGGCTCTCAAAGGTAGAATTAAATTTTATCAGGGTATCCGTCATAATATACTGTTTCCTTAAAATGCAAATAAAAAGTATATAGATTCACAGACTAAAAGCTTTCCAGGTACTGCTTAAAAATCCAAGGGACCATTTTTATGGAACAGATTTTTTTAAATTTACATTTCCATCATTTTAATGAAAACACAGAATAAACAAATTATAATGGACATGCTTTAAATTCTCATTTTTCACTTTGAATCTATTTCTTTCAAGAAATTCCTTATCACAGCTCTTGTTTTTAAGGAGAATAAAAAAAGATGCAGAAACACATTTAGGAAACCATTACCTCAGCCATTTTTGCAAGTTCAGTCCAGTCCTCCCTGCTATAGCTGCACATGATACTGGCAATCAGAATCTGAAAAGAACATATATGCAGTCGTTTGAAGCCATGTCACCAGATTTCATCAGATAGCACTTTACTGTGACTCCAAACATTAACTACCACTACCTGCATATGGGAACTACCAGCTGTATACTACTAGTATGTATAGTGAAATATAGCTGTATGTTTCACTGGGGATGAGAAATAGTATACAAAGTCATCTATTTTATCCCTATTTTTCAAGTCATTAAGGAAAACCAGCAGGTCTAGTCAAACACATAGAGGACTTTGCATTCTCTCCGTCATGCGACAAAGCGAGAACAAGGGCTGTCCTAGACACAGAGCCCACCAGGAAAACTGCCAAACATACTTGTTTCTGAGGTCAGAGGAATTAAGTTATTTACTATTTACACAATGCCAGAAGCACTTGGGGCTCTTTAGAGGTAGGTAAGACATAAGTGCAAGAGTTTACAGTCTAATTTGGCAGCGTATGAACACTTACACAATATTCCAGCTGACTTCAGGAAGCCAGGGTACACCAAAACCAGCCCCCTAGGATTCACACTATGCAAGGACAGTGACAGGCAGCCAGGACTGCTTTCTGTAGAGGCAACTGGGAGGAAACTCATAGGATGTGAGGAAAATCTGGGAGGACTGGGAGAGTGGCACGGGGAAATTCCAGCTTTTGTTTTCCCATGATACACATTTTATTTCCTATTTGCTGGCTGTGGACCCAGTTCCGCAGGACCTGTTTCTGTGTATCGCCTTTCCTCCTCACTGCACTGAGCACCTTTCAGGTCCAGGTTCTGCCTGTAGGTGCTGCTGCCTCTAATAATATCTTTATTGAGGTTCAAGTTTTTAGGTAAAATGAGTTCTAATAGGATTCTTCTGGGAGTGCAGCTAAACACACACCTTTCCAGTTGCATAGAGTGCTATTTACTGTTAAATGGATGTTAACTACTCCTCTGGTCGATGTCTAGTTCAAGTAACAATGTTAATTTCTATTTAAGACTAAAACAAAACCACTTGTTCTGGACCCATCAAAAAATCATCAGACACTGAAACTCTGAAGTTGACACTTTCATGGTGAGATCAGCAGAGAATTCAGTCCAAGAACTCCTGCATGGAGGACTTCTTAGAAGGATGAGGTTTGCAAGAACAAAGCAAGAGAGACCTATATTGCAGTAGCTAAAAGGTTAAATCAGAAAAAAAAAAAAATCACAGAACTTATGAGCACAGTACCAGTTCAGTCTGTGTTCAAAGGAAACGCCACGAGATGAAAACAGAAAAGCATCTGGCCACACTCTTGGTTATTTGGCCTTCTTATGTGAAACGTATGAAAGTTTCACATGTAAGTTTAATTCACAGGTAGGATGAAATTTGGTTTTAATCTTTTTTGCTTTCCAAACAGTTTTACTGTCAGCATTAATATCTGGGATGAGCTTAATCTGTCACTCCCAGTCAGCATAACACTTCTCTTGAACTTTCCCGTAATGCTGAGGGTTAATGACTCATTCATATAAGGCAAAATACTGAAAAGCATGGTGTAGAAAAATTGTCCAATACACGCACAATTGTTGGAAACTGTAAACTCCCAAATTATTTCCATAAGAAGGATGAAATGTTCAGTATCTTTAGAAAGGAGGGAAATATACTCTAAAAAGGAAGGCAGCTATGGAGAAAATTAGCCATGGTAAGGTTACAATCTATTAATTTAAAAGGACAATACCACTTATCATCATCGTTATTTCCATTGTTTTGCTCTGATGAATCTCTACCTGTCAATCTACCACCCACCTACCTGCATACTACCTACCCATCCACCCTTCTGGCTGATGCTTGCAAGGTGGGAGGGAGCCTTTTGAGAAGGAAAGCATTTGATGAAGTGCCTGCCTTGCCCGCAGGCGCCAGTTTGTGTGCACCTCTGGCATAAATATAAGACCAAGCTTTTCATTAAATGCACACTATCATTACTGGCCATGCTTGACAGGAAAAAACTCTTTCTCCTATACCATACTTTTTTTCTATTGTGAAAAACATTATATAGCTCCATAGGTCAAATATTTATGAAACAAAATTTTCTCTGTGTTCTATTTGAATATTCAAGATAATATGAGTACTCAGGAAATAAATACAAATCTCTTTAAAAAGACTAATATTTTTAAGAACACAAATTGCAAAAAATCAGGTTAAGAAAGTATATATAAGAAAAATTTAGAGTAAGAAACTAGTTAAAATATGCACTCACTGGAAGTGAGCTAGAAACCGTATCTTGTCAAATTCACGCTTTTTATAAACTAACTAAAGCAAAAAAAACCCCACCCAGCTCAGACACTGACAACATGATAAGGATTTTCACAGTTGCAGTCACAATCCAAAGTATACCAGAAATCTACACAATTCAGCTTTAAAACAAATCAAATTTTTCAGCAAGGAAAGTTGTAAGACAACAAGGGCGGCTGACTATATTCACAAGTAGCTGAGTTAGGTTATGTCAAGTGTTATTAATAACATTTGAAAATTCTGCTGGGAGTGCACAAAAGCGGATGAAGATGATCTGTGAGGTTTCAAAGAGCTGTTAATTAAGACAACACGTTTATTTAACACTGATTTGTTTTAGCATTCACATTTAAAATTAAGCACCTACTTTTGACAGAAGCAGTGGTTTACAATAACAAAAATAACTGAAAGCAAAAATTACATTTCTGTCGTGACTGTTCACATGAA
Source organism: Nyctibius grandis (assembly GCF_013368605.1). Taxonomy (NCBI): domain Eukaryota; kingdom Metazoa; phylum Chordata; class Aves; order Nyctibiiformes; family Nyctibiidae; genus Nyctibius; species Nyctibius grandis. The sequence goes on along the minus strand of NC_090665.1, from coordinate 29,745,391 downwards.
AACCATGATCTCAGAGAGAATAATGAAAATTTAAAAATAGTAGGGATTTTATTTTTCTTTTTTCCCCAGTGTTCTCTTATAACTTGAAATTAAACTTAATTCCTAGGTGAAAACAGATCCTGCAGCACTACACATTAACAAAACTGTCCTTCCTCAAGTGACTATTCTTTCCCAAAATACCTCTACGGTCTTTTCATTTGGAATCAGTACCCATGACAAAAAAATAGTAATTATTGTACAGGGACATTTAAGGGCACAATCTGTGATGTTTGAGGTTCGAGTGCACTCCTAAAATCACATTTTATACGGAAAACATAGAATATTATCTCCTATTACCTAGAAAGAGAATAGCAAGAGACAAGTAACAGTAACAAGTGATAAAAATCAGAGTTTTTATTGGAAAGTAATAAACAGAAATTGCATCACATTTCAGCCTCTCAGTCTCTTACTATTTTAATTTTTTTTTTCTTTTACATCTTTGGTGCCTACAATGTCATGTACCACACTACCACCCCTGCAACTTCAACAGCCCCAAACAGCTGGTATCTCATAGAAGCCCAGCACATGGCCCAGCCCAGGAGCATCCCTGGAGAGCACATCCTTCCTCTTGACCCCTGACATTTGCAGTGGTAACCTGACATGAGTTTAATTACAGTTGTTTGAACCACAAGTGTGATGCAGCATGACACTTGCCCGGCTTACAAAAGTAGACCACTGACAGATCTTACAATAAACCTGCTGCTGAAGTGTAGTAAGTGGTAAATGAAGGTTGACTAAATTGCAGCTTTGTCATAGCTTGAGTGAGGGCTGCCTGCGAAACCATGCATGATTGAAGCACAGTGGGATCCCTGGCCCATTCCCTTTCGCAGATCAGAAGCGGAGCTGGCATATGCTGTTCCCTCTTCCTCTTCATCCAAACCGCTATTTTGCCTATTGTCGGGAGATCCTGCCTCCTCCGCCCTGCGTCAAGGAGTGCGGAGCCCTGCAGACACCGCTCCCTCCCCTGTGATCACTGTGACAGATGTCACTAGATGAGGTCTTTACGCCCTGACATTACACAAGGTGATAGACAATTTCTCCGGATGCCTATAAAGGGACAAATGCATGTTTGTAACATCAGACATTGTTCTGTGTACAGGATTTTCTTGATCATTCATGGAAAAAGGTCTACAATAAAACTTTTTTTTTTGTTGTTGGAGGGAGGGCAGATGGAAAACAGAGGATATATAATGTATTTAGGACACGATTATAAGATAAATATACTGTAGCTAAAGCACCTGGTAAAAAGCTACATTTCACACAATTCTGTAACTAATGCATTAGTAGTTGTTCTACTTAAAAGGACAGTGACAAGGTACTTCCCATAATCCTTAAAATATTTTTTTCTCCTTGTTTATAATAATCCCCTGGAAGCTTAAACTAGAATCTATTTCTTTTGTGAATGCTTTTTTTTTCTCTTCCATTATCTCTATGTGGATGTCTCATGAATGCAATAGCATTAAAAGAAATAAAACAGATGAGGTTCACCACTGTGTATGTTTTCAAGTGATCTTTCCTCCCTAACACACGGAATTCACTGCAAGAGGTTGCAAAACAACAGGAAGGAGAAAAAAAAATAACTGGACCTACTTTGGGTCAGACAATCCTGAGAACATCTATTTAAAGCCAGACAGCAGTAAAACTCTAGGTAGACAATTACCATTTGTCCTGTACTGCTCTGCGGGGTATAAGGGAGTTTCAGTACACTCAAAGAGTCTGAAAAAAAATCTCAGGGGGCTGGATTTAAATGTGAACACTGTCAAGTCCTGCAAATTTAAGAAAACTTCCCAACAGACACAATGGAATCACAATCCTCTACCCTCATGCCTGTAACAACCATATTTATTTTGGTCATCTTACACAGACCATAGCCTGTATCTGTTTCTAACCTATTCTTTCAGGTCAGTGCATAATCTCCCTGTGCTTCAGGAAATTCAGCTACCCATATAATTTCTGCTTTCTCTTCCCTGCTTGTCCCTTCTCATTGCTGCATCAGGCTTGAGGACAGTTCTGCACCAAGTGTCCTAGATGCTCTGTTTAGACACTGATGCTGGCCTCAACTTGCCCCCCTTCTGCTTTCTCAAACACTGGCAAATATCCCCAGGATTTTATTTTTGATATGCACAGCCCCTGCAGAAATAGAAAGAGATCCTTAACATCATCTTTTAAAAGACTGTTCCTCTGAAAGCTGTAAAATCAAGAGGAGCTTTCAAGAAGGCTGAAGGACTGGTTTTGTAACAGCTACCTGTTTGGGAAGTAGAGATACGGAACAGGAAAACTTCTGCGGATAGAGGGAGTGCAGAGATTGAAGACTACATTAAGAATCAGATTTCAAATACACAAAAAATTATTCTTGATCAATCTAAACTTCAGAAGGTATTTGTGTTTGGGTCAGACAGAAAGACCTCAATCTTCCTTTCAAGACATGTTTCTTCTTCCCAAACAACACAGAATAGCCTTGCCACATGACCTGCTTAGTCTGAACAAACACAAACGTTTTTAACCAAAATTCCTCAGGAAACATTTACTAGGAAGAAGTTTGGCACTGAAGATATAGTCGTTCTAAAACAATGGCAAAAATAACACATTTAGTTCATCATTCCCCAGTGGAAAAGATACCTACAAGCACATTAGGACAGGAGAACTTCTTGGCAGCTGAATCATTATTTCACAGCATTAAAATGCCCCCGTCTGTCTGAATGAGGGGTACGTGCACTCGGTTCTGACCCATGCCATCTCTCACCCGTGCACTGTAACAAGCTGACACACTTGGAGCATTTCCTGAACGTCCTGCACATGTGTAGCTACAAGAGCATGTGGTTCATCAGGTGCTTGGTGAAAAGTTACTAAAGAATGGTTTACTGAACACTCCTCAGCTATTTCAATGACATGATAAACAATCTTGTAAATATGTAACTGGAAAACACACATGCTTCATACAGACTTCTCACAGTTTTGTCACACGTGAAAGAATGAAACATATGGGCCATAGGCCAGATTCTGCCCTACCCAATAGCTCTTAGATGCAGTCTCAGTAGCAAAGAGAGAGCAACAAGGGAATAAAAAACAGATCCACAGGACTTTTTGGGGTCATACAGATTTTCCACCTTATTGAAACTTGCACCACTAGCCTGCCCCTGTAACCTTGCCGCTTGCACAACGTCCGGTCAGGTCAAGACACAGCTATGCCACATCTTACCAGCAGAAAGATCCTTGGAGGCTTAGTGCTGCTCAGTGCCACTTGCAGCAGACCTCTGCTTTTCCAAATGGCCAATGGCTGATGAAATGATCATCCTCAAAATCATCCAGCCGGAATTACCAATGTTCAGAACATTTCTAACACCCACCTCACAAGATAAGAGTACAACTGCAGCAAATATTCTGTATTGCACAAACATGCTTAAATGTGCAGTATTGAAAACAACGGGAGCACACAGACTTACAGTTGTAAAAATAACCCTCTAGAAACCAGCTTGATTTTGATGCCTTGTGGACCCAATCTGGTTTCTCTTTTTCTGTACTTTCTTGCTGTAATTTTTGATTTGTTGCAGAACTGAAATAAAAATAAGTCTCTTATTAAAAACTACCTAGAACATCAAATCCCATGCAATAAGAAAGTTAACAATTGTAAACCCTGTCATGTCTCTGAGAAGCAGAGGAATTATCTTGTTATCAATTTAATAATGGAACATTGAAGTAAATGATGCCATCCACTGACACCAGTAACACTGTCTCTCCTGGGAAATTCATGCCGGTAGGAACTGTCAATCTACATGGATATGGACATATTAAACATTGTACCTTCAGTCCATAAATCTATTCTTTCTGTGCTGCCTTAATAAAAAGATTCTGCATGATGATAAAGACAAGTAATGCAGAATGTCTTGACATTGCTGACCTATAATTCTGCTTCTCTTCTGTCTTCTTTTTTCAGGGAGCGGAGAGTAAATAATTTAACAATCTCTAACTATCCATGGTGTTCCTCCTTAACTTGCATTTAAAATAAATTTAAGGTAATTTGAGTAAATGAAAATAAGACAAGTAGGGGATATTAGTATGTGTAATATTTAGCTGTCTTTCTGTAGCAAACCTGCTGAACAAAGCCCTGTCTTTACCTTGTTACTTTATAATGAGATCTCCAGGTTTTTTTTTCAAAGTGAAGTGGAAGTGAGATACAAGATCGACACAAAAACAGGCCAAACATTATCAGCATGCAAATAAGTCTAGAGAAGCTGATGATAGGAGTTTGAAAATATTACCATTTGCTCACCCTACTACACACACAAAATCAGCACAAGCAGAAAACAACAAAGATTCTCTTCTCGTGCTAAATGGAGACACTTATTTTCAAAGGCAGTTATTTTTGTATGATGACTCCACTTCTATCAATGAGATTCCATCTATTTAATGAGATTATTTGATAGATGCCAGTGAGTACACTGGGCTATAGCTTCAGATTAGGGCCTAGAGTTGTTAGGATCTAACGTCCTCAGACAAATAAAAACCAAGGGTTATGAACAAACACATTTCTTTGTAAAATAACAGAATGCTGTGGCTTTGACGGGAGCATGAAGCTAAACAGATTGGTCTTTAGAACTAGCTGCACCTGTAGGAAAACAAGGGAGCAGTGTGGTGTTGTAAATGCTCCTCTGCCACTTGAGACTCAGCACTGTATCAGCCACTATCAGGACAGGAGTTGAGCTACCATGCCCTTGGCCCTGCTTGTATGCCAAAAGGGGCGTTTGAGAACAGTCTCTGTAATAAATGGGGCTGCAACGAGCCACACACAGCCTTGGTGAAACATCTCTGTGTTTTCGTGCTCTCCAGAGGGGCCAAAGAGGCCTCATCAGCTCACTGTGCTGCTCTGCAGTGGTAATACAGGGCCAGGCTATGTGGTTCTTTGTTATCTTTTCTGCACATGAAATCATGCACATGAAAAACTAACTTTCCATTAAAACATTTAAAGAGAGTCCTACCAACTTGGAATAAGACTGAAGGCAAAATGAATGGGCAGAAAAAAAAAAAGATCTTCTGATGCACCTGTACCTCCCGTGCTTCAGGGCACTGTTTAATTAAGACATGGTAATTCCTCAAAAGTGGAAAAGAGACCATGGAATATGAGTTCCCCGAAACAGATGTTTAACGAAAGAAAATATAGCACTTGTACAAAACACTTCAGGGAAACTCAAATATTTTGCACTATTAGAAAAAGTATGTCCCTTTTATGATAGACTGTTGAAAATTTCAGTGCTTCAGGTAAACCTTTCAAACTCCATCGAAAATTATGCATGTGGCTGAAGACTTCCCTGGAAATTTGCTGGAATCTTTGGGATTTTATTTTGCATGGGAAACCTACCCTAGTTCAACCTTTAGTCCCTTCGGTAATGAGTGAAAACGAATACACGGGTGAATGGAAATTAGCATTATTGAAAGGAAAAGACGCAAGTTAACACAGGCTGAATCCAAGAGAAGAGTGAAGACAGATATTAATTTTCAGCAGCACTGCCAGCATACAATACCTGCAAGCCTTTGTGGATCTGCTGTGCCCCTGCTGTATTTCTGTACTTTCCACACTGACTTAATAGAAAGAGAAAGCAGAGGAGACCAATACAATATTGGAGAAGCTAACAGAAAAAGGATATATCTAATTCTATGATATTTCAGAACAAGCTATGACCTGTAGCAAAAGCTTTACACCAGGGTGCTGACACATTATTGATTCTTAAGACCACATATGGAAAATAAGGCTGGCAAAAGGCAACAGAAATTTGTGGATTTTTTTTCCTCCACCTTTAGAAATTTTTCTCTCATCAAATTATCTACCCAGATATACACACAGTTCTTTTTGACACAATTTTTTGAGCACCTCGCTAATTGTTACTGTTTATTCTCACAATAGCACAGGCAACTCTCTGCAGGGTGCCCCCCTGAGAGGGGCAGCCAACTGGAGACAAACATGTTCAAGGGCTGTAGGATGCTCCCATGAAGGGAATGAACCCTAAGATCCCTTCCAGTCCCTGACTGCTTCTAGATACATGCAGAGATATTTCCCTTATTACTTAGCCACAAAGCTGCTTAATTTATTAGAAAACAAATCCAGTAGAAAATAAAAAGAGACAAAATGCACACTGAATAACTTTGTCAGAGTTCCCTTACTCCTGCATTCAGTCAGCTAGCAATTCCCCAGGTTAAATCTGTCTCTTTGCATCCCTGAGAAGTCCATCCTATCTCTTCCCTTGTTCCATCACCCCCAGGGCTTCTTTTAGTTCACTTCCTTGGATTTGAAGGCTCAAGAAAACTAGCAGTATCGGTGCTGGTAGAGGAGAAAAATGTAGCTCAGAGAGGAGGGAGAAAAAACCCTCCCTTTTACACTTTAGAGCCCTGTGATCTGCTTCCTCATGTGACATTGCTGGTACCAAAGCAATGCTTAGGAGGAATGAGTGATTTTGGCAGACTGGTTGCATCCTCCACAACTCACCCACTCTCTGTGCACCATTATCCTTGTAGTGATATACTGAAAAGCACTGATAATTTACCTGATTTTGCACAAACAGCTCGTAAGTTAGGCTGTTCTGATAGATGAGGGTATAGTCATTAAGAAGGTGTGTGGGAACAGGCTATACGGCTTGTCCTTTCTTCAGGAAATTATCTGAAGGCTTTACACTCCAGCTGCATGGGGGAGACCTATAAGTCCCTTACACTATTCTCTCCTGTCTGGTCTAGGTATCGGACTTCACAAAGAGGAGAGCTTCCTCACACTCCAAAACCTGCCTGATTAATGGGACAGGTTCACCTCATGAAAGGAGGCAATCTGCAAATGTTCACAGGGATGGAAACATGGGATCTTTTCAATGGCCAGAGCAGGACCAGTGGGATCCATCCCCACCAGAACTTCACTGAGGATCACTTACAAAAAGTTTTTCCTGTTGGAAAGCATAGATGAAAGGATGGTAGAAAGCTACAATGCACACAGTAACATAATAATAACTGTTCTATCTATTGAGCTTCATTTTTTTGTCATACCTTTGCCTTCCTCCTCCAGACACTAGAATGATTCTTTTGAAGAACACTTAAGTTTCCACTTCTTTGGACATCTTCTCCAAATCCGTATAATTTTCTCTGAATGGTCTGACTTCATAACTCATTTACTTTGAGCAGAAGGTTGGACTAGCTCACCTCACTTCCTGAGGTTCCTGCCAACCTGAATTTTCCTATGAACGCTCCCTGCAAAAATACACTTGATCAACAAGTATTCTTGCCTCATTCTCTTCACGATCACTTCATACCCTTGCACCAAGCAGAGAGCCACCTATCTTTAGCAATTCTGACGTTAAGCCTATTGAGCCTTCCTCAGGCACAGGAACCTGCTGCAGTCTGGTATTTGTTCAAACCTGTCTTTTATCTCTATATTTTGCCTTCTGTTCTCTCATGCAATCTTCAAGCTATCATCTTTGCTCCCTTTTGAGGTCTGGTTCATTGCTGTCCCCACTGTCTTTTCTTGTGATCTTGCAGGGTCAATGTGTTTATTTTTCTTCACTGTTACCTACCTTCAGATTTTGTTCTCCCCCTTCATCATGTACTAAAGCAAACATGGTCTTCAGTTCTACTTTACTGCCACTATTCTAGCTCATACAGCTCTGCTTTTTAATAAGTCAGTTGTTATTGAGAGACAGATCAGACCCATAGCCCAGCAGCAAGGCCATCTCCACAACTACAACATGCCATCCATGTCCCTCAAACACAACGCACAAACCTCAAACTGCAACAAAGTCAAATACCAGATGCACTCACATACAGTCATTAATTCCTAGCCAGCTTTCACCTCTCCAAATGAACAAGAGCCCTCCTGACCTGGTGGAAGACCACTGCTTCTCATCAGGCCCATGTTAATATGAGCCCTGGGCTCATTTAACGATAAACCTGTATGAACAGTAGCATTTCTTATACAAAATTAATTCTTGTTGTGCTTTTCAAATGATTAGCAATAAATCAGCACTTGATAGCTTCTTGCCAGTAACATATCTTAGGAATTTTTAAAAGGGAAAGGAGAGAAAATAAGAAGGTGAGGCAAGCAAGAAACATGCTTCAGGGACTATACAAAAACTTTTAAAAATAACTAAATATTTTCCTTTGGAAAAAATGTTTTGTATATAAATATTTCTATAGTGAAAATTATATTAAAATAGTCCCTTAGCAAAGAAAGAAACTCTACTTTCTGCCAGGCACAGAACTTTTCAAGAAGTGAAGATGAAAATCCATGCTTTCTGTTGAATGTGGTCTCTTCATATATCTTTCCTACTATCCCCTGGTATCTCTGAGCTGGGCCAAAAATTCAGTGAATAACAGTGCCACTGTGCACTGAACCTCATGATGGCAGGTCTTCAGTGCTCCCATCTGAGAAATGATAAGAAATTCTCATGAGTGGGTAGCTTTATTTTTTTTATATGCAGACATTATAATTTACTTAAGTAGCTAGCTGCTATGTCTGATGACCCAAGTAGATTTTTGGCTAGATTCCAGCAGCAAAGAAGATACAAAACTAAGGGCTGTAAGTTGGCAGCTACCTTCTGACTAATCTTTCCTCCTCAACTGCCAGTTCCACCCACCTCTTCATCTTATAGGGAAGCTTATCTGAAGATGCTGAGAAACTGAAAGAGGCCTTACTATTTTCACTAAATATTTGGATATTTAATAAAATTGTTAACTAATGTGTTCAGCATACTGCTCTGTGATTGGACATTTCAAAATTAAAATGCATTGAATAGTTTATAGGATTATAGTCTCATTCAAATGAAAGCACTGTAAGACCAATTGCCATCTAATGTTGGAGAGATTTTATCAATGACCCAGCAGTGAGTATGTGTGTTCCCAAAAAGAGAAACTGAAAATAAATCAGGTGAAATGTGGATGCCTCTGGCAGAATCAAAGGCAGAAGTCCTTCTAGGAACCAGAAGGGTGCTGATAGCACAACATTAAGAGAATGTAAATGTGACTTACATCCATTTTTAATGCCCAACCTTTACCTCGAGATGCACATACTGCTCACAGGTAAGAATTTGGGGTACCTATAAAATTCACACAACCTCTAGATACTCTCACCTGAGCTGTAGTTAACATAAATGAAATATTCTGCAAGTGTATTCATATTTTAATATGGAGGTATATCTCTCATAAATGGCTCAGTGGCCAAGAATGGTGTGGCTAAGAATAAGTCTATCAGATTCTTACACTGCAAGAAAAGCACCAGAGGTTTTTAGAAATGCTACCCTGAAATTTAGGAATAGAGCTTCAATATAATTTTTTCCAAACCTAAGACCTTGACTAGCTGTTATGTGTAGACAGAAACAATCAACATAACTACAATTTTATAACAAAAATGTCAAACATAAAGAGAATTAAAAAAAAAAAATGAAACTTGAAATAGATTAGAAACCCTGAGCTTAAAAAATATGAGAAAGTGTAAAAATAGACCAGTGAAAAATGTATTCTTCCAGGCAGTTGTGAGACTGAGAGCTACAGTGGCAGGAAATACAATAGAAAAGTACTCTGTTGCTTTCTTACGAGTTTACATTTAACTTATGTGGCTCATAATAAAGGATGTATTTAGGTCTTCTTGAAAAAAAGCCTTTAAAATATTTATTTGGGTTTAAGTGTTCAGAAAACAAGTACTTACTGTCACATTTTTCCTTCAACAATTAAAAGAATGTACCATCTCCACTGGATATGCACACAAGGTTTAGATGCACAAACAAGTTACTGCTGATTTATGAGTTACTAGCAATCAGCACACCTGCAGCAATTGAGTCCTTCAGTGCTCTTTCAAACCCCATAAAACACAAGGTAAGTCCAGTTTCCTACATCCAAAACTAAAGAAATTAATATTAGCTTGTATTTGCTGCAAGTTACAAAAAAGCACATGGGTAGTTATCATACTGACACACAGTAACTTGCTGTCCCATACTAATTTGTTGGCATGTCTGTGTTCACACAACAGTGTATCAGGCTAATACTATATGAAGAGAGAAAGAGTTTTGCTTTTTGGGTCCTGCTGGCCACCTGATTTTGCATGTTTAGCAGTTGCTACTTAACCTTTATAGCAAGTACAGTTCATTAGTTTCAACCAGAACACGAAAAAGGAATTAAAACGTAAAAGCAGGGTGAACTGAGATCTAGAATATGGAAATATGACAGATACAAGAAGTTTGGTGAAGAAGAGTATGTAAAAGTTTATGATCATAGCTCAAACTCAATGTGCATAACAAGTTCAGAAGCTACCAGCAGTGTTGAGGGTGTAGATTAAGATCAGTTCAGAGCCCACTAAGAATTCTGCTAATCTACATGTTCCTTTCAGTGGATAAGGAAAAAAAAACATCTTGGAACACTTTATTCCCACATTTTGCTCTGAATTTGAAATCTTTCCATAGACCCCCTCCCCAGAAAACACAGGAGGCTGGGATATAGTCCAGCTCTGTCAATCAGACTGAAGAGCTGGCTACAATTGTGATAGATTCAAGCATGTGCCTCTGCTTTTCTTAGCTACACTAGAAAGTGTCTGCATAGAGCCAGCTCTCCTACTATTGACGGAGCTCATATCAGTAAAGTAAACTCTTTACTTGCTCCTGAACAAAAATAAACTGTTTGATGGTATAACTGCATCTACGCTAGGGTTCTGCCAGGACAGCAGTTAGATGCGATTTTATTTTTAGTATTCCTAGCCTACATAAGTATGTGAGCAAGACTTAAATATAGACCCAGCCTTCATATTTTTCTTCATTAGAGCTCTAGCAGAATGCCTAAAATGTAAACCACATCACAGAAATCAAGTGCAGAATATGGGCTAGAAGAACAGCATATACTTACTACTTTTATCAGGTATAAATTTGCTTTCTTATTATTATGGTAATATACATTACATAAAAGAGAAAAAGCAGATTTATCTAAATCATGTACGCTCAGTGCCTCATAAAAGACTAAAATCATGTCACAGCCAGCATAAATGAATGTCAAAGCTACTGTGCATTTTAAAAGATCAAATTTTGTAATTTACCCAATTGCCTATGACAAACATGAAATGGAAATTGGGGAGAAGTATTTGGGGGACAAATGTTTTGCACAGGTAATAAGGCTAGCAGAATTTTGTCATTCTTACAAACTTTAGACATTAATTTTGACGGATCATTGACTGTTAAAATTTTTAAAATTTTGCCATTTGGGGTTTATTTTTTAACGTTGCCACAAGGTCATTTTCTCCCCATCCAATGGCAACTTCTACATCCTAATATTAAAACAATAACTACCCAGAAAAGGGCATTTCCCAGGGAGTAATGACTGGCTGGAAGGAGTTGATGGCCCGAGGCACTGCTGAGGGCCATTAACCCTGGCCAGTTATTAATCGCCAGGAAATGCCCTGCACCAAGGTTGTTATTGCTATGTTAAGCACAGTTCGAGGGGGGTGAAATGGACATCTTAGTGTACAGATTTTTTTAACGCATGATGCGGTTTCCTTTGTTGCAGTTTAGAGGGACATTTCTAGAAAGAATGAATGCTTTGCCTGATACTCAGCTGGATTTCACAGATCATTTCGTAGCACTCTATTGTGCACGCAGTAACTTACCAAACTGAGAAAACAGTTGGGGATTTTAAGACCTTTTCTCTCTAAATAATAGTCTGCATAAAAAAAATAAAAGGAAATTCAAACCTTAATAAGATGAACAAAAATATGCAACTCCATGTCACTGTCAGCAGAATTACATTCTAGAAATATAATTTTAATCACACTTTATGTTTAGTGCATTTCCTTTGTCGATACTCCTGCTTAATGACCACTCACATATCTCTTAAAAAAAGGAATTTTTAGCAGCAACAGCCAAAGCACATCCTGAACCAGCTTGAGCTGATGCTAGCCATTAAGGAGTTTGTCTTTTCCAATAATCAAGCAGATTGGATCATTTTCTAGGAGATGGTTGGTGATGTATTTCAGAAACTGCTTTAATTTTCTCCTAGTTCTTACCCTAAGGCTAAAGTTTTAAAGATGTGCTCATAGCCCTCACAAAACTGTGAAAATTGTTCTTTTCTTGCAGAGATCAATAACTCACTCTCCAAATCAAAAGGATATTCTTAACGTATGTACAAATAGTCCTCTGCCTTACTGAACTACATACTATTTGTCAAACCTTAGCTGTGAAAGCAAAACAAATAGAATAAGTCATGGCATAGGAAGAAAGTACAGTTCTGCATTAAAGTAGTTTGACAGGTTTCTCAACAAAGCTGCAGCTTCCAAGTGCAAAATAAAAGATCTTCTCACATTTCTCCTCAAGGTCCTAATTTGTCACTACAAACATATCCATTTGAATCATAGATTGATTGTATAAAACTCACTGCATTTACCACGTGGTTCTATCTTCAGTTACAAATTGCAGTTTCCAGCAAAAGATACGTGCTTTCTTAAAACAAAATTACCTCAAATTGATGGCCAGAGTGAGTGTTTCCACCTCTTTGCCAGATTCATAACCATATTCTTAAAAAATTAATAATAACAAAACCACTGAAATTAATATTGTAGCAGTTGGTACCCATCAGCATGACATGTACTGCATGATCATTTGAACATGCATGAACAGACATTGTCTCTGGGTAAAGTTTTAGCAGACTTTCTTGTGTTTCTATATATAGGATCATCTGTGGTGACCCTCTGGAAATGCAGCCTTTCAAATCTTACTAAATTGAAGACAGCACTTGAACTACAAAACCCTTAGCACACAATTTCGAACTAGTACAAAATATATCTTCATCTCAGCTTGAGTTCAAGTAATATAGTTACATACTAATCAGGTTGTCAAAATGTAATACAGGCACAATGGTGCAAAGGTTGAGACAGGGATGGGAGGCAGGAGAGGGTTTCTGACCCTGGGTACAAATCTAACATCTTCTTTGTGCATGGACAATGTAAACCCGTAGGAACAGGCTACGTAGCTCAGTATTCCTTCTTCAACACGCACCAGTAGCAGCTCTGTAGGGCAAGATTACAGTAGTATTTCCCTAGAAAACTCTTCCAGCTTTTAAGAAATCTGTGGCACAGGAATTCCCTGAGCCAGAGCTGATGTACTCCACAGCCTTCTCCAAATAATATTTCCAGTCAGTTCTTTCTCAACCCATATGTACCTCATGCACTGGCAATGCCCTGTGAGAATGAGCTCCACAGCCACAATGGCACACGGTGAAGAGTCTCCTACTGCTCATTTCCACCTATCACCCTTCTGGTTCCAATCCACCTGCACCCTTGCTGAGACAGAAAAATCTGAAACACACAGCATATTCAAAATGTGGAAATAAAATGAATCAATACACTGGTTTTTGCTTTGTTCTCTCTTCCTTTCCCAGAAATTCTGTGTTTGATATGCTTTATTTCAATGCTATTCAGCATTAAGCTGAGATTTTCATAGTGCGCTCTACTACAACCCTAGTATAGTTAGCTTAGAATCAATCACTGTATATATAAATTTATTACTATTTTATCCCATGTGCATACTACATTTATCTTCATTTAATTTTATTCGGCAGTTCATTGGCCAGTCAGTCAGTAATGCGAGATCCTTCACAACCCTTTATAGTCACCTCTCATCTCAATCTCCCTACAATACTTACTATTACCAGCAAAGTTTACATTCTTGAAATCCTTTCTCTTTTCCAGATTGTTAATAAACATTTTAAATAGCATAGAAAATAGCAGAGATGTCTAGGGAATTTTACTGGAGCTCTCTATCCACTGTGAAAATTGAGTATTTATTCCTTAACATTGTTTCCTATGTTTAACTAATTATTTATTCATGTGGGTTTCTTCCCCCTAATCTTATGGTAACTTAATTTCTGTCAAATCCTTCCGTGAGGGACCCTATCAAACCCTTTCTGAAACCCAAGCTCACTTTATCAGATGAGTCTCTCTTGATGTCCTGAAAGAACTTTTTTTAAGGTATGGCATACTACAAAAGGCTTTTTTTAATCCTTTTTTTTAAAATTATTTTTATTTTTTTCTAATTCTATTTTTTAGAACAATTTGCACACAAGGATAGATGATTTAAGGTCTGTAGTTCCCCTGATCTCTCCCAGAAAAGAGGTGTTACATTACCACGTGCCAGTTCTCTGCTACTTTTCAATCCTCAAGCAGAACTGCTATACCCAACACTATCAAAAAATGCTGATAACAGATGAGAATTTTCCTGTATTTTCTCATTTTTTTTACTAAAGCCTAAGCTTCAAGAAGTGAAAATTTACAGCACAATATTTTGTAGCTCAGTCCCATCTCTATTAACATTTAGGTCATATAAGGCCTGAGCATTTTTTTACGCCTTGTGGAAGAACCTTTCCCAGAAAACTTCCTTCCTTATAAGAAAATGTGATGTCAAAGACCCAGTACATCAACATTTCTGTTACTAGCCTCTGTTTTTGTTCACTTACTCCTGCAAATAGAAACTGCTGTGCCTACAGAAATGGACAGGCACTTCTGGTGCAAATCCACTGTGTAAATCAGAGTTCTTGTTGAATTCCTCCTTAGACTGCAGAGAGGAAAATGTGTCCTGCTAGCTTATGAAGAGCTGAAACTGCATCAGAAGCAATGAGGACACCCTCAGGACAGGGGAGGAGTGGAAGCTCCCCTGGAATATGTAGAGGTACGTTGTTTAACATATCTGCTCTTCTTTCATGTCAGCTCTTTTCTCTCCCTTTTCTAGGAAGCACCTTTCTGCACTGTTTTTCATCCTCTCTTTCCCTTGTGGTGAAGGATGAAGAGAAAAGGGGAAGGTGGTCATATGCTCCATGCTCTGAGGTGTCTTCCCTTCTACCCACCACAGCAGTTATCGGAAATTGAGAAGTCAGCCATTCTTGCACTCTACATTAGCTAGGGCCAAGTGGTTTAGTTTCTGGGCAAGGTAACTAGTATCAGTGCCTTATTCCAACCTTGTCCTCCCTCTTCAGCTAGGATTTCCTCTGATGTTAAGGACTATGCCTACTGCCAGTTTTCTGTAGTTAAAGGGATCTTTTCCATATGGTGAATTTAACAACTGCTGTGTGGGGTTTTTCACCTCCTACCAAGCATCCACGACGGCTGGCTTTGGGAAGTTTAAGCTGCAGCAATAACAACTTCTAGAGTTTTGTAATGTGATACGTAGATCTGAAAGTCAGATAAGGGAACCCAGGTAGCTGTTCTGTGCTGCTGGGCACTTCCATGACATGGAGTGTGCAAGCTTCTGGCCATCCTGGCTTGTGGCTCCCTCTCCTTGTGCTCTGTCCTTTTCAGTTCATGTGGAAAAACATCTGGGCTTCCAGCAAGTGTCCTCTGATAGGTGTGAGAATGCATGGCGTGTACCCTCCCCATTCAGGTCCACAATACACTGGTTGCTGTTGGCACCAGGTGAGGTCCACATGGGCACAGACCTACCTGATTGCCTAGAAATGTTTTATTCCATGTTTGTAGCTGTTGTGGCTTGTCAACATGTCTGTGACTTATCATGTGGATGCACACCTCAGTATGTATTTGGAGTATAAAATATTATTTTTGTGATGGAAAGGCAAAGCTATCTATACTAGCCCTAGGAAAAGCAAGCGTTTATGGAGAGCAGCTGGCTCACAATTTGATCTTCACTTCTTCTGAACATGACTCCTGCAAAGACAAAGATGAATGGTCTGCCTTTCACCTCATCTAATTGCCTGTATTAAAAATGCTATTCCAAATTCCCAAGTATTTCAAATTTGAAACCCAAATGGTAAACCAAACTATTACCTTTTATAACCTGAATCAAGTCAGTGACTGGTATCTTGAAATGTAAATACTATGTAGTCTATACAACATCCCACAGACCTCTGAACATCCATCAAAAATAAAAGCTATAATAATGCCTGCAAAAATACACAATTTATTCCTATTACATCTAGTGAGAAAGCCAACTTTGACCTTTTCCTCACAGTGAAGCTATGAAGTTTATGATTCCTCTATATCTTAAAAAGTTTTCCACCAAATGTCCCTTAATTTTAAGTCTCAAAGGAGAATTACAGCATTTTTAGATATTCTGGTCAATTCCTCTCAGTAACCAGATTACAAGGTCTACCGTTAGTGCAGACTTAGAGAGGGAAAAGTTTATACAAATATACAAATGTTGTTCACAGTCTATAGACAAAACCTGCTATCAAAAACAGAGTTGGTCCTACACATAAGCTTGATCTGTAGGACCCCACTTCAGGGATCACTTCAGCAAACCAATCAAACCTCTCCATGTAAACCACCCAAATAACTACTACTGATGTTGAAAAATCTATTTCTATTCATCTTACAACTTCAGGAAATCTGTTTGAACATTGCATTTTTCCGCACCAGAAGTTATTTACGGGAGCAAGGCCCTCCCTTATGCTTGTTCAATTGCATTTTTCTAGCTCTGTAACCCCTCATTTCCTCCTGTCCTGTCCTCACAGAGTAGAATTAAACCAAATCTGGTTTTGTTACCTAAATTTAAAAAAAAAACACAAAAAACGACCAAGGAAAAAAAACCCAGACACTAAAACCAAACAAAACTAGCTGCATATTTCATGCCTCTATGGTAGAAAAAAACTGCATACTATAAAAAAAAATAATCACACCATTCCAGGAGATTTAAATACACAAAACCCCCCAAAAAACAATGTTACAAAGAAGTCAGTTATCAGCCTGGGATCCAGGGATCTGTTCTTGTGCGCTTTCTAGCACTGCTACTCCTGACAGGTGTTCCTGGGACATTCTGAACAAAATGTTGAACAAAAATATATCTTTAATAGTTTCAGCCTTGAAAAGCTGCTCTCTGCTGAGTAAGTATCAGAGAGACCATCAGCAACATTCTGCAAGCAGCAGAACAAACATCACGACAACATGAGTTTTCAGCTTAATTTTGGCGTCCAAGAGTACTTAATGTTTCTAGCAGAAGAGGTTTCTCAGTTTGACACATCACGACACTGATATCTGAATCACAGAACCAGTGTCACAGCTGACAATCTGGTATCCTGTGTACGTTCCTCATACAGCAGCCCAAACTCATTTGTGTTCAGTAAGGAGACCAAAAAGTTACTTCTAAGACTTCAGTGTACTAATCCAGCAATATTGAAAAATATTCAATTTGGCATCTTCTTCCAAGATCCCAGTTCTTCCTTGCAGTACAAATTTATCAGACACTTGCTTGTTTGTGATGGACTTCTGTTGGCGCTGTAGGGAATGACATTTCCTCTGCAATCTATTTTGTTTCATTAAGTGTCCTTTGAAAGCCCTTTTTCTGTAATGTTGTGACCTCCTGCACGTGCTCAGACCCAAACTAATTTGCATATTGAGGTTTTTCATGAATTTGCTTACTTTTTATCATCTACAGGGCACCAATTACAGTTTTGGGAAGGTGGAGAAAAACTGCCTGGTAATTGTGCCCATCACCTTCTTCCTGAACTCTCAGTTCACGTTTTTCTGTAGAGAAGTGTTTTACCACTTTCAAATCTTGCTCTTCTCAAGCTTGTTCTCTCACTGCAGATGCTAAAGAGGTTTCAGGGTAATATGAAACCTTAAAATATTTGGCCAACTACTAGGTAGTGTAAATATATACACATGCTTATAAGACTAGAAGAATAGACAACTGTGTAAGTAGGTGATTTATCAACTCAAATGAGGAGGCTGAGCTATGGTAAGCAAAACGTTTTGATGATGAACAGCAGCAGTTTGCATGCTTTTTCTGACTAAACAAGGGCTACCACCAATATATCCTATTCCCTCGCAATCACCAAAACAATTCGCACAGTTGCCAGCTTCACTGTGCACACAGCTCCTTGTTTTACTGGCACACAAAGACGTACTGCCACTACCAGTATTCACAGTTCTCAGCACGGATAGTGGCCATATTGTAGCTAATGTCAAACATGTGAATACAAAATTTCAGCAGTAAGTTCTCTTCCAAGGTTTTATAATTTTCTTTTCAACTTTCTCAGCCACTTTCTACTGATTAAAGTTTGTAGACTTTTGGTAAACTAAAAGTGAATGTTTTTTTCCACAGTTTTCATTCCTGATCATATCATTAGGTGAGTTCTACATGGCCAAATTCATATTTCTTAAGTAAACTAATTTCTTGAATACACCATAAACCACCATTTTTTTCAGCCACATTTTGTCTGGAAAGTATATCAATTAGCATATAATCAGGCATCTCCTTGGTAAATAAAATATGAAAGTAGGACATGTTGTGGCATTAGTGTTAGTTCTTTCACCCCATTATTTAAAGCACTTCAAATATTATATGGCCAAACTATGGTCTAGTCTTTTTAACACGAACTGACAACTTTATGCGTTTGCCACCTGTTGTGGGCTGACCCTGGCCAGCAGCTAAGCCCCCACTCAGCCACTCATTCGCTCCCCACCTCCAAATCTCCTGTCTGTCATTTCAAACCAGTCTAAGCAGGCCTTAGAAAGGGAGAGTTTTCCTATTTCTCATTATGATGTTGAGATAATATTTGTATTACACAGGAACAGCTTTTATTGGCCTTGGCCCAATATAAAGCAGGGAGTCCCTCTATAGCAGGGAGTAAAGAGACAGACTACCAGACTATGATTATGGTTTCAGTAGTTATTCCCCTCAAACAAGTAGTAATTAAATGTCAGTCTGAAAATTCTGATTATTGATATTTTTCTTTCACTTTTTTCTCAAGTCTTAGATTAACATAGCACTTCACAAACAATCTTTTTTGGGGGGAATGGGGATGCAAAATTTGCCAATAAGGTGTCAGCTTCATACTAATTCAGAAGGGATATTTTAATATTACACTTAGGACTATGAAATTAATAAAATGATTGTTTCATCTTTTCTCACTGTCAAGTTCTCAGTCTGTACTACTAAAGAACAAAAAAAAAAATCCATTTTCTCCTTACTAGTAATAGCACAGAATGATAAATCCTGTGGTATCAGATGCTATGTGTGGCCATAAGACAGAAAAATAGAAATACTTAATAGACTCATAAAAAAACCTTTAGTTAACCATGTAAGGAAGATGTTTGGATATCACAAAGACAGGCCAACATAAATAAGTAAACCTACAATATCTGCGAAAGCAAAAGAAGATGACAAATACAAACAGACAAATTTTCTTCTCACTTTCACAGCTCTTTGAAAGGATGTTTTCTTGGTATGTAGGAAAGCAGTGGACAAAGTGTTTTTAAAACTTTGAAAATTTAACAATAAACAATGCTGAATAATACCATATGTTTTAAATGGTCTCAGCCAGTTGCTGAAGTACCTTACTGAGATGTCTGAAGTACCAGAAGGAAAACAATCCCATTTTTAACTGCGAATCATTTTAACAGAGAAGCACCTGATTTAAAAAAAAAACAAACAAGCAAAAACCAAAACATCTTGGGCCTGTACTGTGCATACCATCTAATTTCTTTTTGTGTGTGTGTGTCTTCTGAAAAAACAGTAGTAGTAATACTAAATTAACTCAATTTTAAAAAGTCCCAAACTGAAACAGCAAAGATTTTGATGATACCTCACAAGCAAACATACAAAATCCAGCTGTGCCTGGTGCTCATCTTTTGCACAACCCCTTGCAAAATTTAGATTAAATCCTAGGCTTTGTTGGGGGAATTTAGCTGGTCCTTCTGTGTTATGGTTCGCTTCTTCCTAATGGCACGAGATAGGATGCTGTTGTGGATCATTTTCTAGTGAGGTAGCTATTTTGCCTCGTATCCTTTTCATCTCTAAGATAAATCTTACCTTAAATTACTTGTATTACATAGCAAAAGTAATTATGTATAAATTTTGACTTGTTTTTAATATTTACCACAGCAAGGTAAGTTTTTTTACTGTAATCACTTGTGTCCTCATCTCTGTTTTGTCCTTTCATTTGAGCAGAAAATTTCATTCTTTGCTTGTTAAGTAAGTTCACCCAAACAGTTCTCATAAACTGTTTAGGTTTTATAAAACCCCTCCAAAACACATCAAGTTTAAAAGCCTTTCTAGAGGACTGAACTGGAATTGGGGGGAAAAAAATTCTGCAAGCTCTAATTATACAGAATATTCTCAAAATAAGCACCAAGAGATTTCTACTCAGTGAATAAAAAAAAAAATAAATCTGTTTTCAGTTAGCAACAATTTTACTATTATAATTACGACAGTTCTTAGATGAGTTCATGGGCACGTTTTAAATTCCCTGTGAGCAAAGCCAAGGTCTACTGGTGGTGCTGCTTCCCCCATGCCCACGCAGGCATTAACAACCTCAAAGATGCCGCAGCAGCAGCCACAGCCAATGTACAGGAGCTGAATTCACATTCTCAAACATTAACTCACATAGCGAGTTAGGATGATCAGAGGATGCTCGCCCCGGGAACTTGGAAGAGTGGGACTTCATCCCACACAGCAGGCTAGGTCTCAGAGAATTCAAATTTTTCTTTTGAAATTGTTGCTAGTGCTTTTCCTCACAGAAGAGAAGGGTTTGGTCTCAAGCACAAAATGCTGCAACAGATTTTTGGTGAAGACTGCAATGGGAGACCATTCCCACAGCACGAATGGCCAACAGTCTGCCTGCAGGCAACATCCAGGACTTTGACAAAGGATGGTAAAATCAAAATCAGAGAATTACAATATTATATTTTGGTTCACACTTTCAGTATTATGAAGCACAGTCACAGTAAATAAAGTGACAGGAACCTCAGCAAAGAAACACATAGTCCATCCATAGCAAAGTAGGATATTAAACATGCAGCACTTAAGTTTTACTATTAATACGATGTGTTTAAACGTCTTTATACTTGTTGATGTGTACATTTAAACTCCAGGAATAAGAAAAAACATGATTGTCTTCATGCCATAATATATTCAGGAACATTCACTTGTTTTGTCCATAGCTGAAACACGGAGATAATAACTTCAAGACAGAAGATATGTAAGCTCTGGGATTTCTAGCTCTATCCATTCGAGATAATGATTGAGGTGAATTTTACTTTCCATTTCATTGTTCTTATTCACTAGAACAGCAGCTGAAAATCATTTATGCCAGCTAGCTGGCATCATTGCTCCCAACTTTGATTATTATCTTCTAGGCAGATATTCCCCATAGCCAAGAAGGCTCTAACAAAACTCTGTCCTTGCAGAGAAGTTAACTTTAAGTCAGTATTGTTTTTTTTTCTCCTAAAGAAGCCAATTGCTTATAAAAATACTAGAAGTCTCTTTCACATTTGGATTAAGAATGAAAAGAACAAAGATTCCTTTTATAATAAAATTCAATTCACAATGAAATTATAAGTTACATCTTTAAATATGATCTTAACTACACAACTATTCACAGCAGAAACTGACAAGCATCCACTCTGGGATCAACTCTTTCCCTTGATATTATCTATTTGAATGTAAACAACAGCCTAACTAAAAAATTCTCTGTGTAACACAGCATTTTCTGTCATAAAGATTGTTTGGATGGACTTTTCTGGTTTTTAATAACATACTTTTATGTCAATAAAGCAACTGGCATTCTATTTAATGAATATTAAATAGGTGAGTTTTCACAGATCTACAAACTGGAGATTCTAAATAAGTATATTGCATCTTTATGACTGAGTGGTACTTACATGGTTTGGAAAGTCAGCCTTCAGTTCAGCAATACTTCTACACCAATATGCTGCTGTTTTCTCGCTGATCAGTTCGATGTCAGAAAAGAGCCTTGGCCTGGGCCGTACATAGGACCTGAAGTAATTCCACGCACAATCCTCGGAGAAATATTGGTTACAATATCCTACAAAACAGTGAAACCTTTCTGATTGACTTTCTAAAGTGAGGCACATATCAGTGATGTCTATGACAGAATATAAACTTAAACATATCAGGTGTTTATAAAATGTACTACTTTTATGAGTAAAACTACAACTATAGGCCAGTTCTCTAAATTAGCAGATTCTCTAACTAGATTCTTTACATCAGAGGAGACAAATGTTTGCTGTGTGTGTGAAATGGTATGACAACTATCAAGAAAATGGCAATATGGGGCACTTATACACTGCCATACAAAGCATCATTAAAATAATGCTTTAGTGTTGGGTAGAGGGCATACAAGACTTTGTGTAAAAACCTGTGTAGGCCTGAGTCATGTAACAAGCACACGTGTGAACTATCCTCCCCAAAGATGATCAACGTCCATGTCCTACACTAACAGGTGAAGTGCAAAGAGGTGCTGCCCACCGGCCTCTCTGATGAAAAGTCAGGGTCACGGGTCCAGTCACCAGCAAAAGTATACCAGTGTACCAAACTTCACAAATGAAATTATATGATTAAGAGAGATCAAAATCAAAAAATAAAACAAAGAAGACTGAAAATTAAGATCAATATTGTAAAGCACGACATTTCTGAAGGTCAATATGAGGTTAGCAAACAATTTTGAAACATAGAGTAAACACACAAAATGTTGACTTGTTTAGCAGTCTTAATTAAGCTGCAATGTCACTGGTATCTATATTAACAAGAACTGTAAATTCTGACATTATTTAAAACTAAAGAGAAACATAGACGGCAAAGTGTTCCTTTTGCCAATTTCCAATTAAAAATAATTTTGAGTAAAAGTCATTTATTTACAAATGTATCAGAATTATTTGTTTAAGTACCCCTCCTCACCATCTTGTCATTTTTAGTGAGATAACATGAACCTCCATTAGTATATAGCAATTAAGGTCAATTTACATATTTTAATTAAGAATCATCCCATATAAAACAATTAGGGTAATAGGCATACTAACTGGATTTCATAACATTTGGGACGTTTTTCCAACTAGATAGACAGGAAACCTTAATTAGCATTAATTAGCACTGATCTGCATATGTTTGATAAGGCATACCCTTGCCACAAAAGATTATTTATTCCTGAATCTGCCAAATGCTGCAGTTACAGGGGATAAAGGGACTTTGAGGTAATCTTCATTTGCTTACCAAGTTGAATTACTTATTATACAGTAAATATGCACTAATATTTTATACTGATAGATAATTATATGTCCATTTACATATGTAGAAATCATACAAAATAATCTCCCCAGTTCATCTATTTTCAGGCCTAGTAAGTCTGGAACATGGACATCACAATAATCCCTCATTTTCCTGTTATAATATTTCCCCTTCATCACAAAAGCTTCACCTCCCTCTCAAGAGTTAAGTTATATTTTCAGAAAAAAATAATTCAGAACATTTTCTGAACTTATGCAAATCAAAACCAAACAGCAAAGTACACTCCCCTCACTCCCAAAACAAATTACAAAAATTGCACTTTATGCAGAAGAATCATTTACATCAGTTTGTTCCACATTATCCTCTTGAGCGTTTCACTCCTTTTAAATTGCCTCAGAGGAGCTTGTGCTTTGACTTCATCCCAGAAAACTGTTCATATATACAGCCAGTACTATCACATCATCCAGCATGATAAAATATGCAAAGTCAATGACTTAAATGCTGGCAATATGACCTTACTCCTGCGAGCACAGAGTAAACATGGTCATTTGCCAACAGATACGAGTTACTTGACCATGCAGCAAGCGACCACAAGCTTCCTTTTCGCATGCTCCAAACCAGTGAGAAGCTATGTAGCTACAATAGTATGGCACTAAGCCTGAGCTAACAGCCTGTCTGTTGGTGAGAGTTATTATTCTTGGGTTCAGTGCAAATTATGGTAAATGCACATGGTATGATTTCCATTTTGCTTGTGTATGTGCATACGCCAGACAATGCTTGGAGCCACCAACGGTGCTGTTTGTTACCTCACCATGTGCGTGTTTTGTATTTCTTCCAGTCTCTCTTATTTTACTAAAGGTAAGAATTCAAAGACTGAGATATTATAGCCTAGGTTATATCTCTTGTGGGACACTCACAAAGCCTCAGTCTGCTTCCATGCGAAAACACTCTGAAGTTATTGTATCTGCTTTGGGTCTCCAGGCAATCTCTTCTCTCTTCTAAGAACAGAGACCCCAGTTTAGACCCTGTGACTGCTGCCAAATCCCTATGGCTTCAACTCACTCTTTCCCAGAGCTCAGTCACAGTCGACATCTGAGTGACAAGTTATCTCTCCAGGATTCCATGAAGTTGAATCAGGTAATGCAGAGACTTTGCAAACTGTCTCAAAAGCAGCCACTCTTTACTTTAATGATCACAAGAGATACACAGAACCTCATGAAACAGTAAACACACATACATCTCTCTGCCTACATTTCCTCACTCTTGAATATTCCTTGAGATTTGTGAGATTCTCTTTGGTGCTCAGGGACCTTTCCCTCCCCGTCCCCGCCAGCAGACAGCTTGCTCCTTCAAATGGTGGCTTCCACTGCCTCCCTACCGCCTCTGTGTCACAGGACCCCTCTGCTGTGTCTGTGCATCACTTTATCTTTCCTGACCAAGCTGCTTCTGCTTCCAAAAATCCTTCCCAGCTTTGAAATCCAAACATTACCACCTGGCTGCTTTGTCTTGGTTCCTCCTGAGAGATACGCTGCCC
This sequence comes from Nyctibius grandis, assembly GCF_013368605.1. Classification (NCBI taxonomy): domain Eukaryota; kingdom Metazoa; phylum Chordata; class Aves; order Nyctibiiformes; family Nyctibiidae; genus Nyctibius; species Nyctibius grandis. The sequence continues at coordinate 29,720,845 of NC_090665.1, read as the reverse complement.
TTATTTAAGATCCCATTCCTCATTTGCCTCTCCTAGCTCAGAGTAAGATAGATGGAGAGAGTCTGTAATGACTGACACGCTGGCACCTCTCCTGTCTCTTGTTAGCACATGACAGCCCCAGACACAAGGAGACTCACAGTTCATGGAAACAAAACGGAATTTTATAACTTATGTGATGATTCAAGGGATCCGTCTACTTACATACAGAATAAAATCACACAAGTGACAGAATGGAAAATTGTCTCTTTGAGATGAGTGTGAAATACCTACACAGAACTTGCCTTACCATCATCTTCCTCTTCATTCTCCTGCCATGGCTACGAAAGTTAAACAAGGAGAGAGTTTGGCAAAGTATCTATTGGCTGGGCTCAGGCAACTTATGTCCTTTGGTCTTAGGAGTGAATTTTACATTGTATCACAGGTTCTTTCACTAAGATGGGCAATTCTGTTAGCTGGCCAATTATTACTGCTGTCTCCAAAACAGCAGGTAAGGTCAGAGCAGCTGAAATAGCCATAGTGCTCCAGCCCATGTTGTTTGTGACAGACCATCTTCTGGTGTTTTAATCAAATACCGATTTTCCCTGTTTGTAGGAATTGTGCGCCCAAATGCTGTCACACATCATTCTTTTTCTTTTTTGAAATCCCAGCTTTTCCTTTTATCCCAGCTATGCACAATCCTTTTATCGTAATAAAAACTGTTGTGTGCATAGAAAGTCACAATGGAACTGGAGCAAGAAGCCTGACATGAAGCACTTTAACGTCTGAACCTAAAAACTTTTTTGATTCTAAAAAAACCTGACTGCTACAGAGAGACGACCTGAGTGGTCTGGTCCCCGCATGCCGTTGAAAGTAGAGGTCCACAGACAGGAATAGTAGAATGTCCCCAAACTCCAAAACGAATCAACTATCTTGCCTCTCCACACGATGGAAGCAATAAACAGTCCTTGCGAAAAATAGCACAAAGCTTTCAGGTACTCTGAAGACCAAGGATAGAAGACTTTTAATAAAGAGCAACTAGGGGATAACAAAGCCGATATCTGACCACACTAAAAGACAAAGCTATGGAAAAAATGACTGAAAAAATCATTGGCAAAGGTAAACAGAATAGTCCATAGAAAATTAATTTTTTTGTGGGGAAATCTTCCAAATTAATATAGACTTGGGGATTAGGGAAACTGTATTTGGTACTAGATTACAGCAAAACAACTTGGTTTGGGGGAGTTAACGCAAACCAAGAGAAACAGTGACAACAAATGGAATCAAGGGCCAACTGTGAATCATGAATATTTCAGTTACTGAATTTCTTCTTTTGCCTCAAAAGCTGATTCTTTTCCTCAGGAGAGCACAGCAGAAACAATAATATCAGTCCCTCAAATATATCCAGCTGAGGACATCACCTAAGAAAGTGATGTTAAACAGATAAAAGCACCAATACCCTGCTACTTTTGGATTCCCCTTTTCTGCTTATGAACAATTCTGGTATTCTGGTAACCTGAGACTGAGTTAATTTGCATTATACATATATTTCTGTTCTTGTTGATTAATTAATTAACACATTTTAAAAAAAAAGACCCAAGGCATTGATCAGGCCTCATTTGCTCTAATAATCTCTGAACTCTGCAATCAGATCATTGAATTTTAAACTACTGAAGTCTAATGGGCTGGGAGGTTTGAGACAACATCTTGAAGCCCGAACACCAGTACTTTTTAGTCAGTTAAATTTAAATAAAGGTGCAAATTAATTAATCAGCCCATACCTTACTGTTCACTCTAAAAGTTGTTTTCCTTCACACTGTCCACATTTACAGTTAATAATTGACACACATTTTGTATTGTAAAAACACAACATGCTGTTTAAGCTGAGAGACAAAGACCTTTATGTTTGGGCAGCAGGGACATTTTGAATTTTAAGGGACGCAAAGGGGCGTCCAGTACAGCACTAGACCATGCAATAAGCACATTCATTATGTGTTTCTCCTAAACTAATCAGCAGAGAAATAATTCACATTGTGAATATTAACATCGGCATCTGTAGGCGTGGAAGTTAATGACTCGTAAAAATGAATGAAGCCATTCACCTCTCAGTTATTGTTTTAGGGGAATCAAGACAACAGCTCTTCATTAACGGGGTTCACATTTTTATTTTATAATTATCTCTCCTAGAAACTAAAAAAAAAGTTTGGAGAAAAATGTTGTGTAAAGAGGTCAGTTGCAGGAATATATCGAAATAGTCTCTCAAAATGTATCCACAGCCTTATGACTATTCAATTATTGTAGTTATATTAGGCAAATACAATAAAAAGAACCAAAAGGATAAATCTATATGATTTTTCATATCAAAGCTCTGATGTTTCTATTGATTTGAAGAGCTTGAAGCATTCTTTTTTCCCATTTTTCCCAAAATATTAGAGCTAACTGTTTATAATGAACACTTGAAATAATAAAGTTGCTTAAGAGAACACACAGGCATTTATATTTGGCATATGGAATGAAAATTAATGAACGGTACCTTTAATTAATATATTAACCTGTTGTACAAGTATTCACTCCTGAAAGTACAAGTGTTCTGCAACGTAAATATCTGCAGCACAATTAAGGTTTCTAATAAGATTTTTGGATTTTAGAAATACATTTAATCACACTATAGCAAGTGTTAACATGTTTTCTTCATTCTGAGAGGCTTCTATGAGACACAGAGAGCTTGCCTTGCAGCATTGGCCCGCAAAGTCAATGAAAGTCACCGCATACCTCAAATTAAGCTTTTCTTGTCTTGAACTTATGAAAGCAGATAGGAATTAGTGACCTTTGTCAGTTTCTTTTCATTAATAAGAGAAAAAAATTTAACACAATGAGCAGATTACTACTTTTTACAAAGTTTATTTATTTGGCCTTTCTTTCTTCTAGGGAGGGAGGGATTATACTTGCCAAGTGGAGTATGCATCTGTACATTCCTTGAGTTACTACTTACTAGATGTCAATACGAACACCAAGGCAGCCACACTGGTCTCTTTGTGAAGAAGAGATCTAAATAAATACCTTATTAAGGTAATTTTAGTCAAGTGTCTCAAAACAGCATATTTAAAGTTAGTAGACAGTAAACTGCAATGTAAAACAAGCCCAAATATAAGTTTCTACTTTACTATATTCAATATACCACCTTCTTTACTTGAACAACAAAATACAGCAGCTAAAAATGCAGGTATTTAAGCAAATTATAATGTACTCCTTTTCCCCAGATTTTCAAAGGTGTATTGAAAAGGCTGTAATGATTTCAAAATCCAGTATGTGTGAAATGTTTTGAGAGATTATTTTCTAAATGTTTTAATCAACCTCCTAACATCAAGATCCAGTTTTCACTACATTTTCCATTAATTACAATAGAACTTGATGTACAATTTCACCTATGCAAAAATATGGAGGAGAAGTAGATGTCGCCTTTTTCTGCCTAAAACTGCAGTAAAAGCTTTCTGGTAATCTGGCACACTGCTGTTTGCACACCCTCATAGATACGAACAGCATCACAGACTTACGTCCTCGTAATTCCTTGCCAACTCTAACTCAAGGTCTTGTGATGATTTGCCTCTTCTGTGACTCAGCTGTCTAGCCAGACTGTGTCTAGTATCACCCCTTCTGGAGTTTTAACCACCCACAAAAGGCAAGTGAAGCCTGAAGCAACAATAGCACTTCACACAGCACTGTTCCTATACATCCTGAGTTTTTTCCTCACCTTCTCTCATGCATCACAGCTGAGACACATCTCCACAGCATTCCTTTTCTGAGACCCAAAGTATTGACTTTCTCTCCTGAATTTCATCAAGCTCAGAATTTTTTCCAGCTGAGCTTGTCAAGCTCCCTTTAACACGAAGCTAAATCCACAGCAAGGACCTCCACAAACACAAAATCATTCCATCAGGTACAACCATGCAGATTAACAATTAATTTCCATGAAGACCTTATCTGCTACAATAAGACTTTTACAACATATAGCAAGACTTACTGGCTTATAGAGAAAGGCAAGTAAATTTACTTATGATTTCTGCCCAACGAGGTTTGATGTAGCCACAGGCACCTTCCAGTGCACAAACCACTGCTACATTGCCCACAATGCTGCCTGCTGAATTTGTAACACTTGTATTTAGCAATTAATTTAGTGAGGGAATTGGCCAGACATCATTCTTCCCATCTGAGTACAAAACCTCAGCAAAGTCACTTCCTCACTCTCTCCTTTTCTCTCCCTCAGTGAATACGGGAGCATGTTTTAAAAACTGAAACCACCTTGACAGAAAAAATTATCTCAGAACATCCCACCATGCAGAAACTGCTCTGATCTCTCTACCACCAGACACAAGAAAGGTAGTACCATAAGGACACCTCCTTTTTTTCATTGCTTTTGTGAATGAAGTCTAGACCTAGCCCTCTCTTTCCTCTTCATTGCCTTCCTTCTCTTGAAGACAGATAGCATATAATGATAAAATTACGTAAAATAATTATTTTTCAAGTTCTCTCACCAAAAGAACTGAATTTTAAAATCTATTATTTCATCAGCCTTCCATGACTGTTCACATGGGAGATTTAAAGCATAAGTGTTCTGATCTCTCCACTAGTACAGAACAGATCTTGAAAAATATCCTTCCTGTTACTTATAAATTAAACTTCTTCAGCTTTTACGTACAATATCTAGTATGCTATAGAGGGGTAAAGGATACTTTAAAAAATATTCTTATCTGTCTTTTGATGGCTGTTTGTCATGTGTTTGCAAAGATGAAAGCACCCAAATCAGACTTTATATCCTGAAAGTCTGGAGTACAAACAGTGCTTGTAAATCTTCCTTAATATTCTACTCTATTTCTAGACTGAAATAGCTGAGTTATGCAGACTATTTTTAAAAAAATAGACTGTTACTTCATAAATGTTTTTACAACATTAAACTATCCCATTTGTGTTTATTAAACCAATTTAATACTACAGCTCCAGCAAGCAAGCCAGCTTTCCAAATCAATAAGTTAGCACAGAAGACTGCAGCCCCATAAGGGAAAAAGCAATGCGTCAGGATTTTGGAGAAAAACTGCTGAAGCACTTATATTGCGTGAAAGACAAATGACAAGTTAGAGGTTTAGTTACCACGTATTTGATGTTCTTCTATATCATCTCATTAGTGCTTTAAGATTTAACCATGAGAATTCATGAGAAACTTCAAACTTTACAGACATCGAACTTAATTTCTACCTAAGCTTTTATCATTGCTGCTTGCTCAGCACACCACCTTTCTTACTAATGCAGTTTTCAGACACTAGGCCACCACTACTGATAACTTATGACTAAGATAGCAAAATCCCAAACTCTTTAGATAATCTTACTAGATTACAGTATATTAAAAAAAAGTGTTTACTCTCGTTACCTTAGAATAACCTTGGGACAATCCCCATTGCAAGTCAACTAAAAATGGCCTGCTGCCCTTGCTTAAAACAACAGCAGTTTCCCAATCTTCGTTAATTCATACATGCTGGATTGACTAGAAGTCCTAATTTTTTAAGATAAAGCTCCCTAAAGTAATAAATCAGGAGATTAAAACACAAGACAAAAGCAATACAAATTATGAGTAAAAGTACAAAAAACTGGAAGAGTAACTATAATGTTTATGCCAAATGTACAAATATATATTTTCTAGTTGAATTATATATTTTACAAGAAAATGAAGTTTCGATCTTTGTTTACAATTACACTTGCTTGAGCAGTTTTTTAAAAAAACTTTTAATAATACAAAGCCATAACTCTCTAAAATTAAAGCACTTAATATTTTTTCTTATTTTTGACATATTTGCTCATTTTCTAGACATTAGAATGTAAAGGCATTTGTACTGTAATTACAAAAGATCAGTTTAAAAATGTATTCTGTCCTACAGCACTTTGCCTTGACAAACAATTACTAGATATCACATTCAACAGAATACAAAAAGCAATCTTTACCACAAGGTTAAAATCAGTCTTTGAACAAAAGATGCTTTTAAAGCAAATCCAAATTCTCATCAGCTTTATATCAGTTTCTCTGGGAGAGACAGGGAAGTGAAGAAGGGAGAGAAGAGAAAGGAAAAAAACCATGAAGGACATCTGAAAAATTTCTTGCTAATGTTCAGTGTAAGCACACATCTTATCAGTTTCCTGATAAAGGTGTAAGCAGTAGGACATGATTAAATTTCTGCTGTCAAACTGCCTTGTGGTCAAAAACTATATCCATAGAAGAGAGAATTAGACTTACAGTTGAGAGAAAGTTGGATCTGTATTCAGACATTCATTTTTGGATCTGTTTTTGCAGTGTATGATTCTTAGATCTCAGTGTTTTGATATAGTAAACTACCTAATGAATGAATGGTTGCTTTAGCTGACTGATGAGAGAAATGTTCAGTAATTGCCTCAAAACATTAATTCATTTTCAGTGAGAGGCCACAAGAACAGAAAATCATGTTTAAACATCCCAGACTTCTGTGAGAAAGAAATCTGAAGCTGATCAGCAGATTTCTCAGGCTTTGGTTGTGGGGGATTTTTTGTTGTGGGGTGGTTTTTGGTTGGTTGGTTGGTTTTTTTTAAGAAACAAATATCATTTCTCTACTCCAAGAGCAAGCTTTCCCAATGTTTGGAAACAAATAGCATAGAAGCTGTAGCAGAAGAAAAAAAAAAAGAAGAGGAAAAGACATTCTTCAGCTAACAAAGGAAATAGAAATAAGAATAAAGCATGGCAGAAAACACAAAGTAAGAACATCTAGTAGCAAGCTCTTCAGAAATTTTCTATCCACAACTTTTTGACAAATATACAATTTCCAACAGCAAAAAAAAAAAAAAAAATCTAATTTTTCCTTGGCACAAATGTTGGTTTCTCTGAAGATTTTTCATTTTCCATTTAGTCAAGCAACCAGAGCTTTCACAGTGCAGCATTTTTTTTCTGGACTGTGATTTGCCCCTCCCAGGAGACAACCCCATGAAAAACAGTCACCGATAAAGAAGTCACCAGTGGATGGTCAACCCTGCCATTTTAATTGAAGCACAGAATTCAAAAGACCAAAAAACCCCACCATCTTTAGAACTTTAAGTAACCTCAGCTCGAGGAATACACGTGAAGCTATTCATTGTACTATATGGACGGTACTGGAATCTACTAAGGAACCAGATCTTTCAGAAATCACTGCTTCAGACTATACGAAGTGAGATGCTTGAGACTATCTACAATGAAACAAAATGCTGTATCACAGAATCACCTTGGTTGGAAAGGACCTTTAAGATCATCGAGTCCAACCATTAACCTAACACTACCTAGTCAACCACTAAACAATATCCCTAAACAATATCTCTAAGCACCACATCTACTTGTCTTTTAAATTCCTCCAGGGATGGTGACTCCACCACTTCCCTGGGCAGCCTGTTCCACTGCTTGACAATCCTTTCCGTGAAAAAATTTTTCCTAATATCCAATCTAAACCTCCCCTGGCGCAACTTGAGGCCGTTTCCTCTCGTTCTATCGCTTGTTACCTGGGAGAAGAGACTAACACCCTCCACGCTACAGCCTCCTTTCAGGTACTTGTATACAGCAATAAGGTCTCCCCTGAGCCTCCTTTTCTCCAGGCTAAACAACCCCAGCTCCCTCAGACACTCCTCATAAGACTTGTTCTCTACACCCTTCACCAGCTTAGTTGCCCTTCTTTGGACTCTCTCCAGCACCTCAATGTCTTTCTTGTAGTGAGGGACCCAAAACTGAACACAGTATTTGAGGTGCGGCCTCACCAGTGCTGAGTACAGGGGGACAATCACTTCCCTTGCTCTGCTGGCCACACTATTTCTGATACAAGCCAGGATGCTGTTGGCCTTCTTGGCCACCTGGGCACACTGCTGGCTCATATTCAGCTGGCCGTCGATCAACACCCCCAGGTCCTTTTCCACCATGCAGCTTTCCAGCCACTCTTCCCCAAGCCTGTAGCAGTGCACGGGGTTGTTGTGCCCCAAGTGCAGGACCCGACACTCAGCCTTGTTGAATCTCATACAGTTGGCCTCAGCCCATCGATCCAGCCTGTCAAGATCCCTCTGCAGGGCCTTCCTACCCTCAAAACAGATCAACACTCCCGCCCAACTTAGTGTCATCTGCAAAGTTACTGAGGGTGCACTTGATCCCCTCGTCCAGATCATTGATAAAGGTATTAAAGAGAACTGGCCCCCAACACTGAGCCCTGGGGAACACAGCACAGATAATCCCTGAGGTACTAGATAGAATATCTTGAAACTGTAAAAACACAGTTTTACTCTCTTACAAGTTATACCTTTTTGTCAACAAAGCATTATTTGTGTAGCTTGGATGAAGTACCTGATGAGCTTTATCGAAAAACTTAAACTCTGTATGTGTAACTCACTTATGTTCTCTAAAATATTGACAAGGTATTTCTGGATAATAACCCAGAGCAGATGCTCACAAGTGATCAACATGACGAGACTGGATTCTATTACTCTGCTGCAAGCAAAACATTGCAATGCTAATGATTTGAGGGGAACAGAATGGAATAAAATAGGAGTACATGGATAGATAAAATATCTACTTGGATTGTAGCTTTTGATCTGTATCTTAAAGTGAAATTTCTGTGGCATGGCTTCTAAGGACCTGTGTACATTCACAAAAGTGGAAAATTAGTGCATAATAATTAAAATATGCTAGTCCAGTTTAAGATGCTTACCCTTGGGACTCCAGTGCATTTAGATCATAACAACTTAGTTTGCCTTAAGAGATTAATTCTTTTACAGACATCTAAAAATATTAGTCTGTTTTCAGCTGTCAGGGAATATCATCATCAAATCAGTGATCAAAACTTGTTGTGAAATTTACTTAACTGACCAAATAAACGAGCAGCAATTCTTAAGGCTTCATTCTAGACAAGTACTATTAAATGGTGCCATGAAATGGGCAGGAAAAGGCAGTTTGAAAAGTATGAGTCTAAGAAAACCAGGCAGGAACCAAGATAGATAAGATCCAATTAAAAAAAAGGAAAGACCCAAGAAAGAGAAGAATTACATGACGCATTTGCAGCAGCAAGTCTGGGAGAGTCACTAAAGGAGTTATGCTTACAAGGAGAATACAAATGGAATCTCTTCTTGTACTTTAAGAGGAGGCCAAATTAACATAGTTTTTCAAACATCATCGTTAGAGACAACTCAATGTTTTTTTTCTCTAATACTGTTCTAATTGCTAAACAAAATACTCTAAGAAGGCAGTAGGGCAACATCAGTAGTGGCAGATTCCTAAAGGGATGAACTAAAAGCCAAGACACACAATGCCACAGAATGAGCTCTTCTAGATAAAAAATGGGAGAGAATTGCAGCTAGTCTCATAATTCTAACAAAATCCCTGACAGAAGCAGCAAACAATCAGAAAATGGGTTCTTTAAAGCCCACAACATCTAGGATTTTCCACTCAATGTATAGACACAGGAACTAAACAAACAAAAACTCTAACACAGGAATTCTAATGTCTGCTAATTAAGCACGTAACTTCACACTTGAAAAAAGCAAGGAGATAACTATTTATTTAAGAGACAATACTACATGGATTAACAAAGCTCCAGTCAACAACTCCGGACACCTGTACCAAGCTCACTTATTGCCTAATTAAATATTAACATGTCCTGATAGAATCTGTGGTATGATTTTAATTACTGTTTTCTCACAGGGAAGCCATATAATCAATGTATTTCTAGCTGTTACTAGAGGCTATTTTGTAAAACTCCATTAGTAGTAAATTGTGAACCATCACTAAAATATTTTCCTCCAGATTGCTATAAGTAAATCAAGACTATAATATTCTCCTAGGAGGAGGGGAGAATAGATGCTTCCCTTTAAGGGGATAAAAATATGATTTCTTCAATAATCAAGAAGAAAAATCTCTTAACTACAATCCTATTTAAAGAGTTGTTAAAATTCTTGCACAAAGAATCAACATCAGGGAGTTACAGAACTCTAAAGTTATATTCAAATTTATGCATAATCCAAAATATTTTTATTGCTGGATTAAGTAATTAGGAGGAGAATCACATTACTCCCTTGAAGCATGTATTTAAATTTTCTGCTGGTGATGAATTGCAAATATTGAGGTATGCCTTGTACCTACCTGCAGCATTTTCTTTTTCCATTAGGATTAAGAATGCTTAAATACTATAAACATTGATTAGCATTTGTGTATATTTAGAGGTGAGAAATTCAAGGAAATTATACCATTTCTATTTGGGAAGGTATTTAAATAGCTAGTACTACAATTTTCAAAGTATCAATTCTCCAGGTGGTACTAAATAATTTCAAGTCATAGATAAAGGGGTACCAGGAAGATGGAAGGGTTTCAGTACCTAGGGGAATGTTTTGTTTTACATTCCAATGATAACCTATCCATAACGCTTCTACTTTGATAATCTGAGCTCTTAAATGTTAACTTTGTTTTGAACATACTCCTTTTATCTTTTCCTATGCAAAAGTCCTATTGAAGTCAAAAGGTCTTTTGCATAAGCAGGGATTGCAAGGCTAAGCCACTTATTCTCAGAGCCTGATGATACATAGATCTAGATAACATAATTGTGGGGAAAAACAAACGATGAAAATATCAGCCTCTATTAATTTTAACACAGCACTTTAACATAAGAGATTTCAACCAATTTTAATTCAGCACTAAATTTTAGATTTTTATTTTTGCTAGAGGCCTCATCTACTTTAAAATCCATGAAATAAAACTAATATTTTCCTCTTTGTATTGGCTACCAGAATGGGGACACACATGAGAGTATTGTGTGCAAACTGTTAGATTTTATTTTCATAGACATAAAATAGTTGAAATAGTATCAGAATAGATTTAAACTAAGTAACAAAAAACAAATAAATGACAAAACTCTTTTGAAATTACTTTCCTATGAAACAACTTGCAAGGAATCTCAAATCTTCCACTGCAAATTAAACTACCATCCTGACTTAGTTACCATTTTTGTAATGACTAACAGGTTTTTCCTGACCCCCTGAATCATGGAACGAACTCTGCTAGCATGTTATGATTGATGAGGATGCAGTACTGCTCTGACAAGAAAACTAAGACTGAACTTGGGGCACCATGTATACATCCTGGGAAAGGTCTTTGGAACACTGATCCTGGGTGGGCTGCACTCGGGAAGGGTAGAGCCAGGACGCCTGCATCTGCCATCAGTCTCTGAGAGCACTGTGTGTTTATCCATCAGTCATCACAAGAGGCACCACACATAGGCCCCATAATCTAGAGAGAGATGACTTTTTCCTCTCGAGAGACTCAAAGCAGAGATTTCCAGCCTGCTGGGCTGATTCTAGTTTTCCAGACTAAGCTCTTAATAAATAAACATTCAGTGTTTGCACATGTTTTAACTTCTCTGACAGACAGGAATCCATGTAGAGAAGTGCTGAAGTGTACACAGAATTTTTATGCCAAAGAACAAGCTCTGATTCCCGTCTACTTGTGGCAGACACAGAGGCCCCAATCTCAAGTCTGATCTTCCTCCACATTCACCTGAAGTTTTCATAGCAGTAGGTTAATCATTGCATTTTTTAAATGCCCAGGAAAAATGACACATTCTTTTGGCTTTTAAAAATCAGCCCTGTGGAACATAAAGCACAAATTTAATAAAGCAAAAAAGGCAAAGTTCATTAAAATATTCTTGTAAGAATTGAAAGAGCCATGATATATGGAAGTTCCTAGCAAGACTATTCTCCTGTTTACTGAGAAAAAAAAATTATTCTGAGCTGGTCATGCTCTTTCTTATTAAATGTATAACAGGTCCTAAACCTCAGCACTCTTTGGAGTCATTGCTCAGGTCTGTCAGTTAAGTAAATATGCTTAACAGAGGATCTAGCAGGCACACATAGATAGGGTAGACATGAAGTCCACTCCCCTTGAAATCAATAGGAAGGTGGTTGTTAGATACTACAATTGAGTTAGGGTTTCTTTTGGGGAATCTCTGGTAAATGTCCCCACTATTACTGCCACAGGGGTGTAAGAAAGTATACAACAGCTGTGGCTAGATCTTTGGCACTATTAATGGCAGAGCCAGCTGAGACATGCTACAAAACGCTTATGCATGCTCAAAACTGGAAACTAAGAATAAATCTGTCCTCAGCTAGAGAGAGCAGCCTGACCTGCAGGCTCTCCATTTATTCCAATAGAATATTGATTTAAAACTGGGACAAGGATTCAAAAGCGTTCTGACATTAAATGTAAAAAGTCATGCACAAAGTTGTATAAGGAGAAATATGGGGTTTTGCCCCACAAGAAATCCTTGATTAGGGATAATTACATTAATGATAAATAGGACATCGAGAATGTCTTCCCATCCTTTTTCCTACCACAGAACTGTGGAGTTTAAAGCACAGCTCACTGCAAAACCTCACTGAGGCACAGGATATACCCACTACCGACACACGCCAGAGCACCCATCAGTCTCACGCCAAGAGCAGTGCAGCCCAGTCGCATCATGACCAAGGAGAGCTCCACAGCACACAGGTCCTGCCGCCCTCCCGACAGCCAGGAACTATTGATATGCTCCTCTCAGCCCAAAGTTGTATCCCCAGGTGTGGAGATTAATCTATACAGTATAGTCAATGCTCACTTATCTTAATGTGCAAAACAAGAAAGTATATAGGCAGGTATGGATTGCATGTTTCTGCTTTTGGAGGCAGTAGGAATCTGTTTTTTTACACCTCTGCTTATCTTAGACAACCTTCCCCTAGTTAACATCAGATTGTGCAGCCAGTACAGAGCAGTGCAGGCTTCTTTGCTGCACATCTAGGAACAGCAAGGATAAGACTATTTTATGCAGAAACTTTAATTCTCATGGTATTTAAACAATATTTTGTAAACTACAATGCAAAACACTGAAGTACAGTATCCCAAGAGTATCAACAAACTTTTTGACAAATTCTTAAACTGCAATCACAGAAACTAGAGTTATTGTAGGAGGGAAACCAATCGGGCATTATATAAGCTCTTTTTGCCACACATCTTTTCATGACTTATCTTCATATATTTGAATTTTATATAAACATGTATGCACATTTGCAAAAGAAGTTGCATAATTTCGAGTTTGCATAATTCATACTTAAATGAAACATTCTTTTATTTTGGTACATTTTAACCCACAGTCTCCTTAAGGGAAAAAAAAGTGTCTGTTTTAAATCTGAATAATCCCATTATTCTATGATATTTAGTGTCACTATTGATAATAATACTTCTTAACCAAGCCCATTCCTGCAATTAATTTCATTTTCACAGTTCCCGTGAACTCCAATATGCATTCCAATATGGCTTCATTGCCAGAACTGAGCCTTAAAGTAATACCATTTTTATGTTTTCTTTTCCGTGAATAGAACAACGCTGAGAATGGCTAACTTCCTACACATTGTACGTGTACAACCATCAACAACCCAGCCCTTTGCAAAAGTATTCATGTATAAACACAAGTGCTGCTTGTACTGCAGTTCTTTAAAAGTGACTTCTCTCTCACTGCAGCCATTCTGTTCTGTAGTAATATAACACAATTTGTTTGTGAAAATATATGCATCTACTTTTTATCTACATGTACTGGATTCTATACCATGAACTCACCTAATTTTAATTATGCATCATTACCTAGTGATACAGAAAACAGAGCTCCCCCATCTGAATTGTGAATACTAGCATCTCAAAAGATTGTTTCTTTTTTTAAAGTGAAGATAAGTTACCCCATTAAAAATAAATGAGCTATTTTTGTCAGTTGATTGGACAGTGAGTACACATAATAAATCACCAAGAGCATTGTATGCTAGTCTACGTGCTAACCTTGAGCTGCAGTTTATCTATTGCCTGCAATTCAGAAGACAATAAGGTATTTTACCCAATCAGCTGATCAGCTGAAGGAACTCAAAAGACTGAAATGGCTTTGAAATACACAGGCTTTTAGATATCAAATTACCTCTGGAACCCTCTACCCAGAAGTAACTCGAACAAAACCCATTTGAAATACAGCTTCAATATCCAAAAAAATCAATAATTTAAACCACAGGTTGAACATTTTTACTGCTTCCACTGCAGACTGTCGTTTTTTGAAATGAAAATGCTAATGGCACCAAAGGGGAAAGCTCCAGCCAGAAGAGAATACACGTGTGCAGGCATGGATTGGCTAGAAATGCTGGTTTGCTTTCCCTCCCCCAGTTATGTTTACATAAGATCTCTTAAAATAAACAACTCTCATTTCCATCACTTCGAAAAAAATGTTTTTCTTTGTTGCACTTAATGTTTCTGTCCATGAGAGCTTAGCTATATCGAGACACTTCACTGTAAACATGCATGCTGAATGCAAATACAACATCCTCAATTATGCTATTAAGTCACATTGTTTTGAAACAGGCACTAATGTCGTGCTTTTCAATACCAGCTAGCACACTGTGAACTCTTGTTTTATAGATAGAAAAGCAGGAATATAGGTGATGATGTGTTCCAACATCTACATCAGAAACGGGAAGCAGTCCAGCACATACTGCAAAAAAACAAACAAGTATGGATGGTCCACTGCCCATGATAAAAGCGCATTTAAGAGCAGAAACGGCTGGCTGGCAAAAGACTTCTTAAAAGATAAGAAAAACACATAAGGAGGAGGCATGGTGGGAATGTGAACCTTTGAACGTAACTGAAGCGAGCTACACATGGAGGATGTCTGACACAGAAGCAAGTCTCTCCTCTGCATGAATGCGACCGTCAGACAGATTCTTAGCAGAGCTTGAAATCTGTCAGTCTCTTTGTGTAGAAACTGTTATCTTTTGGTAATTTAAACCTCACTAAAACCTTGCACTCTCTGGAACTAATTTTTTTAAATTATGTTAAGGGAAGAATGCAACAAGGAAAAAAATAATCAAAAAACAATGAAACATACATCACAAGACAGAGCTTATGTATCTACAGGTATGCAACTCCCAACACACACTAAGAACAATTTTTGTTACAGCAGCAAAGCATCACTTTTAATACTGAAGACAGGGGCATAAAAAACAAATTGTAAGATTGATGTTCTTTGGTTTGTAGCTTTAATACCTCAATCTCAAATATATTCTTACTCACTCTTTCATATACTTTTAGAGTCTTCTCCAACCATAGGGTTAGAATGGAAAAGAAAATGTAAATGATATTATGGGGTCAAGTTGCTGAAGTAAAGAAAACTACTTGTTTGGATACATACAGTTTTATTGTAAAATGAATATTAAGTTTGCATTTCCAGGTTAAACTTTGTGTTTCTAACAAAGCCCCCATAATATTCCCTTATGAATTTTCTGGCTGATAGATTTGTTCAATTTTAGTCGAAGACAAATGCAGATTTTTAGCCTGGAATAAGAAATGACAAAAGCATGGCCATTAAAAAAATGTGACACTCAAAAATACATACTCCAAAAATTCGGACATGGACTCCAATATTCTGCTCTCCCTAAAGACGCAAAACTTTTCCAGCTATCAAACGAAAAAGTTCATAAATGTAAGCGGAGAAATTAATCTGAGTTTAAATAAACCCAGAATATAGGAAAATAAGATTTTGTTTATTTATGTGTTTGAGATCTGCATTACCTTTATGTGAAACCACCTATTCCAGGTACTCCTGGAAGTCTTTAAAATATACCTCCTACACAATAGCAGCAATCAACTGACCTTCCGAGAACACTGCTCTTGGCAGCAACATAAACTTAAACAGAATAATAATAAAAAAAAACAGTAGCAACTAGGAACCCAATATTCACCCTTTCCTCAATTCTTGCAAAGTTAAGGAGGAAAAAGAAGCTCTTCAAGTTTGTGCTGGGGTTAAGAGACTCGGGCGGTTACAGATCACGCCAGGGCAAGAGATCCAAGCATACACAACAGCAGCGTTCAGATGAACTGCCAGCATCTCCTTCCCCTCCATCCCAGGGTACCCAAAACAGCCAGTATGGGCTGGGCGCATTTTTAATTCCCCAATGAGGCACTTCGTGGTGTTCAAGCTGTGAAGTTTGTCACGACTGACAATATTTGTATATATTTAAGGCGCAGTACCATATCGCATGAACTGGCAGTAGGTTAATCTTGAAATATAAAGCATGGATACTCTCAGCAAGGCCTGCATTCAGAAAATGAAAGGGGTGTAGGCTCCTGGCTCTTATCTGCTGTTGCAGCTACAGCCTGGAATGGAACTACATCCCTCAGCTGGAAGGACTGATAATTCTCTTGCTGTAGCCTCTGGATGTTTCCTCTAACAATCCCAGCATTACTCCTATCTTGTCTGGATTGACTTTTGCTCAGCATGCTCTCAACCATGCCCCAGTCTCCCACAAACACTGAATAATGCAATCAACTGCTCAAGCTAAATCAGCCAAGAGATATAAAGCCGAGTTTCGACATATTGAAAACACTTCAATCAATGTCACTTTACTAAACCTTCTCTATGGCTTGATATACACATTAAATAAAAGCATGGCAAACAGGAACCCTCCTGAACTGCACAGGGAGAGAACCATCACAGGCAATAAACCAGAACATAACACCGAAACGTGCCGAAAACAGGCTCCTCTGACTCTGTTGTTTAAGCATGGGGTTTGAAAACGGACAATGAAGATGCTTTGGGAAAGAATGAATTAGGGGTATTTGGGAAATGTTTCAATTTTTGATCTATTCCACAATAAAGCACAGATATATGATAAGATACAGCTACAACTGCATATGAAAAAAATAATACATTTTAAAAAAACATGATTTCTCAAAAAAAGTTAGTAATTGATGTGGTTTAACAGTTGCATTATTGTCACACAATTTTTTGTTATTAGGGATTTTGATGCTGCAATAGGGCTTTACATACATACATTTACTATACCATGTGAAGTACCAGAAACACCCTTTTCTGTGTTTCTGTGATTTATTAAATCATAAATCATAATAGCATGTGCCAGAAATTCCTTTTGAAGGACATAATAAGGTAACAATTATCCTCCGAACTCCTTTCTGTCTTCAGAGAATAAAATGCATTAGCAACATATCCGTTTGCTGCCCCATGACAGAAAATGAAAGCAAATGTGATGGTTGCATCGTATGCTTTCAGTTCCTGCAGTTGGCTGATGAAGTAAGCTTTGTTCTTGAATGTGCTGTCGGAGACAAAAAGAATAGTTTCTCCAATACTTTTAAGGAATAATCCTTAAAAAACATTAAGGAAAAATGAATTGAAGAGGTTTGGTTTTGCACATGTGCAGATGGATGTGGAAAACCATACATGTAAATATCAAATGTAAATTTAAAATAGATTTTATTTGAAAGAAAATTAGGTACATAGGGCCTCCCTGTCTGGTTTTGACCTGAATCAATCAATTACACCTTTTTCATTTTATGCAACAACTCATAGAATCTGATGCAGGCAAATCAGAGCATTTAATTCTGCGCAAATACACACAGAGGAGCAACGTTACAAGTATTGTTATAATCCCCTCAGAGAAGGTTTAAGGCCTTCCAGATTAGTCTGTTAGTGTTTGGAGTCCCGTGTCTGATGACCGGAACAGTGAGAATGCTCTTAGTGTACCACGATTTTGCTCAATTATTTTTGAAGGAAAAATCATAAACAAAAATTCGTGATGTAGAAGAAGCTACATAAAGGCATTATTAACTGCGCAGGTGGAGGGAGGTAAAAGCAGCAAGATTACAGGATAAAAATGGTTTCATTAATTCAAAGAAAGTACAATTTACTCCCTCAAATTTTGATTTTTAAAAAAAAAAAATCTATTTATATGGGAGAAGAAACATATTTGTGGTTTAAATTAAAAAGAAAAAAAAAAAATCAACAGTTTCAGCAGCAATCCAGATCTGGAATTCACTCTGTTTTCTTTTTTGTTCCAGGAAGACACTGTGCCCAAACCACATATTGCATATGCTAAAAACTAAAAAGATGGGGCCCTCTGAAACAATATATCATTTCCAAGAGTGAAAGTGGATATTAAGCTTCACTTCTTTCTTAATAAATACATACATATACACATACTTTCTTTGGTTTAGCTCATGATATACAAAAGAGCTATTTTTTTCGTAGATTTTGCTGATACATAGCTCAAAATGAAATCTCAGCATCACATGAAGACCCAACCCTGTATTGTACTATGCTGATTCCGCAGAAAGCTTACATTTGTAATTAACTTTAAGAAAGTGCACGTACCACATTATTTTACTGAATTACAAATTTAAATCCCATGCTCTGCTGAACTGGTGTCTGTACTCCTGTACTGTCCAGGTTCTCATTTTTTAATACTCCCAATAGTTTCCATCAGCTTTGGGTCAGAATCTGGAATCTAGACACTTTCATTATCATATTATAATTATGCATAGTGCATACACATTTAATTCAGAGCATCACTATGACCTGTTCATACTCTGTCACATCTAGGGATGGACAAAAAGCCTAATGAGGACTCAGAATACCATATATGATGGTTATGATGGCTGGCGAGCATCCTTATTAACAGCTGTACTTTTTCAACATCAAAATACAAATAGAGTATCCTGGGAAACAGTATCATTTTGTGATTCCACTAAACAGATCGCAATACAATAATTACCACCATGGTTAAATTGCACAGTTTGGTGAAGTTTTTTACATGAGAATTTTGATACGCTGTGTTTATCTAAAGTCCGAATTCTGACTAAACAGGAGAAGAGCACATGCCGCTGCTTTTCTCATATTACACGCTTAAGCCTTATTTTATTTACAGCTTCCAGTAGCTTTCAGCTAAATTTCTCCTTGCGCCCGCTGCCACGTAGCTGGAGAAGGCTAACAAACCCCTCAGTGTTCACATGACAACCTTTGTGCAAACGCATCCTTATTCTGTCATCTACTGGCAGCGTGCTTCCCAGTCATGTTCCCTGCCAGTCCTTACCAGTTTGCCAATTACACAAGCTGCTTCCCAGACATCAGACAAAAATTCCACAAGACTGCTGTGTGAGCGTACCCTAATTAACCATCAGCTTAATTAGACAATTTACTGTGTAATTAGCAGGCAATTAGTCAACACCTCTCAGATCTTATTGACTGCTGTGACAGCCTTCCTTAATCTACGCATTCCCATACGCTTCCACGACCATGATCCCAGCCCATCCCGTACGACAGCAACCCTTGCAAGGGAAGTGAAATCATATTACATAACAAGGGAAGACGAAGAAAAATCAATATATAGCCTGTTCATTTACTGAACTGTCTTCTAGCTGAGACTCTTTTTCTAGCAATAGAAGGTCAGCTGCTAACAAAAAACCATCCAGCTACAACATTAGCTTACGTCTTTTTAATTTGTAATATGTTTTAGGAATTTATTTTTTTTTAAACTCTTTATTCTGCTGACTTATCAGAGAGTCAGGCAATCAGAAGTTGAGGAAAAAAAAATAACCTGTAAACTTACTTATATATTGTAGGGTTAAGTATATGGCCAAGAACAGTGAAAAGGTGCTGATAGCTGGTTTTGAAACCTATAGCTAGCAATGTAATTAACTGCTTCATAGCCCAAAATGCACTATGATAGTCAAAGTAGATTAGCTTTAAAGTACAAAAAGTCAATACTCGATAATAATACAATGACATTAGTGTAATTCAGTAGAAAAAATTTTTTGAAGTAGTATGAAATCCTCCACACAAATCTAAAGTTGCATGCCCTTATATAACACATGATGTGAGAATGTACAGTTAAAGACTATCATAATACATTTATTAAGGAAATATTAAAAATGTGTTCATTTTTCCTTTTTCTATAGATCAAAAATTGGATTTTGCAATTAGCTGTGGCAAGAGCATTTTGGATAATTCTTAGAGTAATAATTCCAAAATTCATGGGATGGATACGCATGTCTCCTGCTGCAATTAACTCTAGAAGATTTATTCACAAAAATCCTACAATTTCTGACTGAAGGATGGAGTCCCATAAAACCACAATCTGTATTATAGTAAAATATTTAGATAATTATAAATCTCAAATAATTATAAGAAATGTTATTTAGAATACACTCACATACATATTTGCATTAGTAATAGGTATTTTAACATAAGAACCTATCAGGTTTTTTAAACATATGTGATTTCATTCTGCTTTTGCAACAATGTCAATCAGGAGTAAATGCAATTATATCACCATGAGATTAAAATATCAGCTCTTTGCTTTCTTAACTTCTTGTGTGGGCAAATCAGATGTTAAACACAGCCCTACCAGTTTCATATGTCAAGTGTGAGCTCAAGACCTGAGATAACTCGGGCATTTAGGAGAAGCATGTTGCCTTTATATAAAAGCTACACTGGTATAACCAAAAATACCTTGAAAAATGATTAAGCTAAAACTCTGTAAATCCATGTGTGGAAACATATGCCAGTTTAGAGCTAGCTATATCATTTCAGCTTATGTCTGTAAACTTTTTAACACAATCTACACACCACATACATGCTTGACATTGATTTAAGAGCGTCCATGCAGAGTCAATTTGGGACCACATTTCTGCAAACATTTTGCAAGGTTGCATGGTCCAACTGGGAATCTTTGGGCAATAGCTGTTGCATAAGTTGCTTCAGTTCTCTTATGTTTTTCTTGGTGGAGATGGGGAAAAGCGCCCATCCAACAGCAGGGCTGCCATTTAATGTGCACAGCTAAAGGAAGAAACAACTAGCTGGTGCCCAGGGAAGAAGGCATGGTGCTGGAAGCATGTCTTCCCCAATACGTTTGCAGCCTGGTACTGTTGTTGGGCAGAGGTGGGGTCCCAAAGCACCACCTAGACTCCTGCAGAAGCCAACATTTGACCACTGCTATATACTTCACATATGGAATCTGAATGCAGACCTCAGCAAAGATGTTAAAGTGTAAATTAGAGGAACTGAAGCATAAAGACCACTTTTGCTTTATTCCACTTCAGTATCTCAGTAGACCTACTGAAATCTGGATTGCATTCTGGATTTTCTTATAATTAAAATGTGTATATGAGGTAAAAAAACAAATTCTGACACATGCACTTAACCAAATGGGCAGGGGTGAAAGTCAATGACTTGACAGGAGGGAAATGTCTGAATTCTATAATGACAAAATAAATATTTCACTTTTGTCCTGAAACTCTGTAGTTATCTATTAAAGTGCATCATGACAATTTCAAAAAATAGGGAAGTTTATGTCATTTATGCTAAGAAAAGTCAAAAATGTTAAATATGGTCTTATGGTGTGATTGTCTTGGACAGGCATTTTTTAAATATAACAATTAAGAAAAATATACTACAACTTTTTTTAATAAATTATTAAATACATTAATGCCACTTAAGAAAGTTATATGCAGTCGGTTGTTTTGAAGAAAGCGAATTACTAAAAAGAGTCTGAAACAAATTTGAATTGCAAATGAAAAGTGTGAAAATTCTAAATTTCAGAATTACACTTGGCAATTTCTAGCTTGCATGGAAACTGCCTTTTTTGCTGAATTCCTTTCTGACAGAAAATTATTTGAGGTATTGCCAAGATTACCAACAACCTTCCAAGGGCATACAAAAGAACTACAGGAAATGATATCTGAATGATATTTTACACAAGTATGTTACATATTTGCTTTTTAGAATCCTGTTTATTCAGGATGTGACATTCAAAAATGTTGAGTACTTCAGATACAGCCATCAGGAGCTGCAGATTCTCAGCAGTTTTGGAGAATCATGCATGTGTGCTCTCTTTGTCTCTCTTTTGTTAAATATTTGCAGATATTTTCAGAAGAATGAGGTAAATAAAAGTACTAAAGAGCAAAGCAGCTTCTTCAACATAACATGAAATACTGTTCAGATTTTAAGCCAACTGTAAAATTTTCGTCCATTTTGTTTGACTGATTGGTTAATAGTTGCGCTATGAATAGAAATCACATCTCTTAAGTACTGGTCACTTCCAGAACACCACACGTTATGCGGAGCAGGAATGAACACTCCTACTTTTGGTAGCTATTTTTCGTAGAAAGGCTTATGTAGCAAAATACTCAGTATTGCAATCTTTACACTCTTCCAAATTTCACTGGAATTGCTTCTCAGTTATGCCACTCGTGCACAATGAGTTTCATTAAAATATGGAACAGTTTTCAGATTAAAAACTACCTAAATGACTGGTTTACAAGTCTTATGTATAAGATGCCTAAAATATTCAAACCGAAGGTTAATGATCAAATTTACATTTTGTATATGTTAGTGCACTCTTGCTCTACTGCTTTAAACCATTGGCTCCAGAAGAAAAAGACATGAAAAATAAATGATCTCCAAATACTATCATAAACAGAGAGATGAATGGAAAAAGAATCCTTAGACAATTACGTAACTGAGGAATCTGTAGCCTACTAAGAACCAGTTTTGCACATATATCTAGTTTTACCTTTGATGGTCAGCTTCATGTGCAGCTTTGAGGAAGATTGGTTATTGCTGGCTTAAAGACTCTATGGAACTTATGCAATGAACTCAAGAAACATGAGACATAAAAGTTACACCCAAGTTTATTCTGCTCCATGAGGGTGAATGGAAGGAAAAGAGAAAATATGGAAAGCAACTTGCCGATCCTGTTTGTAAAAATCTGTCCTTTAGCACGGATGAGGTTTAATGACTCAGTGCTCACACCCCTGCGTGACAGATCCCTCTGCCTTCCACTGATGAGTTGTCACATTGTGCTCCACACCTTGAGATAACAGACTTCTCCATGAGAGACTCTGTGCTGCAGCTCTCCTTGCAGAAAATGTGCAGCATTTCTGCGATATTTAATGCTACAGGAAGAGTGGGACTAAACATTTGCCCAGAGGTCTAATTTTTATCATGAACTTGTAGAAAGTTTTTCATTTCTAAAGTAATAAATACAATCACAAAGAGAGAAAGACTTCAGACAGTTGTTAAACCCTTGCTTTAAAAACACAGTTCATTATCTTCAATATTCAAAGTATTAATTGGCCAAAATAACCAGACTTACTAATGGTAAAAACAGATTGTTAAAATGGTCCAAACTACCTCACTTGCACATTCATTGGTGTCAAAAAGCACGCCTGCAACAATTTAAGTTGTACATCTACTTGGTGCAGACTTCAGCTGTGGTCAGAAGGGACTTGGCTTATCAATAATGACTTGGTTAAAGCTCTCAGTCCTGGACTCTGGCCTCTCTCCTTTCACTACGTTGTTCAAGCTGCATCCCACTCTCCAGACTGGGATTCCTCCAGGGTGAAGATGTGCCAAGCCCCTACAGTCCCAGGCGTATGGATTGAGGAGAAAGAATGGTGAAACGCAGTCCTCTCCAGTTCCTCAGACAGCAATTTTGAAGCTATTAAAGTTACTAGCATTTAAAGAGAGCGTCCAGGCTTCTTTATACTGGGTCAGGGATAGGGTAAAACTAAGTAGAGATGAGATCTGGCCCTTAAGTTGAGCGCACCAGAGAAATACCTTTTCTTGATGAAAAAGGAGGAAAATCTGTTTTCCTGCCACTTACTCAGATTCACAGTGATTTATTCCTTTCTTATAGCCAAATAACACATTTTCTGTATAAAAACATGCAAGTAAAATACAATGTTGTAGCTACAGCATTTTAAAAAATAATTACATTGTATTGCATTTCTCTAGAATAGCCTTTTACCTCCCCTGTTAAACTTTGCTAATTTTATGCAGTGATCTAAAAATGTAAAAACTAGGGAACAATAAAGCTGGTACTTCTTATTAAAATTCTGCCAGAAATATGGAACAAAATAAGGTATGTAAAGAACTCATAAGAATATTAAGACCAATAATAATCATTTTAACATTTGCAAAACCAAAAAGTAATTCAACTCACAGAGTTTTGTATGCTAAGGAATCCTGTAAAATGCCCATTTTTCTGTTCAAAAAATGTGGTTAATAAAAGTTGTCTGATGTTATTTTGTAGAAAGGCAAAGAGTCCTTTTTATATTTGACATTAACAATCAGATCATTTGTCTCCCCAAAGAAAGCCCACACAGCTTTCATATAGACCACACAATAAAGAATAGTAATATTTCTGTTTACTGAGATATCAGCTGGCATTTCGTTACAAGTCAATGGTCTATCTTTGCTACAGCATACTAGGCTTCTATCTGGCATCTACAAATGTCAAGAGTATAAAAAAAATATAGGATGGAAATCAAAAGCATGTTCTAAATTCCTAAAAAACGAAACAAAGTTCACCTAAACATATTTGCTGCAGAAATCAGTACAATATTCAGCTGTCAATCTTGAAAAACAATGAGGGAGCGATGCTGTCAGTAGGACAGGATAATAACATTTCAAGCAGATGTTCAGGCAGGGCTCTAATTCTCACTGAACTCCCTTGGTAAGCATTTAATTTCTTTATCATATGCAAGCTAGGCAAACTGTACTTCATCAAAACTGTATTGTGAAATATTAATATTTCATATTATAGCAAAACTCCATAGAATAACCTTTGTCATATTAAGAACATCAGAATTTCAAATGTCATGGTTCTGCATTTTAATGCATCTTAAATAGCTTTTTGGCTTGGCACCATAAATTATAACTAGTTTAATCTAAATTACTATGCTGTAATACCATACAAAAATACACATTTTGTAATACAGATTCACTTCTGTGAAATACTAATGTTATGGAAAACAATGTGTCATTGTACCATGATTTTTTTACCACCTTCAATTATGAAGTGAGGTGCATACACTGCGAATGTTACAGAGAGAGAACTAGTTGGAGCCTGAATATGTATATTGTAATACCACCACATAGAAATGCAATATATCCTGAGTAAATTAATTAATTCTCTACCAGCAATGGTTTTAATTTAGAAATGGTTCTGAAAATGTATTTTAAAATCTACGTCAGTGAATTGTACAAACATGTATTATGACTAGAAAGTTTTCTCCACTATGGTTTAGTTCAAATTTAATCTGGTTCTAATTGTATCTTTGTTTCTAAAATAATCCATACAACTTGCTCCACATATAATGAAAAAAAAAAATTACAAATTAAAAATGAAGTTAGTCTTCATGTTGATTTCTGCTGGTTCTCATAATAAAGGCAACTTTTTCCACATTATTGAATGCGACGGCATCACAAATCAATGCATGTCACAACAGAATAAAGACAGATGTATCTGATTAATCAGAATTAAATTTCAGAAGTGAAGGAAGCATCTAAAAATCAAAGCAAACATTTCTGCTACCCCAGTTGTTTTTTTCCTCTTTCTAAGCAGCCCATACAATGCAGTGGGAGAACAACAAAGCCTGAATTCAGTTGATAAAAACTCAGCTTCTGCTATAAACTTCTCCCTGTGGTAGTGGATATGGTATAGAGATGCACACAGTTCATATAACCTCTGACTTAATTTGCTACTATGCTTATACAAACTTTCTGATTACAGGTTTTAATGCAAATTTTGTGTACTAAACAACACTTTCTAATAAATTCTAAGTAAATAAACCAGCTAAGTATAATACTTCTACTAAAAAACTCCCACTCACAGTTATTTGCTTAACTAACACAGTATCTCTCATTCTGCAGGTAGATTTAAAAGCTCTAAAGAGGTAATAATTGGTATTCCTTTATAGTGGGCTCTATGATATGCAGCTCCCCCATTTCCCATCAATAGCTTGCCAACAGAATTTACAAATAATATGTTGCAGCACAGAGTTATCTGAGTAAGACAGAAATAGTATTTGAACCAACAGAGCAATGAGCTATTGATCCCACAGTCAAAAAGGGAAGACATGAATGTAGGAAAAAGTGTGTGAAGGGGCATTTTTATTCTGCTACCATTTGTCTTTCCTACTGATAGTTCATTTTAAAAGCAGTTATTCTCATTTCTGGAAGAAATCAAATCTACTTGATACTAAAGCAGCTGTGCAAAGATGTTTAATTTGGTAAATAAAATTCTACAAGTCACTATCCCCCTCACAGATCCCTACAGACACACACAGGTACAGTACCCTATAATTAATATTTGCATTAGGCTATAACATCCAGTACCCTCTAAAATATTTAGAGTGCAGTATACTTAAAGGTATAAACACTGAAGGAATTTCAGCTCTTTCTCATGTTAGCTTTTTTTATGCTTCAACCATAGTACAGTAGTATGCAAGAACAAACTTTTGCTGAACCACTCAGAGTTGAAATCCTCACCCTAACACATAGAAAACACTACACAGGTTGTCATGAAGGCAATTACGCAGCAAAGTATGTGGGAGTGAGCAGAGCACGAAACAGTTAGTGCTGTGCTAACTCCCTCTTGGCAACATGTGATGCTTTCAAGGTGAGGCCAAGAGAGATGAGAGTTGGGAAGACTGGGGGAGTAAATTATGGTCCAAGGACTAGAAGCGCAGCATTGCTACCCAACAGTTCCCCTATACAAGGAAGTATGGCCTCTCATGTGCTGCAGGGATCCCTAGCCTAGCATGTTAAAAGTGTTTTCTGTGCTAGGTAGTGAAAGAGGGAAAAGGAAAAAAGTTCATATGAAATGAATCCTCTGTCTTATGAGAATCGTAGCTCTCCAGCCCGAGTCCTTTTTATCTCTGTCCTTGGATCTCCTTCTTCCAATATTTATCCTGCTTTTCTCTCTGATCTTATTCCATCACACAGTAGTTAATGCACAGAAATGTGTGGTTAGGCTGTATATGCTTTTCACTAGCTGTATATCACTCAAATTTAGCCTGCATCAGTCACTTTTGCTAAAGTGCCTAAGGATGATGCCCATGGTCAATAGGGAAGTCACTGGTTTCACTATCAGTGACTGAACACAGTGGTGAGTTCAGTAATCGGCTCTAGAAAAGGGAGCATTTCTCCTGCTGCTAAGCTCCCCATTGCCACACAGGCAGTTTACACTTGGCCTTTAACTACTGCAAATAAGAAGGAAGCCCACAAGTTAAAACTAACCAGGACAGATAAAATGAGGAGACAAGAGGGATGAACACAGAATCCTGCTTGTATCGCATACAATCAAGGCTGAAGCGGAGAAGCTTCAGCTGCCAAAAACTGTGTCTAGCAAGCTCCCTTCCACCCATAAGCTGTTCCACTCCTAGGATCCGTACTGTCTGGGGAGCAGCTCTGCCTCCTCCCACTGACTCTGAAGGCTTAGATCAGGAAATCTTTGTTCCTGGTCCTGCTACGCATTAGCTGTGACTAGCTGGGCAGGACAGCTCAGACTGAAACCTCTCCTTCCATAGGTATCGCAGCACAAGAGAGAGTTCTGCTCCCTGCTGAACACTGCACAAGATCTATGTTTACGTAATCAGAAGCTAAGTTTAAAAAAAAAAAAAGTTATGCCAACCTACAGTATTCCAAACTCTACCAACTCCTTGTTCTAGCATTAAGTCATTAAGAGCAGTCTTTGTGTAGCACTCATTGTTCACATAAGAACTGCTGTACCTCATTGAGCTTTTCTTCCCATTTGAAATATTTAGTTTTGTAGCATTAACTACAATGCTACTATTATAAATAAAAGCAATTTTATTTCTGCAGCACCTCGCAGCCAAGCATCTCAAATCCTGGCACAAATACTAAGGCTTAACACCTGTGGGAAGTGCACTACTGGTAAGAATACAATAGTAGAAAAACTAGGTAGTATTGAGGTGGGACACAGTCCTACTGCACCCAGCAATATATGATTCAAGAGTTTAGGCACCAGAAAAAGACACTACCTCCTACTGAACTTTAGAAGAAAGCTTAGCTAGAAATAATGATCACTGGGCTAGAATTCATCCAAAGCACTATTCTGAACTACTTCTCTTTAGAATAAACACTATCTGCAATATTTTGCATCTTACTGCAACAAACACAAAAAACAAAGTATTTTATAACCACTTAAGTTACTTGCTTTTAGCAATCCTCTCACTCATAAGATCTCCATCTGAGCCACACCTCCAGAGCATGGCATCCACTGGAACACTTTGCAGTCACCATTTGAAAAATGACTCAGAGTCTGCTGCTTAATGGAGTACCAACATCACTTCCTACAACATGCATGTCTTTCCTCCTGAACTCCCACCCAAGCTGGAACTCAGTCAGTGTCTGTTTAGCTCTTGAGATACACAGTAATCAACGTGCAGTCTGGCAGTACTGTGAGCATACCAGCAATAAAACTGATAAATAAATAAATCTCAGTACTTGCTATGAGTTGCCTTTAGCCTAGGCACTGAATAATTACAGCTGACGGTATGTTATACACATAAGTCAGTTGTAAACATACTTGAATGACATTTATGTCCTAAAAAGTGTTTTAATAAGAAACTCTGTGAAGTAGTTTGGAACCCTCCATTGCAGTCCAGAGGAACACTTACTTCCTTAGGGATACTTCAGGTGTGATAACAGAAGCCAGTCTGACATATTTTACAGTATGCTGTAGTAATACAGTGCTTTGTCCTTAGACCTTCCTCATATTAGAGGGCCACCCTCTATAGTTAATTCACTTACGGTACTTACCCATGTAGAGGTGGCAGAGCAACAAATCCACCTTTTCTCTTCTGCTAAGATCCCCATCCATCAGTACACGTTTATGTGCCATCTCTGAACCAAGAATAAAAGCCCCTTGTTTCCAAATTCATCTTAAAAGCTCTCTTCAGCCCATGCTACTTTTTGTCACTGGTTGACAACAGATTACCATTATCACACTGTTACTTAGGCCTATGCCCACGGATTTACTTTTGATTCTCTTCCTCTCTCCACAAGTCAAACTATACCTACATCCCAGCCCAAATCCTGTTTCTTTTCTCTGCAATACATTTATCAAAACTGTTGTTTTCTTTCACTGTCTAAACTTGCTCAGTCCTATTTTACCATTTTGAATGTAGTAACAAGAAACCCATCCTGAATGCAATTCTCAGGTCAAATAAGCAATTACACACTTAAAATCTACACAAAATGCTTTATTTTAGGTGCCACACTGAGCCATAGCCTTCAAGACTTACTTCTAACTCCTTCCTCTTCCACTACATGTTACTGAAGGTTTATGTCACTGTACTATAAACCTTCAGCTAAACTACTCTTCCCTCTATAGGCTTGTTTTATGTTGCCTCCATCTTTCTCTTCCACTACCTACCCAGCCTCAAGCTTACACTCACATTATCACATTGCAACTGCTTATCTTGGCAGTCCTTGGCACAGAAGCCGCCTTTCATGAGTTGCTTGATAAAGCTGTTACTCATTCCTTCTGCATTCTGATCCCTCACAGAAAACATATTCACTGCAATATTTAAAAAAAGGACTATTACCCTTACTAGTTGGCTAATATTAAAAGGTTGAGGAATAAAATGGAAGAATGTAACAGCAAACAAAACCAGAAATAGTGTCACCTTTACACTGCACTGTTGGAACCTCTCTGGCTGGTTTACCTACACAATGTACCATACCCTTCCCTGCTAGCTTTATGCTAGGTAGATTTAATAGTGCCATTCCCAAAAGATTCAGATTTTTCAAATACACAAAGAAATGGTTACATGCTAAATATACCTTAAAATATTTCTTACCTTATCCAGGGAGAATGTTTTAGTGACAGCAAAGCCCCATCCAGCTTCAAAAGCTCTTCGTATCATTGAAGAGCTTGTAGTAGGGGTTGCACTGGCAAGGCCAAAAGGATTTGGAAACTTCAGTCCAGCCATTTCTACACTGATATCTACTAAATCGATAGGAGTATAGAAGAGTGGTAGTTCTGGAACCGTAGAAACTGCAACACCATGTACGGACTGTAAAAAACAAACAAAAATCACAGAAATTTTTGCTGATTCATTTTTATATAATTTATTATTAGTCCTGATAAGGGAATAATTCATATATAATAACCCAAAGTTTAAATATTCTATTATGCATTCAGACTTGCAAATCAGCAAAACGTGTAACACTTGCAAATATAACATCTTCTGTCCAAATAGCATTCATGCTGAAATATTATGCCATGCTGGAAATAACTGAAGAATAATAACAATGAAACAGTTTTTTCACATCCTGTACTGCTAGCCTGGTTCAGTCCAAAGGTTTGTTCAGCCATTCTGAACAGTCAGTTCTGTTCCCTGCAGCAGCCAGCAGCAGTGAGATTGAAAAAAAAAAAACCAGCGTATGCACAGACAGACCATTTCTAGTTTCCTTCCGAGGTGCCAATCTATAAAAAGTGTAAGGATCTGTGAAAAATGAGGGAAGGCATCCATGTGCAGGATCACTCAGTCCTAACTCAACATATTTTGAACTCGTGCACCTTTTTCCCCCCGTTTAAAGATTTTATCTAGTCTACACAATGGGATACATATCAATATATGCAAAATTATCATTGTTTTAATATGTAATTGTATTAATAGGAATACTTCAAAGGTGACAAAAATTAGACTCTGATTTGGGATCAAAGAAGAACATACACATTATGGCTGTGACACCACAGTCACTTTTGTTTTCATTTTAAAGACAGCCTTTTCTCTGGAGAGTCAGTGAAAAGCTTTCAATGTAAATGTTGCATCTAATACTGTAAAAATTGTAGAGAGAAAATCTTTTTCCATGTATGGATACTGAACAGCATACTAATCAGGCTGTGGTAGGCAAAATTAAAATCTTTGCTCACTCAGATGGTAGACTCAATAAAATCACAAAGAAATAAAGCAGGAGTTTCTACCTCAGAGAAGCCCTACACAGTCTGTGTTCCTAATAAGTACCAGCATAAAATCACAGCAGTTTCTTCTATCCTTAAAATGAAGATTTCTTCAGCAGGACAAAAAGAACCACTACTGGAGGTGTGGGGAAGATTTTCTGTAACAGAGTAAAAACCTCAGCCACTTACAAATTGCTGCCTTTTTTTTTTTTTTTTTTTTTTAAGGAACTTATTTACCCCATTTTTACCTGTGAAAACTAATAAGCATGGATGGGATGAGGAGTTTTTTGTTTGTTTTAGTGCCTTTTGTTTCCTAGGCTGGTTCAAAACCTTGTTTTCGGACTGCCTGGATTGACACCTCAGATTCTGACCTCAGATCTTCAATTCTTTGGACAGAGAGGATACATTTGGGGGCCAAATCTTCTAATGGCTTAAAGGCACTGAAAGTAGTGGAAATGTCCTACCCTGAATGATGCAAACCTGAATGTGTCCCTGATGGCGGACATTTTGAGAAATGCTAATTTTTAAAGATCCCTAACACATGGGACCAAACTCCCTTCAGTATCATGACCTCTCCCAGCTAGCAGCTGATGCAGCCACACTCTATAAAACACCAGACTTTCCCCATTTCCTCCCTCGTGGGTGCTCACTGCTGCCTGCATGTCATACTCCACAGGGCTGTTTTCGTACACCAGAAGAATCTGAGTGCTTGGAAGACCAAACAGCCCCGCACTCTACATCTCAAAAAATTTTTATTAACTGACAAATCAAAGAAGATGACAAGAAAAGAAAAAAGAAGTATTGTCTTTTGATTATTTTGTGTTTGATTTCATCCCTTCAACCCTTCTTTAGTCTTTCTTAACTAAACTTTCAACTGCAAAATGTTGTTTGCAATGCCAAAACAGAACTTTCTAGATCACACAATTGAAATTAAAGCATTTTAAAAATGTTAGTACTTTTTGTCTCCTACATACTTGGTAGTGGGCAAATCTGCTAAAACCAGCACTGATATACTGAACTCTTACAATGAGCCCTTTCATTTTGCTTCTGTAAGAATGACAGCAAAGAAAGACTTACAGAAAGGTTTTTGGTCAATTCCACTCTATGTGCACATGTGAGTAATAAACCTAGTTTTCCATTTTAAAAACAGTTATTTGTCAATTCATTTGCTATCCAGAATTGTTCAAATGTTCTCTGGGAATATATTTCAGTCTGTGGATCACTCATGAACTATTCATTGCTTGTATAACTGTAAATACTGACTGCTATAGACAGACAGACAGATGGATTAAGTGCTTAATATACAGCTTAAGTTACATTGTACTGTTTCTTTTCCCAAGCAGGTCAATTTAATCTCTAAAAGTTGTTCTCACTTAAAATGAGTGTTGATTAAAAGTGATTCTTAACTAGAGACCCAAAATGAGTTTTCTGTGACAAGAGAAAATAAATCCTATACAAGACAAAAAAATAAAATCCACCAGAGCAGTGAAAGACTTTTGAACCAGCTGGTTGAATACACCTATGTAAAAATAGTCCTTGCTGCCTGCATG
Organism: Nyctibius grandis; assembly: GCF_013368605.1. Lineage (NCBI taxonomy): Eukaryota > Metazoa > Chordata > Aves > Nyctibiiformes > Nyctibiidae > Nyctibius > Nyctibius grandis. The sequence continues at coordinate 29,688,674 of NC_090665.1, read as the reverse complement.
TCATCAAGCAAACTGGTCATAAGCAACTTCCCAAACCATGTGCAAACAGGCCTATTCTTCCTGCCAAACTTCCCTCTCAAAGAGCAAATGAACTCAAGCACCACAATATGTGCCTAATGGTTTGTTAATGATGAGGTGAGTCAGGTGGAGGTGGCAGGGGGAGGAGAAAAAAAGGTTTCAAGGTATAAACCAAGTCTTTAAAAACACACAGGGGCAGGATGCAGCTGAAGGTTCAGTAGCCAGTGGCTATACATCCTCACAGATTTATCTCTCTCCTTCCTATCACTTCCCTTTTTGCTCTATTTATTTTTTGTTGGTTTTTCCTTTCAGTGCAATGCTTATAAAAGAAATAAATTTACTAAGCCCTGATGTGTTGTTTTCTACAAAGCAAAACTTTTGGCAAACTAAAATGTTTTATAGCTTCCTGAAAGCAAAATCATCTTTATAATGAAGCATTTCCCTGACATTGCACAAACAAATAGGAAAAGAAAGCCTGCAGGCAAGGGTATATTCATAATAACTCTTCCCTTGATTTTTAAAAATAGAGGACAAAAAGTGTGGCCCATTCTTCCTCTAATTTGATGCCAATCAGCTGAGCTAACAATATTGCAGGTACTTATTGTTCCAATCACGGCAATTTTTTGGATACAGAAAGAAGGTGGTGAAAAATCCCCAGCACGTTGCATACAGTGGCCCTACCTTACTCTAACCAGGGTATGCCTAGAGGCAAAAGCAGCACAGTCCGTAGTGCAGGGCTAAGAGACAGGAACTCAGCTTTAGACCTGATACAATTTGTGACATTCATTTTCTTTAGATGGAGAAAATTCTTAACCACCGCAATATGGTCTAACTCCATTTTCAGGCCTTTAACAAAGATAGACTTTGAAAGTGAGTAGTTGTATTACTGTTATTTTTCAGAGAACCTTCTCTACAAATCCTACTGCCTGGAAGAGTTTTTCTGAGAACTTTCATCTCACTCCTGCTCTCTCTATTTCAAAGTGTAATTTTAAAACATATCTTTTCTCCCTTGCATGTGGTGCTTCTATCCTCTCTCCGATTATCCATTATTTAACTTTGTTAAATACGTTTAAACTTTGTTAAATATGTTTATGTTATTTCATACAGTTTCAGAACGGTTGTGGAAGGCATGTGTGGGGATCATCTAGTCCAACACCCTTACTCAAAGCAGGTCTACAGCAGGTTGCTCAGGGCTCTGTGCAGCTGGACAGAGGTTTTTCTAAGCTCCTTCCTGGCTTTCTGTTTCTGGAACAGACACATACTGCTTACTCAGCAGTAAGCAACTAAAATACGAGGTTTCCTGCACTTGCACCTTTTTGTAAACGGTGCTTTGTTACTTATCTCCATGCTAGTGTTTCATATGTTGTTCTAACTAAACAAAGGGACATTCAGTTTTTCCTTTGGTTATCCTGAAAAGCAGCAGACAACATAACTAACGGCTTCAAAGACAAGCTTCCTGGGAACCACCCATCTCTGGTATTGATTATGAAATAATGTACATTCCTGCATGCTCAAGGAATATACAAGAATGGTCAACCTTCATAGAAGAATCAACAACTGTACTCTTCAGATACAAAGCCCATATATTTTTTGACAGCATAGATAAAGAAAAAAAATAGCAAATATACAATACTGGTTCAAAATAACACAGTGATGTGTTTAAAATTCATATTGAATAGAATCTTAGTGAAGTGCAATTTATATCAGTTGGGATCCAGCCCTTTATTCTTTAAGTGTATCATGTACATTTCAGCCTAGGAAAAATATTAAAGAAACTGTCCACACTGGGGAGATTACAGTAAAGAAAAAATATATTTAAATAAAAGAAAACTTACTGTGAACCAGAGAGGAAAAATCACTTTTTAAGAAGGATTTTTGTGAGAAAAAGATGGCAGCTTGACTGCCACATATGGGAAAATGCTCCACAGGTAAGTGTATGAATAGAGAAGGAGTGAAGCTTCAAGACTGGCGCAGTGGCCAGGAAGAAAATACTGGAAGAATCACGATGTGAGAGCTGTCTTTGCTTTCAAGGCAGGCACAGAAAATTAGAAGTTAGTCCTGCAATAATTGTGAGTTACCCTGAATATAACTATTACATTATTAAATCCCATCCACTGATCAAAAAGAAATGAATGGTAACTGAGGCACAGAAGAGAACAGTAGCCTATATTGCCTCTGCACAAGTTCATAAAGTCACTGTTGGACAAAAGCGAGGGCCATTACAATCCCCAAACTAAATAAATCACCAAGATTATTTTACAGAAATTTTTTTGTCATTCATGGAATAACAAAAAATGTCGAATCCTGAAAAAATGTTGTGAATAGTATATAGTTGCATGAATCGGGCTGATTCTGTTTAGATTTCTAATGACTTGCAAAGAACGGTTCTAGGAAGATCCACTACGTTTTCTAACAGGTTCTACTACCACTATCCTTAGTTACGCTTTGACTGGTCATGTTTATAGAAACTAACCTGACACAGCTGCAGTCAACAATTTCTGAGATGAACCTATGCTTCATATAGTGGGAGGAAAACGTTAAGAGGCAGGAGGTATTTAGGCAACTAATGATGGAAAGTTTCCAGCATAAGAGCAGCCAAGAAGCTTCTGTAAATAACTCCCAGTTTTGAACATAAGGCATTTCTGCTGGAGAGTCCTTGAGTCTGGATCTCATGCTTCACTTGACCACGTGCCAGAGCTTGCAATTATTGGAGTTTCAGGGCACATATCAGGCCCATCTGTTTGCTTAGCCTTTTGCCTGGAGTAGGTTGGGATACAATCAACATGTCATTCAAACAGTGCATTCTGCAAGTAGTCAGCATGGTGTTTTTGAGTTTCAGTCTTTGACATGGTCTTGGGTTGGTTGAGAAATCCTATGGAATAGTTTTGTTTTGCTAAAGGCTGACTGCATTATTTATAGATCCTGGTGCCGAGATAGCTGGCAATTTTGAAAATGGCTACTTATTCCTGTAACTAAAATACAAATGGATAGATGGTATCAATTTATTTAAAATTTAATGTGTACTCAATTCAGACGCTCAGATCACAGGAAGGTTGCTTGCCTTAGAACCTCACAGTAGAGAGAAAATAAGGTAGTGTGTAAGGGTGTTTTTTCATTTGATACTGGAAGTTTCCAGCATACAGGGCTGTGAATTGAATGCGCGCACACACATGCACACAAAGGCATGCACACATGCACATACCTACCCCTATAAACATCAGGGTAACACAATCCTTCTCTAAACAGCTTCTTTAAAAAACAAACTCTCCTCCAGTCACTAAAATTTCTACCAGGTTCAAACACTGGTGAAATAAATTGCCAAATTACAGCACTCTGCACCACAGTAACCAGATTTTACAAGGGCTGCACATCCAAATAAATGCCCCTGGGCAACCCATTCATCTAACAGCTGGAAAGGTGACACTTGACATTTGGAAACTTTCCTGTGAAGATTGCTGTAAGGCTTTCCCATTAGCTTCCTGGTGAGACTGTAAGGTCGAATAAGCTGCCTTGAAACCTGCAAAGGGTAACGGAAATGCTCTAATATCACAAGCCTGCTTGATTTAAAATTCTAATTCTCAAGCCATGACTATTCAGATTTTTTCCAAAGTATTGAATACATTCCAGAGAGGGGAAAAAAAAGCAAGCTTTGAAGAGGAAGCAACATGATAAAGTAGCTTTTTTAAGTGATGCATCTATTTCTAGAGGTTAAAGAAGAAGGAGACAAAGAGGAAGAGATACCCCCCTCTCCCCCTATCACAGTTACTCAAATTCACTGTGCACTGAGAAAAGCAAGCAGGTCAGGGATTCAAGATGTTTCACACTCAGCATTTTCATAGGGTCTAAGAAGGCAGGACACACACAGTGCTTTAGAACAAGTGAGAAAAAATATGCACAGATACTAACAACAAGCTTTCAGTTGAATTATTTTTAGGAAGTGAAATCAGACCCCAACAGCATGAAATTGCACAAACATGCAATCAGAGAGGCTTTGAGCAGATGGATGGGGGAGAAAGACATCGAGCTGTTACAGTCCCAACTTCAGTTGTTCAGATCTCTTTCTGTGGGAGAATGAATCATGTATCATGTTTCTAAAAAGTTCCTTGCACTATGAACACACTCTGTCAGCTGGTTCTTCACACACAGGCTGTGTGTCCTGTCTCTGCAGGTTCCTCTGCAGATCGTCTAGACTTTGTGCTCTTTCTTTTACTAGAAAAAATTAGGGCAGAGGTGCTCAGTCAGCAACACACAAGGAGCACCGAAAGGGAACATGCAGTTAACAGGTTTTTCAAGTCTGTACCCCTCAAACTCACGTGTCTCAGGTAAATTCTCCTTTGAATTGTTTTCCTCTGTGCATTCTTGTGTCCAGTTTATCAGCCTCATCAGAGCAAACTTTGGTTCTGGTGTGGATAATCTGAGTGCTCTGTAAACTGTTAGTATACTTGCACTCTAAAAATACTAAAATTGTCTTCCCCAGGTAATAACATTGTGTCCTGGTTTGGCCTAAACCAGGCCGATTTTCCTTTCAGTGATTTTTACTTTCAGCTAAGTCTCCTTTAAGTAACTGCATTTTCTGAAACTAACTGCATGTTTTTGCAGACAGTGTCTGCTTCCAGGACTGATAACGCTCGAAGTTTGTAGTTATCACTGAGGCACCGGTAGGGATGTTGTGCAGAAAGGCTCTTGCTGTACTTATTCTTGAGAGAAACCAAGGTCACTGCTGAATTCCTCATTGCTTACGAGTGAAGAGCCGAAGGGGGGTCGCAGCTGCAGTGGGGAGCAGACAGGGCAGGTGACCCAAAATTGACCAACGAGGGTATTCCATCCCATACACGTCATTCTCGGTATAAAGTGGGGGGATCACGAGGGTCTCGCTCTCTTTCTGCTATGGCCGGTGTCCAGGGAGGACTCCGTCTGTTTTCCTGCTGCCCCCGATCCCGATCCGTGCGTTCCTGAATCCAGCTCTCGACCATCGCTAGGCCCAGGCTGGGCCTTCCCGGAGCCTGCCCTGCAGTGCCGGTGGTGACGTGGCTGACTTCAGGGGAGCTCAGTCTTGGTTTTGTATATATATTTGTATATATTTGATTATTTTTATTATTATTATTATACTTTTTTTTTTTTTTCATTATTATAGTTTATTAAAACTGTTTTAATTTTCCATCCCAGAAGTCTCTCTCCCTTTTCCCTTTCCCTTTCCCTCTGGGGGGAGGGGGGGGGATAACAGAGGGCATCTGCCGCAGGTTTAATCGCCAGCCCAGCTTTAAACCGTGACAGATTTATTGGCGCCCAACGTGGGGCTCGAGAGAAGCTCCGACAGGTTGCTCTGATAAGTCGAATCCCAGCTCCAGTGGGAGGAGACCCGGAGAGCTCAGCCAAGAGAGTATCAGATTTCTTCCTTTGAGATTTACGAGGGGTTGGAAATTAAAACAGATAGCTAAGATGGTAATGTCATTTGTGAGCCTTGTGTTACCTCTTCTCTTTATAAAGCTTGTTTTACAGTTATGTGTAATGATACCTTACTTGCCGTATGCGCTGTGTGTTAGTGCTTTCATGTGGTTTAACAGGGCGTGCTGGTCAAAATGTGTCGTTTCGGTATGGGTTGTGATACTGATTTATGTCGTGATAAACTGGGCAGTCATTATTCCGATCTCTTATCTCTATGATACAATGATGGGCAGCTTTAATCGCGAATCCGTAGCTGCGCACACCGGGCGTCTTTTAACTGATTTTGATAGTATCTGCTCCTTTTTTGCCAAGCTGATTCCTGCAAAATTCGAACAGGGCATGTTGTTATTTTTGGGTGTCCTGTATGTGTTACTGGTGTGCTATGTGATTAGATGTCGGTGCAGCAACAGCGGGAGGTATCATGCTGCCCCTGTAACCAGGAGAAAACACCGAAAGAAATCAACTAGTAAAGTGAAGGATGATGACTCAGAGGCTTCTAAGGCAGAGCCAGCACGGGACCCATGTGAGGGCCCTTCTCAGTCAGAGTCAGGGCCTGACACAGAGGGGGGTTTCCTTGATCGTCTTTTTAAAGAAGGCCCATTACACAAGAAGGACAAGAAAGGTCCTTCTAAAGCAGAACAATCACAGGAGGACTCGGACTCGGAAGTAGAGATAACCTACCACTCCTTATCCCTGAAAGAACTGCGAAATATAAGAAAAGATTTTAGTCGTTATGACGGTGAGCCAATAATTACCTGGTTGCTCCGATGCTGGGATAATGGGGCAGATAGCATAGAATTGGATGGTAGAGAAGCCAGACAGTTGGGATCCCTGTCCAGAGATGGCGGTATTGATAAGATGCTTCCAAGAAGGTCGAACAGTATCAGTCTCTGGAGGCGACTCTTGTCAGCTGTAAAGAGCAGGTATCCCTATAAAGATGATGTTATGAGCCACCTAAGCAAATGGACCACTATAGAAAAAGGTATTAACTACCTTAGAGAACTAGCTGTGCAAGAGATCATTTATAAACACCCTCAGGACATTGTAGATCCTGTAAATCCTGATGAAGTGGAATGCAACCGATCCATGTTCCGGAAGGTTGTGAAGAGTGCTCCACCAACACATGCCCATACATTGTCAATATTAGTCTGGGGAGAAGATGCTATGGCACGACCTAGTGTGGGCGAAATGGCTAACTATATGCGACAGTATGAAGATAGTATTTCTTCCCCACTGCAGGCCCATGTCTCGGCTGTGGAAAAACTGACTAAGGAAAACAAAGACTCATTGAAACAACTGTCAGACAAACTGTCCAGGATCGAGAATAAACTTGACTCTCTACCTACACAGGCCCGCGTTGCAGCCTTTAGGAGGCAACGCCCTCCTACTGGACCGGCTCAAAGGAAACGGAACACTTCACGAGGTATCCTGTGGTTTACCCTGCGTGATTATGGGGAGGACATGAACAGATGGCATGGACAACCTACCAGTACCCTACAGGCACGAGTACGTGAGTTGCAAGCTAACAGAAATACCAGAGAGAATTTTTCTAGGAGGATGGCTGCTCCAGTTACCAATGAGCAGGACCCCAGTCAGGGTAGATGGGCCTCAAATCCTTTTTTTCCAAGAGTGAATAGAGGAAATGAAGGTCCAATCCCCATGAGCAGCACGAATCCAATCTTTAATTAGAGGGGCCCTGCCTCTAGCCAGGAGGAGGAGAGGGATAACCGGATTTATTGGACTGTGTGGATTCGATGGCCTGGCACATTAGAACCACAAAAGTATCGAGCCCTGGTAGACACTGGTGCACAGTGCACCCTCATGCCATCGAATCATAAAGGGACAGAATCTGTCAGTATCTCGGGAATAACAGGGGGATCTCAAGAGTTATCTGTATTGGAGGCCGAAGTGAGCCTAACTGAAAATGAATGGAAAAAGCACCCCATTGTGACTGGCCCAGATGCTCCGTGCATCCTTGGCATAGACTACCTTAAGAAAGGGTATTTTAAGGACCCAAAAGGATATAGATGGGCCTTTGGTGTAGCAGCTGTAGAGACTGAGGACATTAAACAGCTGTCTACCTTGCCTGGCCTCTCAGAGGATCCTTCTGTTGTGGGGTTGCTGAAAGTTGAAGAACAACAGGTGCCAATTGCTACTGCCACGGTGCACCGACGACAATATCGCACCAATCGAGACTCCCTGATCCCCATTCATAAACTGATTAGACAATTAGAAAATCAAGGAGTGATTAGCAAGACTCGCTCACCCTTTAATAGTCCTATATGGCCAGTGCAAAAGTCTAATGGAGAATGGAGATTAACTGTGGACTATCGTGGCCTAAATGAAGTTACACCACCTCTGAGTGCTGCTGTGCCAGACATGCTAGAACTTCAATACGAACTGGAGTCAAAGGCAGCCAAGTGGTACGCCACTATAGACATTGCTAATGCATTTTTCTCTATTCCCTTGGCACCAAAGTGCAGGCCACAGTTTGCTTTTACCTGGAGAGGTATCCAGTACACCTGGAATCGACTGCCCCAGGGGTGGAAACACAGTCCTACTATTTGCCACGGACTGATCCAGACTGCACTAGAAGAGGGTGGAGCTCCAGAACATTTGCAATATATTGATGACATCATTGTATGGGGTGATACAGCAGCAGAAGTTTTTGACAAAGGGGAGAAAATAATTCAAATTCTTCTGCAAGCTGGTTTTGCCATAAAAAGAGGCAAGGTCAAGGGGCCTGCCCGGGAGATCCAGTTTTTAGGGATTAAATGGCAAGATGGGCGTCGCCAGATCCCGATAGAGGTGATCAACAAAATAACAGCTATGTCCCCACCAACTAACAAAAAGGAAACACAAGCCTTCTTAGGCGTTGTGGGTTTCTGGAGAATGCATATTCCAGATTACAGCCAGATTGTACGCCCTCTTTATCAGGTGACCAGAAAGAAAAATGATTTTCAGTGGGGCCCTGAACAACAACAGGCTTTTGAACAGATTAAACAAGAAATTGTGCATGCAGTAGCCCTTGGACCAGTCCGTATGGGACAAGATGTTAAAAATGTGCTCTACACCTCAGCTGGGGACAATGGTCCTACCTGGAGCCTCTGGCAGAAAGTGCCAGGGGAGACTCGAGGTCGACCCCTAGGATTTTGGAGTCGAGGATACAAGGGCTCTGAGGCCAATTACACCCCAACTGAAAAAGAGATACTGGCAGCATATGAAGGAGTTAGAGCTGCCTCAGAGGTAATCGGTACTGAAGCACAGCTTCTCCTGGCACCCCGATTACCAGTACTAGGCTGGATGTTCAAGGGTAAGGTTCCTACTACTCATCATGCAACTGATGCTACATGGAGTAAATGGATTGCATTAATTACACAGAGGGCTCGAATAGGAAACCCTAATCGCCCAGGAATCTTAGAAGTGATCATGGACTGGCCAGAAGGCAAAGACTTCGGAATGCCACCAGAAAAGGAGGTGACACGTGCTGAAGAAGCCCCACCATATAATGAACTACCAGAGGATGAGAAGCAGTATGCCCTGTTCACCGATGGATCCTGCCGTCTTGTAGGAAAGCATCGGAAGTGGAAAGCTGCTGTATGGAGTCCCATACGACGAGTCACAGAAGCCACAGAAGGACAAGGTGAATCAAGTCAATTTGCAGAGGTAAAAGCCATCCAGCTGGCTTTAGACATTGCTGAACGAGAAAAGTGGCCAAGGCTGTATCTTTATACTGACTCATGGATGGTAGCAAATGCCTTGTGGGGGTGGTTAAAGCAGTGGAAGCGAAGCAACTGGCAGCGTAAAGGTAAACCTATTTGGGCTGTTGAACTGTGGCAAGATATTGCTGCTCGGCTAGAGAAACTAGTCGTGAAGGTACGTCATGTAGATGCTCACGTACCTAAAAGTCGGGCAACTGAGGAACATCAAAACAACCAACAAGCAGATCAGGCTGCTAAAGTGTTCCAAATAGATTTGGACTGGGAACATAAAGGTGAACTATTTTTAGCTCGGTGGGCTCATGACACTTCAGGTCATCAAGGGAGAGATGCAACATACAGATGGGCTCGTGACCGAGGGGTGGACTTAACTATGGACTCTATTGCACAGGTTATCCATGATTGTGAAACATGCGCCGCAATTAAGCAAGCCAAACGGTTAAAACCTTTGTGGTATGGGGGGCGGTGGTTGAAATATAAATATGGGGAGGCCTGGCAAATTGACTACATCACACTCCCTCAGACCCGCCAGGGTAAACGTTATGTACTTACCATGGTGGAGGCGACCACCGGATGGCTGGAAACATACTCTGTGCCCCATGCCACTGCCCGGAACACTATCCTGGGCCTCGAAAAGCAAATCTTGTGGCGACACGGCACACCAGAGAGAATTGAGTCGGATAACGGTACTCATTTCAAAAACAGTCTCATAGATAACTGGGCCAAAGAGCATGGCATCGAATGGGTATATCACATCCCCTATCATGCACCAGCCTCTGGGAAAGTTGAACGGTATAATGGGCTGTTAAAAACTACCCTAAAAGCAATGGGGGGTGGAACCTTTAAAAACTGGGATAAGCATTTGGCACAAGCTACCTGGCTAGTTAACACCAGAGGATCTATCAACCGAGCTGGCCCTGCTCAGTCAGACCTTTTACATACAGTAGAAGGGGATAAAGTCCCTGTGGTGCATGAAAGGAATCTGTTGGGAAAAACTGTCTGGGTTCTTCCTGCTACGGGCAAAGGTAAACCCATTCATGGGATTGCTTTTGCTCAAGGACCTGGATGTACTTGGTGGGTGATGCTGCAGGATGGTGGAGTCCGATGTGTCCCTGAAGGTGATCTGATCTTGGGTGAGAATACTTAATTCTGAACTGCATGATGTTAATTGCTGCATAATACTAACAGTGTTCATAAGTGTCTTTCAGGTTGAAGCAGTGGTGATGAGACTGGAGCTAGCTGCAAGTGGCGTCCAGTAACCTCCTCGAGACTGACATCTTTAACCTGCAACCCGTGGGCACGAACTGTGACAAAGCTCATATCATCTCTCCTACCCTGGGAGACTCCTAGCCAGATGGAAACCCACAATCCTGAACTAAATGAACTTGATGAACTTTTTTTTTTTGTATAGAGATGAATCATAAACTAATGTTATCTGTATATATTTTAAAATGAAAAGTTAGTGGTGATCTGAGTATGACGTGAATGGTATGGAATAAGGGGTGGAATGTCCTGGTTTGGCCTAAACCAGGCCGATTTTCCTTTCAGCGATTTTTACTTTCAGCTAAGTCTCCTTTAAGTAACTGCATTTTCTGAAACTAACTGCATGTTTTTGCAGACAGTGTCTGCTTCCAGGACTGATAACGCTCGAAGTTTGTAGTTATCACTGAGGCACCGCTAGGGATGTTGTGCAGAAAGGCTCTTGCTGTACTTATTCTTGAGAGAAACCAAGGTCACTGCTGAATTCCTCATTGCTTACGAGTGAAGAGCCGAAGGGGGGTCGCAGCTGCAGTGGGGAGCAGACAGGGCAGGTGACCCAAAATTGACCAACGAGGGTATTCCATCCCATACACGTCATTCTCGGTATAAAGTGGGGGGATCACGAGGGTCTCGCTCTCTTTCTGCTATGGCCGGTGTCCAGGGAGGACTCCGTCTGTTTTCCTGCTGCCCCCGATCCCGATCCGTGCGTTCCTGAATCCAGCTCTTGACCATCGCTAGGCCCAGGCTGGGCCTTCCCGGAGCCTGCCCTGCAGTGCCGGTGGTGACGTGGCTGACTTCAGGGGAGCTCAGTCTTGGTTTTGTATATATATTTGTATATATTTGTTTATTTTTATTATTATTATTATACTTTTTTTTTTTTTCATTATTATAGTTTATTAAAACTGTTTTAATTTTCCATCCCAGAAGTCTCTCTCCCTTTTCCCTTTCCCTTTCCCTCTGGGGGGAGGGGGGGGGATAACAGAGGGCATCTGCCGCAGGTTTAATCGCCAGCCCAGCTTTAAACCGTGACACATTGGCAGTATTTAATTTTTACTTTATGCACTATTGAGAGATTTTACCTTTTAATACCGATGGGCTCACCTCTTTTCCTCAGTTACCCAATTAGGACTTCTACTTGCACTGTGTACCATGAAGGAAGGCTGGCTACCCTTGAGTGGAATTCAGAGCTGGGGCCAAGAAAATGTTGCTTGGATTTTAGTGTTAAGATAATGTAAGAAAGTTGGGTTCAATTACCCCAACTCAAGTATGTAATCCAAGTTGAACGAATCTATAATGTTCAAATCATCAGATAATCTATGTATTAGTTCCTCAAAACTTGTATTTTTAATCTAAAACACAATGAAATTATTTTAACAATAACAATAAAAGTATCTAAAAGCAGATAGAAATGGGAAAGAGAAAAATACTTCTAAAAAATCACCTGTATGTATCTGTGCATATACCAAGAAGCTTGTTTTCCATCATTTACTGATTCCACTGTAGTATTAGCAAGACCACCAACGTCACCCCCTGCGAAAACCCACGGTTCACTTGTTTGCATAGTTTCCGGATCTACTTCAGGAAGACCCCATCTGTTAAACTTGATAGGTGCCATGGCCTCTCTGACTGTAATTAAAGTGAACAACAGGTATGTCAATAGAAGAAACAAAAAACTGTTGCTAAAAACCGGCAAATATACACTGGTAACAGTTAGAAAAGCAGTTCCAAGTCCTAGCTCTTTCACTTACTTAAACATAAATTTATAGTAGAAATGAAAAGTCCTTTTATATACATGAATGTTTTTGTTGAGCTAGTGGAGGTATGTAATTACTAACAGACTTGCAAAGCCAGACTTGCATACAAGATAAATGTACACAACTGTCACAAGGAGCAACCAACTCGACACAGGCTCAAGAAATAATTGGTGCTAATGTTCTTCTGGTCACTCCCTGAGAACACACTGCATATCCCAGAAGCTGGGATTCACAAAGTCACTGGCATTATCCATCTCCCAGGGAAAAAGTCCAGCACTTCTGAAAATCCTATTAATGAACAATATTAACAAAGGAAAAATAAATTTTCTTCCTTTCCCTCCACCCATAGCTTTGTACTGCACTTACCATATCAACATGCTTTTCTCTTGAAAAACCTACCATATACTCTTTGTGCAAATTAATATGCAGCATACGATTTTTGAGGTTTAAAATGAAAAAACAATGTTTATGATACAATTTCTAGAAATTCATTTAGATCTCAAGAATTTACTCCCCACATTTATTAACCCTCACAACAGAAACGATACTCTGCTACTTTTTGACAGGTCATTATTAAACCTGATTGAAAATTTTCCAATGGAACATTTTCCCACCAGGAAAAGTTATGCTACCAAAGCTTTGGCTTTGACAAAGTGTGTTGGTTTTAAAGAAATTTAATTCCGAAAAAGATACATTTCAATAAAGTCAAAACCACCCTGACTTAATATTTAAACTCAGAACATCCTGAAAGTAAAGCTCACTTTGAAACTTGTTAAATATATTAAGAATAAAGCCATAAAAACACAATCAAAATGAAATACTTACATGAAGACAATATCATTTGTATCTTTTTCAGTGCAATTTCTTTTTGTTTTTAGAGCATGCATTAGGATACCTAAATTTTTTTCATGTTAGTAAACAGCATATATAGGCATTCTGCACACGAACTGTTGTTGTCCTTAATAATAATGTAGATGTGAAAACAAAAAAAAATATTTTTTATTCTGCATGGCATTATACAAATGGCATTAAGTTCACATAAATGCTCAGAAAAAAATAATCTTGCTCTATATTAACATGATTTTTATTATGCATTTTAAAATTAATTTACTGTAATCGCAAAGACACTTCAAAGTAGCTTCGTGAACAGAAACACTTTTTTAACAAATATTTTTAGCAAATGTTGATGACATATATCAAAATGAGGCTTTTTTATATAGTTTTGTCTATATGAACTGAAGATTCTGCAATAAAATACAGCTTAAAATTGCAATGTCCCTCAGGGACATACCACTAGCAGATGCAGATCGCCAAGGTCAATTAAACTGATGTAGTTGTGCTGTCATATATGTAAAAGAGAAACCTGCCAGTTTAAGACAAGCATATTTCTCCAATATGAGGGCAAAGTCACAGTATTGCCCCAGAGCACGCCTGAGTATACCGCAAGTTTCAAACACATCTTGCACATCATCATGATGGAATTTTCTTCCCAGGCTCTGTATCTCCCTTCACCTCCAAATCATATATTAGAAGGGTATTTCAAAGTGGGTGCTGTGTATAATCTGGGGCAAAATAATAAAATAGGAAACAAGGCACAAACATTGTCACCTACTTGTCCCACCTACACTCTCTTCCTCACCCTTGGCATACACAAATATCCAGAGGTCTCAAACCCAAAGTATTTTTTTGCAACTGGTTCAGAAGCCAGAATCACAGAAGATAGTTTTAAGATGAAACACTGTAGCAGATTTTCATATCAAAGGTATTAATCTATCTTCAAGACCTATTGCTTGCACAATCCCTCCCACCCTGCATATACTTGTAGGTTAACTTGGCAAAATTAATATTTGCATAGTAACAGAATCAAAAACTTATGAAATGGTTTCCTTTAAAAATATTTAAATTACTGAAAGATCACACCAAACACAACCTTCAGATTGAGACATTTTTCAGTCTGGAAAATGAGTTTTTTGGTTTGTTTGGGTTTGGGAGGGTTTGTGGGTTTTTTTGGTTTTGGTTTTTTTTTTTTTAAAGGAAAGCGCTGATAATGGCTGATAGCAGTTTTATTAAGAATGCTTCAGTAATATTTATAAATCAATACATTAACTTTCTCTTTATGTCTCAGACTGTCTGTACGTCAAGAAACCTTTTGATCATCTTATATTTGTCATATATAGGATAACTTGTTGCATGCAGTGGTACCATCTCAGTATGTGGTCTAGACTGTTCTCGCCAGCTAAATACGTACAGGCTTGTAAAGACGCGTTTGGAAAAAACCCACAGGAAAACTTGGTGCTGCAGGATTTGGTATTGGGAATTTAATAGATGACTTTTGTTCCTCTGAGACAGGACTGAACCACAGTAAAGGTGTTAGAGGGCAACATGCTACTGGAGATGTATTTTTTCAGAGGGAACGATGTAAAAGTGGAAGTTCTGACTACTTATTTCATTTCATCTTGTGGAAAAACAGGGTATTACCTCTGTTATCCTGGATCTATAACATTTTTCAAATCCATCTTTGGATTGTTTTGTGCTAAAATAGCTGTCTGGACATAATTATACCAAAAGCTTTTTGAGTGCAAAGAATGCTCAGCATACCTTTGCCTGAAACATCTCCCCAGGGACTGGGGATTTGTCTGCTTGATCAGTATTTTTAAAATTGGGAAAGAACATTTCCCTGGGGACAAGGCTGACATGGTCTCCAGCAGCTATTTCCTTCTGTCTTTTTTGCAATCTCCAAGATTTAGGTTAAGTAAAAATAAGGGCATGATTTAAAAGCATCTTATATAAGAGTTCCTAACGTTCCTCACAATTTTATCCGGTACCTAGGGCAACTGTGAGGCTGAAGGGACCACCTCCTAGACCACCTGCAGAAAGAAGGGGAGAACTTTGGTCTTCAGAAAGGGAAGTCCCTTCTCTGGCCCTGCAAGGGGTGAGATAGAGTCTGAGAGCCAAACCTGAGCTTGAAAGGAGGTGACCCCAACCATCGGTTCTCTGCATTGCTGTGTTAACACTGAACAATAAGCAAACTAGATACCTAAATGTTTTTGTTGGTACATGATTTGGGACAGGCATAAAGGAAAGAGTGTCTTTTAAATCCCTGCACCCTCACACCCTTTAAAGTTTAAAACTAACATAGCTTTTCTCTTGAAAATTCAAAGTACAATCCTGTGGCTGTGCTGCCTTCTCCTACATATCCTAGTGAGATATTATATATAATTTGAAAAGATCCTTCTGGATGAAAGACAACATAAAATTTAATTATTCTGATGCTATCAAGTGATGCTAACACAAATAACACCAAACAAAAGGACAGTTCTGAATATATATTCCAAATTTGCTATATTCACAGAGCAAACAAACACAAATGGAAAAGCAGCAGCAAATTATAGCACTTGCAAAAACAATATTAAAATATAAGTGAATACAGAAAAATATTTTAATTAACAAATCAAATGGAAAAGATTCCTCAAATAAAGCTTTAAAAGTGAGTCTGTGTGTGTTTGACTGCCATGACTAATTATGTATCCATGTAATGTGTGTTCAATTTGGGCTTATTTAAATAGCAGAAATGCTCATTAGCTGCAGTATATCTGTGAAGCTTCAATAAACAGTTTAATGGTTTTTATGTTTAACCAATTTCATAAGTTCCTGTAATTTTAGCTTTAGTAGCTCATTAATGTTATTTTTGATATCCATCTTACAGACTTCCTTTACAGTGAACAGTAGCATTACTTCAGAAAAATACAAATATACTGAAACTTTCTTAATCTCAAATATGAAACTATAGCTGTGTCACACATCAACAGACCAATTAACTGCTGACACTGCCCAGTCTAAATGCCCAGCAAATAAAGGCAGGCACGATCATTCTTCCCACAGCCTCTGCCCCACTAGCGTACTGAACCAGAATTAAGAAGTGGTTTGACTGGATAAAGCTGGGTCCAGCTATGCTCGGAAAGGCTCCTGCTGCAAGCTGGTACTGACTTTGTTTTCTGCCTGTCACCAGCAAGCAAATGTGTACTGATGCCTAAGAGCAGAATTCCTGCTCTAAGTTAACAGGGCGTTAGAAGTCATCATGAAGCCACCTTTGGGTATCGGAAATTGGTAATCATTTCAGGGTGTGGAATTGCTGCACTCAAACTCATTCGGTAAACCTATTTGTGGAGAAAAATCTTATTCCAAATTACTCAGCAGGAAAACATCTACCTATTTCACTAGGAATCTTTTGACTCTATATAAACTCCAGTTTTATATAACAATTTTTTAAAAAGTCTGGTGACTAAAAGATAGGTGTGAGGCAGATGCTGTGCTCCTAGGGAGACACGAGGTCAGCCTGTGGGCATTCCCAGCTGGGGCATGACAGCCACCTCTCCTCCTTCCTCCTAGCCTTTAATTAGATAGTCAAGGCTTCAATGCTTTGAGGCTGAAGTTACCTACTTATCCGACCAGGCTGTATGAAGAGACTCAACACTCCCTCCCGGTTCACTGGCTTCTGTACCATTTGAAGTCCTGTATTGTACAGAGGAAAACTTTTTGCTTTTTTTTTCCTAGCAAATGCTTCTCAATCTATAGAACTAAATATTAAGGAGCAGATTATTTAATAAAATTGTGAACTACTTGGGCAAATTTATCTTTGCTGCATGTTGAACTATACTGGGGGGACAGTAGTTATACTCTAGTAAGCCTTCTGGGGTTTGCTGCTGCAGGTTCCAAGCAAGATGACACTCGTACTAAAAGTGAAAGCAAAATATCTGAAAGTTGTGACTGATTCCCAGAAATGTGAAATAAAATTTTGCCCCTCAGTTACCATGCAATAGCTAGCTACTACCAAAAATTTAATAAAACATATTTTTGCTCACAAATAGCCTACTATTTCTGGGGGTATTTGCAATGGCAGTATTTGGAGTTTGCTTGCATATTTTTGCATTCCCCTTTTTTGTCTCTCCAGGAAAACAAAATAGACAGTATCATGCTAAGATTCAGTGTTCTGGAAAACGGGAATACTTCTTTACTGATGCCTGCTAAACAGTGTTGAACTAAACTTACATTGCCAGTTTCCTATCCTGCTTTAGTCCCCTGTCCTGCACTGCTTTTTGTAGTGCGTTTTGAACGAGCGTACTATTGTCCATAATTTCTCCATGGTTCTCCTCAGAAAGGCCAGGTTCTCCTCGGAAATTCAGGAAAATAAATCTGAACAAGGACATTTGTTCCAGTGCAAAATTTTGCAGTCCAAAAATACTGTTCCCTTTTGCTTCCCAGAATAAAATAGACAAGAAAATGGTTATTCAAAGTTTAGACTTTAAAACCAACCGGACTGGTGCTGGATGTTGAGCCTGTATGCAGTGCTTGGGAATACACAGAATTACATTTGTATATATTGAGTAGTTGCAACTTGGAATGGTGACAGAGATATTTCATAGATCTCCAAAAATAACAAACCAAGCAAAAGAGCAGGAACATGAGGAAAGGTAAAAAATTCTCTCACTGCTCTTTGTTTATGTGGGTCAGTTATGATGGCTTGAAAGCTTTGGTAAGCTATGCAATAAAGAGAAAGAGCAGCTTGTGCTTGCAAAATCTTTTTTTTTTTTTTTCAACAAGAAGCAAAACATTTTTATTACTCCATCTGCAGCAGTTTTATTTGAAAAATTTGTTGGGTTTTTTTAAACTGGTTTCAGTAAAGTGGTAATGTTCTTAAAATAGTCTAGAAGGCAACTCTCCTGTTTTGTCTATTAGCCACTTCCCAAGCATAAAATGGACCTAGGAGTCCATTTTTTTAAATTAATGATGCATTTGTATGATTCCCGATGGGAGGATGAACACTTACTAGAACTGTTGCTTAAAAACACAATCAGCATTTTAACAAAACAAAAAAAGACTAAATACCTGCTGTGAGCACATGGAATCTCAGTTGCAAATTTAATAGTTACTGTGCAAGAATAAGAAACATCTTATTGAGGATAATAGACTAGAAAAAGCTTTCTAACCTATGAGCTATTTCTGCTCAGAAGAGCAGTCACCCACATGTTTATGTCTTGTTAAACAAAACTTTAAACCATGAGCATCAAGGCTGCCCTGAACACTTTGCTGAACTGGGGCTAAGTCTGATTTTAATCCCTCTGGTTTTCATAGTATTTTATTTATTCTTACATAAGTAACATCAGCATTTAACAATATTAATAACAAATAGGACACATCCTGCTAGCTTAGCCCATAGCAATACTGCATTTGCAGTTCCCTGAAGTGCTTTGTGAATTAGGTCAATTGATAGAGCTCTTTGTATGAGCAACAATTAACACGTTTATTCAACCCGCGTCTGAGTCATCCAGTCATAGTATAGTTCAGACTAGAATGGCCCTCTGGAGGTCACCTAATCCATTCCCTTCTTCACATTGCGATCAAGTTCCAAGTCACATCAGTTTGCTCATGGCATTGTGCATTTTTGAGTACCTCCAGTACTTTCATCACCGTCTTTTGATGGAGAATACCTGAATATCTCCATCTCTTGAATACAAAAATGCGCTTCCTTTTTTAAAAAAAAAAACAAACACTAAGCATAACGATGCTTTTGGTGTTTGTTTTTTTGTTTTGTTTTTTTTTTTAATTTCTTTTCGTTATGTATGCTGAGGCAGCCTGGAGATTTGGTTGTAATCCAGCTCAATGCTGAAAAGCAAATTTGACTTTCATTAAGACAGCTTAGTCAAAAAATAAAGATTTAAAAGCAACTGAACTGGTATGCTCAAAATAAACACTTTATTCCCTCAAGTCTGAGTTTCTATTCACTTTCACAACACCCAAAACAAATGCCTTGCATTTTTCCTTGTAATTTGATTGTTATTCTAATAGCAGTTTCACCAAAAATACAGTGTGAAACTGAGGTGTATTGCTCACCCCCAAGGTAAAGGACTCTTCTTTCATGATCAGCTCACTGCATGACTTTGTTCCCCTCCCATTTTATGTTCCTATTTAAAAACCTCATAACAAGTAATTTAGACAGTGAATGCATACTAGGAGATACAAGACTGGCACAGTATTATGGCTAAGCAACACAGTAAGTTCAACCTTTTAGCTGAAGCAGTTTTTTTAATGTGGGAGAAAACAGAATCACTCCTTTATCATAGCGTCTATGAATCACAACAAAACATGCTGATTGCATAGGCTAATACTTGATTTACCCCATGAGGTTCTAGAAAACCTTCCAAAAAACATAAACAGAAGGTTTTAAAAACAACAACAAAACTTTCCAAAATTCTCAGTCAATCAACTCCACCAACAGAGTAGCTCATGAATCTCTTAAAGATTAAAAAAAAAACCCTTAATCTTCTTCTCCCTGCTTCCTGGGGGTTAGACTGAGCCCTAAAACATGACCAACATAGATGCCAGACTCTTTACACAGCAATGTATCTCCAAGGGGAATAAGAGTCCATTCTCTCAAAGAGATGTATAGACTGCACCTCCTGCGCTCTTTAGAGCAGGAGGCAACTGCTGGGCAGGAGGCAGGCCTAAGTAATTAGCACTGTACGTAGCTGGGTGCAGTTGTTGTCTAGATAACAGTCTAGGCTGCATGAACCTATCCCAAAGCAACAGTAACACACACAGGATAGGAATGCTCCTGGAATTAACTTCACGTGTTCCTCAAGGAATCAGGTTGATCCTTCTTTTTTATTGTAGGAGAGAATTTAGCCTCTTCTTATGGTGGTTTAACTTTATATACAATTAGACTGGTGAACAGGAAGCATTGAGTAGCTCATTCAGATTACAGACAACTATGCTAGCGGCTATATTCTAAAATTCTTCAATGGGACCTATAATTTATCTTCATTAAGTAATGTTTTGTCTTCCTGTGAAGTCAGTACACTTTTTGTATAATTTTACCAATAACTCTAGAAAATCTTACTGTCAGTAAACTAATTTTTTTTAAGTTCATTTAAAACGGCATTATCTGTAAGGCATACGCAGAAAATGCAGATGAGAGAAGTCATACATTTTATGTGCCTGAGGTATGTTCACAAATGCTACTAGACTCTGCTTAGATTATTTTAGATTTATGATTTTCCTTGATTAAAAAGAGTCACAAAACCACATTATCCTAAGAAATTTTGAAATTCCCTTTGCACTGGCAGAACCAGCATCTGATTACCAAATTTTCTGGTGACATGCACTCTGAGGCACTCGCCAAGTCCCCTGTCAGAGCATTTATAGAATCATAGAATGTTAGGGGTTGGAAGGGACCTCTGGAGATCAACAAGTCCAATCCCCCTGCCAGAGCAGGACCAATCTAGGGCAGGTTACACAGGAATGCATCCAGACGGGTCTTGAAAGTCTCCAGAGAAGGAGACTCCACAACCTCTCTGGGGAACTTGTTCCAGTGCTCTGTAACCCTTACAGTAAAGAACTTCTTCCTCACGTTGAGGTTGAACTTCCTGTGCTCTAGCTTGCATCCATTGCCCCTTGTCCTATTGCAGGGCACAAGTGAAAAGAGGTTGCCCCTTTCCTCTTGACACCCAGCCCTCATATATTTATACACATTAATCAGATCCCCTCTCAGTCTTCTCTTCTGCAGACTAAAAAGCCCCAGGTCTCTCAACCTTTCCTCATAAGGCAGGTGCTCCTCCGTTGGACTCTCTCCAGTAGATCTCTGTCCCTCTTGAACTGAGGAGCCCAGAACTAAACGCAATACTCCATGTGAGGTCTCACCAGGGTAGAGTAGAGGGGGAGAAGGACCGCCCTCGATCTGGTGGACACACTCTTCTTAATGTACCCCAGGATACCATTGGCCTTCTTGGCCACAAGGGCACATTGCTGTCCCATGGATAACTTCTTGTCCACCAGGACTCCAAGGTCCCTCTCCACAGAGCTGCTCTCTAGCATATTGCCTCCTAACCTGTACTGGTGCATTTTATTACTCCTTCCCAGGTGCAGGACTCTGCACTTATTCTTGTTGAACCTCATTAGGTTCCTCTTTGCCCAGCTCTCCAGTCTGTCCAAATCACGCTGAATGGCCGCACAGCCTTCAGGTGTATCAGCCAAACCTCGCAGCTTCGTATCACATCAGCAAACTTGCTGAGAAAACACTCTGTCCCTTCATCAAGGTCATTGATGAAGATGTTGAACAGGACTGGACTCAGCACTGATCCTTGGGGGACTCCACTAGTTACAGGTCTCCAGCTGGACTTGCCACCATTGACTACCACTCTTTGGGCTCTATTGTGTAGCCAGTTCTTAATCCATCTCACTGTCTGTTCTTCTACCTCACACT
Organism: Nyctibius grandis; assembly: GCF_013368605.1. Taxonomy (NCBI): domain Eukaryota; kingdom Metazoa; phylum Chordata; class Aves; order Nyctibiiformes; family Nyctibiidae; genus Nyctibius; species Nyctibius grandis. Next base: position 29,667,219 of record NC_090665.1, on the reverse strand, counting down.
TCCTGAGTTTGCTCACGAGGATATCATGGGAAACTGTGTCAAACACCTTGCTAAGGTCAAGGTAGACTACATCCACTCGTCTCCCTGCATCTACCCTTTCAGTCACAACATCATAGAATGCTACCAGGTTAGTCAAGCATGATTTCCCCTTGGTAAATCCATGCTGACTACTCCTGATAACCTTCTTCTCTTCCATGTGCTTAGAGATGACCTCCAGAATGAGCCGCTCCATCATTTTTCCAGGGATGGAGGTGAGGCTGACTGGTCTGTAGTTTGCTGGATCTTCCTTCTTGCCTTTTTTGAAGACTGGAGTGACATTGGCTTTCCTCCAGTCCTCAGGCACCTCTCCTGTTTGCCACAATCTTGAGAAAATGATGGAGAGCAGTAGAGCAACATCAGCCAGTTCTCTCAACACTCTTGGGTGCATCTCATCAGGGCCCATGGACTTGCGTGTATTCAATTTCCGTAACTGATCACTAACCCAGTCTTCACTGACTAGTGGAGAGTCTTCCCTCCTCCAGGCTTCCTCTCCTACATCCAGGGTCTGAAGATCACAAGGGCTGGTTTTAGGATTAAAGACCGAAGCAAAGAAGGTATTCAGCAACTCTGCCTTCTCTGCATCCTCGGTTATCAGGGCTGCCGTCTCATTCAGCAGAGGGCCCACACTTTCCCTGTTCTTCCTTTTGCTACTGATATATTTGAAGAAGCCCTTTTTATTCTCTTTTACTTCCTTTGCCAGTTTTAGTTCTAAGAGGGCTTTGGCCTTTCTTGTTGCCTTCCTACATGTCCTGACAACTTCCCTATAGTTCTCCCAAGTGACAAGACCCTTTTTCCACAAACTAAGTTTCTTTCTTCCACGAGATTACCTTCAGAAGCTCCTTGCTCATCCATGCAGGTCTCATAGCACGTCTACCCGATTTTTTACTCAAGGGAACGCACCTATCTTGGGCTTGGAGGAAGTGGTATTTAAAAATTGACCAACTTTCTTGGGCTCCTTTGCCCTCCAGAGTCTTAGCCCATGGGATTCCTGCAAGCAGATCTTTGAAGAGCACAAAGTTGGCCCTGCTGAAGTTCAGGGTTGTAATCCTACTTATTGTCCTACTTCTACCTTATAAAATACTAAACTCCACCATGTCATGACTGTTGCCAAGGCTGTTCCCAACCTTAATGTCCCCAACTAGTCCTTCTTTATTTGTTAATACAAGGTCCTTATACCCAAAGGACCATGACAACATGTCATGGAGTAATTCGCTGGCATGACCATGCCCTGGAGAGGTAGGCACATTAATCACTAAGGCTTCTAGAACCTGCTAACCTCGATGAGCATCTGCAGGCTGAAGATCTATTAATTTTATCAATCTGTCTTCTGCTGAGTCAGTGTTTTTTACTTTCGATGCACATTTGATGTATGTGCCTGAACTCTTTATATCTAACCTAGTGTCAGAGGAGAACAGTTTGAGCTCTGCTCAGTTCCCATGTTCTTAGTTGCACTCATATTCTTCAGCTCTCGTTCTGCTACATCCAAACAATTCGTTCAATCTCTGAAATGCCATCTATGTGCAATTTCTGTATCTTTACTATGGAACTACGTAATTGTTAATTTTTAAGACCAAAGCTTGTAAAGTGCAACTAAATAATGAGACAAGCTGAGACAACCACAGGTGAACTTAACAAATACTGTATATATGACAGAAGCCACAGTTCTCTTGCATATGCACAAGAAATGAGTCATACCCAGACCAGCTGAACCAGAATAATGAATCTGTCTTAATTCTTACCTAAATTAATAGGTTAAAAAAAGGTTTCAGAGATTAGATCAGTTCAGTTTAAATTTGTAGTATGAGTTTCTCTAAAGTTAATCAGCGAGACCAGAAGAAATCCTCAAGAGTATTCTTTGAGATCCTATGTGCATTGAGAGGAAAGCAAGATATACACTGAACAACTGTACCTCTAATCTGAGTTCCTGCTCTATACAGCGATATACAGAAAACTGTTTTGTTATCAGACCCTCAAGTTTCGTTCTAAGAGGTATACCTAAAGGACAAAGAAATTCCTTTGAAGACAACCAGTAGCCACAAGCTGTGTAACCTCCAGAAGACTTATTTCACAAAACGGTCAAAGGACAGGAAATCGCTGCAGCTAAAATAACAACCAGCATTAACAGAATGCATTAATCAGGGTTACCTTTATTGTCACTTAAAATGGAGCCAAAGGCACTGATCACCACATCAGCTTTCAGACGGACAATCTGATCCTCATCTTCTTTCCAGCTTCCATCATTGCCTTGTTCAGTTCGAACAAACTCCATAGCAACAATTTGTCCACCTCTAAGTACAACTTTTCGAGGGGAGAGGAAAGGCAGAAATTCACACTTCTCTTCTTTTGCAAGTTCCATCTGTAGAGTAGAGGCAATAAAATATATAACTTGAACACTGTTGTGTTTTTATGGAAAAAAAACCCCATAAAACATTTTTTGACTCGAGATGCTACCACACATTCTTCTGTAGTAGAAGTCACCTGCGTATGGTATACAGACAGTCATCTTTATACCAACTTCAGAGCCTCCTGTGCTATCAAATCAAGCAGTTCTAGACAGTAGCACTAAGTAAATTTGCAATGCAAATATTTCCCCAATAGATTTTCTTATTGTTCTCTGTAACTTTGAATATGTATAAACTCCTTTGAGGGCAAAAGAGTTACCTTATGTAACTACCTGTGTCTTTCAAGCAGAGGCCTAGTAATAATTAAGTACATGCCCTGATTTGTGTTTACTATGATTTTAAGATGTTATTAAATACTGACTTCCATGTGCAAATAACAGTTTTCTGAGTGACAATCCAGACTTAAGATCTTCTGAATCTCTGCTGTGGTAAAGCTGCTGAAGTCCAACAGCATTTTGTCTTAGCAAAGTCCTCAGAAATTGGTTGTCTATGTTTACACAACAAAACTTCTTTTTTAACATGTAATAACCAACCTGACATCATTCTAGCATGGCCGTTACTAGCTTAAGCTACTTTTATTTTACTTCTTTTCAAGGTCACTGCATGATTGGATGAGTACAAACATCAGCAACTTTTAAGAATTTACCCAGGCTGCTAACAAAGATTGTGGTTCAGAGTGACAGCTGATTCTTCATTAGTAAGAATCTGAGTAGCACATGAGTCTGCCTGTCCAATGGCTTCAGTAATCTCATTGTGTCTAGAATTCTTAAATGAAGTGCAACAGAAAAAGAATTATGCAACGAGACCCTCTATTACTTTTTTTGTACCTCCATTTCCCTTCTACAAGATCTTCAAGATCTACCAAACTACCATAAATCTCATAACAAAGATGCATTAGATGTCCTGATGTCCTCAAGAATGTAAAAGTGTAAAGCATGTACCAAATAAATGACAATGGAAAAAGACCACCAAAATAAGAAAATCTAACTTGAAAAAACCCTCCTACAGTACAGATATATTGAGGGAACAAAGTCAGTTTCAACATGTGCAGATGTCCTGATAAATGCCAAAGTGCAAAGCCAAACTAAAAATCAAATTAAACACGGAAATCTGTGATGAATGACATTTCTCTATTGCCATTGGCAGTGATTCAAAACCAAAATCATTGTAAGTAATTTTCTTACAAGATTTTATAGGCTCTCAGGCCAATATTAGGATCACTGAGATTCATTAGACAGCAGCAAGAAGGTATCATTCTAGGATCTAACCATGACCTGAACAGTCACCTACGATACTCAAATGCCTGTTTGATCTCTGGGCTGCTTCCAAGATTAAAAAATTTACTGCATTTTCTAATTTACAAGAAATTCTACCCCCTATATGCAAATATGTCTCTCTGACTTTACAGGAAACATCTACAACTGAGAAAAATTATTTATACAGAGACTATATTAAGTGAGCCTCAGATCTTTAATAAACATTTATACATTTTAAGAGCATTTTTATAAACAAAACCTTTAGCAGATGTCTTTTAAGTACCTATAGCACACTTTCAGGCCCTGTAGAAAAAACAACCACTATTCCTTCTCATAAATGCTGTTATTCAATTTTACCTCTTCTGGGACGGCCCTGATATTAGTGAATCCCTTCCTGAAGACCACAAACACGCGACGAGCTCCACAGCGTAAAGCAGATGTTGCACAGTCAAAAGCAGTGTCTCCTGCCCCAAGTACAATCACAGTTCCACGTATTGATGGCAATGGAGAGTGACAGGCACACATCCCTGAAAGATGAAAGGAAAACCCCATTTTCAAGTAGAGAAACCATTTCCGCATGACAGCTCAAAAGGCACTTGTACTCAAAGCAGTGTAAAATTGCATCTTACAGTTTCCAAGCATGGAGTGTCACTATCAAATTATTCTGCTTCACTGAAAGACAGTTTTATTCCCGTTTTTAAGATATGCTCATATACATAATTTCATAGTCAGTACTCTAAGCAGCTGCACCTTTCTATCTGGAAAGAATTCAAATCACAACACATTTGTAGGATTGTGGGTCCCGTCAGGTTGACATTAGCATTGTGAGATCTTCATATTCAAAAAGTAAGTTTCTCTCTTATCAGATTCATTATCCTCCCAGTTAAAAAAACCCAACACCTTTTAACAGATTATAAAGAATAGTACTTGGTGTTTTTCAAAAGATGACCAGTTGTTGATAGTTCTGTGTAACAGTTTCTCAAAATTAGTCCCCTCAGTCAGTTTTCTACAAGGCACTGACACTGTTCTGGCTATGACATGGCTCTCAGAGGCTATTCTCTAAGGCAGCTGAACATGAGGCAGAAAGAATATTATTATTACAGTAATTCCTAGATCTTCCGCTAGGAGAAAATGTTTAATCTACAACAGCTTTCTACAAACAATTTTCAAAAAGTTACACGGACAGAATGACGACATTATGTGTTCCTCATCTACAGCTTGTATTTGATGATTCAATTATAGAAGAAATACTTAAGTAAAACTGAACTGTGTGTGTTCCTTGTATGAGACTGCACTTTATTACAAGTTCAAATACAACTAACTGTTGATTATGCAAATTATTGCGACTTAAAAAATAATGCTATAAACAATATAAAGCCATATTCTGAATGAGCCCGTGATAATTTCAGTCAGGAGGCGCTAAGCTGGCCATTTAATCATTGCATTGTAACTCGAGTATCCTGCTATAGCAGCAGCAGGATTTCACATGCAATTGTAAAGAAACACAAACATCATTCCAGGAAACAATGTTTTTAATTTAAACATACAAATGGAGTGAGAAACAACATTCTAATACATATATTCTCTCTCCATTTGCAAAATGCTTCATGTAAGGCAAACGCTATCATTCTCCCCCCTATATATACGACATTGCACTTACTATTTACTTAATAGGCTGCTTATTCTAAAATTCTCTCTAAACTTCTCTCATTTATTTTTTAACAAACTTAATCCTTCACAAAAATTGTACAATGAGCAGTGGAAAAAACACAAGTGCAGCAGGGGGATGGCAGCTCAGAGTGTCATTGCGGGACTAGTCTAGAATGGATCAGTCACAGCAGCCCACTTTGCTCTTGGTAACAAGGACACTCCCAAGGTAAATTCACGTCTATGTATTTGTAAGGGGAATCCCTTTTGGAGGGAAGTATATTAACAAGTGGCATTCAGAACTGAATAAACAGGCAGAATATGTATTTTACTGTGAATAAGTCTACTATGTCTATTATTCAGAGAACTGTCAGAGAAAAAAAAAGAGGATAGAGCAGGATATAGGATGTGTATGTTTTATTTTAAAATTCCATGCTTTAGAGAGCAAGAGGTGGCTACAGCTCCAGACAGACACTAGGAAAATTAAGAGACCATGTTAATTAACAGAAAACACCAAAGCGCTATCTATTACTGTCAGTGAGAAAAGGTTAGTTCTTTCAAGTTCATCCTTTATTTCATTGTAGACTTAATATAAAAAAATATTATTACATATCCTGGCAAATCGAGAGTGCTACTTCGCAACATTTTAAATGATGTGGATCACAGTATACAGATCCTCATGCAGGCAGACAGCTTGCAGTACACGGGTGCTATGTGTCCATACAGAATTCTATGAAGTATTTTTAGTCAAATTATTACAAGAGGGGATTGTTTTGCAGGATTTATTTTTCCTTTGTTAATCTACAGATGTTTTGCAGTGCAGATTCTCGATCCGTTTCATTTTTAAACATCTCTTTCTTCAAAAAAAAACCACCAAACCCTCACTCTTTTCTCTCAACCCTTTTGAGCTCACTTTAAGCTCAAACAAGAAAACAGACAGAAATAAGCATTTGATCAAAACAGCAGAGATGGGACAGATGGGATACAGAATTTCCCTTCCTAAATATTTTGCATAAAATGAGGTAATAAACTTTACTTTTATATGCAGAATAATTTGCTGCAGAAGTTAAATTCTTTAACACATTGCATATGGAAAGTCCCCTAAATAAGAAAGCAACCCTATATGATGCTAAAAGAAATTTCTGAATGCTCCCAAGAAAATCAGTTTGTAGATAAAAAAGGTATATGTGTGGTTAAATATGGGGTCATATGTACAAGACCACATACTGCACTAAGTATATGCCCAGAAAACTGTACATGGTATTTCTTTTTTTATCAACACATTGGGGAATCTAGTCCATGAGGGAACATGGCGCAGAAATCCCGAGCCTCATCTCATACATCCATCTGGGGCTTATGACTTCACATTCAGGGCCACTGAAAGCAGTTATACTCCTTGGGGAGCAAGCACAGCTATCTCTGTGCTCACAACGAAGATATAAAAGCATAAAACAAGACTGCGTTTGGTGCCTATGAACTGAGTGTTGTCTTATTGACTCCTGGCATACTACTGTTGTCCTGAGTCTTAGACTGTAAGCTCTTTGGGTAAGGAACTAATGCTCCCTTAAACGTGTCTGTAAAACATGCAGCATATGACTTAGGATCAAATAAATCATTTATCAACAATATACAAAGCAGCTGCTTATATGGGTCAGCAACACCTTCTTTAATGCCAGATTTTTTCAAGGCCATCTTACATATGCTATTTATATCAAGATAATTTATACAAATGAGAAGCTTATGACATCTTTTAATAAAATTCAAAATAACAACTATAACTTATTAGGGGCAATGATTTGCCATGTGCTTAGATTTTTATATATGTCTATTTGCTTTACAGTCTCTAGGACTGACTTTCCTGACCACACTCCTGAGGTTGCAACTCACCAAGAGAAAACCATGCCCCAGACCTATTCACTGAGAGGTGCTTCATAATTGGAAGTGCTGCTCTGTAACCAGCTGTCCATTTTGGTACCTCAATAACTGCTAATGACTTACGGAACATGATTGCAACAAAAACATAGTATCACACACCTGGTTTACTTGCCATTGCTACCAAAGGTAGGAAGTCTTTAGATGTGTAGAATCCTTGATCCATTCTCAGTCCTTGGAATATGCTGTCTCTGTTTGGTTCTGGCAAACCTAAAACAGATATTTTAAGGCATATCAGAACTACAAGGCAAATTTCAATGACTAATGTATATTTCACATTACATACACATTCCTGAAATCATCCTCAATACAAGCACTGTTACAAACCCTCGGATGTTTCTAAAAGTACATTACAAATGACTGTAGCTTCATGTTTGTAGTCTGTAGCTTACATAACCAGTGATCTTTTAATAGTACTGGCACTTGAAAATTAGGTGGTTGGATAACCTGTGTACTCATATAACTCTTACCAAAACAAACACAGAGGAAAGGGTTAGAGAGAAGAGGATATACAGGGTGCAAAAGCAGGGAAGCTACTGAGGAAGAGAAGACTCTTGTAAGCTTTTCTTCTACTGCTTTACGTGCACGCACATGTAACTCTTACTGCAATGAAATGGTTTTGTTCCCTTTCTTTTGAGGCATTTTTCAATACAGCTAGTCTGTGGATAATATAAATGAGGCAATAATAAATAGCTGAACCAATGAGGAGACAAGGACAAATGGCAATGCTGTAGATCTGTCTTACCTGCGAGTATTTGTATGCCATCATTTTTGCCGTCCTTGATTGTTTTCTCAAAACCCTGAAGTCCTTATTGGCTGACATTTATTTATAGTTATTAATAGCACTCATTTATGCAGAAGCCGTAGGATACAAACAGGGATATACTTCACAACCAATAATAGCAACAAATACCTTTCAATTAAAAGAAAGCAGCAAAAAGCATCTTCCAATTATCAAATATCTTCTCGTTGCTGTGTGAACATTTCGACGGCACAAAAAACCAGCCTAGCTGACATAGAAGTTAAAACATTTTTTTCATGCAAATACAATGATCTATCAAAGTATTTTCAACAGGGCCTCAACTTTCATATTTACATCTAAAAACCCATAATATTATCAAAGTATGCTAATTAATAATTACATACTGAAATGGAGTAAATATCAACAATTTTTCTAAGAAAACACACTAGAACCAAGGAGTCCTCAGAGCAAGCAGGCAGAATTGGAGCACGCAAAGCAATCTCTGTTCCCTCCATTCTCAGGCATGGATGGCAGCAGACTAATCTTTCTCCTCTTTGAGACATACTGGTCTGGAAAACCCCAATAACACCATGTTAGTGTCAACAGTAAAGCAGGATTGCACTTTGAGGAGTGCTATTCCAAGCATGGAAGGTTTAGAGCCTTTTTATATTATTGAAGCAGCAAAAATCTGTCTCATTACAGCATAAGATCAGGACTCAGTTGTAAGAAAGTTTAGGATTTTTTCATGAGTCACCTGATATGAGGGAAGTTCCTTAAACCTCTAGATCCTTGAATGAAGTTACTATAATATGAGAAAAAGAAAGTATATTTTTAGTTTTAACAGTTTCAGTGAAGACAATGAAAACAAGCTCTCAGTGAATTCAAAAGGCTTACAAGACAGAAAGTAAAAAAAAAAATCCTGAAATTCTTGCATTTCAAAAATCTCATGTTACTGAGCACTTTCTTGATCTCTATTTATAAAAAAATCACGACTCAGTTGCTGAACACCTGTCTTTCAAAACATCGCTGATCTATAGTTGGATATTGAGAAAAATAAGGTTTGAAAATACTAGCACGTACTGAACTTCAAGACCTTTGAATGCTGTACTTCCTGGGTAGACTGGAATATCAGCTAGTGAAGAATGAATAATGGATATCTTAAGAAGCTGCCAGAAATACTTAGTACTATTGAAAGTACAATATGCAAAATGCATTAAAGAAATTCTTTTTAAAACTTCATAGGTTTTGCTCTACATATATATTGAAAATGATCTATGGCAAGAAGAGTACTTCAGAAAAAGCTCTCAGTGACTGCCTATACGCAGAGGACAGAGTAATGGAACTATCTTTTTTGACGTATCCGTAAACCAGCTCAGGGGTCTCAGTTTACTCTTGGGAGAAACACTGTTGTCATTAGTGAGATGTGCAGCCTGCATTAAAGGTAGTTTCTTTTCTACCCAACGTCTATCCTCATTCAAAAACAAAGAGAAACACTCACAAATATTTTTTTCCACTTTTTTTTGCTGCTTTTATTATCTCCTAATGAAAATTATTTCATCTCTAACAGCATCAGTAATTTAGCTCCCATAGGCTGAAGAAAGAGTAGAATTAAGGGAAAGTTGCAATGTTCACGGTTCAGGTTCATCACTAGTTTAGTGTCACTGAAATCAAAGGAGTTGGAATAAGAATGCACTGGATTCAATAATGTTTAGCCTGGCTGATACGACCAAAAAAACAAACCTAAGAGGTAGTCAGTATATATGGCATTTTCTGCTATTTATGTTACTATTTTCATTTTGCTGAAAACTCCATGAAAACTAATTTTGCGATATTTACATTTGAAGGAAATGCAGGGTTTTTTTCTCTTATACCTATAAACACCTGGCACAGTTTCAAGCTCTTTGCTAAGCATGTACTGAAAGTTGTACTGGATTCTGATTTATCTCCTTTTGCTGTTTAGTATTTGCCATTATAACGATTGCATTTAATTTTGTTAAAATAGAGAGACTAAGTACTTCTTAAAGCCACTAGGCTAGCTAAGAAAAAGGAAGACAAACTGAGAAAGAGATCAAGAACCGGTAAGATCTAGAGAGACACAATTTCATAATAAACTGCCACCCCACGGAAGTACACTTTACAGACAGATCAAATATTGATAAATAGCCAACAGCCTCTCAGGAGAGAGAACATTTGAAGAAAAAACAGCTGTAGAGGAAAAAAAACAGTTTTGAGCAAACAGTTTTAGAGAAGAAATAAAATTTAAAAAAACACAGTCATCTGTGAAAGACACAATTTAGGTTAAAATAATGAACCAAGAGAAATACCCTTTGAAGATCAATCAAAGATCCTTTAGCAAAAGGGAATTCACATACTAGTCCAAAATAGCCAGGAGCCACCCAAGAAAAAATGCTTAGAAAAACATGAGGTCTTTCCCCTAGGTTTCAGGCTGAAGCCAATGGTAGTCAGTTCTCTGCTCTCCAAATCCACCTGCAAGCCATCTAAAAGGCTTTTTAATTTATTCCTTGGTATATCTTGTCCTGAAACAATCTTTCACTATTCTAGGTCTCCTGTCTTCAAATAACCTATATCAAAATCTAGTGATAACAATTATTTCCTTCACCTGCACTGAAGGACAACTCTTCTGAAGGGCAACCAAGAGGAGGCAGCCTAGAAAGACAATTCCACTGGTGCTTTTCGGATGGACTCTGCACACCTGTACACAAGCAGAGGGCTATGCCTCGCCCCCTGCCTTCTGCAGCTAAAGCCCTGGCCTTCCTGAATCCTCAGTCATTTTCCTTGCTGATGCCAGGGAACAAGCTTCTGAAGCAACTGATACCCAAACCACACAATGAAGCCTCATGAGCTGTGGAAGATGGCATTTATTAAGAACAGAGAAGGCAGAAACATCGTGAAAATAATAGCTTGCATGACAGATCTAGTTCAGTTTTGCAAAAGCTAATCTAGACAGTACCAATCTGGGTCAGGTAGAGTGTAGAAAGCAATTCATCTCTATTCCTGACCCTCTGGTTTGCTAGGCCCCACCTTTCATCTCCAGAACCTCCAGCTCCCAGTAAACATCACTCTCTTAGTATGAAGCCCTCTTTCCTTCTTTCCTTCATTTGATCCCCACAGCTCCTTCTCCAGTGGGCTATACCTCAGCATCAGTGTCTCTCTCATGTCTGACATACCATATACTTTCCAAAGTCATTAGCCACTATAACAGTGGCTTTGGAAAACACAGACTGTAACCTCCCATTTTTATATCCTTTATATATACATATAAATATATACATGCATAAATGCATTATAAAAAACACCTGCTTCCTATCAAGATCTTGTACTCTGTTCTCACAATACTGATGCACGTTAATTTTCTTAACTGGCGGTGTTAGGTCCATTGTCTCCATATAAGGAGATAGAATTTAGATCCTCTCACAATTCCCTAGTCCAGATGAAATATGAATCGCTAAATGATTAGAGTCAATTTGTCAGATATACAAGGCAATATACAAGAGTGATGCATACACAATGTAAGGGATTGGCATGCAGAGCAATGGACCTAGTCCACTTGGTTGCTGCACCAAATAAATCACGGCATGTCAACACATCAATCAGCTAAGTCTGAAAAGGAAATAAATACTGCTGCTATTACTGTAACTATTAGCCTGGTCTGGAAAGGAAAAATAAAGTGGAAGTAGAGGCACAGCATGTCTCTCTTTCCTATTTTGATCAAATCCCCTCTCCCCAGAAACAGGAATGCCTTCTGAACCTGAACTCATTGTTTGGATTACTTAAATCTGACATGTTTGAGCAGTTTCAAATGAACTTCTCAGCCAGTCTTAATAACTGACATACATAATAAGCCCTCGTCCTTGGCTGACAGAAAACAAATCTCCAGACAAAAAAAAAAAGGAGCTGAAGTTGAAGTGTAAATATACAGTAGCCTACAGGGACAAAACTTACTATAGCATTGTGAGGTTTTTCTGATTTTCCTCATATCAAATGCTTAAAAGTTTGGTTTGATTCATTTTTAATTGTGATAATACCACATTTTGGAAAAACTTAAGCTGGACAAGGTAAACAAATGAAGAGGTAGGATCTTTCAAGCAATATTCCCTCTCTTTGCAAGAACTATTTTTTTTTTTAAAGCCAAGACACTGTATTTTGACATTTTTTATAATGAATCTTTCAACTTTGTTTCAAAATGACATACATTTATAAATTTATCCAAATCGAATTCAAAACAAAACAAGGAAAACTGGATTCACTGGCTATGCACATCCCTTTTTCTACCTTTTAAAACTAGCAAACCAAAACCAACATCAAACCCATTCACCAATTTATGGGACTAATTTTTTTTTTTTTTTTAAAGTGTTCTCATGTCATACAAATATGAAACATTCGGTAGAAATTTAGAGGGTAAGGAGGTCTTTCCACCTTTTATCATATCTATGAAAACCTGTTCATGTTTCAGAGTTAAACAAGATTTTGAAAAGTCACATTTACAGGGAAATGTTCTGCCCTTCCCAGCCTTCACAACAGGGATCTGCCAAGGAAAAGGGACCCAGGAGATCGTAGGACCAGGTGGAAAACCTTAAACTGTTAAAATCTACTGAGAATGAGGAGAAAAATGCTTGAAGCTCATAAGAAACTGGATGTAGGCAGAAGAAATACATGATCAGCTGTGTATCTGGTCTAGTAGCAATGCAAGTCTCCTGAAATAATACCTGAAAGGCTAAGCCCAGACAAGCTGAGACCCAGCCTGCTAATCAGCATAAGAAACTTGAGCACAGCCCAGTAATGAGGCAGCACAGGTTCTGCCCCAGCAACACCTCACCTTTGGCCAGCTTGAGGAATAACAAGTTGTGCCCACTCATGTGCCCTGGGTGAAGGAGCCATGGAAGGCTGATGCAGAAAGACTGATACAAATTTTAAAGAGGAACTGATATGGTCTGATAAGTTATTTTTGTTAACAATATTTGTTTATACGGAGTTTTTTATTTTCTTAAAAAGATGTACTAAAGTAGATACAGAGCTAAAATAATTGCTCTCTGAAGGTAAATTTCTAAATCTACCCTTCTGAAAGGGTCCTTTTGAATTAACAGAAAAGCACCCATTTTGTCCCATCTTCCTGCCCTTTTATGCACCAAGTGTTCCAACTTGCTCTTTGTGTTACCATATAAAAACATTTCAGATGTAACACTCCCGATAGCATTTCACACTTGCCCAGAGACTTGCAGCTACAGGTACCATATGGTCAGAGTGTGACTACAAAGATGCATGGCAGAGAAGGAAGAACATACTGTAAATTCCAAGCATATAAGCATCCTTTAATATTTCTGAATGCTCTGTTCTTCTTCAGCAAGTCTAGTTTGTGGTCTGGGGAAATAGAGATCAAAATCTATGTATTTAAAGCAGTTTTATTTTGTGTCACACAATCCATGAATTGTATAAACTGGACCATGAGTTTTAAGTACATTAAAGTATTTTCTTGAAAGATAACATTGAAACAGTAAATTCTCATAACTGTCAAATTTACAGTTTTCCCTAGACATGATAGAACCTATTTGTATGCAGTGGCACATGCTCTACTTATTTGTTTATAAGAAGTCACATTCATTCATATCAATATTGATAACATTGCTGTCCATGGATCAATATTACACAACAATTTAGATATGAACTATACTGAAATGCATTATCCAAATATGGTACATAAGCTGTGCCACATAGCTGATTATATTAAATGCACCAATTCGTGCTATGATATTCATCAAAAACAGAACAGAAAGCCATTGGTATCTAGAGTTACTCTCTAAATTTTTAAAGGTTTGATTCTGAAAGCCCAGTAAAGTTGCAAATGATCTGCAGGTGCCCAGCTTCTCTCTAGGTCAGTCCATTAGTGATTAACACATTAGTGAATACTTTCAAGGCTTGTATTTTTAAAGGATCTCTTTCGTTTTGCTGGAGATTTTTTTTATGGTGGCTGCTTTGTTACTTCCTGTTGTGAGGTTCAATAGAATATGTTTTCTAGGTGGTTGATTTTTTTGTTTGCTATGTATGTCGATGGAGATAAGTGTTTTAATTACTTTTTTAATGTCTATGCTTTTGTATTTTCTTCCTCTCTCCGTTTATTTCCTGCTGTTGAGATTACTGCCTCATCTCCACAGCAGGTGGCTCTTTCAAATTTGTTTTCTTTGTAAGCCTGGTAGATTTATTTTGTAATATAATTGCTCCTTTTTACTGTTTTTTATTAATGATTTCTTTACTTTGGAATAGGTACACTTGAAAGGTTTGTAGGAGTAATTCTCTAATGATGGCTAAAGGTCTTGTTCATGGAAAAAAAAAAAGTAAAGGGAGAAAAGTAAAAGAACTATAAGACATTTGTGTTCGCCTTTTGTTACCCTCAAGTTAGAATGAACACTGTATACAGCATATGTGAAAGAATACCCTTCACATCTATCAACAAAAGCCATACACAATTGCTGCAGTGCATTCTAAGTTGAACAGCTATGTCCATACCATCATGTCTTTTACAAACATCTGAATAAGCAGCTGAACCTGGAAGTAATGCAGTCTATAGGTCTCATACCTTACTTTGTTGCTAAATTAAACACAGAGACAAAGATCTGAGCTCTTGCAAATGGTATTGAAATAACAGGAATGAAGCAGTCAGATTGGCCAGAACTAAATTTGTTCTTATAATCCAATTTCTCTTTGAAGTCATTTGTCCAATCCCAGTTTAGATGTAGCCAAAATTTCACAAGAGCTAGGCAGCAGAAACTGCAGATGACAATCACAGGCAGAGTTTAGAATAAATCCACGAGTGATGGAAATTAGGATTACGACCATGCAATCAGTGTTGTATGTTTGAGCTTGGATTATAAAACACTGCAGCCTTGTGGTTTGTCCTCACAACATTTAGTGATCCCATGATCAGATTAGATTGACGCCTAATGTCAAGGCAAAATGTTCAAAGGTGAATCATTACTCATTAGCCCCATCAAACATAGAGTCCACCCCTAATTTGCTTATATCGTAATCAGTCCAGCTTTTCTCAAGGCTTTAGCCTATCCTCCACAGCCTACCTCTAGCCTTAATTGCTCTTCTTAATTTTATTATGGTCAACATATGGGACCTGCAATTCGAATATTATTGGGGTAACACTCAAGTATGACTAAGGTAATGTATTTTAGTGAAAATCATCAGTGTTTCAAGATGATTAAACAAAGATCTGAAGAAATTATGTGATGATTTTGCAATTCTCAATATCTGGGTATTCAATTAAGCACCATAAAGATTTTCAACTCCCAGTTTGACTTCAGTGCTTACCCTCCAAAAGCACTCTTTTAAAATGCATACCTCAGAACCGAAGCATACAGTATCACTAAGTGTTTTTAAAACATAATTCTTTAAAGGACACACTAAAAGAAGTGATACTAGGTCAGACAAAGATATATAGCTTCCTAAATTAAGGAACAGATGGTAATTCTACCCTTTCTTCTCAGGCTGGGAACTGATATTTAATGTTGCCCATATTTGAAGTAATAGTCAATTTGAGGATGCTAGGAAGTTAGATGGTAGTCCTGGTAAAAGGACTTGCTGAAATGTGAAGATTACTATGAAGTAAACCTCATCATAGTGAAGGATGAATGCAGAAGTGTGCTTACCTTCCCTCTGGTTCTGTTCTGCCTGGTATTGTTTATTGCACGACTTAAAGCACTGTAACAGTTTGCTATGAATCTTGATTTGTAGAACGTAAGAGTTCTGTAAATTGTAATACAGAATAACTGAAGAAACATCTGCTGTAAAAAATAAAGTGGAATATTGCTGCAAACCTTTTTTATGTCATCTCGGTAACATTTATTATACTGGCGACAAGTCTGAAAAGGTCACTAGCAAAAATGCATTTAGTAGTCTCAGTCAAATCCATCTCTAGCATAAGAATGTACCATTCCACCCAGGAAAAGAGATTGCTCCAGTCTGCTTACAATAGAGCTGAATTGGATTTTTAGTCCTGACTGGAATTTGGTCACTTCTCACCACTGGCATAAGCTGTCATTATTCAGGAGCATCCTTGAACTGGCATAGCAGGGATGCTGAAGTTTAAGATCTGACATGCTAATGCTGTCAGTTCCTTTCCCTCTGCCTTCTACAAGCATGTTCCTAGCACTAACATGCCACAGGAAAGACACAGGAGGGCTATGCTTCCTGCAGACACCAGCCAGGTACTATTTGTCAGTGTGATATGCTGCACCACAATAGAGGAGAAGAAACTGGCCCCAATGCTTACTCTTGGTCAGTAAACAGTGCTGAAGTGGTCACAAAAGCAAGATCACCTCCTTGGGGACTGCCTATCAGTAACTTGAAGGATACAAAAAAATCTATCATCTCAGAAACCACATGTCACAGTAAAATGATTTTTATATAGTATAGAAAATCCGAATATGTAGAAACGAAAGCAAAATAAAGTGGAAGAAGAGACTGTGAGCAACAGACTCCTGAAAAGAAAGCAGAAAATATTACAATAGCTGTTTGCAATAGAAAGAATATCTTTTCCCAAACAGATTCATTATAACTTACCTAATATGTCCAGTTTATAGGCAGTCATGCTGGCACATTGGAATAATTAAAGCAAATGAAAATTTACAAAGGGAAAAATCAAATGTTAGCATAGAAAAGGTCTCTTCATATTAATTTTTTTCTTTCAAAAAAATTGGAAAAAAATCTAGAAAAGCTGGATCCATAGAAGCTACATATGGTAAATATGCAGGAAATGGATAAAATAAGAACAAATATGATTGAAAACATTCACAAAGAAATAACTACAAATGCTGAGTTGGCATCACAAAGGAAAATAAATACTAGGCTTCTACACTGTTGCAAAGGAACAGCTGAAAAAAAAAATCTATCAAAGGCAGCAACTTAATCCTGTGGAAGTATATGAGGAATAATTAAGTCATTAATATTATGGAATAATACCTTTGGTCAGATCTCAGGCACTGTACAGCAAGGAAGTTACAATGAGGTGTACTGAGACAACATCAACTTGTACTACCTGAAATCGTCCTGTACTTTTGATATAATAGTAATATAATAGCTGATAGGTTGTATCAAAGTGTTACAAATATAAACACTGATTTTTATAATATTGTTTCCTAAATTTGATGAAGTAGAACAGTTAAGAATCACAGAAGTAATTACAGCCATTTCTCTTAAACCCACTACTGTTACTCTGTTGCACGCTACTTCCACAGCTCCCATTCTATTTGAATATGGTGACTATGAAACAACAGGCTGGATCAGTTACAGCTTTGCACCCTATATAACTGTATCTATATTAAATACTTGTAAAATCTTACTCATTCGGAAGAAAATCCCACACGCTAAACAATACTTTTAAAATATAGGACTTTCTGGTTATTCCTATTTTTAAAACATAACAAGGATTCACCCAAACCTTTTTTTATTTTTTCAAATGTAAAAGTCTTCAGTGTAAACCAGCAATGTCTTCCAAATGCTACCGAATAATTACCACTCTTTCTGAAATTTCAATATAGGAAACAAATATTGTTTCCCAGTTCTTTGTTAACATATTATATTGTCTTATCTTAAATCTTAGAATATTAATACACTGGTTTTGTCCACATGGAAGAATAAAAAGATGCTATAAAGCTTATTTGGTAATTACTCCCATATCGTTCTGCCTACGCTGCATTTTTTAATCACTTCACGTAAACCATCTCTACATATATTTCAAAATGATGCCTCAAAAAAAAGACTTCTAAACATTATTCATTTTTCTGCAGCACAGATCTACAACTGAAAACCTATCATCAGTGCATTCTGATGAAAAGATAATAATTAAATCTTTTTTCCCTTCTTCTACAGCACATTATTTGACCTATGATAAAACAACCTATCAAATTTCCATTTATTATTTCTACCTGAAGGGCTTTGCCAGCTCACACAAACATAAATCTCCATTTGTCAGATTTAAACTGTACCTGTCCCAGCTGCTATAAGGGTTCATAGCTCTTGTCCCTTAAAAATTACCAAATAGCATCAAGCGACATAACCTCCCTCCAGTCTTCACTGACCCTTGCAATCAATAATATTTGTAACCTGTATGCGCACAGTTAAGTAGAACAGAAGCCCTGCACTATCCCAGTTAACCACACTGAGCTGTGATATTACAATCTGCTCCCTTGTGTCTCCCGTGATCAATTTTAATCTCTGGACCAAGAATAAAAGAATGCAGCCCCTCATTTCTAAATTCATCTGAAACGGATGTTATAGATTTGTAGGTCTGCACAGGAGCTGTTAATACAACCAGCAGTTCAAGGAAAAAACACATTTAAGCTATCATTCATTCTCATTACCCTCAGTGTATTTTGAATCTTCAGAAGACAATACAAAACACAGGAGAATGCACATGTACTGACTTAAAGCAAGCTCGCTTTGTTAAAATACCGTCAGGTAACAGTTATTTGTTAGAGCTGTATCCATTACTGCCAGTGCAGATAAGGTGGAGGTCAGTCATTCCATTATGATTACTTTGTTTAAAGGTTTATAAATAGGCTGCAAATATTCATTCCTTCTGGAAATGCGTCATATACTGTACATTAAACAGAAATTCCCTAGAAATAATAAAGCCTAGTTCCGCTCTGTTAGAAAGAAACAATTATTATGGAAAGAAAGAGTAATTCAGGTTTCTGATGGTATTTTTTCTCTCACCTCCAAAATAATTTTATTTAAAAGAAGGCAAATTTGCCAGCCAATTAGTCTAATTAGACAACGGTATCTGAATGCAGCACAGGAAGAAAGCAACTTTAGAAACCTACTCTGGTAGAAAAAGTGCTTTTTGAATCTGTCACACTACCAGAATGCACGTTTCCAGAGTTCTCATAACTGCATATTTATAGGCTTGGCTATATTGGCTCCTTGACAGCAGCTCCAGTGCCATGAATCATCTATCAAAACATTTGAGAAGACTTTCTTACTCATTTCTTTAAAGCAACGTTCTGAAGAGGCACCTTCAACATAATTATGCTCCAGTGTTCACTATCAATTAAGAAAAATAGCACACAGACTTTTATAATTACAGGTGAATAATAAGTACGCATCATCAGAGGCTTTATCTGCTCAGATTGTCACATGCTGTGTGTCAGTACAGAGTACGCTGCAACAAATATGACATTCTTGTAACATGCTGGAGGGTCAATGAACTTTCTCACTCAGGTTATTTACCCACTTCACATTGATGTCCTTATAATTAAGCACATATTTATCTGTCTTTCCTTTTAAAAGCAGCTGTAGCAAGGAGTTTTATGGAAATACCCTGTTAAACTGATATTCTCCTACACAAGTAGATCAGCTGAGAAACATTACACCAACTATATAGCTACCCCTGCATGCCTTCACATACTGGAAATAACTAAGCAAGGTCATACTTTGACCAGACCCCGTTCTGAGTAAGGCTCAGCGACAGAAAGAAGTCAGAAATTGTCTAAGTTTTTTTAAATCCATTAATTAAGTCTGAATTCCTTTCCCAACATCAGCATATGTTGTATTTCATATGAAATTTTATATCAAAGACAGAGTGTCTTTAATTATACCATGTTCATCAAGTGCCTGAGTTTTCCTTGGGTGTTTCACATACTGCTGACAGGGCACTAAATCTGGCACTTTGGGTCAGAAATATAATGCAGTTGAACCTCAGATGCTGTAAGTCTACCATCTAGAAAACAGACAGAGAAATGATGGTGAAGATCTCCAAATGCTTCCTCAATGCCCAACAGTCAAGAACATGAAACATTGTCACAGAAGATCATGGGTCAGGTACTCAGCTTGCAGGTGCAGAAATCTGCACAGGCATGCATACAAGCTCATTCTTTTGGTGGCCAAGTAAAAAATTCAAAATGGGAAATTTATACTTCTTAAGTTAAGCAAATAATTTTTGTCATACTTTGATACTTAAAGCGTCAAAGAGGTAGGAAACTATGTCCCTTTTCAGTCCATGAAGAGATGGGCATGTCCAGAGAGATGACTGTTTCAGAAAGTTAAAACTAGATGCCTAAAATTGCCGGCAGCCAAAGGTGTACATACTCCCAAAAGAGCGTATGCTTCTCCCGACACAGCATCCAACCCATACTGATGTTAGTCCAGCCACACAAACATACCAAGGAGTGAGCATGAGTCCTTACTGTTGTCTTAGTGCATATTTTTGTATTTGCAGTACTACAGCAGGAAGACTTTCTCCCAGTGGAGTTTCAAATGGTAACAGAAACAATAAGCATCTGATCAATAAATAGAAAAATCAACTTACACGGTCCCATTAGGTCCCTCTAACAAGGATTTGTCTCTGAAATGTTCATGCTTGTCTAATGCTGCTGCTTTTAATCCTTTCACACCAGTGGGTCCTACATGCTTGCATTAGTGCTAATGTAAAACAAATGAACATTTTATACAAGGATATCCACTCTCCCCAAGTAAAGGGGTTAATACCAAAGTAAGCTTTAGGAATGTAAATTGTTTTCCCTGTGTGTCTGAAAAACTACACAAGTTATTCATTTAAAAATTATTAGCATATAAAATCATTATTATCTCTGTAGTTAACGTACAGTTCACTGACAACCTTTTGGACCATTACAATTAAGAAAGGCAGCATCCTTAATGAAGTTACAAAACACATTGTTTATTAAATAGCAAATTGTATCTTTAATTACTTTAAATATTATAATCTGATGAAAAATTATTTCATAAACCTCAAGACAAATTGTGTCAGAGATGGAGTATGCATTTTGTTCGTCTATGAATCCTAAACAGCACTTCCAATTTGCTTACAGGTTTCTGTTGTATGAAAATCTGCTCTTGAAATTCCTTTCAAGTGCCTAAATCCAATGCCACTAGCATAAATTTAAGATGCAGTTTGTGCTGTTCTTTCTTTTTAAAACAGATTTAATTTTTGCCAAATGTAGAATTTGGCAGTTCTAGTAAATGCAGCTTTTCTATTAATCCTCAGGAAGTAAACTGAAGATAGGTTTCAGTGGCTCATTGAAAAAAAGACTGTTTGGGGGTCTACTGTATTTTATTATTTGCTGTTCTATTTTGAGCTAAAAGATAACTTGTTCAAAACTGTCAAGGGCTTTGAGGATATGCTATAATGCCAACAAACACATATTGAGCTAATTTTAAATATTCTATCTTTTTTATACAAAGTAATCTCTGCACACTGTCAAGACACTTTTTGCTGTCTGTCCAGTATCAGACCTACCTGCTTGATGTGCTGGCCACTATCTGACAAGGGCAGAGTGCTGCACAATCAAAGAAAAGTTCAGCTGTTCACAGCATTAGGCCCTTCACTGTGCTTTGGATCAAACCCAGACCAAAGTCAGTATTAAAATGCATTGATTTCTGTATCACTAAGACAAAACTAATACATTCACCTTCAATTATGTTAGCATCAGCTTGCCACTGAATATTTTGACACTGTTTGGAAACCCTCAGTTCGCCATCAGACTTTCTGGGGCAAATCAATGAATCAGGAAAGCACAGAGATTTTCTTCAATTCCTTTATGCTAAAAAATTGCTAATTCTATCTGTGTCTTCTTTAGGAGAAATATTGTCCATGTAAATCATGAAGAGAGACTAAGGAGAAACAACTATTCAGTGTTATACTGTAATAATGAAATTGAAATTTAAAACACACCAAACTTTTTTTTTAAAGCTTCTCCAGTGGTCAATAATTGATATTATATATTTATATATAACTATAAAATACAATCATTGATAACATGTTGTTTAGAGTTGAAACAAAAATACACTGAAGATAAAAAGATAACAAACATGCTTACTTCCACAATTAGTACAAAAAATTTGAACATGGAAATGTGTTCAGAAACATACTTGGCAGTCTTTTGGGACTACCTATGTGCCAGAAGAAGGACCCAGCTGGGATTTTTAGGCAACTTGGGCAGTGAAAACAAAATCAAGTTTTGAAAAAAGTTTCCCTGCAAAAATCTAACATTAACTGTAACACAGTTGAAGGTGTTACGGACCAAACTGAATACAGTACTTGAAACCAACCCCTTCCTGCATGTACACCTAAATAGTCTGGTTGATTTGGGCCTAAGTATCTTTGGGCTCCATACCTTGACTTCCAAAAGATCTGTGTGTCTGGACATTACTGACGCATTATTTAGCAGAGAGACTAACTGCCTTAGAGGCAAAAACCTCAGGAGCGCCAGGAGGTTTTCAGAGCAAGCCTTCTTATATATTCAAAGAAGTTCAAAACCTGACTGGATATGGTCCTAGGCAACCTGCTCTAGCTGACTCTGCTTTGAGCTGGGGGGCTAGACTAGATGATGTCCAAAGGTCCCCTCCAACTATGATTCTATGAAATACCCCCTGGTTAAGGTGCTAAACCATGGAGAGATTTCTGAATTTTTTATCTGGGATCTGAAAAATCCACTAATATAGTTAGGTAAAAGAAAAGTATTTCCTATTAGGGCATAGGTACCAGCCATTCACAGAAAATTAAGAGAAATTCACAGGCATCTACAGGCATTTTCCACAGGCCCTATATGTTTCTATCCGTTACAGAGCTCTCCTAACCAGTGGCAGAGTACTAGGAATCAGAGCCTTTCTTCATCTACCCATGCTACAAAGAAACAAAGATCAGGGATGGAGAACTAGAAAATATAGCTCTCACACAAGGCTGGAAAGTTAATTTTTGAAACTTCTTCACTCCAAAACCTCCTTACATGCTTCCATTCAGTACCATACATACTTGTTCGTAGGAACCACATCTTGCCAACTCACAGTCCCCTTCCCAGTAAGTGATGGAGTTGGACTTGTCTTATTCAACAAAAATACTCACTTATCTTGTAAGATAGGAGTGTAGGACAAGGACTTTAAAACAAAAACTGAATACAATTTTCCTCGATTCTCAGATGATTTAAATTATTAGTATTTAAAAACAACTTCTTAAATATCACTACCTACAGTCCTGGATGTTTGCAACATGTAAGAACAGTAATTCTACTTCTGATGTCATTTTCTAACAGGTTAGAACTGATACTGCTTGATACTGGAGCTTCCTTAAAGTCCACATAAAAATCCGACCATGCAGATAGAAAATCTTGCTTTGCACATCCACTGCCCTATTGACAAAATTGTCTTTCAGAAGTTTGGCATTGCCAAATCGGTTATACCAAACCAAGCCTTTCACGCCAGTGTTTGCAATGATAAATTAGTTTTGTTTCACATATAAAATTAGACTGTGCCTGCTTAAACACTTGAACCTTAGCAGCAACAACAGTTGTGTGAAAAGAGAGAGACTCGGATAAACAGAATCCTCTACTAAAAAAAAAAAAGCCTACCTCTGACTTCTGCATTCTGGCAACCACCACTTTATTTCTGATTATAGTACACATGTAAGCAGAAAACAAGCATTCACTTATGCATTCAAATGCAAAATCAGATCTGGATGTTAAAGGTAGAGCATGGGCAATGAAAACTATCAGCCTGATAACCCTGCACTGACAATCACATCACTAAGCATAAGCACAGATACAGCTCCATATCCGTAAGTACAGGTCTTTCCAAAAATTCATGCCCTCAATTTTTTGGAGGGAGGGATTAGGATTACAATATCTCTTGAGTCTGCAATCAAATGCTGAGCAGATATATATTTATATATCAGACAGCTGCTTTTTTTCATGGTCATCTTTATCACCATTTTAACAGAAAAGGAAAAAGTCATTTTCAGAGACTCATAGCTCAGGAATAAAGTAATTAATTAAGCCTCATTTCAGAATATTTGAATGAAAAATTGTTGAATAGGCAAGAAATAAAACTATTTCTAAATGTAGTTTTTGCAAGATAAAAAGAGATTACTATTGAGGCACCACAGGGGAGGTTTGAGGGACTTGACTACTTATTTATTCATTCCATCATTTACACAGATAGTTTAGAACACTGTACTGAAATCAAAATACCCAATCACATAGATTTTACAGAATAGGGGAATATCAATTAATGAAAGGTACATACATCCAACTAAAATTACTTAAAAATCTGGAAAGAGATAAATAGAACAATGCACTCGGCAACTGAAGCCATCAGAAAGATGCCATAAATACAATGCTATCATGACATCAAAGAAGAAAGGAAGAAAACAGAATATTTTAAATTTCTGAAGCCTTGTAAATAAATGTTTAACAAATGCAGCATGCAGAATTCCTGGCTGTACTGCAAAAGGCGTAAAATTTATAAAATGAAGGTAGTGATATTACAACACCACCTTCCTGTTTTCATTGCATGTAGAAATGCAAATCAGTTAAGGCAGACAGCAAGCTATACTCTGCGCTTGGCTGCATGAGTTATTTCAATAGCAATAGTAACAAATAGCACTTACTGTTTGTAGTGCTTTCTATTTTCAAGGTGCTACACAAACAGTCAAACCTCAAAATATAACAGATAAACATTTATCCCAGCTCTTTACAGATGGGCAAAGAAATTTAAGCGATTTGCTGAGGATCATACATTAGAAGCAAGGTTGTGATGGCTCTTGGGCATTCACACAATAGGATTTTAAAATCCAGGAAGCATGCAGACCATTTCCTGCCTACGACAGTGCTAGCACAAGCATTGTTTTAACAGTTATCTCCTTGCAACTGGAGCTCTGGAGGCGCCCAGACCACCTGTGCCCTACACAGGAATCAAGGTGCTCAGAGAAGTGGGCAATGTCCTTGAAAGGCCACTCTCTACCATCTTAGAAAGGCCATGGAGACCGGAGGAGCTCCTCAATGACTAGAGACAGTAATCAAGCCTCCAACATCTATTAATTATTGTAAAATGCTTATTTTTGCAACTATTTTCCATTTCTTATTTTAAGGAGATGGATCATATCTACAGGCCGTGTCACATCATAGCTATTTTGCTAGTAGCCTGCACAGAGTGAACACAGGTAGAAAGACTTGCACATATTGGTGGGCAGCTACACCCTCTGTCTTTGAGAAACCCATGTGAATGCTAATATTAAAAACATAGGAATAACACATTGTCAAAAGGTTATTCAGAGAGCAAATCAAAATTAGCACCTAATTAAAAATCTCTATTTCCACCGACTCCACACAGAGTATTAAGAGCTCAGCTGCAGAAGTAGAGCAGGAGGTGACTATTTAATGAACTGTACATTTGAATGAGATGGTCATTTGGTGTCAGCACAGACAATGGCAACCTTCCTTCATGATTACCAGTTTCCACTATTTGACTTTTTTTGGACATGTCTAATTATACATCCTCTCTTACCTATCACCTAGCAACCTTAACTGTGATTTAATTATCTTTTGAAAAAAACCCAATACATTGGCTGACATAACAATATGCTTATTCTTTGAGTTAAATAAGTAATGTAATTAAAACCAATGCAAAAATCCTCAAAACACACACGTTTCCCCATTTTTAAACTCATTACAGCTGGCCAGTCAGAAGAGGTACTTATACAAATACTTCTTTATTTTACTTTAGACCTTACTTATTTAGTATATGTGACAAACAATATTTTACAAAGAACAGAAAGGATTCAAATTCAGTAAAACACATCTATTCCATTCATTTGTTCTTTTTCTTAAAAGAAAAAAACTGACATCTATGTCATCAAAGGAAGGAAACTATTGAAAATGTGGCTAAAATAGCTATATGAGCTTCTTGTTTTATTTTAATCCTTTCCATTTTTATAATCTTTATCGATATTGCTCATGTCTTTCAGTTTTTATTTCTTCAATTTGCCTTTTTTCAGTTTATGCATTTTATTGTATTTAATTTTTCTTCCTTTATATTTCCTTAATTTTTTCAGTTCCATTTCCTTGTAGATATATTTTTTCTTTGCCTCCCCTTTATCTACTGTTTTTTCCCAATTCTCCTCACTTTTTGCAGGGTTTTCCCTTTCAGCCTTTCCTTTCCAGGCTCACACCACCAGTGTTGTCTCTGGAGCAGCTGAAAGTAACAAGACTCAAACACCACCTGCCTAGGGGCCCAGGGATTTGTCAGCTACAAGATACTTTGGAGAAAATGGTTTCTTATAACTTAGTTATACCATTGCCTTAAAAAACACCAGGAGAACTTAAAGCATTTCAGGTTGGTACTTTAAAATATAGATAATGTGTATTTAAAAAAAAACCAAAACACAACCAAACAACACAAAAACCAAAGAGGCTTTTTCTAGCAAAGTAATAAGTCTAGTGGAGAAGTAATACCTCGCATTTGATGATTTTGAACTTTTTCAATCTGTAGATCACTACAAGAGATTAATGGGGCTGTGGAACTGGCTCACTGAAGAAATTATGATGTTGTAACAGCTGTATATGGCAGTATCTGTCATTGACTGCTGTAGTGTAGGAAGTGTGGAGATGGCATGAACATAGCTGATACCAGTTAAAAACATCATATATACTTTTGGCAGACGTCCCCCTGGCTTAAAATTCTACATTAAAAAGATACACAGCTAATTTTTTTTTTTTTTGCATAAAGTACTTTGAGCAGTTTTTTCTTGCTATCACTTTTCTACAATATCAGAGGTTGTTGTACTGCAAACATTTACACTCATACTGAAGTCCACGCACTGCACGTTAAAGTGGTCTGTTAACACTGTCTATTGAGGCAAACCCCAAGTAAAGACCAAGTTTGGTCCCTATACAGTAGGCAAGCTCCCCCTCAAGCAAACCTTGTTCATACATCAGTCATTCAGACAGGACACAGAGCGTGGCATGTGTAGTCACTCCAGACACTGCATCAGAGCTGTGTAGACACAGCCATAAATGCCAATGGAATTACTTGCATTGTGTAAAGTGAAGTCTGTGCATAAGCTTTTGTGAGAACAGGCCTGATATGGTTTTTAACATAAAACCATTTTACACAACTCCTCCCACACTTCTTAAAACTGCATCCTTAATTATGGAGTGTGGAGATCTACTATAAGTGATTGATATTGTTTTGTATGTTGTTATGGAAACAAACCAAGTAGGAGTCTCTGCTTTGCATATAGTTATTTTACAGTAAATAACTAAGCTTTCCAGTGTATAAGCAACAACACCATATGGCCATTAATCTCTACCCAGAGACTATGTCCTCGCTTGCCACTGCTTGTTAAAATTAAGGTCTTTCCAGGAACAGAGTAAAAATCAATGGACCTGCTCCAGCCTGTCACTGGTCAGTGAGCAACAAAATGTGGTCGTCTCAATTAGGGACAGTCTATAAGCGTGAACATTTGACAAAGTCAATCAAAACATTCATAAGAAAGCAATGTTTAAATCAAACATGAGTTGACAAGTCTGCAGCTCTCAGAACAGAACACTTGCCCTGGGGATGCTACAGCCATACACAGGAAATTTATGGAACTTAAATTCCCATCAAATGAATGACATATCTAAGTTAAAAGATATTAATTTCAAAAGTTTTATTTTGGTACCAAACATGTGTGATGTGGGTACCTTCCAAAAAAAAGGAGACTAGTGTTCCCTAAGGAACTTACTATTCAATAAACCGAGGTTCAAGGTTGCCAGTAAGATGAAAGGTGAAAGCCACATGAAGAAAGAAACATCAAAGGGTTGTGGTTTAGTAAGAAAATAATAATGTTCATTTTGCTTCTGTGGGAGTTAAATGACCTGGATAGACCAGATCATGATTCCTGTCCTAATCATTTTTGGTTTGTGCATATAGAGTTAAACTTCAGCACCTCATATCTGAATCCAGCCCTGTGCTGTGACTGTCTCATCTCCTGCACCTAACAATGGGACTGACTATCCCAGGCCTTTGTGTCTCCTCTGAAGACTATTGTAATTCTACAAGGACCCTCTCTGCCACTAATAGACATTACTGATTACCTCAGCTCTTACATTGTACACTCCTGGACAGCTTCCCAAGCAGATAAAAATGTTCTCCCCAGCATCAACCCAAAAAAGGAAAGGTGCATCCATTTCCTGGTGAACTGTGGTACCAAACAAATTGCTTGTAAATGTAGTCACCACCAGTTCATAAATCAGTGGAAGTCCAGTGGTTTCCTGCCCTGCACACTCCTTTGTCCCTTCTTGGAGTCACACCTGAAGCACTCCTGGATTTGTCCAAAGTGATCATTACTAGCCCAAACATACAATAATCGTTACAGGCAGCTGTTTCCCGGCTGCCAAGCAGTATCAGACAGGCCTGAATCAGCCTCAGAGACATGCACCTTGATCAAATCAAAGCTTGTCCCACCATTAAGGCCCATCAGCAAACCTCAGCAACAGAGGCTCCAAAGCACGTTCTCAAACACACCACACATCTGCCTTCTTGATATCACAGCAGTTCCTTGCCAAAAAGCCATCCGCCCCACCCCCACAGGGCATAACAACTTCCCTTATATCCCCAGGAGCTGCAGGAGGGGAATGGAAACTGTCCCCGCCCCGCTTCATCATCTTAGTCTGGCTCTTGATTCTACCACTGATCCCAATTTTTCTTGCTCGTATTTTTAATCTAAGGGAATGTAATGTTCACTCTGGTGACAAGCTTCCTCACCCATTCCTGAACCAAGAGATACTTCTGCCTGGGAAAACACTAATAACGAGCCTCTTTTGACATTGGATATTTTATGCTGCCCTAGTGCCCTTTGCTGCATCCCTGGGTGATTTCTAACCAGGCCTTAATGTGATCCCATTAGTTATCCTGCAGCTTTGGGGACATCTAATATAACCCTGTTAGAGTGTGTGCAGCTATGGATATAACCCCTCTGCCGCCATCCTCCTGACTCTTCTTACTGCTAATTCAGACATGAGGCTGGAATCTGGCTGAAGAACAGGGCTTAAATATCCCTCCTGGTGCACTAGAACAACAGTTTGTCCATCATCTGAATAAGCAGTGCAAAGTGTCTTTACTATGAAGCATTCAAGAGGACTAGGCAAAATAAACAGTAGTCTTTTGTTCAGGCTTGTTTGCCTGAGCATGTTTTACAACCTCTGGGCCAAGTTTTTTCTTCTGATATCAGAAGGAAAGCAATGCCGTTCAGATGGCACAGAAGGTGAATCACAGGACTTGTAAAACTACAGACGCAGGTAATAAGAATATTATAAGGTGTTTTATAGATTATATAATTGCAGTTATTTCTGATAATAAAAATCCATTCAAATTAGGATTTGGATTACACATTAATGTAGCCATAGGGATGTGCTTCTAAAATCTCAGCTGAGTACTCGATTCTCATCCAGAAGTGAAACCAGGACTGAATAACCAGCAGTCAACGCTACTCCTCTACAGTAAGAATAACTAACACGAAGGGAGTGAAATGAAAAGAGCTAGCAATGCATTTCCCCCCCAGCATATCAAGCAGGTTTTCATACAGAAGCAGTGGTC
This sequence comes from Nyctibius grandis, assembly GCF_013368605.1. Lineage (NCBI taxonomy): Eukaryota > Metazoa > Chordata > Aves > Nyctibiiformes > Nyctibiidae > Nyctibius > Nyctibius grandis. The sequence goes on along the minus strand of NC_090665.1, from coordinate 29,637,811 downwards.
ATTAATCACTTCCTCATTACCAACCTGTCTTCTGGGTTTAGTCTAAATGTATTCTGGCTTGCTGCCATACTAAATGTTCAATGAAACATCCTTAAGGCTCTCTACAAGTTCAGCTGAAGTCACACATGCTATACATCAAAGACGAACATTAGCGTTATCATAGCTTAATAAATAGTGCCATTCTGGCAATGTAATCCTCTGTTCTAGAGCTATCTTCCATCCCCAGTATTATACTGCTTAAGTAAACAATCTTGCTGTCTTGTGTGAAGTTTATTTAGTGATACATGTGTGTAAAGATAATTAGTCATACTGTTATAGATACACCCCCATCTCAGCTGAAGAACATGAGTAAAAATAGTATAGGATTTTAAAAGCACACAATGACATAATGAACTTTAACTTGAAGCAATAGTTCATAATTCTTGCATATTGTAGTTGTCTTCATTTAGACTGCACCCAGGGCTAAACAATACAGCTTTTTCTCTCACCCAATGTCCTTTCTCAACCGAGGAAGGAAAACTGGGAAAAAGAGGGGAGACTCGTGGGTTAAAATTAAACAGATTTAATAGAATAAAGAACCAATATAATGCTAACACAAAACACACAAAAGTATACTTAGCTACAGGCTGCAGCAGGTTGTCAAGGAATAGCAACTGTCAGCAATGAGGAAAAAAAGGAGGCCAGAAAACAGGAGAGCAAAAACAGCCCCAACTCTCCCCAGCAAGCCCTCCCTTTCATAGTTGAAACTTGACTCTTAATGCTATAGAATACACCTGTGGGCCAGCCTGGGTCAGCTGCTCTGGATTTAACTGCTAATGGCCCTGATCACCATGGCTGGCCACAAACTGAAACAAAATATCAATGAAACCAGGACAGTAGTTTATTATCCAAGTTTCACTGCATTGGAAGACGATGACAGTTGAAGGACCCCAAATCAATGTTTTTTCAAAATAACATTGGCTTGAATATGGCACTTTTGCATACCTCTGGGATGCAATACAGCCACCACTAAGATGACTGCAAAATATATTTCAACAGCTGTGAATACTACTTGCTTTGGGAGTAACTCCTGACTTAAGCACAGATACTCATAATTAGTCATTCATTCCCATGCACACTCGGAGCACTAAGTCCTGAATCTGTTTTCAAATTTAAAAATGCCAATAAAATATACATCTAGATTCTAAAGTGACAGAAGCTTCAAGAGGCACCTTAAAGCAAAGCCTAATAAACATGTTTTTATATAAGTGAATCAGCAGAGCCAGTAAAAATTATTTTAAAATAATGAAAAATCACCTAGAATTTAGGAATACTTTTTTTGTCCTTGTATAAAAACTTTCATTTATCAACACTACATTTCACAGAATCACAGAATCAATCAGGTTGGAAGAGACCTCTGGGATCATCGAGTCCAACCATTGCCCTCACACCACCCTGTCAACTACACCATGGCACTAAGTGCCATGGCCAGTCTTTTTTAAAACACATCCAGAGATAGGTGACTCCACCACCTCACTGGCAGCCCATTACAAATGTCTAATAACCCTTTCTGAAAAGAATTCTTCCTAATGTCCAACCTGAACCTCCCCTGGCAAAGCTTGAGGCTATGTCCTCTTGTCCTATCACTAGTTGCCTGGGAGAAGAGGCTGACTCCCACTTCACTACAACCTCCCTTCAGGTAGTTGTAGACTGCAATAAGGTCACCTCTGAGCCTCCTCTTCTCCAGGCTAAACAACCCCAGCTCCCTCAGCCGTTCCTCATAGGTCAGACCCTCCAGACCCTTCACCAGCTTGGCTGCCCCTCCTCTGGACTCACTCCAACACCTCAAACATCTTTCTTGAAGTGCGGGCCCAGAACTGGACACAGTACTCAAGGTGCGGCCTCACCAGTGCCGAGTACAGAGGGATGATCACTTCCCTAGACCGGCTGGCTACACTGTTCCTAATAGAGGCCAGGATGCCATTGGCCTTCTTGGCCACCTGGGCACACTGCTGGCTCATGTTTAGCCGGCTGTCAATCAGCACCCCCAGGTCTCTTTCCACCAGGCCGCTTTCTAACCACTCTTCCCCCAGCCTGTAGTGCTGCATGGGGTTGTTGTGGCCGGAGTGTAAGACCCAGCACTTGTTCTTGTTGAACCTCATGCTGTTGGTCTCGGCCCATCTATCTAACCTGTCCAGATTCCTCTGTAGGGCCTTCCTATCCTCCAGCAGATCGACACTCCCACCCAGCTTGGTGTCGTCTGCAAATTTGCTGAGGGTGCATTCAATCCCTACGTCTAGATCATCTATAAAGATATTGAACAGCACCGGCCCCAGAACTGAGCCCTGGGGAACACCACTAGTGACTGGCCACCAGTTGGACTTTGCCCCATTCACCACCACTCTCTGGGCTCAGCCATCCAGCCAGTTTTTAACCCATCAAAGAGTCCACCCATCGAAGCCTCGGGCAGCCAGTTTATCTAGGAGGATGCTGTGGGAGACAGTGTCGAATGCCTTACTGAAGTCTAGATAGACTACATCCACAGCCCTGCCCTCATCTACTAAGTGGGTCACTTGGTCATAGAAGGAGACCAAGTTGGTCAAGCAGGACCTGCCTTTCATGAATCCATGTTGGCTGGCCCCAAATTTGTCATGCAATCAGGCCATACTATTCCTTAACTAAAATAAGAGAAATGGCTCCAATATGTTCAGTCACAGATTTTCCAAATGATTTTAACTACGTAGCAGGAAATCTGTCTTGACTAGTGAGCTGGGCTTGTTCCATGCAAAACACTTAAACCATGGATTCAAGCCCTTACCTATATCTGACACTGTTCCTTCCCATTGTGTATTGATCTAAATAAAACAGTTGCTGCACCAACCCTTGACATAAGTACAACTGGTAAGGGAGAAAAATTACATGAGTCAGCATCCTTCCTTTACTAATAAAAATGTAAAGAAAAAGTTATATACCAAAGAGTGCTCCCCACATTACAGTAACTCAAGAGACGTTGGGAACACTTCTCAAAAAATAAGGAATAAAAACTGCATGGTGTTCGGATGGTGTCCTTCTTGAGAAGGGATGGCAGAAGATACTATTTTCAGAGCACATGTCCTGCTTGGCAATAACAATGCTGGATGCAGAGTCCTTCTCCCACATGTTCACTGAGGCATATATATATGAGGCAAGTCAATTCACTTTTTTAACTGAAATTCTGAAAAAATGGAGAGAGAGAGAGGCTGCTAAACAATTCTTTGGTCTGAACAAGGCTTATAATGTATATTGCTTGCTTAAACCAGGCTCTTCCTTCTTGTTCTGTTGCCTCATCTTCTAAGCCACTTAACTAGAAGTCAGACTTGCAAACAAATCTCGGTTGTCTGTGGAGTCTTAGCAACAAAGACTGGATTTCCAGATATACACCTGGAGAATTAACTTGTCCTTTCAACTTTGAGTTGTCTCGCTTTTTGCTTGCCTATTCACATCCTTAAGTTCTCACATGCCTTTAAGGCAAGGTCTCTGCTACGAAATGGAGATGCTCGAATAGTTGCATTTAGTGCTTAGAAAAGGTGTGATGTCAAGAAGCCGTAGTAGTTGCACAGTTCTGGCACTCCTGAGAACAATAAGAGTGTGTTTTGTGTAGGTTCCTGCTCAGAACTGCAAGGAAAAATCATTTCCTTTTACTCTTTCTATTTCTGCATATATATACAAAGGGGCCAGGCATCAAACTTGCTGTTAATAGTGCGTAATAATATAGCTTTAAAAGCTTACACAGATTTCATGTAAGCCAAACATTAGATGGCCAAAACACATGGCTTCCATCTACTGCTTAGTAATAACTTCAGTGGAGACAAGATCAGAATTTATTTTCTTAAAAGTTACACATTGTTAGGCTGTACCTTTTTTTTTTTTTACAAAGATACTAAAGCAAAAGTAAGCAAAAAAATAAGTGTTGCATGTGAAGATCTCACTAGATTCTTGACAAAACCAAGACTGTTCTCATAGGACCACAGCACTAAACAGTTCTGTCCTTAACTCTAACCTTAATTCAGTGTCATTTTAGAGATCTTCTACAACACTGTCAGTCAGCTTAATTCAGAAGATGAAAGTAATCACTAAACACAAGAACAATGAAAAAGGGCATTAAAAGATGTATCAATTAAAGGCATACTATCATTTTCTTGTGTATTTGGTGCACAATATGTGAAGTGGAAAAACTGTGCTCGGCTTTCTACATACCTTTTTTTACAAAAGAAGCCTACTTGCAGCAGGTCTGTCCTCTTCCATTCTTGAGAGCTTATAGACTTAGCTGCCCGACCAAGGAATTTGGATCCAGATCCTTCAGTGCAGAAATTATCACATTTGCAATGCTTCTGACAGATTTTGCTTCTGAAGTTTCAATTGACTGCTAGACTAAATTATTGCAACATCCATGTAGCATTACTATAAATTCTTATTATCTGGTTCTCTAGGTTAGTTTGGTTTGGTTTTTTTTTTTCTCTCTCTCGCTATACATGGATTAGGATCCTGTGAGAGCTCAGAGGACTTACTGTCCAGCTGTTTTTCCATATGCTCTCTAGGCCAACACCTGCTGCGGAGATACTACCAAGACCTCATGGTTGGCAAGCTGCTCTAATTCCACTCAGCTTGTAGGTTGAAAGGTCACTCCTTTAATGTAGTCAGTTTGTGACTTCCACGTTAAAGAGAGGGAGTTGCTATCACTGCTGGAGCTCTATTTTATGAAATCCAGTGACAGGAAAACCAGATGCCCTCCACTTCCATAATTGCTTTAACTGTCTAGTACATCTTAGAAAAATAACTTCTAGGGCCTGATGAGAGGATGAGTCAACCTCTCCATGAACAAGAGAACCTTCTAACTCAAAGCTATGACATTACTCAAGGACCCCAAAGAACTGGCTGAAGGCATGGTCTAAGGACAAGATTAATTTCCTTCTCTTTTTATTTCAGAGATACTATGAAAAGAGAACTGAAGATAAAGAGGCTTTTTTCTGCTCTCTAACTCCCACTATAGAGAAGCCCGTAAGATCAAAAGATGAAGAACAGAGTAGAAAAGGCTGTATGTGAAGAAAGCAAAATGCTATGAACAGAATCTAACAGGATCTTAAACAAAACTTTCAATAAACAATGATGACCCTAAGTAACTAAATACAATGTGACTATTATGCTGTAGCCCGTCAGCACTAAATTCCACAGACAAATCAGAGTGTGAAAATAGGTTCAAGGGACATAGCAGTACATCATCCAATTTTACTAAAAATTTGCACACCTTATTAAAAACTTTACCAGGTTATACTTTCTTTATATGACAGGAAAACATGTCTTTTTCCTGCCTGGAGTTTATACACACTTAGGTAATCAGTGCTGAATCCCAAGAGGAAAAATATTTTAGATGCCTACTGAATTAGAACAGAAAAGTAAGAAAGTGGATAAGGTATAAACAAATAATAGGTGTAGATTTATGGAACAGCATAGACCAGAATTTCCAAATATTCCCCATTGCAGACAAGTGCTCCCCAGTCACTGACCTGGCATAAGATGACAAAATGGGAAAGCCGGCGGTATCTTTGCACTGACCCACCTTACCTATCTCCAAAACTAGAGAAAAGGCAGTTTTCTCTACACATGGGAGTCAGGGCACTCCAACTTGCCCAACAAACATTGCGGTTGCATGGAGGTGGGTCTGTACCATCATTAGCTCTGCATGATCCAAACTCCATGGCAGCTCTGAATAGAGCCAAGCGACCTGACACCAGATCGACACACACTGACACGTACCACAGAAAGAATAAGGTCACTTCATAAACCAAGGGCAGTCTAGAAGACTACCCAGCAACTACAAGACTAGCCTAGAAGTGTGCAAAAGTAAAACCTCCATCTACAAGTCGTTCATCTTCAAACACGCAGCTTACATAGGGTGAAGAGAATTAGACCTTTGTTGATACAAACACACTTAAGGCAAATTTAACAAACTTTAATGACACTACAAATGAATTCGTTTTCCTGATTTCAGAGTTAAAATTGCATCAATACATTTTTCACGTTTATTATATTTCTAAGAGAGAATCCTTCCTGTGCATATGTGCTGTTTGAACAGCTGTATATGATGCCAAATGCAAACATTTAAGGGACGTTCCAGCATATTAAGTTTAACCCTCATTTCTGTCTCAATGATAGATGCAAGAATTCCAGCTAGGTGGATTTTATGAACCAGTTAAATGATCTGTATTCAGAGCAACATTCAAAATCCCCATGACAAAGTGTACTTGAACAAAAATACCCTGCTTGTGACACATCCTTTACAACTAATGTGTTTTCATTTTTCACATGTTGCATCTCATTTATTTTATTCAGGCACACATAGTTAAATCTACAAGATACGGTAAGCTTCCAATATCTTTGAAATAATAAATCATTTCTTACAGATGTTTTCACCCACTGCAAGGCTGCTGCTCATTAATCAAACATTATCAGTATCTATCACTGCCCAGTGCTAAACAGGAAAGGCACCTCATTTTGAGTTTTGACTTTTATTCACTGGTTAGTCCCTGACCCTTATACTACCGCATGCTTATTAGAAATACAGAAACCCCTACTGCATGGCATATCTTACTACAAGGAGTTTTCAAAGGAGTGTTATACAAGCAGAGGCATATTTTTCTTTGAGAACTGAAGGAAACAAAGTCAAGCTGCTCTTCAAATTGGCAACACAAATACAATCACATTGTCTTCAAAGCTCTTTTCTAACATGTAAGTAAAATGTAACCATGTAAGAAACTATTTCAGGTTTAGACTTTTTCAGATCTGAAATATATATGAATATATATTAGGCACTATGCAAGCTACGTTTCATTTTTGATAAATTATTAAAATTTCATTTCAGAAAACAGTACGTAGGAAACAATACATCTTCAACAGCATAATCCTACGGGGGAAAATTTAAAGTGAGTACAATGTGGGTAAGAAGTTATCTGATATAAGATTTCAACTTCCTAGTGATCATGAAGAAATTGCTGGATTCATGCCAATAACACAAAATAAAGTTTGCATTATTTAATTTGCTATTTTGGTTGTTACATATCTTTTTCAAAATACTGGAACAGAAATTAAATTTGGGGAAGCAGCACAAATTGCAAGTGGTTAGGAATGATGATTTCTGTAGCTCCAAGGAACAGCCTGAATGTTTGCCAGCAAGAACACAGGCTATCTTTTCCACAGCACTTTTACAGTACTGAGCACTTTTATAGCCCTTTTAGTGCTAAGTCTCACTATTCCCATATGATAGTACAGAAGAATGAAGACGAGGGTCAGACAGGAGACCAACAGCCAGCGCCCAAGTCTTATTCTCCGCAGAGCATCACACCACACTACTCCCCCTCCAGTGATCTACTGTGCTGCATGATTTATATTTTTGTTACTAACCACGTGAAAAATCAAGGCAAGGAACGTGGCTTCCAGTTAAAAACAACTACCATCTCCTGGCACAGCTGCAATTCACTCCACTCTCCTTTAACTAAACATTTTGTTTGCATATTCTATGGCTTTCTGAACGAACACTGAACACCACACTTGTATCTATGATTATTCACTCTGCAAGGCTGATTAAACACATTCCATTCTTGCAAGCATGGCAGGTCTACAGAAGTGACTGAGCTACAATGTGTATTTTCTACGCTTCAATACAATAAAGGGCACATTCAGCACATGCAAAGGCCCATATTTGCATTTGAAAAATAAGGAACCAACTTGTCAATGTAGTGGGTGTATTAAGTTTCTTATGTCCCTATGATTTAAAAAGTGCTAAGATTTCAAAACTTCCTTTATTTAATTTTATTGGGCTTTCCAGAAAAAAAGCTGTGCACGAAGAAGGCATGGATGGTAACAATTAGGGGTGATTTCTTTAGATTCTATCTACTGAGGGAAGGAAATCAGGTTTTTTAATGCAAATTAACTCCAAGCTTTATTATCCAGCAGCTACTACAGCAACAAAACAGGCAGGAACTTTATCCCAGTGATTAGTACAGACATCACCACTGCGTACCTTACACTTCCTGCACAAAATGGTCACTGTGTCTATCTCCTCCAACTCCACAAATTTGTTTCTGCTAGGAACAGGCAAGAACTCTGAGTGTGAGGATACAAACCGGCAATTTAAAATCCCATAATCTGGGACCACTTCAGGATCTGTAGTAGTCTTGAACTCAAGCTAACCACACTAAAGCTGCAGAGGAGGCTGCAGGAACCAGGCTCAGCTATCGCCTCCGGCTCCTGCATGGAAGAGCTCTGCCAGCCCACTGGGGCCTTCCTGAGCTTTGCAGGGAGCACATGGGGGATAAGCCACCTCACCTAGGGAAGGATCAAATAATTAAAACTGACTAAAATCTATTCAGAATAGACACCACAACGCTTCACGTTTTGGACTTTCCCTTTTTCCTTAGCCACCAAGAGTGTTTTTTCTAGAGCACAGCTGCAGAACATCAAACTCAGGAGCCACCAGCAACATAAAAATGTAAACAGCTGCCATCTGGTCACCCAAGTGTGTAAAATCTTCTTGGGAGCATTTTTTTTTGTTTTGAAGCAACCCTTATCTAATACTCTAAAGTTAGATTTCTTACATTTCTTTCTAAAGGTCAAGAAATCTTCTCGCAGGTAAAAAATTAGCCATCATTCTTCATCTACAAAAGATTTGTATTGGGCCATAATAGCAGCGTCAAGCCTGTGTTTCCCAGAGAGTAGAAAAGCAATCATGTCTAAGTGACCTGTATATTGAAATGATGAATTGTGATATTTTCAATGCCTAACTACTAAACAATAAATATAGTAACTAAAAAATTAGAATAACTGTTTGTTTTAGAAGATATGTTTTGTTCGCTTTTAAAAAAATCCAATGTATTAGAGAAAAAGCTGCAAATATTGTACTATTGAAAAATGGTCTTTGATAGTGGCTACTGATGTCATTTCAATTTAAATAATAACCAGGTATTGAAATTCCACTATCTACTAAACTGTTAGAACCTATTTAAAAACACACATCACAGTCAAATAAACAATCATCTCTTATCATTAGTCACAAACCAACAATGTATTATTTCTAACAAAAAAAAATCCTAAGAAACCTGCAGTGAGTTACACCATTTTCCATTACATCATTTAAGCAACAAAAAACAAAACCTTGACAATTCTTAGAAATGTAGTAATACACCATAAGTTTCTACTTGGTAAGTGACTAGTAATTTCAACACAATTGCAGTATTAACATGAAAGATGAATTGGCTGAAACCTGTTGATCTTTAAATTATCATTATTCATTTTTTTCTTCCTATGAAACTAATCACCAAAGATCATTAGAGGGAATGTTGAATCATCATACTAGCTGTTGAATGCATTTTCACTTTCTCTAATGGTTCATGTTCAGCCTACTACATTTTTAGCACAAATGAATGAACAATAGCCAATGGATTTCCTGTGAAAGAAAACACTGTCAAGAACAATGTTTGGAAAATATTTTCCTTTGTTAGATAAACATGTAATTTGTATTAGCATTATCCGAACACTCCGAGTACTTAGTATGCTTATTTCTGTCTTCTAATCTTGTAAACATTGTTTTAAAAAGACAATTAACAGTAAATTTAGCGTTAATACACTGAAAGCAGTAACTGTACAAACAGTGAATCTTAATTACGCTATATATCCCACACCTTGTGACATCATCAAGAAAATACCAAATTTTTAATATGGTTTGATGCTATAAAATGTGCACAGAATCTATTGACCTCATGCACAACGAATGTCAAATTTGATCTCAAGCCTATAGGGCACACCAGCACGCTACACAAACCCAGAGAAATATTTCCATATATGTTAACATCTCTTTTAAAAGACTCGCCATGTGATACATACTATAACTAATTATATGCACTGACTTAGTAATCATTAACATATGTATTTACACAGTGTCTTTTAATTTCACAGTAAAATCAACCATATGACTGGCATCTCTGAAAAGTATAGATTAGAACAATAAACAACAATTTTCAAGTATCATGACCATGACAATTGGTTCAAAAGCCTGGATAATCTCTATCCACTCAAAATTCAAGACACAGCAGCAAAAATATTTACATAGCTTAGTTAAAGATTACTTACTATAGTGAACACATACAATTTTCTTCTCAGATATTTGTTGCTTTTAAAAACTACCATCCCATTACAACTAAAGAGATCTGGAAGGCAGCGCATGTGCCTTCCCATGATCATAGAAGCTATTGTGTTGGATAAGAAAATCACAAATACTACTGGAATAGGAAAGCTTTTCAATTAATGTGTGGAGCCTGAAGGAAGGACCGAGGGATTCCCTTGGGCACAGACTGCTGGCAAAGAAGGCTACAGGTCTCAGAAGGCCTTCGGATGTGAATCCCACCCAGACAAACAGAATCACTAGTGAGTGTGCCCCAAGTTATATGAAGGACCAAAACTGGCCTCAAGCACATCCAAGTGTCAGAATTTTCCCCTGGAATGAGGTAACTGCCCTTCATTATACCAAACTGTTCTGAGATCAACAAAGGCCTGACTACCAAGCAATGATGAAAAAGGCAGCAGATGACTGAGAAGCACAAGACAATGACTGGGTCAGATGGAAGCCTTGAGCCCTGCCCATGCCCAGTGGTGGCTTCCTAGGGACCACTCTCCCAAAGCAAAGAAGTGGTAGAGCAAAAAGGTTTCCTGAAGCAATCTCTAAAAGTCCTTCAAGAAGTACTACAAATCCACTGCACAAATCCAGGTTTTGTCTTAACTTGTCAATTCAATTCAACAAGCAGATGCGGCCTTTGTTGAGTGGGCAGTGAAAGGAATATGAATTCAGAAACATTCTGAGACATAAATGTGTACAGGAAGACTGCTTAAAACTTTATTCATTAACACAAAAAAGTGCTTGCCATCTTCTCACCAATAATTGGCACTAAACAAGTGAGATTTTGATACGCTTCCCACTTCTCTACAATCTTTAAATTGAAAGAAAAATTAAATGCAACAAGCTTAGGATTTTAACCAGCCTTTTATCCTTCATAAGCTAGACAAAGGAAAGAAAGGAATTTCTAAACCTATTGTTTAAATTTTGTATTGTGTCAGTTCTCCTACAGTATTAGGTAGAACAACGTTTCAAGAAGTGTCTGATTGCATTAAATACATATTGGACCATATGCACTCTCCTTACAAGGAAAGAGAGCTCAACTAAAGGAAATGGGTATGCACCAACTTACCAGCTGTATTTTAGATGCTTGTTCATTCTGTGTCTGAATATTAACATGGAAGTAAAAAGATGGCAGCATAATTAATACTTGTACATCTAAAAGACAAAAGTAACTGACTTGTGGAGTGAACTTTTGGAAATAACAGGTAAGCAAGCAAAGCCCTTTTCTGTAGGTGTAAAGCACTGAAGTAACGTGACAATATGAAAACGCAATATCTAACATCACCATTTTGTTCAACATTTTCTTATATACTTCTCAAACATCAAAATGCTTAAAAATAAACACTTGAATAAACACCTGAAAAGTGCTAAATAATGTTAGATGAATTAATCTGCTAAAATATTAAAAATTTAACTACTCTTAAAACAATACGAATCGAATTGATTTTGTCCTTATATTTAAATGACTATTTCTTCAGGGAAACTGTCCAGCATCTTGGAAAGAGACCGGAGATTGTTTTATAAAACATATACAGTACAGATTGTTATGCTAAGAAAGTTTTTGGTAGGAAACATAAGTAAGAGCATGAAAATCTGTGTAATTTGCAAATAAATAACTTAAGGTTGCCCAAGGGCAGATTATTAGTATTTTTTTAAATGTTGTAAGACTATTAATAAATAAGCTGTTTTGTGCATCTCAGCCCTATAAGTTTTCAACTGCCTACTGCTTCCGATGTGTATTAGAAATGTTCCACCAATATCCAGAGTAGTAGTGAGGACTACAGAACTTGAAGAACAGCTTACTACAAATGCCACTAGTAGAAAAAGATGCCTCAAGCATAAAAATTCTTGGATGTATGTACATTGTTGGTCTCCAGGAGAGATGGTGCACTGGGAATAAAAGCAAGTTCAAACATCTCCTATAAGCATGTAAGAACAGGTTCTTTCACAGATTTCCTTTCCTAATATAACTGTATTCCTTTTTTTTTTAATAACTAAACATTTTTAGATTAAAGAGTAGCAGAAGATGAGAATAACATGAATACTGAGGACTAAAGAGTTTTGCATTAAAACCAATTTATGGTGTAATTTGTTTATAATACTCTTCACATAAAAAAAAAAAATAAGAAATGTGATGTTATAGAATGGTGCATTCATTCTCCAAGCTGTGAGCTGTGAGCTAAGGCTCTCCAGGAGGTAGACTATAAAGAAGTCCTCTACTTGACTGCAGACTCGTGTAGACCTTCTTCCTTGGGACTTCGTTTCATGCAGTTGGAGTTTTGATCCTGTTCTGTACTAAATTATCACTGGCCTTCTCAAGGATCTTTATTTAAAAAATAATCTTTTAAATTTGATTTTAAAATTATTCAGGTTACTCTAAGGCAATTGTGAAATATTTTGACTTGGCTTTGTCCAAATCCTGCCACTGCTTTTCATTACTGTTACTCTTCAGACTGTTCAAAGTACTCTCTGACTTCATGACTCATCTTGATGACTTCATTCTCATTGTATCTAATACCCAAGTCTCACAGCTTTTTGCAGCTAAGTGGATTTGAATATTTTGTTTTCTCACAATGAAATGTAATTCCAAGTGTTTTCCCTGGCTCTGCAGCCTGTATTATCTTTTACTGCATAAGGATACTGATGCCTGAAAGGCCACTGTTATCACCATTTAAAATCCTGGGTGAAAAGCACTGTCTGCAAGATTCTGAGACGGTGACAACCCTTGCCTACAAGAATCAATAAAACCAAACCAGAAACTAAGCTAGGCACACATTTATTTTGAGTATCTAGCTAATAATATTTCCAACAACATCATTCTTTCCTGCACTACCTTTCAACCGATTATTTTTGTCCCCTGCTTGGTGTGTTTTATCTGGTCTTTAGGCTTCAGCTTCCGTGCAGCAAAAACTGTATCATCTATGAAGTGTCAAAATACTTATAAAATTATAAAATAACACAAAACAACCGCAAAAAAAAACCCTCCAAGAATAGAGCTGAAGATCCTAAGAGCCTAAGGCTGTGCAATGATTGTACTACAGGTTCCACCTTTAACCAAGATGCATTATATTTTACATGACTTGCTACATTATTGCTGAGCCAAACAGATCTTCGCAAAGAGGCCTACAAGCATAATTTTAGGGAACATCTCAAATGCCAAGAAATAGAAAACAATTCTGAAAAACAAGCAACCTGCAGATAAATCCTAGATATGTTTTCAAATTACTCTGCCTCTAAACTTTTCCCTTTGGAGGTGATAAGTGAAATAACAAGCGATGATAAAAAGAAAACTCAGAAATAGAAGGTACAACAAAACCAAAGCAGCAAACAAATAAAAGTCTGTTCACAATCTGAAATGAGAACTATTCTGAATATGACATATTTCCTCCATAAATATCTGTGCTGGCCAAGGGCCTGTGGGCCCCATATGCAGATTTCATGTCCTCCAAATTTAGTTTATGAATCAGGAGTACGATGCACAATTTTTTCCTATAGCACAAGCAAAATGAACATCTGTTCACTTTTTGCCACGTAGGTTTATATCTGTGTGGGTGGGTGTGAACAGAGCTCTTGATGTGTAATATTCTTCCCATCTGCACACCAGGTGGCACTGCATAGTTAATCAGAAGATAATAACAGGCATGAGGAGATTACTTACTTTTTGGGGAAGAGACAGTAAATCAATCTCACAGGGCTTTTTTAAAAACAAGGTACATCAGTGCTTGGACTTCTAATTTTTTTTGGTGTGTAATTTCATTCCAATCAATGGAATAATCTGATTATATTATTGTTTGAATGCCACGTTAATTAACTATGAATGACTGCAATTATCACAAAGATTCTTTCCACAAGGGATTTCATTTTTTTATTTTTTATGTACGATTTTAACCCTTTCAAGCAGGATATACTATTTAGGATACTTTCAAGCAACAATGTGCTTAGATTTACTCTGTGTGCTCATCTAACCTACCATTTTGCAGTATTTAATGGAACCTCTGAATATCCCAATACAATAAAGCTGATTTTATAGCAATTCAACATCACAAGATGGAGGAAGAAACAAGAAAACTTCATTACTAGCTGCATTTGCCCTATAATGAGAAATGAACTAGAAAGTTAGATAGTGCTGCAAGTTGAAGCCTACAGACACTAAAGTTAAAGTGTCTAAGCAATTTCTGGGAATGGGGACTTAAGATTTTTAAAAATATTTTACTAAATAAAACAATCTTTGAAGATATATATTTATCTGCTCTTTATATAAAGAGAATGTAAATGTTATATAAAACTCCTATGTTATGATAAAATGTTATACAATAAGGATAGAGGTTTGTGTAAAAGTCTGCAGAAAAATGTTTATGGTGATAGCCTTCCTATATATTTGTTTGAATGTCACATGAAATATGCCCTTAAATACTTTAAATATTTAGGTCATTCATTTTCATTCAATTAAATAGTTGCACAAAAAAATGGTTTTGTATTTTCTCTTTGAAAAAGAATATACAATGCTTTGTGGAGTCTTAAAAGACAACCATAGAATCCTGTTTTCCAAAGAACGTAGCTGAACTTCAAGAAGTATGAGTAATAAAAGCCTAGTATTTCTGCATTTGCTCTGACAGGCAAGCGAGACACATACACATAGATTTTTTTTTTGTAAAAATCGTAAATATTCTACCCTGAAAATCAACTAAGAGATGCAGTAACACAAAGCATTACTCTGTTCTCCGTAAGATACCCTTCGCCACCTTTCTTTGCTGTCTCTGAGGACCATGTGCTCTCTCCTCTAGCCCCTCACTACATCATTGATTTCTCCTTTTGCTCTCAGCATGACAATTCTCTATTGCCCTGAGTCTCTATGGTGTTTACAGAAGGCAGCAACTGATGCAAGACTTTTTTTTTTAATAGCAAAATTTTCAAACTGATTCGTCAGCTCAATCACAAATTCTTCACGAACATTTCTTATCAAAAAGCAGAGCTGATTCTAGGTAGACTACATTGAGTGTAATCTATCAAATCTGGAAAGGATTTTTTTTTTCTTCTGTGCATAGTTTTAGAGGTTAGTTTTAAATTTGAAAGTTCAATTGGGAGATTTAGTTCCTATTCATTAACATTTGTGAATAACAAAATAAAACCAAAAGACTTGTAACTGGAAGATAAACGGAATTTTAAAATGAAAATTTTAAGGACTTTAATTCTACATCTCTAACTCTTATTCAGCATTTTTAATTGCCCATTAAAATAAGACTGAATAACTATAGAAATTGTGCCAAACTAAATGACAATGAAAAGAGAACTAAAAAAAATATAGTAGACTCCCAGAATATATTTAACAGGCTGTTACTCCCTTTGTTTGGCTGCTGCCTTTTAGTCTTGTGAAAAAATTCTCATGTGTGTTATTGTCTATCATTACTTTTGATGTAAGAAACTGAGATTCATGAACTACCCTTTAATACTTATGTCAGCTGTAATCTGAAATCAGGAGTACTGGAGAAAAACAAGAATGGTCTATCTCTTAGGTCCTTGTATGCAAAACACAAGATACATCTACTGCCAGATGTTGCAAAATATACATCTTTGTAGAGAGGAAACTGAGAGGACATAGGAATAAATGATGGACAGGGAAGAGAAAATTCACATATTGATCCTCTAGAAATAAATGGAAGTACAGCATTAAGAACTAGTTGGATGAATGACAGTTTAGATAAGGAAAAAAAACAGGAGATTGAAGGAAAGAATTACCAAAAGCAAAAAAAGTAACAAATATACATATATACATCAAATATATATCACCTACCATTTCTTCTGAGGTTCTGCTGTCAGAGGGCAGTGTTGGCTTCCAGTGTGCCATTGCCCAGATTGATATCTTTCATTGCCACTTATGTTGGTAATTATGAAAGCTTTTCCTGGGATCTAGTCTTTGCTAGTTCAACACATCTTTGTAAACCCAAATTTCACATCAGTCTCTACAATGTTGTACACACAGACTAATTGGGAAAGATAAGATGGTGCAAAATAAAATAGTATGGAGGTAAGGTGTGGCTCAAATTGAGACCCCAGAAGTTGCCAAAGGTTGGTGACACACACTGGCCATCTGTCCTATTTTCAGGTCTAGTACAAGGTGTTTTTCTGAGCTTTAAACAGTGGCCTAAATGTATGAGACCTACTGGCTCGAAAGAGTCCTTCACCTTAAGATAAACCATCATAGTCTCAATGCCTCAGTAAGCAAAGACTCAAAGTTAAATATCTTTTTTTATCATTATTATTTATTTTAGAGTAAGGCTGTTAACCTATATCCCTTTGCGAACTTCTGCAGAGTTCTTTACCCTTCAGGTCTGAAACAGAGCAAATGCATTGACTAGACCACACTTTTAATACCTTTCCAAACAGCTCTGACAAAAAGCCTTTGCTATTAATTTTTCTTCAATACAGTCACCTGCTAGAAGTGATCAAACCTCAGTCACCTATGCTTTAGCCTCCACAGACCCAGCTGAGGAGTGTACTTTCCCTACCTCACACGACATTCCCACAGAGCAATAGATTTTTCCTGATGCATAACTGTGTGGAAAATAGCTTTCGAAGTTCTCTTTGCATCTCCACCTGCCCTCATGTAGCTGGCTATTTAGAAGTGCTCTTCCATTTCATGAATCGCACATGGACTCTTGTACAATCCTGACTGATAAATTCTTGAGTTCCATCTCATTTGCAAGACTAAAGGTGTGCTCTTCAAAAATCACATTGCTATGAAAAAATCCTCTCACAGAGTACTCCCTCATCCCATCAGGGACTTCATCTTCTTTTACACACACACTCACTTTTTCTTTCTTCCACTAATAGGGAAAATTGAAAACTACCACGTTTATTTTCCATCAAGGTACAGATTCATTCAGAAGCAAATTACAACAACCTTTAAAAAAATATTTCTATTTTATGTAAGTAGTGTTCTCTAATTATTTTAACCCCATGATTCAGGGTAATGTTCAAATGTGACATTTCATTGAATATGTTTGTTCAGCAGGCAAAGAACACAAAAAGAAATACAGTACAGTCTCATTGTGGAAAAATTGCTGTTGTTGAGAGTTTATAAATGTTCTCTTGCATTAATATAGCTAACCCTAGAAATCTGTAACCCCTTGGTTTGTCCTCCATCTTTCACTATCAGTATGCAAGGCCATATTACTGTCCAGTGTCTTACACAGTACTGTAAGAGAGAGATGACAGGCAGACATGGGGGTACAGAGAGGGACCTACTTCATCACGAATGCAAGGTAGCTTCCAATAACAAAACTTCGTAGGAACACATAATCCTTTATTAGCATTTATATCCTCTTTTTCCTAATATAATTGGTGAGCACATGGTTTACAGGAGAATTATGCTTCAGATACCTTCTCTTGTTTATTAAAATTCTGTGTCCCTTTACCTAGCATCTGTATGGCACAATGTTGTCTACATATATTTCTAACCAAAAATACTTTATATGAGGATAAATTTATTAAGGTCACAAAATAATTCCACAAACATTCCAATCCTATGTGTAGCGCCCAGTGGTCATTTTTGCTAACCTTTAACTGAACTGTTATTTTAAATTTCTGAGTCACAAATGCAGGGGAATCATGCTGATATGCCAAAAATTAATTATAATTTTTTCCTAAATGCTAGACTCTCAAAAAACAAATGTTTACTTCCGAATGAATCCCCCATTGGTAAGATTTCACAAAGCAGTTTGAAAGGCATAGATTAAAACAATAAAGAAGATAAGTTGAACCATTGCCTTGTATACAGTTACATCAAAATATGACACATCAGAATTCCTATACATGAAAGGTCTCTAACAATGTGTGGATTTAGGATTATATAAATCACAATGCTTTGTACTATAATCACATGACAGAATAGACCTGCAAAGCTTATTATACTGCATACCCAGATGGTAAATAACAGTTGTCGCTGTACTAAGAATTACATCTCTGTAATCAATGATAGGAAGGAGGAACAGTTGGACAACTTGTTTCCTATTATGTTCACTTAGGCAACGTCTACATCAATAAAGAGCATTAAGCCTCATACCAACTGTAGACGATGCCTGCTCAACATGCCTATCGCATGGTAGCAATGGGCCCAGCTGTACTTCAAAATACTTATAAATGGATAACAATTCTAATCTAACATTAAAAAGAAGCAATGATTCAAATAGTAGGCAGGTGCAGGACTTCTTTCGCATATGAGAGAAGACAGACCTATGATGTCAGTTTTAGCATAAGTTAAAGTCAGTTTATTTTGTTAACCCACCCGATAATTACATTTCACTACAGTCTATCTGAAGGATGTTACATGTTTTATATGGAGGAAAGAAAAAAAGCAACCAAGCATGGTATCACTGGCTTACATATAGACTCAGTAACTATGTGGGTTATAGTAAGCTGCAAAAATAGCAAACTGAACTTGTGTATCGCTCTAGGCCAATATAGCAATTAATTACAAGCAATTTTTAGTCAATCTATTTTTTAACTATTTAAACAAACAATAAATCAACCCATTCAGCTACATTCTCATCTTACTTAAAAATCTATCATATAAATGTTAACATTTTCACAAAACTGTCTTAAGACAGTAAAGCTTTTAAGAAGCTTTAGCTTCCTGTTTTTTAAATTTTCCATATATTCCATACTTTCATAATGCACCATATTGAAGCTGTCTCATATCATGCTATTAACACAGATACAAGTCCCAGTTTATTCTTACACAATCATTCAATTTCAAGACAACAAAAAAACAGGACAGTGAGCTCTTCCTACCTATTCCAATAAAGATTGCTTCATAGCCATCTTCTTTCAAAGTATGGAGTGTCATTCCATCCATTGCAAGGCCTTTACTAAAAATTATCTGAAAGAATTAAAGATCACTTTCTTTTAATGTGACAACGTGAAAATAATTTCTATCACGTTCTGCATACAGACATCTCGCAGGATCTTCTGGTGAAGAAACAAAGCAAATTATTTTTTTTTCCCCCCAAGCCAGGCTTAAAAAGCTGGACTGGCTCTGATTTAAGCAAGTGGCTCAAACGAGATATGGGTAAAAGGTACCTTCAGATCATCCTCAGATGGGGGCCACCACAGGCTAGTTTGGTTTCTGCTGTAAGCTAAGAGAGTTAAAGCAAGCTAAACAAACGAAGCCAGTCTACAGAACACAATAATGAAGTAAAGCTGAAAATGGCAGTTTTCTACTGTGAGTAAATTGCTGTATTCAGTGCTGACTACAAAAGGTTGTATTCCCATGTGAAAATCAGAATTTAAGAAACATGATGTGGAAGCAAGAACCTCCTTTAGTGAATATGCACTAAACGGACCACCCAGCACATCAACCAAAAAAGAAGCAGTTTAGGTTATTGCAGAAACATTAGTGAAAGGATGAGCCTCTTACAGAGAAATAAAGAAAATAAAAGACGTTACACTATTCTGTATTAAGAGGGGTTCTGAACAGAAAACCAAGCAATGTTTTCCTGCACAGTATCAGGCACTTGGTAGGCCTCCAGCTGCAGAGAATGCAATGCCAGTCCCAAAGGAAGGATGGTATTACTTTGTGCTGCACTCTCAAAGCTCACAGCCTGAATTTTGCACTGAGACCACTAGCTAGAACACCTTTATGCCAAAAATCCTCAGTGAAGCCAATGGTGTTTTTGTGGATTCAGAAAACCTGCTTGCAAAAGACTGGGCCAGAGATGGCAGTAAGTCTGAAGGATGTTCTGTGCAAATTGAAGCATGCCCTACTTGCTCATAATGAAGCAGACTGTTCTGTGAGGTAAACTAACAAAGGTTTTCATCACGAATTATTTAAACTTGCAATTGTTAATTCTAATTTAGACAAGCAACAATGCCCAGAGTGCAGTGATAGGCGTTCATTTATTAAAAGAAATAAGTCACAGTAATAAAAATGCACCTATAATCTATACTTGTTTCAGTTCAACTAATATTCACTTCCAGAAGCAAAAGTTGAAAAATTTTTGTAGAATAATGTTCCACCATCAATCCTGCTTTAAGCAGCCACTGCAAAGGTTGAGCAACTACAGTTGTTGTGAGAGTGAGACAGGGAAGAGTGTTTGCTGCATGTTCAGCAAACCATCTATAGCAGTCTCCTGTGTAGAGGTCATGCAACTGAAGATACACACACCTTTTGCTCACCCCTCCTAACCCCAAGGCTTCTGAGCACATAAAGTGTGTGTGATTCCTCTTCGGATATTTTGTACTTCTTGACGCAGGTATGTACGTTTTTATCTCCGTACTTTAGCCTCTCTGAACTTGAATGTTTTCCCCCAGTTTTTGTTATAGCACTTGTGTATTCACTTTACAAAATGCCACGCTCTATTGTGTAAACACTATACTTTTTGATCTTAGCAGTTTAGTCTTCATGTCATTGTATATCGTTTGTTATTGAATCTGCCTATATTCCATTTAATATACTTTTTCTATTGGTGAAAAAAAGGGCAGATGTAAAATACAGTGTACAATTCTTAAAGCACTGACTTTTTTTTTGTCTTTGGAGATGTAATATAAATTTTAGCAGAGGTGCAAAAGCCGTATACAGTTGAAATCCTTTGAAGAATACGGACTACCTCCTCACTGGCAACGAAATACATTCCATAAATTGTCATTACTTTTTTTTTTTATCCTATTGTGTACATACGTTATGAAAACCTAATGAAGGAATTTAAATGGCAATACTATTTTATGTGGGGATTCATAATACTCCTAGGGCCTAGCTCTGTAATCCTTATTCAGCTGACTAATTCTTACTAATTTCATTAGAATTACTTGAATAAACAGCACTACTGAGCATTTACACAATACAGCACCTTCCAGCACAGATTTGAAATGCTTTAAGTAAACACCAGAAAATATTTCCAGCTTGTAGAGGTATAAAGCTAAGGTACTTAGTTAACCAGATTGCCAAAGGATCAATTGCAAACCAATGGCAGAGCTTGGAAGAAAATTTACATTGAGGTTCTCTGCTGCACTTCAAAACCGCAGAGGACTTGCAGGTCAAGATGACATGGTGGCTCTATCAGTCCATTCTGAAGACTTTGTCATAACAGGGAGCCCTGGGGAACTGAGTTTTGCAGAGGGTTCCCAGGAGCCTATGCCCAGTAATTGTGACTAATATTGTCTCAGTGATCTGTTTTTAGCCCCATCCCTAACTCAACCTCCATTCTGTCAGTCTTCTCAAGGGTTGCAAAGGGATTTTTAGAGTAGAAAAATAGACCTGTAGCATTTAAAGCCTTCCTTACATGTTACCAGCATTTTTATAAAACGCGGGCCAGATGAGGTTCGCACTTGCATCTTGTGACAAGTCTACTGCTCTTACAATATGAACCAACATGAAAGATTCCAAGAAGAATTTCTTGCTTCACTGAATGCTTTGGTATTGTGTTAGAAATATATTACCCCTCCTGGTACTCAAAAATTTGATCCAGTGATGCATTCTACATTTGTAATGACTATTAAAATGTGCAGCAGTTGTAAATACTATCTGAATCTTCAGCTCAAGCCCTAAATTAACAATAAAGCAATGTTCCCATTTTCTATAAACAACACACACTTGTTTAACAGAATAATGCATAACTATTGCTTTCCAAGAAGTTGAATGACTGCTATTGTTTATAATAGATGATCATGTTACACTTTGTTTAATTTGACGCATTTTATTATAAAATTAACTTGTATGGAAGACTGTATGATAAAACATTAAGAAAAAAAACTCAGGGAGAGGGAACAAAAGGAGAAGTATCAAATATTAATGTTTTTAGTACCAAACTTGCATGAAAAAAACTCGATTAAAAAAATCAAATCATTCCAATGGCTACATTGAACCCCTAAAGCAATTTAGGAATTTGTTTCTTACAGACAATTAATCACATGCAGGCATGCCAGATGAGAACTATTGATTGCCCTTTTCCAAACTAGTGGCATTCAGACAGGAGACAGACAAATGCCCTAAGCAAGAGGAAGCATCTTCCTGCCTCTGTCTAGCATAGCTTTTAATTGTTCTTTACTAATGTGCATGACATTTTGCTGTTAATCTTTGGCAGAGTTCTTGTTCTTTTTTCTTTGAGCTATATATAGGCAGGATATATTTTTCATTACCTTCACTCCAAGATCCTTCATAAGTTCAGCTTCAAAATTCACTACATCATATGGCAATCGGAACTGAGGGATTTCAGATGTACTAAAATAAAGAAAAACACTTGTGAAATACTTGCAGCTATTAGAAAGAAAGGATTTTTTTATTTGTTAAAAATTCAATACTCATAACACACCTTAGTTAATTTTGACATATGTGAATGGAAATGTGCTGAAGCTTGACTGTTGGCTTTTTTTAATTGTTAGAGTGACAAAACAGCATTATTCACCCAATGCTAAAAATATATACCAGGAAGGCAGTACCTTGAGACCAATCCTGCCCACACTTGTAGGTAATCATTTAACATATATTAAGCTTGGGTCCAAAAGAGCTTCAATTCCATCACTTTTGTTCACAAAAATGTGTAACACTAAACAAACGTAAGACATCCATTTAAGAAAAGATCTCACAGCTACTAAAAGCAAAGTGATCTTCTAGCAATCATTCATTAAGCTACCTGATACGAAAGAATCACATTTCCCATATTTTTTTTAAAAAAGTGTTGCATATGCTATTTTGAGCAACAGTATTTAAAACTGTACCCTCCTCCATTTCCACCTCATAAATTTTCCATGATCTTTCAGGATGGACAAAGTCAGTAATTTTCTATCAGCTCTTGGTCTCAAGTCTGCTTTTTGACTTAATGTTTATTAGCTGACATTTTCTCCTCCTGGGGAAGTTCAGGAATGACATCTTCAACTTCCCAGAATCACAGATCTGTATGGGAAAACTGCAGTGCCAGCATAGAACCTCAGTTTATCTCTACTGGCACAGATCTTTATCTCCAATGAAACGACATCTACTTTATGCTTAAATACCACACCACAGGAACTACAATCAATAGACATCTTTCTCTTTCACAATATTATTAAAGTCAGCTATGATGTAACATATGTGAAGGAACACCCTAGTTAAAAACACTTAAAAAAAAGGCAGAGCAAACTAAAAAAGGGCACAACCACTGCTCTTCCAAACAGCTGATTCCAAATACAAAATTAATCTGGTCTTGTTAGCCATTTGCAATAGTTTATGAAGCCTTGAAAACACACTCATCAACAACCTAAATTTGTTAAAAGTTGTACTGCAAAGACATACAAACGCAATAATGGATGATTGCTGCCACAGGCCAGCCTCCCTTCTGTTCCAAGGTTAAAATAAGAACAAAAGGAATTTATGCCCTTAAACCAGATGTGAAAGTTTCCACAATGAATGGAAGTAAAATTTGACCTTAACTGCTACGTGTTCTTTAAGATTCAAAAGAAATACTTTTTTAAATGCACTGCTTGACCATTAAGAATACTAACAGAACAGGCAAAACCTAGTGTAAGGCTTTTTGCGCAGACTAAGCTTTAATTTAAATTCAACTTAAAATGTGAAGAACAGATGTAACTTAAGATCACATTGCTTCAAATATGCAAGCACACTGTAAGCAATTGCAGCATTGTACTGTAAGCAACTGCAGAAAGTACTGTATTATATTGCTGAGTTCAACCTGAGTCTAACCTGTCACCAGGTAAAGCTTCATTGTTAGAAACATCTCATTATTTCTTACTACTTTACAGCAACAAAACTGATTTTAAATCTGGTATTTATGAAAACGTGCTACCCAACAGGTGAATAGGTATTTCATATACTAAATTTGCAATCCCCTATGGCAACCAGTTCAAATAAAACAGCTCCACAGTTAAATGCCTATGTATTAACACCTTGATAATTAGGTAGAATACTTCTGAACCTCACTGGGAAAAATGTAAGTAATCAGTTCAACTTCTCCAGCATTGATTCCCTATCTTCCAGAGCACTGAATAAGTATTTGACATTATGACATTATGGATCAAATTCATTAATGGTGTCAACTCTATTGATTTCAGTGATGCTGCAGTGAGACATGCGAGCATGTCATCCTTTCTTTCTCTGTTTCTTTTCACTTGTTATTTGTAAACACTTCAGCTTGAGTACATCTTCAACATGTAAAATTTAATTTTGATTTCAAATGGGTTGGTATCCACTAGTCAGTTTCTGAAACATTTTATCTTATACTTAGGGATTCCAACAAACTTATAAGATCTGATCTTAGCCATTGCTACAGTGGTAAAAAAAATCATCTTCTAGTGTAGAGGACACAACACCATGCAAATATCAGCCAAGCATTTACCACACAGGAAAACTGCAAAGGTACATTCCTTTGTGTATCTGCATTTTGTTGCAGGTTGAAAACTGTAGGGGGTTTATTTCACTCTTATGGTATGGTTTACTAAAGCTGCAAGTCCAGGCGACATGATGGGTTTATTCACTGTCACCTTTATTTGCATAAGGTAGTTCATGAAAGCATTCTAAATGTAAAATTCTCCATGAAATTAGTAACTGTGTAAAGCATTTTAAACATCTACTAATTCTTTCACTATGTAGGGCTACAACTACTTCACCTTGTTTAAATGTTTCGGATAAGGGAAAATGGTTCCTGACATAATTTTCTAAAGTGTTAATTTGAAAATAACAATTGCACCCTGGAATTTTAGAGGTCATATGAAGAGAATATAGGAGGTAGCCACCAGATTTTCAGTTAAAGCTTGCCTGTAACTCTACCTATTTTAACTTGAATGAGGAATTATTTAAATAAAAAATACATTTTCCAGATCTGAAATTTTCTACCCTCTCCCTTTGTTAAAGGTAGAGTGAGCGTGTATAAACTATGTTTGCACAATATATTTTGTTATGCTTTCTACAATCATTGGAAACAGTACTTTGCTTGTTGTCGTTTTTTACCTTAAGCCACCAACATACTCCTGCTTTTCAAATATGGTGATGTTTGAATAGCCCAATCGAGACAAAAAGGAAGCACAGCTTAAACTTGCAGGTCCTGCACCAAGGAGAGCTATCTTCACATGATAGGCTTCAGGCATATCTTCTAGAGGAGGTAAGGAAGGGTTTCTGATCTGAGGAATATTCATAGCTTTGAACACCTGAAAAGCAATACATTCAACAAGTTATATACTTTACATTCCCTCCTTAAATTTTATTATGAATAATGTGATGGAAGTTGCTGCTAGTACTGTCACATATCATTGATGTATTATTGCAGATTGCTTTGTAACTTTATACACGATATGTGCATTTGTGAGGGATGTTGTAGTTGCAGGGTTTGGTCCTTCTATGGTTCTTTTTGTCTTAAAAATGCCTGAAGTCTGATCTTTGACTACTGTAAATTTTACAGAGAAGATGGAACCAGACTAGTAACAGAATAGCAATACAATGTCAACCAGATGACAGAGAATCTCTAACACCAAAAATTTCCTTCCAAACAACGTTCAGATTATTCTTACTACTAGAAAAGTATTTTTGCAAATAACATAAAGGATAAGCAATGCCAGTGAAGGGACTTTGCTTCTTCAAGAGACATCTTGCGTGATCCTGGATAAATCACTTATGGCTTGACTCTTTAGAGGTGGTACGTAACCAACCTTAGGTGGTTTTGAAACTTTTTTTAGGAACTGCCCCTAGTTTTCAGTGCTATATTTTCAAAGGTAACCCATGCTTTAAGTGCCTCCTCTTAGATAATTCTAATAGTACTTATTTCACGTTAGTTGCTCATCTGTTTAACATGTTCTCCACTTTTTAATTGGGTGTCCAAAAGTTGCAGGCATACCTGAAAGTTAGACTGTTCTCCCTATGCCTCAATTCTTCACCTGTAAAATGGTGATGATCTGCTCCATTCTGTCTTCACTATTAAAAGTACTTTGGGACAGTCTTTGATCACTATTATGTATTTATACAGAACCCAGCACAATGAGCTCTCCTAACCTAGTTGCAATGTCACACAGTTTATTTCAGATTTGTATTAAATCACTTCTTTGCTCAGGCACACAGGTAAGAGGCTAAGGCAGAAATATTCTACATTCACTGAGCTAGACTTCACTGTCCTCTGCATTTACATACATTGTAGGGGAAGGAATGGAGTCTCTATCTTGTATAACCTATAAAAGGAAAGAACAGACTCACAGTCCTTGCAGGCTACTAAAGATTAGGATCATGGAAGATCATAGTTACATCTTCATTTTATTTTAATCATTAGGGGGAAAATATTTAACCCAAGGAATATATCTTTGTAGCAGAAGCAAAATATTATACCAAAAGGATACAAGAGTTCATTGCATTGGGATTCTCAGTCATATCACAAACACTTCAAGGCTGCACCTCAAAAACTACCCAAAGATAATGTTGTTTCGCATCTATTCCAATGCAAAACTGTGTTCCATAAGTAGTTAATAGTTCTCTAAAATACATACATTGTCATTTGTCTTAATAAATATCACATTTAAGCTATTCAACAAGTTTACCAATGGTTTTTACTATCCTTAGAACTCAAGAAGCAAAGGTTTTTCAAGTTAAACTTTGGCAATTCCACTCATGAATAGAATTTTTCATTTATATTTTGAATCAATGTTCATTTTCTTCACGTGCACTTGAGCACTCATGCCAGGTAAACCAATGATTGGTTCCTTCCCCCTCTAAAATTTCTGTGTCAAATTCCCCTAGTCTTTGTAAATTGACATAGCATTTTAACAAACTGCAAGAAGCAAGAGACAGATAATTGTTTAAAAAAAAAGAATCATTTAAACCTGACAATTCATACAATATGGGAAGGTTTAATGTGGTTATTAATGGATTTCACAGGCTGAAAAGCTTATATTGTGCTGTGAAACTAGACTGTGATAACCAAAATGCAATAGGATATTTCTAAAATGTCTGCTTTGTTACATTCACACAGAAACGGCTTGAATGATACCAAATTTCCATTAAAGTCTCATGCAGTTGTTTTACCAGGCTACTCAGTAATACGAATTATATAACTTGCATATTTAATGTGTATGCTGAACACTATGAATATGCTTAATAAATTTATCACTAAATTTACTTTGTTAACATAATTATTTTTATATTTATTATTGAATAGTCATGCCCATCAACTAAATGTTATACTAAAATGCTGCACTACTGTAATGCAGTGTTAAGCTTCAGAAACGAAGCATTCATGCAGGGAATCCTAGTTCAGGCTGAATGGTCAACTTTAATTCTGCCTATTTGCAAATAGGGTGAAACTGTCTTTATGCAGCACAGCCAGCTTGTGTGGCGATATCTTGCCATCTGGAATTCAGTAGCAGTTTTGCATATTAAGGCTGGCAGGGTAACTGTGTGAAAATAGCAAACTGCTTCAGTGCATTTCTAAAGATTTTCACTCACTTCATGGTGAAGTTTCCCTACACTGTAATTCACCTAATTAAATATCACTGAATTCTTCTGTACAAGTCCTTTGGTGCGCAGAGATGAGTACCTCGCAGGCAAGTGTTCAATGCCACATTACACGCAACTGTCCTCTCCAATTTTAATCTGCTCGGACTGTGGTCAGGATGCAAGTAAAGTTTAATACTATTGCCTTTCTTGTCCACCTTCCCTTCAAAAAGTTGATTTCATTGTCATGTTTGGGATGGAGTTTTTCTTTTGTTTTGCAGTGCTTTTTAACCAAGACCCATTCACAAAAATGAGACCCAATAATGAATTTTAAAGCTGAATCTCTCAGTAGAAAGACTCAGCCATCAACCCCATGTCTGCCTTTCCTTGTGGCGCTCTCTCATACATGAACAAAAGAGATTAACTAGATTATTAATAGACATTTATGGGCATTTTTTTCTTTAACTTTTTATCAAACGCTATGTAGTTATCATTACTTCACCATCCAGGGCCTATTCAAACTACACCCACACAGATTCCGTCCACTTCTTACGCTTCACATCCATTAGAGTCCATGGAATGGATATCCTAGTTTACTAAAAAGATTATGGAGACTTTGTCATCAAGTGAGATATAATTTGACCAAACTGAAACAGCCAATGTATTCTGCTAAAGTTCCAACAACTGAAACAAATTCTCTCTTGATTCAGACATTTATAACATATTACAGTTTCCCTGTTTGAATTACCTTCAACGTGTAAAGGTGTGAGTACACTTGCTCAGTGTTCTCTCCAGTGTGAAATCTGGGGGTTTGTTCTCTTCTCCCTTGTAAATCAAATATCCTTTCACTGCAGTGGGGTTGGATCTTGTTTCAAAACATTCAGTATACTCGACAAAGAACATAATTCCAGGCACTTTATGTAAACGCAAGTTTGTATTAAGGTTGCACAATATTTCCCACGTAAGCAAACTACAGTTGTTTCAATTGCTGAGCATCTGATTCAAGTTTAATTTTCCTGGAAAGTTTCAGCTAACTCACTTTAGTTGTTTTTCAGAATGCAGACAGGGGAAAGCTTAATTTCTACTCTGTAATACAATTCCGGTTCTTTTCTTCACCACGCGACTCTAGTATTAGCATGTTTTGATGAAAAGATGTGATATTTGGCAGAGTGTGGCAGGTGACTCAGAGAAATGCATTTTGCTAACCTGATGAAAATCATTTTATGGCACAGTAAGCATGATTTAAATTAATCTAAAACATTTAAAACCACTAGAGCAGGTTAGAACTGTTATTCAGAATCATTATCTTAATTTTTATATAAATTACAATAAATAAAAGTAACTCACTTCAGTCACTTTTGAGTTGTCTGATCAGAATTTTTTTAAGAGGAATATACTGTTGACATCCTTATCCAGCTATTTGCAGAATTCAAATATGGTCAGATAGTTTTAGTCTAATTCGCCTTTATTTAAAATTATCTTTGGACTATGACAAAGAATGTGTTAAATTAAACAGTAAATAGACTGAAAGTTTAACTTCGGTGTTAAAATGTAAAAAAGCTTTGCCTAATCCTATGAAATAAGATAGGCTGCTAAAAAGCATATTTGGTATTCTCCAAAACATACACAGAAGGTCATATTTCTTAAGTAAAAAGTGCATCTGTTTAATCTCTCAGCTTCCTCACAAAACCTTCATCAACAGAAAAAGGCTGAAATACAAAAAATGCGGAAAATGGAAGGAGCAGTGCGAAAATTCAGTCTTTTAGTAACATAAGTTTTGACTTCATAACTAAATCCTTTATATTCTTGAGGCATAATGCTTGCTTCCATGCTTAAAATGCTATAGAAATAAGTTTATCAGTCAGGTTTGACGTTAAATAGCCTTCACTAAGATGATATACCAAACAGCTACTGATGTAGACATTAGCATCTAGCTGTTTTTTATTTTAGTGTGAAACATATTAGTATATTTTGAATTCTTATCAGATTTTGCTAGTGCAAAGAAAGAAAAATACAGGCAATGAAATCAGTAACATTTAGGAACTGATTGTATTAGTTTCACACTTTCCCACTGGTTTCCATGGATATTTATCTGTAGGCTGGTTTACATTAATACAGGGCAGTTCAATATTTAAACGAGAAAATAATACTCTGCACAGATTTTAATAAAAAATAAAGCAAATTGCACGCTCGGTAATCTTCTTGAAGTTGTCAAATTACATGAGCACACAATTAATTTCATTTAATTGCAGTGGATAGCACAGGATGTACAGGAAGTAGTTTTTCCACAAACGTGAGCTAGTTATGAAAACTTGTTGATCCTCCCTCCACAAGTTAACAGCTAAACTTTTAATACCGCATATTTTTATGCAAGTAGGTGAGTGCTGACAAAACTAGGGCTTAAAGCATCTCATTAAAGACTTTTTAAACCTACATACAACTATATGTTAATATTACCCCAGTCCCAAGAGAACTCATGGATCTAGGACATTGCAGAGTCCATATCTCAACATTTCATGAATCGCACCACTAAAAAGGATATAGCAACATTCATGTAAATGCCTTAAAAAAAAGGAGGAATGTTTAACGTCTGTAAAACAAGCTGTAGAGAAGTTCATATAATTTGTTCAAATATCAGCAAGCCTTTCAGCATTGGCCTGAGAAATCAGTCCTCAGATTCCTCCCCTGAACTATTGTAGAAGGTTACACCATCCTCTTCAGACAAGCCTAAAATTTAATAATTGATTATTATAGATTGCAACATGACTTCAAAGAGAAAATAACCTAAAGACATGTTAAAATAAAAATTAATACTGACAAAGAGAGTTTTCTTTCTGTTGGTCCTGCTGTCTTAGCTCCCCAGAACAGTCCTCCTCTGCTGATGCAGCACGCCTATCCATGCTGGTGACGGTGAGAGGCCAAGGCAGCCATCCCAAGGCTGTCCAACTGCAGGAGCTACAGTTCCATGAGAACCACCTTCTCCCCCCACCTATGTTAAGACTGATCAGAGCTGTCAATATGCAACTAAAAGAGGGACCCTGAGCCCAAAGGCACAGTGCGCCCTTCCATGGTAATCCCTCTGTGCAGTCGTTCCTCCCTTGCTGGTAGTGGGTTGGGGTAGAAGGGAGGTTCAGCACTCAGAGGGGGGACCCTCACCACAGTCCACCTCCCAGAGCAGGCGCTCTGCTGAGATGCCCCTAGGTTAACAGCAGGTAAGTTCTTACAACATATCTCTTAGGAAAAAAACATACCAAGTTTCCTTTTCCAATTTCTTTCTGCTGCAACAGCAGCCAGAATATATCTCCAGAGAGGAACAAATCACCAGAACTGTAGCTGGCACAAGAGTCACAGTACTAAATGATCTAGCATTTAAATCTAGCATGCAGCGATTAAAATAACACATTTTCTATTTAGTTTGTGCTGCTCCATTTGGAGTGATTAACTAGAAACACAGGAGAACCTTTAGATTCAGTAATGTCTATCCAGAAATGTACGATTTTGAGGGCTTCTTACTAATACTACAACAGACAATGTAATAGATCATGCTTCTTTTTTTTTTTACAGCAAGCTTGCAGACTTGTACTTGAGATAACCAGTAATTTTAGTTTATTTTGTGGGACTGACAGTCATATAGCTCATGCCTGTATGTATTGTCACTGCAATCTCAGTATATTTTCACTGAACTTGTGTTCCAAAAACAGAGATGTTTCCTGATTCTAAAGTACTTGGGCAAAGGAGACGGATAAAGACATTAATATAATTTTGACCTGTGCAGTAGCAGGTGTAACCTGCGCTTGACACTCATCATTTATAATAGTGAGCTTTTACTCCATGTTATTCTCCAGATGCAACAGTTACCGTGGTAACTGCATCCCAGTATACATGTTCTACATCACACATACAAATGGACATTTCCTTCTTTTTCCACGTGAACATTTAATTGTTAAAATCCACATTTTTTCAGATTGGATTACAATTTACTTTGAGAATGAGTATAATGTAGTTACAAAACTATATGGAGGGGCAGAAGGAAAATGCAGGAGGCGTGAGGTGCCATTTTTTTTGTTCTACCATACACCAGACAAATATTTTACAATTAGGGAGTTTTATCTGCAGTATGAACAGATGATCAGTCATTGTTCAGAAGCACAAAGGGGCATACGTCATACCCATATATTTTCCATTTTAAACTCACATTCCTGCTTTACTGCAATTTTATCTTTTATCCCAGCTAGCAGTTGTGCCTTTTTAATATTGCTCGCTCTCGTAATGCATCAAGTGTATGATCCTCAGACTAATTCCAAGGAAAAAAGTCTATGCACAATGGAGTTTTCAGTAAATAAGCCCCTTTGGCACAAACTATTACATAGTGCATGAGAATTACCATGCAGCTCTCTTAAATTAAGAGTAACACATGTTGCACGCCTAAATTACACAATTTGCTAAGTTACTCATATAGGTAAAGTTGTGAACACACTTTGCTTGCAGTATCTGGGCCAATTTTTGTATGAGCAGTAGTTCCTTATGATTTTCTTCAGCATTTTAATCTATATTTTTATAATGATTGTTACTTGGAAGCACTCATACCGTTATACTTTTTTTCAACTATACATACTTTCACCATAAAATTTAACTGAATGAAAGCTAAAGAGAGTATTAATTATAAAAGTGACTGCCTATTCTCACTAATTATGAGTACTAAAATACATACAAATTCTTTGTTAAACAGCAGTAAATCTTAAATTTATTAACAACTAATTTTAACATTTTAGGATATTATAAAAATATTAAGGATAATAAAATTTACTGAAATGTTATTTTTGTTAGAGTGCTAAATAGAATTGTATAACGATTTTATTTTCTTAGAACTCTTGACACTAATATCACTCTAAACAAACCTGAAACATTAGGAGCAAAGCCATTCTGAGCTATTCATCCTCTCTGCAGTTTTCATATCAATCATTGTGCTAGTACTGAGCTTTTTTAATAGATTTCTAAAGATTTTTGAAGAAAAATGGCAGATATTTAGCAGTATCTATCAAGCTGTAATTCCTTTCTATTAATCATAGCATTAGGGCTAAAAGGAGACACAAATCAAGTTTTAACAGATATTACATGCATTTGGTTCCTAAACAGCACTATTTCACCATTGTATTTATCATCTACTTGACAACTGTTTAGTCTTTCTTTTTACTTTTTGTTTGTTTGGGTTTTCTTAAGAAATACAAGTCTTCTGCTTTGCAACAAATATTAAGTTTTTACATATAAGGAATAAAAGCCACTAGAAGAAAAGCTAGTAAAATTGCCTCTTGACTGATAAAACACAGCTACTGAATATACACATAGAACAAATACAGTTCAGTGTCTCCAGCCTTATCCTGTAAATGAGAACTTTGGTCCAAACTGTACTGTTTCTTACACTTGTATGTTCAAATCTCAAGGAAATCGAAGTGGATAGCTACTTAAATGACAGAGGGGAGAGAAGGTTCATCAACAGCTAGTAGAAAAGTTTAGCAGGTGCTCCAGAAGCTTTACAAGTCTCCTGAAGAGAAGAAAAGAGGGATACAAACAGATAAAAGGAGAACTGCAGCAGGTAGCAGTGTTTGCTCATTGAATCACGACCCACAGCCGGTAAGAAGGGGGTGTGAAGTCTATGAATGACAGCAGAGGAAAAAAGCTGGCCTTACAGACATAACTGTTACTTCCAGATTGATTCTCATTTCTATTTTGGTCTGTCCTACAGAGTTTTTTTTCTCAGGCTTTGTAAAGGTGACTGGAATTTCATCGTATGTTTGTAAATATGATCAGCCAAATGGCTCAAGATACAGAAGAGGGACATGCTCATTAGTTAAGAACTATATAGAAATGTGCAATCTTAATACATGCCTATGCCTTTTTTCATACAGCCACAACTTATTCACTTTTAGAGAGACCAAAAATCACATTTTTTACCAAAAGATACTTCAGACAGATCAGATGAGGTGCCAGCTGAGACTATGAGTTTGGTACAAATTCTCCATGCCCTCAAAGGAAGTCAACAAATGAGCAGTAGCTTCCGTCTTTCTTCAGATTGAAATTGAAGCATTGAAACTACACAGTCGTAAATAATGCACATGCACCTGAAGAGAAACCCTTACGACTTCCTAACATCAAGTGGCAAGTAACAAACTTTGCTTCGGTAGCCAAAATATACATATACTTTTATGAACTAATAAATTCACACATACACACGTGTGTGCATCTGTATCTATCTAGATAGATGCACACAGACATATATTTCAGGTCAGCCTGAAACTACTGATTTACTTAGTTTTGGCAAAACAGGACAGTAAAAAGTCTAAGTAATCTGACACCTTTCCTTTGCCCCAAAGCCAGTACAAATGCACGCTAATTTTGCTATAGGATCTACCCTATGCCCAGAACAGTTCTACATCTCCTTAACATGTAGTTACAGATGCAGGTGACCGTGATCTTTTTCCTTATGCAGCCTACTTCAGTAACATCCACAATTTCACCTGGCTTAGATAAATCTTCCATTATAAAACAAATTGTCTCAACCACTCATGTTTCTAAAGAGCCATCTTGTTCACAAATAATGTTCCTTATGTTCCTATAAAGTATTGCATACGAAAACATTTCTAAGCTTCTGAATGTGCTGTAAGAAAAAGAAGAATTATTCTAACTTCCTACGCCTTTATTTTATTAGCACCAACTTTTTTTAAACAAATCGGTAACAAAGGCAGCCACATAGACCATACTCCTTGGTATATACAAAGAACTTAATACATTTGCAAGTCCTACCTACCTCAGTAGCGAACTGTTGCAATCCACCAATATTAATTGGTCCCTCCTCAGTGGCATACAAATTGCAGCCACCAACACAGAGATCTGATGTCGGACACACCATTCCGCATGTCAGGCCAAGTGGATTGTCAGAAAGAATCATTTTTGCAGCTCCATAGTAGTTCTGAAGGAAAAAGAAAAAAAAAAAGAAAAGGGAAAAAAAAGAGGAAAAAAAGAAAAAGAGAGACTCACATACCAAGGAAGTAAAAATTCAAAAATTCAAGAGAAAATACAAAATACTTTTTCTTTAACTGGCTAGTAGAATAATATATAAATATATTAAATAACACTGACACTATTTAAATATACCAACATGTTATACAACATTATGTCAAAGAGGCTAGAAAGAAAGTCAGCAAAATTGTTGATTATGCAAAGATAAAACTTTTCTTTTTAGCTTGCAAAATAGTTAAAAGCATCTTCAGCCTGAGGTGGTTGTAGAATTTTTAGTGGCTTAACAAATCTATGTTCAAAAACTACTGTGCCTGCATTATGTACTTGTAAATACTTTCTCCATTTCTAGGTCAATTGGGCAGTAGCTGAGTTGTAACCCTGTTGGAGGTCCCAAGAGAATGCCAATGTTTAAGAAATGTATTTGTAGATGTAACTGGGCCTTTTTTTAACAGACGCTGGTCTACTGAACAGCATGAGTCCCTGTCCATCACCTGGAAACACAAACCAGCTACCTGGGTGTATTTTCATATGATTTTCTTAGACACAATTAAAATCCATTGAAATTCTAATCCTGGCTAAACAGGCAATCCCTTTACACAACTGTTCTGGGAGAACTTTTAACCATTTTGCCTGTCGTGACTGATAAGGCACTTTATCATCCCCAATTCTCATTTATTCCAATGTAAAGTAGTATTAAATAGAAATGGTATGTATTAGCAAATATTTTTGTTCTTCCAGATGAATGATACTGTTTTGATATGCCAGAGATCGTTAGAGCTGCTAAAAAAAAGCCGGTAAAGACTTGGTAAAGCTCAATTCAGCAGCAAAACACAGAAGGCTAGTTATATTGGAGATGTCCCTGACACATAACCATGCAGACAGCAGAGATGACACAGTCAATGCAGGAGACCCACATCTTTCTGAAGCAGCACTCAGAGACCAGCCTAGATACCCTATAGCATCTCAAGTGGCACTAGATGTCTGTTCCCCAGGCAATTACATCTAGCCATTCTTTTTTTCCACTCTAAAGGAATAATTACAAACTAGTAGTGGTGATTTTTCTCACTAACTCAAAGACAAAATGGTTTTCAAAGAATTTTTCTTCAGTTTGATATTTCACTACATATGAGAGTTATGTTTTCCCTTTCTGTGTTGTCCAGGATTATTATTTTTATTATCTTCAACTCTGGTTCAATGGAAACAACTACAACAACATGCATTTCCATTTAAGTAACTTCCATCAAGGTTTTTCTACATTTTTAGGCTTTATAATTAAAATCAATATACAAAGCTAGTTATTACACCTAGAATGCAAAGCTGTTAAACTATTCCTTTTTAAAATTAATTTTATTACATATCTGTAAAGTATATTCTCACACTTGAACTGTGCCACTACTGGCACCATCGACACAGCTGGCACCTTTTGCTTGTTTTGCAAGCTCAAACCAAACTTTGAGTACAGCTATGCTACAGAAAGACAGGGTACGTTAAAATAGCAAGTGACTTCAGAGAGATGGGACCAGGTTCATTATGAGTATAGGACTGAGATCATGGTTATTGAGGGGATATCTAGGGAAACCTGTCTCAGAACATCATGCCAGAGTTCAGTAAGGAGGAGGCTGGGACTGAAGTCCTAATGGGGGTAAGGCCAACTGCTGCTGAACTCTTAATTTGGGGGGACAACATGATGGCGTTATTGAAGGTGGGCTCCTGATTTGGGAAGTTTTGAGATGTTGCTGTCATGATCATGAGTTGCTGCTGCTACCACTAGTAGTGGCGGCACCTGAGAAAAAAAAGGAGCAGTGTCCTCTTCAAATGAGAGTACCAAAAGGTATACAGTACATGTTACCATGCTAAATATTAAGACATTAGATAAACTGTATCAAGGAGTATATATTCTTCTAGTCTTTAACACCTTAAATAAGTTTTAATGATAAAAAGACAGTCACAGCTAAAGTCCAAAGTGTTCCACTTATATTTGGGAGCATCAGGGCAAGCCTTCTGCACTGCTTGACTAGTGTGGTCCAACTGTGCTAAAGTGGACAGACAGCTCTAAAGATGAAAGGGAAGTACAGGTTCAGTGCTGACTTGGTTTCCCTGTATGCCAACAAAAAGTCACCCGGTGTCAATTTTACCATTGGTAAACTTATACTCGCAGAAAAGCTGCAGTTCCCTAACTCTCCTCTCCACCTTCTAGAACATCAGTGTAATTACTGTTCCCATTGCCACCGATACTGTCCACTACCAGTGAAATGATACCGCCATGTGCTGCTACCATAACTCTGTGCAGCGTCTCAAGAGCAAGCCCATCTGCAACCTTCCTGATACCCAGGGCACAGTCGAGCATGGAGACTGGGCTGTGGGCAAGACTTCAGGAGCCCAGTTCTGAGTTGCTTCATCTCTTTGTCCTTCCATTCTATTTAATCATTTATCCTGCCTTTACTGTGTTGATTTATTATCTAACATATCAAACATGATTAGAAAAATGTTTTCCAATACTTGACAAAAACTATCAGAGAAATATAGTATAGTCTAGTAAGTTACACTGAGTGGTGTTACAAAACTGCAAACCTTTGTGTTACTACAGTAATAAACGAGAATCTGTAGTATATGTACAGTAGTATATTTACAGCATCTTAAATGTTTGGTTACATGAATACTTTGTGCTTACGTAACTTTATTTTAAGCTGAAAAATTGTATTAATGCTCATTACATTTACTAGTGATATTAAAGGTAGAATATTGATAGCATATTCACATTTTATAAAAAATTATTGATTGCTTTTATTTCACAAAACCAGGTGTAGTAGGCTGCACACAAAATAGACATGAGATGCAGACTTGGCAAGCTGGTAACTACACACCACATGCTTTACATGAAAAAGGATGGGAATTAAAGGGAGGCTGGCTTCATTAAGATGACAAAGTTACTCCAGGGCATGGAATGATGCGAACTACCTTAACAGTCTGGATTAATTTTTTTAGATGCTGAAATAATAAGATGACTCAGTTGGCTAGTTTCATACAGATGTCACAGAGGAAGCAAGTCTAAAACTAGAATATTTCTGAATTTTTTAATGAGATAAACGTCTGCTCGTGCCTTTGTTCATAGAATCTTTTTTCCTGGGCACTTCCATAGAAATAAATTAATCTAACTGGATAGGACATCAAAACGTCAATAAATACTACATTGCTAACACAGGGAACAAAAACAAGCCTTAAACAGACATCAATAATCAGCAGAAACCAGGCAGAGGAGGATCTCCACATGTATCATTTGGAAGCATTATATAATTTGCATGCAAATGAGACTGTTTTTTACTTGGAAAAAAAAAAAAAAACCAAACTATTAAAACACATAGGATCAATACTGAGAGACCAGAAGAAATTGCATTTACTATCAGGAAATGCTTATAGCATCTTTTCTTTCAATTCAATTCAAGAGCTTTTTATATAAATTCATTATGCATCAGGGTGTTTTGATATTGCAGTTTTCTCAAAAACAATGAAGAATATGCATTATTATGCTTTATGTAATAAAAATGAATACTCTGACTTCATCGGGATTTTGGAACAGAGTGAATACTTTAAAAGAAGAAAAAAGTGGTAATTTCCTTTTCATCTGGGTTTAGTTTAAAAAAAGTGAGATACAGCAGAAAATATGGGAAAATAACACCTCCTTCTGTCCTAGTTCATGTTCTGTGATGGCTTTAAAATTTACTCAAGATGTATTGGATTAAAAAATTTTCACATACCGAAGAGCCACTATTTAAAGTACATTGTTACACAAGTAGCATTTTTCACATTGACACTCACCAGTTCAAATATAACAAGAAACATCCCCAGTCTGTCAGCCCCCCCAAATACCTTCCGAAGAAGAATGAACAAAATATAACAGCAACTTATCAAATCATACATATTCTATATTATAATGACGATGATTTTTAATCAATCCCGAAATCTTTCACATCATTTGACTTGTGTCATCATAACAGGACTGTAATTTCACACAGTGTCACTATCTTTTTATGAAAAAGAACGGAAGAAATATCTTGTACTGTCATTTTGTCCTTTGTAGTCTAGAATGTGAGAGATTCCTTAACTGACATAGTGTCATCGCAAAAGTCTATTCTACATAATTACACTATGGCAACTGAAACCAGCTGTCAGCCATTCCATTACACTAAGTACAAACAGACTTCTAAAGAAAAGTCACAGTTTCAAGTGCATCAATTTAACACCATTACTACTTTTTCTTTTAAATGTTTTTTTGTATTTAGTGACCTGAAATATACAAAGATTAACAGAGAAAGATGAATAAAACAGCACTGTCAAAAAACCTGGGGCCTCAAAGTAGTACTTAAAGATTAATTGTGATGCATATCTGTATATAATTATTACCAATCATCTAGCAGCTTTCTGACTTCCACAATCCTTCATTGTATTAACAGTATCCCACTTACAGTATTTTACATATGAACTGTGACTCATGATTTTCTACAGTCTTTGCAATGGCACATAGATATCCTTTGTTAATTTACTCAGAGTTCCTCTGGCACAGAAAAACCATCATTCTGTTTCTCTCACTTGTCATAATCCCGTATCTCTCACCACCCTTTCTCCTTTACAATCTTTTCTTCATTTCATTTTCTCTTAATGATTCCACAGCTTTTTGTCTCTTGCCTTCCTTTGTCTATGCACTTTTCCTTCTGTCTCATTTCCAGTATATTACCAGAAACACTTTTTCCTTCATGCCCTCAATCTCCCAAACTTCAGTTTCACCCTTATCCCTTGGTATCCATCTGTGTTTTCCAGTTTGTTCCCTCTCCCATTTCTCCCTTGAAAAACTTCATTGCTCTCTTGAAAAAAACCCACACATTTCCTTTGGTTTCATTGAAACCTAAACATTCTTCTGAAATCCTAAAACTTACTCTTGTGTTCCACAACTTTCTCTGTACTGTTCCTGGCATTCATTTCTCTCTCTCCCATTTCCCTATGAGCATTCTGCACAGTCCAGGGACAACCTTTTACCCAGAGCGCAGCACGGCTTTCTTGTTTTGTTTTGTTGTTGGTTTTTTTTTTTTTTGTGTGTGTTTTTTGTTGTTGTTGTTGTTTGGTTGGTTTTTTGGTTTTTTTTTTCTTTTTTCAGTTTTCTGGTGTTTTTTTGTTTTCTTTAAAATGCTGGCCACCAGAAAGCTTACATCCACCTACAAAGTCTGTTAGAAAACAGTTAACATGTCAGCTCAGACTAGTTTATCTTTATTATTAAGGGTCAGGGGAGAAGAGGGTCTTTCTGAACAAGGAGAAAACTGTTGAATTGACGTCAAGAATCATTGCGATATTGCAAGACTTGAGATAAAAATGTGAGAGCTAGTAACAGAGGGCTGCAGCGACAAAGTGTGATTTTTGAGTACTGATAACACAAAAGATACTTTGGCACCCCCAATTCTTCATTATAGACTCAGACTATAAAGGCTGAGTCACTTACTCCTTATGCCTGTGCCACTTAACACAACTCAATATCCCCATGCCCAAACCGCACCAACAGTGGGTTTTTCAATGCGACTACACAACCATAAAGGTGTCTGATAACAAAAAGCTCCAAGACTGTCACACTGAGCAGTACAAAGGTAGAGCATGTGAGCAGGTGTAGTTTTCTAATGGGCAGCTTCCTCTGGCACACACTCCTGCTTAACAGGAGGAAAGCTGGACAGGCTGCAAGTGCTCAGGCTGAGAGCTGCTTCTGGGAAGCTGTAGGATTTTCTGCTGCTGTACAACACTTGCTTGTGCCAGCCCTTTAGGATGATGGGTGCTGGACCTCCGTTTTACCAAGTCCTTCTTGCTTTGATGTATCAACATGGGGAAAGGAGGACATAAAATCCTAAAATCACTCCTGGTACAAGTTCAGGGGTAGGGGGGCAAAGCTTTCTCCTGCAGCAGCTGAACTCTTCTTTTTTTTCCTTAGTGTTTTTTCTTTTTAAAGAAAGAAATAACTATGAAGGCACTTGTGCATTATAAAACAAAGAATATACACTTTGCAATGTGAAGGCTGTATTTAAAGAGAAGACAGCTGGAAGTCGGAATACTCTTTGCCATCTTCTGATGTTAAGAAACAGAAGAAGTAATGTGTGCATGGTGAATTTGAAGTCTGGTCTCTGAGAGACACAACTGCAAGCAGTCTGTACAAATCAAGAAACACTGGGAAGACACAATAGAATAGGTTGTACCTTCATAAAGTGGAGTTGTAATCCAGTTTGTATGGAAAAAGAGAATAGAAGTTGTGGCCTAAACTCTACTGAGTCACAGCAGCTAACACACTACAGGATAAGCGACATCCTTTTTTTCAGAGGCTCAAGGCTCATTGAGTCCAGCAATTCAATTACCCTCTCAACCCAGGAACCACCTCTCCTCCCCTGTCCCTCTTCTACTCCTGAGCTCAGGTCTAATGGCAGAACAGCCACATTGTACATGGCCTGTAAATATCTAAAAAGCCTCAGGCTTCAGAGAACGAGAATCCCTGACCTTTATGATTGCTATAACAGTTTTCCAACAAAACAAACTACGTACAGTAAAGCTCTTAAATACCTGACAAAGTAATTCATTTTCACTATGCTGCTGTCTAAATACTCTATATTAATAACGAATCCTGTTTAAATAAATACCTGCGTACAATACTGCTTACTGCTTACACAGGGATGAGGACAAGGAATTTATTGAACTGATTCTCCTCTAAACAAGTAGAAGAGTAACCTGCTGAAGGGAGTTTCTCAAGTGAGTGATGAAGAAAGATTCAGAAGCAAGTGAGGGACTTCAACAAGCCTAGAAAGTGTACCCTGATTTCCTGGATTTATTGCCCTCAAATACCTGAATGTTCTATGCTTCACCTATTTATTTAGTCTAGAAGCTATCATATATATTTATAAGCTTTTGGATTAAAAAAGAAAGTTTATTTACAAGGTGAAAACAGCAAAAAAGATTTATCATTTTGAAAAGTATTTTCAACAACATGTAAAATATCCTTGATCATGTGATGTAAATACTTCTATGACAATAATACAAAAATATTCAACAAGCAGATTACTGAATAATATCTGAATGATTATTTCAATACAAGTTTAGAAAAATGCATAACAAAGTGAAAAATTACTTACTAGTTCCATTAAAAACTTTCTAAATGGTAAGTCAGAAGTTTTGGTGTGCTTTTCAAAAGCACACCGTTCTTGTTTTCTATCATCTGCCCTAAAAGCGTATGGTGCCAGTACCCCAGCCACCACAGCAGCAGAATGAAAGAGGGGAGAGGACACTGCAGGAGCACAGCCATGCATTAGGTTCTCACACAGACTGTGCCAGGGTCATGACTTCAGGTGAATCATTTCAACTTTCGGTACCCCCCCTCTCAACTTCCACCTTATATCTATTGTTTGCTTGGCAGAAAGCAAGGAGTTGCTAAGTGCAGTAGTGTAAAAAGAGTAGTACATACCTATACCTATTAAAAAAGGAAACCGGAAGAATTTACTGCTACTTTTTCCGAAGAACAGAATTTGTTACACCAGAAATATTTTCTAGCAAAGGCACCAAAAACTAACTCATCAAAAGGAAAATTCAGCCTAGCAGACTGCAGCCATCATGTCAAGGTTGGGTTCCCTCTACGCACTGTTTATTTCCCTGAGAAAATGCTTGGTACATGAATTACAAGAGGCACAGACATTGACATTGAGGCCACAAACATGCAGGACTTGCTACCCTTCTTTCTCAGCCCATGACTTCAGCTATTTGCTAAGCATATCGGGTTGTGGTTTGTTTGTTTTTAAAGCCAGCATTAGAGCTGTTGCAGTGAAATGCTTCCACAACCATGCTATATTAGATTTCTTCCAACAGGGTACAGAGAGAAAGCCAAGGGTAAGACTGCATGTAAACTCACACTTGGAATTGGATTTCACAGAAGCAGTGCTGATTTCCCATCCTAACATCTTGGCTAGCAGAAACCAACTACCTGACTTTTTCAGCTTCCTGTGCGTGAATGTTTCCTGCTGTCTATGCAATTATCAGGTATCAACATGAGGTAAAAGCTGTTATCAAAACTATTGTATACCTTTTATAAAAACTAGTTTCAGAGCTATCGATAGACAGGGATAGGGTCCAAAAAGAAAGGCTATAAGTACGTTTCAGTAATCTAAGATACTTCGGTATTTCTGTAAAGAATGTTAAATCTCCTGAGAAAATAGTAGCATACCACAATTCTTTTCTAAAGCAGGATTTCCTGATAAAACAGCAAGTGATCAGGTCACCTGCTCAGGGCAAAATCAGTCTTACCTAGCATCTGCAGCTTCAAAGATGATTTAAAAGAGTTACCATCAAACAGCCCAAACTCTGTAGGGTTGATCCACCTCACTGACCACCTGACAGGTTAAATCTGACCCTATTAAAACCTGTCAGAGTGTACCCATTGGCCCAGAGCGGGGCAAAGACTTCACTTTACACCTTTGAGGCAGTTTCCTAATATTTTTCCAGTATACCTTTGCCAAAATACAACTCTCAAAGCTCTGCAGTCACCCCACCTTGATATTCTCTGCTCTGTAATGGATTCACAGAATTCAGAATGAATCAGCTGTTAAAATGACTTACCCTTTCTGACAAGTCACAAAGGGGCACTGTACTTCTGAGGCTATCAGAGTCTAAAAGACCCACCAAATTTCTCTTTCCAGGATGCTGCTGCTTCTGACATCTTCTGTTG
Organism: Nyctibius grandis; assembly: GCF_013368605.1. Lineage (NCBI taxonomy): Eukaryota > Metazoa > Chordata > Aves > Nyctibiiformes > Nyctibiidae > Nyctibius > Nyctibius grandis. The sequence continues at coordinate 29,594,479 of NC_090665.1, read as the reverse complement.
CAGTCTCCAGTCCATTTTCCCTGGTTCCTTATTCCTTATTCCCAGCTTTTATGTTTTGATAATCAGGCCCTTTTTCTTTCCTCAACAACACATCACCCTATCCTACTCAAAGCAGTAGCATAACTAATCTGTAATAAGAAAAGACCATCCTGGTAAAATACTTTAATAAAATTTGCTTTAGGTTTCCTAAACAAACTACAGCACAATGACGAGATGGAGACTAGCAGATGATAAACACGGCCTTTCTGGCTCAAGAAAAGAAAGGGGGAATTGTAGAGGGGTTTTTGGAGGAGAATGGTCATGTAATGAGCCAGAAGTATGAGAGTATGGAGTGAGGGCCTAGCTGCGTGACAAGATTCATGTAGCTAGTGTCAACAAGCCGACCTTGGAGAGATGAGGAAAAACAGTAGCTGAGCAAACAAGAATTGAGGGAGTAGCCGGTGGGAGCCGAACACGAAGGAGAAGAAACAAGAACTGATAGAGCCAATTAAGAAAAGACCAGTGGCAGATCAATGACCAATCAACACATCAAAGAAGAATATGTTTAGTAATATTAACCAGTAGCAATGCACATGCTTACAAGCCAGGGAAAGTACAAAATGTATAAAAGGGGCAGCTTATGCTTAATAAAGCATCTTCACTTTGATTCACATTGGATTGTGTGGAGGCGTGTTCCTTCTCCTCATGTTAGAACTTAAAATGTGGCCAGAAAATCTTTGTAGCACCCTCAGTAGATTATGAGTCTACCTGGGTTCATATAGACAAACAAATCACACGACAGCTAATGATTCCACAGATGGGAAGTAAGTTCTAAAAGGTATGGGACAATCAATATCCAGTCATCTTTAGGCTATCCCAGACAGCCTAATTAATCTTGTCATATCAGCTTTGCAGTCATCTTTATTTATTTCTGTTTCTAACTGCTAAAAGTCATTTGTAAACCACAAATCAGAATAATGCTTTTAAGATTTCATTATGATTACAGTATAATAGCCTATTAAGAAAGGAAAAGGTATAGTACCTCCAAAGAGGGGGTTCAATTTATTCCTGTAGTATTTTATCAATAGTCTAAATGACTGACTACATTTGCATTAACCACAGACTCTCACTATAAGCTACAAGAAAACATTCCTTGAAGTGAACACCTTGATGTCAAATTTCTGCCCAAAGCAAATTTAAACTATAATCACTTCTTAAAAAAAAAAAAAAAATCTTCAATGAAAGAAAAGGTTTGTAACTGTAATACCTCAGGTAGCAGCAAAGTTAAATAACTGCATTGTAATGCTCAATTTTTTTAATATCATCATATCTGAAAACCGTAAAAACCAAAAACTTTATAGAAAAATTGACATAAGAAATAGTTTTGTACTACACTATCTGTACAGGCACAGAACAGCAGCAAAAATAAGTAAAAATTAGCTGACTGTTGAACTTTAAAGCATCAGTTGTAAACACTATTTTTTTTCAAGACTTTACAAAGATAAACCTTGAAATGCAATCTCACTAACAGAACTGCAAGTAACTGCTGTTATCTGCTTCCAGGTACTACTGCAAGCCTGATTTTACCTTGTTGGCAATACTTGTGATGAATGACTTGATGTCCAGATTAGTTGGGCAACTCTTCTGACAGGGGGCATCTGCACACTTTAAGCACCTACAAGAATAAAAGAAAATGTGTCAAGGAGACATGGAATACAAATGCTGCCAATAGCATAAGGTTTTCAAGTTAGCATGGCAGAAGATAAGCCACAAAAGAATAATACAGAGCATTTTCATAAAATTTCTATTTAAAAACTCAAAGCACTACATGATTATTATTGACTTGCATTCAGCACCAATTGGTTACATTCTGTTGATTCCACTTTACAAAGGAAGGCAGTAGGATGCAGTTATAAACATATGGATTACATATGTCTTAGAAAACAACATCTAATTACATAGAAGTAATTTTTTTCCTGGAATCCAAGATTGATGAACTTCTGACCACTTCATTTTTCTATTTGAAAAACATCTGTGCTGTGAATCTGAATTTATTAACGAAGTTCTGGAGTGTCACTGTAGATTAAATTCTGGATGTTGGACAATCAGACATACAAAAGCAACAGTATTTCCACATAGGAAGGAATTACTTTGTACTGTGTGTACCAAGAATAAGAATGGCTGATAAATTTTCAAGTCACTTTTCTATGAGTTTCCTGTGAAATGTCTGTGACCTCCGAAAACAATTCAATAGTCTTATGCATACTCCCGACTGAAATCCCAAAGATCCTCCTCTTGTCATCCCTAATGATAAAACCTAACTGTATATTAAAACATACTAGGTAGCAAAGATTTATTGTCTGTTCCTGCATAGTCATCCATGAGGATGTATCAGTCTGGTTGCTTGCACAAGTCCCATCTAAGGATTAAGCCCTCAGGGTAGCCTATGCAATTTTCAGTAAGCAAACCTAACAAAAAAAAAAAAAAAAGTCAGCTGAAGAAATAAAATAGTTCTCTATTAAACACAAAGGTATTTGTACATACTTTGGGTTTTACATGTCAATGATTATCATAGGTCGAATGTCACACTACTAATTATCTCAGAATTCATTAAGTTTTTCAAGATGCTCTTTCAATATTGTTTTACTAACATACAGAATTTATGTAAATTATGGTTTTAACAACCCATGGAAAATGAAATAAAATTTGGGTTTTTATGTATTATCTGAGCACAACTGCTCACATAAGTTCCACAAGTCCACCTTAATTATTGTTACTTAGTGACATATAGTAACACTGTGGAACTATCTGGAACGAATATTTTCAAACACAGAAAAGCTGCAAGAGGCCTATGGACTACATGCACAAAGAAATGAAGGGCACATTAAAAGGAATGAAATGCTTGAAATACCTGCAGTGAAAAAATGGCCTTTGTCAATCACATGCACTGCTTTTGTTTTCTTTTTTTTTTTTTTTTTCCAATTAAGGGTAGAATAAGAAAGAAGGCAAAGCCAGTTAAGTAAAAGATTAATTAGTCTTTCATCTTCCTATTCATTGTCATCTAGCAGGGTACTGCAGACCATGGCACCAGCAAAATTTGAAGGCACACATGGCAGCGGCTGTTTGGATTTTCTCACAGAGCTAGTCATGGGGAAAAGGTCCCAGAGGAAATATTCAAAGAAAAACAGGTCTCACAGACTGCAAAAGCTGGGAAATCTGATAAAGCCAAATCCAGGTTCAACACCATAGTGGATTACTAGTTCAACTGGTCAGGATGTCAGAGCGCTCTGGCAGAAGAGCACCCGCAGGTTTAGCTGTGGCAGTTAAATGTGCCACTGCCCAGCACTGCCCGCTGACAGGCGCACGTTACAAATGCCTTAAAAAGCACAGGCAGCCAAGTGGGGACCTCAAAGGGTTGATGTGGCCAGAGCACCGAGTCAAGAGGATGCTCTTAGCATTCCAAGCAGATTGAAAGACAGCAAAGTTTTAGTACTAGAAGCCAGAAAAAAAGGAGATGCACTAGACAAAATACACCACTATGAGGGCTTGGATGATCATTTCGCTTGTGTAGGCAGTAAGGAAATAATAGAAGTGGAAAATCACACGTTTAAAAAAGGCAACAATTACATTACGACTTTTTGCTCTTCGCTTTCCTGAATGTGGTTTCCTCTAAAATACAGCAGTCCTGTATCCAAGACCAAAAGAATTGCATTTAACATAAAATACATTTCTGTGGATTATATATAGAACAATCTCATGTCAAAACTGACTAGAATGGCACCTAGCAGGATAAGCAGTGTACAGATTATCCATTATGGCTAGCAAGCATCTTTACCAAATTATTTCTCTCGATTTTTGAGCTGGTTCACAAATAACAGCTGTTGAAAATGTCAGCTATTGGGGGGGCGGGTAATGCAAACTTGAATGTGAGCTTTGGGGAGGAGGGGAAGGTACCATGAATATGCCAGTCCAGGCTTTCTCTTATAATAATACCATCTTCCGATTCTCTGAGCACTCTGCAGACTAAAGTGCACCAGGCTGCCATTAATCCCACTTATCACCCTGACAGCTCAGTAATTACACTCCCGCTATAGCTAGGTACTGTAAGGTACTGTAGTCCTAATAAAACATCAAGCACTGTGCAGAATCTGCGCTGGTGAGGTGTCTTATTAAACTTGGGGGGTTGATCATCAAGTGACATTCGTGTTGACCTATTTTTCTATCTGACAATAAATTATCCTTTGACTATACCATAATAGATATTACAGAGTGCATTTACTGTACCAAGGAGCAAAGGTATTGCATTCTGGTGAACCAGGCAAAAAGCGTAAATAAAATAGTTGAATCACCCACCAGAAAGTGATTACACAAATTGCTGCAAGTGATTGATACTTTCAAAAATCACAGGCAAAATACCATGCTTAAGGGAATATGCCGACAATTACCATGAGCTTCAATTCCACATGCATGTCCCCATATAGAGAAACATTAAGTATTACACTTCTTTCCTTTTTCTGTAACTGTATTCCCACCCTTTATTTGACAAGGTTATTCCATTACCATGGTTTTAGTTCAAAATAATGTAAACAATCTAGAAATTTAATATAAATTTCTCTAATACACCTGCTAGCTCCTATCAAATTTAAATGAAGAACTACATGCTCACTATTTAAAAAAAAAATCCAACAAAATGAAACAGCCATGTTTTTAAGTGGTCATACTATTCTGGACTGCATAAAAACACAGAGCATTAGACAAAGCCAGACCTACACTAATCTCAGAGTATGTATCTCAGCATTTCTTAGTAAAAATATAGGAAAAACCCTTCCAACTATCAGAAAACACCCTATTATCAATTTTTCCCCTGTTTGTTCATGGAACAGCATCTCCTTTAGAAACATATAGGCTATGTTGAATCTTAAAAGATACCATATTCACTTCATATGCATATTGATTTCAATCATAGTCTTTGCACCACTAAACCCCAACTTGAAGAACTCAAAGTAATGATATTTTCCATTTTGGAAGTACTTAGCTGTTGGTTCAGCTCAGTCTCATTGTGAAATGGTAAATTAAGTTAGATATAAAACACCTACAAATGCTATGCAAGAACAGCATATTTATATAAATATTTATGCAAATATTATCATTTGGCATAGCTTTATAGACATGCCTGTGACTATATAATGACAGAAATTCACATTTCCCACACATCTAAGCTCAAAATTTACATCTCTTACTGAACAGTGTTAAATTATACATATGTATCCCCAGCGAACTTAAAATCTTTAACTTCTTATTTTTAAATGTTGCAACACTAAAGTTATTTATTGTTTAAGGTGAGCATGCTGGTAAATCTCTTTCAGGCACAAAATAACACATGCAAAGGATACTTACGAAGTAGGCCAACATTATCAGCTATCAGGTTTGTAGTTATCAAGTTTGTCAGTGCAAATAAGCACTTGAAACCATGCATGTACACACACAAACTCATTCAATCAACCTCTAATAGCATGGGTACTAATAAAAAATAAAATTAAAAAACCCTAAGAAACAACAAAAAAACCCCAAACAGACAACACAGCAGTAGATTACAAACATCTGAAGACAATAAAAGGAAAAGGCACTTGAAAAGTTGTGATTTTTTTTTCAATGTAATAAAAAAGAAAAAGGGAACAAACAAATAAAAGTTGCAAATTTCTGGAACACATACTACCCGTTGGGAAAAGAGATGCAAGAAACCACGAGGTATGTCTATGCATATAAAGGAATAGAAAGCAAACAAGGAAAGGAATGCATAAAAAAAGCCAAATTTCTCTATCAAAATCTTTCCCTTAGGAAAAAATGATACCAGAAAGCAGTTCTCTACTCTTGTGTACAGAAGAAAAAGAGATAAGGAAGCCATAGCCAAGACTAATTTTCAATTAATAGTTTTTATTGTTTAATTACAGAATCACAGAATGTTAGGGATTGGAAGGGACCTCGAAAGATCATCTAGTCCAATCCCCCTGCCGGAGCAGGATTGCCTAGACCTTATCACACAGGAACGCGTCCAGGCGGGTTTTGAATGTCTCCAGAGAAGGAGACTCCACAACCTCTCTGGGCAGCCTGTTCCAGTGTTCGGTCACTCTCACCGTAAAGAAGTTTTTCCTCATATTTATGTGGAACCTCCTGTGTTCCAGCTTGCACCCATTGCCCCTTGTCCTGTCAAGGGATGTCACTGAGAAGAGCCTGGCTCCATCCTCTTGACACTTGCCCTTTACATATTTAAAAACATTAATGAGGTCACCCCTCAGTCTCCTCTTCTCTAAGCTAAAGAGACCCAGCTCCCTCAGCCTCTCCTCATAAGGGAGATGTTCCACTCCCTTAATCATCTTCGTGGCTCTGCGCTGGACTCTCTCTAGCAGTTCCCTGTCCTTCTTGAACTGAGGGGCCCAGAACTGGACACAATATTCCAGATGCGGCCTCAGCAGGGCAGAGTAGAGGGGGAGGAGAACCTCTCTTGACCTGCTGACCACACCCCTTCTAATACACCCCAGGATGCCATTGGCCTTCTTGGCCACAAGGGCACACTGCTGGCTCATGGTCATCCTGCTGTCCACTAGGACCCCCAGGTCCCTTTCCCCTACGCTGGTCTCCAACAGGTCTGTCCCCAACTTGTACTGCTACATGGGGTTGTTCTTGCCCAGATGCAGGACTCTACACTTGCCCTTGTTATATTTCATTAAATTTCTCCCCGCCCAACTCTCCAGCCTGTCCAGGTCTCTCTGAATGGCAGCACAGCCTTCTGGTGTGTCAGCCACTCCTCCCAGTTTTGTGTCATCAGCGAACTTGCTGACAGTGCACTCTAATCCCTCATCCAAGTCATTAATGAATATATTGAATAGTACTGGTCCCAGTACCGACCCTTGAGGGACTCCGCTAGACACAGGCCTCCAACTGGACTCTGTCCCATTGACCACCACTCTCTGGCTTCTTTCCTTCAGCCAGTTCACAATCCACCTCACTACCCGATCATCCAGACCACACTTCCTCAGTTTAGCTGCGAGGATGCTGTGGGAGACCGTGTCAAACGCTTTACTGAAATCGAGATAGACCACATCCACAGCTTTACCATCATCTATCCACCGGGTTACGTCCTCATAAAAGGCTAACAAGTTGGTTGAGCATGACTTCCCGTTGGTGAAGCCATGCTGAGTGCCCCTAATGATCCCCCTATCCTTGATGTGCCTAGAGACAGCACCAAGAACAAGTTGTTCCATCACCTTTCCAGGGATGGAGGTGAGGCTGACCGGTCTATAGTTACCCGGGTCCTCCTTCTTGCCCTTTTTGAAGACTGGAGTGACATTCGCTTTCCTCCAGTCCTCAGGCACCTCTCCCGTTGCCCACGACTTAGCAAAGATGATGGAGAGTGGCCTAGCAATGACTTCCGCCAGCTCCCTCAGCACCCGTGGGTGCATCCCATCAGGTCCCATGGATTTATGGACGTCCAGATTGCTTAATTGGTCCCTGACCCAGCCCTCATCTACCAAGACAGATTCCTCCTCTATCTTGACTTCTTCTGGGGCCTCAGGGGTCCGGGGCTCCTCAGGACAGCCTCCAACAGCATAGACAGAGGCAAAGAAGGCATTCAGTAACTCCGCCTTCTTTTTATCCTTTTTTTATCCTTTTTTTAATTGTTGAAATATTACCCAGTATTTTCCTTTAAAGTTAAATTATCCAACCAACAGTCCCATTTCTACATCTAGACCAGCTCTTAACATATTTTTGCTTCTAAACAAAGAAAGGCAAGTTAATTATATCATTACCTAAAACTGCAGCAAACGATTGTCTAACTGGCAATAATATTACTTGAAGTGCAATCACATGTATGCTGAAGGTCTGAGGCTGAAACAGATAATCTGGATCGTTGCTGATAACCTATCAAATTTTCATATATCACAAAACAGGCCAAATAACCTTTATCACAGCTACTGTTGGCAGAGGTCTAGAAGCAGATTAAATCCTAATCCATTTATGTGGGTTTCTGCAGGACATAAACATTCATTTTGAAAAAAAGGCTTCCAGCTCTACTATTTGTAGAAGTTTCTAAAACTTTATCCACTACTCAGAGAAATACCCCAGATATCCACATAAGAGTTTCATACTGGTCTCATAATTATGTTCTGTATACACTTCCTGAAGCTTTGGCCAATTAATTTTAAGAGAATGATAGAGCTAATTCCACCCAACGAACTGAGGGCCAGTTTGCACAGGAGACCCAGTTCTGATGTCAAGTCTCTTCTTGGTTTCAAGTCTCTTGCACCACTCTCTAAACCCTGAGTTGGGGATGGTAAACAGTGAAATAAGAAAGGCACATGTAAGAAAGAAATAAATTCATAATTTCTATATGAATCTATAATTCCCAAGTTGAATGTCCATTGCCTTTGATGACAGACGTGAAGAGCATCACGTAAGTTTTTCTCTTGAGGTTCAATCCTTTAATCACTTACAGCTGATCTTGCAGAACTTAGGCTTTCTTCTCCCCATTTGATCTTGCTGCACTTAAACAGGGTCAAGGACAACTCTAAACAGAGATTTGGACACATACACACTCATTTAAGAGATGTCAGGATAAAGATCGTCTACTGCAATGGAAAGCCATTGGTGAGAACCTACTGCTGGCAGCTGTAAAAAAAGACTTGCTGCCATTATTTTCTTTATAAAAAAAGCCAAAAGCACCCAAAACTAAAAATCAAACAAAAAATCCTCCACCTTTTTGTCTTCCTGTTCATTCCATTTCACAATAGATAGAAGAAAAAGATTATAAAGCAATGGAGAGATTTTGTTGCCAGGTTTAAATACCAAAACACAGTAACAGTTGACATAAGGGTTTGAATAGTACCCAAGACAAATGTTACTTAAATGAATATTTGTTTTCATTCAAATTCAAGAAGCAGAAAAAGGGACTCTCACATGCAAGACTGAGAACTGTTGTGTATGTGCAATGTAACAACAAAGACAAAATAATCTTAAATTAGAATAAACTATGAACCCATAATGCTGGACCATAGGAGAAACACATATAATCCCCAAGAAATGCCTCTGAACACAAAAGGGCATCAGAAACTGTGTAAAAGGCAGTAAACACAGACTATACAAACAGGCAGGTATCATGGTCCTAGATATGTAATACTGGAAAGACATCATATAAATGAATGGAAATAAAATTTATCGTATAAATAAAACGATACACAGGAACCATAAGAAACAAAACATTCACTATCATGTAAATTGGCAATACCAGTTCATATCTGCTGAAAGAAGGAAAGACTCCCACATCATCACTGTTGCCTCTTCAGTCACCTGGGGGTCCCATGAGCCTCCTGCAGACCCACAGAAAATGGGACGACTTGTCTGTCAGAAGTTAAGATGACCAATTTTAAATAGAGGCACTCTACAGGATTAGACAGATATGACATTGCTGCTGGTAGCTACAGGAGATGTAAGGGAGGTGCTTTTTATTGAAGGGAAGAAATGCTCAGATCTGAAAATTAGTCTTCAGACACAAAAACCTCCTACCCTAGTGCAGAATAATGGCACTTAAAGACAAGGTTATTTTCGGACACTTAAGAGGTAGTGAATCATATGGACATAGACTCCAAATCATTCCATTCATCAATGACTCATCTTTCTCTTTTCTTCTTTGGCTCTCTACACGACCATAATTCTTTTCTCATCTACTTCTGAATCTCCCTTGAGTGCAGGAACTCTCCTCTCCCCTTTGCATCTGCTTGGCTGTCTTCCTGATTTCTATAGTCTTTTTCCCCATTCATCTGAAACTTCTCCACTTCTCTGTCCTATAACTTCGTATCATTCTTCAGCATAACTCCATTTTAATGGATAATGTTGATAACATAAAAAAAGCGTGACCCAATGTCTGCCAGCAGGTATTTACAACAGTGGTGTAGGAGAGTGTGCACCAGTCACTTTTCAATCCATCTTCTGAGTTCTTGCCATCCACCATCAAGCCCTTTAGAACCTCTGTTTCTGGTAGGTTCCTGCACTAAAACTGTCCTTGCTTAGTGACATCTCTTCTGCATACACAGGACCGTGCTATCCCAGTCTGTGATCAGATATATGCAACTAGCAGCAACCAGAAGAAAAGTAGATTGGTGGGATTTCTTCTTAAATCCTTGCTGAATGGTGGGAACACAGCCAGGCAGAGCTCTGTACTCAGCTCAGAGGCAGTGCTCTGAGCACTGCCTCATGGCAAGAAGCCTGCTTATTATATTCTGCCTGCTCTTAAATTCCTCCTGTTATTTTACTGGGGACACAGAATTTTTCACTTACCATACTGCAATATAGCCTCAAAGACTACTGCCTTTCACACACTTCATTTTGTATAGCTTGTATATCATTACTTTAACTGTACTTCTCCAATTTATAATGTTACAGAACAAAACTGCTATATAAATGAGTTGATTAAAAATAGAAAAAGCAGTGCAGCTTACTGAATTTTGTAGCACAAAGCATGTATAGCAGCACGTCAAATCAGAAAAGCTGTAACATCCTTTTGACATATCAGAAATCAAAACAATTTTTATATATATATTTTTTTATATATATAATGCAAATAATTTCAATGCTTTCTCATAGACTCAATCTGTGAACAAGCAAATCAAATAAACGGTTCATATTTCTATTAGTAACTATGTTATATGCAGCTCATACCAAATCAATCTTACTACTAAAAATATTTTTAACATCACCAGCACTAGAATCTGCATTGAATACCTTTCACTAGCTCCTTCACTCCCACACAGACTACCTCTTCTTTGGAGTTTTACTAGGGCAATTTATTTACAGCATCTTTAATCAATGCTTTGTTTTTATAATCCATTTGTACTGCTGTACAACATTCAGAGTTCTTTGACTTCAAAACCAAAGTTATTATGATAAATATCTCACAAAAAATTATTGTCATGGTGTGGGAATATAATGCTCTCAGATTGTATAAAGGCATGAAGTCCAGTGAGTGTCAAAATGTATTTGTTCTTTCTCCTTAGCGGTAGATCTTAAATGGGATATGTCAACCATACAGCAAGTACGTGCAGACGCATGTACCACACAGCTCTCTTGTGTCAAACCCATCTACACGCTTTTACCTGCAGCAATTATTCCACCTCAGCTGCTATAACTTAAGATACAAAATGAACCTCTGATTCTTCATTTGAATGTTATTCTTTTCCTTTTCTTGCATTCATTTCCAAGTGACAAAGGTTTCTTTCCAGTTTACCAGCATACTATATTTTAGAAGGGGCTATTAAAAATAATAATCTCTTTCTGCTCCATCCAGGACCATGGTACATCCAATGCTGCTTCGATTCTCATTTTTGACACCACTGGTGTCACTAGGTTTACATCAGGTAACGTAGTCAGAGAGAAAGTCAGACTTTAGCTCTAGATAACACAGAGACAGCAGCTATGAGTCCCAGCAAGACCAACCTATTTTCCTTCAACAGGAATTTGAGGTTATCCTCAAGCACCAGTTACCAGCTCGGGTCCTGTCTGTCACAGAAAACTATCACGGGAAACAGTACCTGATGTGCTCGGGAGACTCCTGGTCTTCTCATCTTTTCAGTTATTTCTTGTCCTTTATATTGTGGCACCTCCCTAATGAACTTTGGTTGGTCCCTTTATTGATATTCTGTCCCAGACTAGGGCAGTATTACTGTACCTCTTAAAAAAGGTCGTATTTAAATTGCCACATTTTTGCAATTCCCATGAAGGACAAGCTAGATATCTGTTTCAATTAGCTTTAAAAATTCAATACATTGATTTGTCCACTGGCTTTAAAGGCTGACAGGTGGTCTTGGGATTTGGGTTCTATTTAAAAAAAATAATGTCTCTTACTTTTGCATATCTCTTTCCAACCTTTTTTAAAAGAAAAACCCTATGGAAGGCTCAGTTGTCTTAGCTTGTTGCAAACACTTCCAGCTAGGGTTAAGTTTAAAACAATCCTATAAGAGCTCTGTACAAAACTATGGAGTTTACATAGTGTTATATAATACACTGAATGTTACCAGATGTGTTTAAACTGAAAAGTCAACAAATGTGGTGCTTGAATTTCTATTTTGAAATATTGTTTTAGATTTAGAATTTAAGTTTAGGTACTGCAATCGACCCTCACATCTTACACCTACTCCATGGCCCACTTGCTCCCAACAAGTGCTTGGCTAAGAAGTTACCATTGCTCTCTGTAAAATGATTTTGTAAACTCCTTCCAGCAGGACTTAGTACATAACTGGCTTAAAGATTGTTGCTTTGTACAATGAAAGAAAAGGTATTTGGGAATCTGGGTCTTCAAATTTATTTAAAATTAATGTAAGAGGTAATAAAGTTGAACTTAGCAATGCACACAAGTACGGGATACATTTTCAGAATCTAAAACTGCTTGTTTTGAGTTTAATTTTCAGCTTTATCTTTACACCCACACCACTGGCCAAACACACGAATGCTTAGGGAAGAGCAGGTACTGCAACTATTAAAGTCTGTGCTAAACAACCTGAGGGCCACCTCTACCTGTACATAGGAAATCCATTCCATAATCTGGACAGCTATCCAATTTTCATACTTCATTCTTACAAAAAGAAAAAAACAACAACAAACAAACAAACCTGCACCTTCTGAGTAAAGTATATATTGGGTAGACTATTTCCTCCTATTCACTTCAGAACTGAAAGAACTCTTTTTAATTTCAAATACAAAAATTTTAAATATTACAGATTTACAGCAGTATTCATTCTAAGCTTTGTTCCTGTTTCATATTAAGCATTATGAAATTGCTGTGTTTTCAGAAGTATTAATCAACATTCAAAATTCATTAAACTGTCCCAGAAAAACTAAGTATAAAGTTTTTATTACTGTCAACACTATATTTTTATTTAAACCTTAGAGTTTTCAGAGTTATTAAAAAAATAGTTAAAAGTCATTTTGCAGCTTCTCTGGAAACACTGATTACATTTCATGCTACATATTAGTATTTTCTCAACACCATAGGAACACAGTATAATTTGTTGCTTATTACACCAAACTTGACGGTATCCTGTATTATTCCAGTAGTGCAAAAGATGCACAAGAAACACACTCATCAATAAGACTTTGATACTATCTGTTTAGAACTCAGGCTGTGCTCTTTCAAGTCCTTGAAAGCAGCACTTTATCTGCCAAACCAACCACTTGTGGCTCAGCCACACCTAGCCTTATGGAGTTTTTTAAACAAGTACATTTATGTTCACCAAAATAGTGATCCCTTTCACACAGGAGACAGCTGTTACATGATGTTCAATATCCTTTCAATCCTCTATAGACCTTAGACAGAAGGGTTGACAGAACTGACAGTTTTTATTATAGCTTGCCCTGTACACAATAATCTTCTTTCACCTGGACTATTCTCCCAGAAGCATTACAGACTTTTTGACTTACATCAAGGATTATTTCTAGTCTTTTTAGGAGAGAAGAAATTATTTTTATGTGGCATGATTCTTATTCTGTGTAAATTACCTTTTCAAAATATGAAACACCTGTTGTCTGTTTGTCTTAATGTCAATGAAACTCCTTTGAGTTCACTTCAGGAAAAATACACTTTACAAGTTCGGTCACAGACATTTTCTCTCCCAAAATGTCTTCATTATCTATGCCCATCTTACAAATGGCACTCTGTACAATACATTGTTAACAAGAGCATACACCTACCATTTATTTGCACTGAAAATATTTAATATATTTAATAATAACATATATAAAAAACCTATGATAAAGTAAAATATAACTAAAATGCATGAATTAAAAATTTAAGAAAATGTTCTCAGTTAAAAACTACAAACCCAGAAGAAACCAATTTCCTCACTACAACACCACAGAGACTCTAACGATCAGACCAATAGTGCTAATGCTCATCTGTCTTGCAATTTAGGCATGCCAGCAATTCCACCACAATTAACACAAAAGTGATTTAAACAAAGAACCTTTGTGGAGAAGTAGTCTTGGGTAAGGCAGTAACAGCAGAATAAGCTAACGTTTCCCTTGTTTTTAGGATCTGAGCTCCGAAGAATCCTCTGGTTCTCTCTTTACCATCATCCTACCATTTACCCAGAGACCTGATCTGATGTCGATCTAGAATCCAGCCACTTGCAAGGCAGGCTTCACTGCTCTCTGCACACAACGCATTCCCACTGCTTCCAAACCCATGATGCTATTAGCAAGAGGTAGGAGTGTAGTGGGAAGGGAAGAAATAGGGTAAAACACAAAGGTTTGTGCAGGCTTTGCTGCTGGTGTCACCTGAAGATTTGACCCTACATTGAGCGTACTCTGGAAGCAGACAAAAGCACAAATTACCTCATTAAACTCTGTATTCAAAATAAAAGTTTCAAAAGTTTCAGTTTCCCTTATTTTCAGACTTGTAGAAAAAAAAAAACAAAAACCCACACCACATTTTTGTCTGCTACTACAGTTTAGAACTCCAGAGAAAACTAAGAGGTCAGTCATTGTGAACCTGATAAAGATGCTTCTTCCCATGAAGGAGATAAGTTATTGACCCCAGTCAACCATCTTTTTCCAAATTTTAAAGCTCGAGTATCCTTAATAAAGCTCAGTCCTGCCAGATGGTGAACACTAGTTCATTATCAGGCTGCTTAACTGTGCTTTATTTTAATATATGTAGTCCCCAGTGGGACTCAGACCATTTATTTGGTTATAACAAAAGCCCTTAAGTGATTTGCTAAACCAACCTAACTCAAGTCTTTCAGCAGTGAGTCCCTAGCACCCAGACTAGTAGGAACAGCTCCAGTGTACTCACTCTTTTCCTCACCTTAAAAGTGACGCAGCTACTACATGTTTGAGAACCACGTACCATTCCTCCTGTCTTTATCCCGAGAGCATCTACTGGTGCAGAAACTGCAAGAATTCAGCAGAGAATTGTTAAGATTTAATATTTTCTCTAGAAATTGCATGTGTACAATGACTGTCTTCCATCTTCTTTTGCAAATAAACAGGTTTGTTTAAGACACCTTAATAAGTGACACTGTCACTTGTTAATATGCTCAGCCATCAAGACCCAGAAAAAAGGAAATATGCTTGCTATTTTTATTCTAATTTTCTAAACTGCATATCATGTATACATTTTTTAGCCATAGGAAAATAATACATCCCTGTTTATAATATATAAGCACCTTTAAAAAAGGTGGCATTTTCTTGTATGCTTTGCTGTTTAAGGGAATTATGTGGCTTTGCTTTTCTACCTCAAATTTATTCAAAAAGTAAAGATTTAAAACCAGTATCACCTCAGCAAATGAAAAGAGCTTTATGACACAATGACAGAAATCATATAGGCAAACTACAGAGGTCAGCACAGAGCGAAGAGAAACCCTCTACAAATTACACTAGGAATCAATGTTGCATTCTTAATATGCTGAGTTTAAAGATATAAGTAACATTTCAATAGTAGTTGAAAATTCAGTCTTACTTGTTAACTAGAAGTAAATACACTAACTCATTAAGACTGAATGATTAGTATGTATGTGCTATATCTAGATTTTGCTATAATCACCTTCACAGTGAAGAATTTTACAACATTCACAGTATTATGATGTAAATAAATGACATAGCCAGAAGTCACTCTCCAGACTGTTGACATTTACATGAAACCAATACATAATTTAAATACAAAAGGCTTTTTCTTTTTTCTTCTTTTTAACCAAAAGTTATGCAGACAGTAGTGCTAATACACAGGCTCACTTTCTATCGATTCAAGTGGTCACCAAATAAATTTAGAATCTGACCCTCTTGATGGCAAGGCTGGTCCACAAAAGCACCGCACTGCATACTTCAGCCTTATCACAGTTTCATTCATCCAGAGTAGAAAAATTCCTACAGGCCAGCTACTTAACTGGGGATATAAGACAGCTGTTCAACCTTTAAAGTCTCACGAACCAGGACTACTGTAAAGTTCCATGGACAGAAGGCTGGACTAGCTGACCTAACAAGTTTACACTGTCTTTGCAATTTCTCCTAGTATGTTGAATAATGGCCTTTAAAAATGGCAAATTTATGTCTGCTTATCTATCTGCAGTTGAGCTTTCCCACAGAGGTAAGCAAACTTGAAAGAATTTAAGAGTTCACATATCCCTTAAGTTATTTAGGATTACAGGAGTGACACAAGTATTCATTTTCCTTATAAGTTAAATCTCTACTTTTAGCACCTTACCAGTCACTCCAAAATTAGGGTAAATAAAAGGACTCCAGTTAAAATAACAGTACCCAAAGGATCTAAAATATGTGAATATTACATACGAGGATTTTCAAATTCAACCACCTGAACATGTTTTTAAAAGGGTTTGATTTCTAAATGCTATAGCATGGCCTTTTAGGTATATTGGCAAAGAAAACTCTATTTACTAGCTAAACATAGAAAAGGCACTGGCCTGCTAATGTCAAGAAGGCTTAGGTGGCAACTAGACCACCAACTGGTTCATCTGTGTTTGCAAAAATAGGACAAACATTTCTTGCTATAAGGCAGGCATAAAAAATCTTGCATTTTAGGTTTTACACTTACAACGTAAGTAGGAAGAATTTTCACATCCTTTTAAGAAGATTACATAAAAGTATTTGTCACATTTCTTCCCATACTGAAGCTAATGGCATAAGAATGAATACATTTTCTGGGATGGCTCAGCAGCTAAGTGCTGTGTGGAACATATTAAAAGAAATGGTTTTTTTTTCTCAGAGAAACACAGCTTAGAGAAATTTTAGGATGAATTAAAAAAAGCATTAATCTGTTGACTCACCATGGTTTGATAGATCACTTACTCTTGAATATGTGGCATTGTACTTCTTTGAATATGCTCAAATTGTTAGACCTACACCAAATATAGCAATCCGAGGACTGTAAACGTAGTGCAACTGAAAAGGCGTACTTCTCCCATTTCCCAAAGCATTGCATTTTCAAAAACCTGCTGGAAGGATTTAAATATTCTCATTTGGTAGATAGTTTCTCTTGCTACAAATAAGCAGATGTCTGCCTTTTGGCAATTCTTTTTTATGCAGTTATTTGAAAACAATTACAGAAAAATGTTAAAATTTATATTTATAAAAAGTACTCCACAAAGATCCACGTACTGCATTCCTCAGACAAGTCACACAGAGACATTTCAGAAAGCCTAGGATCAGTACAAAGTGCTGCTTCTCTTCCGTCCCTCATTAGCACCTCCTCTCTCTACGCAAAAACACACACAGCACACATTAGCAACTTCCCAATTGTTCCTGCATCCCAGGATAGACGCTGTAATTTTAGTGTTGCTCTTTTCTAACCCAGAAGCATTAGGGTTTGATGAATACATTTGATAATTTCCAGCAGCTTCACGCCTCAGGATTTATAGGATACTATGATACAGCCTATGATATAAATGCAATCACAAGTATAGCGTCCTTACCAGTGTCTCTCTTCCTTAACAGTGAGGGCTGCTAATAGTTTTCTCTACTTTATAGGAATGCCAAAAGAAGAGGATACCTGCAAACTCGGACAGCTCTTACTAAAGCTCTTTGCAGTAAGAATCCTGAGGCCCTCTACTCATGGCCTTTTTATCACTGCACAACCACCACTCTCCCTGTCCTGAGCGCTACTGTTGCTAAAAGCCTTCAATGCTCCCCTGGATCCCAGCGCTTGCCATGAATGAAGACAACGGGAGAACCTCCTTAATGGTTACGACTGTCAGTCTTCTCCGTTCCTGCATCCAGGCAGCCAACAGGCAAGCCGAGCTATTGTTCCCCCTTTCCTTGGCCCAAATTTGATCACAGCAGGCTATATTCCAATTTGGGTGACTGTAGACTGGTAAGAGTTTAGATTGTGAATGCTGCTGCTCTACCAGATTCCATTCTCAGTCAGGATTTGCCTGGTCAGCAATTTTAAAAGCAGTTACCTCGCCACCATGAAGGCATCTTGATAATGGTTTCCAAATTTTAAGCAGCAGAAGAAAAGATACTTTGTGTTAGAATCCCACTCCAGCCATATTTCAGGTATATTTAAGAGCTCTATTTTCCATGAGGGGCTAGATGGCATTAGACATTGTTCAGCCAAGCAAGGTACCTAAAGATACTAGACACTACATAGGGTCCATCTTCAGTCTATTAGTTCTGACTAAAGTTACGCAGTTCAACAAAGAATATCAATATAAATTCAAACCAACACTGTTAACTTGTGTATTAGTTGTGCCACTGATGCGTTCGATTCTGTAACATGAAGCAGTGGAACAGAAGATGAGAAACGCAAGTAAGGAGTGTTTATCACTTGTAATTCAGTCAATGTAATTTGTTTTTCCTTTGCAAGCCCAGAATAGCAGAAGGATAGAGTAATCCACTCTTTAATTTCCCATTTCACTATGGGCTTGAAATGTACTAGTCACATTATGTCTAGAAACGCTTTCTTAGAAATAGCCCCTACTCGTTATTTTCTACACTCTGAATCAATTTTTTGCATGATCAGGATACGGGATATTTTGCCAATCATGAGAGCTTTGTTGTTCTGCATTAGACAGGAAAGAACAATAGCAAGAGCTCTTTGTCTTTTCTTCAACCCTTCATTTTCTTATCCGTGACTAGCCTCGTCAGCCCCTTCAAAGACCAGGAGCTTTTCAGAGAGGCAGGAGTTTGACAGCTATTGCTCAAAGAGAAAAATAAAAAAAATAAATTCCAAAATGCCAAAAAAAAACCCCAAACCCAAAATCAGTGTAATTAAGAACAGAATTCCTGCCTCTATTTTTGAAAGATCTCTCCACAAAATCTCTCCGCATTTTGATGCTTTACACATGCTAAAATCCAGCAACCTAAGTTCTACTAATTTGTGTTTACAAAACATGACTACACAAAACTCTGTCCACAAACAAAAGCAATAGAAATATGCACAATATATTACATAAGGCAATATAACCCTCCCATTTTTCAGCAAAGAGGAAGCAGTGACACTGCTCTGCCAAAACGCTCTACTGATAGCACAGCATGATCTTTGCTAAAATATACTTTGAGTATGTTTACTAGCGCGGTGCAAGATGATGTACTAGTGTAAACAGTTAACACTGAACCACAAATGTCAAAACAGATTAAGTACATTATGTGATACATTATTTTTTTTTTTTTTATTGTTTGTTCACTTGCTAATTTGCACAATTCAGTAATTCATAAAAGGGTCTCCCTATCATTAGTGCAAATTAGCAATTTTCTAGCACATAATTAAAAATATGCATTAAATTTACACTTTCTATTGCATGTTTGTTGCCTTTGTGAAGATAAAAAATGTTACATGGTCAAATGAAATTCTAGGGTGATTATTTTCAACCTGAAAATAGTTCTACACAACCTTCTGACATATTTCTCAACACCAGCCTGGTGAGGGTATCACCAGCATCTTTCTGCTTAGCATGGAAATATAAAGCCATTTTTTCTGAATAGCTCCTGATAGCACTACTTATTCATATATTTTAATCTGAAGTCATTTCTTCGCTGGATGAATGCCATTGCGGCCACACCAGTAACATTATACCTATCCTAATCCTTCTCTAACACACACTTTTTCCATAGTATAAGCCTAAGTCACTGTGTAGAGAATAAATCTCAAATAGCAGCAGGTTCCATCGAAAAATATAAACATCATATTTTGGTTTCAAATTCAGCCAAATAATCATTCAACTATAGTTCACAGTACTGCTTTGCAAGAGCAACAGTAATGGTTCACCATCATTTTTAGAGGGATAAGAGTTATTGTTAATGCATCTATCTCATTACTACCAGAGTTCACAATACAAACATTACAAATAATAATGAATAGTTCAAATAATTTTCATGTTCCAACAGAAGAAGCAAATCAGACTTATTTTTAGATGTTGTGAGTTAATGTTCTCTATCTATTAAGACAAAAAATTAATGAATTCCAGCATTTTCCGTATTCTCATAATATATGTAAGGTAAGGTGTGGAACGCAAACCATCTCAACCAAAAGAGTTGATATCAGTTCAGTCAGCATCCACAAATTGTGTGACGAATGCCCTCAAGTATTCCACCTTTTTACATAGTCATAATGGCTCATCCTAGTATCTATTAAATATTTTATTAATTTACCATGAATATAAAGTATGACATTACCACTTTATTCTTGGAGATATGAGAGATTAAATTACTGACAAACTGTATCCTGGAGCGGGGGGGTGGGAGATAAGCAGGGAAAAATGTGGATTAAGAAAAGGGAGAGAAAAAGAAAAACCAAGAGTAGCAAGCATTAAGTAACACAGACGTTTACCTTGCTAGGCCCAATTTCTCAAGCCAAACCTATCCCAAGAGCCCAAATGTTTCAGAATGCTACAGACGCTAAATTCTGGGACCCACAGTTCTGTTGTAAATATACTAATATTAATTTGCTGTTTTTTCAAAAATGCCACATTTTCACATTTTCCTTCTAAAAGACAACAGGTATTTGAATCATATTCCAAAATGTAAATGTTTAATTTTACATTATGTTTTATGAAAGTGCACACTGTATTTTACTTAATCTTCATATGGGTACATCTTCGGTTACTTGACAAACTTATTTCTGCAATATTGTTATAACACAGCTGGTCTGAATTTTTCTGCCCAGATACAGATCGCTATTCCTTTAACAGAGGCCAGCAGCATTTCTTTTGTAGGCTCAGAACCTAGCCTTACTACCACAGCTTTAAAATGAGTCACGCATCTCTACTTACTAACATAAAACTTGTCTGCATTGTGACTCCACTGATTAGTGTGCATCCTGGAAATGGCCAGTTAAGATTTTGAATGCAGAAATGCTGTTCCTTGAATCAAGTCAAAGAGTGTTTTACTTTAAGACATCTCCTCAGCAGCCCTGAGAGTATAACAAACTGACTCTTGGTGTGTTGCCCAACCCTCAGCATTGTTCAGATCTGCCATCCTTAGGGATGTGGACCAGGTGAAAGCAAAGTGTCAAAACCGTTCACTTTGGATCTGGAAGCGGTATAACTAGGTCAGTGCCTGTAACCACATGTGGAAGAATTAGCTCTGCCTATTTCTAATTCTGCCAGTAAATTTAGGCTCAGCTTAATGCTGACACATCTACTGTTTGCTGTTTACCCACAGAGGCTGTGGAGTGTCCATCCTTGGAAATATTCAAAACCTGGCTGGACACAGCTCAGAGCAAGCTGCTCTAGTCAATGCTGTTCTGAGTAAGAGGACTGGACTAGACAATCTCCTTATGTCCCTTCCAATCTCAATGAGTCTGTGATTCTACAAGAGATATCTAAAGTGTCTACTCAAAGATAATTTCTCCCTGCCTGCTCTCCCTAGGGCTTATTATCACAGACCCAGAACTATGCTAACCACAGCTTCACTCTGTCCTAAACAGAGTCAACTCTGAACTCAGACAAGGCAAGCTCACACCTGTACAAAAGACTGTGTTTATCCCCCTACATTTACCTAGGCAGTCATCATCAACACAGTACCTGAGCATCTCTCACTCTTGGTTTGTATTCCTCTCCCCATCAAAGCTATAAGGCAAAGAAATACTACTTCAGTTTTGACAATGAAGGACTAAGGCATAGAATACGTTAGCAGCTTTTAGCAGCCTACAGCACAGAAACCACCCACATCCAAGCCACCAAGGCAATACCAGAACCATTGACTTATCCCTCATTCTCGAGTACTCTACTGGACCATCAAATTAGATGCTGTTGTCTTACTTAATTTAACAAAATCTTTCTGAAACTATTTAAAAGCTAACACGATCAAGAACAGGACTCTAATCTGCTGCTCCAAGCAAACAAAATCATGGTCCCAAGGAAGTCAATGAGAAACCTGTCTCTAACTTCATTGTACTCTAAGGTGAAATTATAGCAACATTTTTGCTATTTTTACTCATGCTTGTTCTGAAGAGTGAAGGCAAATCAAGAGTTACCTGGACTTCAGACTGAGTCATTGATCATCAGGAAGGCTGTTGAGTGTCATATGAAGAATCCTTGTCACAGGCATTAATATGACAGTAAAAAAGAAAAGTTTCAGTTTTTAGACTGCTGTTGAAGTTGGAGGCCTATTGATTAGACACTTTTAAAGGAAATACAACCTATAAACAGAACCAGTAAATTTAGAAGTCATTGAAATTCAGAGTTCCTTGATGACATTTTTAAAATCTGTTTTGAGAAAAGAATAACGCTTTAATAAATAATGAAAAGTTACATCAATTTTTGTTTTTCATATCATACACTTGTGAATGAACGTTGACTACAGCACCAAGGTAACTGCATGGATTTTAACACCTGCATGAGAACAAACTGCATACAACTATTAAAAAGCAAACTGTATTTTTGCATATCAAAATAAACAGTTGCTTTCTTTGTACAAAATCCCGTAGTATGGAATATACCATTTTTCAAATTCTGCTAGATTTAGGTGTAGTCTCAACAGTAAATATCAGCATTATGCCAGATATTTATGCAAGATTTTTTCTATTTAGGGTGACAGAGGTATAACTTGTGAGACTTTTCAAGTCTCTTAATATTGCATTTCTTTTATAGCTCAGACAAGTCTTATGACGACCACCATTACAATTCTCTGATAATTTTTGAAGATACGGCAAACTGCTGTTGGTATTAAAATAATTTCATAATTAGTATTTTTCATATTCAGAAAACTAAGTAGTCTTATTTGCATGGTTCTTCAGACAAAGAAAGAAGCAGAAAGTATGTTTGAAATTACTGGTAATGAGGAAAGACTGGATATCTTTACAGAGTTCATAACATTCAGTTCACTTGATGTTTGTTCTCCACTGCATCTAACTACAGCACTAACTACTGCAATAAACAGTATGCTCTCACACTAATGAGAAATCCTACAGACTAATTTTATAGTGTCTTTCCCTTAATGACTCTCCTATCAATTTGATCTCTTGGATCTAAATACGAAAATAGCAATCATACAGGGAGTATCTAGTAGCTTCTGTGCTAGTTTTATAAAGAAAATAAGGTGTAATTTAGCATGTATACATACTGCATCAGAACATTAAATAATTATTTTATTTTACATCTAAGTTCTGGGTTCAAAAAAAAAAAACCAAACCTGAAGGTTAATGAATGTTAACAGACTACATTCAAAACACACTGAACAAAACATAGTGATTTGTACACTGTGATTACCACATGGAATAAAATAGTTTAACCCACTCAAATATGTTACCAAACGTATCAGAAACAGGATTAACATGAAGCGCTCTCTTTTTTGTTAAATAGGAATAAGAAATGTGTGTGAATGTTCTGTTTGTAGAGAGTAACACAAAGAAATTCTTTTCCAGTTGTACGCAACATTTTGAAGACATGTTCTGCATGGTAGACTCTCAGTTCTTGTCTGAATTTAATGTTAGGTAACTTTCTTACTCATTTATTACAACTTATTACATTTCTGTCTTTGGTATTCACCACACACTGTAATAAAAGAAATAAGGATCCCTCATGTTGATAAAATACGGTATGTCTGAAGACAGTAAGGATGTGCGCATTTCTTTACAATAGAATGCATAAATCAAATGGTTTATTTGTACTGGGGCTGGCACAAATCACTTGCTAACAAAAGCATTAGTGCTATCTGGAGGCTGCAGTCTGCAAATAAACAACTTTGAACAGAAACTATCCTGCAGGAAACCTCCACTTTCACTTGTCATATAAAGCATCCATCTGTCTGATGCACACTTATAGAATGAAAGTGAAATTGAAGTGTGACTGAGGTATCTAATAACTCTATTGAATAACTCTGAAGGTATTCAATAAAAGGGGAGTTTGTGAGAATGAAACAAAATGCTTCCAACTACTCACACTTTTAAATTCTTCCAAAATACTTTATTTCGGTAATTTCAAATTATAGAAATCTCTAAATTAACCACCTGTGGTATAAAGAGAGGCTCAAGGATGATAGACCTCAGAGTTCCCCTGTTTTCAGCCAGCATGTTAATAAACAGATTTTCCTGACAGAGCCCACACTGCCAAAGAGCAACTAGAAAGCAGTATAGTCCAGAGAAGAACCCCTTATACCTCTAACCATCAGTCCCTTCTGAAAGGTGCCCTTAAGTGCTCTAGACTATTTTAGAAAATACTGCCAGCCTACAGACAGCCGAGCTAGATGAGGGGTGGTTTTTATAACTTGCTGCAAAGCATGTGTTTGAATGAAATTCTGCACTAAGAGAGGATAAACTCTCCAAGAATGCCCCTGTGAGGAGGCTTGTACAGTTGGGAGACTTCAAATTACAAGACATTATATGGAGTATATTACATATATTAATATAAGTGCCAGTGATACAAAAATACATTGTGAAGTAAAGGCAGATTTTTCTCTGCAAGCGTTTGAAATACTGCAGTATTCATGAACACCAACAAAACACACATGCTACAATAATACATAATATTCAGAACAGATGATGGTGTAAGGAAAAATTAATTTTCAATACATTCAGCGATATCTTTAAAATACCTGTCTGTGGCTGTTTTCTTTTCTTTTTGTTCCAATAATAATACGTAGTTTAGTCACCATAAGACACATTCTGTGTTGTGTATATAGGGTTACTTTTACTGAAGCAAATACATGTGGAAGTGAATTGACTATCAGCTCAGGAGCATCCTTTACATTTTAAAATATTTTAATCACATTGCTTTAAGGCTTAGAAGTGAAACAGTGTTTCAAGAGCTCATTCCAGCTTCAAGTTCTTCCACGTGCTGCTTGGATGATCTAGAAAAGTTCAGCCTTTGTCTTGTTTTATTTCTGTAGTATGCAGAAATGATACTGTTTCTCAAAGCGGCTGTGAGCATCACTGGTCACTTGTGTATTATGATACCAGGGCCATAGGCGCGCTGTGCTTCGCTTTTTGGTCCATCTTATGTTACCACTTTACCTGGATCAGCAGAGGACTTCAGAAGAAAATCTCCTGGGAGAGTGCTCCAGCTGCAGTTCTACAAATGCTCCAGCCTCCATCCAATGTGAGGCGTGTAACCAGCACACACCCCGACGGGCAGACCCTAGGTCCACAGCACCACGTTTCACCATACAGACCTGCTGGCTAGCCTGTGTTCCCTCTGCTGCACCCGCATCCGACTCCATGCAAAGCACTCAGCGTGAAAGAGCTCTCCTGCACTGTAAGGAATGCCCCCTTTCTTGTGGTACCACTGAAGATGCAGCTAATAATTTTACCTGATAATACCCTATTCAAACATGTATTAGCATTAGGACACATTTTATATCACTTAAAATCTCAAGAGTTTTTTCAGTATTCCTGAAACAAGGCACCTTCTCTGCCTGAGCATTTGTATCTCAGATACTGCCTGTCTCCAGATTCAGGTGGACAATTTCCTGGACTGAAAGTCATTTAGCTACATTCAGTATCACTGTTTCCAGGCTTTATAAGTTTCTTGATATTTTCTTGACCAATAGCACTGTCAACTGCCATAACTTGATTTCTTTTCTCTTTTTTTTTTTTGATAATTCATGTGGATTTTAATGTGATATCACTAAATAGCTTCACTACTTCAACATCTTTTTTTTCCTTACTCCTTTATTTTTATGGCAATTGTCTGATACCCTCCTGTATTTTAACTGAAAAATCCATTTTTGAAAACAGAATTACATGAAAGACAGTTTCACTTTTTGAAAGCTACACATTTTTTCAATAGTGTAATTTCTAGGTATTAAATAGGGTTTTTTTTCTTGAAAGAAAAATATTGAATTTACAAAATTATGCCAAAAAGGAAATACTTGTAGCTTATATTAATCTCTAGAAAACACAACTCAGCTTTGTTAGTGTAACTTGAGGGAAGAAAGGTATATTTGCCTCTGAATGCTAAACTTGGTTTTGGAGACTGAGTATCTGTCTTTTCATCTATAAAAGAATAGGTCATCAATTAAGGCTGAGGCTATTCATTTATGAGTCCAGAGAGTTCAGAGAATGGCAAGAGGTTAAGTTTTTTGAACTTTTTGAAATTTTCCTAACATCATCTGCTACAACACTATCACAAAATCCTAGGTTTACATCCTGGTTGAAAAAAAAAAAACAAAAAACAAAAAACAAACAAACAAAAAAAAAACAACCAAAAACCCAAACCAACCAATCCTAAAATAAGCTATTTTGGTCTATAATACATAACACAATTTAAGCCTGTTTCCAAATATCTTAAGTTTACTTTTCTTTACATTTTCTTGCACCTTTTAACATATCAATCCTAATGTAAACAATTAGAAGAATGAACACAGCAGAAAGTTCTTGCCAGCTTTCCCCTGCTCCAGGAAAAGCCTGGGAACACAGAGGATGCTTACGGGAAGCACTGAAGGTCACTAGATCCAAGCCATGGCAGACCCAGGAATAATATGAGCAGCCTTTCATTAGAACTAAGGTCCCTTATCTTGACTGCCCAGCACAATGGTAGTGCTGTACTACTACATTAGGAAGAGCAGCATTACCCAAAAAGCTAGTTACAAATCACTGCTGCTTTTACATCTCTCTTTAAAATAGATACACGCACATCTTAAATGCTGTCCAAAATCAGGCAAATACTTATTTGGAACACACAGTAATGGGCATGCAGTCACATCCTGCGTGAGTTTCTCTTTCTAACAAGCTTGCAGGAGACCAATACAGTTATTCTCCCTTCCACAAATGAGTAGGTAACATGCAGATTTCACCACTATACGTTTATCAAGACTACCAAGAATAAAAAACAAGGCAAGCTGAAAAACAGAATATTCCCAGGTATAAGTCACCATTCAAAGTAAGAAATGAAAGCTGCTGCCAGTTAGCGGAGGACATCGACAGAGTGGGACTCCGCAACCCTCAGTATTATAGGCTCCTACAGAGATCAAAAATACAGGACCCAAAGAAGTGACATCAGAAGAGAAAAGTTCCTTCCAACAGTGGTTTCCTTAATACCTATAACTAGGCTTGCCTGCAAATACATCTTCCACAAGATGCTGCCAGGAAGAATTTGGAAGTTGGACAGCTGTTTACCCACAACTATATATACCTTTCATACCCTTACTACCTCTTAGACGGGGAAGGAATTGCCAGCATGCAATTCTCATGCAGCCAGTTCTCACAAACCTTATCTGCACTCCCCTAATTAGACCTTCCTGCTTAGTGTTTCTATGTCAGTTACACAGAAGCTGCAGCCTTCCTCAGTCAGTTTTCCAGAACAAAATTGTGGTGCTTCAGCCTCTGCTACACAAAATAGCATATGAAACTTTGTCCCAGTGTACAGAAAATACACATCACTTACAACACTGAGTACACAGAGACAGAGGTTTTTTCCAGAGCTTCTAAAACAAGCGCGGTGCCTACTGCTCCAGAGGAGCAGAGCAGACCATGTATCTTCTATAATGTCCATCCAGCAGGCAAGTTACAACCTACGGATTTGTTTACACTATGTAGTATTAAATGACATGTATCTGGATTGTAAAGTGAATGTTGTAGTCCAAAAAATTTTTGTCTAATTCTAATGTATAATAGTTTAATCCTAATCTTTTTATCTCTCAAATTGTGACTACATTCAATAATCTGATTATGTAACAAATTCAATTAATTCAAAGAATGGCTTAGAGAACTATTAAAGAATGTTTTTCAATTAATATTTCTAACAAATGTAGAAATATTTCACATAAAATTGTCTGGGTTCCTACCAGGAACAGATGATTTCCTTTAAAACTCAGAGGGAGTAGGAGGAGGAGGGAAGAAGCTATCTGTAACATGAAATGTCATTTGCACAGTCACAAGTAGTTTGGGTTAATTACTGTTAAGGTGTTAGACTATCCAAATTTTGATCAACAGAGCCCTACTCTGGTGCAGATGTTGACATCTGTAAAAGTTAGTGCCATTTTACCTCCTCCAGGCATTGTAGCACCTGGAGAAGCCACAGGGAAGGCAACATAGATTCTTCTTGAAATTACTGCAGCATCTGTCAGCTCATGGGAGGTATATACCAACTTGCACCAGATAGCAGCATTGTCAAACCCGCACTCTCTGTCCTAAATACACTCTATAAGCAACACCAGGAAATCTGTAATGAGAACACAACTTACCATATGACAAAAAATATCAGCATTCATTGGATGGACATACTTAAAGCTTTTAATTTTGTCACACAGGTATAGACCTTGATCTGGCACTTGTTTAATTAATATGGCAGATATACCATTAACAGTGTCATATGCAGTTCATGGTGACATGATAACTTCTGTCTAATAGTGTACTATCTTCGATTTGAATACCTGGATTTTAACAGGGATGTTGTTTAAAACCACAACCAAAAAAATTGAAAAAATATTTAGTACATGAACTAATTTTTATCACCTTATTCTCTTTTTTTTGTGGGTCTACAACTCTAAACAAAAAATTATACACTACTGAGAAAACATTAGTACAAGAACCCAATAAACACATACTGGATACCACAGAAAACTATTTGCCCGTCTCCAGTCCAGTCTTGGAACAAAGGACCAAGAGCTTATTCCTGTTTAAAAGTACATCCCAGTCGCAAGATGGGTGTCACAAACTTATGCAAAGCAAGTTATAGAGCTATAAATATGGCAGTATTAGTAGAGACAAAGCACCGCAGCCCTTCCAACGTGAATGCCGTTCCACAGAATCATAGAATCGTTTTGCTTGAAAAGGACCTTTAAGATCATCAAGTCCAATGCCATACCACAATCACAAAAAAAAACCCAAGCAACAGCTTGAAATAATAGACACGTATTCGCTGGGAATTTGTACAATGGTATAATGATAATGATCACTTTTCCAGGTTAAATTCCCATCCAATTTGTCTGCATAGAAATGAAAGCTCATACTGACAAACTACACTGCAGTGGCAGAAAGGAAAAAATGCAAAGCAGTATCATCACTCTTGGGCTTTCGTTTGCTTTCTAGGCAGTTATTCAAATCCTTTCCAAAGCCCTGCCACCCAAGTACAGGTTCATGAGACAGCTAACTTCATCAGCTTTGTGCCCAGGAATGTCTGGAGTAACAAAAATGGAAGAGTACTTATGTTTCCCTTCACTTTATAGTATCAGAATGCTATGAAATAAAAACAAGCAGAGTGCAAGGCTGGTAACTTCAATATGTATCCCAGATCCACTTCAATAACAGCATAGGCCTATCATGTCTCATAATATTTAATAGAGTAATCTTGCTGCATATCAGTGCAACAAGAAGAGAATCTTCCTTGTTCTTAACAATAAACTGCTATTAGCCTCTTCCTAACTCTACAGAAAATACTCTCTGAGCATTTCCATTGTGTTACAATAAATAACCTGAACTTGAAAGCTGAAAGGTGTAATACTAATGCCATGTACTGACATAACTCAGAACTTTATTTTTTTTATACTCTTATAAGTTAATGTACTTCTACAGGAAAAAGAAAACAGATCAGACTACTGTTTCACAGAAATCTGACCCTGTAGGCATTAGAGTTTTGAAAATATTTTCTAGTGGGCGAGAGCAATTTCTCAGATGTAGAGCACACTTATGAAACATACTCTGCAGACAAGATCAACTTCTATTCTTGATCTCCATCTATAAACACTATAGATAAAGCTGACAATTGTCAATCTATAGTCAGTCACCCATTGATCTCAATGAGGTACTATGCAAAACTCGAGAGATAATAGATATTACATATTAATGAATTTACAGATTATCATTATTATTTGTTCAGTGCTGCGTTGTCACACTTCAGCTCACTTGTGGGGGGGAATACATACTCCTCCCTTTTTGAACACTGCTTTACTGTACTGTTTCCCTTTCACTCATTTCTCTCATTGCCTTAATATTTCTGAACCTCTGCTACAGCTCTCACTCTTCACTGCAAACTCCACTTTTAGCCTCTGCCCAGTAGATCCACTGAGATGATTGATTATTAAGCAAATACATACACCACACGTACTATAATAATACATACACCTAATAGCAATCATTAGGCCTTAGAGACTCATCCCAGTAATGTCAGAGTGAGAAGCAGTATGCACGTCCCCCCGCCATTCTTTAGGTTGCTTTCAATGCAAATCTCCACAGCAGCATCTAAACCAGAGATGACATTGGGATGGCTCCTATCCTAGAATCTCTCTCTCCTGTGGTCCAGGGCCAAGTACTGTATCCAGAGGAATTATTTTGAAGACTTAATGCTAATACTGAAATTATGATGTAAAAGATGTTAGAAGATGTGTGTATTAAAAACTCAGAACACAAAACTACCTCTCATTTTTGCATTTAAGGAGATAAAATAAGTTTCCCAGCCAGCGTTATTGATGCCAGAGTTATTGATCCAGACTCATCTGAAGATTTTGAATCAAATTCATAAACGAAGAAGAGTGAGAGCTCATATAATATATCCAAGCCATGGAGATTCCTGGGGGTTCCTGAAGGACATGCAATTACTAATGCAGCTCTTAGACTCTTTGCTTCTCCTCTCCCATTTGCTTACACTTGTGAAAAACGAGGTTTTGGTGTATAAGACTGAGGAGGGATGTGAATGGGTACCTAAAAAATACACGGGGATAGATTCTGAGGGAATTGAATTCCAAAGTGAATCCAGTTATCCAAGATTATGTCCCCTCATGCTATTTCTAATTCCCCTCAACACAAAGATGACTAGAATGACAACTTACCTTGAGAAGTACAACATGCCTAATTGCATTGCCACCAGAATCAGAATTACCTTTCCTAAAATCATGCAAACAATTTGAATTACAGGCTCAGGCTCATGGCCATCTTAAAGCCTGAGCCTGTGGCTTTTGCTATAAAAGCAAAAAGATTTGCTTTTAGCACAGTTTCAAAACTTAAGAGGGATTTTAGAATATCCTGCCTTCTAAATCTCACATTTACCAGTGTAACTGCTCATGCACAGAATTAACTTGTATTTTGACTGCTAGATTTTTTCTGCCGTTCAGGCACACGCTACTCCCTTTCTGTGAATTCAAAATTCAAAAGTAATCTTTCTGACTATTGTTTCATCTGCAAAGGCAAGATTTGTGCTTTGCAACCCCAAAGTTAACCCAAGCTAACTTCCAGCTGCCCTTCTGTGTAGCGAAGTGGTTTGACTCAAGTTAGATGCTTAGGCTCCAAACACACACTAAATGAATGAACAGAGTAGGTAGGGGTGTGCATGAGAGATTCTCAAAAACCAAGATGCTAGTTGCAAGCAGTTTAGTTGCTTAAGGACCTGACAAGGCCAGAGACAAACCAGAGCCACGCATTTCCTTCTCCAAAGGTCATCACTATGAACCTGCTCATGAAGGAATAAATTTAAGCTTTGCTTTTCCATCTGAAAAAGAAAAAAAAACATAGTTCCAGAGCAACACCATCAGACAACTTATGTTTGAGCCCTGAGCTGCAGAAGTACTAAATTCAAGCGTTTACTCAAAAATCAGGAAGAGCGGGAACCTGAACTGGCTATTTAGTACGCCAAACACACCTGGTAAACCTCTAAGCTATTAGCTTTCAGCATCAGATCGTTACTAGCTCTTTCTGTACATCTGGTTTGGTTAACCCGGAGGGACTGAACTGATGTGGAACAGGAAGAGCCCCTGTTTGGAAACCTACTGTAGAGTTCAGCATTGAGAAGTATTTTAATTGTAGAGCAGCATAAGTACTCTGGCAGCTTTGAGGTGCTCTCAGGCTTTAGGGACTTACAGGGGCAACTCTTAAGTGACTTTAATAATCACCCCCAGTGTCTCATAACTACCAGGTATTTTGTCTGTCCTGGTAGTCTAAAAGATAATCACACATGTTAATAGCCTTCTCAATATAAAAATTGATTAAATAATCAGTCCATTTCTTTGAAAAATACTATAGCTTTTAAATAAATTTGAAAAATACGTATATTCTGTTGAACAGATGTACAGTATTTCAAAATCACATTTCCAGAGAAAAAAGGTCCAAGTGTATACTTCCAAGGATGAAAGCTAGATGCTGCATTCAATAGATGTATCTATTTCTACTTAGCATGATACGAAGCACTTTTAGATACTGTTTTGGTGCTATATATGGTACATTACTCATTCTGAGAAATAGTTAGCATAGTATTTTACAAATGGAAGAAAATAGCTACTTGCACATACAGTTGTGATTCAAAGCCTTCATTTAAGCAATGACACCCATCCATCACAAGTATGCCATGGTGCATGCTTTTTTAGAACAGTTCATTACATACAATGATAGAATCTAAATATCCAACATGTTTATAGCACATCAGGCAGTCCTTTTAGCACATCAGCCTGATGCTGATGTTGGACAAGCTCCTGATAGCACATCAACTATTCCATCATTCATTAATATATCTCTGCAGCTTTCAGAAAGAGACAGATGATCTTTCCTTGGAGGCCGTCGCAGCTTGACTGTACTAATGGGTGCCCAATTTGACCTCTAAATCTTAGGTGAGCATGCCTCAGTAAAAAAGGAATAACAACTAAGTATCTTGTTTCCTTGACACCACTATAGAAGGCATTTAATGGATTAAAAAAAACTATTGCATGTTTATATTAACTCATAATAGTAAAGCTAGTACAAAATATGGTTTCACAGACTTGCATTTTTTAGTAAGTTGCTACTATTGGTAGCAATTTGTTTTTCCTCTCAGCTGTTCACCTACAGATAGACACACTTGACAGCTACAGGCAGACCCTTTCTATAATGCTATGAAATTTGACATAATCCCACTACCACCACCACTACTACTACAACCTCTCAAAAATTCAGTATGCCCATGATCTAAAACTAGTAATAGAATGCAAGAAAGGCATGCAGGTTTTACATACATCTAAGTAAGCTTCTTTTAGTTTTGAGGCACAGATAAAACACACTTAGTTTGATCTGAATTACTGTAGTGTTCTTGTTAAAAACCACCATCTGTCAGAGATTATCCTATTTTACACAGAGGGAACATGCATTAATTATTAATCCTACTCCTCACAGAAATGTACTCACACAAGATCAGGACCATCCATGGTGTGACAGGAGTATTAGTGTTCTTAGTAGGTAGTCTCTGGATGAAACTTGGGCTTGATCCCTTGAGTACTTCCAGCAAATAAGCTGCTTCAGGGCAGGTCACTGGCCACATGGCAGGGCATCATCACACAACAAGCAACAGCTGAATTCCCAGGACCTGAGTCTACTTCCATGAGCCAATATAAATACTACATACAGTATAGACATTACATTTGCAGACTTGAGCACTCTCGCCCTATGCTGTGTATACACTGACACACATGTTCAAGTTTAAGCATATGAATTTGGCTTCATTTAAAACTAAATGCAAGAGTAAGAGCTTTCTCAGTGTTGGCCAAAGTGCTCGGCACTTTGCTGAGACTTCCACATGTGCCAAGGGAGGGAATTCATAGCTGTAAATAGCACACTGATGTGGCAGATCTAATTCAACCATAATGAGAATCTGATGATAGGCAAAATAAGAAGATAAAGAAAGCTCTTCATAGATCTTGGTGAGGGACAACGGAAAGGGATCATTCTTCCCCAAGGAATTCCCTAATCACTTATCATTTTATAGGAAAGCTGGTAGAGATCACATTTCTGCTCTAAGACAGTTTTACCCATTTGGTATTGTTTGAATGTGCATTGCCATACATTGCCTCCAGTTAAAATTTCATTACCACTGAGTTTGTTTCCTTGGTCAGTGGCAAACTGACCAGTCAACACATTTTACAAACAAACTTCTTGCAGATTTTAGTATTTCAGTGAGGAAAAGCTTAAGAGAAAAGTATTGAGCAAAGTGATTTTAAAACACACAAACAAAAAAAAAAACAGAAGAAGAAATTTATGCTATATAGAAGTAGCTGATATGAGACAGCAACTCAGAGTCCTAGGCTGTATTTATCTTACTATGAAGAGCAAAACTATAAGTATATGCTTGATTCCCCAAACAAGAAATGACATGTCAGAACATGGAGAACTCTTCTGGATAAGGAGAAAATATACTAATGTCCATAAATCTCAAAACTTTGATGTAGTTTCTATTTTTAAGGTAATCTCTTATGTTACAATGTCTGTACCTTTCTGGGCAAGGAAGAGGTTAAAAATTTTTCTTTCTAAAACCAGAAAATGCTCCACTGAAAAGCTGCCTAAGCTGCCAAGCATGGAGGGATAGTACTCCAGTTGGAACTCGTTACAGAGACAACACAGGAAAGCTGATCCAGCTTTTTATTTACTGTAGAGGCAGAAATGACATGAACATCTTTCTGTGTAGACCTAGTAAAATACGATGGCCCTGAAGCCAAGGATCAGAATATTACCAACCCTGCCAAAATGAAATAGGTTATTTGTTTTTTTTTAATTTAGCGAGATTTGGCACTGATTTATGTATTTTTCCCTGGAGAACAGGAACTATTTATATTCTTCAGAGCACCGATCATAATTGTTAGTTTTCAGTGGCCCTGCATAAAGAAATACTAGGTTTATTATTTTGAAACAAGAGGACCACAGTTTTCAGTCCAGTAAGGAGACACAATTTTGTGTAAAGCCATTTTAAGTCTCTTCTGGTAGGTAGGACTTCCAAGAGAAGGGTTTTTTTGAGTAAGCATATGTCCATGTCTCTCAGGGTCAGTGACTGCAACAAACAGGAAGGGGCACGCAAGTCCCACGTTAAAAGTTCACCTTCCGTCAAGTGAAGCATAACTAAAGACTTCTCCCATTCTCACATGGTTCATTTTTTCCCTGGATAAAATCACAGTACAAAGCACCAAGTGATGGCAATTGTGAGAACATAAAAATAACAGGTGTCTTGTCCTTTGATGTCCTGTCCATTGACATTCCTAAAAAAAGATTTTACTCACCCTTACACCACCATTCAAGTACTGTGCATACTCATCTGTACTTACAGCACATAATACAGCTCAGGTTGTATTTCCAGATCAGATTACGTTGCCTCTATCTGACTGGAGTCATGAGAACCTATCGAAGGACCTTCCCAGGGCTCTGCTTCCAGACCTCAGTTCAGAGGGTTAAACTGACCATGTGGCAGAAGAGTGACTCAGTTATTATGTAGGTTTTGATGCTTTGTAAACCACCAGGTTCTAATCCATTTCTCTGGCAGTCAGGTCTGGACCTCAGCTTTCAGGCTGCTTCTGCTGAGCACTTTGACCACTCATCAGCCAGCCAGAGACTGAAGGAGAAAATATAAGATCAGCCTGTAAAGTCGCAACCTTTCCAACAGCTACTCCATAAGCAAAGGAAGAAAGATTACATCACAAGGCATGGCTCAGTCCCTCTTTACTAGTGAAGTCATGGTAGGCCACAATAATTAATGCTACCTATTTTGCAAGTAAATTATTCTTAATTATCACTCTATAATTTGCCAGGCATTTTTATACCAGCAGTTTTGGAGATATATTGTATTTACATATTAATGAAAGAGTCCATCATACAGTTTAAGTTTAGATTCCTTAAAAAAACAACCCAACAACTTTTTTGTATCTACTTATATTAAAAAACCTGTCACTACATAACACTTACCCTGAGCATAACTGCTTGTTTGGGTCATCAGGTATACAAGACACAACATTTGGTTTTAATGATCAACCTGAGCTTCTTGGTCATTACTAGCAACAGTAGAAGTTCCCCAACAGTCCCAAACTACCCATCCTGACCTCCCCACTCCTTCCAAAACCAGGACAATGAGCACCTCTGGCGGCTCTAAACACCTTTATGACCGACTCCTAACTACAGCATGCAAGGACTGCAGCAGATTTTCCAGAAACTTTTAATAAGACCAAGCTGTTTCTTTCAAATGAAACTTATATGGGTTAAATATTACTGCACCTGAGCAATAATGTGGCATTAAATATTGACTTAGCTCTTCAATATCTAGAACTGATAAAGGTGGAGTGTGACAGGAAGAAAATTTTTATACAGATATTTTAGAGTATTTCCACAAAGTCTAACATCCATATTAATTAGCAAACTCCTCATTTTGCAATAAATACACTTGTTAGCAAATCTCCAAAAAGAGCAACCACCATACGATAAACAGGAGTCATTCCATGAAGCCAGTCCATTAATTACCACACGCTTTCCACCATTATTCATCACATGGATAATAAATGACACAGAACATCATAAGGTTTATTTATCTTGCGATGACTTCCTCCTAGATCGTCAGTTGCAGAGGTTTTATGGTACTGGTATATTCCATCAGTGCAAAACCTGAACAGGTTGTGTTGACCCCCAAAAAAATTCAAGACAAGAAAGAATCAGAACATTGCTTTTCTAGAGACAAACTTAGAACTATCAAACTACTGAAAAATACCCCAACTATTGCTTTAAATGCTTTAAATTCAGGTACAGAAATACAGAAAGACAGATCAGTGGGAGCTTCACGGAAGTGGCTTTTTCTTATCAATTTATGTATTTTCAATTAAAAGCAGAGTATGTTGATGCAGGACAGCACACTGCTTTGTAATTTTATGATTACATAGCTGGTTTTAATTAGTTTTAAAGAAATGTCATCAGAAAATTGTTATTTTGAAAAGCATGGATAGTATATATTGGAACACTGACATCCAGCATGGCTCTTTTCTTCACATTCTGTCATTTGGATGTTATTCCTGCTCTTTCAATACTTTGCTACAGTTCTCTTTGTAACCTCAAAAAAAACAATATTCATGTAGCTCATTCACACATGAAAAAAAGGTGCAACTGTTGTATTTTCACACAAATTTACATCATATCTCTGCAGCTCAAATCTTGGTGATACAGTACAGATACGCGTTTTAGAAATGCTCACGGACACAGAAAGCTCCTTCAGAACGGTAATCGTATTTATTCCTTCACAAGTCAACTCTCACAGAAACAGGCTCATCAAGCTGTTCTGTATTTCTGTCGATGAAATATAACAAGAACTGGGGAAACAGATTCAGTTTGCAAGCTATCTTGCAATTCAAAAAAATACTTCAAATTTAATTAAAAACATATTTTGCAAAAGAATATCTGAAAAGTCTTTATAACTAAAATAAGAAAACGCTTTCTCCGATTTCATTTTTTATATACTGTAAAATATAAATTAAGAATTGAAATAAAAAAAAAGAGTGTATTATTCCATTAAGATTATTTTTCAATGAAGTTTCACTAAATTCTAAAATAGAAAGAAAACTTTCCCATCACCAGAATTTTGTCCTTCAGGGAAATTTATTTTGCACTCACAATTTTGATAATAGTTATCATACACATACAGATTTTCACTGAGTCACAGACTTATTTAATCAAGTTCCGTTTGCTCATTCTTTTCACACAATAGTAGCTATGATGTTTTTCTAAATGGCATGTCTTAAAAGTTTTCTTTCTTCTTTAGTATTTAAACATTTAAAGCTCTTGAATTCTCAGCAATTTAAAAAATCTGGTCATTAGCCACTTATCTAGAATGGGAATTTTAAAAGGAGCTTAAGGTGAGCTATCCATACACAACTGCAAGTTGCACACCTAAGCTCTCTGTAGGAACTTCTGAAAATCCCAGCCTAAGGATAGAAAAAAAAAAAACACCACCAAAAAAACCCATGGAGCTTACCTTTCTGAAAATGCATAACGTAACCCGCAGCTCCCAACAGCATACTTATTTCTGGTTCTAACAAAGTGATACAAGGAGCACCTGTGCCAACTTGACCACATTATGTGACCTTCTTGCCTTCTACCATCATTAAGCCTCAGCAGCTATTTTGTTTTTTACCAGGGACCATTTTTCAGGGGCAAAGATACATTCCATCTTATATACTGGGAACAGTATCTTAACCTTGCTCCAGAAGTTTTTTCCTACCTATCAATATAAGAATATATAATGTAATCAAACATCTCTTTACCTGTCCCTTCCACCAAATAGCCTCCATAAAATGGCAGCAAAGAAACCTGAAAAATGTCCCTTAATAAAAGTAACTAACCCAGAGCTCCCTTTTTGAAGGAAGATTCCCACTTTCATGATGGAAATAATGGAAAAATAACAGTTTGATTATGTTTTTGTTAAATTGGCACACATTTGCAGATCCAATTCCAGGTGATAATGGACAGACTGCAGGGGATTTTGGTTTTTAGTCTCTTAAGTGCTGTTTTTCTTTTTTTCCTCTTTTTTTTTGTGACAATATAACCATATTTAGATTTCAGTTCAAAGCACAGCTCTAGTTTATAGTACATAAAGATGCTTCTGAAACACAAAGTATTGAATCAGAGAAAGCAAAGCACATCCCATCCTACAGTGGTGACATGAGTTATTTGCATAGTTGCCACAAAAGTAATAATTACTCTGTAACTCAATGAGAACAATGGTAATTTCACAGTAGCTCATGTTGTTATCACCCTATATCCTGATAACTGTGAAATTAATTTGTGGCACCACTGTATGTGTCAGCTTTAAGCTGTTCCCTAGGTAACATTACGCTACCATAGAGAAGGAATGCTTGGCAGTAAAATGGGTAGCAGCAGATTGATTATACAGAAAGAATCTTCTCTCGACATACAAATAACTTGGCAACCAGAGAAGATGATGAGAAAAAAACCTCCTCACTGCTTTGTATTTTTTTTTAAAGAAAAAAAAGAAACTAATAGAGTTAATGGTACTAACTGACCATTATCCATACAGTGGAAGAATGACAGAGGTAAAACAAATTGAGTGAACTACCAGATTATATTTATGGGCACTGACCCATTGTTCTAATTACAGCCAAGATGCAGCATAAAAATGCTGAAAATTTCTTTTTCCTTCTTCTAGTCATTTCCCACATTAACTATTAAATAGCAATTTAAAATATAAAAGCAAATATATAGCACTAAGACATATTTAGGATGACAAAAATAGTGTAGGTTATGCTTTCTCAAATAATTCTCACTTCATCTGAGAAGCACAGTCCTTTCACCGCCTGAACGCTCAACATCATTTTGCAATACTACTACTGCCAAAAAGGAGTTCCACACTAAAGAAAAAAAGACAACACTCTGCCACACAATACATGGAAACACTTACAAATTTACTGGTGAAAATCAGTGCCACAATAATTGAAAACATTAAAACATGGAATTTAAGGAGGGAACTTATTACTGATTGGTAACAATAAACAAAACACTGAGATTAAACTTTCCAGTCATTCTGCTTGGTACAGCAGTAGATATGAGGCTTTGGATTAAAGAAAGACGTTATTTATTTTTATAGAATTTAGATATTTCTTTCATTTTTAATCCAGGCCTGTTTAGAGTATTAGAAATGCATACTGTAATGTCTTGTTCTCTCGCTGTATGTTTGTCTGTAAGGAAACAGGTGGAAAAAAAAATCACGGCATGGTACAGTGATTCAGTGATTCAGCTGGAGTTTTGTTACTGAAAAAGCAGCAGCATCTCAGTGTCAGCACTAGTCATCAAAGTAAACCAAGGTGTTGAGCAGATACTCTGATCCAGGATATCCAGGGACAAGCATGTTTTGTTGCTCTGTAGTTTTGATCTTTATCTCTGACTGATCCTCCTTTTGTCATTGCCACTGCGAGATACTGTCCCCCAAACCCCTGACAGGTGATGTTCAAATGTGGGGGTTTTTTTTCCAATCCAACATAGAGTTTTCAGAGCTCTGAAAGCAGCTGTAGGAGCCTAAAGCCAGCTTGGACAGTCCCAAATGTGTGTTCTTCATTAAATATTGGCACATACTATGCCAAATTATGTCACTGCTAAAAGGAAAATTTTGACCGCTCTGTACTCAATTATTCATAGGAAAGCACTCTGATCATTGCCACTATCGACCCAGGAATTCAAGCTATATCCTTTGCCAAATCAGCACGTAGCCTCGTCCACTCAACACTCACTCTTCTTCCACTCCCCACTGTGTGAGCCAATTCTGATGCACAAGGACCCTTAAATGCAGACAACATACACAACACACATTTGCAGTTCAGCAAACTCACTATATTAACTGCATGGAGAATTTGCTGGTGCTCTTGATGCTGGTAGGAATTACTAAGGGATATCAGTACTGATTGATCCCCTTTTTCAGTCCCATTAATAACTGTCTGCAGTTATCTTTGCTTTGCTAGACCAGTGCAGAGCCTTGCTGCTCAGCTAAGTCAGTGGTCATTTTTTTTCCACACCCTTGACACTACTTCTGCCTGAAGGAGCATGGGCCAAGCCTAATGGCTGGCTTTTTAACCCCTGTGCATCTCCTCTGTTCTTTATTTTCTTTTATACACTCTTCAGGTGTCAGTGCTGAAACAATTCCAATCAGCTGGAGCAAACACACCTCCTGGAATGACAAATGCTGCCCATGACAAACAACCTTCCATTTGCTGGATCAATGCTGCCACAGGCATTGAGAAATGCTTCAAGAAAGGCGTATGTACATATGTAACTAAAGATCTTCAGAAAGCTTTAGATGCTAGTAGCAATTACTGTTTTTACTGTAAGCCCAAACTTAATACCACAGAGAAAATGTCTGTGGCCAAGAGGTGTCAGATACTCTTTTTAGAAGGCTGATTGAAAAATGAGTAATGGGGATTAAAAAAACACCCGAGATGGGGAATTTTACCTTTATAATCATTAAACTAGGTGCAGTACAGCTGGTATTTTTACCTATGATAGCATTCAATAACCTGTCTGAAACTAACTGATGTCCTCTGAGCTATCTGTGGTTCACAAAAAGAAATCTCAACATTGTTTTTAGCATGCGCTGGTAAGCTCTGTAACTAGACTGCTAATGAGGCTGAAGATCAACTCCTTAATTGTGAGCTATTTGCTAATACTCCATAAATGGTGGCTGTTCCTCATCATATTTGGAACATGCTGAGATATATCATGGAGCAGTTTATAAAGCCACTCCCACACTATTTTAAATGTATATATTTTGCTGAGGACTGTTCAAAATTGTAACCAATATTAATGTATCTTTAAGACAGTTGTGGTGGGTTGACTGCCACAGTACAATAGTGGTGTCTACTGACTTGGGGAATGGCTTTAAAAGAATGTGAAAATTAGTCGCAAATGAGACCAACCACAAAAATTCTAAGAGATTCCTACCCAACTCCCCCAGGTCTCAACAGCAAAGTCACTACCAAAACAGATGCCTTGCCATCTCTGCTTTCTTCCAGCTGCTAAATTGCTGATACATTACTAGCTCTCTGGGCTTCAAAAAAGAAATGAGACAGGTTGTTGGTATTATCTTTTCATTTAGATCCTATTTTAGATATATTTTTCCTCAAAAAAATAGGACTTTTTTTGAGGAAAAATTAACATAATTTGACCAAATTAATGGAGTAGTTCTTCCTGATTTCATAAGATTCAGCAGGGTCTTGGAAAAAGAATGTACATGATCTCTAACCATACAGAAATTGTATTTGATTACTAAAACTACAATGCCATAAATGTAGCATCTACAGAGAAGCTTGTTCAAATATCTCTAGAATACCATAACGTCTCAAAATTAAGATACAAAATCTTTGCAATGAAATGACAACAAATACATTTCATAAGACAATTGTCGCATACATTCAGCAAGAGTTATTAGCCAGCACGCGAAGTCTTAGAATAACTTCCATTGCACTTCCAGCCAACTGTAAGCTTGACGCATTACCTTGGAAGAATGCCACATTTCCCGCTGTGCTAAACTTACTGAAACAAATAGGAAAGCAGCATTGCTGTGTTATATCCCTGCTTTACTATTGTGTAATTGGACCACGCTACAGGAACAACACTTTATATTACAAACATTGAGTTACCATTATCAACTTGTGGCTTCACACTCTCAGCACAAGAGCAATGAATTTTTGTCTTACATCAAGAATTAAATTAGTATGATAGAAGAGAAAATATTAATAGAAGTTGCATTTCAAAGCTCTGCAGTTATAGTTTTAAGACAAAATAAATTTTATATGTTACGACATTGTTACACTAGCAGGAGATAGAATGTTTAGCAACGCCAATAGCAAAAGATTACTCAGGTCTTTCCAATTTAGGGGTAAAGTCTTCACTCACCCAGCGTACCCAAGTAGAATAAAAGAATAAAAATTGATCACACAAGCAAGGAGTACAGGGAGATAGTTTTACACCTACTGAAATACATCTAATTCAACTAGGAAAGAGAGCAAAACATTTATGCTGTGTAGTCCCTGCTGGTTAAATGCCCTCCTGCCTTAGAAAAGGAAAAGCGGAGATTTCATCTGCCACTGGGTGAACAGTGGTCCTCTTCCCTCTTCTAGGATATTAACCAGCCTTTTTCAATGATTTTGGCCACAGAAGAATTTATCCTTAGAACAGCTACATCTCCAGTAGCAGAAGATACCCTAGAATGACTATATCTCTATGAGCAAGCAGTAGGGAGTCTCTACAGCAAAACTGTTGGCATTAAGACCCGACATAACCCTTCCTGAAATGCAGGTAGTGTTTATTTCAGCCTAGGTCTAACCTAGTCTCGTAGTCTTGAGCAACCAACAAGGACATCCATGTCTCTGCAGCTTCCACATCACGGCTGCCTGTGCTGGCTATCTTGGAGACAGCACAGAAGCACTCACCTGCCACAAGCAAGACTCACAGCAGCAGCGCATCCCCCTGCCTGGGTACACGCTGCCCCACTGGCTTTGCACAAATGTCGACTGAGTCAGTGAAGATGACACAGAGGCACCCTACAGACAGGCCATGACTAAACATATGACTCCACGCAGGAGCCATTTAGGCTTGTCTATACTCAAAAAAAAAAAAAAAAAAAAGAAGTTACACCAGATGCTGGTAACGATGCAGCTGCAAGCTGAAAGATGCATTCAAGAAACGGGACTCTCAGCTCTGTTTTGGCTACTGCAGCCACATGGCTAGCAGTACTCGGGCTTAGCCGTGCAGTCACAGCTCTCTTCAGTAGAAAACATTCAATGTGGCCAGAGTCTCTCTTAAATATACAACAATTCCCATTTAAGTATTTTTAAACATCCCTGTATAGTTCTTTAATTATAGGGAGATCAATTCCCACCCCAATTAATTCTTTTATCTGAGAAGAAATCACAAGAGAATACACTTCAGGACAGAAGAGGGTTAACACCATCAGCAGTTGCCATGCAAGCAAATTTGCAATGGGAAGACTGAGCTGTGGACACTGTGAGGCATAGCCCAACATCTAACAGCCAGCCAAGCAAGACGTTGTAGGCCCCTGGGAACAGCAACTGTTCTACACATGCTCAAGTGCATTTCCTCCTGTTCACTAGAAAAAAAGACAGGTAAGCAGGAAGAACCACAAGCAGTACTGGGCATTCAAGATGGCAGGAGATGCTGTTCAAGAATAGTTTGTTCCTTGATTCTCCATGATACCTATTGTTTGTCTCACTCTGTAAAAGCAGCTTGTTGCCTGAAATCTTAACACTCCCCACTCCTCAGGGTTCTAAAATTTAGTAGCCTTGCCTTAGGCACTACGCATGAAAGTCTCTGGGTGGTATCCTGAAAGACCTAAAGTGGTCTAGGGTTTAACTAGCCCACCAACTTTTCAACAGTAAGCTCCAATAAAAGAGATTTTCCCGTAAAGTATCTGTGTTCCTTGGAAATTAGGATGGAAGATTGTTTCTGCAAAAGTTTGTAGCCAAATAGCTAAATGTGGTACTGATGCTAGTTTCTCTTCTCAACAACTAATTTATTGAAAAAATCCAATATGCATCAGAGTCTTATTTTCAATAAACATGTTGATTCCATTGGAACATTAAACTTAAATAATCTTTTCTTGCTGTCCCAAATAGCCTCAAGTAAATCAACAGGATTTAAATTCAGAAGTCTACAGGGGAAGGGAAGATTAATCTTGATGGAAGTTAAATATCTTGGGGCACAGCTGGACCCACAGGTTAATCCCTG
Organism: Nyctibius grandis; assembly: GCF_013368605.1. Lineage (NCBI taxonomy): Eukaryota > Metazoa > Chordata > Aves > Nyctibiiformes > Nyctibiidae > Nyctibius > Nyctibius grandis. The sequence continues at coordinate 29,550,618 of NC_090665.1, read as the reverse complement.
AAACACCCTCACCCCAATATACAAAACATTTCTAGGAAAATGGATGTTTGCTCTTACATCCAGAACCACAACAGCCAGTATAATATACTTAGGACTCTTGAGACGTAGCAAAAACAGTAAGCGTAGCTGTTAATATTCATTATAAACAAAGGGTTCTAAACACACCATAATCAGAAAAGATAACGACGATCTGGCTACAACGAACATACAATGCAAAGACACACACTACCTAATAAAGCAGTTTTGAATGAAGACTACATTTTGTCCTTAATCCCCCAGCTTTGCTTTGTATCCTGAACTCCAAGGAGAATGTACTCAGAGATGTCCACAGCAATACAAAGCCCATTGGCTTCAAAGGACACGACAAAGGAGGGATGAAAGATTACACTTTTTGAGGCTTTTGAGAACTACAGTAAATGTCTGAAAAGAAACAAGAGCAGACATATTTAAAATAGCATTTGTAAGACAGACTAGTTTCTGGCTATATGCAAAACAGAAGTTACTGTAGGAAAAGGGGTTTCTTGAATACATGTGGAATGTGGTACTCTCAATAGGCTGACTAAGCAGAGATTAAAAGCATGACTTACAAATAAAACAGCATGAGCTTCAGCAGCTAGAACCAAAACATGTGACTCCTTTGCCAAAGCTGTAACACACCCAGTTTCTGTGTACATCCCAGACTTTTGTTATGGTCTAAAATGGTATAAGCTACCTTCTAAACTAAACCATCCAAAGCCCTGGCACATAAAATTAAATATTAATAATCTACAGAAAGCCATGGCTCAAGGCACGATCACCAGAAAACCTCCTTCACTCATCTCCAGACTTCTTTTTAATTATTTTTATTTAACAAACCAAAACCTTTTTCAAAGTGTATAGGCTGACGAAACTAAGGTATTCATAAGCCTCGCAGTCCATATTGCATATATCACCTCTAGCAATCCAGAGCATTTTTTCCTGATTGTTAATGGTACAAGAACAAATTTCAGAAATATTTTACAACCTTGAATTTTAAAAAGGAACAAAGGGGGAACCCATAGAGTGAACTCAAGATTCTGTAGCACAATTTTCTACTCTGACAGTTTGCAGATGAGTGGCTATTAGTCACTGAAAGGTACAACCCTGCACCCACTGCATGCCATCTTTGGAGTCTTTGTGGTAAGCCATCTGCTACAGTGGTTTTCAAACTCTCTGTCACCACCGACATCAGACAACATCTCCTGCAGTTTGCTAAAAAGCAAAATTTTGACTGTTATCCAATTCTTTTCCTTAAATCACAAAACTAAATGGTTCAAAAGCAGAAACAGGCTACCTTTCCTTGAAGTGACAGAAAAGTGGTTTTTGTTTTCTCTTCTCCCCTCTGGAATATTTTTTAGTAATGGTACACACGAATACAGCAACAATGTGTTTACCATACACAGAACAGACCTGAAGCATCATTCAGTCACTGTAATACATACAAGAAAGAGTACGAAAAACAAGCAAGGTTTTACCAAAGCGTTCATGTAAGATCTTGCCTAAAGCACACTTCCGTATATCAACAAAAGCAGTAATTGTAATGCAGTTTCCAAAACCATGAATGCTATTTGTCATTTTGCTGTTTTGCTATATTGATTGCTATTTTGCTAACAATGCTTTTGTTCTAGATCCATATATTGTTTATATACACTACAAGGTATAATTCAGTCATCTGATATAAAGTAACTGTGAACCTACATTGCCAATCGGAATCACAAAAAAATGCAACATCCTTTTACACATGCCAGTCACGAACATCATCGGTGCACACCTTTAGGTCAGTTAAAGTTGCATTTGTTAGTTTATGCTACCCAGGCGACTAAAGGAACGTTCAAAAGAAAACAATTTAACTTATTTTGATCACTTCCCTTTGTAATATTTAAAGTAACAAGCCTACCCTCTGTATACATCACTAGATCAAAAATAAATTACAATTCATAAATTAAAAATGAGAAATTATATACAATATTTTGAACAATATATGTGCAATAATCAGCTGAAATAAACTGAAAATGTAATTCAGTATCAAAATTTCTGATCAAGGTATTACAAAGTTGATATTCAACAGAACAACCCATCTCACAATCAAACTCAAAACAAGATACTTTTATAGTCTTCTTGATTTATACTTTAAAAATATATTAAGCAATGCAATCACATTCTGAAGCACAGAAGATAAACAGTATCACTAGTTCTATAAGATCTTCAGTATGAGTTATACCTGTGCCTTGAAACAATGGACTTGTCATATATCAGAACCTTCTTTTTTAATTGCAAAATGAAATATGAAGTGCTTTAATTCTCCATGTAAATGATACAGAAAGACAATGCAAGTTCTAATAACTATCACAAAAACAACTACATTAATGTCACACGTTCTTACACATGCTTGGTGCTACAGCTCTGCACAGTATCTGCCTGTAGACAGAAATTATTCCATCATAGCAATATCTAAGCAATGCATCCCAGGCACTGCTAGGCCCCCAGAGGGTGGCTAGTGGGTGACTCAGGAGTTAATAAGACAACAAAGAGCAAGGTAAAATTGCATGAACATGGAACCTTGTTAATGCCACTAAACTGCTTCTAGCGTCTAAGCAGCTTGTTCAGTCGTAGCTATCCTTATACAGGGCTGTCTTGCACTGTGAAGATATATGGCCAATGTTTGGTTAATGCAAGTGATGTTGACAATCTGTTTTATCTGTAATGTACACTAAGGAAAATAGCAAAGTTCTGATTTCAAAACAGCACTCAAAACTAAATTAATTTCTAATTAGCCACATAGGTCTTTACTATGGAAGTACTACTAAAAGTTCTCAAGTGCTTCTAATATTCTGCATATATTCCTATGCAACACCAAATGTAACTAGCAACACTAGCATTCTGCAGCATCTGCTTATTTCCATATGCTATTAATAATATGGTAAATTTATAAAATTGTCAAGATACATATCTAGAAAAGAAATTCTAAGGGAACATGGTCTATTCCCTAAATTCCACAGTTTTGTGGGCTGTTTTGTTTTCAGTCTGAGAACACCTCTGCAGTTAATTTTTTTTTTCTTTTTTTAAGGAATATCTCTAAGTTAAATGTAGTCTAAACAAAGGTCTAAATGAATAAGCCTATATATTAAACTTGTTTACCTAATTAGTATGTCCTCTGGGGCAGGGATGTTGTTTGGTTGTTGGTGAGATACATCAGAGGAACATTTGCTGGTCACCCAAGAAGGCATAGAGTTGCACTTCGGAAGGAGCACAACATTTTTGTTAAACACATATGAAGCAATCACTTGTTTCTCCCCTAAAAACACGCCCCAAGTAGCATTCAAATGATGGCACTGGAAAGAAATGTAAAGATAGAAGGAGGTGGAAGAGAAATTTGAACTTACTCCCTCAGTCCCAAATAAGCACACTAATCACAAGGCTAATGGCTACTTTGGATCACTGGAATTCACTCCAAAGGCCTCCACCTCCCTCTCCAGAACATGAAGGATTTCTTTGAACAGATGATCTTTGAGACCTGGATCAGGAACCCAGAAGCAATTATCTTTACTCCTCCTCATTCACCTCCCCTTTCAACTTACCCGAGATTGGTCCCATCTCTCAAAACAGCTTAAGGACAATACAGGAAAGCAGGCACACTTTTAACATGACATTTTTCATTGTCCTCATTTTCCTTATATTTCATACTTGCATTTCTCTAACTGTACAGCTCCATGATATGGCTTTTTAAACTAGGAAAACCAAGTTGCCTGACTCAGAACCAGAATACGAACCTGTATTTACCACATCTCAGGACAGAGCCCTAACAAGTTGGTTACTAGATATTTTGTAGTTTGTGCTGAAGACTTGTTTTGTTCACATTTTTAAATCCCTAACTTTTACTCTGCAAACTAATGAACACTTGCGAAATCATGGAACTTCTTACAGTGCAATTTTCTTGGGTTTTGCCTAGCCATAGAAACTATTTGTCAAATACATCTGAGAGTCTAGACCATATTAAAAGAAGCTTGATGATTACTAACCCCAGCTTATACAGTTGTCAAGACAACAGTGAATATTATCATTAACAGAAACTGTTTCTATCAAACTGGAAATCACAGTTGAAGCCTCACTCCCATGTTCACAAAACCATATGCAAATATGTAAATGCAAAAAAAAATTACAGATGAACTTTGGTATCTTTTCATACCGACCCAAACAGACAGGCAAACTACCTCTCTCCTTTCCCACTTCGAAGTACAAAGAAATATGTTTAAATCTTCCTTTATTAATAAGAAGATTATGCAAAAATACTAATCTTTAATTTTCACTTGCAAACGTTTCACACATACTAACTCAGTCAATGTTCACAAGACAGTCTGTACACATATTCACCTACAAGCAGGACACATTCATGTATTTAACATCTCACCAGTCTTACTAACTGATTGCTCACTGCCATAAGCCATTACAGTGGCTTACCAACTCAGTTGATAAGGAAACAATTGCAATGCCAGATTCAGAAGATGTTAAACACTACAGCTGCATTTGTCTGATACCAGGTGCATGAAATCTACAGAAGACATAGGCCTAAAGCATATTACTAGCATAGTTTTCAAAAGCAATCTATCATCTACTGGAGTCGTCAATACTCCAAAGAATTGGGATGCTGTTCAGAGGGACCTCAACAAGCTGGAGGAATGGGCCTACAGAAACCTCATGAAGTTAAAAAAAAATAAAATAAAAACAAACAAAAAAACCCCAACCAACCAAAAAAAAAACCAAAACAAAAACACACAAAACAAAACAAAAAACAAAACAAAACAAAAAAAAAACAAAAACCAAACAAGACAAGTGAAGTCCTGCCCCTGTGGAGGAACAACCCCAGGCACCAGTACAGGTTGGGGCCAACGAGCTGGAAAGCAGTGTTTCAAAAAAAGGCCCTGGGGGTCTTGGAGAACAAGCTGAACAAGAGCCAGTCCTTGCAGCAAAGGCCAGCAGCATCCCGGGCTGTGTTAGCTAGAACATCACCAGCAGGTTGTGGGAAGAGAACCTTCTCTCTTGCCCAGCACTGGTGAGACACACCTGGAATGCTGTGTCCTGTGCTGGGCTCCCCAGGACAAGAGACACATGGACATACCAAAGCAAGTCCAGCAAAGGGCCACTGAGGTGATGAAGGCACTGAAATGTCTGTCACACATGGAGAGGCTGAGAGCGCTGGGGACAGAGCATCAAGCAGAGAAGTCTCGAGGGGGATCTTATCAATATGTATAAATACCTAATGGGTGGGAATAAAGACAACAGAGCCAGACTCTTCTTAGTGGTGCTCAGTTAAAGGGCAAGAAACAACAGGCACAAGCTGAAACACAAGGAATTCCAGTTAAAAAAAAAAAAAAAAAAAAAGGGTGGGGATGCTGTCGTTGGGGTTTTTTGGGGGGTTTTGTTGCTGTTTATTGTGAGGATCTTAGCCCAGAGAGTCTCTGGAGTCTCCATCCTTGGAGATATTCAAAACCCAGCTGGACACAGTCCTGAGCAACCTGCTCTACTTGACCCTGCTCTGAGCTGGAAAGCTGGTCTAGATCAGTGATCTCCAAAGTGGAGTGTGTGCAAGACAATCCACTTGGATATGGGAAGAAAATATTTTTTTGTACCATTAATAAATAACATTTTTTAAAAGTTAAGTAGTGTTTATTTCATCTTTATCTCATCCTTTTTTAATTTCTATTTTTGTGTGTATTTTATAATGCACATAATATATGAGTACAGTGGTACATGTATATAATTTATAAAGAAATAAACATACACTTATTGGGGGTGTGTGCTCAAAAACATTTTGTGGGTACAAAATCAAAAATGTTTGAAGACCACTGGTCTAGATCATCTCTAATGGTCCCTTTCCAATTTAGGTGAGCCTGTGACTTTCTCTCTTGATAACAACAACGGATGCCTGTACACAAAGTGAGCGAACAGATTCAGAGAAAAAAAATTTGCCTTCCTGCCAGCTGACGTCTGTTGCTTTCTGAAATTTGTCCTTCACCTTGTTAAACCCAGTAACTCCCTAAACCTTATCTTCTTCTAAATTGATATTAATAATTGGGTTTAGATTTCTTACACACTTTACTAAAAGTTACTTTATAGTTCGGGGGGTTTTTCATTGTGGTGGTTTTTTGGTTTTAAGACTCCTAAAGGCTACTTTACCGTGCTTTCCCAGAGGAATGGTTACTGCAGCAGTCCACATTCTGGTTTTGCCACCTATGAAAAGACTACCAGGATCAGCATACAGTTAGCTATGCCACTTCCTCATCCTCAAATACTTATCTCCTCATAGTAGCCAAACCAGACTAAAAGCTCCTTTAAATTTCCAGATGAAGCTTTACTGAGGATCAGGATCTGGATATTTTAGTGAGTATAAATTAAGAACAAATTGAGCCCTGTTTAACAAAGCTTAATACTCTCATATACCTATAATGTCAGGTTGCATATCTATGCTATTTTTCTGCCAAGTTACTACATAAAATACCCAATTAATTTATCGTATACACATTCAAGGTATGTAAAGAAATAGTCTGTCCATTTATAAATCCCAGTTCAAAAAACTAACGTATTTTTATTCCTTACTTAAGCTTCACAGTTGCATCAAAATATAATAACAAATAAACCATTTGGAGTACATTAACAAAATAAGCAAAACATTAACTGAATTGAATGCTTTATGATTTTATGTGCAATCATAAGTAAACCAAATTCTTACAATACCACTCTATACGCTGAGTAATGGCAAACTACTATCAGCTCATTATCTCATTCAAGGTCTAAAATAATACGCGAAGTAGAACTAGAGAAAGTTCATATGCTTTATGATCATTTCAAAACCCTTCAGAAAGCTCATTTTGCACACATCTATATACATAAACAAGAAAGATGATTTTCATGTAATCCCTAATTTGAATATTATTCAGTTTCTGAAGAGCTGGAAAAAGAACAAGACCCTTCTTGGATATTAGTGTTTGTTTATGCAGAGCACAGTGATATTCATAGACCAGAAATGTACTAAAACCCATATTAAATTGACCACTTTTCTCAAAGAGAAAGTTAAAATGGAAGGTCTCATTCCAAACAGGAGCACTGGGGAAAAATGTTCATTGTATCTCTCATCTGGCAGACCAGGAGTACCACTCTGGGAAATCAGAGAGGATTTGGGCAGACTGCCCACTCAACTTGAGGCTCATCTGAGATCCACATATACCCGCTTAGCTATCCAACTAGGATTTTTTTTGTTGTTGTTGTTCTCATGCCCACATAATTTTAGTGCCTTTGTGCAATGTGCAACCCTCTCCACATGCTTCCCTTACCAAAAGGAGGCAGGTATCTCACAACACTGAGGCCAGCAAAACCATGTCCTCCCATGCCTGGTCCAACATCCACTATAGTTATGGGAAAGTAAAGTGAACTTTAATCTGTCAAAAGGTACCATTTGAATTACATAGCTACAGATAATCTTGGGATCCAAATGGAAAAATGCAGCCACCAAGGATATGGGGTGACTATGTAGCAGTTGAAAGAACTGTACAGCCTAAAATAACAAGTGTCTTTTACAGACATTTAGAAAAATACCTACACCTACATGCATATACCTCTCTAAATTAGTATTTTGCACCTTTTATGTGTTACTCACATACATTATAAAAACATACTATAGTCTTAGTTTACTAAGTCAGGTATTTTCTTTATCTCCATAAAAACAACTAAGGAAAAAATCAACCACATAATATTGACTGCAATTAAGAGAAATCCAGCACTGCACAATATCTGTCACACTTCACAATCAATAACTATTTCTCAGAATGGCTTGTACACTAGCAGAAATAGCCATGATACAAATTTATGAGATAGTAAAGTGTTTTTTATTGTATGCACAGCATGGAATCATGAGAATCTTCTACAGAGTCCTTGTAACAGAAACATGACCTTTGAAATGCCAAAGCTCCCTTTGCTAGAGAATGTTTATCATCAAAGGGCTGTCAGCTCCTAAGTTTTTAAAAGATTAATTCTGCTGAGTCATGTATCACAAAACACTGCAAACCTACCCATGGAACGTTGTTACAGGAGAGCAGCAACTTGAAATACAATTTGTTGAAAATACTGAAAGCAGCTTCATATGCCAAAAGTTCCCCAAATCTTTATTTTAAAATCAGTTTCTATTTACTAGCACTACATGAAAGGTTTACTATGCAGATGACTGACCACATAGGAAGAAAACCCTAAATATATGAAGCAAAAGAGGAACAAGCAAGAAATCACAATTAGAAAGGTGAATGCTATTATTTTTACAGTTATTTGCAACAGTAGTAGTTGAAATATTCAGAAAGAAAAGAATGTAATTTGGAGGTAATAAAAAAGGCTTCAAAAGAGGCAGGTTGCATTTCAAGTCAGAATACCTTTACGAACACTTATTCATAGCTGTGTACATGAGACAAGAGCGTCATGAACATAAAGTCAGTCATGCAAATAAAGTCATTCACACATATCCATAAATTTAAAGGGATTATGAACACAATCAAAGCAAATGGTGTAATTAGTTTTTCAAGAAGATTCTCAATATTTTTTGTTGTTTTTACTTTTTACTGAGCTAGTGCAAGTCTAAGTTACTTTCATATCAGGCAAGTGAAATGAAGCACTACATTTGCATCATTACATTTTACTATCCAACTTTCAAAACCTTTAAAAGTACACTTTACTATAATTTTCTGATCCTCAGATAATACTATAATTAATATCTCCTGATTATTCAGTGAGTTACTTTAGAAAATCTGTCTTTGATTCCACCGCTTTTCAGCACAGTAATCATTCCCTTTTCCAGGTACTATAGCTGGCAAGTTTCTTTGCAGTCCTGTACCCAGATACACTACAGTGCAAGTAAGGGTGACAGAAGATTCATGTACTGACTAATTTTAAATTTAAAGTGCCATGATATGAGGATATTAAGTAAAATATACATCTCTACAATACATGAAGGACCAGATAGATTTTTACAGTCCATTAGCAAAACCAAAATCATGTAAATCTGGTGATAAAATCACAGTACACAGGAACTACATACATAAAAATCAAATCCAATTTAAAAGCAAACACAGGTTTGTTCAAAGAGCATTGTACAATTGCTTTAACACTTACAGAATTTAGATGAACAATATTTTCATTCACTCACAGTTTAGTATAAATATAAAGCAAGGCACCCCTTAAGCATTTTAAATAACAAATTAAACATTTACGTTTTTTACTGTGCAGTCGGGCTTAACATTTATGCAGCTTCAAAACCAAAGTACAGCCTCAAGGGAAGCCTCTCCACTGACAAATTAATACCTTAGAGAATAGAGCTGAATGGTGGCAATGAACTCATTTGTTCCCCCAATAATGAAGAATGACTCTTTCTTTACCACATCTGTGACTGTTGCTATGGTGACCCAGACTTACCTCATTGCTTCTCGAAGTGCTCCTCGCTCACTAAGAGTCGTGTGCTTGATGTCATCAAAATTATTTTCTAGTTTCTCACAGTTCTGCAACAAACGGACAAATCCATGTAAGGCTCTTAAACAGTATATTGTACATGTATTAACATTATTCAACATCATGCAAACAAAACTGATTTATATTATGTAACCTCAAATTATGCATTCCGTTTTAATTGCACAGCAATCATTAAAAAGACATTGAGAACTCAGAAACAAAGTAAACATGAATCTTATTATATGGTTGTCATGGAAATCATCTTATAAATGTTCCATAATGAAATGTATAGAATTTTTACTTTTTTCTTCTTTGAAAAAAAATTATTTTTTCTTTTATCAGTATGCGAGGCTACAGAGCTACTCTACACACACAGACGAGACTAGAAACCAAAACGTGCATTTTAGAATTACAATAGAAGTTATAAATTCTGTCCCAATGAAAGAAGCAGTGTTGTTGGAACAAACCAATCATACTTAAATCATATTTAATTTAATTTTTAAAACATAACAGAAACTGAAAAGATTGTTTATAGACACCTCAACCACTTAATGTTTTTTCCAGATTAGAGCTATCAGTATTTCTAAAAGTAATATGAAGCCAACAATTCTGTGACAATAAATGAAATAAAACATCATTATATTCTGTTAATTATTCTTAAATGTGTGACTGGTTCCATTACTCCAGAGTTCCTTTTCTTCTGCCCCCATAAAGGCAGTAAAATTGATTCAGAAGATGCCGGGGAGTACAGAAATTTGTATCTGTGCAAAGTGAGTGTGAAATACCAGCAAACAAGAATTGTCTGATCATCTGCATCATCCATAGGATTTTTACATTCTCTTGAGGCTTTGTCAATACAGGAGGCTTTTAGGTTACCCCTGTTCTCTCCAGCACCTTTCTCCAATACCAAAACTTACCTCTGGAGGCATAATTTTGCCATATGGGTGTAAAAGAAACACAAGTTGCAAGCCTAACAGCTACTATTGCTAACAACCTTGAAGGCAGGATTGTCAGGCTCTTTATGCAGTAACTTTAAAGAAAATATGTGCACTATTATTTGGTCACATTGCTTTCACAGTTTTTAATATCTGAATTAATTTTCAAGTCCACATCTTAAAGATAGATATAATAAGTACAATAAAAGTTACCTATTGTCATTTCTTTTGTGCATTGATTATTTTTATAATTACATTCAATTTCAGGCTACAAAAGCATGACTGGAAAGGAAATAATTAGATATTTTTAAGTGACCTAACAAGATATTTTAGCTTGTCCAATTAACATTTAAACTATCATTATTTTAAAGTAAGATTATAGACTTTTTAATACAAAGTTTTAATGCTTTAACAATACATTTCTAAGCAGGAGAAACGAACAAAGCTACATTTGGAACTTTTGCAATCTTTTCTCTCCCTTATAAAAAATTAGGCATGTACGAGTAGTAATTAAGTATGAGTAGTAAGTCTTATCCCATGGCTAATCTGATTTTTTTCTTTGTTTATATTACAATCAGCTGTCCTTTGTATGGCAAAATCCTACTCAAAAACTCAAAGGGATTACGTGAGAAAGACAGGGAAGCTCTACAATGAAGTATTCCATTATTTAGATCAGCATACATTGACCTTCAGCTCCAAGCACATACAGGCAGGTCAGTCATTTAAAATCCCCAAAAGAAACCCAAATCCACAGTACTAATTAATAAAGAATTCCTGATTCATCAGTACTAAACTGAAAGTATCTGTGCAAACAAAATCAAACCTCTCATCCTCCAGGAAAGCAGACCAAAGGACACCATTTGGAATATTGCTCCAAGCACCAAAAGAGGAAACCCCATGTTTTAACAATCCTGTGCCACCAGCATCTCAGGACAGGTCCAGAAAATCTGAGCATCATGCTGTTCATTTCTCTTGACTTTGTGGTATAAAGCATGTAGAAATCACAGAGGATCCAAAGCACACAAGATTTTTATCAAACACAACTGAATCTTCTCTATATCATACAAGCTAAAATAACCGATGGTCTCCACATGGAAAAATGCTGAAAAGAGTAAGTTCAGCTGGTATTTCTTCTTTGTCTATATAGACCATACTGTGTTAATCAGCTGAAGGGCAACAAAGGTGGCCCATATCTAAAGAAAATGCTGTGATCATGTAGCCTTACACACACAAATATGCCATCTCGACTATAAACTCAATGCAAAAATGAATAGATAACCCAGAACAAAAAATGCAACAAATTTTATAGACTCAAATAATAGCTGTTGTACCAATTCATTTGGCAAGGAGATTAACTAACTTCTACCATTTCTGAGAATTGTTTCTGGACAATATCTTTCTCAGCTACTTTAAGCCAAATAACTCTCATCCAAGGTGCAGCAGTTGGAGAGTAAATAACTTCATCATTAGGAGAAAATTAACTAAAAACTGAGCCAGATGCAAACTCCTGAAGGAAGATGGCCTCATAGTACTATGTCATCAGTTACTGCATACATACTGAGCAGGAGAGAGCAAATATTGATCATACCCACTGCTTCACAGTTAGAGCTGCAATCATCCAAAACAGTATGTTGGATCCTCTCAGAGAAAAGAGAACAGGGCATCTGAAATACCAAATACAAGCATAGCTACAGGTGTATAGACGCCACTTCTTCATGGGTTTGAGTATCAGCTCCCACACTACATTTGTAGATTGTCTGAAAGGATATCAGTTTATAGAAAAGGCTACCAATATGAATGAAAATGGTGAGCATGAGAATACTCTGAAGAATACGTCTGGGAAATGATGAAGCTTTGGTAGACCATGACCGGGGCAAGCTTTACATTCTTAAGTATTAAATCAGTAGCAAAAATTGAGCTCGTTCTATTATCCATGTTACCAAATAGATTAACACCTATAAACATCTTGCACAAGGCAGTATATTTTGGCCCATAATATTTCACAGATTTAAATACAATGAGCAATTAAACTCCCAGGTGTTTCATTTTGAGCAGCAGCTAAAGTAAAAAAAACATAAGCAATAAAAAAAAAATGGTTTTGGTAGCTTACTGTCAAGTGGTTTTCTGTGGATACAGACAAAGTCTAGAAGTTTTAACTGTATGATTCAATAATTACGTAGGACTTTATGCGTTATCGCTGTTGGCAGATATATAGTGCTGTATGATACTAAACTAAATATCACCTTTGAGAAGCTCAGGAGGAAAAATAAGTACAGAGATGCAGTTAGGGACATGGTCATCATAAGTCAAACTACTATTGCATGTCAAAAAGCCACATAGAAGTGTAAATACTGCTTCTTGAAGGATTCTAGTACAAATACTTAAGAGGTTTTTAAAATGAACCAAAAAGCAAGAGAGTAGGGAACAGATTTTATATATAAATGGTTTATTTATCATATGAGACCTTACCTAGAACTGCATGACAACTAGTTAAAAAGGGAGATGTAGACTGGATATCCACAAATATCTGTGGCATCACACAGCATACTGGTGGAACATCTAATCAGAAATGGGAAAGATGAATGATGACTGGATGAAGATGAGGAAGAAGAAAGATTAATGAACAAACTAAAAAGCTTTTCCTCCCCTAACCACAAAAATATTACTTTTTTTCCTACTGCAATTTATTCTTGTTAATAAAACAAACTTGTAAACTTTGGGAGCAAGGACTATGTGCTCCTAATTCTGTATTTTCCATTATGGAAACTGATAATACCAATAATAGCATGACATAAAGTTTATAGTAATATTCTAACAGTCTGAGGAAAGTCAGCAACTACCAAGTCCAAAATACTCTTACTCTTTTACACTGGTTGAAGTAACCAGCTAGCTCACATAACTGGAGAATATAAATGAAAAAAATCACTCTAGTTTTAAACAAAAACCTAGGATTCTGGCAAAAGTGAAGTTGCACTTTTTAAAACACATCTCTAAACATTCATCAGCTTAGTTTTCTTGCATATGTTTTTGTCGTGGATGGAAAAGCCCTGTTTTCTTGACTTAGTCATTTGAAAAGCAATTCTTGATTTGGCCTCTTGGGTCAAATGCAAAACTTTGCAGAAGTAGCTCAGAAACCAAAAGCAGTCTATTGCCTGGTGTCACCTAAATCACAAAAGCACTGCTCCCTCTGCTCTGCCATGACAGGCCTAAGAGTCAGAGTTTTGAGAAGACCCTAACTCAAACTCACCCATTCTGTGATACAGTACTGATAAGAGAAGTGACCCCACTTCCACTGAAATCAACCCTAAATCTTCCATCCAATCAAATGAGAGTGGGATCACACTAAGCCACATCCTGCTACATTAACTCTATCCTGAAATACTTCACATAAGACTTTCAAAAGTGTTAGTATTACAGATAATCTTACTTATATTTAGAGATAGTTGAGAAATAAAATTTTTTGATCTGACTACAGCATAAGACCTATTTAAGGCAGCCTGCATCACTGAAGTTGAGTAGATCTCTTATCCTAGTTGATACACTGCAAAATCAAAAGCCTGACTTAAAATACCATCTCTCTTCCGTGAAGGAAGATTTTAGCTAAGTAGGATTGCCGAATTCTTGGAATTCGTTGCTTCCACATGGTTTTAGGAAATTTTATCAGAAAGCTTTATTTTTTTCCCAAACATTCTAAAAGTAATTCTCACATTTGTACTGTCAAATGTTCTCTGTGTATTAAACAAAAGGAAAATGCAGCAATTGAAAGATGGAACAGCTCTCACCTGTTCAGTTTGTATTTACTATTGCTGCTAAAGCTAAAAAAAATTCATTTTTCTCCTGTCTTCTCCTTTATAATCCATGAAATGTTCCTACAGAGTATGTTGTGTCTTAATTTTCTAACGTTTATGCAGCCAAATTTTAAAATGTGCATATTAAACGTACCTAGATTTCTAAGTGCTTAAAATAAGACAACCTGGTCCAAATTCTGAAGGATGTAGTAGCTCCCCCTGATATTTCAATTAGTTACCTTTAAGGACATAAGCTCCAACGACACATTGCCAAAACTGTTGGGGTCCTATAGAATCTACTGTAAGTACCTACATCCTATACAGATTCAGCAAGAAAATTCTCAAATTTTGGTCCAAAAATTCCTTAAAAAATCAAGTCCTACCCATGCCACAAGGCTGACCACATTAGCTAGCTCTTTTGAAAATGCTGGCCATACTGTAGAAGTGATCTCCTTTAACAAAGTTGTAATAAAAGAGCTGACTTCTTTGGGGGACTATATAAAAAAATGTAGAATGCTTATTTCCATATTGATCATCTTATTGATATATAAAATGTGAACACCAATAATCACTTGTTATTCTGGAAATGTGAATTATTTCATCAGCAGAAAACTTTAGAAATAACTAACTTGTGTTTTACAAACCTAAAGCAACATTATAATAGTAATCTAAACTGTAAGATATTGCTGCAAGGATAATTATTAAGGGAAAACACAGCTGACATTTTCTGATTTATGCACACAATCAGAGATGGAGTCCAAAGACTGTGACATAATTATCTTCACACTAACAATTTTTATAAATCTCTTGACAGAATTTTAGCTAATTTTAAAATGCCTTCTGAAGATTAGCACTTAAAACTGTTGGGGAAAATAGCACAATTTATTAGC
Organism: Nyctibius grandis; assembly: GCF_013368605.1. Taxonomy (NCBI): domain Eukaryota; kingdom Metazoa; phylum Chordata; class Aves; order Nyctibiiformes; family Nyctibiidae; genus Nyctibius; species Nyctibius grandis. Next base: position 29,535,504 of record NC_090665.1, on the reverse strand, counting down.
AAGGGTATAATTGCAAACCTTCCAAATACTCATTGTGAATATCATTTAGACAGTAACTCCTGCTTTAGCAGCTGGTATATAAGACTCCAGTTTATGGAATCTTGAAACAACAGAGAGAGTAGAATCTAATTAAACAGGATTACATGCCAAAGGAAAATTATTAAAAACAGACTAATAGACAATTGTTATGAATTTGGAATAGCACATCTACTTCTTTTGATGTGAACTTATATAACACTCAGCTTTATTCCAATGAAACTTAAATATTCTTAGCAGACTTCTCTCTTGATTAGGAACAGACCGAAACAACACAAAAAGCTAAATGGTTCCATTGATCTTCTCTCACAGACTTAAGCACCCATTTGCTATAGGGTAAAGTGACTTACATATATTGCACTTATTCTAATGTTAGTGCTACAATTCTTTAAAGTTATTCAGTAGCCATACACACTATTCCATATAGGAGGCCCCCTTAAACTATCTTCATATTGAGCAACTAAATAAAACCGATGCCATTTGCCAAAGGGTTTTATCTAAGAGTATTCTTAAAAACTAAACAAGTAAAAGGATCGTTTGATCCTAACTATAAGATATGATCTACGCAATATCTACCTACTAAATTCCTCCTTCCTATTTGTTGTGACTCATTCTCAAGGTGTTCTTATTCCAAACAGGGGGAAAGGCAGCTTAAAACTGATACCTGACCACCTGTTCACAAAGGAAAAATAGAGGGGGGTTTAATATGTACATATTCCTAATATCCGCAGAAAGTATATTGAGCCCTCAAGTATTTACATAACATTTGACAGCATGTCGTTCATAATACATGAACACTTATTATAACAATTTTTTCATTATGTGATACAGCCACAATGGCCAGACAGGTTCTTTGAAAAATATATATATTAATACATCAAAAATAGCAGACTTCCAACAGCATACCAGCTCTAAGTGTTTGTAATCAAACAAAAATCAATAGAAAAAATCTTAAATAGAATTGCGGGTGGCTGTAATCAATGCCTAATTAGCATAACCTAATTTTTCTCAGATTCTTTTAGGGGAATATTATTTTTAAGGCACTAAAAATAGTGCACATGCAAACTCAAACACAAGTACCACATTTTCTCCATAAACAGGAATATACTGCTAAAACAGGACTGATACCAGGGAACTCCAATGCATGAGATATTTTCTGAAACTGCAAGTGTGTTTTTTGTTTTTAGTTACCAGAAATATTGTCAGTGTAACTGGGAACTCTGAAGTGGAAGCAGAAAATTTGGAATATTTTAAAGCTTTCCCAGTTTAATATGGTGTACTTAATCCTTAAAGACAGGTAATTATAGAAAAGTTAATTACTTGTTAAATATACCTAACACTTTATTTTGCAATTTTACTGGGACAGTGAAAAGTCTTTCAATCTGAGATAGCATTCTGCTAACTTCCTTTTCATGCTGCTTCACACACAAATTTCAAGTGGCAAATTTATAACAGCCTTCATGTTCACATAAGGGTATGGTATCTTGCTTGTATTCAACCTGCTGTTGTCAGAGCAGATGCAGACACCACATGTTTTGGCAATGGATAATACATCAGATAGTAGTGATACAGGGAAGACGAGAAAAGACATTCTGAAAGGACCAAGCATGCAACACAAACAATAGTAGACTAAAGAACTCAAAAGAAAAGAATAAAAAGCTACAAAGATATGCAAGACAGCAGAGGCACAGCTGGAAATAATAAAGGAGCAGAGAATGCAGATGATGCCACACCTTATAATGCTCCTCCCCTTGTGACTCAGCTTTAAAGGACAGAGGAAAGTCTGAGAACAAAAAGGAAAACCTTTCCCTCTCCCACTTTTTTTCCTTCTCTTCCTAGGACAAACATTAAACTTGATCAGTAGATGAATGGGAGGACTTGGCAACAAGCTACCAGTCCCTCTGCATCTGAAGGGACACTTTTAAGACTGCTTCCCTGTACGGGATAGGTATCTGTAGCAGGGAAAAATACACATGACCTCTCAGAATATGACAAGCTTCATCTAGATACTATTTCTTTTTTAATGCAGCTGTAGTCTTGCCTTTTTCCTATTGAAGACCCTGAGCACTACAGGTGAGCCTTCACAGAAGTTTAAGATCCTATCTGGGACTCATCCTTGATGGCTGAATCCTTCAATTCTCCAGTAATCAGCATAAATTTACAATTCAATTCTTTAAGGGTATGAAGTCTAAGTAAAGAGACACAGGCTCTACACAGAATTTCTAAATATACTATTTTCACTTCACAGTGAAAATACAATTAAGTAAAGATTAGTAAGAAAAAAAAATATCCCAAATGCTGTACTCCCTCCCCTCCCAGTACTTTCCCATACCTCAGCATAGCTTGCTTTTCCCTTGGGATTCTTTACTCTGCTTAAGCAAATATTCCCCTGACTCATCAAGATCAAATAAAATGAGAGTATGTAGGTAAAGACCAGACTAATATCAAGAATTAACATTTACAGAGCTCATAACCTGGAAAAAAGGAAGAATCTTTAAAATGCAGGTAGAACTGTACTCCTAAGGAACAGATTATGTTGTTGACCTTCAACAAAGAGCATAAGAAAAAACACATATGCAAAAGCCCCTGCCTTTTTTAGAAGCTGAATGACCAAGAATTTAAGGAATTAACCCCACATATTTGAGAGTACAAACTTACAAGATCCCTCTTATTTTTCATGCATAGCTAAAGAATTATTAAATATAAGAGCTTTTCAAAAATTAAAGTTACAATAAAATGCTTAAATGCCATCCTGAAACAATGCAGTCCAGCCCTATGTAGAGGAATAAAAGCAAATTATATGTAGCAGGCTTGCTTCCTCAGCCCAAGATGCCACCTCTCATCTCTTACAAGGCACATTTTATTCTCCAACAGCATTTTTCAGAAGTGCCACAACAAAACATTTTCTTTCATGGTTCTGTGTTCACCATGCACTACAGCTCCCTGTAGTTGCCTTAATATTTAAAAAAAAAAAAAAAATAACACAACAGGACACAATTTTCCCAACCAATTCTGCAGAAGCTAATCTGCCTAAGCTATTCTTCGTGATTTTGCATAAGCTTCTTTCCCAAATGAGAACTGACTAAGCAAGTGTGCTGGTTTTGGCTGGGACAGAGTTAATTTTCTTCATAGTAGCTGGTATGGGGCCATGTTTTGGATTTGCACTGAAAACAGTGTTGATAATGCAAGGATGTTCTCGTTACTGCTAAGCAGTGCTCACACAGAGTCCAGGCCTTTCTGCTTCTCACACCACCCCACCCGCGAGCAGGCTGGGGGTGCACAAGAAGCTGGGAGGGGACACAGCTGGGACAGCTGACCCCAACTGACCCAAGGGATATCCCAGACCATGTGACGTCTGCTCAGCATATAACGCTGGAGGAAGAAGAAGGAAGGGGGGGACATTTGGAATGATGGAATTTGTCTTCCCAAGTAACCGTTACACGTGATGGAGCCCTGCTTTCCTGGAGATGGCTGAACACCTGCCTGCCCATGGGAAGTGGTGAATGAATTCCTTGTTTTGCTTGGCTTGCATGCACGGCTTTTGCTTTATCTGTTAAACTGTCTTTATCTCAACCCACAAGTTTTCACACTTTCACCCTTCAGATTCTCTCCCCCATCCCACTGAGTGGGAGGAGTGAGAGAGAGGCTGTGTGGGGCTTAATTGCCAGCTGAGGTTAAACCACAACACCAAGGTCCTACTCTCCTAATCTTACAGATCAAGTCTTTTTATTGACAGTTATAGAACCGTATGCACCAATGTGTTTCTATAAACCACACAAACACATAAACCACATTCCATGTACAACTTACTGAATTGTGTACCCCTAATTCTCTCCAACATCTAAGAGACTTACATAAAATAGTATTTAAGTCCCCTGGAAAGAGCCTGAAAAGATGCTAAACACAAGGTCAAGAGCCAAGGAACTGGTGACAGTCCCAAGGGACTAGACTCATTTACGGAGAACACTGTAGAATCTATGACTTCCATGCTCCAAGCAACCCAATGTTTCTGCAGGAGGGGTTGGAAAAATCCCATCCTCTGCTTAGCTTAGAAGAAGAAAACAGTGACAGGTCTGCATGAAAAACACTTCAGTGCTGTGACTGATGAAATTTCTTGCCCTAACCATACGTGGTTATATGTCACTATGCTCACTGGCCAAGTCCTCACAAAGGAGCATCTTTCCTCCACATTTTCTGTGAAAAAAAAAAATGAAACAATTCCACAAAAAGCACTATTAAGCTCCTATCCTCTGACTTGATGAATTACCAAGAAAAGAGTATATGCATTTCTATTCTGGATTACCGTGTTATCTGCAAATCAGTATCACAGCATAAAAGATGACTTAGCAACAAAACAAATTTTCACATGTGACAGTTGAGGGTACTTACCACAGGCAAAGCCAAATATGAAATTGAGACTAGATTTCCCCAGAGAAATAACTGGAAATATTAAGTTTCCTTGAGAACCATCTACCTGAGTCAAAGGAATAAGAATTAGGGAAAATGCTGCAGTCAGTAGAGCACAACCCTTGTATCAACACCCTGGTGCAGTTGTGTTACATGCCGGCACTTTGTAACAGATTTTCCATCACTATCATTCCTCAGGAAAAACTGATGAATGACTTGACTTAAAATAATCTGAAGCTCATTCATAAACTACAAGCACCATATGCAAATACCAACAAAATGTTATCTCGGCTCTTATATTTTAAACTACATGTTGACTCTGAAGTAACTGTAGATGATAGCAGGACATGTCATGTGAAGATACGTGAGTTGACAATTCACATATCTGAGAAAAAACTAGGCTGAAATTTCTCCTCTATTTCCATTTTCTTTGAGATTCAAAAGACATGTCCTTGTACTGAGATGTTCAGGAAAGCCTACTATTTAAATGCATTTTATAGTAATTGCCTTCTAAAATAGCTAAATCAAAGGCAAACTCGCTGTCTTTTTCTTTTTTTCGAAATACCATAAAGAAAAAAAATAGCAAAAAGACTACTATATTTATATGCATTCTTTACCATGCTCATAACTGACTGGTATCTAAAACTTTACTGTGACACTATAGGGTCCACACACAGCAAGATAGTGACCTCAGACTCTAATATATACAAAGTCAGAAGAAACAAATGTAAGAGCAAAAAAAAAAACCCATAAAACTGGAAAGCATGTATAAGTATGCACAAAGAACCACTAAATTGGTTCACCGGGAGCCAAAACTGTTTAACAGTCAACACAACTACATATCTTTAAATATCATGCATCAAACCAAGTTAGTCAAAATAAAAGCTTACACTCATTGCTAATGAGGTGGAAAGTCAAGTCTTGGGGAGGGACGGGGAGAACAATAAAGTAGGACAGTACAAACACAGTTGCTGTAAAACATTTTTTCCCTATTAAAAAATATTCAGAAAATCAGAGGTATGGAGGTATTACAATGGTTTCAGATCCTACGAAGTTATCACCATCTGTTGTGTCATCTAGTTACAGATAGACAGACTTAATCAAAACTGAGGAAAAACTGCTCAAATAAGTATAATTTTCTTTGAATAAGATACCATGCATCTTTAAGAGTTTGAGAATCTCCCATTATAAATTTAAGGGAATAAATGGTATCAGTTTCTTTTCTGTAAGAAGTGACATGAACAAGAACTTTCCTATACACAGAAATAAACAGGGTTTATGTGTAGCTACATTTGCCAGCAGGGAATTCAAAACGTCTTTTCTCAGTGAACATTAGAAAGAGCATTAGGAGAATGCTGCTGTAACACTGTTTATTCACATGCAGCTTGAAAACAACATCCAGGATAAATATATAGCCTCAGGTCTCAGTTCCACTTACCATCTCAGAGAGAAAAGCATCTAACAACCCAGTACCTCAGTACGGCACTATGCACTCTTCTAGTTCTGTGTCCCATTTACTGTCATCTTTGTAAGGTTTTTACTCCTTTTGAAACTTTCATGTCTCAACCTGAATAGCTTTCTTCTTCCAAAACCTTCTGGCCTGTCTTCAGACAGCTCAGACTGCTTTATTCCCCTTCTCATCAGTCTCTTAAAAATTGCTGTGTTCAAGCTGAGGTGAGCAATACAAGCATGCCCCAAAGCACTAGGCAAGCACCTTCCCAGCAATTCCCAAGCAAGCAGGGACATATGGAGCCAAGATTCACCAGAAGAGAAGTGTGATGCCAGGCTGCTTGGTATGAGCTAGGCTCAGCGCTCTTTGGAAGAGTCTAGTTCAGGTCCTACAAACAGTGCTCCTCAAGACATTTGGGCTAGGTAGCACACACAGTTCCTGAGCTAATAAATTGGGTCTCTCAGCAGGGCTGGTCCTGTCACAGCATTTTCCTCACATCGGTATGCTACTCTCAAGTCTAGAAGTGGCTCCAACTATTGCAAGTAAAGGGCTTTTAGTTCCCAGAACACTGCACTGGATAGACCTGCCCCTGCTTAATATGTTTAACTTTGAGAATATGAACAACTCCCTCCCACTCTGCAACCAGAGCTTAACTTAGTATGCTTAGTATAATCATCCACATTTTACAATAAAATGCAATAACCTAGTTTTGAAAATGCTATTTTCAAACATACACACTGAATATTTTCTAAATAACACCGAAACTCTTTAAATTATTTTTCCTCTCTGGAAAATATACTGGACTTCTTAATTAGTCCCCAACTCCTCAGTATCACTACTACCATTGCATATGTGCAAACAAAGCAATAGGAAAGAGCAGGGTGGCTGCAAAGCAAAAAGAAACAAAAATCATTATTCTTTTAACATGATTACCAAATTTCTCCTTTTCTTCTCAAAGCCATTTTTTATCTCCAATTTTTAATTCTTATTCTTATGCAGCAGTTTCCCTGTTTCCCTTGTGTATACACTGGTTGAGCTTTCAATTTTTTTCTTCATTAGTGCCCTATCTTTCCTTTTCTTTTTTTTTTTTTGGTCGTTACTTGGGTTTTTTTTCCTCTCCTGTTCTGTTTCCCCATGTTTGTTTACTTTTTTCCCCTAGTCCTTACTAATTATTTCATGTCTCTTGGTCTGTTTCATTACGTGTCATGGCTTTTCCTTTCTTACTTTTTTATATTGCATTCCTTTATTCCACTCCTGCAGCTCTCTGATTTCTATGTGCTTGCTTAACTATTACCCAAATGGCTCCAAGCAGGACACACTCAAACTGAAGAATAAATAAATTAAAAGAAAAATACTATCTGTGGCCATGCGGTGTTGCCTAGCAACACCCTGTACCTCTCCACAGCTTTTCTAGAGCCCTGGTGGCAACACAGCTTTTCAGACTTATGGCTACAAATATATGCAAGATCCTTCTCGCATTGTTTGTCCGTTCACTAGCAAATAAATGCAGAGGAAAATATAAATGAGAAAAAACACTCCAGAGAAAGAACCAACAACAGGTTCCAGCACAAGAAATAGCCACATACTCTGACACGCACTGCCCCATTCTCTCTCACATATTCTGTAAAACATGCACAGCTTATATGCTGTTACTGTTCACTAATACTACTACTGTTAAAATCTTTGAGAAATAGAATGCAAATAATATTTCTTATGCAATTAAAATTTGTGTTAAATTCACCCAACTCTTAAATAGTTGCTGCGTATACATTACTGGCTGAGATTCATTGACTTCTTACACTCCTGCAAAGTTGCTTCTGAAAGCTTATACTAAAGAATGATAGTAGACCGCCTCCAGATTGGACAGGATAGGAAAAATGGTCCAAGCATTGTCAAAACTGCAGTGGGACTATTAAGGAAGCAAAGTTTGTTCCTAAAGCTTATTGATACAATCTTAAAAGATTTTCAATATCTATTATTTCTAATGACTTTAGATGTGACAGAAGTGAAAGATGAAGCTTCCCCCTCATCCCCTCTTTTCTTTTAAAACAAGTTTGCTGGGTTCAGTCTTCAAAGGTTGGAAACAAATGCTCATTGAGTCCATACTTATTGATTGTATTGATGATTCAGTATTAGCTAGACCGAGTTTCAAGAGGACAGATACTAAGCCAGTTTCCCTGACAGTCCTTTTTTTTTTTCCACAGCAATGCAAGACTCCTTTCAACAGCCAATGGCAACTTCTGACAAAGAAGTCTTTTAATTTGGGGATGGAAACAATGCTTATCCAAAGCACTAAAACTTTAAGGATATTAGGAGTCCTGTAAGAGGAGTTAAGAAATAGAAATGCTAAAGCAAAAGATAACTACATAATTTAGCTAAGGACCAATCTGTGATGAAACCCTACAGAATGGAGAAAATGTTCAGGTAACATGTATCTTTATCAAGGGCATAAAAATCCATGTTATTACCCGGGAATTTTTTATATAGCTAAATCAGCCGCAAAGCAATTTGATGTCTGTATAGCAGAGTATCAGTAGCAAGTGAAAAGAACGTGCAGAGTATATACCTTAAAAAGATATTTAACAGCATCAGTCTATATCTGTCAGCTACAAATTGTTACATAGTAAAGAGAAACTGCAAGTGATCCACATAGGTAAATAAAGGACAGAAACTAATATTCAGGCACATAATCCCAGTTTATTAACCTCATTCCCACAGTAATGTTTGCAGAAATTAAAGGCTGATGTAAGGGTACATAGAGGTGGTTGGAGAACACAGCAGAACCCATAGATGATACAGGACACCATAAAACAAACACAGGCATTGCAAAGTCAAGTACTATAAATTAAAAATGCCTAAAAAAGGTTTGCTGTTTCAAAACTTGATTTGGCCCCTTCACACCTATGCAGCAAAACACCAGTTTTAATGATACGATCATGTTGTTTTACACAGAAGTGCTGCCTGACTCAGAAAACAGAGAGTGCTCACCTAATCAACAGCCTTTCAACATTTGTGCTTAGTGTGTAGCCTTATTTACTGCACACTATACAAAACCTTACTTGAAGGCAGAACTAGTTTACCCCATGAACATTTCAATGACATCACTACAGTATCTGAAGTGATTTAAAAGCAATTTATTCTACACACTATGAATATCCCCTTTTAACAGGTAGCAATCAGCACAGAAAGTCTATCAAATAACTGAGCATGCTACGTCAGACACCTATGGTCCAAAACATTAAAGTATATAGGAGACTGGAAGTGACAACTTGGATGATCAGAGTCACTACTCTCTTGCTTTCACATTAGTTCACATTCAGATTTTCTCATCCAGTTGATGGAACCATCACCCTCTGATCAGCTGGTATTTCTAAATCATCTTCTCTCTTAATTCCAACCATTAAGCTCCTAGTCATTCTTATCCTCAGCCCTTGGCTGTACAGCCTCCTAATTGCACTATTAAATTTATTCTTATCTTTTTTTATTCTAAAATTCAGTGTCGCACAGTTCTTTATGGTGTTCTAGTTTCTTCTGTATTGACAGTGCCTGTCAACTTTCTTGTGACATACTCCTAATATTTATGTCAAATTCATTAATGAAAATAATTAATGGTACGAATCTGAAGACTGATCCTTCAACAAGCTCTGCTCAAAGAAAGCCCAGAAGCTCTTTTTTAAGCACTACTCACTCTCATTTCCTTTCTAGCCAGTCCCTTATCCACGACACTATTCTAATCTAAGCAGATACTTCATTATTTATTGGCCAAAAAAAAAACAACCCAAACTTGTCAGTGTGTCATGATCTATCCCTAACAATAAAGCTCAATATGTCTTATTCCATCTTATATTTACCTTGATGCATTTAATAAGTCTTTGCTTCAAAATGTGATTTTCAAAGTTTTGCATGCTGCTGACATGAGACTAACAGTTATAGTTGCCCATCAATTCTCCACCTTTTAACGTATAGAAACTGCATCGGCTATTCTTTAATCAAGTACTGTAACATACAGCTTGCTTTACTTTTAGGCCTGTAATTTCACATGTCAATTTTTCTGCGGTACTTTTATGGACATTTTACCATCCCTTTGACTTCAGAGATTAAACCTTCCAAGTTTTCCTTCTAGTCTGCCTGGGGTAATTTCCATTTCTGCACTTGTTTGCCCATTAGCCACCTCTCGTTTTACTCCCATTTTACTGAAACTAGGACAATGATTTACAAAGATTTTAAACAATACCTAGGATGTTTAATCCTATCTTCACACTGTCTTTCCTTGTTCTTCTATTTCTTTTAATTTAGATAGCTTAAGAACCTTTTACTATTTGTTTTATAGAGCTGAATAACCTTTTACTATTTGTTTTAATTTCTTTTGCCAGGTGTGACTCAACTTGACTTTTGAAAGTTCTCACTTTTCCCTCTGTACTTCTTGCTTTGCCCATCAATCCCATTTTTTTCAATTCCTTATGGGTTATCCTCACACTCTTAATACTCTTTTTGAAGTTGTTTTATAGTTCAGTCTGAAATTCTTCTTTACAAGTTGGGATGCAAATTCCAAATAACTTTTGTATATTTTAATTAATAACCATCTCCTCAAAACTCATGTCTTTGAGCTGTTTACTTCAGTTCAGAGATCTAAATAGTTTTCTTAACTTCAGAGTTTGTCTTATAAAATAATAAATAAATTTTGGTAATTCTATAGAATTTATCTTAAATTAACTGCAAAAAAAGCTTGATGAACATTATATTCTGTGATTATCTATTCTATGACTTCCCTCATTTGCTAAATTTAAGGCTAAAGTCTATTCAGCTTGACACCTGAATTAGTAAGAGGTGGTACTATGTAAAATTTTATGTTATTGTTTCTGATTTAATGTCTGTCACTAACAAATTTTATCAGTTATCACATCAAAGAATACCTGCACCCTACCATTATTAGGATCTGTGGTTTTCCAGGCTGTACATAGAAAGTCAGTGTCTTAGAATTACTTACCTCTCCAATAGCATTACAATCAATTCCAAGTATAGAAAGTTGTGAGGGTAACAGAATGAGGATGGTGAACTTCAGAAATTATAATTTCAATAGACTCAGGGATCAGGTTGGTACGTCTCCTGAAAGATACACTCATCAGTAAAGGAAAGCAGGAGATAGGGCAAACCCCGACAGACGTGCCCAAAGGGAAACTACTACTGAGCAAAGCAAAAAAAAAAAAAAAAAAGAAAAGAAAAGAAAAACTACACCAGCCAAAAAAAACCCCACACTTAACAGACCTTTATGATCACACCATGTCTCCCCCATGGCCTGGAAATCAAAAACATAAGAGCAAGGAAACTATGATACATACCTAAGGACATAAATTTAAAAGTATGAATGAACAGCACAAGCAGTGTAGGAACAAAATCAGAAAGCTAAGGCACCAAGTAAATTTCAATTAGCTAGGAAGAGAAAAAAATAAAAGAAAAAGCTTCTATACACGAGAAATAAGAAGAAAATAAAGATAAGTACAGCTTATGTACAGGAAAGCAGAGCAAATAACAAATGATGCAGAGTGAACTGAACTATTCACAGCCTTCCCTGCTCTCTTTATGAAGATGGTATGGTATAGCCGTAACTATTACTAAAAGTATTATTTTTAGCAAGAACATGGGATTGCAGGCGTGAATATGGAAAAAGAGGTTTGGGATTTTTTTTTTTTTTTTTTTTACCAGATAGTGCAGTTCACATAGCACCGAGTCATCAAGGAACTAACTGACACAATCCACAGGCCACTATCACTTGCACCCAAAGACTCTGAGGGCTTGGGGTTCCAAAAGGCCAGAAGAGACAAACATAATGTTTCTCTTTACAAAAAAGGGAGTGAAAATAGCAATTATAGCCCCCAGCAAAGAAAACCAAGTACATTTATTAAAAATGATAATGTGGCATAAAAAAAAGCCAACATGGGCGTGTAAAAAGCAAACTGAGATCAATCTTATTTTCTGACCTTAAGAGGACGAATGGTCTCATGAATAAGTAGTAGATGTGACAAATCTCAAGTAAACTTTTTTTAATGAGTATTCCACATCACATTTTCATAAGCCAAATAAAAATGTAGTCTAGACAAAACAAATATCCAGTGAGTGCACAACTTACTGAAAAACACCCCCTAGCTTGTTTTCTGTCATTGAAAAAGGACCTAAATCAAGATGCTTCATGATTCATTCAGGACCCCAGTGACTTGGATAGCTGGAAAAGAAGAATGTACTAATGGTTTCTACCGACATCATGTTTGGTGGAATAAGGGAAACAGGGAAAGATGAGATATTAAACATTTTAAAAGGCAAGATAAGAATTTAACAATCAAACCAAATTGAAGGATCAGAATTTAGGCCATAAATTGAATGCAAGACAATCCAATGCTCTCGCAGAAGGAACAGCACGTTGTGGAATAGTTCAGTGTGTGAGGCAAAGAAATTATTTCATTCTACTCAGTGCTAGCTAGGTCCCAGCCAAAAAAATGTGTAATTTTTCATCATCATGATCAGCGAAAGATGCAGAAAATGAAAACCCAAAGAAAAGCAACAAAATAACAGTTTCAGAAAGCTTGACCAGCAAAGAAGAGTTGAAGGAAAACAGAGAACTGGAAGGGTACCTAACAGGAATCTTCAAATATAACACATTTTATACCAAAAGGGAACAATGATCAATTGTTCTGCAAGTAGGAGAAGGACAAGATGCCAATTTGATCTTCAACAAATGAAACATAGTATATTTTAGGAAATAGTTGCTGTTGCATTCATTAAACACTAACAAGAATGAGAAGTCTCCAATATCACATGCCTTTAGCAGTGGATTATACAAATACCTGTCAAGAAACATCTAGCTGTATTTCATTCTATGCCAATCCAGAAATTCTCTCACTATCCCTCTCAAACCTACATTTTTATGATTCTATGATTAGACTGATTTCTATTTACAGCCATAGCCAAATTTAAACCTGCTGTGTGGAGACTCTGTAGCATATTCTCAGCACAACAGAAACAAGTTTACTGCCCTTACCTAAAGTGGTTTTGATCTATAAAGGTTTGGTTTTACCCTTGCTATCTTTTTACCACCTGTTTCATTATTAACATAAAATGCTTTACCTTTATGTTTGTCTTTCCTGAATAGTGTGTATCATTTAAGGCGACTATACAGGTAGTCATTTGGATGCTGCTTAATTTGTTTACTTGATTTAGCAATGTCAACAAGATTCCTCTCATATAGTACATGAACAAGAAATCTTCAACTTATTTTTTTAAAGGAAAATACAAAAATACATTAATTACAACTTGATAATTTTCAAATGGAATGCATGTGGTAGGATCTTTAGCTCTATAGAAGAAAATCTCTTCCACTTTAGCTAACAATTAAGTAACAGTAGGTTGTTATCCTGTTCTCAGTGTTAGAGGGGAACAGAAAGTTTTGCTGAGTGATTGTTCCAGGTACTTGCTGAAGAAACGGGACTGACTAGAGATGGAAGAAGTGACAGCAGCAAACACATACAGATAGCTTTCTGAAGACAGCTGGAACAGGCACACAACCAGAAAGACTAAGAGGGAATATGCTTTGACATGGCAACACCACAGCTCCACAGACTGGATCACCCACCAGTTCCCATTTCATCAATATGAAGCAAACAGGCTATAAGGAAGGTTCTTGTACCAAGGAGTACCTAGCATCCTTGCAGACTGAAGCATCCCAAAAACATTATTTCTGGTATCAATACTGGATGGGATACTATGTTTATTTTCAAGATGATATTCAAGCAATTTACCAGTTTATAAAAAACAAAGAAATTGTTATGAAAGTCTCAAATCATTCATGAGATGCATCACCAAAAATTTAAGAGTTCCTGAAACCAGGACTCTACTGTAAGCAAAGAATACTGAATATTGTAAGCAAAGGAGCAGTAAGTGATGAGGCAGTTAACTGCTCTCCACCTGAGGACCGCACATTGTGATAAGAATGCAACAGAAACTGGTCAAGACAACGTTTTCAAAGCTTCTGGACAGTTCTGTTGTACCAACATACTTTTTCAATCCCCAGCCTGTTACACATCCTTGCTTCAAAGCATGAGGATGCTAGTGTTTTTTTAAATATAATGCTATCAGCATTGGTTAAAAGATCAAAAACAAGCTTTTCTGCCAGACCTGTTCATTCATACTTAAACCAAGTGATTTTTTCATATGCATATATGACTGATTTTTTTAATATGCATAAAGGAACTGACAGATGGGTACTCAGAAAATTTTTGTCCAAATGTATGGCAAAGTTCAGACAAACTACAAGCAGGGCCTTGTATTAAGTGCAACTTAATATTGGATAGTGCTACCAGTCCTGCTTAAAATACAGCATCCAGCAAGCTATACTACTACTTTCACACTAAAATTGGTTTTTCAGCTTTTACTTCTAGCGAGCAGATGTCTTCCAGGACTTAGACAATATAAATAGATCTGAAGTGAGTGATTACTAAGGGACTAACAATGGCACAGGTTTCTCCAAGAAATTATGTTCAAGCACTTACAATTTCTCAACCTAAAGCTCGTGATCATTTTTATAGATTTCTAAACAGAATGGAGATGTGGCTTTCGCTATACAAGAAGTCTAGGAGAGGAAAGGGAAGAGCAAAAGAGCAGTATAGATTTCAGTATAGGCAATGGTTTACAAAAGAAAGAAAAAAACAGGAGTAGAGGAGCTGAAAAAGAGAGAAGCTAGTCTCCTTGTTATTTATTCTGGTTTCCAATACACCAACACAAGAAGGCACCTTTATCTCCCATCCAATAACCACAGGAAAGTACACATATAGAAATCCACATCTAAAAGAATATAAGGCTAAGCAGAAGACGAAAGTTAACAGTGAAGATTGTTTCTGGTCCTATCTTTACTCTCTGATCGGCTCAGCTTTAATGAAGGGGAATGAGTTCATCAGACTTACCTAGAATTCAGCATTTGCAGCAGACAAGCATTTTTCATTTTGTCATATATGTATGTGTAAAACTAAACAATTTGCAACTCTGAGACACTTAGGTTTTGAAATGGTAAAGATCAGAAATACACCTGCAACTAAAAATCTTTGGTGAGTGCTGCTCTATGAGAAGGGGAATCATCCAACATCAAACTTGAAGAACACCAAACCTGAAGAACTCTGAACAGAGGAAGTTAAGAGGTCAGAAGTGGTTTTGCAAAGCACTCCAGGAGAGCCACAAGGTAAGAAGGAACCTTTTGCAGAGAACTAAAAAAGGATTTGGCATAACTTGCCATCAGCTAGTATTTACAATTTGATACACTGAAAATGTGCATAAAAGCACTAATTTGTAGCAGTTAGGCAAGTTAGGAGCTATTGAAATATTCTGATGAAAATAACTTAAGACATTGAAACTAAAATAAAACAGAAAATTCAAGGATTATAATATGCATTTCTTAGAGCAAGTAAAGGTGATATCATATATAAATATGTAAACCACTTTATTCCAGTAAAATGGTTATAAATGCCAGCATATGGTATCGATATGAGAAAATGCAGAATAATTAGTTAATTTTAAAAATGCATGAGTAGGAATTTGACTGCTAAATGATTAAACTGGTACATTTTAAAATGTGTATTAATATTTAATTATTGACACTATGAGAAAAGAGAAAAATCTCTTGATGTTACTTCTCAGCTCTTTCTGATACTCAGTAACCCATGTATTATTCATATGAATAGTTTGTGCATATAGTCAATCACTAGTTAAATAAAAGAATCATTCTCAAATTCCCTAATCACCTCAATAGATCCTAATGCAATATTTTCCACATTTGGGAATCAGAGCATTTTATTTAAAAAAATCAGTCTGGCCATGATGAATAAAGTGCAGCCTGAGCAGACATCAGTTCAAAGAATCAGATGTCAAAGCGCTCCCTCTAATGTCCCTTAATCATCACACCAATTAGTGGTTGAATAGTGATGTGATTAAAAAGACTGCTGCTATCCTATACCTATTCAGACTAGTAGAATTCTACATATGTTCTACCAATTAATGTTTGAATGGAGCAGCGATTAGAGAGACATCTGCCATTGTATATTCATTCAGAAAAGAGCTAAACTTGCATATTCATATGCAATGAAGACAAAAATAAATATTTGCAAAGGTAAACTATACGTTTAGATTATAAAGATAATTGAGTTGATTTCCTTTAATGAGTGTTCTCTATTTTACACTATTTGGGATTATTTTTTATTTATAAATATATAATCTTTCATCAATATGTGTCTAGAAATGGCCAAATTATTCACTGAAAAAGCATTTATTCATTTAAGTTCCTGATTTCAGGCCTTAGGTGAACTGGGTTTCATATCTACTTGTTTGCAATTTGCACTATTTCTGCTTTGACCCATCAGTTATTTGTGAACTGCTAACTTGATTATTCTGTAACTGTTATACATGACTGGGCACAAAAAACACATGGCATTTCTCCATCTCACTGGAAGGCAATACTTAAGAGTAACAAACCGATTATAGCTGAGAAAGAATCACCTTATTTACAGGTTTTTCTATGCAAGTTTGGACATTTGTACACCAAGAGGTCCTTACAAACCTTTTTTTTAAATAAGAATTGCTTTTTACAGATGTTCATATATAGCAATGACAGCCACAGAAATATTATCACAGTAAAAAACAGCCTGAAGTTTTAGCAAACTCTTATTACTATTGTTTTTAAAGGAGCAACCTTGTCCTCTGAACTTAAAGAACAATGTGATCTGTTACATCTTGCAATGAATTGTAGATCTCACTCTCCACCATTAGCACAGAGCAATCTGGTAGTTGCACCTTAATGTTGCACAAGACAAGGTGAAGAATTTGGTTCTCTGTAATGGCTTGAAAGAACTATAGAACAGTTAAAGGCTCTTGCCCAAAAGTGATGCCCCTGCAAAAAAAAACAGCTGAGCTTAAAAATGATTTAGTTCAAGGAAGAGAGGCTCTTGTTGCACAATGCTGATCAAGCTTAGCAATCGTAAGGACAAAGAACAATGCTACTACTGCCAGAAAATCAATACTGTTATAGGCTATGGCAATTAACTTCAAACTAATTTAAACCCCATTTCCTTCTCACCTTTCATGTCTCATTGAAATACTTCCAACTCTTCCATCTGGAGCAATTATTACTATTATTTCTAAATGCAGAAACTGAAGAAAGTCTGAATACATAGGTGGGTTTATATCACCTTCTCACCTATTCTTAGTAGGTACCTCCAAGAGTTCATTACAAAAAAAAGGCTGGACTACAATATCCCACTGAATTCTCCAGTGACAAGTGAATTTTAAAAAATGTGGAGGTGAATTTCATTAAAACAACAAACCTGCACGTGTACAAGGTAAAAGCAGAACTTGTCGCATAATGCTTAGAAACCCTGTACATAAAGCAAGGAATTCAGTGTGCTGGGTGTGATGCAAATGCACACAATGCGTGCCCATCTAGTTCATGATTTTAATGTCAGCAAGCATAAAACACATACAGAACATAAAACACATACAGAAATGGAATTATAGAGAGTTGGAAATCATAAATAAAAAAATAAATCAGATGTCTAAACAATCCTGAACTACCTAGGAAAACCCTGAAATCAAAGCAAGTCCTCACAGCATGCACAGTTCATTTCTTTGCTTTAGTTTTATCTGTAAATTGATGACCCAATGTGTTCTAAATTTTGCTTCCTTCTCCAAGATTTACTATTAGTATGGCCATCTCAAAACTCTTCTACTTTTAATTTCTTCCAATCAACAGAAACCTTTGTTTCCCCAGACAGATTAGTGGCATCTGTCTATACCACCATTCAGCATGACTCGGAAGAAACCAGAGCGTTAACGCTTAGGTTTGGCACTGTTACCGAGGATGACACAGCAATAAAGTTTACCTACTCTGATCTAAATCTTAAAGTTAACATTTCTGAAGGAAAGCTGACTGATCTTGCACCTACAGCTATAAATCATTTGTACAGCAAAATTTCATTGCTAACACAATAAATAAACAATAGCACTCATTGAAAGTATAAATGAACCTTCCTTTAGGAGAATGCTTTTCCAAGGTTGAGGAAAGATCTTGACACTTTCCACTTCAGAACTCATTTAATGGGCAACCCAAAGTGCCTCAGAGCAGGCTAGGAGTTAAAATTTCACTCATGTAATTATTCTAAGGAAATATGTAAGTCTGCCATCTGGAAGTGTATTAGACATTACAAAGTCACTGTGTGCATGCCTCAGCAGATGCAGCTTTTATTCAGAGTTTTGAGGGCTGTTAATTTAATTAGTTTTGTATTTTCATACTCCCACCTTCCCTCCAACAGTAATTCTGCAAAGGCAGCAACAGTACAGCTTTAAAAGAACCCAAAGCTAAAAGCCAAATTCAGATTTTAAGGAAATGCAAACAAGTATACTTCCTATAGACTTCAAATAGAGCTTGACCTGTTCATTAGCAGGCCTAAACGTTACTGTCAATGGCTTTTAGACCATAACAGAAAACTGTGCTCAATGTATCCTTTCCTACATTAGTTTTTTATTTTAAGAAGGCTAGGAAAGGATTCTCTCATTTTGTTTTCTTTGTTTATTAAAACCACTCAACAACAATGATTTGGAGAATGTAAAAAGTCTCTCATTTTTTTCTAATGCCTTTTATGTAATGGGATACTGGACAAATGTTTAGGTTTGATTTTTTTATTTTTGTAGGGCTTTTTCTGCCAGAATAGTAAACTGTGTGGTAAATCTTGCACAGTAAAAGTAAGCTACATATTTCTGAGTAAAGAAAAGTTTGACAGTTCTAAAAACTAGGACCTTTACTGGCCTAAAAATGACGACCCCTTTACAGTTTCTTCAAGCATATTACATTTCTTATCATGACTTGTAAATTGAATAATGCGACATTTCTACCAAATAATTCATAATGTACAGTATAAGAACTATCTGTGATGAAGGTGTGTACATGTAGAGATATATCTTTCTTTATCTCTAATCTTTAACCCCGTAAGCTGCAACACATGAGCACATCTCTGTCAGTGTAGGGTCCTAATAACTGCACTGATCTCCACGCAGTAATGCAGAACTATAAAAGAGTTGTTTATTAGATTGTAAACCTATGCCAAAACATCATCCTGCAACATTTGACAACATTCAGAATTTCTTTCAGATGAAAATCCAGCCAAGGCACGCAAGCTAGCGATGAACCCAAAATTGGTGCTGTTTGCACCGCCCAAGAAGCTCAGGCCCTGGGATCCGAAAACATTTGAGACACCGTGAGATATGCACGCACAGCTAAGAGGAGGAACACGCAAAGAGAGACAATTTCTAGAAAGCTATACACTTTCACAATTAACAGCAAAACCTTCAAATATCAAACATTTTACGAATAAACTGAATACAAAAATCAAACAAGGCTGATATGCAGGAAAACTCAGAGATAATCAAGAGTGATCTTAAAGCCTAGAAGCTTTACAAAATGCGTGTTAACACATTCATTAGGAAGATATATATGTGTATGCTATAGTTTGAAGTTTAACTAACTAGGATAATTTACATTGGAACAGCTAATCAGGTTACTATACAGATACCTAGCTGCCCTGCTGCATGGATACCTGAGCTTCCTAACAAACAGTTTCCGAAAACAGAGGTGTTTACAAGCCAGTATTGATTACAGGTCGCCTGAAAACATAACAATGTAAACTGCAGCTGTCTAGGAGCCGCCTGCTGAGCTGCTCAACTGTCTGTGCACCAGAAACAGACAGTTGTGGGCAACAACTGCATCAGACATCCCAGAATAATCATCCCTGTTCACAAATAGAAGCTTTTCATGTACATTAGTTTCCAGTTATTATAACATTATCTAAGCCAATAAATAAAATAAGAAAATTGGAATATTAACTATAGTAACAGAGAGATTCTTATAATCAATATAGGAAACATACTGGAGTATAGTCGAAATGCTAAGGATATCCTGGGTTGCTCCTCCCAGCAACTATTTGTTGGTCATACTGGATTTCATAATTTTGAGAAACTTTGTGGGTTTTTTGTTTCGGTTCATGTTTTGTTGCGGATTTTTTTAATAATAAACTAATATCAACTATCAAATCTGAATTTTCCTACTTAGTGGGAGAAGATGTTTTGCTAACACTATGAAAAGACACCATAACATTGTATGCATAAGTGAAATAGTTTGCAGATGAAGAAGTGGTACTCAACCTAAAAGACTTCTGAATTCAGAGGATTATCTAAGAGAATTTGTAGGAAGACAGTAAAAACACTACAAACCTTCTAATCAGATGAAAGATCAAAGAGACAACAAAGTCTGACAAGATTAGTCAAATATCACAGAGACTAGGAATCTAAATACCTAGAAGGAAAATGATGATATCTAATAGCAGAAATACTTAAGAACACAGACAGTTTATA
The DNA here is from genome assembly GCF_013368605.1 of Nyctibius grandis. Taxonomy (NCBI): domain Eukaryota; kingdom Metazoa; phylum Chordata; class Aves; order Nyctibiiformes; family Nyctibiidae; genus Nyctibius; species Nyctibius grandis. The sequence goes on along the minus strand of NC_090665.1, from coordinate 29,515,175 downwards.
ATGAAAAAAATATTTATTCTAAACCCACCTGTTTCCTGAAAAATACAATGCACAAAATTAAAAATCCAGAGCCATGTTTTAATTTAAGCTTTATGTATTTATATATAACATATATACATATGGTCATGTATATATAGTACATACATAAGTAGCTCTATATATACATACGTATGTATATAAAATAGGTACATATGATGGGTTCCCCTATTTCTGTATTGAAATAAAATTACCTTTAAAAGTCTCAGAAAGGGTAGTGAAGTGCTGCTCTACCCAGTGTTACTCTTGGAAAACAAAAAGAAAAGGAGCAAGTGGGTAGCAGCCCTGCAGGGTACAGAAGAGGCAGCTGACGCTGGCTACTCAGGGAGAGCAAGTGGCTCTGCAAGGAGGGTGGGCAGGTGGTTGAGCCATCTGTGATACCACTTGATACTTGAGACGGATCAGACTCCATAACAAAAGAGGAAAAAGTTGCATCGAGGACTTACTAAATCACCAAAAAGGAAAAAGGTATGCCACGCACTCAGTTCTGAAAAGTAAATAGCTAATCGCAAAGTAACTTCGTATCTACAGGAACAGAACTAGCAGCCACATTTGGCTACTGAACAACACAGGACACTGAATTTCTCACACAACTCAGATTTGAGCCTCAATGATGCGTGTTCCAGATGCAATAATAAATGTGCACTTACTGAACAGCTTTTGTCAGAGTTCCTTTTCCATTGCTTCTTGACTTGTTTCTTTGCTGCAGTTGAATGAAGAGTTGCATGTGTCTGCTTTTGGGGATTTAAAGCCAGAATGTTCTGTAGAAAGAGAACAGAAAATATTAAAATATAGATAAAATTTCCAAAAAAGTTCAAAGCCTCTTAAATCACACCTCACACACTTATTTACAGTGCTGTGCAAAACCAAAACACAATTGCTCAATAACAATAGCCCAACTTCATAGGAATTTGTTTAGATTTGTATTGTTCACACCACTTAGATTTTGAGTGTTTAAAGACATTTCTAGGACTGCTAGCAAACAGAATTATATTTAGTGACCATGATAATGGTTTCCATTCCCAGATGTTTGTTATGCACAGCATACAGAAACACATAATTCTGCTTCATTGTATCACTCCAAGTAACACTTGTAAAGCAAAACAAGGAAAAACGTTTTAAAGGATCTGGGTTATTTCTGGACGCTTCATCATTTCAGTATGAATTCCAACTTCCCCTTCACAGGAACCCGCTTCTACGCCTCATGAGCTGATGAGTTAACTTCATTTCTCGCACAATGCTTTTATTAGCAAGGAAACAAACAAATGTTGGGAATACAGCTGTACTTTTAAGTGACAGTGGTGGTCTGAAGAGACAGGCAGAATGAAGTTTGTAATGTTTTCATTATACTAGTGTAACTCAAAAAATTAAATCAGCTTTTTGGAATCGAAGCTCTTTTTCAAATCAGGCAAATGACAGGTTTCCGTAGCAAAACTGACCTCGTTTAATTCAAGGGGTGAGTTTGAACAGCGTGCAAACGACAGATCTAGTCTCAGGGTCTGTGACAGAGAACCAGAACAAGCATATTGTTGGTTTTAACTCCTGGGACTGGTTTTGTAAGCTTTCCTTTAAAAAAAAAAACACTTGACTTTAGCACTATACTTCTCCACTGTGGTGAACAGGGTGTGCTTATTCTGTTACTATATGTAAAAGGTACGTGAGACTGACCATGACAAGTATGATGGGGTTACGAATATTATATCAGGCTGCTGCCTTATTTTAAAAGTCTGCTTGAGTGGACGATAATGATGAAAAAGCAATCTGTTGTATTAAGATTTTATTGTGTTGATGTTTATGGGGACTTTTTTTTTTTTTTTTAAAATGCAAAGGGGTCACTTTCTAATCAACTATTTAATGCTTACTCTGGACTCATCAGTAATCCATTTTTCCCGCAAAACAGAAATCTCGCCTACTTGAAAATTCTACCTGCAAATAACAACATAGCAATGTTACAACACTAACTCCCAGCTTGCTTGAAGCACAGAGACAAAAAAAGTGGGTTACAACATTCAAAAAGGTATAGACTATGTAGCAGCCTACACACTGTTGACTTTCAGGAAGAGTTAGAGGGTATAATCAGATGTGCCTCTGCAATTCTAGCCGTAAAGGCTCTGCTCCATTTCTGGGTGTTCCCCAGCTGAGTACCTCAGGCAAGATATGGCAACCAAATGCATTCAGTGGTGGTTTATGCTAATTTGTTTCATTCTTAATTAAAACAGAGCAGGGACATTCACATAAGGAATGTCACTTACAGCATCTCAGTTGTTACTTTAATTTCTCAAGATGATCAAACTCAACTGTCAGAGCACATCTGACTCATTGGCGATAGGCTGTTGAGCGCCCAAATCACCCAAACTGGGCAGCAAGTCCTGAACCACACATACACTTTAGCAAAATTTTGCCTATTCTCTTTTGTAATTGCTTAATGCAGTACTCTTGGCCATGAATATTATAATTATTTTAGCAAACTGAAATGAATTGCAAATTTCTAGTAATAAACTGTAACAGATGTACTCCACTGGGTACAGCACCAGTTGGTTTAAAACATGGAACAAATGGTGGGGCAAGCCAAGGACGGAAGAATCCCCATATGTTTGCTCCTGTTGGAATTCTGCAGCAGAAGCATGGCTCCAAGCGCAACAGTTGCAGAAATCCAAAAGGACTACGTAGCACAGCATGTCCCAGAATTAAATCTGAAATAAAACTGGCACAGAACATACTAAATCATATATACAATATAAAAACTGCTTATATTCCCTCTACATAAATAATATACTATCTGCCTATAATCTTGGATTGCTGACCAAGGTGGCTGTTCTAGCTAGAGGTCCCTGGTGTTTAAGAACCGCTCAGAAGTTAACTGCCTAAATGGGAAAGTAATGTAAAAGATTTTGGGTCTGTTAAACTGTCAGAAAGGAAAATTAGTGAGGGTGTTTTCTTCCTATTCATTTCAGTTCCCTGGTTGGTTTTCTACAGCTTACGGCTAGTCAGACATTTAGTAAATTTAACAAACAAAATCAGGTAGGTCAGCCAGTAAGTGGAAAATTACCAAGAAGAAAGTTCTAGAGGGAGCGTTACGACTAATACTTAATGTATGCACACAGCTAAACAAAAATAAACCACCATGGACATGCAAGAAAGGAATCCTGAGACCTCCAATCTCGCAAACACACTATCTGACCGGGGGAGAGCTCATTGGCGAGGAGAATTATTTGGGCATCTGTGATCTTGCTTGTCCGATCCATGCTTATTCTGCTACATAAATTCTCATTCTTGCCAGATGAGCTTTTGTTTGATCTCTCCAGATGTTGAAAGGGCAAGACTCAAGTTCCCCAATGGAGGATGTGGGTACATAATACATCACTTTTCAAAGTACTATGAACTTTGGATTTCACATTAAGGTGCTAACGTATAGTAATGGGGAACATATGAATTATATATTTAGTGTTTTATATAAATGGCCACATTTATTTCATTAAAAATAAAGTAGGTATAAATCCATTATCATTAATGGCTGCAAATCAGCATATAACACTGCTGTACTTTTGTAGAAATCTATTTGGAGATTTCTGATGATGGAGAAAGAAATTGGTCTATGTAAGTACACAGAAGCACAATCAGCCCATGCTGAATACACACTTGTGGCACAGCCACACAACATGCATAGTAGTTAAGCTTGCAGCTTTGCACAACACTGATGATTATGAGCACCACCAAAGTATTATACTTTCTTTCATTATATGGAAATGCCATAGATTAATTTGAAGACTTCCCTTTGGGAAGAAAGCCGAGTGGTCTGTCTCTGCAGAATGCAACTCAACGTATATTGAAGATGACTCCCTCAAATATGACTACCTTTAGGAATTTCTTTAATAATAACCCATGACAATGATTTCTTGTATATCTTTTAAAAGACAAAGATTATTATAAGGTAAAAAATATCAAAGAATGGTTTAGTTCCCTAATACATCCTCTTCTAGAAAGGAATGTATTCATTATGACTAACATATATTGATTTCAGTTGCAAGTATCCTAAAATGCTATGAAGTACTCATATGTGACGTACGTTGAGAATGACTAGCGTGTATAAGTGATAGCTACAGTTTTTAAATTTTGAGAATTTAGTGATAAATGATTATGTTGATCTGTGCCAACACTGTAACATAGCTTCTGAGAATAAACTTACCATAAGCTATTCATTAGATGTTTATTGCACAGTTTCTAGTTTAAAGGCTATGATTAAGAAGTCTGGACAAAAAATACTGGCTCTAATCTTCACTATCATCTATTAATGAAAAGGCTGTAAAAGTTTTAAAACAGCATGTTACATTACAGTGAGTAATTTACCAAGAATTTGAATTAATATTACTCCAAAATAAGTGATTTTAAGGCAGTCATTCAGGATAGGACACATTCTGTAGTTGGGAGTCCTGTTTCTGATACAGCATTTTTGCTTAAATCAAGACAGGCTTGGCACATGCTCTGTGGTGATCCAACATAAATTTCTGGTATAGAAAATTCATTTCACTAAAAATGTCACACGCATTTTATTCCCATCTCATAAAGCCAGCCTTTTAGCTGAAATCATAAGAAGCTATTGCAATTAAATCTGATTTTTAATTAAATGCATATTCAGCAAAATAAAATATAATGTTATGGAAGCACTATGCTTATTAGGAATGCTCCAGCATCATCGGGGCCAGGTCAGGGTGGGGGAGTGCAGAGAGGTGATGGTGTTAAAAAAAAGAATTTGATTTACATCATAGGTAGGACTGCAGTAACTGCAAGGCAGTCATCAAAAAGTCTTGCTAGTCTAGCATTGTCTTTGTAAAATGTATGACATTACTCCAAATTTTGAAAGCTTTTCTTTAAAGCAGTAAGCTTTGAAGTCTTCAGCTTTTTTCTTCCCCCCCCAAAGTAACAACCTTAGCAAGCTGTCCTGGTTACATGGACCTTACCTCTCATTTGAAACAGGAAATTTGGTAAAAATTCTATAGCTAAGATTATTCTGCTTCTGGGAGAACTCCTACTGAAACCAATGACTTGCACAGGAGTGTTTAGTCCTTAGCAATCCTCATCTTTGCTACTGGTAATTCAAAGACAGAATAAGGATCAGAAAAACCTTCTTCAGGCTCTGTCACAGGCTGCGGTATTAAAACTCTATAGGCTTCTTAATAAGACAAAGTAGTAATTTTCTCTTTTCATGGATTCTGTACACTTTCCCTAGCTTGTTGGGGAAGTTTCTTATGAACAGCCCCAAAACATGTGCTGAAGATCACCACAGATCAATACACATAGAGCTTCAACGAAGCTGCTGAGAATGCAACTGTTCACATGCAGACTGTGATTATGGGCATAAAATGTGGTCCCATATATTATTCACTCTGTTTTAGCATACAGCACGTTTACCTAGCCCAACCCCTGCAATACACAGGTTATATCCTGGTTTACTCCAGTTGCTTCGCAGAGCATCCTCAGCTAAACTCTTTTATATATATCAATTAAAATTCAGGAGTAGGCTAGGCATACTAGGGAATGCATGTGGAGAGCAATTTAACCCACCCCATTCCATTAATCTACCCAATTTCCTTAAAAAGAGTTGTAATCTCTTTCACAGCAAGTAACATTAAATGTATTGCAAGATACATATGTTCACCAAGTGAACATAATGAGAACATATTTATTTTTTTCTAAGAGTAATGAGCATACTAAACAATTAATTTCAAAGCTTTGCAAGTGTTAATTCACTGACAGAAACAAGTACCTGGGTTTTTTCCCCTGATATTTTCTAGTATATCTGAACATGATACTAATTTTATTAGTGTTAGTCAGTCAAAGACCAAAGAACTCAAGCTAGAAGTATTTGTTTTCATGAGATTAGATGACTCAGAACAATGAGTATTGTTTAAAAATCATGTCAGTTAAGAAGATGATGATCAAGGCATGAACTCTTTCTATTAATATCTTATTTGAATTGCCTAGTCCACATTTTACTTCTCACATCTACTCTGCCTTTTGGAAAGCTGCATGAAGCACTAACAGTTAGATGTAGCACTTCAAACACTGTGTAAAGTCCCTAACTATTAGAAGTGGAAGTTTCATTACCAAATTAGCAAGAGCAAGTTCTAGTCCTAGGAGAGTTTGTAATGCTAAAAGATAAAGAAGATTTCAAAAAAAATAAGTATTCATGGTGTCATATCTTCCAGAAGCTAGCTTTACGTTATTTTTCATTACTGAAAGAATATGGGAAAATGTGAATTGCTCCCTCATGCTTATGTATGATAGAATATCTCATAAATTGATATTTGTGTGAAATGCATATTTCCTTACTGAAGATCTGAACTGATGAGAATCTTTACAAACAGTTTATATAACCTGGCTGATAATACATCTTAGGAATTCATCCAAAAATTTCAAAAAGGAGAAAAGACTGTGCGTTCACAGTAGTTCAGGCCTGGTTTAATTGTGAGGCGACAAAGGCCAGAGAAAGCTCGATGAAATGTGAAATGAACACAGATGTCAGGGGAATAGTGTGGTCAGCCTTTGGAGAACCCAATTGTAGAACCAGAAAGAATCACAGACAGCATGGGACTCAGAAGGGAAACCTCCAAAGAATTATTTTTGTATATTACCAGATATGTTTTCTGTTACTGAGACAAATGGCTGCATGTGTGAACAAAGTCACAAGCTGACTGCAAACCCATTTCTATTACAGTACATAGTGTGACAAGTCACAACCCTCTCATCTCTCTCAACAAGGATAAACTCACCAGGTGATCCTCTGTATCCATGCCTGAGAACCAGCAATTTACATGAATATGATATCTTCAAACCAGACTCTTCAAGGTCCAGAGAGTTGGAAGATGTGGCTCCACTTCTACGGAGAGATAGCCAGCCTGTGACTAGGAAACGTGCCAGAGGAGCAGCAATGCTGCAGCCCCCTGTGAGACAGGGGCCAAGAAGCTGACAGGCTCAAGGGACTGGGGCCTGACCCTGAATCCCAGTGCGTATTGGGGGGCGGGGGGGAGGGGGCAGGGCAGGCTGTGTGTCAAACACACCTGGGAAAAGACTTAGCTGTTAATCACAAGACTTATTTCTTCTCTGAGCCACACAAGCTCAGAGTCTCAAAAAAGAACAAGAACTCGAAGGCCAATGGATGATCTTGTGGTAAGCATATTCCAGCACTGACAGGTCACTGCCTTTAGAACAGCACTTAAGTACATCTTCACCTTCACATTTCCACATAGCTTTAGATTTCCCCATAAGACAGACTGCTTCTATATCAGAACATACACCTTTCGGGCTTCTTGCACTCCTTACACAGTCTCTAATATTTAGGGAGAGTAAGACTATTCTTTACCCTGTAATAATACTACAGCATACCAGTATCCTAGAGGTGTAGTCCTAGATTCCTTACTAGATACTTAGAAAGTGGGGTTTCCAAAACAGATTTACCACTTCAGATTTTCATGGTCCTCAGATTTCCCTGCAGTATGTAAACACTGTCTCTTAACAAAATGAGCAGTTTTGTAAATCACTTCCACAAAAGTCAGGGAAGTCTTAGTTACGAATACATCTATATTAACAAAAGGTGGATATACCTCACGCGCTTTCTGTTATATAAGCAAAGTTAATGCATCACAGATTAACAAAGTAGCAAAATTACACAACCCTAAACATGGTTTACCTAGTTTTCTTGATATGTTAACTTTCAGATTAGGAGCTTGACTTCTCTACCTCAGCAATGCATTTATGCTAGATATTCCTGTAAATTCTAGAAGGTTTATTAAAATAGAAAACAAAAAGTGTTACTTGCTTCCCATAGATACCGACCACTATCCTCTATTGGAAGAGCTTGGGGTGGTAAATAACGCCGCTAGAAACTCTGCATGCTTGACACAACTAATCTGCAGAAGCGCCTTGACCCTCGCAGGGAAAACTAAAGTGAATACTCACCCTCTGTGCTTTACTTTAAGTATCCAAGTAGTATCCTGACATTCAGTGAATTATTCATATATTTAACACAAGCACGTATACATTAAAAGTCACACAGTTTAAAGCAGGCTCAAACTCCATCATACCACAAGATGAAGTTCTCAGACCTGAGGCTTCTCCAGGCACACCCTACTCTGTGATAAGATTACATTTTCACACTGTAAACAACACACTACATCAAAAGCTATTAGGGTTAATATAGAAAATTCAGAGAAGGCGTACCTGAGCACAGCTCTTGCGGATTTACTCCAAGTTGAATTCACTATTATGTGTTCATTTGCTGACTAAACTATTATTTAATTTACAGCCTTTAAAAACAGAAGGGACTAAAATTTGGTGCAGCTATCCTTCTACACCTGCATTTAACATTTTAAACATTTTCTAACTGGACAGTCTTTAATCATCCACAATTGGCTAAGTGCAAATAAACAGAGCAATTCATGTCACAGCCTTGATTCTTAGCTTCATGACTGCTGTTACTTTAAAAATAAGCACGTGTATGGTCTCCACAGTCTGTGAAACCCACTACACTCAAAGTTACTTTTTTTCAACTTCCTAATAAAAATACCTTCCTTCTTTACAAATCAAAACTTAAAGCTTCAGAAAATATTTAAGTTTGCATCACAGGCATAACAGAAGTTTTTGGTTTCCTCACTATAATATTTATCTATGCCTGGATCGCTTGCACATCAAATTGCTCCATTACATGAGGAATACTAAGTAACATTTGTAACTGCTCACTCATATGGAGAGTCATTTAATGAATATCTCACAGCAAAAAGGATCATTATCATACACATAGATTTACATCTCACTTCTATTTTTCTGCAGGGAGACAAACAGGTTGAAAGAGAAGGCAAGCTCAGTTGCCTTTGGAAATAAACTTAGTGCCAAAACCAAAAATAGGCTATTGTATCCCAATAATCGAACCTCTCAACTGAACCCTCAGTTGCGGGTGTTTGCTTAACCAAAACCCAAACTTGCATTAGAGACGTGTCAGTTAATGAAAAGTGAATGCTCTACTGACTTTTGATTATAGGAGAGAAATTAGCATTAAAAGTTATTACTGCTTTAAGTTTAATCATTGGCAAAATCAGCGGAACTAATTTTAGCTGAGCAAAGCAATGTTCTGAAAACTTTGTTAAAAGGTGATTTTCAAAGTCCAATAAATGAACCTGAAATGTGAGGATGAGAGTGACAACATACAACCAAAAGATTTAGTACATTCAGTGCCTGAAATACACATGAACATTTGTATTTGTTCCAAGAACATGCCAACTATCAGTATTGACTTTCTAAATCTGTTGCAACATTAAGAAGCAACAAGTAAACTTACCTATGTGCAACTAATCTGCAAACTTCTACAAAAATTTAAGTAGCAACAATGGTAGAATACAAAACTGACAATGGAACTACTGATTTTCTAAGTAACTTTGAGCAGATCATCCTAATCAAAATGAAAAAAAAAAAATCAGCACACATAGAGGGAAAATGGAAGCATGAAGGATTTGTTAATTATATACTATAAACAGTAAGGGTTTGATGTGTGAAGTTACATATTAAAATATTATCAAATATCTGATAATTGAAAAAATAACACAGACAATTTTCAGGCAACAATATTTAACAGCCCACGCAAATAAGGCAAGCGGAAACTGTTGCCATCTTTTCCTTTTCTTTTTCACATGTCATCGTCTTCTTTTGCAGAAGCTCACAGTGATCCTATGTTGACACCTTTAAGCAAACAAATGCAATATTCCAGAAATACACGGGGCATCACATTCGTTATAGATGACAATGGAACATATATCAACAATGGGGAATACAAAGTAATTCCTTGGAGTTCTTCACTCATTCAACAATTTTGATTTTTTAAATATTATTCACATTAAATACTGCTGAATGTGTTGGCCAGAGGCAGAGGTGATACTTTTAAAAAAATAGGATAATCAGACCAGGCTGCCCAGTCTAAAAGCATGCCAGCAAACTTTGGATTCTGATCTATCATACTTTGTCACATGCTTATACAGAAATCTTATTTTTAAGTTACTTCATAAAGGGTGTTGTGCGTAGTAGTAGTAGTAGTATTTTCCAACTCTTTTACTTATTAAGACAAGTCGCATTTCTGCTACGAGACCTGTAAAGATGGAAGAATTATTTTTGTCATTTGTAAGGGTTTCCAAAAATATAGTTAAGTAGTTCTCCTATAAACACACTGTAATGATGCCTGTAAAAAGGCCTTGAATTTCAGCTGCAGAAAGATTTAAGTATTGGACTTTTGCAAATATAAAATTCTTGTCTTGCTGACACGACAAAGTTCTCTTTCCTACACTACAACATACAAGACCACAAAGCTGTCATTCAATTAGGATGGAAATATTAACAAACACTTGTCTTGGATCAGCATCCCTTTGTTTGTGGTTTGGTATGAGCAGGAGCAAATACTGCAGAGTAACAGGAACAGCTGTTACAGAAGTAACATTATTTAGTACACTAGAAACAATGCAAAGGAAAAGCACCCAGGTAACTGCTATATAACTGCTTTAGCTATCTTCCTGCTCTTCTCCACCTGACAGCTTCAGAAACATGCCAGAAGAACCAACAATTCAATGTAGAGTTGGTCTTTACCTCCTTCAGCTTGACTTTAGGTCAGCTCTTCTTTAGCTGTTGTTTGCTCTTTTGCATAATAGTCTAATGGTTACCAGAGTCAGCCTGGAAAGAGGCCTCCATCCTCATGTTCCTGCCTTCCACTGATCAGGATGGAAGGCAAACCTGGATGCAGTTGAGCTGATTAGCTGTTCAGCTAAGATTACAAGAGCAAATCAGAGAGCAAATATGACAAGAACACTGCTAAGTGCTTAGAGAACACTATGCTGGGAGTTAAAAATAAGCTAACTTTGCTTCTGTGCTAAATACTTGTTGGGGTTCCTAAATCAATTCATCTTATCTCCTCACCTGGTGCCAAGGTGTGGCAGCATGCAAGCTACTCTGCTTTACTTAAGAACAAATATTCTAGAGTCTTCTGAAAACTATTTCTTATCATATCCTAACAAAGAGGAACTGGCCCTTCAGCAGTCAATAGTATTGGTTACTGCTGACATTTTACTCAGACTGTAGGTTTTTTGAGAATAGATAATATTTTCATTTTTTCTGTTCTGTATTCATTTCATTCTGCATTTTATCACCAACGTTCCAGAACAGCTTCTGTTCTGGTTATCTTGTTTGATTTTTTTTTTCCCCCCTCCCAACTCTTCTGTCACTCTCTGACTTCCATCTGTTTTGAAGAGCTGTGTATAAGCTTACTAAAATCCTTAAAATTTTGCGTTTTAAATTGGAACTGAAAAAAGGGCAATGTCAAACACAGCTTTATAATGGAAGCAGAATAAGTCTGGAAAACTCCCCTAACCTCTCGTCTCATGTTCCTGCCATCAGCGTGCACACGCACCCACGCGCAAGTGTATGAGTGAATTTGCACAAGCTTCCTTTGTCGCTCAGATTCTGAAGACTGCTGAGATTAACAGGGAGGGAGGTATAACTCTAACATCAATGAACAAATTTGTTAAGGCTGAAATCAGATCTTTTGTTCACCTGTAGTTGTATTCCAAAATATTACACTACACGATACTTTGTGCACAGATCCTCACACCAATTACTGATAACATTCCTTAAGAGCTAGTACATAGACGTAAAAGGACACACCAAGAAAGACAGTGGGCCTTAATTTCATCAGTACTAAATCAAAGCCAAATCTGGTACTCATTCCCATTTTTGCCCTGAGCAGTAAGTGATGGAGTACTTCTTCAATACTGATTTAATTTACAATTAAGAGTTTTCCTAAATGCGATGAGTACGCCCTATCTCACAAACCTCATTTTTAACCTTAACATGTAAGATAACATGAAAACTGCTGACACAAATAATTGACTGCTTTATTATAAATAAGAGTACTTAAAATTATTTTTAAAATGCCCCATAAATCCACATTAAGTCTACTTTATTGGTTTCAGAAAAGTTTATTTTATTCCATAGCAATATTCCATGATCTTTAAAGAAAAAAAATCACTTTTCTCAGTTTTAACTGTCATTGAAATACCCTTCATTTCAAAGATATCAAGAAATTATCACTATTCATTTTCAATACAAAGCCTCTCACATTTCAGCTGTCATTTTCAAAAAATCATACTGAAAATAGTGTTTCTAAGCAGAGTTCAGTTGCAGTGTAATAAGTAATAATTTCATCAATTAGCAGTATTCAGCATCCACTGAGAGTTCTCTCACTATTATTTTATTCATAGAGTTCTTTGTGGAAGTAGCATACTAAAGAGATCCATTTATCCTTCAAGGTTTTTCATAAATGTGTCATACATCTTAGAAAACAATTGGTTATTATTCTCGCTCAATCTAAATAACTATAATAACTTCCAGGTGTAAAACCTCTTTTTATACTTCCAATCTTCTTTAGTCACATTATGGGTCTACATTTTTAATAACGTATTCTAATGCTTCTACCTACTTTCACATATGCATTCTGGAGCTTTGCATGGATGCTAGACATGCCTGGATGGGAAGGTAGTCAGCTTATTGTTGAGAGCAGAAAAGATTTGGGTTTCATAGAATGCCCTTCACAATCAAGGCAAAATCAAGCATTTTATAATGAGCTAGATGCTAGTATCGATGCTAACACTGCAATGGCTGTAAAGGAAAATACTGTGATTGTTAAATTCAGTAATAGCTTGCTTGCAGCACCTATTTTATTTCTCCTTCCCTCTAGATCCCTGCACATATTTATCAGCCCATTTCTCCTCATCCAGAAGGACATGTCCTGCCTTCTGTCCTTTCATCTCAAGACTGCAAAGGGTTCCGTTCAGAGCACAATATAATCATTCCTTAACCACCTAACAGATGTCATTGGGCAGCATGAGGACCTCTCTCAAGGCTGAGTAGACAGCCCTGAGCAGAGCATACAGCACAACCAAACATCCCCATCTTAGGAAACAGTAACCCAAATTTGAGTGATGAATCTCCTACACAGCAGCCTGCTTCATTCTCTCCAAGTTGGTCAAATGTTTTGTTGTACAAGAAAACCTTGGCCAGGACAGTTCACTTCCACAGAAGAAGTTTCAATTTAAACAAGGCCTCTCGGAGCACAGCTAACAAAATCACAACAAGGAACCAAGGAAAGTGTGCAGCAATATATTAACAAACTAGGTACCACAACAACCTATCTGAAAATGGCACACAGTCCAATCTCCATAATAAATACAAACCTAATGACATTGCTCATACGACTAATACTTGAAAGAAGTGCATCATTAGGAAGAAGAGATTAACTAACATCAAACTTTCAAAGCAGCTTTCAATTTTTCCACCTCATTTCTATATTCTCAAAGTGGTGTGCGCGGATACATCTATTAAAAAAACTGCATACACTGGCAAGACATGTAAATCAGACCGTTTGGCTGCCTGGACACTTCTCTCTTTAATTACATATATAATTGTTTTTGAACCTGAAATTAAAATGTCGGAATGCACCATGATTGCCTTTAACTGATGACTACCATCCCATCTAAATGGAAATATTTAGATTCAACACCTAGATATTTTTTTAATTAGCTTTCAAATGAAGTCACAGGCAAGCATGTCTGCCATCTCCCATTTGCTCTGCTGGTGTCAAGTTGAACTGGAAAGGCCAACAATTTCAATGAACTAAAATGAACGCAATTTTAAGGTCAAGTCACTTGTAACACTTCAGGCAGCAAATGTCATACTGAAAATAAAATTGAACCTTGGCTTGAGCATAGATGAAAGGTTTGGCATTTCAAGGACTTCATTGTGTTTATCACTTTAATTTTACAAATAAAACACTGGCATCACATATATTAATATTTATCATACTAATAAAGCTTTCTGAAACTGTATGTATAAATACTGGAAGCAATTTTAAAAACAAAATACTTTTATAGGTGGGCTTACCCTAATTTCAAACGGTGAAGTCTCTGCAAGACCTAAAAACACTCAAAATTTCACATTGGCTTAGTGAGGCATCTCTGGCCACAGTAAGAGACCAGATGTTTCATAAGAAGATCTAAGTATTTTGACAGAGGGCAGAAGTGAAATTGCCCAACTCGGACCACAGCATAAGAAAACAAGGATGTTGAAAAAGTAGGTAATTTCATTTGTTCTGAGACTACACATCAAAGGTATGGATGTATTTCTCCCCATTCCCAGCCTGAGCAGCGTGACCCAAGTACTGGCCATCTAAGCCTGACATTCTACAGCTATTGGACGGAGTAAATCACTTCCCACCACTCACAATGTTTGCTAATACACTGACATCTGAGGAATTAAAACATCTCATGGCTTTGACTAAGACCTACCACTGTTTAATGTGGAACCTCCATTTACCCTAAGCCCTTCACAAATACACTTATGGGTTTGATGTAGACATGCTAGTCATCCAGATGATGCATTTCCAAGGGAAATAAACCCCTCTTCTGTTGTAAGGCAGGTAGGGAAGGTTACACAGTGATTTCTGAGCTTTCCTGGGGACAAAGTACATATCAGAGTTGCTTCACTAAGAGATTCTTGCATTCTTCCTGCTTTCAAGGAAAACCAGATCCCTTTGTTTTAAATCTGGGCTGAGAATGGCAATTCTACTACAACTTAACTGTGTAATAGCTTATGAATTGGATAATATTAAGAAAAAACTCCTGTACATATCTTTATCTAAACAGTCCCCAAATGTACTTGCTTTGACATTTCATCCTCACTATCTTCTAGTTTTTGTTGCTGCTGTTGTTTTTTTTCTAATTATATTTTAAGAAGCTTGCCCACTTGAATCCTATGTTCTTTGCTATCTGCAACAACAAAAAAGATTCAGTTATTTGTTATAGCTGTAAAGGTTTATGAGCAGAAAAAAAGGAATTTAAAGTTAAACTTAAATCCAGTCTGAATGACCTGTTATTTCATAAAATACACTTGGCCAATTTGAAGGCAAAATGTTCTTCTTATTTCTAATAAGCATTATTATAAGAAGAAAACCAGATAATTTAGTTCATTTCTTCCACTCACCTTCTTTACCTGCTTTCTTCCTCAATCCCAATTTGACCTGGATATATCTGATTTGTTTTATATTTATATTTTGAATTAGGGCATTGTGTTTGGACTGCATACAGACCAAGACGACAAAATGCCCACCAAAATCTGTGAGGCCGATCTCTGTTGGCACATTTCACAAACTGATGCTCTGCACGTGTAAAGATACCAGAGATTTACGCTGTGCTGATCTGCAAGAAGAATTCTGCCCTTAGTATACAAATGACAGCAAATGAAAATGAAAAGACGTTGAATAACATGCCCACACAAACGCCATCCTCTGAGCTTCTGAGAAGACATTTATGGCCAAAGGTTTCCTAATCCCAAATGTTTGATTTCTTTGCCAAATCACATACTTGCCGAAGTCTCATATAAAGGCACAAATTCTGCTCATCTCAAAGGCGACGGCACAGGGCAGGGAGCAGAGTGTGTAACACTGTACTGATGAAATAAAAAAAGGAATAGAAATCATATGCTAATAAGATGAGGGAGGTTGCCAGGCAACCAGGGAGGGAGAGAAAGCAGTTTTTGATTTGAACTCTGTGCTGTCAAAGGGTTAGCGTAGCCAGAACAAACAGGACACATTCAATCCAGCTTGTCTGGTGGCTACCAGGAATTTCAGCTTTTCTCAACATTTTAAGTAAAAGTGTGTTCCCAACTCAGTGCCAGCTATGTCTCTGTTCCCTGGGTCATTTTACTGACACTGGCAAAATGGTACAGGATAGGATTACAGTAGATTTCTAAAAAGCATCCATTTGAAAAGCAGCAGCATGTGCCTTCAGGTAGCACAAACTGCACCATGCATGTAGACTCGCTTGTAGGATGGAGGTAGCTGTGCAACCTCGGGTCCAAGCAAATCCCAGTCCATCAGATACAGCACACCTCTCTTGGCTGCACTGAAAACAGTGCAAGTTCTGCCCTGCTGCTAAAACTGCATCCCTTCAAATGCTTCTCAAAAGACTGCCCTGCACCATGGCACTCTTGTCACATCTGACGGGCAAAATCCTGCCTTACGGATCTCAGCTTCCTATATCAACATGTAGTTTTACTTTCATAAAAGATGTAACACTAAGCAGAGGAAAGAATAAAATTCAAGTTCAGTCCACAACGTAAAATCATCATGAAATCCATTTACGTAGCAAAAAGGAAAATGAATTTCAGTTCCAATTGCAGTTGTTAACTGCAGTGACTGTTATAAGTCTCATAACGGCCTGTGTTTCTCATAAGTCCCAGCCTTGAGAAAGGTGGGAGTAGAAGGTCTTATTTTAAAGACTTTCTTACAAAAAGAGTAAAATTTTGAAAATGTGGAAAATCATGAATAACATTAAAACTCAAAGGTCGAAGGAAAATGAAAAGCACAAGAGTTGATTTTTTTTTTTCCCCCAAAGTCATAATTTTGGAGAACTTTACTGAATTTCAGTGCTACAATTTAGCAGACTATTGGCAGTGGAGGCAAGACTGTCCATACCTCTCTGAGTATCAATGGGATTTGCATATACAACACGAAAAGATAAAATGTTACATACAGAACACTTTCCTTCCTACTTGCCAGGACAGGTTTTAACCTGATGAGTAAATCAGATGGTTCAATTCTCCAAGATAGACACAATAATTGTAGTCTATAATCTTCCACGAGGTCTTGGTAATCACGCTATAATTGCTGGTCCACTCAGCTAAGAGTTTACTACAATAAAACCACTAAAGCAATAAAAGAGCTGGAGAAATTCATTAAACAAAAATAGCTAAACAGGAAGTTTTGTTTCCTCGCTGATTGCTCGTCAAATGACCCTAGTAAGACACAGCCATCAATCTGGAACAGCCATCTGATCATCACAGCAAGCTATAAAGCAGTAACTTTACAAAAATCCTACATATTAAAGCTTTGTTATGGAACTTCAAACAACTAGCAGGTACCTATAACAGAGAGAGACACTGTAATAATTGGGGTTTTTTTAAATAAAAGTTTATCCTAGATCAAAGAAAGCCAGCTTCAGCTATTTATTCACATAACCTTTGCTTGACAGTTTTGCGAGCCATGCTGACTAGTAGGATTCCCTGCTATATTGCTGGAGGTTTCTTGTGTTTTTACACTATTCTTTATTTTTCAGTCCCTGCTGTGCTTCCCCCTTCAGAGGACAGCGAGCTTAGCTCTCAGATGTACCTTCAAGGCACTGCCTTGGCTACCTACAGTCTTTCACTGTTCTAGTCCATTTGTATTGGGAGAATAAACCTGACAAGCACAACTTGCTTACCTTGCTGTCATAGCCCATGCTTTGTAGCACCCACTAAATATATATACCAGGGAAAGAAGAACCATCACTGCTATCAAACCTGCTACTTTAAGCGGTATGGGAACTGCAGGTTGTACAATAAAGCTTCCTTGAGGCTTAGGGGCACTTCCCAGGTGGCCCTTGCACGCAGCAGGGACCATGGCACAAGAAGTCCTCTTCCCTCACCTACCTGACCCTGGAAGCAGTTGCAGCCCTTGAGTTCAGGTGTGCTGGCTGCACCCTTGGTGAGCTGCTCAAACAGGCTATAACCTCATTCCACCTTCATTAGCAGCCTTCAGAAAGCAGTGTATATCTTGCTGCTGAAGAAACTCAAAATCAACCCTCACATGCACTGAGGAACTCCTGGAGCCTCCTGTGTTCTCACTAAGGTCAGCACCCAGTGGGCACTGTCTGGCCCTTAAGAAACACTCTTCTTCACGCTGAAGTTAATGTAGTTTGTAAAGCTCTTGTCCACAATAGGCAACAGCAACTTATTTATACCATAGAAATAAGAGTATAGTGCATGAGAAGCACTGCAAATGTTAGCTTTCTAAAGTAACACCAAATAAAGCTACATGGATGAATTTTATAATAACTTCTCAAACCAAAAGATGTGATTTAAGAGCCATCTATACTTCCTAAAGCTAAATAAAGAGAAAGCTTGACACAGTTACAGTGATGATGTTAATTATATCATATGTGAAAGCACCACAAGTTCACCCTGGTACTTCTCAGACAATTCCCAGATTGCTATTTCAGAACATGGCTCTAGCCCTTCACACCTTTCCTTTTATTCTCACAAATCAGGCATCAGTGATAACATCTGGAAGCAGCTGTGATGGCATGCTAGGTACCCAGCTGCTGGCCCAGCAAGGAATTACCCATTCATCAACATCCAACTCCCCTTTAAACATACGCAACAGATGATTCACAGAGAAGGTTAGATTTGTGAAATGCTAACATACTCTCTACCTACTGTAAGAGTGATAATGCTGTTTCATACTAAGGTATGTTGGAGGGTGGATGTTAATTTACTGTCAATGTTTTAGGTTTGTGACAAGTGTGGCAAAGCATCTCTGCTCTGCTGAGAAACAGCCCTTACCAAGGAAGGCTGGGAGTCCTGATCTCACTAGATGTAGACTGGATGGCAAAGAGCTAGAAAGCATCCACCACCCAAATATCACAGAATGAGAGGACTAGAGTGACTGCAGAGAAACACTGGAATGCAGTCAGGAAAATGTAGCACACAGAGAACAATATTAGGTAATGTCATTCAAGGTTGTGTCATCCTGCATGAACTCAGGAAACTGAGTTTCAATTCTACTCAGCACTTCACAGTTCTGACATTCATTAATTTCCAAGTACTTGACCTGACAACTTTAATTCTTTAAGGAACCCTGAAGTTTCCAACAGATATAATTATGTATGGTTTACACACAATGATAGTAAGGAATCAGCTGAAAAAAAAAAAGGGGATGGCAAAAAAAGGAAGACTTTCTTTCCCAGAGTATCAGTGGGAAAGGTATGTATGTATCTATCAAGCCTGTAAACACTATCTGGAGTTTGAATGTACATTTAACATAGTTACACATTACAAGTTAGAAAGGGAATGTTGTCCACCGTAGATTTCAAAATTTCTTGTCAAGATTTAGAGATGCAATAAATAAAAAGCCAAGACAAGTCCTTGCACCATACATCCAAGGTAGGTACTTTCACCCATAGCTATTTTGGAATAGGCTTTTCTTTCTTTCGCTTAGAGTTTCTGCATCCAAGAAATATTCTCAGCACATATTCTGACAGATTTGACCAGATTCCACCTCCCTCTCAAAGAAAAAAAAAAAAAAGGCAAAAAGCAGCATTTGGGGTTTGTGGGGTTGGCAGTTGTTTGGGTTATTGTTTGGATTTGTTTTTTGGTGGTGCTGGTTTTTTTAACACTAACATTTTTTGGAGAAGACCCTATATTTTAATCACAACATTCCTAGTCTTCCAGATTTTGGAAAGCAGACTTTTAGAACAAGATTATCTACATACTTTGTTCATCTTCTTTAGTAAGGCCAAAAGATTTCAGGTACAGGATGCCCAGGAGGTGAAGCTACTGGCTAAGCCAACCAAGGGGGATGAGATTCCTCAGGGACAGATTCCTGTAACTTTTCTTTCATTAAATAACTTAAAGAATTGGCTGTGATTTTAGCTACTTCTAGCACAGATTCTTGGCGCCTCTTTAACCAGTGACACCAGTCTTTTTATCCAGCCTTAACTATCTAAATAAAAGATAAAGTAGTACCAAGACTCCAAAGGTCATATTTAATATTTTAATTATATGAACTATGTTGTGTGAGATGCTAACCATTGAGATAAGTTTAATGAAACCATTCATTTAGCTTTTATACTGTAGCCAAGAAAGTGACTGTCTCCATTTAGCCCGCAGCCAGGGCTAAACAATAACCAGTTCTCTATCACCCAATGACCTCCTCCCCAGCCAAGAAAGGGAATTGGGAAAAGGAGGGAGACTCGTGGGTTAAAATTTAAACAGATTTAATAAAATAAGAAAACCAATATCAATACTAATACAAAAGACACAAAATTATACTTAGCTCATAGAGTGGTGGCAAGCCCCTCCAGGTATAGTAACCGTTTAGAAGAGAAGACATGAAGGAAGAGGAAAGCAGAGCAAAAAGCCCCCCCATCCCCAGCAGCTTTCCCATTTATAGTGAACCTGCTGTTAATGTTATAGAATACAGCTGTGGGCCAGCCTGGGTCAGCTGCCCTGGCTTTAACTGCTAATGGCCTTGATCACCACACCACAGCTGGCCACAAACTAAAATAAAATGTAACAGAAAAGTGATTCTATAAATTTTATCCCCACAAAACCAGGACAGTGACCAAAACATTCAACTTGTGCTGCCAGTGCTCGTGTTGATAGACTTCACTCAACAACCAAATTTCTGAGAATATTTATCTACAATGATATAGGTCTAGCTAACATGAACATTCCCTACCTCAAAGAAAAATACAAAATACGTTTTCATTGAAAATACACTATTTTTCCCCCCCAAAAAAAAGTCCCATGCAGAGGGGGGAAAAAAAAAGCAACAAAAAAAACACAGCACTGCAATTAGACTATCAGTAATTATTGATATATTCATCTGGGAGACAAATCATACAGTGACTAAATTTATTCAGACAGATGGGGAAAGGACAATACATTTGGTTAGAAGCAGACTGCCTTGATTTCCTTGCTAATTTAAATCAGTGATGAAAACAAAAACACAGATACTGACCAGAGTTTCTATTTTCAACCTGAGAGTAAGGCAAACACTAGTCATTTTCAAAACCCATCAGTCTTCTAAATCATGTAGTGCTGCATACTCTTACCAACACATGATCCTACAATAATATATTGTTCTTTGAATGAGTCAACATATCTACAAATGCAAAACAATGTAATCCCAGAAATATTTTGCATTAAAAATTTGAGGAAAGTACTCAAATGTTGCCGCTTGTCTGCAGCAAGCTCCGTTCGGTTGCTGGCTGGCCTGAGGCTATCCACACCCCAGGGCCATTGAGCACTGACACCAATGTGAGGATGCAACAAATGGCGTTTATTTAACTGCGCAACAGCCTTATATAGTCGTCTTGTCCCGTACGAACTCGCACGATAATGACACATCCTGCTCCTTTCGCCACGCCTACCTTCCGTTACAGCCCGAGATTTTCCGGTCGCCGTACCCTAATCTACCTACACTCAAAAACCCGTACTGCTAAAATCAAACTTTTGTAATAGAAAAATGAACTTCAACACTTGAAGAAAAATCCCAGATTGGCTGCTCTGAAAACACTGAGCTGGTAAAAGACAGACTACTGATTTCATACCACAGTGCCTCCCTAACTGCCAAGAAGGCTTCTACAATAGCTCATTTTTCCCATTCAGTCCATGTTTCAGTTTTATCAGAGTATCTGTAAGAGCATTTCTGGACATCAGTCATGGTTTGAGCAGCAGCTCAGTTAGGAAATGGACTGGACACAAAAACTCAGTATGAGAACTGATAATAAAATTCAGTCACAACTGACCTAGAGGTATAATTCAAGCTGCTGCTCTGCACATTCATGTATGGGCCTCAATGAGCTGCAATAGCCCACCCTAAACCTAATATTTTAACCTAATTTTTTAAACTTCAAGGCATACCACAGCAAAAAGTTGTGTCAGGCTGGAACAAGACTGTCAAACTCCAAGCTGGTTTATCATCACTTTGTTTTTACTAGACTCTCTAAAAGAGCTGAAGCTTACAGCCATGTGCAAGGTCCTGTGAAAGGTGGGGGAAAGCCACCTAGAGTCCAACCATGCAGCCTGGCTAACATCAGCAGGAGTTCACCACATGTTACACTGCACTAGCCTTGGTCCCACTCCACCTCACCTCCACCTTGAACCAGGCCATGTCCAGACCCTACTTCCAAGCTCCGAATCCCACCTACAGCAAGGAATGTCACACAAAAACGTTAAGTGCCACAGGTACTGGAAGCCACTTGCAGCAAGTGTGCTACTCCTGCCGCCCTGCTCAGCATTCCATACAACTGTTTTACTCCCAGGAGACACAGTGCAGTATGACAGGTCAGCTTGGTCCCCAGTGGGACAGTGAAGAACTGAGGGCCCAGACACCTCTGACGGCCCACAGGCAGCTGCGGGCCACTGAGGCCAAGGCCGTGAGGCGCTGAGAGGGCCCGGCCTGGCACCTTGAGGCCCATGAGGCCGCCCAGGGCCTCCTCAGGCCACGGCCCCCGAGCAGCCCTGCCAGAGCCAGGAGCGAGATCGCACCGCGGGAGACGGGGCTCGCCCAGACCCAGCCCTCGACTACGCCGGCGGGGCGTGACAAGAGGCGGTGAGAAGAAGGGGAGGCGCCGGGCACCGCCCCCTCACGCCCCCACACACCCCTCGGCCGCGGCGACGGAGCGGTGCCGTGCTTCTGGCCGCCTCCCCGGCGGCCAACCCCGACACGGGCTGCGGCTGCCCAGCCGGCAGGCCATCCCCCGGGGCCGGGGCTGGCTCTGCCTGGCACCGCTGACGCTGCCCGCGGCCGGCTTCGCGGTGGAGTGAGGCCCCGGACGCTGCGGACGGGCAGCGGCAACAGCGGCGAGGCACTTCCTAACGAGCCAAACTTTGCTGGGCGCTCCCGGCCCGGGCACCGCCGCCGGGCAGAGCCCCCTCCCCGCTAGCGACAGCCGCACGTCCCGGCAGGCCGAGTGGGTACCTCAATGTCCACCGGGTCCCGGCTCAGCACACAAGCCATGGTGTCCGCACCGCCACCGCCTTCCCCCGGCTCCCCGCAGTCCCAGAGTGGAGGGGAGCGGAACGCGGGAGGAGGCGGAGCCGCCAGCCCGGACAGCAACGCCCAAGTGGGCGGGCGCCCCCCGCGCCGGGCCGGGGCGAGGGCCGCCCCGCCGGGCACAGCAGCGCCGCGTGAGGGGCGGCCCGGCGGGGTGAGGGGACAGGTGTCCCCGCGGGGCGGGAGCGGGGCCCGGCGCGGTGAGGGCTCGCTCCGCTTTACCTCAGGCCCGCGGCGGGCGCCAGCGGTCACCGACGGGCGAGGACGCGGCCCGGCACAAAGCCTCACGGCGGCTGCATGGCACACTGCCCCCGCAGGGAAGCGGCCCCTCAGCCGCAGGCCTCACACGGCGCGGCCGTGGCACCACCGCTGTCCGACGGACAGATGCCCTTAGGGCCCAGCTTCGCCTCCGTGAGGTGCCGCAGCACCCCTCGCCAGAGCCCGCAGGCACTTGCCCCGTCACGGTTCACACGCACACCTCAGCCTCCTTTGCCGTCGTCCTTCCCATTCCCTGTTGGTGGAAGGGGAAGCGAGGACAGGACAAACCTCAGGGAAGCGGGGACAGGACAAACCTTACCCTGGCTGGTTTTCCACTTCACGAGAAACCCACAAGAGGAACCTGCACGCCAGGGCCACAGTGAATACCACCATGCTCAGGGACACGGCCCCTCTCCTGCCCGGACGCAGAGAAGGAAGACACTTCCCAGGGTTACACATACACCTTCCCAGCATTACTGGCCCAGGCTGTCCCTGAATCTTCACCCTGTTGCCCCCGGTGACAGTGAGCCTTCCTCCCCTCTGCATCCCCTCAGGAGAGTTCCCCGCACATAAGCCATCCTGCTGCAGGGAGTGCCACAAACGCAAGCAGGCCAGGTCACATGGCCTCTGTGCAATCTTAAGTTTCTTTCCTCCCCATCATTGCAATTGTTTAATACTGCAAACACAATATTTATGGTATCATTGAAATAAACATTCCTGCTGCAACATGCCTACAAAGAAGTTCTGCCTTCCCTACTAGCTTAAAAACCAGCAAAAGCAGGTATTCTCCATTTGGAAAAAAAAAAACAAATACCATAACAGCAGTTTCTAGACAGCACTTTCAAGTAGCCACACCTATGATCCTCCAAAATGAGAGCTTTTCTCATCATGTCGCAAGAATAGAGTAGTTTTAATTGTAACCAGTCTTTGCTTTTCCTATTTATGTGCCAGGCAACTTCTTTCTTCCCTCCTCAAAAGAGGATCCCAGATCTGGTCTTCAACACGCTCTTTACAGCACTCATTTTATCCAGTTACCT
This sequence comes from Nyctibius grandis, assembly GCF_013368605.1. NCBI lineage: Eukaryota > Metazoa > Chordata > Aves > Nyctibiiformes > Nyctibiidae > Nyctibius > Nyctibius grandis. The sequence goes on along the minus strand of NC_090665.1, from coordinate 29,491,163 downwards.
TTCATTCTATGCTTCTTTATTACAGCATAAAAAGGATTTTAAAAAAGGGCTTCCCACTCTTACTTGATTTATAAAAAGCCTGAAAAAGTGTGAGTAGCTTCTGGATACTGATGACCCTTTTGGGTGCAGTAGAGAATAGGTTTGCCTTTTCCTCTTCCTTTTATGTCTCTGGAGAGAATGCCTCTCATGGAATAGCATGGAAATTATTCTTTGCATTGTAATTATTTTATTTCTTTCTGTCTCTGTAAATGAGCACTTTTGAGATGCCCAGTGGAGATTTTGTTTCCCTTGTAAGACACAGAGAAATAAGGTTGTGGTCTTTTGTGTCTCAAGTGAGAGCTGTGTTTTCTCAAGTCTCTGCTTCAGCACTGTCACATAGCAATTCTTGCTGATTACAATCACCCATGCAAAGCAGTTAAAGTGCTGGCAGGAAAATCAGAAGCAGGATCCCCTGCATTGCTAGTACTTATCTCTAACAAATCCAAGAGCCTGGTTCATTTCATTAATATTGACATTGCTGAGCAGCTCAGTGGTTTCTGGTGCTAGGCTGAGGAGTTCTCTAGGTGTGTTTGCTCCTGAGGTACAGCAGTATATTGACTATACAAGTGCATTAGGCCCATAAGCCATTTTAACAAGGAATATTTCCATGTATATGAAATAATAAACTGTGTCCAACCATCTACAGTTTGCATCCATTTGTTCTAAAGGAGCAGTTACTTTAGAAAAGACTAGCAGCAGCCACTGGACTCTCCAGTTTCATTTTGTCCTGCCAGGTTTTCAGCTGTTACAGATAACACCCTTTTGAGGAACCTCCATTTTTTGGAAAGTGTCACACACATTTTCTCTTTTGCTTTGCAGGTTATAAATCCTTGGTTACCCCCCATGTAACCTACCAAGCCAAATGAACCATCTGCAGGATTTTTGCCCTGTGAAACCCGTAAATAGTACCACCATCTCAATTTTATAGAAGTAGGGTTTTCCCCTCCAAATGAAGCAGGACTTACTCTGCCAATAAGTACAGGTCAGAGAAAGCGATTCAGAGACTTAACCATACCCTGCCTTACCTCACAATTTGTATTTCTTGGTAGAGGGGGCTCCTCTTATTTCCCCTCCCACACATTTCTCCTGGGGATCAACTTAACTGTCTGCAAAGCATAGCAGACAGACAGCCTGTGTCAGCCTGCTGCAGCTGCCAGCTTCCCCCAGCAGTTCAGGAGGGCTGGCCCTCCATGGATCACCCTTCTGATCTCTGGATTCTCAGCTGTGACAAATAGTGCTCTTATCAGCACTGAGCATCTGTGCAGCTGAACTTTGTTTCAGGAAATAAACGAGCAGGAACAGGGAGGCATGCACAACATTCATCAGAATACAAGTATTCCCACTTTTCTAAAGCAGAAGTTATAAGAAATTTTAATAGGAGAAGTGTTACACAGCCTAAATATAGTTTGGGCTTTTTTCCTGAAGAAGCACTAAGCCTCTGATTTTTTAATTCTCCCCACCACCACCCCCGGCCCCACCAGGGTTTTGAATGCAGCAGAAACAGAGCAGTGATGCTAAAGACCTAACTTTCACTTCTGGCATGAAATGCTGTTGAGGCTTGGTTTTGTTACAGGCTTTTGAAAATCGCCATTAACCTTTTGTTCCTTGTGTTCTACAGGTAAAATTTGCTCACATGCCAAAGAAATACTTGCACGTGAACTTTCTCAGAAAACCTCCAGGCACTCACTGCCACCACAGCAGCAACAGCCTTGTACTGGGAATGGCTGCCTGGCTGGGAGTGCAGAGGAGGGCAGGGCAGCAGGCAGCAAGCAAGGCCATGTCCTTCAAATTGTTCCAGGAACAAAACCTGCAATCTAAAACAAAAGATTCCTCCTCCAGCCATTGCAGTAGTTAATCTGCAAGTTTAAAGGGCAACTGTAAACTGTGAAAGTTCAGCATTCAAATTTTGGCGGTGATGTATTAGGGAGCCTGGAGGTCTCAGTGTACTGACATACCATACAAGCAACTCCTCACTTTTTCCTCAAAACTTCCCCTGATTCACATCAGTTCAAGTACGAGAAAGACAGGACATTCCAGACTTTAGTTTGCTGTGCAGTTGTAACGTGGACCTGGTGGGCAGGCTTTAATCATACACTAGTTTTATTCCAGGACCAGTTTTCTCACTCATTGCATATGCTGAAGAGTGATGGTTACAGTCTCACAGCTAGCATCTCCCAGACATCTGAATGCCTCATTTAGCAATCCAGATTACTCATTACACTTAAGCAAGTTCATCTGTCAAATTCATGGGATTCAGGAAAGCCTGAAGTGAACCCAAGTTGCTCTTTTACCTTCTCTGAGCACCTCACTATGACAGTGCACAGATTTACGTTTCAGTTATTTGCTGCTTCTGCCCTCTCAGTTTGGTTTGTCAGCTCCCAAGTGCAACAGTCTAGAGGGAATATATCCATTATACAAAGGGTCCAAGAGAAATGGGATTAGCAAGAAAATACCATGAAGATGGCGAGCTGCTTATGAAGGCGCCCAACAGTTATTCAGATGTTAGTTTGATTTCTTCCCTTACACTAGGAGTCACAGTAGTAGTGGTGTTGGCTATCCCAGGACAAGGCAAATCACTATTACAATAAAGTTGAAAGAAGCAGCCCCACTGATCCCAGTGCAAGGATCATCAACTCTGAAGACATTTGTGTTGCATGTCTTCACTGTACTGGTGTAAAGGAGGAAACAAGTATATACATGTGAAAAAGCTTAAATGTGACAGGGAGAGGTTTTACTGTACTGTTTCTGAAAGGTCCGTGAGTGAAGAGCCATAGAGTAACTATGCCATCCTTTGTCCTCCCTCATCCTAATCCAGTCCAGGGGATTGGAATTCAAGAGTTAGTTTAGGAAGTCTTACTCTCACTACTTCTTCCCAATAGCAGCATTGTTGTTGAAGTACATAGTTACAACTTTATGCATTTCTTCACCAATTTAGGGAAAATGTTCAACTTAAAACATTCACATTATTGAACAAGTTTACCTTGCCTTTCTAATCTGCTTGTTTATGATTGGATTTGCAGTGCTCTTCAGAAAGAGTACCTACACAGGATAGCCCAGGGTATGCCACAGTACAGGGGTACAAATGCTCTTGAAGTGTGAGATACTCATAATTAGAAATTCTGTTAGGAGGAAGCTCTGACCATTACTCAGACATAGCCTTTGGGCATGGAATTGTAAAGCACAAATAGATTAATAAATAACACAAAATGGCCACCATGTGAGCTTTGATAAGTGTCCAAATGCATTTTAAACTAAAATGAACTGTTCTTTAGTGAGTCCACTAATCTATTCCAGCCATCTGTGGCAGTGTAAACAAAAGCTTGTCTCCTAAACTGCTTTATAATTTTTTAGATGTAGCAAGGACCACAAGTTTCAACATGATCATCTTGGGGGAAAAAAATTAAGCAAAAAGAACCCACATATTTTCACACCGCAAACATCTTTTGATAACCACTATCATGCGATTCAAAGAAATATTAAAAAGTAAGGCTTGTTTCTGGCATAGCATAATGTTTTCCTACTTTAATGCCACCAAATGTTTCTTTAGGATATTTTAGGGGATGGAAAAATCTGGCTTTTTTTTTTCCCCTCCAGTCTCCAGTGATGACAGCTGTAGACAAATCCTATATTTATTACTAAGCTTGAGAATTGCTAAATCAATATCCTGGGTTTGCCCTGGTCCAAGAGTCCTTTCTCTGTATGTGCCTCAAATTATTTTCAGTCTCTTAACTTGCTTCTTGTGTCGCTGGACCTTAGCTAGGTAGAATAGTCCAGAAATCTGAGTGTTTATAAGTTAAAAAGTATACACATTTAGCGTGATCTTCCCTGGATAAAAGCAATTACAGATCTCAGATTAAGAGGGGATTTTGGAGCATTGAACCTGGGGAAGAGGAGGCTAAAAGTACTTTACAGGAAGAGCATGTTGGACTTAATTTTAGAGATACTGAGCAGCCACTCAGTGACATCAGACCAAATTATCCTCTCTGTACATAAAAAGGAAATCCACTATAGGATTTGAAAATTCAAAATCACTTAGTTGCCTCTGAGATATCTCATGGTTGTGGTGGTGCAAGGGGTGTCACATCCATCTTTCTCAGCCCTGGGTGTTAGAAGCAAAGGGTGCTCCTTTCCAGACATACGCACTTCTGGGATGAGAAGAGTGAAAAATAAGTTTTGTTTTGAAGGATCAGACCATTTGTGCCGAGGCCCAGTACACTGCATTATTTGCATCTTATACATTCCCTGTGGCAGCAAGTTTCTGACAATGGTGAGGTCTGCCTTTTGAATGAGACCTGGTTTGGAGCCATTTCATTGTGCAGCAATGAAGTAGGACAAAATGATACTGGGTTCACCTGAGATTACTATAGATGTCTACTGGCTGGTGTCTGTGCAAACTGTCCTTCCAGCCCTGTCTCCCCTGTGCAAGTCTTCAAGAAGTCAGATTGCCAAGCTATTAGAGAACAGGTTTACTACATACCTAACTTTTGCCAACATCAAATATTTGTCCATGTGGGTAAATATTGGAGATGAAGACTTACTGCCTAGCTTATGACCATGCAAAATTAACTACTGTGCTTGCAGTTTCAAAGGAAAGCATGCAGTGAGATCTGAGGAAGATCAGCATCTAAAATAGACATACACCACAAATATATTCACTGAACTATTGGTATGAATTCACCCCTTCCAACAACAGCAGAAGCATCAGCAGGAAATTTTTTTTTTTTAATAGGGATAGAAAAAAAAATTTAATAGCGTTTTTTTAATAGTATCTCTGGAAAATGTTGCTTTCCAGAGATACAGACAGGTGCAAACTGGCCTCTTGTATTATTTACAAAACATTACTACTATTTACTATTGGTCTCTATAGTTGCAGCATAACTGGTTTCAACTTTGACAGCTTTTCAAATGCCTCACAAAAACAGTTGACAAACAAAATGGCTACTGTTTGCTTTTTTAAATGCCCAATGATCAGCAGTTTTAGGCTAGGTTAGTACCTTTTTAACACCTTCAGCTATGCCTTGTGACCAAACAAAAAAATCTGACAGTCATTGCAGAATCTATTATTAAAGTACTAATGAGAGCACTACAAAAGAAAAAACATAGCAACTGATAGGAACTATATGCTAGCCTCATCATAAATCAACTTGGTAGGCAGGTTTACCAGAGGAATCTTAGTTTTAACAGTAAAGACGAAACAAGAATAAAAAGAGTTATCTTGTCTGATTTTGTAATGTGAACATTTTCCTTCTCCCTAGCATACACATAATGCATGACATTCTCAGAGGACTGTCTGCTTGCTTGCTTAAAGATGACAATTTAAAAGTGACATTAGTTGTTTAGCTATGTAAGAGCACATATTAGTTTTATATTAACAGACATCTTCCCATTTAGTTATTATAATACACAAAAATTAGAATTTTCTTTCAGTGTATATATATATAAATATATACTGTATTGTCATTAAAACAGTGACGCTTTTTCCCTCCACCAGTGCTCTGTGTAAACACTAAACAGGACTCTGCACATTTTTAACCCAACTCTTTGCATGCCTGTGAGTTGCTTCCTATAGAGAGTTCCATTTACTTGCAAATGATTCGTTTACACTGGCCTTTAACTTCATTAGTTGTGGGCATACACTCAGTGAAAGGTATTGCTCTTAGTGCAAGATTTAAACACAGAGCAAAAAGGCTGTAAATTGAAAATAATTTTCTAATAGAGGCTACTGTCTTCTCTAGGTCTTTACAGTGCTCAGTGCAACAGACCCCAACTATATCTTGGGTTTTATAATAGTATTCAACAGCCATCAACACTTAACAGACACAGATAATATTTTGTTGAATATTTTGTTTAAGCCAAGCAATGAAATATTGCTGGAGAAAAACTGTTCTATGGTGCTTTACATTGCATAATTAATTACTGTAAGGTAGCATAGTGCTTGGGCTGGAAACATGAAGTGGAAGCCCCCAGAGCACTAACCAGTACCCCTTTTGCTCTGTAGCTTCCAGCAAATAGGGCAAAAAACAAAAACTTGACTAAGTTTTCCACAGGACAGTTCAAGAATATTCTCTTCCCTACCTTGCTATAGCGCTAACTTTTACCCAGGACCTATATGCTGCATAGAAGAAAGCCAGTTTCCACTTACAAGTCTCAGACATGGCCGTAGCCCCAACTCTTGGTGTAAGATGATGGATAAAGACTATCCACAGCCTCAGTTGTTGGCTGGAGAACTGATGCTCAGATAATATAAACGATTTGTACTACATCCCTATGCCCTTGCTAAACTACTAGGCTGATGGCAAGCTAGTCATCTGTCTTGGACTGTTTTGAGCAAATTCCTGATGCCTATTTCACCACTTCAGAAACATCCAACTTTACAATCCAGCACATGTACTGCTTTCTTGGCAAGGTTGAAGTGAATAGGAGAAATTAATTCCTACCCAAGGTCCCTGCAAAATATGGGCAAGATGTTAATTCACTGCTGCCCTAGCCTAAGGTAGCAATTGTCAATAGGACAAACAGTCTGCATCATCATTTTCTCCCTAATTTAATCAAGGTCATATTAGATCACTACATCAAATCAAGCAGAGTCAATTTGATAAAAAAAAAATCTGAGCTAAACCAGTTTCCTTCTGGAAATTACCCTTTATGACAAACATTATGCATCAATGCAGACCATCTTATTTCCACTGAAAATGACTACTGCTATAGAAAGCACACTATGCTTTAAAAAACAATCCTCTCCCACCAAATAAAAACAAGATTACATTGTCTAATCTCATGCCTAAAGTTGTGGATTTTGATCAGATTCAAAAATTTAATTCTTGCTTTTATTTTTTCTGCCAAAACTATTTCTACTACCTTTCTCTTCTTTACCTACCATTAGCCCCATAATACCAGTCGACCTTATGACAGCTTTTGTTAGACAAATAACTTGCATACACACGTTGTCACTTCTCTGGTCACCTATTGTTTACATGTTTGGTCTTTTTTGCCGTATATTATATTTATGTCTCACACAGGAAAACAACTTTCATGGAATACTGAAATGTATGCCTAACAAAAATGTACTATGTTGTGCTGGGTGCTATTTAACTCATGCAGGGTTAGATCTTAAAAAAAAAAAAAAAGATCATGGTGTTTGTGGAGCTGTGCACTTCTTACACAAGGGGGCAAAGTAAAGGGTTTTGTGTTCTCTTGCTGGTGAGCTTTTTTTGTTTAGTTAGTTTTGGTTGTTTGGTTTTAATATTATGTCCAGTAAAGCTCCTTCCCCAAATTTGTACCAATTATCACTTTTTTCATTGCAAGCACTTACACATCCAAGATTTTACTCTAACTGCATAATAATCTATTGCTATGGCAACTTTTGGCTAAGCTGCATTCCACCTTCCTGCAGAATGCCTGCAGTTAGGTGGACTACAGCCACAACAGCCAGCTGGGAAAGTGTGATCTTCACCTGGCTGGGACTCATGGAGGGAGAGAGGGGTGCAGATACAGTCCTTTTAGCCCACACAGCAAATTCTTGCTTCAAACATTCCAAAAACTTGAAGGATCCCTCCCACTTGCTCATAACACCTACATCAATAGCTTCTATAGCCAAAACATTTTTTAAGCTTGTCAATACTGACAATGAGATCATATATATATGCATACTTGTCATTTCACACTTATTGCAGAGAGAACCTATATCACTGTCACTGGATATATTCACTGTAAATCTGAAAGGAACAGAATACCATAGGATTTAAAAAGCCTTTTTGTTTTTTGTTCTTTCTCAATCACAGAAGAAATTAATCATCATCATATAAATAAAGCTATTGTAAATATCAAAGTCAATGGAGCTATGACAATTAAGATTGACTAAGGAGCTCCTCCACACACGCACAGCCAGACCTGCAGTTGAACCACGTTGTAACAGACTGGCTGGCCCATCTGTTTGTTACGCTTGTTTGTTATTCTCCCATCATATACTTAAACTGTCAGCTCTGGTTTTGGGTTATATGCTTTGCAAGTACACACCAGCCATTTAAAGATGATGAGCTCCCCCCACCCCTGTTGAAGCCACGGTAACACAATTTGCCTTGGATCTGATTTTGCACTGCTTGAGTAATGTGACACTGAGCAAGTACTACTCACTACAGCTGTAGGTTGTGATCTTGCAAGGGACAAGCATTAGTGTCTGCAGGATGAATTTGAAAGGATGCAGAGTCTGGCAGAGAGAGACATAGCTGGCTTTGCTTCTTTCAGTAACACTTTTTTCCCTTTTTATTCTGCACCTCCAACCTGTACTACTTCCACAGAACAAAATGAAGAGGGGACTAGTAGACTAGAAATATTTATGAATAAGTGTAACCTCAGAGTGTTTTAGAATAGGAATAATACACTCAGGATAACAACTACTGTAAGTTCTATAGAGATCTGTGAATTTTGGTAAGCTGTATTGTAGGGTTTCTTTTTTCCTTAAGGTTGAAATAAAGCACTCCTCAACAAGCCCAAAAATGCATACAATCCCTTTGGCCAAAACCTATTTTGTTGAAGGAAAACATCATTTGTCATTTAATATTTCTACAACTTATTTTTTAATATATAATTTAGGGCTTTATCTGTGGATTGTGATTTTTAATTTCAAAATTAGTTATGTTATTTTTGCTATCTACCAACTATAAAATGCTGTATTTTACCACCAAGATGCTGTAATGAACCACTATTCCAAGATCTGAAAATCTGTATATACCTATGAATTTGTAATTCCCTTCTGCCCATGGCTGAAGGGATTTTATTTTTTTTTCAAAGCATATCTGATATTACAGAAAGTCTGTCTAGGTGTTTGATGATAATTAGCTAGAAAATTATCCTGCTAGAAATGTTATTCATCAAAATACAATTGAGTCCTAGGAAGACTGCAAACCTCTGTTGGAAAGTTTCTCAGAGGCAGGCTACTTGGTTGCATCAGGTTTAAATTACATAAAGTATTTATTAAAGTCTTTCTCAGTTAACCGTTGTCAACTTAAAAGGTAAACCAGACCATTCATGTGCCTGTTCTTTTAAGGGAACATTTAGGGCCAGATTCTTGACTAGGTAAGGGCTCAGTTGTACTGCTCCACAGCAACCCAGAGAGGCTGCTAAGGTAATGGTTGCTATTCTACCCTGCCCCTGCAAGCCTCAAAATATGGGTGGTATTTCCCCATGGCTCAAATTTTCTACTGACATAATGCTGATAAGCTGTGCCTTGCCTCATTTGTAGCAGCAGAAAAGGAGGCAAAGGGTAACATTTATACACATGTTCAGCATCAGTGAAGTGAGGATTAAAGCTTCTTCTGCAACTTCTTTCAGGACTACAGCATGTGCTTTGCATTCTCCAATTTAAACATATCTTGTTTAGAGTTTAATTTCGGTATATCAAAAAATTCTATAAGTCTGACAACATCATAATTTTATGTTCCATTTACTGAAGGTCATTGTCTGTGATATCTGCGGTTTGCAAAACACAGTGCATGTTCATAAGCGAAGGCATTCATTGATGGAACTTTGAGGGGTTAATTTTGCCCAGTCATCTATAATTAGCTGCAGCAAAGCTCTGTATCTTCCAACGAAGAAGCCTTTAGCCATCCCAAGCAAGGGGGAAAATAGTTTCTCCTCACATGAGAAAGTTGTTGCTTATGGCATGACTGCACTGAGACAACTTGAGCCATCTTTCTGGATGACTTTAGATAACCCTTGACTACACAAGTAGTCATGTCCCACCAACTTCAAGAAGTGCTTAGAAGTATATGCTGTATAAAAGGGGTTCAGAACATAATCAAGAACAGCCATTGCTATATCACAAATGGTTTCTGTTAAGTAACCACTGAAACAGTCAGTTAGAAGGAAGGGTACATCTCTAACTTTACAAGCAACCACAGTAAATGGAGTTTTTAATCCCAAAATACATTGTTAGCCAACAATTTCAATACAAGCTATAGCAACACGTGCTTCTTACAACACTTTCTGAGAAAGTCTGTGCACCCAGGGCTGTGACCAGCAAGCCCAAGGTGCTGACAGAAGCCTACTCATGGGACAAAGCTGTGCACACAGCAGAAGCTAAACTCTTATCACGTGGTCTCTCAAAAGAGACCTTTAAACTTTCTTCAGAGTCATAAACAGACTCTGAACCCATTTATATTACTGACAACTACACTGAAGACAGAATCAGTTCGTTTCCTTGTTTTGATCATATAGCACAGCATGTGCAGTTTCTTCTAAACCAATGTGTATCTGATGTTCACCATATCTAAACTTCAAGGATTTGCATTTCTTCTATAAAAGGTGACAGATACTGAACACAAAGAGAAGAAAACTATTTGGGACAAGTTTTAACATAATGCCTTGATTCCTACTTGAGTAACTGAGCATCTGAAATTTCTACAATACAGATATCACTTCTATTATCAGTATACACTCCACAGTAGGGTTTGCAGGGTTTTTCTCCCCCACTTTTATGGTTTTATAAATGGTCTGTACCTCATGTTCAGAACACTGATATCCTAAATCAAACTGTTTAGTCAGAGGACACATCAGCAACACTAAGCTATTACATCTGCTTGGGCTCTTCCTACCTCCACACTAATGGAGCCATAGGATGTTTTACAAAGAAAGAAGTGTGGGGGGTTGTATAAATAACCAGAGCATGCCTTAATGTTTTTCTTCTTAACTGTCTTCTAACTCTTTGCTACAGGCTGCCGTGCCTCCCTTTCCTCTTTTCATTCTGTTTTTACTATCTCTGAAAGTTAGTCAGACCTTTTTTGAAGCCCCTGGGGCTGCACATGCTGCTTTGGTCTAAGCTTCTTCCTTTAATACACTTTTCCCCTTGTTTTGTTATGCCCTCCCCTTGTTCTTCTACCACCTGTTCTTCACCCTTCTTCTCCCTTGCCCTTTTTACCACGTGGAGCTTTTGCTTTTAACTCTGTCACAGCATCAGGAGCCCTTTTTTTCCTGTTCCTCTGTGATGAGCAATTTACATTTGAGTATAAACTCAATCTAGTTTTGGTATTTTTCAAGCATGCTATGGCTGCATTTGTAACATTTATTTTAGTAAATAATGGGTCTGCAGGACACAAAACAGACTTTTAAACCAAAGTAAATCTTAAGATGTTAAGGAGAACAGTCACCTTCTGTCTGATTGATCCTGAGTCTTAGGGGATGGTCTACATCTGTTGTGAGCTGGAGTTATCCTCCTGCTTGGAGAAAAGCCAGAGTACTGGAAAAGAAAAAATAAAAAAAAATAAAAAAGGAAAGAAAAAGCTCATAACCAAACATCTTCATAAGTTAAACAGGAGAATAACTGTGACAAACAGGCATAGGCATACAGGGATACTGTTTGGTACAGAACTGAGCAGGTGACTTCTTTCTAGTTCCTCAAAAAATATAACAGTGTAAATACTAGTGAAGTGAGGGAGAAAACATTTTTTTCTATGACCTCTATGTTACATGCACCATAGAAAAATCATTACTACACTCTAATCAAAAGTATCAGGAAAGTTGAAAAAGTGAAATCCCAGACTCTTTAAATCAGTTGCAAAACTCACCTCTGTAATTAAGTTCTCTAAATCAGTACAATTCCAGCAGAAACTAAAGAATTGGCTAAGGAGATCTTAACATCATAGTGTAGATCCTTTATTCCTTCTAGTGACTCTTCACATCAGAAAAAACCTTTGATCCAGCAAAGACCTACTCCTGCTCACCTTGAGCTCTATAAGCTTTTTACTCCTGCTAGGCACTTATTGATTTCATTGAGAGCAGGTGATCTTAAATTAGGCAAATTTAGCTCCAATTCATGACCATATATGGAAATGCCTATCAGAAGCAGCAACTGTTTCAGAATGCAGATTTGCTCTAACCTCACCCTCTCCTGGGGCAGAGTAGATGACAGGACAGAAAAGGGAGCTTCAGCTTTTTTTTTGGTAAATTATACAGGGAGATATGATAGGTCCTGACCCTCTGTGCTTTCCCCTTACAGTCTGCCCTTTGATCTAAGGGACCTTGGTTCAGAGGCTTGCAGGCAATATAGAGCTTGCAAGCAATGAGTGTGCAAGACAGCAGCTGCATATTCCTAACTCGTCACCTTTCAAGCAAGTATAGGCAGCATTAGGATAGATACAGATAACTGTGGGAGTTTCCACCACTGTGAGCATTATACAGCTGTTCTTTACGTGTTATTCCCAAACTCTGCCCCCAGAACCCGGTGGAATAATGCAGATCATGGTATGCCTCTATGGTTGTACAGAGAGGTAGCACCCATTGACTCTTCCTGTGTCGTCTTATGATCTTCATACTCCTCAGTTATTGAATTAGATGACATGATGGGACCCATCATAATACAATTCCCCTTCTATGTCTGTGTTTCAACTCTATAAACAACATCTAAGGGTCCCTGTTTGCCATCTTTGTAATATAAGAAATAAGATTTAAGTGTGAAACATTTTTAAGGATGGCAAGAAGACTATTTTATTTCATGCAACATAGCATCAACTATTTCACCAACTACTTCTTGTAATCTCATAGATTTGGCCATAGTTGCATTTGTATAACCTGTACACCATGATAGCAGAAACATCCACTTTTTTCACTCTTGTGGCTCTCATTGTGTAATAAAAACATGTGATCACTCAAAATTCCATGTGTAGATTGGGCAGACAGCCCTTACAAATCTTATTCTTAGTTTCATTTTTAGATATTGCATAACATGGTATTTCATATGCAATTGTCTTCAAGTCCATGGGATTTCAGAAAAACTCTGCCTCACCTTCCGTCCACCCGTCCTCCAAAGGATTGCCATGTGGCAGGCAATTGAGAAAGTCTCAATAAATAATTAGGAATGGCCCCTTGTACCAGCACTTTTCATGTATTTTATTTTTTCATTTAAAGAATGTTACAGATACACTATCAAGGAATGACACTGTTCATCTGGTATCTTTGGCATAAACAGACAATGCGGATTAAGGCTTTCTAATAAATGCTATAAAATGGATTTCTTGAGCAGAATAATGTGTTATCTATGGGTAATTTCCCATGAAAGTAGAGAATATAATTCTGATTAGACATGGATATTATCTTTTCCAGTATGTTTCTGTCAATGCACTGATTCAGCAACCATTTAGACCCCAAGGTCAGGGCTGTTCATAAATCCCATTGATTTCAAAGTTGAATGTCTGCCAAGATTAGACACAAAGAGGAATGCTTTCCTAAATCAATTTATTTAAGTCTGTATGTAAGTGCTCTGTTGAATCAGGATCTAAAGTCATCAGCAGATCAGGAAAGATAACAAGTTTAGGCCAAATATGTGTATTAGTAGCCAAAACACATATAGTAAGACAAGGAACATCAATGTTACTTGGATTTGAACCAAGATCCCCAAATGTATAAGCTAACCAGATCTTTAACTTTGATTTCTTTCGGAGCTCTTAGCTTAAATCTGAATGGTGAGACAGGTTACATGTGCCTGTACACATTGGGGTGGCCCTTGGTTGTCTTCTGCCTTACATCTGGATCTGCTTCACAGAGAAGTCACAATATTAGCAGGAGAACAGTGCCTGCCTGAGTTGTATCTTGCTAGGATGGTATAGAAGTTATACTTAAACTCCAGAGCTGGGAACAGGCTCAGGGTTGAAATACTTTGTTCTGTGCAGTGTCTTCAAACAGAAGTTTATTTTGAGTTTCTGTATAAAGCAAGTAGAAAGTCATCTTAACAAACAGAGGAGATTATGAATTTGACAGAGCACAACGTAGATCAAAATGGTTTTAATCATTACCCCCTGTTTTAATTACTACTTGACACATTATCTCTATTGTCGTCCTACACGTCTATCTTTTGAATGAAATATTAAAGGTGAGTCACAGCTGAATATAAATGCAGTTTAGAAGGAGAATGGCTTTGAACTATTTGAAATGATTTATTGTCCACATTTCTTTATGAATATTTATTTGCCATAGTGAAAGCAATTCAATAAACAGAAAATATGAGGACCAGTTAACTGAACATTTGCATACTCCAACAGTTAAAAAAAAGGGCAAGAAAAATAATATGGTGCGTTAGAATGGTGTTAATGTTGTGGTTCTCTTATTTCCTGTAGTTAATTCCAAGTATTGCATGTGTGATAGCAAAAAGCTAAGGCCAAGACTCTTAGGAATTCAGATGCTGAAGAGGAGATATATAAATATCCTACAAATAAGTGTCCCTAACCTTTATGCATTACATTCAGAGCGAAGTAAACATGTTTGTAGAGGTATTTTCAAGGCCAGTGTGGAGTCTATCATTTTGTTTCCCTACTGTTTCAGGTAGCTGGCTATGAAAGCTTGCTTTTTGCAAGAAGCACACATAATCTAAGTCCTCATCTTGTCAGGACCAGAGATCACTGATTCCCTGACACTCCTCAGAGAAGCAGCATGTATGCATGGCTATCAAAAGGAGACGTGAGCACACCGAGTATTTTGCCATGTAAAACCTTTAGTACTTGAGCATGGCTACGTGTACCAAAACCAAGATTGCACACACAGCAGAGATGCTGCTTTCCTTCACTCCTCAGTGGAGGAACAGTGTTTTTCATGGTATGTGCCCTCATTTCACCCTGCTTGAATTAATTTCATCGGTGAAAAAGCACTATGCGTTAGACTTGGAATGAACTTTGTTCCTCAGAGCTTCTTAGCGATATTCTGATACCCAGTCACAGATGGGGCCTTGACAGATTTTGTACTGATTGTCATTATTCCTTTTTTCTTTATATTTTTTTTTTTCAGCAGGATTGTTGCTGCTTGAGAATTCAAATGCAAACGGAGATGTTCACAGGCACTGTTTTGTAAGGAAGCTCAGCTGGCTGGATTTTAGAGCTCATAAACTGAATAGTATATCACATACAATATTTGGAAAAAGGATAAAATTGATATATAATAGTTCTAGAGAAGGATGGTTACAGTAGTAAAACAGACTTTGGACAAAAACATAAATTCTCTATGCCTCAATTTTCATTTCTTTGGAGCAAGAATGATAATAATAATATTTATTTATAGTAATAATTGTAATTATTATCTACCTGAAAGCTAGCTGTGAGGCTAATTCATTAATATTTTCAAATTACTCCATGATCCTCAACTAGAATTTGTCCTGAAAGTGCTAAATATTGTAATTTGCTCTGTATGCCTATTTCATTTTGCTCTGGAGAAAAACACACTTAATGGTGTTGCTCTCTTTACATTTGTCTACATACCACATTCTAAAACTCTAGCTCTTGAGCTTTTCTAGAAGTTAATAACAGGCACATTTTACATTATTTATTTTTTCTTATTTCTCCCTCTTTTGTCAGAGCGTTTTACCCCCACCTAGATATCTTGATAGCTGATCTGGGGATTTGTTACTGTTTGTACAAATACATAAGTTGAGACCTACGCTTGCTATTTATTTCCTTGCCTGAATTTGGAGTTGCCAATGTAGCCACACACTGGTTGTCTGAGGTCAAAGCTCTCTTGACGTACTGTATTGTGAGCAATCAGGGAGTTTCTTTAAGTTACACATAGTTAGAAGCTACCACATATTACATGCCTGATTATATTTGTAGGTATCTCAAAAGTTTTTTTTCTTCTGGCAGTTTACCAGGTCTTCCATTTATTGGTGAAAGTGTATCAGTTATTCATAATTGACGATACCCAGATCCATTTCCTCTGGTTGTTATCTGTTGGATAGCTAGATTCTAATGGCTGAAATCTACATCTACCAACATAAAAGCCACAGGATATGACACTGGTATCTTGTGGTTCCAGTCAGACTCCTGGTATTATAGCAATCCTTTTTATTTAACTGTATTTCTACTGAGCTCAGCCTGCTCGAGTCACACTAGCTGTTTTACATAGCATCTGCATTGTGCATGGTGATAATTGAAAACTCAACACAGCCCAGAGGCAGCGGCACAACGGGACAGGAGTGGGCTGGGGCATAACTCAGCAGAATAAGACAGGCAGGCAGCAACAAGCAGAGCAAAGCCAGCCCCAGCAGCGTCTCCGCCGGCAGCGGAGCTGGATCCGGTGTCTGGCAGCTGGGTGTCCTGTGGTGCGGGCAGTTCCAGGAGCAGCAAACGGCCAGTGCAGCGGCCGGGGGAAGCAGGACTCCAGTGTCACTCCATCTGCCATCACGGGGCCAGCGTCTGGGAGCACAGACCATAGGCAGGGTCCGAGGCTTACCTAGAAAATCACATGAACAGATCAAAACCAGATTCACGGCCATGTACTTCACTGACAGCTCCCGTCCTGTGCTCATGCCCAGCACTTTGCAGGGTGATTCCTGTTCCTAAAATGTCACCTAAGCCAACATTAGCAGAGAATGGGCCAGATAATTTTTTCTAGTGTTTCAGAAGTGTGACATATGATCTTTAACGTCCCTTCCAATCCAAACCATTCTATGATTCTATGATTCTATATATCAAAAAAGTCACTTTCTATTTGAATGATCGTAATAAGAATTAAAACAAATTACTTAAATTAAATGACTAGAGTAGGGCACAGTATTTCTTCCTATTACCTTAAGTAGAAAGTAAAAAATGCCTGGAGTGTAAAAAGGAGACAAGAAGAAATAATGAGAAAACAAGTTGTGGCACGAAAAGGAGAAATATTTCCTGCCTGTCCCTCCTCTTGGCTCTATCTACGAAGATTTCGTCCAACAACCTCAGCCAAAACTAGTTAGCGGGTGATTTGTGAGTCTGGCTGGTGGAAGGTCCAGTTGTCTCGGGGGTTGCCTCGCAAGCAGGAGGGTTTTTCAAGAAGCAGACAAGTAGGTCTCTGCGGTGGGAGTCACAAGCTTTTCATGTGAGCAGCACACCTGAGCTGGTGGAATGATTTGAAGGAGTTAGACATGGCCCTACCTTGTAGCAGCACCCCCAGAAATTGCCGGTGTTAGATTGTCCCCACAGACTGAAGATCTGCAGCTTTCCGTGGGTGGTTTGGCATGGCGAGGAAGGAAGACGGGCTAGTCCAGGAGACTTGGGCTATACAGCTGTAACATTGAGATAGGTTGAAACACTCCACCAGTTAGGGCTCTCCCTTCAAGGTACGTTTTTTATAAACAGATGCCTAAAACCACCCAGGGGAGCAGGTCAGCCGGTTCCTTCCCTCCCTGTAGCTCTGGCTTTTGCCTTGGCTCTGCTCTCCACTCTCTGCCCAAATTCCCCAGCCACAGCAGCTCTGCTCCCCCGACACCCTACCCACAGCCGGGGGAAGCCACCGCTGAGACCCCACGAGACACTCCACACCGCACCAGGGGGCTTCACCCCCACCATGGCAGAGCCCCATCCCACCCCAGTCCTCGAGCCCAGCTCCCCAAGTATCAGTGCCTCTGGGGCCTCGTTCGCAGAAGGTGAAGCAGCACAGGTCCTGCGGGTAGGAGTGGAAATCTGGGCTATTGTTCATGTTTTTATCTCCTGACTTTCTGATAGAAGTGCACCCTTTTACGGCTCTGTTTAGCTATCCGCATTATGGGTGTGATCATGTGTATTTCCTGCCCATGACATAATGTTAATTAATCATTCTTTCTAAAGTTCCTTTAAATTCTCAGACAGTGAGACCTATTACTTTCCTCTCAGTCCTCTCTTACCTTTTTGTTCTTCTGTTTCGTATAAGGATAGTCATCAGTAGTGAACTGATTATAGGAAACTAATTTACATCATCAGTTCAGTAGTAGGGCATACTTCTTAAATCATCTAAGATAAATAATTTTAATTAAGCAAATGTCTTACTCAATTCGCTGTGGACAATCCCATCATAATGGATATTACTTCTGCATGCTAAATCTTAATCTTCACCAATACTGAATGCTCAATGCAAAACCATTATTGAAAAAATATAGGCTTATTGTAATATTGCCATTTTAAAGCTGCCAGCTTTTATATTCATTAATATGACAACAGACCCCTGGCTAATGGATTTTACTGTAAATCAGAATTTTTATCAGATATGTATATGAGATCAAATCCATGCTAGCATATTATTTGCAGTTTTTATTAAAAAGTTAAATTGGGTTTATTATAAACTCTCTTCAGATTCCTTAATAAAAAAAAATAAAGTTAAAATCTAATGAGATTTCCTGGAAGCATTTTAAAAGGTTGCAACAGCACTAAAGTCAGCAGGCACTACACAGCAAAAGGAAGTATTTACTGATCAGAAGATGAATGCTTCCTCCCCCAGAGTTTAATGGTTTTACATTATATGGATTTTTAAGAGAGGGAGAAAGAGAGGAAGAGGGAGAAAGCAAGAAAAGCTCCAAGCCAATGCTTTCCTCATCTAAGACATCATATTTCTTCCTCATCAAAGCCTTCAAATTCTCCTGCAAACTGACTTTTTACTCTTGTGACCAAAATTTCCTCTCTCTTCCCCCCCGCTCCCTCCATCTGTTCGGGCTTGGATTTGGAAGTCCCTACCGCAGAGGAAGGAAGCCTGATCCCTATTGCCTCGGTTGTGGTGTTGAAACCCATTAATATTCCTCTGGCAGGTACTCTGACCCTGGTGCTCTTGAACATGCTCGAAAACATAGGGTATTCCTGAGCCTTTGTCCCTAGGCGGATTAACAGGGTTGCCCTGGAGCCAGCCTGAAGGTGTTTTAATAGGTAATACGGATGGGCTGCACAGCTGACTTCAAGCTTTGCCTCAGGCTGCCCCTGCTCAGCAACATAGATGCAGCCATTGAAATTAGGGGGTAAAGCGTGGCTCCATGTACAAGTCTGAATCCGCAGAATTTGGGGGAGGATATCTCCAAATATCTCCTTCGCTCATCAGGGCAGGCATCCCGATGGAGGGAACCGGGACTGGAGACCTGCTCTGCTTCTGTCACTGACCTCTTCTCTGACCTTCAGTCAGTTGCTTAAGCTGTCTCTCCCTCTCTCTCCATTTTTCTTTCCTCTCTAGTCTTTCTCATGGCTCTTAAGCTTATAAATTGTCTGAAGAGACCATGGCGCTCTGTGTAGTTTTGCTGTGCTTAGCACAAGTAGGTCCCATTCTCAGCTGGGTCCTGTGGCTGTATCATGGTAAAAGTAAATAAATAGATAGCAGTAGTAAAAATGGTTATTTTTTGTATGAACAATAGGATCCTAATGGAGGAGAAGCCTCTCCTCAGGTTTTTTTCATCTGCAAGTCAAGGTGTCTTTCCTTGCTCAGCTGGAGAAGATACTGCCTTTGTAAATCAGACAAAACTTACCATGTAAAATGGAACGCATCTTTGATTATACTGAATACTATCCTGTCTGTAATTTACCCTTGCTGCTGCAAAGGACCCAACATGATTAAGCTAAGAAATGACAGACTGAACATTATGTGTCAGGATGGAAAAAGATATTTCCTATCTAAATAGGAAACAATCATCAAAAAACAGTGAAAATAAAAAAGAAAATGTTTCAACATACAATAAACAAGCCACCCTGCTGTTGCCTTATATTGCATTGTTGCTCTCCTTGCTCAGATCGCTGCAGATACTTCTCCTGTAGCCTACAAAATTCTTTATTTTTAAAAAACTACAAACTGTCATGATTTTTTAACGATGTGAGTATCTTTCCTCCATAAGTGCCTATGTTCTGTTGCCTGCTCAGTCTGCCAACTCTCCTGTGTTTCCCTGGGTGAGTCCAGATTCTTCCAGTGACATTTCTCAAATTGTAGATCTATGCAGTGCGTTTTCCTGGCACCGTTAAAAACATTGCTACTTTACTTAATAACAATGTTTAGCAGTACTAGCTATCACTTATTATTGGGTATATACCAGGTGCTCCCACACAGGGGGAGAGGGGTCATTATCCCCATTTTACAGACCGGGAAACCAAGGCATTGCATTTGGCAGTGATTTCACCAAAACATGCTGCAGAACGTGCAAACGGGAGAAGAACCAACACCCTTTTAGCTCACATTTTATTCTTTAGCATTTGTTACTGCTTTTTTTTCCCTTTGATGTTACCACCTGCAGCACTGTGCCGTCCCAACAGCATTGCAGAGAATGATCACAGCAGAGCCAAGTGCTTTTGCAATAACAAATTCAGATACAGCAGCAAACAATGCAAGTAATTTTCCTAATTTTGGAGTGAGACTTTGCCATGTATGACGTTTAGTAACTTCTGTCATGTCCCTGATGATTTCTGGGTCTGATGCCAACAACATGATACGTTCCTATCCAAATTAGCATATGATGAAATTTTGTGCTAATATTCAGATGATAAGGTCTGTTTGCTGTTTCCGTATAGATGTATCTTTGACAGGAAGAGCAACTCTATAATAAGCCCAGGATGAAAAGCCCATCAATTGAATTGGTACCACATTACCATGGCAACAATATAATGCTAATGAAATTGTGACTGTTGAACCTTGTTTATGGAACTCTACAAAATATGCTTCATAAAAGGAGAAATCTTGTTGATTAGTGAATGTTTCAAAGCATGATAAAAACCTTAGAACCACATGTGCTGTGACTTATTAACCATGTTATCATCCTCATTTAAGATAAAACATTGCTGTTTGTAAGAGCAATGGCACTCTCGAAGAAATAAAATTATATAGGAAAATCTGTGCTTCTCCAGGTTTCAACATGCATCACAGAAAGACTCACTCACCTCCATGCCCTAGTTCACCAGGACAATTGGCATAGGTGCATATCTAGTCATGCAGTTGTTACTGCTTGTTTAATCTCTCTCAGAATCTATAAGATATACTGCTACTGTCACTGCAGTAAACACTTTTTCTGCAAGACAAACGTGGCTCAGTTTATATCAAAATATTCCACAAAAACATATCCTTTTAGATGAAACTCTATGCAGAGACGGTGTGGTAGCAGGAATGCGCTCTCTGCTCCCCTCCTCCTTTCTGCCTCCCCCTTTGGCAGTTTACTGCCATATAGGCTCCCGGTACAGAGTCAAGGAGTCACACTCCCAGAGGGATGGCTCTTGTTCCTCAGCACAGTGGTCCTTGCTGAAGGCAAGGTTTGATATCACATCCTACTTTTAGACAAAAACATGTTAAGCATTCATATTTCCCAGCCAGTCATGTCTCTGGACAGCCAACAGGCTTCTGGGGAGCATTTGGGGCTCCAGTGTTGAATTTTGTACAGCAGGACCACATTTTTAGCCAATAGATAATTTTCCTCATTGTTTTCACCTTGGAAATAAAAAGTGCAGTTCACCCTGTGAAGTCCATCTCCTAATTTGCCAGGTAAATCAGAACAGAAGAGCAGGTGAACCAGCATGCAATGAGCTCAGGGAGGCAAGAAGGCTGGGAATGTGTGCCCACAAGCTTTTTTTCTTTAGCAGGCTAATAATGCTGTAAAATATTCACCACAGTAGTATTATCTAGATATTTAGCACAGACAATAGGAGAGAACACTGCTCGTTTTAGTGAAGTCCTGATCTACACGGCACAGAAGTCAGCATGAATCTTCACCACATTAGATTTAATGGGCTTTAAATCAGGGCTTTAAAGGGCTGTTTTTGAAAGCTCTGCAGTTCATCCTATTTGGAAAAGGAAGCACTGTCTAACATTTCGTTATGCCCACGGTTTGTGGGAAAGCAATGCACTGAATTTCTGAGTTGATAGAAATATAATGTAATGTAATTTCACTTAATATATATTTTGCATTGCTGACAGTTTTATTAAGCAGAACCAATAATCATCATTACTCAGTGTAATAACCATCTCATTAGAAATGGTCTAATTTTCCCTAATTTTAATTTACCTCTCGGACTAAGCTATTCTAAAATTACCGAAGCGCCTACAGTTCAGTTTTGTAAGAATTAAAAGGAAATGTAAGTCTTCAGAAAGCTGCTACTGACTGCTGCTAAAATAGTGATACTTCAGAGCTTTGTGAGAGAAGGAAGTACGGAAAATTCAGGTTAGGAAATTACTACATCACTTTTATTTTTTTACCGTCTTTGAAATAACACTTTCTGCACCCATTTTGCACAAACAAAGATAAATTGTATGGTTGCCTGCAAGCCTTGCACGTACTCCCCTTTAATAAAGGACCTGGCTAAGGATCAAGCCAGAGAGTGGTGGTAAGGAGGAGCTGACAAGCAGAAATATTTCTTAGAGAGACGGAGAAGGAGATGAAGACACCAATCAAGTTTCATTATCCTCCAATGAAAATAGGATGTAAACTGTGACATCCAGGCAGATTACATATGTCAGGCAAGCAGATGTGAGCAGAAAAATGTAGATGCTAAATCTCACCTAATAGGCTTACTCTGTGGATTATTCTCAATGGCCAAGGCTATGTTAACCATAGTTAACATACAGGATATAAGAAATATGTATTCACGAGTGAATCTGGGGACATTCCCAGCTATGCTGAAGTTAATGCTCTTTGATATACCTTGGAGCATCCTAAAAGCACTTTGGGTGTCATATATTTCTACAGACATCATCAACAGCACTATGGTATATAGCTTTAGTTCCAAAATTTCAAAGGGCGCTCTGTTTTCTCTAAAAACGTGCTTGAAAAATTTTATATTCAAAAAGCACTTCTGCATGCAAACTGCTACAGTTGCTTAGCTACTTGATTTGTTTGTGCCAGTTCGAAAAACACATTTGATCAAAAGAATATTGTTGCAATCACAGAGAGAAGTAACCTCATATGAACAAGGAAGCATTTTGCAGGTTATGTTATAAAACAGACAAATTGTCTAAAGGTTTTGTTTATCATAGGATGTTACTCTATGTAGTTCTGAGTCATAAAAAAAACCCTACTTTTTTGGGTTTGTTTTTTTTCTTTTTAAATATTCCCCCAAAATAATACAGAAGAGCCTGTCTCTGCTTGCAAAATCTCTTGTCTATGAAATTCTGAGCTTTTTCCAGCTGTAGTATTATTTGCTCAGCTATCAGAACACACAGTACAGCAGTGAAAAGCATTACACTATTATCCCAAGATAATTTGATAGTCTGTAAATGTATTTTCCTGCCTGCGGTTCCAGGCATTATGCTCTCACTTGAAGTAATGATTTGCAGTTATCTTATACAATTCAAGTTAGCCCATATTGGTTTCACTTTGAACATTTACCTGTGCAGTACAAACATGGCTTATTTGTAGATTGTACAAGCTAGACTAGATCGGTGATCTTTCCAAGCCAGAGTAGATCAGCAGCGTGATGGGATGCCTACAGTAGACAGCCAGCTGCTGGAGGAAGCGGTGTGGTGACTCACTGGTGTCTGTCTCCTGCCTGCGTCAATGTTATCACACCCATACATCAGCATGAGTCTGCTGGAAATGCTGAATTTTAAGTCTGACATAAAATCACAACTCTGATCTGATGTGGTCAGTAAATACAGCATGGCATTTTCCAGAAGTACTTACCCTGCTTTTCTCTTTAGACTCTGTGTGGGACATGAAAACTCACCTTAAATTCCTCTTGCATTTCTGGAGTTTACCACACCATTCCCTCAAATGCTGGAAACCAAGTTGTCCAGTGCTAACTGGGTAGTTTTTTCACCTCCGATGCACCCACATTTCAGGGTGATACCATTCCTTTGTAGAATTTGTAAAGTTAGTAAGTGTGGTCACGAGGCTTTAGTTTTGGATGGGCTCAGAGGTCACCTCCCTTACCCTTCCTTGGGAGCCTGTGTTGGGAACAGATTTACATGAGGTGACAACAATTTACTCCTGGCCCGTAACTGGTCAGCAATGGATGCAGCATCCCTGGGTGCTAGCAAGAAGAAATCTCATTAGAGAGCACTCTACTTTCTCTGTCCCCGGTGATACGTCTCTGGGGGCCCGGGGTCAATTCAGAGGAGCCATGTGCTGGTGACATCCGTTGAGCTGCCTACTCTCTGCAGGTGTGAAAATGCTCAGCAACATAAAAGACATAAAATATGATTTCAACTTTCTCATTCCACTGTCATAAATTCTTGAGTGTCACCCCAGTTCATATTTGATATAGAAAAAAAAATGAAAGTCAAGGGAGTGATTTGCAAAAAGGCACAGTCCTGGCTTGGTGTGGTCAGCAGCCAGGGCAGGAGCTCCCACCTCTGCCATCCTGCTCCCCCCCTCCTCAGCTGGAACAGCCCCCAGCGTGTGGGCAAGAGGCCTGGAGACACCCAAGTGGTACAGGTGTGACAGCTACAGTTCAAATAAAGCAATGGGGGACAGTATCTAAATAGTCAGGAATTACTGTGTTGCTGGTTTCTCCTCCCTTGTCTGTTCATGGTATTTTGGATTCTGCTGTGACATTTCAGCCAGTTACTTTAAAATATAAAAAAAAAAAATTTATGTGGATGATCAAAAAACTACTTGCTATGCTGAAAATCTTTAAAGTCCTTTATTTTGAAAGAAAAATTAATACTAAATTTGTCTTTCCAGGACACAGTGAAGTTTAAGAACAGCAGCACTTAAAAAAAAAGTGCAAGAATCCCAGTTTACCATCCTGATGTCAGTTTATGATAACATTTATGACATTAATATAATGGATTATGACCTTTCTTGACTTGTCTGACTGACAGTTGTTCATATATAACATGGCACTTATCACCTTGGTCCTTCCATAATAATAATCGCTTCAATTTCCTGAGCTGTGTCATCAAAACATGCACCTGTAAGTGCTGATCTCATCTCTTAAGAAAGTGGTACCGGCAGCTCCTTTTGAGCTTCACGTCACCTAAAATCTAGAATGAAATTGAAGCCCAACTGCAGAAAAATACCCTGTGTCTAACTTTATCCCACAGGCTGCATAATGGCAGCCCTTATGATTTTAAATTATTTACTGAGGCCTGTCAAAATGATGTGCCTTTCTGCGTGGAAGTTATTGAAGTTCACAAATGTCATTATTCTGTACAAATCTGAGAGATCTCAAGGAAATACACAATAGATGGTGTGTTACAATTACTTACCTTGACCTTCCTATTTTTTTTGCTCTTTAATCTCAGGGTAGACAGAGTAAAATATATTTTCTTCAATATTTAAGGTAAAAATTTGCTGTGCAATTTGTACCTGCTTTCCCTGTGCCCATTTTCACTAAACAAGGTGTGGAGATACTCTTTTTAGATTAGCAGTTTCACATGTATCGTATATAAAAGATAAAAGAGGAAGGTGAAAATTTGGGGTGTTTCCAAAAATTGACCATTTTGCAAACTGATGATGTTTGAGTGGATAAGGGGATGCCCAGAAGACTTGGATTATAAACTGAGGTCTGCCACAGTTCTGCTCCACAACTCTGTTACTTCCCTGTTTGCATTGAGCCTCCCAGTCTACTTGGTGGCCACCGAGATGTTCCCTACCATCCTCTGAGCAAGCGAGCTGGGCTGGGGCTGTTGCTGTGACACGTGAAAGGCATTCACACTGCAGGGTCAGGTCTGGTACAACAAGCCAGTGCGCACAGCAACAGCCTGATTATTCAAACAAACTTGGGAATTGCATCAAACACCTTGCACCAGCAAAGCAGGACCACCTTCCTGCGCGTGGAGACGACACCTACCTCTCCCTGAACGTGGCACGCCGCAGGTACAGCCACAGCACCTGCACAGCAGCATGCCGGTCTTTACGTAGTACAAGGTTTCTTCACATACGCAAGGGAGAAACAGCTTGGCAACAGACACGTCCTTCAAATAATAAATATTAAAAAGACACATGTCTTTAAGACAGCTGAACAATTCCATATGCCTTAAAGCCACACAGAGATAGGACATCCCCATTCAAAACAGGGCCATACTCCCACAGACAGGCCCTTCTCTCCAGCCATTGTTGTTTTCCTGGTGCTGTGCACCAGTGTCTGTCTGGCATGAACATCCCATCTACAGGAATTTCAAGTTTAAGCAAGAATAAGCCTATAGCACAGCAAGGCAGCCCTGGCACATACTGTTGACTGCATTTATATTGATGCTTCTACCTTCCTTCCAGTATTTTGTCAAGAACATGACATGCTAACTTTTTTTTGTTTGTATTATTATTTTATTTTTTTAAATGAATGGCAAAGTGACAAGGTAGCTGCATGCAAGGTATGGGGTAGTGCTGTTCTGTTGGCTGACATGGCAGCACAGAGAGGTACTCTGGTGCTCAGTTGTCACCTTCTGAAGCTGCCTTCAACATGGTGAATCAAAATGGTTCCTCAGCAGCAGATCCTGGGCTGGCTTTTCAGGCTGGGTGCTGAAGAGCAGCCATTTCCATCTCTGGGCCTGGTGATTAGCTTCATTCAGCTGAGAGACAAATAGCTGGACTTTTGTTACTGTTTCTGCGAAAAATGCGGGCATGTTTTCTTGGGCTATCAAATGGGACATATGGGAGCTGGATTCCATCTTTCATTAGATCTCGGAAATTGCGTCCTCCTGAGGCAATTAATTAGCATGATGTTCTTGGCTGCTAATGTTTGCTTTCAGATTTCGGTGGCAACAGACTTGGCAACGTAAATTTTGGGAGGATGGTCTAATGGTTTAGGGTGTTAGCCAAGGACTCCACACAGCTTTCTTCAACCCCTCAGCTTTTACAGAGTTCCCTTATGTGTGCAGACAGGTCCCATGGCTTCTGTCCACATCTTAGCTCTCTCTTTGAAAAATAAATATAATAGTACTTTCCTGCTTCACAGGGCAGATGCATTACAGATTGCACCACAACAGAGGCCAGGCAGCACCATTGCAGTCCTCTGCCTCTCTGTCTCCATGATGGAGGATCTATTCTGCAAAGCTTTTCTTTGATCCTTCCACAGTTTAAGGCAAAAACATTTACATTAGAAATTTGTCAGTTGAACACAGTTCTATTTGTTTACTTTCAGTGTGCCCACTGTAGATGTCTGCAGGCTGTACACCCCTTTATCTGTAGAAAGAGGCATATTTCCCTATTTAAGTAAGCCATTTGATGTAGGCTCATATATAAGGTATACGCCTCTCAGCTGGTGTCTTCCATGTGTGATCATTTCCAAACTATATCCTTCCTAAACCAGAGTGATGTACAGCAAAACCACACACTTTTAACCTCTGAATACAATCCAGGGATATAATCTAGACTGCTTGCTTTGCTTTTATTACCTCAATTATATTTATAATGTTATATAATTATAACAATTCATGGCTGAAAAATAGCATTAGCTACAACTACAAAAAATATCATGCCTTTCTCAAAGGGAGTTGCAAGCAAAATATAAAACATCTAGCCGGTACAGTTTTACAATGAATAACACATCCGCCATAGGGAATAACACACGCTTTTCTTTTGTATCCACTAAACACTAACAGAGGGCTGAATTTTCAAGGGGAGGGGAGTAGAGGAACCTATTTCACTGCACCAAAATGCTAGTGCCATTTCATAGATGCATTGGTTAGCACTATTGCAAATAAGTAGTTGTGCATGTAGGAGCTCACTTAAGTGGTCATTACTGTATGTGATTTGAACTCACAAAAGGCATATTACAAAGCTGTTTGAAACAGATGTGCTGCTACCCTCCATTTAAAACAAAATTAGTCCATGGTGTCAATTTAGGTAACCTTTGCAGTCACTAATATACAATCACACACTTTGAAAACATGTATGAAAGGAATTACACAGAAGAAGAAAATGAAAATAACACTGAACAGCAGCTGCAATGTTTGATGCTCCTTCCAGATAGCTCATTCTCATTTAAATGGAATAAGAAAATGCAAAACATTAAATGTAGGATTGTCTGTTTTCACTTGATGTAGCTAGGACTCAAGCACTCTGGGACTGAACTTTGTTTTCATACCTGCCACACAAACTTCCATTAATTAAAAACAACAAAAATACAAGCAGGAGAATTGAATAATTGAAGGCGAATTTATCCTATATAACCAATGTATTCATACCATGCTTTTTTATACTTTGTGCTACTACCCTCATTAGCCCATGATATCTTAATGCAGTGCTCCTTCAGACTCCCTTATTCCTCCCATTAGTTCAGGCACAACGATCCACTTCCACACACCCACCATTCAACCTCCAGCTCTCTGACTTTCAAACCGTGTCTTTTACAGACCACCAGGAAGGATTTTGCAGAACAGTAGCTGAAAGACATTCATTGTGCAACTAATAAGGAAGGTTTAAATACCATTAAAATTCTGACTTGTACTTTAAAATGCCATGAAATTCTGAATTAAGGCTCTGCCTTGCATCCACTGTTGCACAATTGCACCTAAGTACTTCCAACAGCGTGGTAAGATCAGAGGCTGCCTGCAGCAGCTGAAACGTGCAGGCATGTTGGACCGCTGCAGCTTTTTGCTCAGGCTCCTGATGACTTTCTTGGGAGCCTGGTCACCACTAAGGCTAGAGAGAAAGGCACTGAGTAAGAAGTTTAAGCTCTGAATTACTCTAATGATTTTACTTCAGCCTCTAATGCATTGCTGTCTTTGAAGTCATAGCAGCTCCATGCTCAACTATTTAGTTTAGGCCTCAGAATTACCCTTGCTCTACATTGCTGTCAGATGATGAAGGAAAAAGTAAAATGACAAAATGTTCACTTTTTAAGCCATCTGTTTTAAAAACTGTGGAGAAAACATACCGAATATTTCGGACTGTTCTTCTGAATCACTGATATGAAACAATTTGGTGAGTAGGTATCGTGTTTATATGATGGGACCAAGGATTTTCAGTTGATGAGTGGCTGGTGTGATGGAACCTTAAGATCTGCTGTGTGGATGGGAGTATATGTTTGAAAATTAAGATCCAAAGAAACTGCATAAGAAAAATCCTTCTGATTAAAAATTGAAGACCATTGATCTACGTTATTGACTAACAATTGTAAATGTTTTATTTTACAGGAGAGCTTCTTCCTAATTTGTACACAAAAATCTTCAAAACCATTGGCTCTTTTCTTTACAGGTTTTAAAAGTGTAATTAGCTAGATATGGCACATATATTGTCTAGATATTGACTATGGGGCTAGACTAAGCGATACCAGCATAAAGAAAAAAAGGCCAGATATTACAGTTGAATTGCTTACAGAGCCAGCAGCCAGCCTGGAGGGAGCTGCTCTCAGGATGAATGTCCATGCGTGATGTAAACCTCTTTTTTGGTGATGGTGGTTTAGTAATTTCCACTGCAGGTGGGTATTACATTTTTAACTGATTCCTAACAGCACAATCTCTATCCTTCACTGACATGTGTCCATTTCACAGGGTTATTGGCTTTTGACATATCTCGTTAGACATTACGACGAGACAGATTTTTTTTTTTGCACAGATTGATGTCTATTGATATTACATTAGTTCATCAAGGTTACAAATCACACCACATTGCACTACATTTCATATTTGCTGTATCATGAAGAGAGGTTTATCATATTCACTCTGGGGCACATAAAGTGCCTGCTACCCGTCCCTTGGATAAATAATTTAAGAAATTGTTGGGAAATCATACATAATTAGTAGGATCTGCACTCAACAAGTGCCCTTTGATTTAAATTGTATTTGTATTTTGATAGGTATTGATTTTATGAGTAGGAGAGATGAATAATACATTTTGCATTTCTCCACTGTTCACAGCAATAATATGACAGAAATAATGGAGGAATGCTCCTGGGATGGAAGCTGCCTCTTTGGGCAGCTTTTCCCTAGAAAAGCCATGGGGCAGTTAAAGGCACTCCTAAACTGCCTGGAGTGGCCTAATCCCTTTTTCTTCCATTGATTTGCTACATCATCCTGGACAAATCACTCAGCCTCTCAAAAATCTCTCCTTTTCCATCCATAAAATGGAAACAGAATGGTTCCTCATCAGTCCACAAATGGCCATGAGACACAGGGAGAAAAGGAACAGCTACATCTGAGTCTGTATTATTCAAGTCCTGCCTGGCATTACCACATGGAGCAAAGAGGGGAGAGAGCAAGTGAGTCTTTCTGTGGGCACAGAGAGTCTTGTTACACATACTAGGACCCATGGTGAAACTGTATACTTCTGAGAGCAGCAAGGCAGAGGCGAACATCATGCAGCACGCTCGAACCCAGCCAGGCTGCCTTCTGTCCCTGCTGCCAGCATTCACGTTCCGGTTATTTTGGCTACTCAGTTCCCCGGGTGAATTGATAAAACAAGATTCATTTGTTTTTCTTGATTGGATGCTAATCCCTTAGAGCAAGAAGAGTGAACAAGGTGTAGATTGTACCACACACATAATACATGCACAGGCCGGTATCTTCCCGAGGCAACAGCCACTCGGCATACAGGGACGCAAAAGCCTGCTCATGTGAGTGACCAGGAGTGAGGAACAGAAGCAGGCAAAAACATCTCTGAAACTGAAAACAAATCAGGATATATGTAGGTATTTACAAACACTGGTTTCCAGCACCCCAGCCCAACAGCTATAACAGATGCAGATTGTATGAAATAACCATAGTTACAGAAAAGCTTTATTTTTTTTTTTTCCACTCAGTATGCCAGCTCTGATTAGAAAGGAAAACCATAGGCTCAACTGTGTGACACAATAAACCATAGCATCAAAGCAAGCATCAAAGTGGCCCCTCAGCTGCTGGCAAACAGTACAGTCATAAGAAAAGAAACAATGAAGATACAATAAATAGAAATAGCAGGTTTTTTTCCCCATAATATAAACACCGTAGACATTCTTTTAATACAAAGAGAAGCAAGATCAACAGTGACAGCTTTAAATTTGCTTAGTGTCATGGGAGGACTGTAAAATACATCCTCCCCAAACCAAGCCGAAGGAGCAGAACGAGCCAAGATGTTCTCAGAACAAAGACATCCCATTTCATAGGTCTCAGACAGTTAGCAGGCTTAATATATTTTTATCATCATCTCTGACTCACTCTAGCTTCAGCAAGATGTGCTGAAATATCTATTAGTACCTGTTTATGTAGGTGCAGTCCATTGCACCAAAATCACTTTATGGTCTTCAAAAAACAGAAATAGTATTTAAGACATTTTATTTGAATGTGCAGCTTAAAAAAAAAAAAACAAAACCTGAGTAGACAACTGGGGCCGGAACCATGTAACCCTGAAGTGGTGGGATTGCTGTCACATGGAAGAGCAGACGATCCGTATGCGTTTAAGTCCTCAGCCTCTCTCAGGGGAAGATTTAAATAATGCGTGGTGGGTTTCTCTGTGATGCTTCTCCTGGAGTTTTTTTGTTAATATTTTACATTCTTTCAGAAGTTACCTGTACATTAAGGCTTATATTCATATAATCATGAGTGACATGCAACTTCTCTGTCTTGCTTTTCTGGTTCCAGGCAGATTTAGAGAAAGCGAGGCCTGGCAACGCATGGCTGAGGTGCACAGGAACACACAGTTGAAAGCATAAGCATGGGGCTGCTTGAACATCTATTTTTCTTTTCCTTTTCTCATTAAAGTTTCATCTGAAGAATTTTTGTGGGAGCCTGAGCCAGTAAAACAGCACTCGTCCCTTTTAGATTCTCAAGCAGCATTGCAATAGTGGCACAGGGGAGAACATGTACCAGATAGACACTGTCTTTCTTCTTATGCCTGCTGTACCCTCCTAGATGCAATAATTCACCCTCTTCAGAATCTTTTCATAAGAGACAAGGAATATTAATTATCTGGCACTATTTTATAAGAGGATGAATACTGGAGAAGTTCTTACTTTTTCACAAGATATTCTTCTTTACAAGTAAAATGCAAAGCGATTGTAATAGGTTTCATTTTCAGGCAATGCCAGATACCTCCTGGGTAACCCTTCTAGCAAAGTCCGATTCCCAATGAAGCCAACTTGAGAACCATATATACTTTCATGAATGCTGAAATGGTCCATGAATCTCAAGTAGTATTGCACCCTCTGTTTTATAAATCTTTTATGTGTTTTTCTTCAATAAATACATAGATTTTGCTTTTTGAATCTCAGGGCCTTTTTGAGCTGCATTGCTCTTAGAATCTTAATAGAAAAGTAGCAACATTAAACTGAAAATAAATGCTTTTAAGATATGGGGAAAGTCTATATTTCACCAAGGAAAGTGTGGTTTAAAATAAAACACAGGCTCCTGAAACATCTAAATCCTGCATATTTTCTGCAAAGCACGCCACAGCTATTGACATGCTGTTGGTTTTGTATGTCCCAGGATGCATGAATTATTACAGTCATTCGCCATTGTATATTCCTAGTTCCATAGCCTATAGCAACACTTATCGTCAGCTATGGCAGACTATACCAGACCTCTGGAAATGCCTCTTATTGATCAAGCACTGCTCAGTGTTTGCTCGCTCAGTAATGCAAAGACATCCTAATTCTCTAAAACAGAAAACCCACAAGTTACTGCATTTGGGATTTCTAATCCTTCCAAGAGACTCAAGACATGAAACACAGATTACACATACCTTCTCCCCCATCAGGAGGCAAACTGATAGTTGTCTTATGAGCTTCAGGTACTACAAAAGAAAGCATGCTGCACAATAATACTAAAGAAAAAAAGCTAGCTGGATGCTAACAAACAGTGCCAATATGCAAACTGGTTACAAAAGGGATCTCAGGAATTAAGGAAATGTTCTACTGAGAGTCCATGGACTTGCAGTGACAGGTTTATTAACTTCTTAAAAAGGAACCTAGCCAAAGTGAGTAATACAGAGATCCCAGTAGCAGAAAAACTACGTCAAAGATGTTTGTTCTTATGGATTTGAAGGAAAGTAAACTAGCTCAAAGCTTACTTGGGTGAAATTCCCTGAAGACAGCAAGAGCATGAGTTTACGTAAATAATAAAATAGATACTGCGGAGAATACCACAACTGTCTGTGAAAGACCCAGCACAGCAGTGACTGATTTCTGGGCTCAGCATGCACACACACACTCCAACACCCACTTAAGTCAAAGGGAAGGTGACCTACCCTTGGCACGGGACAAGTCCTGTTAGGCACTGCAGCTCACCGCAGCTCATCACAGTAGCACACCAGCCTCAGCCGCTGCTTCGAGGAGCTGTTTTATCACCTGCTCCCTCCCCACAATCCACACTCTTTCCCTGCCTTTGGTGCTGCCTCCTCTGATTTCTCTCTCCTCCTTCCAGAGAGCAGCTGTGGCCCCAGCAGGCTTCAAAGTGGCCGCAGCTTTGCTCCCAGGCACAGCCCCTCAGGTGGAGTGCGTCAGCAGGCAATGGGGAAAGAAGAAACACATCAGAGGAGAACCACGCAGGGGGTGGAGTGTTAGCACAGAGACTTTGACCCCTTCCTACAAAACCAGCTTTATTTCACACATATTTTTTTTTAAAAATGTCCATGTGACAGGTGCAAATAATGCCATTGTCAATGAGACTTGTTAGCAGCATTTTTATCTTTATTTGTTACACCTTTATTTTGCAGTTATTTTCTTAAAATGTATTCACCCTTTTGCACCAGTGCAGCTGAGCTGGATTCACCTGATGCAAAGACAAGGGAGCCAAACCCTCAGCTGGAGTGAAAGTGCTCCTGCCCAGCTCCTGAGGTGGGGGGGTTGGGGCTGGGGACCTCTCACTGCCCCGCAGCGCTGTGCCTGTGGGCGCAGTCTGGGGCAGCAGGGCAGCTGGTGTGCTGAGCCGGGGAGCACTGGGCCACGCCGATGTCCATCACTGCTTGTTGGGGACCCCTCCTGAAGGAGTGAGAGCCACCGCTGTACGTGGCGGCTGCACCACGTATGCACACTGGTGTGGCCATGTCCACCTGCACAGGTCAGGTGTTACAGCTATGGGATGCTGCCCATGGGGGGCTCCTCAGCAAGCCACCCAGGTGGGAAAGTACTCGGGGCAACGGCCAAGCCCTGCCAGGGGTGGGCTCCAGGTCTGCACACCCTCAGGGCAGTCCTCCCACAGCAGCCAGTGCCCCGTGCAGGGGCAGCCAGGAGCCAGCTCTGCCTCTGACCCACCGGTCCCAGGTATTTCCCTCAAAGTCGTGACATCAGCTGAGGGAAGGGACCCACTTAGCTTGGCCAGCCTGAACCACCGGAGGATTTGCTCAAGGCCAGCTCAGCTTCTCCCCTTCGCCTCATGGCTGCCTTTCCTCAGGGTATAGCCCCCAGGCAACCATCCCAGTCTTCTGCCTGGGACACCAGCCAGGTCATGCTTCACACTCGGGGCACCAGCACTCATGTTCTCAGGGCTGGTTGCTCAGGGACTGAAATATTCCAGTAACACCCCATCAGCATTCACTTGGCCAGGGATGAGCTTTAATGTGCTTGTGTGGTGAGCATCCTGCCTGGCGTTCAACAGCGCCTTGTCCCAGAGGGCTGTGGCTCCCTGTGTGGGGCGAGGGCCTTCCCCTGCTCTGGGGACCCGTTGGACCCAACTCTCAGGGCAATGCAGGTCTTGGATCTGAGCCCCACAGTCTGCGCACGTGCTGATTGTGGCATTGCTCCTCGCTTTTGCTGCAGAGACAGCAGCTGCATCACCCTCCTGACATGCTCTGCTGGTCTTCGGTAAGGGGCTCTTCCCCCACCTATTGCTTTTTGTCCCACAGCTCTGAGTGCAAGAGTGAGCCTGAAGCATGGTAAAGGGTTTTTCTGCTTGTGTTGCACCTTTCTTCTCTCTCTCTCCCATTGTCCAATCCTCTTGCCTCCCTTGCCTGCCCTGCTGGTGTTATTCCCAGCCGAGGGGCCCCCAGCATCTTTGTTTCGTGGCTGCATTTCTTGGGAAGCATCATCAGGTCATGAACCATTTCCTCCAAGCGCTGACTGCATCTGCTGCCTTAGCACAATGATAGAGTTGCTTACACAGTCCCAACTTGCTGCAACGCAAAGCTGCGCTCCTTCAATTTATCCGTTGAGTTTTTATTATCACTAGAAATACAGCGGCACAGCTCTGCACCCGTAACATCTTCAGAGTCACTTAACGGCACAGCTACAGAGCACAATTCTAGTTGAGCTCAGCTGAGCACAGAAGGTGACTTCTATCGCTGGAGCACTTTATCATCGGGGTAACACGGGCTGGTAAGGCAGGCGGCCTTTGACTAGCAAAGCCTCTTTCTTTGACATCCTAAGCAGGGAGCAGGGCTGCACACGACTTAAACACTTGCCAGCAAACAAAAATGTTTTGCTTTTCCAAAATATTATAATGGTGATTTTGTTCCTGCCTTTTGAAGGGATGGGATTTAATCGACAGAACCACTGAAGAGAGCTGGTTAATGACAAAGACCACTGGCATTCACACAGTCCCACCAGCCTCTTCGAATGGATGATGCCTCTTTGGTTGACTTCTCCCAGGGAGGAACCAGTTTCCTGCTTAGCCCCTGGAAATGGTGGAAGGTACAAACTCCAGGCTAAAGGCAGCCCTTCTCTTCTTCATGAGCCTCAGCCCACTGGCCTCACATTCTTGTGGTCACATCTGGCAGAGCTGCTATTCTGGAACATGCAAACCAACCCCCAGATTCAGGCACCTGGTCACGACAAGGACAGGGAGGGAATTTCTGCTGCAGTTCATCATCACTAGGGTCAGCCAGAGCTGCACATTGAGCAGGGCAGTAGGAGAGGCTGCTACAGGCACCGGAGGGACTTGGCATTCTCAGAAATGGCACAGATTGCATGGCCAAAAGCAACCTTTGGCTCTTCATAACACAGTGCAATATGTATATAGTTTTAGAAATATATATATGCACACACATTTACATACATGCTCAGCTACACATCATACGTATGTATGGGTGTATGTATAGGCACATATGGTGGTAGTCCTAAATTTTCAGTACAGAAAGAATGCATCATGTGTGTCTGTGCAAAAAGATCACAACTCCTGCAGATAGTATATCAACTGAAATGGGAATTTTACAGCCCTCTGAATCCTTACTTTTGAGTCTTTCAGTGGTTTATGCAATTTGGGAAGAGTCTAATTTTGACTTATTGACATCAGTGCAGTTACTGAGTGAGAAGGACTAACACCCACTTTTGTGTGGGTTTGCTCTGAGCCTTCATATGAAGAAACAAAATGTATTCCATTTCCATGAACACTGGATGTAGTGTTTTTAATAAAATAAAATGCCTTTAAATAAAATATAGAATTTATTTGTAGTTCTGCTTCTAAAGGTTAAAAACATCTACTGTCTTCCCATGATCAATAATTGATTTTTTTAAGGGGCTGTTACTTTCATTATAAACATGTAAAAGCAATCCGAGCTACTAAAACCCTGTATATAGGCATATTGTAAAAGCCAAACTACTTTATAGCCAGCAGGCAAAAAAAGACATGGACAGGACTGAGATGTTGCAGGCATAAGTATTTTGGACAGACTAAAAAAAAATCTCTGGAAATTGGAGACCATAATCAAGCCCCTCAGCAGATCATTCAGTAGACCACAGCCTGAATGACCCTGCAGCAGGTCCCAGTTGCGGAGTGGGAAGACAGAAGGGTGTGAAAGGCAGCATGCCTGGTTTGCCCAGGCGCTGTTTGCCTGGCACTACAAACAGGTCACGAAGTCGAGAATGGTTTCATAGGTGCGCTACAAGCATTCCCATCTCCTGTTTGCAATGTGGTGTGCTTCAGCTGAGAGAAGAAAACAGAGGAGACACCTTCCTCCTTCGTCCACAGCCAGATGGGCTTTGTTCCTCTCTGTTTACACCTCTTTCTGCCCAACTCCTTCATCCCTCATCCAAGCTCTCTAAGCTTCCTGTTATTCCAGTCTTTAAATCAATTTGTGTTAAACTATTACTGTTGTAGATGCTCTTTGTGTCTTCCTGCTGCTCAGCAGGAAGCAGACTTAGCGGTGCCACCCTAACTAATGAAGGTTTATTTAAGAACAGCTCAAACTCATTAAAAACTAGTGTCTTGATCCCACAGACCTGTACTCAAGCCTACAACCCCCAGCCTCAATTGATCACTGCGGTGTCTAACAAAATGCACTTGGCAGACCTACCAACACTGTCTCAGATGCATCTTTACATATATTAGTTGCATTAAAATATTATTACTCCACCAAGCTGTCTTCTGGCCTCGTTACGTGTTAAAATTGCAGGAGCTGCTTGGGACTCAGACCTGCACTCCTGGCATTTGTGAAACTCTCATCCATGCAGTATCACCCCAAGTATCACTGCAGTCAGGCTCACACAGCAGCTCAGAAGCATAACCATATTTTTAACATCCCAGAAACCGTTACTGAGTCATCTCCCATTATGGCTTTCCTGGAATATACTTTATATTCTTTGGTTTGCACAAAATGCTGCATCTAGGATGTTAACTCTCCGTGTGCAGACTCAATGCCCAGAGAGGAACTCATGGCCTCCCTCTTAAACATAACGTATTGATTTTAAAATTGCTTTGATGACATGGAAAATAACGCACAAATTGGGATCAGTGCGTTTATCAGAGCTCTGCTCTTTGAGCGAGGGCAGATGATGCTTCCGATTACCAGAGGACAGTGTACTGGTCTCTCCAAAACAGAAGGTAAAGATTTACAGAAGACATGCTTTTAACTCTTGTCCAGCCCAGGCCCAGAATTCATTCTCAACAGGTTGGAAATGCTGATTCAAACTCCTTCAAATCTCCTCGTAAACCTGGCTTTTTACAAAGGCTTGCTCTCATCAACAGGTCTGCTTTCACTGTCAGTAGTAGGGCAAAACTCCTCCGGTTGCTCTTTCACGAGGATGCTATTAGTTTACTCCGTATTGAAGTTCATTAGGCTTTGCCTTTCCATAAGGTAGCAGCAAGTAATTACATGGGAACATGTGTTTCCATCATCCCCATCTGTAATCGTAAGAGGGCACAATGAGAGCAGAGATAGTCCATAAACACCTTAAAAAAAACCATCTGTGGGCTTTGATAAGAGTGCATTGATTTGAGTGACCTGGTTATCACTGAATCTTTGTGTGACAGCACTGAATGTATATTTTATTTTAAACATTTAGCTCCTCTAAGTCACAATAACTGATTTTTTTCTTTGTGACAGTAACAAGACACATCAGATAGCTCTCCTTTTAGAAAAAAAGAGGACCTACAGCCTCGTGTGTGGCCAGACACGACATTACTTCATCTTTTGTCACGGTTTTGTAAGTGATAAAACCTGCTGAGATTTAACCGGGAGCTGGCGCTTACTCATGTTACTTGCAGACCTCAGGTGGGCTGAACGTGAGCGAGCACCTGAGCGAGCCCGTGACCTGCAGCAGCTCTCCAGTCCCACCCGTGGGGCAGCCATCAGCCACCACAGAGCTGTGCAAGCCCTCGCGCTCTGGCTGAGGTAAAAGGGAGAAAAGCTACTCGAGACAGCACTGGGGGGGCAGGAGGAGGTGGGGTTTGTGTCAAAAAAAACCCACAAACCTCCAAATCCCATTGAGCTCCTGCCTAAGGAGTACGCTGAAAGATTAAGACTGAGAATTATTTATTGAGCTTACTCACGTTTACCCAGTCTTCCCTTTTGTTTTCATTTTTCTACTCCTTTTTCCTCTCTCTTCCTTTTCATTCCCTTGTCCCTCTTTGATTCTCTTTCTTTTCCATTTTTTCCTATTTCTTCCCTTCCTCTGCTATTTCCAGTCATTCCCTGCTGTGCTTTTCCTCTTCCGTCTTTTCCCTTTGCTCAGGTGCCCTGTCTCTCTCCTCCGCTCTCTCCAGGAGAGGAGAGGTGGGCACTGCTGTGATTTAGTGCTGATGCCTCCCCCAGCCTAGGGTAAGCAACAAAAAAAGAAAGGATATAACAAGTATTTTGTTCGAAAAATGTCACAGGTCCTTTAGGACCCTGATTCAATCCCTCAAAAAAAATAAATCAATGGCAATTTTTAATATGCGTCAGATCACAACTCAAAGGTACCACTCCTTGAGTACAATAATGAGTCAGCCAGTTCTAGAAGTTGTGGGATAAGGGAAATATATTTTGCCAGTTATTCATGGACAATTCTGCAAAATTAATCACAACCATTATTTAGTAAGCTCTGTCACATGGACTTTGCCTTTGTTCAATCCCCTTCTCTTCACATACGTATTCAAACACTGAAAATAAAGACATCTATTTACTTAAGCACATCTTTCTGAACATTTTTTAAATGCAGTAAACTCTCAATTTTCTGCCTTAAGTCGCACCAAGGACAAGGCATTAAAAGCTAACAAGAACTCTCACAAAAACATTAGATGTACTCTAACCATCCACACTACTATTGCATTTTTAATACCAGGTAGTATTTTACACCTCAGATTTAATGCACACAGAATAGTTGTGAGTACAATGACGTTTGGATAACAGCATTTAGAAGCATGAAATTACAAGTGCACTGACAGGTCTTTATGTGCTTCCTTATAGCACAGAAGCTGCTGTTCTTTGTCCCCCATATCCTTTGTGTCAGAAGCAGCACAATGCTAATAAATCTCAAATGTATTTCGAGATTCATAGCAAGGGCTGCAACACCTGGGTGGAATTTATAAACGTGTTTCATAACTGTTTCTGCGCCAGGCTAGAGCACAGAAGCACGAAGAAAGGTCTCTTTGCCCTGTCAGTGGGCATCAGAAATGGAAGTAGCTTCATTCCTCTGCCTGGGCCATGATCCCTGACACCCGCAGCTCTGGCTGGGCTGGAAGGGAGCCAGGCCCCGGGCCCTCGCTGGAGCGGGCCTGGGCAGCGCCGCACGCTGCTCGCCACCGGAGGAGAAGGGGCAGCCTGGCAACACCTTCTTCTAGCTCACTCGGTGAGCCAAAGATCTTTTTAGGACACTTACTGTAAGTATTAATGAGTATTTGTGTAAGGTAGCAGCATGGCTTTAAAATCTGGCAGTACCTAGACTTCACAGGATGCAAAATCTGCTACACAATTAAGATTTGGGGTTAGATTTCTTTTTAGGCATTTACATAACCTCAGAAAGTCCTTTGCTCAGAGCTGTTAGTCAGAGAGGTTCCAGCATCATTACTAAAACATTAGGCAGTTTCACACCCAATGTACAGCAATCTGCTTGGATCTAAAAACTAGACCATGCTGTAGTAAACAGGTTTTTTCCTGATCTTGTTTCATGTAATTGGGCAGGAATGCTGAGGTGTTGGTGGCTCGAATCCTGCCTGGAAGCTCAGTGCTGGGCAGTGAGGGTACTGCCCGGGTTACACCAGGGGATAGGGACTCCTCAGCTCATCAGACCAATTCCCTCTGCCTTTCTCCACTCACTTGGCAATCTGGTGTCCCCAGCTTTTCACTGAGGGAGCCAGTTAACCCAGAGAAGGGAATGAACTGCAGGGATTTATTCCATGCAACAAACAGCTTTTGTCTTGCGAATATCGGGCTTAAATCATTGTATGGATATATCCTCTGGAAATAATGCTCAGATTTCCAGAGCTTTAGAGTACCTATTTGGAAATCCATCAGTAGAAACAGAGAGAGTTACTAGAGAGAGAGGTCCTTAGTTGCAGTTTCTTTAACCAAGACCCTCCTCGTTTATGATTTCCAGTGACTTCCCACTCCCATATTCTAAAGGTAACATTAAATTTCCGGGAAAAAATGCACTGAATATTTAAATTATGAATATAAACATTTACCATTGAAAAGAATTCACCGTCTTCCTCAGTTTCCTTCCAATAAAACCCTCTAACACCACACTGTGCTTTATGCATATGCAAGAGAATATCCGCGGTCACAAGCGCAGGGGCCCTGCTGATGCTGTCGAGCCGCATCCTTTCAGCGGGGCAGGCAGGAGCTGTGCTGCCCCTGGGAGCTCTGCGCAACCTCCCAGCAAGCGCCGCTTCTGCTGCTGCATCGCCTCGCAGGCAGCACCCCTGCCCACCCAGGCAGGGTCCTGTCAGAAATATCCCTCTCCAACAAGGAGCAGGAGGGCTGAAGCGCTGGCCGTCCCCAAGCACTGCGCCACGCCGTTCGTGCCTCACACAGAGAGTCACGCTAAGGCAAAGCAGCTCCGGCCCTCAGCACCGCACCCCAAGGTGGGGAGCAGCAGGATGAGAGAAACCCAGGTGGCCATGGCTTCAGCATGGCATTAGGTTATAACGTATGGTTATATGTTATTTTTCTGGGGGATTAGGTTGTATCTGTTCGTTGCAATAATCCACCACCCTGACCACTGAAGCTTCCTGAGCTCCCAGATATCTTGGCCCCAGGAGACCCCACCTGGCCCTGGGGTTATGATGAAAAAAAGCCACACTGGCCCTCTGTAAACTCCTGCAGTTCACGACATCCATCTTGTGTTCAGCAGCTCCTAGTATCCAGCAGCGTTCAGCAGCGTGAACAGAGCTGTTGTCCTGCCAAGACCTTTTCCTTCCATGGGAGAGCCATTTTCCTCTCCTCTTTTCCCTTCAGCTTATACAAATAAAAGGAAATAATGGAAAATGAAGCGATTGTTAAGTAACAGATTGAACACCAGCAAATTCAGCTAGGAACACATTCTCACTCAGTGCCACTCAGACTTTTCCACTCTGTTGTACAGGTACGATGCCCAGCCAGGTGGGGAGCTGATAATACATTTCATACTGCCAGCTTAATTCAGCAGCTAACTCTGTGCAATGCTGGACTACCACAGTGTGTGTGCACATGTGCACCTGCACACACGGGTACGCACACTTGCTGTAAAGCAGAGCTGTTATTCTTAAAACAAACAAATTGCATAATATTAACAGAGTGTCTTTTTGCTTGGAAAAAAAAAAAAAAAGAGTCACATATTTTATATGCTTTATCAATCACGATGCCTAAATTTGGAGCACACAGATAGCATACTCACTGATTTCTCAGTCAGCTCCTGCATTTTCATTTTGACAGTATTTTTCAACTGAACAGATGAGCAAGTTATGATCTGACATGTCAAAAACAAGAGTAATTGCTCACGTGCCCTGCGCAGCAGAGCTGCCACCCCCGCGGGGACAGCCCGCAGCCCTCATGCAGGCAAGGCTCCCACAGAGGGGAGTGGGGTTGCATGTCGCTAACGCTGCCACACTGGGCTTGCTGTCTGGGGACAGGCCGTGCTGCATGGACAGCGTTTGGGTTTTTCATTGCAAAAGAAGAGGAGAAATGGCTTTATTACCAATCTTCCCAAAAGCTGTCCTTAATAATAATACTAAGTCAAATAAATCAGCATATGATTTGGTTTTCTATATAAAAGTATGTTGAACTATCAAAGGAAGTAAGTTTCAAGGAAAGCCAGGCCATCCTCTTCCCATGTCTCAGGTTAGATAGGGGTATTCATATTCTAATGCTTGTGCTACACATGCATACTCTAAAGTCCTTTTTGAAGCGCTGGAATCCAGGCTCTAATCGGGCTGGCCCAAGCCTCAGAGCTGTTAAAGCCAACACTCACCTAACACCACAGACTTCAGCAAGGTTGCCCTGCATTTAGACTGCTTTAAGAAACTTTGGTTCCCATTTCTCATGCTCTCCTGGCTTTCCCCAACTTTCAGCGTTAGTGCGGGGAGTAGACACAGAGCAGTGCAGGCTGGAGGACGCTCCTGTACTTGGTTACCTGAGCACAAAGCAAAGGTGCAAGAGCCAGAAGCAAGGACCTCCTGTGAAGAAGGGTGGTACTGAACTTGTCATCAGATATAGGAAGTTGAAGAAATTTTTCTTTTTCCCTGCAGGGGCTCTGAATCAAAATATCTAGAAAAAGTGCAATTTAGTAAAAATTAGATCAGATTTTTCATCATTATTTTCATCTCCTGAATCCTTGCAATAGTTTTAGTGGCTTGAAAACAACTTCTCTGAGAGACAGAAGAGGTTTTGTCCTGGGCAGCCACTTCCCAGGCAAGGGCAGTCGCCCTCCTGCCACTCCCAGGCAGCTGGTCTGTGCCACCCTGCATCCCGGCTTCCCCTGCCTCTGCGGCCAGAGGACCCGCTGCAAAATGATTCACCAGTTTACATGGGCATTGATGTCTGCCTGAGTCCAGACATCTAAGAAACACCAGGAGTAACAAACGCCACAGTGTTTAAAGTTGTTAACAAATAAAACAACGTATGGCAGCAATGTTCAAACAGAAAGGTTGCTTTGCCTGGCATGGATCTGCGGGCACCAACAGGGATTTATCCCCGATGGGGACTGCAGGTCTGAGCACTGCAGGGCCACCTTGGTGCCAGCTCTGCTGGGTCCAGGGGAAGCTCACACTTACTAAGAAAATCACCCCTCTCCTGCCCAGGGATGCAGTGCCAGCAGTGGAGTGGCAGCAGCTCCGGTCCCACCTGAGCCCCGGGAGAAGCCAGCTGCTCCCAAGGCAGAGGGTGGTGCAGGGGCTAAGGGACATGCCACCCTCCCTCCCCAGAGCCTCTCCTCCACTCTAAGGCTGACATGGAGAGGGCACCAGGCTTAAGCTGAACCTAACAGCAGCTCTTCCAGGATAGGGAAATGAAGAAAGGAAGCCGCAACACACTGTGGATCCTAATTGCATTTGCTCTGCAGGCTCTGAATTGTCAGTCAAACAAATACGCCATCACCTTTACTGCTCTGCAGTTGCCATTTACTGTTTTACTGGGAAACTGTCCAGAAAAGTGATACTACCTAGAAGGGATCATTATGCCAGCACTGGAAACCAGTAATATTTCTGAAAAACCCCGTGGGCCCACTGTCTATTCCTACACTGAGGAAAGACAAGAGCCAGGGCAAGCCAATTTGTGTTTGTGGTAGCAATTGCAGCAGCAGTGGGTATGGAGGCAGCCCAGGACCCAGCGGGCTCATATGAACTGGTGCACGCTCTCGAGCTGTGACAATTTACACCAGAGGAGAGTATGATTCAGTGAGTGGATGGAAAAAAATATCCTAAACTGAGCTCTTTTATGAGTCTGAGTTTCACAACGCCACTTCACCATAGTTCATGAGGACTAGGGTAAGCAATACGAAGAGGCAGAGCATGCCCACTCCCCAGCTCTATCAATCCACAGAGCCAGTAATTTCCAGGAGATGCAGATGCCACAGGGCAGACAGGGGTTTGCTGAAGTGGCAAAGCCCCTTTCCCTGGGAACAGCCACACTAAAACCATCGCTTTTCTCTGGCAATGTCTCTTGCCCTCCAGAGAGCTTCCTTCCTGCTATAGGCAGCTCCCTAATACTTTATTACCTCTCTGCTAGAGACTCAGAGTAAGTGTTTGAGTTATTTAATATGCAGAATCATTCTGAATCACTCCATTTTACCGCTACTTTATTTTTTCTCCCAATCAAAAAAGCATAACAAAGGGGGCACAGCACATTTCTGCCTACTGTAATTCCCCTCCTGCTCCCCACAAGGAAATACAGGTTTACCTGGACCACATCCCATTGACTTCTAAGCAAAGCCCAGTCAGTCTGTCCATCCTTCCCTCTCTTCAGGTAGGAGAGCTAGTCCCAGAGGGATGTTTCAGACCTACTTATAGCTTCAGCCTCTGTGGGCAGGTGGAGCAGGGGCTGTGTCCAGCACAGGTGAGGAGGGAACCATCCGTTGCCGAAAGAGGCAGCTCGCACACCCTGGAAATCAGCTTAGCCAGGAAAACCTGTGCCCTTCACACCAGCACCTGGTGCTCGGTTTTCAGAGGGTTCAACAACAGTTTTATTTCTGACATGTTTTGGTTTTCATCACCTCATCTCTGGCACTGAAAGCGCTGGTGGAACAATGCTCGGTTCAAGCTCTCATGTTGGGGCGCCCTGTCCTGGCACTGGGGCAGCACTAATGGGGCCACACAGTGCCCGGCGAGCAGGGGACTGGGATGGGGATGGGGACACCACCAGCAGTTCTGTGGCTGCTGCCCGGCACAGGGTCAGCTCTTCTGCCCAGGGCCAGAGCCTGAGCTGCTGCAGTCTGAGGGAGCTGCGTTCACTGCACCACAGGGATTTACACCATGAGCATTTGGTCCCTACCTTATTCTTTGCACATTTTGCTGGCTCTACATATAGTTCCTGCAGACATACAAGCTAGATGAGCATTAATTTTTTTTCTTTTAAACAAAATAA
Organism: Nyctibius grandis; assembly: GCF_013368605.1. Lineage (NCBI taxonomy): Eukaryota > Metazoa > Chordata > Aves > Nyctibiiformes > Nyctibiidae > Nyctibius > Nyctibius grandis. Next base: position 29,446,432 of record NC_090665.1, on the reverse strand, counting down.
ATGCCATGTTTTATCACCCCTTTCACCCTCTCTCTCTCTTGGATGGGATTTCTTAAATTCACGTGGGCTCCGTATTTTCATAAAACACATTGGCTGGAGTAAGCTGCATTTGAATCATCATTTAGAGGAGCAAAGATTTAATTTCATGGTGGAATTAATTTTGACATTTCCTTTTTATTTACACTACACCAAGGGTTAATAAGGTTACTATAACCTTAATCTTTGATAGCTCAACAATAAAATACTCCGGGATTACTGCAAAAGCTGGATTTTAACTCTTTTAATCCCATTATTGCTGATAACCTTATCAACATTGTGCCCCACTGCAGAAGTAGAGCATGGGAATCTCAGACTTTACAATTCCTTTCCATGGAGCAACACTCATAGTTTGAGCAGAAGAGCCAGAGACAGTTGCTTGGTTGATGCCTGCAGTGAGGTTCACAGTTTGCAGCAGAGCTGCAACACTGCTTTTAAACTCCTTGTCAGAGATCTTTGCCAAGAAAAACATTGGTCCACTGGCATATGTTGGCAGAGCGATGCAAGGTTGCTCTAATTCCCTTACTTTGTTTTTCCCTCCTCCCATGCGAAAACTACTCCAAGAATCAGACTGCCAGTCTGGCAAGTTGAGATCCAGAAACTTACTGCTAATTACCATGCTTACAATTCCCAACCTGTCTGTTGGTGCCAACAATCAAACTGCATCCTCTCGAGTGCACCAAAAGGCACTTGCTGGCAGTATCTTCCTAAGGTTCCAGGCTGGCTACATTAATTACTGTTAACTTAATTTTTGTGTATTGAGAAGCAGCTTTAATTAGCAATTCCATGGATTAAAATGATCCTTTTATGAGTTTCAAGGAATAGCAGCTTGACTTATAGACTGCTTACCAACCTATATGTCTTTTATTTTGAAACACAAGTGGTAGTAAATTTATATGTGGCCTGACAAATAAAATAGGCAGAGGCTTAATAAAAATCACACCAGGAAATGAAAGGTTATGCTTTCCCTTTGAAATAAAATAAGCAGCTCTAAAAAGGCAGCTTGGATATTTTTTATCACTTCTCAGCAAACATTTGACTGGACAGAATAAACCACGTTCTCATGGTATATCACTGAATCAAAGTATTTAATGAATTAAAAGAAAAAAAAAAAAAAAGACATGTATTTTATGAACTCAGTGAAAGAGAGCCCAAACTCAAACAACTGCAGAGCAGAGCCTGAGCAGAGAGGATCCCATTTGTGCTCTGCAGGTCCTAGCCTGAGACTTCTGAAGGCCATCTGTCTACTCAGGCAAAACCGACTCAGTTGGGATCCCCTTTAACAAAGCACACGCTCCAAGCCCACTGGAACCAGCAGAACGTACTGTGCCTGAAGAGCGGCACATGTCAGCAGCCAGGCTGGGCTGAGAGGGCTTAGGCACCCACAGGGGCACCCCAGGACCCAGAAGGTGCGCAGGGATGTGCCTTACACAGCAACGTGCACCCTGCCAAAGGCCTGTGCCCCTGGGGCCGTGCCTGCAGAACCCACCCACTGCCCACAATTACGTTCCCCCCCGTGCCCAGCGATTCATTTTTAAACTGGATTTTCTATGGCAATGGCATTCGCAGTCTCTGTGATGCCAGCCTTAAAAACTTGGTCAAGATTTCACGGGAACTGCAGTACACCACATCTCTGAAGATGTTTTTTTCTGTTCTCCTGGCATGGAAGCTCTGCCCCGGACATGGCTGGGTGCTCCTGGGGCAGAGGAGCTGCCGGCGGCAGCAGCACAAGGCTGCCCTCGGCCAGTGCTGCCGGACCTGCTGGCTGAGCGTGGCTGCCAGCACGGACACTGCCTGCCAGACATCCCTGCCTGTGCTGAGGCTGCAATCCATCTCCTCTTTTAGGGGCAGTTTGGTTTGTCACAATCATCTGCAAATCAATGTTATTTAAGAGGAACCCTGAAGTCAGTCTGTAGAGCAGGGTCATGCCCATATCTGCTTAAGATAATGCTAGTTCTACCCGGGTCCCAAAATTCAGCCTACTTTTAAATGTGTAAGGATAGATTTAGGGGTCTGATTTTAGGCCCCTTTTTCTTTAAACTTGGTCTAACTGTGCAATACCAAGCCACAGTGAGGCTGTCTTTTCTGCCCTGTAGCAGATTCTCCACCATCTCACAGAGTCCCAAGACACCAGCCGATTCCCTTGCTTTCCCGGCAGCGTTTCTCAGGCTGCCAGCCTCCCGCTCTTACACCACGGTCCTACTCTGTGGGGTTGCAGTGGGCTACTAAGGAAAAGATAACCCAAGGCAAAACTCCAGCATACGAAAATTAGCATGGGATAGGGGAAGTGGAGCCAAAGCAGGGAGTAAGCCAGAGAGGCAGACACTAAAACCAACAGGCATTTTGACTTACAAGGGGAAGAAGGGAAACAAAATGAATCAGTGCTGTCAGAGGAGGCAGTCTGGATCTACTCTGGTCCTAAAGCAAGAGAGTGGAAACAAGCATTTAAGAGCAGTTCATTTATACAAGGTGTAATGAATATGCTGAGCAAACTACCAAAGGAGACAATAAACCTGCATCTCAGAGAACGGTCTGAAAGGAGTTAGATAGGCACTTTAGAGGAAAGAGATATCCAAGGCTGCTGCAAAGGCAAGCTGCAATATATGGAGATATGTGGACACGGCTCATGTGACCCGTACTATCGACGCTTCCCTCCCCAACCCAGACTGCTCAGCTTGATTACTTACATTTTGTATAACTTACAGACATAGTCTAAAGAGAGTCGGCCAATTTCCACTCAATTTATAATTTAGCAAGCAGAGGAGCTTGATTCCTCTAATTTACATAAAACATACATAAAACTGAAAACTAAATAGCTTTAGATATGGGCAAAGCACATGAGAGCCACAGAGGAAAGGAGTAAAAAAGGACAAGGAGCAAAAGCACTGTCTGGATTGTGCTTTGCTAAGGGGTTTTGAGTGCCTTATTTATGCTAAACATCTCAAAGACAAGCAAGTTTTCATTGTCAGGGTCATGTGTCGGTGCTGCACCTCAGCCTTCTCATTGGACTATCAGCCACACAGACCTACCTAACCAATGTCATAATGCTGGATGAGGCTTTTTTACTGCATATATTTCTTCTAGGTAAAGAAGAAATATTGTTGAAAACCTTCTGCAATGACATGGCAAGAACGCATGGGTGCATATCAAGCTAGTACTGCCTTCTTCCCGTTCCCTCTTGGACACCTCCTTTTCTCATGAAGAAAGGCAGGGAGCTCTCACCCTGTGGGCAAGCCCAGGTCAGCATGCTTCTTCCCGGGGAGCAGCAATGGGGCTGCGCTCTTGCCTCCCTGCTCTTGTGACCATTTCTCCTGCATTCCTTCTCCATGACTGTCGGGTCCTGGCAGAGCCATCGAAGGCATTCTCTGAGAGGAGACACCACCTGCCAAGTGCCAAAGCTGATATTCCTCCCCATAGCATGATGGGCTCCAAATCGTGCCTCTCTTCCCCGTTTGCCCAAGGAGTCATCCTGGGTGCTAACAATAGACTCCATGGAGGCTGGTGGAGCTCAGGCTGCCTCACCAGCTTCTCTCTGAATTCAGTCATTTCCAGTGAGCAATATATAAATAGATGCTGCCTCATTATTGATGTATATTGTGCAAAGGGTTTAGTCGGGGATGAAGCTTGCCTGCTTTCCTTTTATGGATGAAAAGCGGGATCCCAGAGCCTTCCTGTGAGATCTCTGCAAATGTCAATCAAACCACACCAGGACGAAGATTTTGTGCTCTTAGGTCCTTGTTAAACAGCAGCCACACGGCCACAGGGAACACCCCTGGGAATGAAACGCAGCTCTGCATGTGTGCGCATGTGTGTATAGGCACATTTACACACACACCCCCCAAAACCAAATGAAAACAGAATACTAATGGTCTCAGCCTAATTCTTCTATTCCTTTTCAAATCCCAAGACCAGGCTATAGTCTGGCCCACTCTGACACAAATCTCATTTGACGTTATTATAAACCACTGATTTATGCTAATGGAAGAGTTGGCCTCTGATTTAAAAAGCAAACCTTAGCGTCTGGCCTGAGGCCCAAGCCTCTCAGCCCTTCAGTCTGGGTGCTGTAGCACATTGATACTTGCCAGCTAAATTTGATCGTGAACTCTAGTGAAGGCAAGCTATCGATATTTCAGAAAGCCATTCCTCACACTTCTGAGCAGCAAACCGCCCATCACTAAGAAGGCCAAACCCTTGTCAGCGTGAGCTGACTTCTATAAAATGAAACACTGACCTTACTGCTAGCTCCAGAGTTAATCTCAGAAGAAAGATTTTATTAGAGAAAGCAGAGCTATTATTCTGAGCTTCTCTGTAGGACACATATTTAAGTTTTGCATCCAAGAAATGTGGAATACTTTAAATAGAGTGGCATTTGGTAAAAATTAAAACATAAAAACTCCAGCTAAGTATTTTGAAGGGGGGGAATTTATTTATTTTTTTTCTTTCCCTGGAATTCTCATCACGTCTATTCAGCCTCCTTTCGCTTGTTGGAATTTTTCCTCCCTCTGTACCAGGGAGGCTGGAGCAGAGCAAGCAGCACTGACTCACTACAGCTCCAGCAAATGAAAATGAAACATGTCTATTTTCATCTATAACTGAGGGTCTGGACTGGTCCCACACACTTTGCTGGTAAAAATTTACGTACACAGAAATGATAAGCACCTAAACAAGGGGAGTGAAAGGGAGTGGTTTTGTTTCTTGCTTCCTAGAGCAGGACTTGCAGATCCTGTTTTCATCAAAGGGGTCTATGAATGGCTGAAGGCAAATGGGTTTATGTCATCACATGTACGACAGCCACATGACATCATAACACAACAAAGGACAATACAACATGTGCAGTCAAAAAGAAAAAGATTGTACTGAAACCTTGAAAGTAATTATTCTATTGTCCTCTGCATGACTCCGACCCCTGGCAAACATGCAGGGAAAACGGTCTCTTTCTTAAAAATGGAAAAATCACCACCTCTTAAACTGGGGTCTGAGAAAGTTTCCACTGCTCTTCCCTATGGTTCAAGACATTCAGAAAAAAAAAATAGGAAATTAAACGATTCTAACATTTCTAAAACAAAACATGTTGAGGAAGAAAAACCGTTCCATCCCCTCTAACCTTTTGCATGTATCATAAAAAGAAGGGGGACAGACAGGCAGTAGAGGAAAGTACGTAGGGGAACAAGAAACAATTTTTCCCTGTAGTGGACATTTTTAACAACCAGAGCATGAAGACTGTAATAACTGTTGCTCCAGTAAAACAGCAGGCACTGGACTGTATAATTTTGGATTTCAGAAGAATGTTTTTGGCAATTTGATGAAGAGGTAATACTGCTCCACATTTACTTGGAGTAACCAAGTTAAGTTATCTATCTCCTGAAGAATGATTGTTAAAGGATGAGTTTCCAGATGGTGTGAAGCATTAATACATCAAGCCTCCCTGCTCTTATTATTTCCCACCGAACTTAAAAAAAAAAATAAAATAAATCCTTTATAATGCAGTAATTACAGTGATGCCTTTTTATTTGAATTTTCTATCAACTTCTTGTTGGGAGAATGTGAATACTTGCAAAGCTATTACTATCAGATAATCTAAAAGAAGTCATGTAAATCTACATTATCTATGTAAATGCCTCTGTAAGATGCAGTGAGATGGTTCTTTTTTTGGTAACGCTGCATAATCAAATGCTGTACAGAATGTCCCTCTTTCTCCAATTAGAGAAGACCAATCCCACGGTGTCACTTTGTCATTGATTTTCAGTGATTTAAAAGATAGGCTTGACCTGCGAACATTAATAAACTTTGTGATATTGTCCTGACTTAGTAAGAGAACTGCTAATATTCCAAACAAGGTTATGAATCAGCAATTCTTAATATTAAAGAGAAGTCAGCTATATTTTTCCAACACTTCGTGCCTAATGTAATAATGTGAAAGGGGTGTAACATTACATACACCTCAGATGAATTGATACAGAACAATACTGTGGTGACAATTGACCTTGAAACAGATAAAAGATTAAGTTTGACTTAATCTGAAATACTCTGAGAGAGTAGCTTGGAAAGTTTAAGTAGTCTCTTACGGGCCTACCTCCTTCTTTCTAGTGGTATAAAGTATTAGGGAATTATCCGAGCCATTTCAGGTCCATGAAGGTGAATTGCAGAAGTCAGAGGCCAGAAGGCCTCTCCAGGTACCTCTCCAGCCCTCATAGGGTGATTGCTGCCTGCAGTGTCTTGGCCAAGATAATTTTATATCTCCCAGGCAAGGGCTTTCCTGCCTGGAAATTGCTCCGTTATTTTACGTCATCCCCACTGGCTAGAGAGGCATTGGGTTTGCTGAAAGGAAAGATTTCTTGATAGCCACGCTGCATTTTCTCCCTACATAGCTCCTAAGTCTATTTGCACACACCAGGCTACACTGCTTTCCTGCAGACAGGAGAAACTCTGGCCCCACTGAAATCAATGGAAAATTCGCACTGGTTTCTGTAGGAGAACGATTTCAAAAGCAGGATACTCATTTCACTTATCTATATGGGCATTATTATGTAATTTTGGCTAGGTATGTATGCTTTTATATAGATATATGTATGTAAAACTCCTTTCAACTATACATTCAGGGCTTTTACTTTTCCCTTCAATCAACCCCTCTAGTTTCTGGAACATTCCACCTAATTTTCTGTTGGCTGCTTTTAACTAGATAGTGTTTTCCAGAAAGGAAACTACCAGATGTGTGTGATGTTCCAGCCCTGGTTTCCACACTTCTGGCGCATTCTCCCAGCGCCACGCTGTGATACCTCCTCGCCTGCCATCCCCAGCGCCGCTCCTCTCATCTGCCCTCTGGCTCTGCAAAGCACATCTCCCCTCTACCATCACCTCCAGGCCTCTTCTTTTTACCTTCCTTAGGATCCTCTCTGTCCTTCGATGTCAGCTCTTTCCATCACGTCTATGAATTCTGGCTTGGGTTTTCACTTTTAGACTTCTTATTTTTGGCCTGTCATTTAAATTTATTTTGAGTCATTGTTATTATCGAGCCAACATTTATAAATAGCTCCATGCATTGCAGGTATATGATAATCAAGTCCTTTGATTTTTGAGCAATTTGGTTACTAAATGATAGCAATAAAAAGCATGCAAGCATCATGGGCGTTAGCCCAGGAAATGTTTCCACCATTAAAGCTTTCAGGAGGCAGATGCTGAATCTGGTAAAAATTTATGATTGTTAATAATTAGTGTTATTATTTACCTTTACAACACTAAATGGTGAGGTGTCATAACAGCTAAGGGTAATACAGTGGGGGGATGCTTTTCGGAAAAATAGTAATCTTTTAAAAGGAAGAGAAGAAAAAGCCTTTTGTGTATGTAAAGGCACTACTTACTAAAAAAAAATGCATAAAAATCCAGTTGTATACATTACTTCCAGCGTGATGTTAAAAAAAATGCAGAGAAAAAGGCTACTTAGCTTATTCTTACAGCTGCAAAGTATGTGTATAGCTGTGTGCATGTATATGTCTCAGTTTCCTTAAGAAAAACCCATGAACACTATAAGCCACCTAAACTGACATGAAAGGCAACAACCTGTTATGGGAAGAAATCTTACACTCCCCTTAAAATCAGAGGTAGTCTTAAAAGTGGAAAGCAAGCAGAACTGATCCCAAGGAAAGGCATCTGCATAACTGTACGTATCTACATGCAAGAGTGTGTGCATTTATTTTAGGCAAATTTGCAGGCAGCAAGAGGAATCACAACACCGGTCATAAATATGCGCTACACCGGCACAGCCCCTGCTGAGGTGAGTGGGAGTTGTGCCTCTGTCAGGTCTGGAAGAGTGGGGCTTTTCATGGTATGTTGTAGCCTCCCTTCAGAGAGAGGTGTGTGTATGTATATATATTAATTCCATTCAGAGATATGTATCTATATAAGGGCTGTAGGCTTAAATACTTGTGGAAAGAGCACCTGAAATCCAATGGCAGTTCTCACCACTTAATTTAGGGTATTGCTAAGCAGAGCGACGCTTCCTGTTCCAGGCAGAGCCAGGCAAGGCTGTTCCACTGCCTGCACAGGGCGATAGGGACCAAAGCTACTCCTGCCGTGGGGCAGGACGTGCCTGTGGTGCTCGGGGGCATGGCCCTTTGAGCAGTCACCTGCTCTGGGAAGGCCTGGGCAGTCGCCATCCCCCGGCGCGGAGCAGGGAGGGGAGCAGCCAGCATGGCGGGTGGCTGTGCGTGGGGGCCCTGCAGCACCCTGCTCCGCGCCAGGGCGGCTGCCGCCCCAGTGCCACTTCTCCACCCATCGGCTACGCTGCTACAGGGGCCCTGGCTTGACAAAGACTTACCCATGGGAGCAGCCTTCGAGGCTACTCCAGCAGATAAAATTACCCAGAGATATAAATCTTCATAGGATTATGGTCTTTAAAAAAAGGCTAAGTTCAAGTAATTATTTATGGGCTAATTATTTAATTTTCTACCAGGATGCAGATTACAAAAACAATTTTAGAGCAGAAATTTAGTATTCTAAATTAAATATGCACTCGCCAAAATAGCTGCTAACACACAGTTGGTGCTCCCACAAACCTCATTCTAAAATGCTGTCTTAGAAAATACTCACACTGGTACAATTAAAATCTCTTATTTATAAAGTAATTTGTTATTATGTTGCACTATAGCCTTTTAGTATAATTTTTGCTGTTAATAAAATATCATTAGACTATTAGAGGCAGTGGGTTTTTAGACTCATTTTTTAGCACACAGGATTGTCAATTTCTAAAGCAAAAAATAGGAAGTGTAGTGTTGTAAAAATCCCTTTCACTAGGGGTCTAATCTTCCCCGCAGTGAAATCAACTGGGGCTTTGCTATCGCATTGAATGCTAGGATTTGGCCCAAAATATTTTGTGTTTAACATGAGCAGCCTTGCTCCCCTGAGCAGCCCAGTGGAAGCTACATGCATTCCTGGGATCAGGCCTGCAGTATAAATAGTCTCTTCTTAGAGATCTGTTGTTCAGAAGCGACTGCTTATGTCCTTCAATGTATATACGTGACAGACCCCAGGAACTGCTAATGAACAGGGAGAGCCACTCTGAGATCATGCTATTGGGAAATATCATTCTAAGAGTCCTTATGCTATTAAGCCTTTACACAATATTTTATAATTATTTTGGTGAGCATATCCAGTATTTCTCAAATTGGACCCTACACTTTCACTCTTTTAACCCACACATCATAGCAATTCCCAAAAGATTTTAGAGAAAAAAAATTTACAATCATCAAAATGTTAATTTTGACAATGACAAAGAGTACATGCATTAAAAATGCATCGGCCCTGTCATTAAGGCATTATTCAGCAAAATCAGCTCATCATGCTAAACAGAAAGCAACCAGAAGAAACCAGGTATAAAGAAATATTTTGCTAAGCTTGTATTTATGGGTACCAGTCCAATCCATACTGCACAAGATACTCAACCAAGCAAAGAGCAAACAAAACCACGTCCTTTATGTGATGAAATGGGAACTCCTGATAACACTACAAGCCATGACTCAAGGGAAAATGTCAACTAAAAGCTCAGATCAGAGGAAGGTTTGTAATACAAACCTGGATGTTTAAAATAGTGTTTCCATCGCTGTTCCTGCAACACTTGTGAATGTGGCTGGGTTACGGTGCTGAACTGACTATGATTTAGCAGCTGATTCTGTCTTTTTAAAGCATAATTTAACATTATTTCTGAGGCTGTTGAACATACTAAACTACAAGAAAAAAATCTGCTTTCAAGTGGTATTAGAGAAACACAAGGATCAGAGTGCTAGCATCAAAGATGTGTCTAACGAATAACAGATCCACATGTCTGTGTAGCAACAAGCGCTCCAATCGCTACTGAAGGCAACAGAGTAAGATTCCTTTGGCAGTTGTGGCAATAATTAAGCAGAACATAGATGGCCTTTCAATCGCTAAGCAAGAGACAGAGAGACATTCTCCATCATCCTGCCTCGCACTCACAGCTTAATGATCACCCCACGTCTGGCTCGTCCATGTTAAAAATCATTCTTAGCCTCATCATAGCTGAGCTTAGGGAAGAATCCATTCAAAAAGGCTATCTCATCACAGTACTCTTGGTCTCGCTTTAAAATGGCTTCTGATCTAATTCACTTAAGGCTGAAATCCGGTCTCACAATTGCGAATACGTGGCAACAAGACCTGGGATCATCTGGATGTGTGAAGAGGTCTCGAATGGGGAAACACAAGGATGATCACACCCCACTCCTTGTCTCTGCCAGTCTTGGGGGCAGAGAAGCAGGGGAAAAAAGATCAGAAGTATGAATGCTATGCCTAGATTTTCCTAAGCACGGTATCTGAAAGGCTGACCAGGCTTTTAACCAAAGCCCATGCCCTGCTGATGAGATTGGAGAAAGGGACGGCTGCACCTTTTCTTCTGTGTTAAAGACATAGGGTATGGCTTGGCCAGTAATGGCAATCAACACTCCCTTGGTTATGTCTCCCACCTGCCCACCTGCAAGTAGCATTTGGGCAAGTCCTGAGCTCTTTGGCTGGGCAAAGAAGCCACCGCCTGAGCTCCAGGAGGAGAAACAACCCTTCGGCCCTGGCCCTGAACATGTATCTCAACCTGGGGCCCCAGAGGCTGATGAGCTCCACATTCAGCTGGGTGCTTCCCGACCTGCTGAGCTGGGGCTGTTGTGAAGGCAGGTTCTTAATCCTGCCCTCACCAGGTGGGTACTGTGGGGTGAGGATAAGGGGGCAAGGCGGCATCACCCCCTCGAAGCAATCGGCCACAACCTGCTCCCAAGCAGCGGCCCCGCCGAGTAGCCGGACCCCTCGGCAGCCAGAGAACAGGGGCTTCCCCGGGGGTCTGGCGCAGCCACGGCCGTGCGCGGTGCCCCTTGCCTCGCTAGCTCGGGTGCTGCGCACCCCCCGCCCGCGGGCAGCCCCCCAGCCCCGCATGACCCGCCTGCGGTGGGAGCGGGGGCCGTGGCCGCGGAGGGGGCGGCATTCCGGGCTCCGCCGGCGGGTGCGGGCGGAGCCGGGGCCGCCCCGGCCCTGCGGCAACCCGTGTCCCGGGGGCGGGGACCCCCGGCAGGCGGGGCCGGCCGCCCCGCTCCGTCCATCCCGGCCCCGCCGGGGAGGGGCAAGGGGCCGCGGACGCCGGGCTCGGCGCGGGAGGGGGCCGCCGGCCGTGCGCCTGGGCACCGGCGCTTCCCGGGCGGGGCGAGCACCTTCCTTCGGCCCCCGCGGAGCCTGACGAGCGCTGCCCGCGGAGGCGCACCCCGCGGCGGCCCCGGCTCCTCGGTCACTCCCCGCCCGCAGCCCCCGGCGGGCCAGGGCCGCCCGCGGCGTGCCCCTGCCCGCCTTGGCAAGCCTTTCCCCGGCCCCCCCAGCCCTACGCTTGCTCCCACGCACACACGCGCGGGCACCTCCCTCCGCATGGGACAGGGTGTCCGAGCTCCCCGGGCCCGGGCAGAGACACAGACAGAGTGAAACATTGCAAAGCGTAGGAAAAGATGGAAAAGGTGCTACCTTGGCAACTAGAGGCGGTTGGGAGCCAGCTGGTAGGCTGGGGGCGGTCGCGCTGCCTGCCTGCCTGCCCGCCGCCGGTACTCTCCTCGACTACGCGTATTCTTAAGCAATAACAACGTAATCCGTATTATCCACCCAAGAATACCCGTCACCGAAGAGAGTCAGAAAGCTGCTGCTGTTGCTGCTGCTGCTGCTGGTGGAAGTGCTGCGCCGGGACAATAAATCCATAACTATAATTCCCCTCTAGCAGAAGGAGAATCCACAAGGGTTGCCGAGTGATCTTGTCCCATATCCAACGGACGCTGAACCTCCCCATCCTGCGGAGGCAAAGGAGAGGAGCAGGCGTTTAATACACACGCGTACAGTCCCTCTGCTCTCCTGCTGCCTTACTGGAGTGGGCAAGGTCTTGCAGGCGAGGTGAAAGGAAATAAATCAAAGTAAGGTTGAGTTTACCTGGTGATTGCCTGCTTTCTTCCTCTGTGCTTCTCTGGCGTCCTATTCCCTAGCTGTATGCTCCATCAATTCTCTCTGGGAGCTTGCAAGAGATGTCACACGCAGCAACAGATTCCTGTGAAAGAGACGCACGGTTAAGCACACAAATATTACAAATCTGTTTGCATAGGTGGGCTTGGGAGAGCTCCGATAAAGCAGCAGCCACGCCTGAGAGACTTTTCATCTGGGCTTTGGAAATGCATTTTACAAGTCCTGACTCACACTGACTCGATGTGCTACCAAGAGCAGGGAGGGCGGAAAGGGAAGCGATGAAGAGAAAGAAATTCGAGGAAAGAAATAGCAAAGGCTCCGAGCTCGGCAGAGGCACTCCTCTGCCAGGCCTCCCTAGTGCCATAAAAATCTAAGGCGAAAAAGGCTTCAAAGTACAGATTCAGCGTACTTCGCTCCCCGCCTGTGCCCGAACGGCAGAGCCCCGGCTGCCAGCGCCCAGCCGGGCGGGGGCTCGGCGGCGGCGGGCGGGGGCAGCGGCAGGGCACCTCCGCACCGACACCTGCCGCCCCCCGCGAGTGTCTGCAAAAGACCAACGGGAGGGGGGGAAAAAAAAAAATAATAAAATAAGTTATTTCCAAATGGCGCCTGCGGCTCTGCCTGTCACCCGGAGCGGTTCCCTTATCAGCAGCGCTCGTACTTGGGGGAGGCGGGAGGGTGATGCTTTGTCTGATGATCTGCCGCGGTGATAATAAACGTTTATTGTTCGCCAACTAAACAGAAAGGATCTCTGCAACGTCATGGCACAGCACACTTCGCCTGGCGATTAGGAACTTCTCCGGGTTATTTCACCCCGGCTCCTGGTGCTAAGGACAGCTTCTGTGTGAGTGACGGGGAAGGGGGAATGAAGCTAGCAGCGCACGGCCAAAATCCGCACATAGCAGGGGTACTCCGCACTTCTTCAGCCACGAGTAATTATGCAGCACGCACAGCTCTCATTATCCACTGCACTCGGTAACTGACCAGCTTGTTGATTAGATTTCAACTGAAATTAATACAAGATGCTTGCTTTTTCTACAGATTCCTTCCTTAACATGAGCCCTTGCCTTCCTTGACATATTACCACTATGCTTCCTACGAAAACACACCAGAAGACAGCATTTGTTTTCTAACACAGACTCTTGTCTTAATTTGAAAGAAAAGAGAAAAAAAAAAAAAGAGAGGAAGAAAAAAATAAACTTTGTTAGCCACATTACCTTAAATTAAAAAAAAAAAAATCCAACTCACTCTCCTCTATTTTAATCTCATTTTAGGTGTAATTTCCTATATTCCTCTAACACAGAACGCTTTCAAGTTGCATTTAAATGGCAGATAGAAAGTAAATAACAAACACCGTAATTTTTGCCCGCTGTGAAATTGAAGGCTGTAACCCCATTAGCTGGCGTTGGAACTCGAATAACTGATGCAGTGGCTTTCCTTCAACTTGAACAAAAGCCGTTTGAAAAAGTAAAATGCAACGAGTCGTGGCGAAAACACTCTACAGTGATATATCTAGACCGATATTCTCCGAAATTTGGAGGCGCTCCACAAATGCATCGAGAATTAGGCAGAAATCCAAACTTTGGGGTGGTTTTTTTTTAAAGAAAAAAATTTTAAAGAATTAATTCTCGGGGAAAAGAACACCCTCGCGGCGCCAGCCTTACTCTCGTTGCGTCCATCTGACACTGCCCGTCCCCTCCCTGCCAAGCATCCCCCGCGAGTACAGCGCCTTCCGAAACTTCGCCTGCCCAGCCGCGCCGCCGCACCCGCCGCCCGCCGGGCCCTTCAGCACCCGCGGGCCGGACAGCGCCCAGCCCGGCCGCCGCCGCGCCCCCTCCCGCCGGCAGGTCCCTGCCCTGCCCGCCCCGGCCCCGGCCCCGGCCCCGGCGCACACACCCCCCCCCGGGCACGCCGAGCACCAGGGGAGCGGAACCCCCGGCTCGCTGCCCGCCTCGCACCTTCTCCGCCGCATGCGGGAGGTGCCCGTGGAGGCGCGCCTCAGCGTTAAATACCTTTGTTCACCGGCTCCGGAAAGCCATGTTTATCGGTGCTGCCGCCCCGCTCCCCCGCCGAAAGAGCCCGGGTGCTGGAGCCCCAGCCCGGCGGGGCCGGCGAAGGGCCCCGGGGGGCACCTCCACCGCCTGTGCCATGCCCAGGGAGGGGTGAGGGGGTGGGGGACAGAAGGGAGGGGAATGGATGGAGGGAATTAAATAATTAAGCTATCAGGAGAGGAGCTCTGAGCAGAGCTCGGGTTTGCCACGAAAAGCAAATTTCAGAGGGGGGAATATCGATCCCATCCGTCAATAGAGAGGCGCGATGTCTTTCCGTGCTAGAAATTGTTCTGAATTAGGGGGTTTGCTGGTGAAAGGGGGAGGGGGCGCAGGGAAAAAAAAAAAAAAAAAGGAAAAGAAAGAAAGGAGGAAGGAAGAACACATTCATTCCCGCTCAAAGGCAGCCTCTCTTTAAAATCGCTGGGAGCTCACTCCTTTCGCCACCTACCCGAGTAACCACCAGAAATCCACCTCTATTGAAGCGCTTACCATTTAAATCCAGGTTTCGAGCAGAACTCCAACTGTGTGTAAAAACCAGGGAGTCATCTGATGTGTGATGGGGAATGGGCTCTGGGCAGCAGAAAGCAGCTTTCTCTCCTGGTGCCGGATTACCATGTTAACAAACCCCGGGAAGGGACCCCGGCGCCTCTGGCTGGCCGTGTCTCGTTGCTTTCACACACCGGCGGCTGCTCTTGCTTCCCGTGTCCCCGGCGATCGCCTCTCAGATGAATGTGGGCTTCCAGAAAAGGAGTCGGGGGGGAGAGGAGGAAAAAAAAAATCGCCTAATGCAATCAAATCGATCTGATCTACACCATCTGTCGCCTGCCACTACACACAAGCGTTAAAATAGGAAAACGGGAGACACTGACAGCTCAGGAAGGTTGCTCTGCAGAGTTCATTTTTAGCAGAGCATAATTGGGTATGGACAGCATACAGTTACCAAAGCTGCTGTTAACCATCCAGTAGAGGATCCCAAACATGCTAATGGTGGATTAATTGAGGAAGATCTGACGTGCGAGCTTCATAGTCTCTTATTCATGACTTCCCAACGGGAAAGGACCAATGCCGTGTGGGACTATGGTAACACAGAGTCAAAGAGCTGCTAAGAAAATGGCTCTGTGTTCATAGCACCTCTCTCTGATAACAAACATATGTCGACCAGAACCGTTTAGCAGGATGGGGGAAATGAAATTTTCTTAGCCAAGGTTAGCAATTCCCATCGCTTGCACTTAAAGACAAGTAAAAAATGGACTGCGGGTCTGAGGCGCTTTCGCGTGCCGGTCCCTGGATTTGCAGCTAGTGAATGCAGACGGCTCCTGCTCAGATGGGAGGGGGTTAAACCCCAAATTTCTTACTTCTTACTGTGACCAAAGTGCATCCATAGCGAAGCTCTAAACATGCAGCACTGCTAATTTCATCAGGAATGACGCAAGGTCGTTTTAATGCCAGGAACCCTTTTGACTTTTTCCAGCAGGAATAGCTTTTGGGCAAGACATTTCTGATCACTGAAATTTGACATAATCTCAGATAAATATGATTTGGGGAGGGGGGGGGAAGGGGGCGGCGAGTTGGGAAGAGACAGAGTGTGCATCCAGACCTGCAATCACCCCTGCTGCCAACACACCAATTTGCTCGTGTTTTCTAGTCTTTCCTGAATAATGAGGCTATAGAGACGTATATGTAATTATTAAAGCAGTATGTGTACACAAGACGCAGACATCTACGGCAGCCGCGTCTATACACACAGACGGGGAGACAAAGTGCGCTCGTCGGGGTGCTCTGTTCCTCTCCCTAATAAGCCCATCACCGGCGGGGTAAAGGGCTGCTAGAACAAACGGGAGCCGAATTCCTCCCCAGCCCACCCCAGACCCGGGCGAAGGCGCCGGGCCGGGCCGCACGGCCGGGGGCGGTAGGGGGAGCGGGGCCGGGCGCTGTCCGCACGCCCGGTGCTGAACGGTAGCGGCCCGGTCCCGCAGACAATGGCCAGGCGCGACGAGCCCGTCACCGCCGCGCAGGGCGCTGGGCGGCTGCCGCCTCCTCCTACAAAGTCTGCGCGGTCGCCCTGTCAATCGCTACAACAATTAGGAAAGCTCCCGTTCGTTTCCACCTCGCCTATCTGATTAGTAAAGAATAATAACCCTCATAATACGAATCCAAGCGGCTGAATGCAAATGTTCCGGTAAACAATTAGTGTTTAGGGCAATTCTGGAGTTAACTGCATGCCTCTCCTGGAAGTTTGTGTTAATCTCTTTAGAATAAATCTAACAGTTATGAATTAGATTAGCCTTGAAAACGTAGCCTAAAGACAAATCAAACAATTTACCCGATCTTTTGTTTCAATATACATTAATTAAGCACTGCTGCCTACCTACACAGCATTCTTGGGTCCCGGCCACGGTACCGAGCCAGTGAGCCCCGCCGCCTTTGTTAGCATTCGCGTCCAACTATTGCCCTCTGCAGGTCAAGTCCCCGCCGCGGCGAGCGCTCCTCCGCTGCCCAGCGTGCGCAGGCAGGAGCCGCCGGGCTCGGCGCCCCCCAGGCCCCCTTTCCGAAAACTTTTGTTGATTTTGATTCTTCACCACGAGGACTCTTAAGGAGGGGCTGCGAGCGGGGAGAGCCGGCACCAGGCAGGGCACGGAGCACTGCTCCGGCTGTCCTCAGCCCCTCTTCCAACCCTGCCCAGCAGAGCAGAAGACAGAACAAGGCGAGGTGCCACTCTGAAGACATGTCGTTTTCTTTCTCCCCTTCTCTCCATACGACAAAGCTAGGCAAAGCTCGCCCTTTCCCCGGCTTTGCCGAGGAACAAGACAAGAACCCAGCATCAAATAGAACCAGGCGGGTGCCGGCGCTCAGGATCCCGCTCAACTCCCCCCAGTCGGGCAACTTTTCACCGGGCACAGCTTGAGAGTTTGCTTCTCTTGTTCCCGGTCCCAGGAAAACCTCCCGGGAAGCCAGGCGGACTGCGGCGGCGGCTGCCAGGGGCAGCCCGGCAGCAGCTCCTCCCTCCCTCCCTCCCTCCCCACCTCCCCAGCCCCGCGCCCCCCACCCCGGAGGGATGCTTTCTGCTCCTGTGGGGACAGCGGGAACTTTGGGCACCGCCCAGTGCCACTCCCGCAGCCACGCTCTGCCGTGCCCCGCATGCCTCGGCACCACTGACATGGTAATGCACAAAACGCTGTACCAGAGGAAAAAAAAAAAAACAAACAACACAATGTTAAAGCCATCTAGTTATTGTTACTTATAGTTCCGGAGCGTCAGTGCCTAATGAAAGGTGGCCGCTCCTTCTCTTTTTGCCACCACATCTGAACACCGCTTTGTAAGGACTCGCTTTATTCCCTCTCTCCGCTTTCTACCTGCGGTTAACACTGTACACGGGCTTCGGCATCCGCTCCGGAGACCGGCACCGGAGCCGCGTGCTCCCGCGGGCTGCCTGCGCCGCGCTGCCCTCGGCACGCATGGCCGCCTATTACCGTTAATCCCAAGAGGGTCTTTTCTCGGGAGCTCCGAGCTCCACGCCGCAGCCAGGTGCGCAGGGGGGCTGGGCCACCCCCGGGGCGGCAGACCCCGTCCCCGCCGCAGGCTGCCCGAGGAGGGGGAGCGGCCGCGCTCCTTTTGTCACGGCGGCCTTTTGTCTCCCGGCAGCCACCGCCTCGCCCGGCCGGGGGCGGCCGCTCCGGCGGTCCCGCTTGCCCGTCCCTGGGCCGCGCCAGGCGGAAGCGGCGCGAGAGGGCTCCGGGCCCGGCGCGGCCCGTCCCGCACCCGCGGAGCTGAGGCAGCCCCACCGCGGCGGGGGCTGCGGGAAGGCGCCGGCCAGCGCCCGCCTAAGGGCGGGGGGGCTGCCGGGGCGGCTCCCGGGGCCGGGCCGGGCTGGGCCGGGACGTGCCGCCCCGCGCGGCCCCAGCCCGCCTGCGCGGCGCGCAGCGGCGCGGAGCGGCGGAGCCCCCTGCTGGCCGCAGCCCGCGCAGGCAGGCAGGGCCCGGGCCCGGCCGAGGCGCCCCCTGGCCCTGCGTCGCCCGCCCCGGCCCCGGGAACTGAGCACAGCGCGGAGAGGCCGCGGCGGGAGTAAGACGATGCCTCCTGCCCGGGGGGCTTCCCGGAGAGGAGGCTCCGGGCACAGGCAGGCCGCAGAAGGGAGGCGAGCGGGGCCACCCACCCCTTCCCAGCGTGGGAGGGGGTGCGGGGCTGCGCCAGCGCCTGCGCCCCCGTCTTGTGGCAGCGGGACAGGTTGCCTGCCCTCACAAACGGCTGCACTGGGAGACGCCACGAGCAGGCTCTTGGCAGGGTCTCCCCTCCCTCGGGGCTGCACAGGTGAGGCGCAGAGTGTAGCCTCTGCACGCAGAGCCTACAACCATGGGAGGAGCAAGCCACGCGTGGTGCCCAGCTACGCGCCCCTGCTCGCATCCCTCCCTGCTCTCCCATCCTCGACAGCGAGCACAAAGAGCTCCACGTTCAACACTGCCTTGAGCTGTTTTGTCTCTATTCGTACACCGGCACTGAAGAACAGGGAAGGATTACCTGGAAATGTCGAAGAACATCTCAAGTGCTAGGTTGCTGGGATAATCAGGGAATTGAAGAGACTCCCTGAAGAGAGGAGCCTAAAAAATGAAATAGACGTGATGCAACGTGAGATACATTGTGGCTGGCTACTTCTTTTTCCAGAGTATCACCAAGATGTTCTAGGTTGGTGATGTTCCAGCTGTGACCTGGGAACATTGGACTTGTGTGGCCCGAGAGTCTAGCTGTCTGGGTGTCTCCGGCACAATACCCAGTTCATAAACTGATAGAGATCCATTTTAAAAGCACTTACTTTCTCTGGCCCTACTGTTCCCCTTGGAAAAATGTTCCAGAATCTCATAACTCTGCTTCTTAAGATTTCCAGCCTACATTTATTAGGGGCCCGTTTATATCCATTTGTTCAGATGCCAATTTTGTCCTTGAACTTAATTAGTTCTGATATTTACTGCCCTCACAGTGTACTAATACTCCTTCTCATAATTTCTTTTGTTTAAATCAAGCTTTTCGGTCTTGTCTCATGAGATAGAATCTTCATTTCCCTGATTATCCCCATATCCTAGCAACTTATGAAAACTGGGTCATGACCAACACCCAGAAATTATGGTTTTCAAAAGGGTTCATTATTCTATCCATTTGCAGTTTGACCAAGACACAAGTAGGGAGAATGATTAGCATAAGGTCAGACAAACCACAATTCTCCTGACTTCAAGTTCTTTCGCAATCTATCAGGGACATGAGTTCTGAAAGGCTTGTGGTTTATAACTTGGCATTACATCAATGCACATTTATATACCTATATATCATCTTCTGGAGGGGAAGAATGGCCTTGTAGTTAAGAGGGTACATTAGAAGTCTGGAGATTTCACTTTGAACACCAGGTCTGCCATAGGTAACAGAGGTAACTTTGGTGTGTCCTTTAGTCTTTTGCCACATTTCACCAGCTTTAAAATGGGGACAGTAGTACGCCTGTTCTCACCTCTTTTTCCTTCCCACATAGCCACTTGCATCGTATGGTCTCAGACCAAGGGCTTCCTTTCTGTGTACTCCTGGTGCCTGTCACTCTGAAGTCCAAATGTGTCTGGGAATCTTAGGCTGACAGTTAAAAATAGCCCCTACTCTTATAAAATCTACTTTAAGGATCTATCCTAAAGGCTGTTAGTCAGTAAGCACAGTAAGAACTGGAATTCCTGAGATCTGCAGCCCAGTGATTATGTTAAAAACGTTCTCTGTTACTAAACTAAATCCAGGCACTAGCAGAAAAGTCATAGATACGTAACAGCAAAGCTGAATCCTGACTTCTGGTTTGCAAGTCTTTGCCTGGTTTAAGACCAAGTCAAAGCTTTATTATTACATATTATTTAAAAACGTGCACAATTTAACACCTTTTTTTTCCCCCACCAGTTTTCACTTCAGACAGCAATTTTTGATCAGCTAATACAGCACAGAAACTGGACTAAAACTGGAAGACCTGACAGCCCCACAGCTGGAGAGGTTCTGGTAATAACAAATATTATCATTGTCCTTCCCCAGCAATCTGAGCATAGAAGGTTGAGACTGAGCACAGAAATAGAGAGCATTCTGTTGAGCTGAGGTGAAGCAATGATATTTATGGGAGTAATTATCACAGAGAAAAACTGGAAAAATATGATTACAGCAAATTGTAACTCTCTCAGATATGTTTTTCATTGTTAGAAATAGCTCAGCTGAGACCGAACTAATATGAACAACAGACTGGGAGTGTCAGACACTGATTCTCTGGAGGCTGATACCATCAGACCCTCTGAGCAGAACAGGATCCAACTTCAGCATATTAGAGAGCTGGGTGTCAGCAGCCTGCGCCTCTTCCCAGCCATTCTGCTCGTGTAAAAATAACCTAACAAAATGAGATGTGCTGGGCTCCCCATTGAGAAAGCTGACCTGGAGATGCTGCCCGTAAAGACCGCTGGTAGGAGAGGCAGCCATCTCCGAGTCAGGCAGTTCCCCTACACTTTTCTATCAGCAGTTGTAGCCAAGAAGTGCCACTAATCAGCTGGAAGACGATACTAGAGTTTCAGAGCACGACTGTGTAGACACAGTAGGGTGACATGACCCTGGCACAACACCCATCACTGCACTGGTGCTGCCTTTCCATTTGATCCTGTTGTTCCTCTCCTGGCTTCAGCTGCTCTGTTTGCCAAACATGTGGTGCCATGGACTCACCTCAGCCCATGGGGAGTGAGGAGGAACCTGGTCAGATGATGGGCTCTGCTGAAGGAACCACAAGACCCCAAAGCAGAGCATGGGGCTATAAGCTACAATGGGTGTTGAGTCTCAGGACCTTAAAGGAAATGAAGAGGAACTGTAAGCTCTGCAAGCTTGGGGGGTTGTGTGGAAGGAGAGGATACAGCTAAGAAAAGCAAGCCTCGGAAAGACGCGTTTGCTTCGGCAGCAATTCTGTTTGCCCTGCATGCAGAGGGGTTGGACATGGCTCGTGCAGACAGGTTTTATGCCTTCATATTTATGTGGTGTCTTGGCTCAATGCAAGTCTCATGCACCAGCATGAATGTTGTCTCTCAGTTATATGTGGGGAGGGATTTTCACCACACTTCCATGACAGACTATTTTACATGTTTCATGCAGCTAACATCTTGCAACTGATATTTAGAAATTTTTAGAAGCAATAACCAATATTGTGTAAAAACAAAAACATCCCTTAATAAAGTAGGGAGCTGTTCTCATTTAAGTGTACCTACCACATGGATCAGATGCATCAAAGAAGTTCTTCAGGCAGCTTGAGAGCGCTGTAGGTGTTGTTGCTACTCTCAAACATTCTGTGAGAAGAATTATAAATGGTATTTACCTTTTAATTAAACAAAACATCTTGCAAATTAAACACATGCTCTTGCACATTGAAATTTAGTTAGCATCCATTTTTATTGTGCACCCTATGGCTCTCTGACAATCTATTGAGTCTACAGCCAAATCTGAATGCACACTGCTGGTTCCATTTTCCCCTACATTTTGGGCATCACCACATGTTAGATTTTATCACATCTGAGGGGAAAAATATTCTGTAACTGACTGCTAATACTTAAGCAGATCTCCTGCTTAATATTCTTGTTGCTTAAAAAAAATAAAAAACCAAAACCCAAAATATATTGGTGTGTCCTGGCAATGGCAGAGAAAAAGTTTTGGACACTTGTGTGACATACGTCTTATTATCTTACGTAGAAAATTTGACAGTGAATGACAGAACACCTTAGAGGGATTTAAGAAGATGATAAAGGCAACAGCTTTCACATGAATACAGAGTCTAGTTCCTAACAGTTACAAGCTTTTTTTATATGCTTTCTTGTAATTTGACATTTATAATTCACTGTAGTGCTGAATCTCTGTCATTTTCTCACTGTCAGGTTCTCTATACGTGGATGTACATGTCCTTTCTAATTAGTATATGTATTTGAACATTTAATCTCATCTTCTCTCTGCCTTACTGTGCAGTTACACATTGATCTGTTCTGTATCAACAAATGCTTTTGGTAAAACATATATGTGGCTCCTCTCTCTAAACAGGTGCCTATATCTTCTCTTTTTTGCTGCAAAACTGTTTTAACCTAAACAAAAGCATTAATTCACAATGGATTTAATAATAGGCAAAAATAAATATCCTGCAGAGAAACATTAGCCCTTGAGATTATATTTTTATACACACATACACTGTGCATCTTTTATCATGCATAGCATTTTCCTCATAGGGAACGCCAAAGACCTTTTCAGAGACATTGATGCCTTTGCAGCACTGATAAATATTAGACCTATTTTATCCTTGGAGGAACAGTACAGAAACATTGCAAAACTTGCTCAATGTAAGCTAAGAAAACAGTGAGGCAGCTGCAGACAGAGCCCTGAGGTCTCAGCACCTGACCTGAAGCCCACTGGAAAACATAATCAATATGAAAAGCAAGCTGCATTTGCAGGCCCCAGTTCCAGGGCTGACCTTTCACCGCTCGCTCATCATTTTGCATTAGCAGCTGGGGTGGTGCCATGCCATCACCTGATATTCCTGTTTATTAGTTAACTTAGTTGAGATTTAATTCAATTGAAATGAAGGCCTTTCAGTATAGTGTTGAAACAGGCAATGAAGGACACACCTTTTAGTAACTGTCATACTGATACTGAAGTCAAATAAAATATTTATTCCAAATGTTTTAAATATTATGACCTCATATTTGAAGTAGGAAATATTCAAGTGGTTGTACTGCTTAAAGCACAGAATAAAAAAGAATAAATCAGCTGCTCTTTGTGTAGTAAAATTAAAACCTCCCCTCTACTGGTATTTAAAAAGATATCTTATGATATCAAATGATGAATTCAAAGCAAACTTTTCACAGCTTTCAGGTGATCAGGGATAAACATATTGATACAAATACTGACAGCCATTTTAAATGCTCATCATGTAACTCGTGGTTTTGACAGATAGCAGGTTTACTTTGAGAAGAAAACAAGGGACAGGACCAGTATAGAAAAACTCACCCATACAGTTTAGAAGAGCGTACGATGGTGATAAAGACTTTAAATAAAAAGAGTATGCACGCAGATGTCAGTCCGTTGTTCATACCATTCATTGGAAGAGCTGGGATGTTACAAGCAACCATCCCTGTGCTGAGGGCCTCAGACTCTGGGAACACTGGGCACATCCCGCACTGCCTCCTCTCAACATTACCCACTTTAGTCATGCAGTATTTTCAAGGGGGAAGAAAATCTGCTCAGGCTAACAACTTTCACAAATATTGATCTTTACTTCTGCTGATGTGTAAAGCAGATCTGGGCAGTAGAACAGATATTTTGTTCAAGTATTTTTTTTCCTCGGGTCTAATTATTGATCTGCAAAGTTCCACTTGGTTTACACAAGATTAATGCAAGAAATGGAAGAAATCACATTTGTTTTTTGGAGCTCTCTAGTCTGAGCAACTTTTTCAAATTACCTTGATGGCACTGGTTAAAGGTTTACCTCTTTATATTGCTTCAAATGTCTTCTAAAATATAGTCACAGTAGCACCTATTCAAAAAATTAATCTGATTAAAAGCTGCCCTGGAAAACATAAATAGCATCAAATGGCATCCAAATGTTCCTAAATACCAAATGGAAGGCAAGTGACTCATTTATGTATTCTAAAATAAAAAGAAAATATAAGCATCATATTTTATATTTATATTCTCAATATATATTATATTTATATATTATTATATTTTATATTATTATTATATTTATATTTATATTTTATATATATATATATATCTCAATATATATCTTTAAGAACCACAACAGAAATCCCATCTCTCTCAATTTCTGACTTGGGAAAAATGCCTATTCAGTCAGTGAGGATTTTCAGTAAGTAGAAAATGATTAAGAATTTTAGAATACATTGCCTAGGTCAGAGGTGTCTTTGGAAACAAGACAAGTCTGAATTTTCAGGGTTTTTTTCCATGGCAGCTGAATATGAGTTGGAGGGCTTCCAAACCCAAGGAGAACAATGCATTGCCATGGCCGTGCTCTCAGGAAGCCATGGCACAGCCCCGAGGAAATGGCCAGAAGCTTCATTGTAAAAGTTTGGGTAGTGTAACAAGTAGGGTAAAAAGTTCTTTCACAAATTTGAAATATAGGGTTTTTTGGAAGATCATCTGTTTTTTATTTGAGAGCTCACTCTATCCCAAGTCCATGTTTTGCTGGGTTTTCTGCTCAGTCAGGTGAACTACTGCTGTTTCTGAGACCTGGGAGCGTGAATCTCCACGTCCAGCATCCTTAAATGCCAAGTTCTTG
The DNA here is from genome assembly GCF_013368605.1 of Nyctibius grandis. Taxonomy (NCBI): domain Eukaryota; kingdom Metazoa; phylum Chordata; class Aves; order Nyctibiiformes; family Nyctibiidae; genus Nyctibius; species Nyctibius grandis. The sequence continues at coordinate 29,422,048 of NC_090665.1, read as the reverse complement.
CAGCATTTAGTAAACCCGAGTCAGGCCACGCAGCAAAGTTACCTCTCACGTTCTGCTTTATTGCAGAGATCTGTGACTTGCCCGAAGGCAGGCAGGCAGCCCCCCAGGGATCAAACAGGCAGGCTTCTCAAGCGGGTGTTTTAGCTGAGGTCTGCAGTAAAATGAAGTGCACTTTGTACTTGCCTACATTTACATACAGTATACGAGGAGAGCTGCAAGAGAAAGTTCACTAGTATGAGCATATGTATCATTCTCTTTGATATATATCTTCTATTTTCTGACCCCATTACTTCAGATCAGCTCTAAGTCTTATATCTAAACAGTCAGTCCAAAGGGAAAGTCCCTATTTACAGGCTGGATTAAGAGCTTTAACAAAAGGCAAGGCATAAAGCCATTCATTTACTATATAAGAAAAAGAACGTCTTTGTATTTTATCGCTTGCCAGCATCTTCCAGATCTTTTTCTTTTCTTCCCTTCCCCTCCAAACAGGAAGTGAAATGGGAAGTTCCCATTTCACAGCATGGATCAAGAAAAGAAGAAAAGCATATTGTGCAACTTTCCCTTTTTGCCTCTAATGGGTTTACTTTTGCTTCACCCCTCAGGGCTCCTGGAAGCATATGTGTTCAGCTGAAATGCTGCGCTGCTGCCTTGTTAGACCTTTTCCCAAGTCTTTTCTTAAGAAGTGGGTATTTGGAGTAGAACAAGACTGGAAGGCGAAGGAAGGGCTGGAGCAGAGTTGCCCTCAAAGGGAGGAGACGCAGGAGCCACCGGTGGAGGGGGCAGGCAGTGGGCAGAGCAGTGTGTGGCACAGCAGGAGTTGCAGCAAGGGAGAACGAAGCAGATAAGTCCAAAAGGCTCAATAATACAACGCATGGAATGAGTGTGGTGGGGACTGGGAGAGCCTCTTCTCCTGGGCAGCCTCCACACAGGACATCCTGCCAGGGCCTCCCTGAAACAAGCACTGCAAGTCCCCAAAGGCTCAGCAAGAAAAGGATGAAAAAGGATTTCTCCATCTTGGATTATTTATTTTGGGGCAGATCAAACGTAAAAAGCAATTAAAGGTTAATGGAGGCTAACCAAAACTTTCTGTTTTTGAGATATCAGAATGTTAATTTTTTTAGAATCTATTTGTTTACTATAACACTTTTAGAAACAAAATCCTTCATTTTAAAATGGCTGAAAGGGAACATTTTGACAATTTATAGTTATTCATAAGAATAAAAAGCTACTTTTCTAAAATAAGAGAAAAGCAGAAATAAGCTTTCTTCTACAAAAGTTGTGCTAAAAAAAAACAGCAGTAAGAAAAGATGAACTTTTACAAAAAAATTCCCAATGATACACCTGAATGGGGGAAAACAGAAGGAAGGCAGAACAGAATAGAGACAGAGGCAAAGCATTGCTTAATGAATCTTTACTCAGGATAACTCCCACAGTCTGGCTCAGATTTGCAAGGTTTGGCCTAGCTAAGCTTACAAAAATAAAATTCTCATTAACTTTTACTCCTTGCAATTTGCCACAAGCCAGCCCGCAGCTTGGTGAGCCCTCGCGTGCCCCAGGGGCTCCAGCCCTGGTCCAAGATATTTCCTAAGTATCACACCCTTTTGCTGGCACAGCCCCAGCTGGCACTGCAACCCCCACAAACCCTCATCTTTTGCACCTACTTGCTGTGTCTTCTTACAGCTTGGATTCACGGATTTTCTCATCAACCCCAGCACCTTTCTTCACCTTCTAGTAAAACCCCTCTGCTCTAAACTCCACCTCAGCAGGCAAACTTGGTCTGAGTCATTTCCCAGCTTAATGGCCTCTTTCATGTGTGCATTAACCCAAATCACCTGTGTGGGAGCCACCCAGGGTGAATGATCCCTCATTACCTGTGGTCTGGGAGATGGATAACACCATCCTGATAGCTCAGGGTGGGTTTCATCTATACAGACACTTTCATGATAAAACAATTAATCATGTCAACCAGCATTTTTCATTAGTACGTCAGTGTGGGCAGGATTTTTTTAATAGCATTCATTTCTCATGGGTGCCTGTTTGGTTCATCCTACTTACATGCTCACGATTAACTGAGTTACCAACTTCAGAGACTGAAATGGATTTCTTCCACATTTTTCCATTTTTCCTCAATTCATCACAACATTGACATGGATTCTTGAGGCATTTTGTTCTTATCTGTAATGTGGCGCTCCAGCAAATTTTACTTAAGAGAATCCCTGCCCTAGTGGGAGCCTAGCACAGGGATACTGACCTTGTTGCCACATAATCTCTTTTAATGGCTCATTACTGTTGTGGCATTTTGTCTCTTGCTCTATCTCATTAGCTACAAGGCTCTGAGATACACTGGAAGGCCTGTGGCACATGGTGTTGTGTATAGCCGATGTTCTGTAGACAAACACACGTGACTGCGGTGGCAGGGAATTGGCTTCAATGGCTCAGCTGGTCTCTTCTGATCAGGAGTTCCCATGTGAGGTCCCCAAGGACCTCTCCCAGCTTCCAGTAGAGCTAACGCAACACTTCTTGCTTGTTCCAGTAGGAGCTATACCAGTCCAAGATGAAAGCATCCCTTTCCTTCTGCACTCCTCCATTCAAGCATGAAGAGCTACATGACCCACGTTAGTTCCTTCCCCAGAAAGAGTAACAGAAATCCTTCATTTTATTGTACTTTTCCCCTCAATGCAAATTCCACTAATACGTCACATAGCTTCTCTTTGCCTTTCTTAAGTCTCTTGCCTTTTTGCAAAACAAGAGGATGCATTAGTGCTTTTAAGCGGTCATAGGCACTGCAAAACAAGGTAGTGATTACAATTAAATCAACATTATAGTGAGGGACGAATACAATCTACCCAACGGATATTTTATCGTGAAAATTATTAAAATTCATAGCTTAGAGGTGTGAATGCTTCTTTAAGAAAGGTACTTATGCTATCCCCAAAATAGCACCAGTACCACGTGATGTTCCAGTTGCTATGGTTACCACAAATTTGTTATTTAATAGCAAAGAAAATAGATGCACAAAACATGCTAATTATAACTGGTACAAATTTTTCTAAATGTTTTATATGAATATGCATGCATGTTTTATGCATGTTTTATGCATAAGGAATAGGAATGCCCTTTTTCAAATAATTCTTCAAGTTTTAGAAGCATTTTAGTAACTGGCAGGGAAGTACATTATGTGGCTCTCAAGAACAGAGTGAAAGGAGATTGAAAAATTGAAGATGGACACTTTGTCTAAAACAATGCAGTTTTCTATTCAAATAGCAGGAGAATCCTGAAAAAGCAAGGTGTTTAAAATTGCTGGACCCTTGTACGTTCCCAACTGCATTTGCTTTTTTCCTTCTCCTCTTTGCTATGTTGAAAGGGTTCCCTCTCCAGACTGAAGTCTCTGAGAAACAATTGCAGGACCGTTTGAAGTGAAGTTGCCCGTTGTGAGATTATAATGTTAATATAACCCAAATACAGAAAGCGCTTCAGTCATGGCCAGGATCAATAGTGCTCAAGACAACTACGGCCTCCTCTGCCTGGAGCCCCAGGGCTCCCGCAGGCATGCGGTGGTGCGCCGGCTCAGCAGGCTCGTCCCGGCTGCTCCTCCTCGCGCCGGCTGACTGCGGGCTGTGTTTTGGGGTGCCGCCGGAGGCCTGAGCATGCCCCACTGGTGCTTTGGAAAAAGCGCTGGCTCCTGCTGCAGGGTCTTGGGGGCCTCCACAGGCTGGGAGCTGAGGTGGCACTTCACAGAAGCACAGCCTGTGAGCACAGCACAGAAAGATGCTGCTGTCGGCCTTGTGCGTATTGCAAGGAGACATACCCAGGGCTGGCTCTGGACATGCAGAGGAGGGATGCATCCCTGCTGGAAGCAATATATATGAGAACAGATCTCTCGTAATTCCCCTTTCCTTTCTGTTCTCCACCAGATGTTCCCAGAGAGAAGTCTGGGGGACACAGTGCACGCAGTAATTCAAGTGCTGTAAAACTCAGCAGGCCTGGCATGGTCCTGGGAGGAGAAGGAGAAATCCCATTCTTTTTCTTAGCCTGTCTGTGGCCATAGTGAAAAGATTGTCAGGCCTAAACTAAACAAATATACAACTGCAAGTTACAGTGAGAGAGCAGCTAGCTGGAGGCAGGGCAGGAGAGCCGCAGAGTGCTCATGCTGGCGGCAGTGCTGGGGTTTAGGGCACAGCCAGGTCGGAGCCTCACTGCCCGGTGCCGGGCAGCCCCGGCTGCTCATCCGGATTCCCGCCTCTTCCCAGCAAGAGGAGGATGGTGCTCGTGCCTTTGGGGCCAGAGTATCATATGGTGGACTCTGCCGCACTCAGGGGTCATTGCTGAAAATGTCACCACTGTCACTTGAAATCAAGCCCTCTCTTCTCATGGAGGCTTTTATCTCTTTCCTTATGAGGATGCAAGAGCCGCAGGCAGAATTAAAGTCGTGTGCACGTGTTTTGATGTCAAATGGCCATACTTAATGACATGGATATTGAAGGCACGCACTTATGCTGCTGTTTTTTTCCCTTGCCCACCCAGAGCCCGTGCTAGCTGGCTGTCGTATTTCAGATGTTCCAGCGTGTCAGTGATACCGACTGAAAAAACCTTCTCTGCAGCTTGCTGTCACGCCGTGATTGATATCAGCTGTAACAAGACAAAATGTTATGGCACCGTAATTCTGCTTGATGCAAGGTAGTCTTTGATCTTTACCATTTTGCAAAGATTATAATATACGCTTAGTTTGATAAATAATACCCTTTCACCAGAATCACAGAAAGTGGAAGGAAAATTGGCAACTAAACTTTTGAAACTTCTCTGGTGAAGATGATGATGTTTTTAAAGCAAAAGGTTAAAGAATCAGAAAAAAGTCCCACTCACCTACTTATAAGTAGATATAAATAATAAAAGCTTATTAGATCACCACCCCTTTTTGGCTGGTTTCTGTGCATGCATGTGCATCACACTGGCAGCAGGGCAGCTGGCTCCTGGCAGAGGCACTGCAGCCGTGAGTGCAGCGACGGGGTCGGGAGGTGCTGGGGAAGCTGTAAGCCCCCACCCTCATGCAGAAGCGGAGGGAAATTTCCTCCAGGTTTTTCTAAGTCTCGAAACTGGACGGTTGTAGAGAAATTCACCCAGAGAGATTCAGAGCTATGGAAGCCACACACATAACAGCACTCGCTCACTCGCCTGGCTGTGGAACAGGCCCTTGGGCAGAGACGGAGGCTCGGCTCTTCCAGCCCCCCCAGGACAAACAACAGCATACGGCATCCTCAACGTGTTTTCTTCAACTTACCACTTGAGGTGAGCTGGGATTTAAGTTTCCAGGTGCCTTTCTAAAGATGTTCGGAAAGATCTAAAATTGTCATTTTATTCATTTTGTTCTGCTTTTTAATTTGAACAGTTATTTGGATTGTGGCAAAAATGAGCAAACCCCAGCACCGTAGCCCTGAGAAAGTGCCCTCATCAGGTAATCATTTATTAAAACATTTTAACCAGCTGGTATAAATATGATTGTCACCAGAAAATGACAGGCAAATATGTGCTCCCATCTGCACTATCGAGTCAGGAGACAGTCCACTCCGGGAGTTTTTCTTTGTTATTGTTGCACTTCCATACCCAGTGGAGCACACCTGAGCATGACCCACCTTCCTTGGCAGGGACTTGGGATGGGAGCAGCACCCTGAAAGTGGGGACAGCCCCATGTTCTCCTTTGCTGTGTGGCTTTGCACAACTCTGGTCTGCTCATCTCGGACCGCAACTCTCTCATGCAGCTCAGGAGGCAGTGCAGGGTTATTTCACCCAAAGCTGGATGGCCTTTAGGGCAAACTTATTTACAGCTGAGCTCAGGTTTCCAGCAGGGTTTGCCAGTGCTGTCTCGAGGGGATGGCCATGCTGGCAACGGGGTTTAGCTTCCGAGGGTAGTCTGCCAATTCCATGAAAGATTTTGCATGGCAAGAACGGGGTGTAACTCCAAGGCCGTGATTGTTTTCCATGTAAATGTCTGTTTTGGTTTGCGCTTAAATGATTATCTGTCATTGATTTGTGTGCCTAACTACAACTGCTTCAAGCTGTTTTCAATTATTCTGTTCTCAATACGATGCGATCCCAAGGATTAGCCATACCGAGTGCCACTAACCACCTTGCAGCAACAGAGTCATAAACTGAAGAGGATAGAAAGGATTTTAATGGGAGATTAAAGGGAAGAAGTGACTCACTGGGTGAGAGAAAAGAGGGAGTGTGCAGGCTTTGCAGGAGAGCTGCTTCGTGATGCCTCTGAGTACACTGAAGACCCCAGGTTAACATAATAATTTTTCTTTCCTATTCATGCAGGTTTCTGGTAATGATTTCATAATTAGGGGTGTATTTAAAAATGGGCTTGAAATGAAGCATATGTTCTGGCTTTGTACTAAGAGGAGGTGGCTAGTCGCAGTGTGATGTTGCACAGGGCTTGTTTCCTTGCTTGCTGAATTCTCTTTGTAAGTTTTATGTGGTTTCTCTTTCTGTATTTTTAATTAAAAACCTGCACCTTTCTAGAGAAGATGTATTTCTCCTTGGCAGTCCTCTCTTTCACCAGGACTGATATTTTTAGAGTAAACAATGTTAATCTACACCAAATCCCGTGTCCTGTGCAGGGGGGTAACCTGAACTCTCCCAGACCTTGTGCCTAGGTGATACACAATACTACTTGTCATGAGTTGCTTTCAGGTTTATCAGCTAGGATCATTAGCACACTCCTTCAGCAATCAGGAGCTGAGAGTGCTTCAATGCTTCTCTTTACACATACTAGTAAAAATCTTCATACATATGGACTAAGATCCTAATTGTTGCAAAGTAATTAACTATGTACACTTCTGCAGTAGCCATTTGTGACAGTATCCATCAACTGGGAAAATGTAACTGTTATTGAATTTCTAAGAGCAGCCATTAATATTCTGACTTTAAACCAATTTAAATATTTGAACTCTCTAAGTGCACAGTTGAGATGAATAACATGGAGAAGCACACTCAGGTGGATTAAATCCTCTATGGATTTTTATCAATATAGAGAGTAGGCAGAGAGATAAGTTATTTGTCCAACACACATATATATATATATATATTTGTAGTGGATAAAATCAAACGTGTTATCACTATCTGCACTCTGCTATGTATATTTTAAAACATTATGAGTGGATAGGTACATACACAGCACTAGTTTACAAGAGATACCATCATTAATTTCCACATAGCTATATGTTTTCATGGGCTTTTTAACCTTTTAATATTAAGTAAAATAGCAACTGCAGCACTCTTCTGTATCCTCGAGAGTATCAGAGTTTTAAAAGATTTCTGTTAAAAATGCAGGAAATGCCACTGCAGTGAAGCTTGGGAAAGCGAGGTACACGGCGTACGAGGTTGGGGGTTAGATGCCCAGCCAAGCTCCAGGAGCTGCTTGGGCTGAGCTGACCGAAGCCCCAGCGGGGAGGTATGGGGTCGGCTCTGCCGTAGAGTGGGAGCCTGGACCCGCCCCTGTCTGCTGGGAGGCTCCAGGCCAGGCAGGGCTCAACCGATGAAGCTCACCCAAATAAAAAAAAAAATAAAAAAAATAAAAAAAAAAAAAAAAAGGATGCATGCACAAAAGACCAAGCGTCCTCATGAGGCAGTGGTAGAAAACAGTGTGAGATGGGATTTCTAACCTGACACTCTCCTATTGCCATATCATAGAGGAATTCTACAATTATTTTCCAAAAAAGAAAGGCAGCTACCCCCAGTTGCACCTTAATTATCTTGGTTAGGTTCAACATATTGCTGCTTTTAAACGGAAAAGAAAAATAGTCTGAATTGTAGAAACAATTAGTTGAAGGGACGTGGTCAAATAACTCAGGTAGATGTTGGAACTCCATCTGCAAAACTATTTTACAACCTGTTGAGCAATGCTCTCTGGGCTTCCACGAAGCAGGATTGGAACTTTTGTGTTCCCAATTCCCCACTCCCAGTTACCATTCAAAATAAACAGCCTTGTTTTTACACTAAAATGTACATTGGCAAAGCAGAATTTCCTGAATGCGGATAAATAATCCTAGAGTTGTTTTGACATGACTGAAAAGGCTGTTACAGATGTAACAAAATAAGCTGAAGAGATTTATCTTAGCTTGCGGCTTGTACTCGCTTATTAAGACCCACAGCAGAAAAGCCCAGGGGCAGTAAAGTCCCAGGGAGGCATGGGCAGGTGGGAGGCGGTGGCAGGAGGACGAACACACCCTCATGGGAAGTGGGTTAGAAACACCACTTTGAAAGGCTGCAGTGAGAGTGCATGTACAGTTCTCAAATCAAACCTCCCAGTACCCAGCTCACATCTGCACTGCAATAAAGCTGCTGACACCAAAGAGTGACTGAACACTGAAAGAGATGGCAGCCAGCAGGAAGGCACAGACAGGGAAGGGGAGGGACGGGGGCAGCCCCGGCCGGGTCAGCTGTGGCTCTTGCTTATGCAAAGCTTGCAAGACACACATGCAGAGGCTGGTGGGAAGGTGGAGAGGAGCATGGCTGAGTCCTACAGCACTTCAAGTGCCCGGGTACTTACGCAAATACAGAAATATGGCCAAGTTGCAGCATGGCAACTTGAAGAAATACCACTGTGAACGGACAGCCAAAAGGAATTGCCAAAGTAGCATCACTTGTACACGTTCTCCACACCGATGCCAAGGTTCTGAGTAGTACCAAGCAAACAACGCTGGCCCATGTGAGGCAGAAAGCCACGCTGCCACGGCAGGGCTGGCTCCTGACCTCACCGCAGCTGTCTGCGGTGCCAGTGCACATCTTCCTTAACACAGCTATAGAGTGCTTTTATTTGTCATAAAAACATCAGAAACATCTCAGACTAATGCCTAAGTATATGTATTTCATGAGAATTAGGCTGTTTGCTCTTAGAGGTATTTGTAGAACAATATTTGTTTGAGAAAACTCTTGAAGTGAATGCACAATTTGAAAAGCAAGATCTTCTTTGTTTTACTGAGTGCCTGGTCATTGGGAAGCAACAGACAGCCCTCACCTTATCACAGAGCTCCCCTTCAGTCACAGCCCTGGGGCTGCTAGATAGCTCATTCCTGTGATATACTTTAATGGGCGTCATTCCTTTTTAATAAGCCCAAACAAAACAGTTAATAAATCCTAAGGGCTTCCTATCATTTTATCTATAATTCTTGGCTTTCACTTCTTCAGCAGTGTTGATCTTCTTGAAACTCATGGCATTCTCATAACTCTCTTTAAATAATGATCCGTGTTTCAGGCTTTGATTCAGCACTGACGTGAGTTTTCTGCACTTTTGGCTGTGCACTGTCTGCCATGAGTCACATCTGATTTACACCGAGATAAACTACATCAGCCGGGACAGTCTGTGACTCGGAGAGCAGCACCCACTAATCGACATTGCCAATGGGGCTTTCTATCACTATCAGTCTGGAGGATGCCACCCCAGTTTTAGTCTCCATGGAGATTGTTATGAAATGTATTAATCCATCATCTATTGGTTCCCAAAAGGATCTTGGGGAGTTCAGCACCTCCATGCAGCTCACGGGCCCTGAAAGAGGCAATAGCTCCGGATTTCTCAGCAGGGACAGGGAGAACTCTTTAAGAAATGGTAACCTTTGCCATGGCTTAGGGGGAATCTCTGGGTGAAGATAGCTCTTACATATGTGTACAGTGAATAAATCTTTCACAGTAGTTTTTTGCTTTTTTTCATTGGCAATTTTTAGCACTTTTCTCCTGATGCTTTCTGGTGACACTGCAAAATATCCACACTAAAGTGCATTCTGTTAGCAAAGTAAAACAGCAAAATGGTGTATTTTCAGTGGAAATCTAAATTATAGACTTGCAAGAGCTGGTTAAAACCCAGAACCTGAACAACTATTCATGGGAAAGGCAGCTATTTCATACCCACCATAAATGAGAGCATCAAGCCACATTTCAAAATGTGCCAGAATAGAAAGTAGTTTTAAAAATTAACTTTGAACTGACTTTTTTTTTTTTACAGTGCAAACCTGAGATTTCCCAAACATCCCTCACGGGCTGCCATCTGCTCTGGTGTCATGCTAGCAGCAGTCGTGGAGTGCACTAGCTGGATCCACAGAGACCCTTTGCACAGTGGGACCACCGCCACCTCAAGCTGTGGCATGGGCCTGACTGGACCTTTCCCTCACAGTGAGCTCCCAGTGAGCTCCCAGTGATGTCCTCTTGGCTTTAATCTCAAATTTTGTTAGAGTAAGAGAGTTTGTTTACTGAATACCGAAACTCCTAGCAGCTGGGGGGGGCCAGGGAGCCTTCTGACACACCTCATGATGAATGAGTCTCCTCGATATATTCCGTACATTATGCAATACAATAGCTGAACTTTTCTGTGATTTCACTTCATATTTACAATGCACTTTATTGTGCTAGATCTTATCTTTAAGATGAAACGTTAATATTTAAAATCCTATTCTCTAGATCAAAGCATCTCTTGCTTATTTGTAATGAAACACTTTGACTCTTACCTAAGTTTCCTGTTCAGACCATCCAAGAATTTAAGTGTTTCATTATAACAGAAGCGGAAGATGCTTTGATCTAGAAAATAAGAGGCTTCAAATCTGTACTTAATAGCGGCAAACTTAATTATTCAAATAGCAATAATATAAAAGTAGAGGACAATAAAATAGTAGAATATTAAATAAGTCATAAAAAGGCATGAGTTGATATATGCCATGCCATATTCTCATACCAATAATATTAATAAAGAATAACAGTTTATATTATCATAATGTGTATGCGTGCACACATATGAGTATAATGGACTTCTACCCCATGAGACCTGATTGTGGGCTGAGCCTCAAAGTATTAGCCAAAATAGAAGGATGGTACCTGCTCCTAAAGCCTTACAGAATAAGGCAAGAGACAAACGTGGGGCACAGAAAATGGACGATGGCATACAGGGGAACATAGGATGATCTTGAGCAACAGGACAGGCAGCAAATGAAGACCCTAGCAGTAGTTAGGAAAATAGGGCTTGGAGAGTTTCATGGTGGGATGGGGAGGAGGATGTGACGCAGCTTGTGGCTGCTTCTAGGATGGTCCTCTCAAAAGTGGGAGGAACTGAGGGTGCAAGTTTGGGCACCCATCACGTGGGCAATGGGAGCTGGCATCAGGGTCACCCCAGCTGGCAGTACTGAGTAGCTGTCGATAACCGTGAGTGGAAGTGGACTGTGACAGAGCACAAAAATGAGGACAAACAGGTGACACTTGGTTCAATACAGAAGGATGGGATGAAGGACTGATGGACAGAAAATTGGGATTGATGGGCTAAGAAAAGCATATTTCCAGTGTCATATTAAGTGGGCACCAAAAGGCCAATGTTGCATTTGTCAAGGCCTGATGAAAAATGTGTTGCACCAATTGAGACATAGGAGAGGCTAGACAAGGGTCTTAGCCATGGGGATGGACAGGAAAGGCGACATCTTAGAGATGCTAAGCAGGAGCAGTCAGAGGGATTATGCCATAGCCTGGATGTGAGGACCTGAGAAAGGGTCTGAGTCAAAGATGACACACAAATTATGGGCTTGAGTGACAGGCAGGGCAGTGAGGCTGTCCACAGTGATCAAAGAGGGGACTAGCAGGGAAGGCATGAATTGGGGAAGATTAAAAGTTCTGTCTCATCTGCACTGAGTTTGAGTTGACAGACAGTTGTCTACACAAAATGACAGCGAAACAAGGCCAGAGCTGAAGTCGGACAGAGGAAACAGGTTGTGAGTGCACAGGTAGCTCTGTGAGTTGGCTGTGCAGAGATGGTAGCTGATTGTGTGCTTGCAGATGAAATTACCCAGAGATGCAGAAATGTGCAGAGAGAGAAGGCAAAGATGACTAGATTCTATAAAACCACCACAGAAAATAAATACTGCTGGTGACATAACGTAAAATGAGGTTAAAACAATAAATACACATGAATTTAATTTCAAAAGTGCTTTTAGTTTGTGGTTTTATCTCATTTTCCAAAATAGATTTTTCCAAACGATGATTTGAAAAATATTCATTTTTTTCAGAAAATGTCATCAAAATTAATGTAATTTCATGAATATGTCAACTTTGACAAAAATAATATTTTGCAGTGGAAAAATGTTTCAACAACAAAACCAAAAATTCAGAGCAGTTTGCTTTTAGCTCTAAACATAGATCCTACTACTGTCAAGCAACATCTTTCATTATCTTCTTTATGTCTCAAACTGCATTAAAAAAGTCTAGAGGTTTTGCCGATTCTGTTGTAATCAATCCTGTCAGAGTTGTTATTGGATTTATCTCAGAATCTGAACACCAGCATTTTTCATTGTTGTTTTAGATTGTGTTCATGACTGTACAGCTAACAGAGTTAACAGTATAAGAAATTCTAAAATATGTTAAATTGAACAAATAAAATTATTAAACAACTGTAAAATTATCCATGAAGATTTCTTGGCTCTGAATAAATATCAGTGAGTCTTATTTAGTGACTTTAATGAAATGCAGGTCTATCCAGGTATGAATTAATTTTAAAATTATGTCAGAGTAAAGCAGGCTTGTATTTACCTGGCTTCATTTGGTATAGAGGTGTTTAAACATTTATCAAAATAAAAGCATGCAAGCATAGCAGAGCCAAGAGACACCGTGAATGAAACTGGGCAAGATTCAAATGCTGCAGAAAACCCCACCCAAACCCAAGCACCACACGTGCCTCAGCCTTCCAGAGCCACGTATAAAACTGCTCAACTGATGCACAGCACTGTTTATAAATCATGCACACATCTTGTAGGCTTCAGTGCAGTATGGACAATAAAAGGGAATTAAGATGCTTAATGAGGTGAGATGCTTCCTGCAAACTGGCGTCTGTCTTTTCTTCTTTCTCGGACTCTTTGGGATATAATTTTCTCGCTTTTTCTTCCTATCTTTCATCATGTCTCTTGCTAACAAGGAGCCCAGCTTTTCCTCCTGAAGGACGTGATTAGGTACAGCATTAAGCACATGCAAATCATCCATCTTCCCATTTCTAGTACGTATACGTACCCTTCCTAACATTACCACCCTCATCATTATATACATTAGATGGGTTTGCACAGGCTGTCTCTACTATTGCCATCTCTGCTCTTGCCATGATATTCCCCCAAAGCATATGCAGTTAGAATTCCCTAACTAAAGTTGCCCTCCCTGCACGCAGGGGACAGAAGCCAATCAGCCCAGTATTGCCCGTGGGCTTGCTGTCCCCTCATTACCTATGTGCGCAGCAGCACGTATAATATCATGTAACTTGTGTCGTTAATAAAATGACAAAATAAAATTTGAATTACCACTCTCAGATGTGGTTTACTGGAGCATTAATGCATTTCTTGGGCTATTGAAGTCATTCAGCCTTTGCAGTCATGGCTCACAACGCACCCGATGTGTTATTAACATCCCAGTCAAGCACACCCTGTTGTGTCTCAACACTATGGCATAAGATGCCTGAAAAAGTAAACAGCTATGTAAAGCAGAGTGGTGACTGATTGACAGAGAGATGAATGGGGGGACATTATGGTTTCGCTCACCGTGCCTGTGGCTCCGTCAGTCTCAGAGATGCCTCAGTAATGTTTTGCTGTGTATTTTCTGCAGAGGATTTTTTCCTGTTTCTAAACATCTATTATTTACAAACCACTGCTGCTGTGCATGACGCTTCATGGGTAAGTAAAGGAATCGTTTCCTGCCCCGAGGAGCTTACACTGGCCGCTCCCAGTGCCATGGCCAAGCATGGTGCCAGCCGGGCAGGCAGAGGTGTGGGCAGGGGTCCTGTCTGTCCACAGCCCCTAGCCCCGCTGCACCCACCTCCCTGCACAGCCCATGCTGGCCCCAGCAGGGAAAGGACCAAATAAACCAACACAGCAGCATCACGCTGGGCTGCTGTCATTTCCATACTGCTTATGCAGAGTCTACATCTTAGATAAGCCGTACCTCTCTGAAACAAGTGCTCAGATAATCTGTATCCTCATGTAATTCGCTGCTACGACTGCTGCTGCAGCTGCTACTACACAGTTCACTCCCTCCCAAAACAGCTGCGGATCCAGCAAATTCCTTCAGTGTTGGAAGATGGAGCCAGCGGGTGGGAGGGAACCAGGAGGCAGAGATGAAGGGGACAGCCAAGACACTGTGCAGGGGATGGGAGGGGAGAGCAGAGAGAAGGAGCTGCTGTGGGGAGGGCACTGTCTGCACTACCTGACGTGCATAAAACCCACAGGCCGCCTGAATCAAAGCATCTTTTACAAATAACCCCTGTGAAGAAGGTCTCTGCAATGACAGCTGAAAAGATCCAAAGCAAAACATACACAGGGAAGGCAGTTCTGTTCCCAAATATGAGAATTTCCTTGATTTGCTTGATGTCAAGTCATATATGTCCCCAGAATGACTCAGAGAAGCCTTTTGGAGACGTCTGAAACCCCAGAGTCAGGAATTAATGGGAAACACAGACAGCCGCCACCTCTGAGGTTGCCAATTCCCAGAGCAAGAGGGACACCACGTCCCCGTACTAGCAGCGTAGGATCGTGCCTTTGAGAAAAGCAAAGCCATTGAGAGACTGCTAATATCTCTTCTCAAAATTATTTTTTTTAATATTAGTGATTTTGGCCCAGTTTTTGAATTAATACACAGTCCTTTGGTAAGAAGACTATAACTTTCATCTGAAGGAGTTGATCTTCTAAGAAAAAGGCAAAACACAGGGAAGGAGCAGAGACAGATGACTAAAGTTTAGGGGTCAGGCTGTGAAAGAAATAGCCAGTCTGTACATTCAGTACGGTTGGTGCGTGTCACCAGTGGCTCGCTGGGTGAAGCTGAGAAGAGAACACAACCTTGAGTTCTGCGACTGAAAAAGCCCATGGGGTAGAAACATTTCAGATCAGTCAGATCTTGTCATTCAACCCAAGACAAAACATTGCTTCAAGTTTGGGGTTATTTTAACCATTTTCCATGATTTTTTCTCCTCTTTCAGTTCAGTTTGGAATTGAGAAATGCATTTCCAAGCAAAGAGTCAACAGGCTTGGTTTTTTTGAAATGTCAGAGTGAATTGTCTCAAGGTTTTCAAAGTCTCTTGCCACCTGCCACTTCCCAGATATTTTTTTCCCTGGATGAAAATGTATTGAGTCTGACCCTAATTTGTTAATAGTTTTGATTCCCCTGAAATACTATTTTCCAGAAAATTTACTGTTTATCACAAAACAAAGTCAATCTGCCCCTTCCTCCTGTGGGCAGCTCCGTGCAGTCCCTCCGTGCTCGGCTGCCCCCCGTCATGTCCCTAAGCCTCCCTGCTGGGCAGCAGGCATTTCAGTGTTCCAGAAACTCAAGCAAAGATTTGGAGAGGAGTAAAGCTAGCAGATTTAGGTATCCTTGTAGAAAGCTTTTTTGTGCTGTGTATGTTGGCGTGGGAATATTGTGGCCAAGTGTGAAGAGCAATGGGATGAATTGTAAGTCTGGGTGCTAGTGGGGAGAAGCCTCCATGGGGAACAATGGCAAGCTGGTGGCCAGCTCATGAGGACAGCAAGGCAAGGCGGGGTTTGGAGGCTGGTTGTAGACTAGACTTGAGGGGAATGACTACGACAGCCACAGAGGGAAAGAGATGATGGCAGGTGAGCCAAGAGAGGATGAGAACCTGGGTAAGAGCTTTGATGGTCTGGAGAGGGGAAAGCCTAGAACACAAAGGGGTTATAAAGGAAAATACAGTAAAGGCATGACCTGCTTGGTGAATAAAGTGTGTGGCAAGTAGCAGCCCACGCTCCATACTGTAAAAAATGTCGTAAAGGAACTGCTGAAAGAATGCAATGATTAAATCAATATATTCTTCTCCTATTTCCAAAGCCTTTGCTTCCAGTAGTTTTCCAGTTCAATAATGTATGTGCTGTGACAGATACAGAACAGTCAATATTAACAGCCCCCCTCCAGCTGCAGTTAAATTTATTTTAAAATCTCCACATTTTCATATATGAAGTAGATGTTTAAAATTGATTAAAGTGTTCAACATACTTATATTAAAACAGATCCTGTTTTATCAAGCTGTTGAAACTGTTCTTATAGTTAGAGCCATGTCCTTCAGCTATCGATATAATTGTGCTTTGACAGGTAATCAATTGCCACATATGCAGACTCTGCATGCAAAAATAAAGACCACCTCTTCCTGGACATTCCCCTTCTTTTTAGCCACTTCTGCAAGAGAAGCAGCTTGCAGAGCTTCTGCATCCTGCACTCACGAAAAAAAATGGCACAGTGCATCAGTATAAAGGGTGAATCAGCATCTCGTATCCCTCCCTGTCCTCCTGTTGTGCTGGTCAGTCCTCATCCTGACCCTCTAATAAAAGCCTGCTCCAGACAGAAAGGTGGAGAATAAGTGACTGACGTCTGCTAATCTTTGTAGTGTGTTCATGTGCCGTAGTAGCCTAATCTCTATGAAAATCAAAATGGTGTCATTTTTTCCTTTTCAAGTATCAATTTGGCAGGCCCTTACCCACCACTTCACTCTTCCCTCTGCACTGCCTGCCCAGGGCAAGATTTCAGCGCAGTCCAGGAAATCTCAGTCTGCTGCTACAGATGTCGGGTAACCAACTGCCTCTAACTTCCAAGTTGCCAGGACTAGTTGCAAAGATCATGAAACTCTCAGAGTGACAGGTGATAGATATGCTGAACAATTAGTATCAAATATACAGTAAATGATGCATAATATCATTGGTGAAAAATGTTCTATTTAGGCAGAATGTAGATTGATGTCAGAAAATGCTCTTTAGTGTGTGGAATAATCAAGTCAACTGCTTGATGGATGTACTATGTAGTCTATTTGCATAGCTTGGATTTGATACACTTACATGATATTTGCATCAGAAACATATCTATACTCTACCAATGGGAAAGAATACATGATTTTACCAACATGCTTATACATTAATAATATTACTTGGCAATCTGATGTTTCAAGACCCAGGGTGAATTACTTATTAAAAACCCATATACAGCTATCTGTCTTTATCTTTCTTTCTGTGTGAGCCATAATGGCCCTGATTGTTTTCAAAATTACATTTGGCCAGGATATGACTGTTACATGAAACCTCTTAAACCAATATCATTTCCCTCACTGATAAAATACATTATACTGCTGGGTGCATTGAGCCAAACCATTAACAAAGGAAGCTTAACCTAACCTTTGTGCTTCTGACCAGCCGGTAGAGCAAACCAACATTTCAGAAATTGTTTAAAAAGTGGAATTGACATGACTATGAATATTTATATTAAGTTCACTCATTTCTTGGAGCTTCTCCTATCACCCTCACTTTTAATGGTTTGAATTTTGCAGGAGACTTAGTTACTTGGGTATATACAAGGAAATGTACTCCATTTAGCATTGTTGAAAAACGCAGGCCAGTGATAAATTAGCTAGATAAGGGCAAATTAAGCAAGGTCAGTTTTAAAACTTGAATTCAGGATGCATGAGAAAAATCAAATACATGTACTCAGTACAAATTTGAAAAAAAGAGATGTGATGGAAGTTATGGAAAAACCTCAAGTCAAATTCTTCATAGTGATTGTGGCACTATTTTAATAAACCGACTCAAGCCATGCCTAGCTCTAAGAAGGGGCAAGGCTCCCCAGACCTCCAGGCCAAGACGATAGAACTTGTCTGATAGGATGCAAGTGATGTAACATCAGGGAGAAACACTACTCTTACGAAGAGCTAATGAAGCCATTTTCTGAAGTTAATAATCAACTACATCCCAGTGCTCCTTCCTCTCTCCTCAGGTCATCGTTATGACTCCTCCTCACAACAAAGAGAGGAGGCTGGTCATCATTTTCATGCTGAACAAGATGAATCACAGAGCAAAAGTAAAAGGAAGGGCAAGACTTACCTGTAAACATCAACAATGCATAGTTTCTGCATAGCACTTTTTCTTCTTATGTGTCCAGGCTTTAGAGTAGGTCATGGCCTATAAGACCTTGGGGTAATGGCTTGCTCATGATGCATACCAGTGGCAGAGGTATAAGTAGACCATCTCAGGATCACTAAGCATGAGAAGGCAGAACTGGGGATCCTGGAAGAAATGCTGTGCAATTCATTACATATGCAAACTGGCAGGCACCGTGGAGTAACGTAGTCTCACCACAGGCATCTCAGCCTACCAGTCTGAACAATTTCCAGAGGAAAACCATTTCAGAGGCTTGCTACTCTTAGGTTTTTTTTCTTCCCTTGTTTCTCCTATTCATCTACTCATTCGTTGTTTCTGCAAACACTGAAAGCACCAAGTATATTCCTGATGTAGGCAGATGTGAAACAAAGTGATGCACTGCTAATTGCAGAGCACGAAAGGTATGTAGCAGCTTCTGTCCTTACCAGGACAGAACTAATTTTAGTCTGTACAGCTGCAATTTTATCAGTGCGGATACCCAGTTTACAGCAAATAAAGCACTGCAGTTCTGCCTTATTTACTTACTGCCTGCATGGGATCCTGCTGTAGCAGCATGGCTCTTCAAGCATGATGGAAGGGAAAGCCAGAGAAATGAGCTAAAGGACAGTGAGTGGTGTCATACAAATACATGGCTTTAACCTGGCTGTGGATGCCCAGACAATATAACAGTAGAAGAGGGGATCATCACCTGACATCACCTCTCCAGCAGGAGAGGTCCCTGCTCCTAAGGAAGATTTCTTAATTGACACAGCTGCCATTTGTTCTGTTTCATGCTGCAAGAGCCGTCTTTGAAACTGGTGGAAAGAGGAAGGCGAGAGTGGCCTTCAGAGAGCTGCAGGAGTCCCTCCCCTGTATCACCCCACAGACACCGTGACACAGCTGGGGCAAAGGTGTGCGGCCGTGCCCATGAGCCCAACCATCATCCCTGCGTGGTGGCATGCCAGGAGGCCAAGCCCAGGGTCAGGGAGGTGATGGGAGGCAGCAGCGAGGAAGGAGCAGGCACCCAGGGAAGCAGGGGGTCTCTGTGCAGCCAAGGCATCACAAGCAGCTGCCTGGCAGATGGAAACCAGAGGCCCTCCCCATGTCACATTTCCTCCCATGTTCAGAGGAATTCATTCTCTTACACTGCATCAAAGCAGCGCCTGATCCCCTCTGATCTCTTCTCTTGTCTGGAAATAATGCTCCGCACCCCAAATCTGGCTAACGGCTCCCGCTGAAATGGAGCGATGCTCTCGGTGCTCTAGTTAGTGCTGTCAAGCAATCTGAAATGGAAGCTGGCAGTTGTCCTTCCAAATGGCTATTGCTACGTGTAGCCCAGAAGTGGTAAGCTAAAAAATCTTTGTGTTTGAACTCCTTCCAATTTCATTCAGCAGGATACTGGCAGGCCACTTTCTGTGTTAATTATTTCTGTCCTGATTGCCTGGCCACACAGAGCACTGGATTGACAGTATCACATTTCACCATTTGTTAATGGTGCTTCCAGCACAACACAGAAAGAAACTGAAATAAAGAAATTTCACCTAGAGACAAATGTCCAAAAGTCAGGGAAGGGTAGAGAAGGTGTCAGTGGAGTCAGAAGAGCCGTATATCTCCCAGATCTGGATCAATCCTTCTATGATTTTAAAAATCCTTAAGAGCAGAAGAATGACACAGTATATTACTCACTGGAAAACGCTTAATGGGTCTGATCCTGAAATGAATTACACTGGCTTAAATCTGGAATGGCTCCAACAAAGTCAGAGATTAATCAAGAAGAACTTTTAATGCCTGATTAGGAAAGACTGACTCTGCATTGCTGGCAGGTACAAATGAGAGGACCTAGGCATAAAATTACCTCATTGCTCCCACAAATCAGTGAGCTAAATGGCTACATCTTGACATTCGCACCAGCAGTAAATTATAGTCAGGCACAAAAAAATGGGAACAATTAAATGTGGGTGCAAAACTGAGACTAAGAGCCAGAGGGTATTTGAATCCTGTTGACACAAATATTACTTTCTCATGCTTTCCATAGTATCATGCCCTTGGAAGAGCACAAGTGAATGCAAAGAATGATGTTGTCCAAAAAAAACCACCCTGGAAAACTGCTTAATAGCATTTGCACCAGGACTTTCCCGTCCTTGGCTTCTCAGGCAGTCATGGACTACTGCGATATTCCCAGCAAGGGAAAAGGAAACTAGAAAGTTTTCAGCAATGGGAGCTGTCTACATGAAGAGGAAAGGCTCCCTTTGTACAGCACTCACTAGCCCAGGTTCTGACTGTACCTGCAGATCAAGGCCAGTCTGAGAACATAATTCACACATGCCACAGCTCTGACACTTTTACGGACTATGCTACTGGCCATTGAGACAGACACCACCTGAGATAAGTGTATTTCTCATGCAAATCAGGATTGTTTGTCCAAAATTAAGCAAAATTTTGTAGGGTCTCTGGCGCATGCCCTGTAAAATAGCAAGTACCTATAAAAGGAAACTGAGCACCCTGTGCACACACTAAATCCAAGTAGTAATGAAACTACTTTAAAAAGCGGAGGCTAATCAGCAGCATTCTGAATAAGCAAAAAAAGCAATCAGATCCTTTCAAAACAGACAAAATCACTGATACTCTCAATAAATTTTAAAATTACAGTTGAAAAACTCTATTTAGGATGACCCAGCCTCCCCCCGAAGCATGACCTCCTTGTTTTGACAATGTGTGGAACAAAGTGGTGGTGAAAAATTCATTAACAAGTTAGTTAAAACAAACCCATAGCCCTCAACTTCATTGTTTTGGGGTTAAAGGGGACATTTTTTTAAGAACACAACTCAGAGTCTTGAAAGACACCTGTTCAGATACAAGTCGTCACAAATACGTTCTGGCTGAAGCCTGAAGGGTCTCTTTTGGAAAATCTAGTGGAAGCACGTTGCTGTGCTGTTGCATCAGGACTGCTGTGCCCACACAGCTATTGAACTGGTGCTGCTGTAGTGAGAGCACTCCAGAAGTTAATTGGGAAAGGTAAAAAATAGCACGGCAAAGTGGCAGGAGCAGCACAGCGTTGGGCTTCCTCATCCCCAATGCTTACATTGCCAACGCTGCCCTTTGAACCAGCGTTTCTGAAGGAGGTTTTTGTCACAAAACCAGAAACTTTCCTTCTTGGGTCCCTTCTCCTCACACAGTAATTCAGTTAACACTGTCCATAGTAGTAATCTGAGTGATAATTAATCATGGTTTACACGCAGTTGCCAGTAAGGAGGCAGGGAACTCATTGCTGCCCCATGCAACCCCTTCCTGCAGCCTGATCTCCCACATAGCACATGGTTGGTCCCTGCATTCCCTCTACACCAAAGCCCAATGTTCCCAGCATGGTAGCTGAAACAAAGACTCATGTTTAGCTAATAATAAAAAGAAGAGTGAGGCAGGTTGGACAGCAACAGCACTTACCATGCTAGCACAGGTTTACCAGCATCCAGCCATGGGCATCCCTGGCACACCGACATGTCACTCAGCTTCCCAGTGCGCTAAACCTCCCTGTGACGCATGGACAGGGTGTGTGTTGGCATGTCTGTGAGATGGAGATAAGCTCATTAACGATCATGCAAGCACATTTTGGTTTAGGAATTTTGTGGATACTGAGGTTAGAATTTTATCTCTTTTCTCTTCATGGATTTAACTAAATCTCACCCAGGATTAGAGAATGATCTCTTTAAACATGAGCTTGTTTCTTACACTGAAATTTCTCCATCTGGGATCAGCAATAACAGCAACAGTTTTAAGGTCTGCATCTTCATAGCGGCCAATATAACAGGGCATACAAGCTGGGTCTGGGCAGCCTGGGCTTTGGCTGACTTTAGCTGAGCTCTGGGTGCTCATTGTGGTGAAAGTCAGTACTTAACTCACCTGAAACTTCGATCTGTTAAGTACAAACTGTCTGAGGAGAAACACCATCAGCTAATTAGACTGTAAGCTCCCTTCCCCAGGAAATATTTTTTATCTCAATGCTTAGGAGTTTGGATGTAGCACAGTCTGGTTGCTATCACTGAACAAATAGGGAATATGAGTGAAAAGTGGGTCCTTAAGGAAAACCTGTGGGCAAAAGCTTAAAAATACCCTTGAAAAATGTAGCCAGGATGATACACTGTATTCAACTTACTATAGGAAACATGCCTCATCCGTCAGGTGAAATGAAACCATAGTGTGAAGCCTCACTCATGGAAAAGATAAACAGCTGCAGCTTCACAGCCGCAAACAGCAGGTTGGAAGGTGCAGGTTACATTGGTGGTCCACGTGTGTCTGGTGGCAACTGACCTTTTGTTCCCTCTTGCTTTCAGCTGCATGGTACCCCTGTCCCATTAAACTTCCTTGCAAGTACTGGCTAATCGGCACAGAAGGGTTAATTGCCATGTTCAACAGACCCTGCTGCACCCAGAGGACTGCCCTGAGCACCCGAGGGCAAGAGTGCCCAACCAGGTGGGGTCTCTTCCCTCAAAAGTGACACCTTCCAGACCTTGGCTGTACCGGGAGGTGCAGCCCACCCACCTTGAGGAGGAGACAATGGATTGGCTGGGTGCAGACCTCCAACACCTGGCACTGAGGCTCTCCTCACTGCCAGCTCCTTGCAGAAGAGAGGGGAAGGGTCAGGTCTCACCTCATGGCAGAAGGCAAGTCCAGTCTCTCAGCACAAAAGCCTTTCTGCCCATTACCTTGCACCCTTGTTCTGCCTCCTCTGGGTCTCCAGGAGAAAAAGCTTTGGCATGACAGCTCCACACAGGTGGTCTGCGCTTCAGCCTGGGAGAACAGGAGCAGGTAGTGCAGTATGTACTGAGCCACTGAAGTCTGGTTCAAACATACTTCAAAGCTTGTGGAAGCCAACAGGGGTCTTGCGTATCGCTACTGATATTCACATCAATCTGGAGCACTTTGTCCAAGTCCACACAGTGGGATCTCTACAGAGTTATAAATAGACCCCAACTCTCAGGACTCCCATTCCCCTGCTCTGAGTCCTTCTTACCGTTCCCTGGCTATACCTGATGCTCTTGGATATCGTGTCTTACTTTTCCTCTGACTACAACTCACTTCTTTCTAAGGAAAAAGGAAAGATTCATAGTTTTGCTTGGACACTGGTTCACCTCTTATTCACGCTTATCTTTCTTTCCAAGAGCACATCGGGAAGGGGACTGTTGGACAGGCAGCTGGAGGAGAGAATCTTGTCAGAACAGGGCATTGCATCTCTGAAATCTCATGGAAATTCATTCATAGATCTTTACCAACTTCTATCTGCTAGATATTGATACCCTTTTCCAGCACTCTGCATTTGTTGTTAGCACAGGTTCATTTCATGTCAGCTTCATGCTGTCTGTAGGCCAGCTCCACACACAGCCAAACCAGGTGTGTCTGTCGATTGGCCCAGGACACATCCCGTGGCTGGATGCCTTGGAGTCTGGCAAGTAGGAGCATAGCAATGCTCCTACTGTTTTCAGTGAGACCAGGACAAAGCTCTGTGTTCATTATACCTAGAGCTAAGCATAAAGTCTAACAGCAGAAACAAAGAAAAAAAAATATAGTGCAGCCAGTTTTACCCAAAACGTTGTAGGCTTTTATGGAATCATAAAGATCAGTAAAATGGTTTTTGTGTAACATACCACAACTCCAAACATAATAAAACTAAAATCAATGAACATTCTTTAAAATGAGTGAATACACCCACACAGCTCAAATTTCATTGTGTTTAGACATGCAGTAGATGTTCTGATACACCGACTTTGATTTTGCCTTCCCCTCCTCCCAGATATTCTTTTTATCAGATTGCCTGTACGAAATGCATTGAACACAGTGGGGGGTGGGGGGAAAGCAGTGTTTGGTTTTAAGCATTCATTAAACATCTGTAGGAGTTAATACAAAGGAAGAGTCTTTGAATAAATCTAAAAATTAGGAAATTGTACTTCTGATCTTGACTTCATCCTCATGCATCAATGAACACTTTTTAATTTTGTTCTTTATTGTGTTTAAACCAAACACTGAAAACAACAACTCTCATCCAACTGTTCTATATAATTTCTAATGACAGCATAACCTTTGTTCTAAATGCACATGTAAAAAGACTTTCGCTTTAATATTCCAGTTCTCAGCTCTTCAAGTTAAAATAGTGCTTTACAAGTGATCTCTACTGATAATGACATACATTTACATTAGAATTCCAACTTGATTCTCTACCTTTCATAATCT
Organism: Nyctibius grandis; assembly: GCF_013368605.1. NCBI lineage: Eukaryota > Metazoa > Chordata > Aves > Nyctibiiformes > Nyctibiidae > Nyctibius > Nyctibius grandis. The sequence goes on along the minus strand of NC_090665.1, from coordinate 29,397,917 downwards.
ACATATATCTTTTGTTTTGTTTCAGATTCTTTTTCTTGCAGGTTATGTAGATTTGGCTGCAGTACGTTTTTCCCCCAAAGAATATCCAAAAATACATGTCTGCATAGCATAAAGTTGGAAGAACTGTTTGTCGCAGTCTGCTTAACAAAACAAGTCCTTTTTCTGCTTGCAGATTGTTCATGAGAAGGCATCCAAGTTTTACAAATGCATTCAATATTAGAAATCATTCTGTGAATTTCATAATTTGGGGCCAAAAGGGACTATTAGTTCATCTAGTTTGATCTCTGGTACCATATAGGTTACTATATTTCACCCATGCACTAAACTCAGAGACTTCATTGGACTAAAATATTTCAAGTCCTCTGATTAAATTGTACTCCACTGGGTGAGAACAAGACAGACAAAGCTGCCACTAATACCTAAGGCCCCTGCAATAGCAAAGAATGATTTAGATGAGATGCCCAGATCATCCCAGCAGGTGAGGCTTAAATTTAATGAACAGTAGGACCTAGACATCTGAAAATGATCTTAGGAAAGAGGATACTCTGCACCAGAACACTCATCTGCTCTGGACCCAGGGCAATTAAGGAAAGATTTGTGTCCCTAACCATAAATGCCTGGTACCACTTAACACTTCACACAAGGTAGCCTGGTGTGTCTGAATGCAGGACAGCAAAGCAGCAGCTGGGACCCACACTCCTGGGGGTGTTGGGTGAAGGCAAGACATGTGAGGCAGCGACAAGTGGAAATAGACCCTCTGTTTTATACTTGCATTGAGTCCTGAGGACGGGATTCAGCCCCACATTAAGATACTTAAGTCTAGATGCCCCACATGTGGCTCGGGGCTTCATTTGCAGTCCGTGGGGATTTACACAATATACCAGTGGAGTCTAGCAAGCTGCTCAGCCTCCCCAAATGCAGACACCAATGTCTGGTAAGCCAGCAGACTCCCTGGGCTCCTTTCTTTGCTGATTAGCTCTCTGTTGCCCAAATCTCACCCTGAAAGGCTCTAGGGCTTCAGAAGGACATGAGGAAACAAAGGGCCCAGCAAGCTCTAGGCAGGAATGTATGCATGCAAAAACTGCCTTCCCAGACCATGAAGGTACCTGAGCGAAGCCCTGCAGCACAAGGTTTCATTAGACACACTGTCTTAACCCAAGAAGTGGAAACGTGAAGATAATATTGATGGCAATGTTGGCAACCCCACCAAAGGCTGTGACAGGACTCACCAAAACTTACCACCAGTCTGGCTGCCCACAGCCTCCCCCAGCCTGCTCTAGCAAGCGGCTTTCTGGTGAGTTATCACCCACACAGTGGGCAGTTTATCCAGGATACTGCCTGCCATAGGGCTTCCTGGGAAAGTCTTTTCCCCTCACTGTTTCCAGTGACAAGTGGAAATCTCCAATATTGCCAGTCTCCCAATTATACACCCTTAGCCTCCACCTCAGGCAGATTACAACTGGCCTTGGCAGTTTGGTCCCTGCCTCTTGTAAGCTTTGATATTTCCTTTCCCAGCATGCTGTCAGGGGGTTGCAGGCCAGGCCTGGGAGAGAATAAGAGCATGCCCAGCTCTACTTAAGAAACACTGTTTCTTCATGGCAAACAGTCAAATTTCACACTGTCTGTGAAATCCAAGAGATGTGAAAATAGCGTAGTCTTGCACAGCTCTCCTCTCAGGAGTGGTAAGCAGAGAGCAGCTCCCCATAGCTCCCCCAGCTATGCATTTCCATAAAAAAACAGGAATCAAGGCCTTACCAAGTATCAGAGCTCTTTAAATCATAGGTAAAACTAATCTGTATTCCAAATTGAAGAAAGTCTCTGAAAGGACAAAACATGCATGTTGATGGCAGAGAAAAAAAATCGTATGTCTGCTCATTGGGAAAAAAATCCAAGGATATTTAAAGCGTGAAAATAGGACTCCAGTTATGCTGTTAAGAATAATGAAATCTAGGGTGCTAAGTACTGTATGTGTCACTGTACAAGTTAAGCTGCCTGAGGCAGTTTTAATTTCTCTAGCCAATTTTTCTTAAATTTTCTTTAATTTACACACCAAAGTATTCATCACCTGTAGAGGAGGGGGCTGTATGGGGTAAGCCGCAGAGCTCTTCCCTCTGCAGCCGGAAATCCTCACCACAGGGCATGCAGCATGGTGCTTGGGGTGTACGGCTGTGGGGGAGATGGGGGCTGCTCTCCGAGCTGGGCACTGGGAGCAGGGCTTGCCAGGGAGCCCCAAAACCAAAGGGGAGCCCAGCAGGGTGCTTGCCGGTTCCTCTGAGACCTGCTGGGAGCTGCCACATCTCTGGTGTGATGGATTTTAGTCATGGGCTCAACTATTCCTCACCCTAAAGAGAAACGCTGTACTCGTTGCAGCAGCCCAGGAGGGAGTGGGGACATGCCCCTCACCAAAAGAAAAGTCTTGGAGAGAACATCCAGAGCCCAGGGCTAGTACTGATACACATCCAAACACCATGAATCAGAACAAATATCATTTTTTCCCAGGGTTCGGTGGGAGGAGCATGGGCAGGGAGGCAGAAGGGAAGGAGGGCAGAGCAAACCTGACAAGTCAGCATCAGCCCTCACTCAGGCCGCGGGATCAGCTGCTACAGAGGTTTCTCTGGCTGCATAACCTGTACTGGGCTGACCTGAAGTGCTGTAGCCATTGTACTGAAGATGCAAAAGGAAATACCTAGAATATTCTTAAATTACTAATCTAGGAATTTTTATTATTGTTTTATCTTTTTTGAGGCCCTGTGGCTTAGCCTAAATGTGCCACCTTCCAACAACACACAAGTTGGCTGCTCCAGGACCTTCAGTCATTTCTCAGCAGAATAGACATTATGTTCCTTTCTCTGGGCAAACAAGATACACTTTGATATTAACATTTTCAATAGTCTCAATATGTAAGTAGCTTGCCATACAATATCACGCTATTACCTTGCCGGAGCATTTAACTCCTCTTTTTTTCATTCCTTGTAGCTACGTTCCTTGTCAAGAACAGGCTGAAATTAACTTGTCAAAATTATTAAATTTGAGAGGCAAACATAATCCAAAATTGGATAGACACAAACAAGTGACAACAGCGGGAGTGTGCACTTTGGGGGACTACACCAGACACATTTGCATTTTACTTATGAAATATGTATTTACCTCTGCAGATCGCTGTGGGACTTGCTGTAGTTTTACTTCCCAGGAGTCACTGGGTTTAAGGCAGAAGCCTGCCTGCAAAGTGAGGTTTGTTCCGGCCTCTGCCGAAGGTGCCCTGCCAGGGCCAGGGAAAGGGTCTTCAGTCACCTTTCGTCTCCACTCCATACCTGCAGCAGGAGTGATCTGCTACACTGAGCTGTCACTGGCTGGGCTTGACTCGGTACACAGATTAAAGTGAAATACCTGCGGGAAAAACAGAGGTAAATGCTGTGGGAGAACCCACGTGTACGCCCCGGGCAGCAAAGGCTGGTGGTGGCATCTTTGCAGGGTGCTCCGTGCTGGGATCAGAGGCCGCCTGACCAGGAAAGCACAGGGATCCGTACATGTCCTTGACTTCATGACAAAGCCGGGCAGGCCGCTCGCTGGGCAGGTGCTGCCGCCACATTGCTGTGCACAGGCGGGATGCAGAAGGCAGCTCTAAGTGCCCCATTTTACACTCCACCACCACCAGCAGCAACGCTGAGGAGCTTTGCTTCCTCCTGAACCCCTCTGCCATCACTCGGGGCTTTCATTCCCAGCAAGCGAGGGACGGCTTCGTACAGCATGGTCACATTATCACAGATCTTGCCCGTGAGCAGCCAAGCCTGAAAGCACCTGGTGCTCTTTCAGGCAGCTCTCCACATTTAACAACTACAAGTCAACAAACTATCAGCACAGCACCTGAAGAGTCCACCCTTTTTCCCTACCTCCCATGTTCAGGTTTCCCCACGCACACTGCGACTTGCAGGAGTTTCAAAAGGACCGCAGGCAGCAGCCCTTGCCTGTCCCTCCTGCCCTGGCCGGGAAGGGCAATGCAACCATCTCCACTGAGCTTCACTTCAGACATCCTTTGGGTTCCAGGGCAGTGGGTCTGCTTGCTCAAGTCACTAAGCCAACCTCAGGTGGTTTGGAGATTAAGCAGGAGCCAATTTTTATCTTGTCTCTGAAGAAAAGGCTGCCTTTTCTTTGCTGGAAAATAATGGCAGGGTCTGCACTGTGTTTCTGATTCATGTTAGCAATCGGCAGGCTGTATGGCCAGCCAGACCCTCTGGGCAGTGTGCTCTCACCCTGTCTCAGGTGTAGCACCAGGAGGCAGGTCTGGCTTCTTGCTCTTCCAGAGGGACAAAAAGCACAACCAGCAAAGGCGAAAGCTGCTCTCTGCCCACTCCCCCTCAGCCCCTGCTCGGACCCTCCTGCCGCAGGGGAAGCTCCTCCCTGAGGGGAGGCACTCAGGTGGAAGTCAGACCTCAGCCCCCAGTTTTAACACCCCAAGTTATTCCCTGCCAGCCCCCAGCCATTGCCAGATGGAGGGAGGTGACAGCACGACAGGAGCCTAAAAAGGTGCAAAACCAGGCAAGCGGACCTTCCTGGGAGGCCTCTGTTCAGCTCTGGTTTTGTGCCAGGGAAATTACTGCACTCATCTGCTTCTGAGGACAAAACACCTGTATGTGCATCTCCAAGCCTTGTACTTTGACAAAAAACTCAATCTGGATTTGTCTATACTCTAATATTGAGTTTGGGCACAAACCAGTGCAGAAGACCAGACTCACCACGGGCATAGTTTGACTTTCATACCTTAATTTTTTTTGCAGTTGTATCCAAATTGCTGCAAAGATGGACCTCTTCCATGTTCTCCATTTTCCAAGCACGAAACTCAGAGTGAAACGGATTGTGCGTGTTTTTCTCCATTTCAGTGCATGATCCTCTTTTCTTCCCTGCTCTGATCAGCAACCAAAAAATGTATTCAAAACTTTGATGGAAAGATAAGACACATGAGATAGTATATTATTCTGAATGGAGTTTCTGGAGCAGCCAAAGTTTTGAGCTCATCTACTGCTCTCTCTCTAGTTTGATGCAGAATCTAATTTGTCCAAAATTTCAACCATGATGAACTTTCCCAAAACAGAAGCAGCAAGCTGCTTCCCACCATCACATACTTGGCCTGTATCCCATCTATCCATATGCAGCAGATGTAAATATAATTTCCTGGCACAAGCAGCTTTCTGCACATGGCATCTTTCTAAGTCTTCTTTAGTATCCACGTGAAGAAATAAATGATTTTATTGAGGCACTTGGAGGCCCCAATAACACTTCATAATGACCTATAAATGGAGTTCTTTCTTAATATGCATCAATCAATAACTCACACAATTATGACTCGTATTATTTTGCTGAATTGTCAACAATTCTAACCAAAGCTATGATTCCTTATAGACAATGTGAGCCTTCCAGGAGCCACATCTTGCTGGCTTCCGTATATTGTAGACCTGCACATATACAGATTTAGTGCAGGCACCAGTTGCATCAGTTAATTTAGGACACGGCCTCTTCCAGCTGTGCCCGATCATCACAAGTAAAGCTTGCAAAGTCTCCCGCTGCATTAAGAGATGCTTTGGAGAGTAGACTGGAGCAAAAACAGACAATATTTTTTTTTCTATCCTGTGGAAATAAAATAGTTAGTAAGATGGTGCTTTAATCAGGGACAAGACAACTATAAAGTCAGAATGAAATATTCCCAGTGGAGACAACCTGTCTGGTGGCAACGGGAAATCCTGCATGTCAGCATATTCTTTTTTGGCTTTATCCTTGCTCACTGGATGTGACTCAAAGGAAATGCTGGGCTTCAGTTTCTTCATCAGCAAAATGGGGATAATATTTCCACTTATGCAAGTCACTTTAAGTGGAAAGCACTGCTTTCATGTAAGATAGCTTTATTGTGCCAGTACATCAGTTTTTCACTTTCTGCCTGGAACATTTCATAAAAATCCCTCCACATATGGAACAGAACAAGTATTGCAGACTGCAGAAAATGTGATTTTTAGGGAGCTGACAGTGCCACTTACATTTGTGCATTTCTGCATTTCAAATACAATCAAGTTTGGCAACGAAATTCACGATCATCTGGTGGCTTTTATGAAGCGAGCTGACCATACTGCTCCAGGTTTCACCAGCCCCATCACAACCCTGCTCTGCACCAGCCCTGGCCCCTGCCCAGGCTTGGGCAGCACATGCGCAGCCCAGGCAGCAGCCGGGGCAGCGGGACACAGCTGGCAGGTGCCAAGCAAAGCCCTGAGCCTCGCACATGGGTTTTGGAGCAGAGACAGATCATTTAGCACTTTAAATTCCCTTCAGCAATACGGTGCTGCAGCATCGGTTGTCATTCCCCGACTTGTCCATAGTGGACGGAGGAGAGCAATGCTCTAGCACCTTGCTGCTTTGCTTCACAGAAACGGTGAGGCCCGGGGCTTCGGGCAAGTTGCAGACCCTGCCCTCCACAGCAGGGCCTCGCCATGCCCCGGCCCACTCTCACCTCCCCACCGACCACAGGGACAGTTTGCTGTCCCCAGCCCAGGGCTGCGCCGCCAAGGGAGCGCACAGCCCTGCCTAGCGACTCGCTGTCCCCTCCTGGTTTTCAGTGTGGTGCTTTATCAACGTCAGAAGACTGATATATGCTTAAATAGTTCAACTTTCTGCTTTCCCTCCTATATGAGCTTGGAACAAGACTGTAGAAAAGTACCATACATCGCATAGCTATCAAAGAAAGAAGAATTATATTTTAATTACTGTATTTATCTCAGAGAACACAATGATTAGTTTTTATGTTGAAAATAAATGTAATAAAGGCTCACAGACTTTTGGTAGTAGAGCCATTAAGTCCTCTGTCTAAATACAGTCTAGATATCTGGGGTGCAATTAGGACAGCCGCGCTGAGTGCTTCTCAGGGTAAGAGTGCAGATGCACTCTAACCTGAATCTAATTCCGCTCAAAGGCCAAGGCAGAGGAGCGCTATTTCTGTTGTAATGATTTAGTAGAAATGGGTAACATTACATTTCTAATGCCTTTTGGTCAACAAGCACGTTAGGACTTTCAGTGCCTGCTACTCAAGACCTGATTGCTGTTAGCAACTCTTTCACAGAAAATACATTATGACAGCAAATGCAGTGCTCGTATGTGGAGAAGTCAGACCCAAAGCAAAGCAGTGGCTACCAGGAAGACAGGACACATGACACGAGAGCTTTTGTAGCCAACTGTAAAATTCAGACATCAGTATTAGGCCTTCACTTGTAAAAACAGAGCTGAACAAATAATTCAAAATGAATAATTTATTTGATTAATTTTGTCTCTCCTTGCTCAGGGAATATATATAAGCCAATCATACCATCTTGAATTTATTTGTTATTCAAATATATTCAGTAACTTTCTTTTCACTATATTTTTTTACTCTATGGATTAATCAGAATATTTAAAATTAAAAATACAGTTTTCCTGTGATTGGCCAGATATGCCACATGACACTACTTTTCTTCTGTAAGCAAGTGAGTATGCCAGCACTTCTGGAGTAATCCTTATGCATGCAAAATTGAAAATTCAGTTTTCACAAATATTTGCATGTGCGTCTTTAGAATTCACTTGCTGCCAAGAAAACTGTCAGTAAAATTCAGCACTTCTTAAATTTTTAAAATGTGAGAACTGAAACATGCATTTTAACATTTGCATTTAATTTTTTTTTTTTCAGTTTCATCTGGAAGTTTTAGAACATTATATTTTCCCTGAAAGGATGCAGCATTGCCTGCCAGGACCGAGTTATGGTTTTGACCCACTTGTCTTAACATTACTTAGCTCTGCCAACGGTCTGGTGTTCTAAAAGCATATAGTTTTCTATATGCTGTATATATTTTTTTTATAGTTTTGGGGGTATTAGTGGACAGACGGTCCTGCCTGGCCGACAAGGCAGCTGACACACTTTGAGGCGCTGTAAAATAGCGACAACTGAAACCTAGCCCAGGCAGTGGGAGGGTTATCTGCTGGTAAAGACAAGCAGGGGGACAGCCAGTTAGCTCTTTTGGGCCAGCACCGACTACAAGCACAACTGTAAAACTACAGTGGGTAACAGGTTATTAACTCATTGAGTAAACAGAGCTGGTGCTTCAGTTACCAAACAGGGTGATTCAAATGGCTTAATTTACACATCACAGCAAGCTTTTCCTACTGCAAATCAATAAATTTGCATAGGTTCTTAAAATAATCAGCAACATGCTCCCGCATATATTTTTAAATAGGTACAGAATTCCTTAATGAAAGCCTGAATCCTATAATAAGCTCAGTTTTTAGTTCACCTGCTAGTTATGTTTACGAGGCAGTATGAATGTACTAAGGCCTGGAGCCAAGCAGCAGCTTTGCAGCTCATTTCTGCAGACAGTAGGACTATCCACAGACTGCAGGTTCTCACAGACCCAGGTGTAAAGCCCCCTCGTGCCACCCCAGGGTGCCCCGGCACAAGCAGAGCCTGCCCAGCACTCACGGCAGGAGCAGAGGGAGAAATCGCAGCTGAGATGCTCTCTGTGTACACCTCTGCCCAGGGGACAGGCATGCGGAGGGCTGGGCGGACAGATGGATGGAGGTTGACTTCCAATAGGAATAGCCTTTACACCTTTTCCACATAATTTCTTATTTCTTGTTCTCCTCCTTCACTTTGTTCTGGCTGGGATCAAAAGCAGAAGCTCAAAACGCCACCAGCAAAGCTGTCCTGGCAGCCCCTTCTCACCAAGATGCCAAAGTGATATTGCTGGTTGAAGGTTAAAACAATTCACATAGGCATCCTGGCATTCAGGGTCTCATTAGAGCCAAAGCAAACCTCAGACATTGAGTTATCACCATAATTGGCCAGGACAGCTGTAGGGCAGATTTACACTTGCACCAGCTCTTCCGCTCTCCCTCACGTGCACAGCCACAGCGATGACTGACCCTCTAGGGTTTGAGGAATGGGCACAAGCTGGCGAAGAAAACTTACAGCTTTGCTGGATCATGGAAGGACACTACACCGACAGCACATGCAGGCACGAATGTGGCTGTCCCAGGGCATGCTGCAGCATTGGGGCATCCCTCCAGCCACAGCTGCATGTAGGCATAGCACAGCCCAGGGTCTGACTGCAGGAGTACTCTGCTCAGTCCAGTCCTTCTGGGCCCAGCTGTGGAAAAAAAAATAATCAAGATTAAAAAAGATTGAGAGGGAATACTTCTGTGCTTGTAGCTGTGCAATGACTAGGGACTGTGAAGTTAATTTTCAAGCAGACTTTTTTCTCTTTTACTAAAATAAAAAGCAGGTTTTTAAACAGAGAAAAAAAAATGAGGGCAGAGGATGGAAAAAACATGCATACTCATGGCAAAAGCAAGAGAAGTGTAGGCAGGGGGCCCTGCTGCTTTCACTGCTGGAGCTGTGGTGACCTCTTGCTCTGGGATGTGCAGGGCCAGTGGAGCACAAGGGTTTCCCTTGGCTTGGCATGAGCCAGCCTTAGGTACCGACCAAAATTTGAACCCCTTGGTTTGCTCTCTCCTGCTTTCCCCAGTGCATGTCATGACACTGTGTGCCACCACTGGGCATCTCAGGGAGAATACTAGCATCTTGTTATTCAGGTGTAGTGCAAGGCTGCTTCTGAACACAGAGGACATCCTTGCTGCCCTAGCACAGCTCTGGTTAAGGACCTGAGGAGCTGGAGCAGACTCAGATGATCATCTCTCCTCTCCCCATTGCCTTCTGCAGGACTGTTACCAGCCTCAAATCTTGGAGCAAATGCCCCTTGCTGAGCATGGGTGCAGCAGCCCTCACTGTCTCTGCTACAGCTCCCATTAGCCAATGCCCTGCGTGATTTGCTAGAGGGCAGGTCTGTGGGTGAAGGACCATGGAGGTCTCTCTGAAGAATGGCTCAACCCTTCACCCTGCTCCCTGCCTTCCATACATGGCCCCATACAGAGCCTGACAGGCACAGCCTCCTAACTCAGACGCCTGTTGCCATCTAGAAATGCTGCAGACAATTAGTGGATATGGAAAAGAGGGTTCTATTATGGTCACATTTCCTGGCAAGGTACTATCCTGCTGTCCCTTATTCCTTTGCATTTCTCATACTTAATTTGTTTTTCATTTGATTGGGTTTTTTAATATTTATTACTCATGGCTGAATGTTGGGTTATGGTGTGTCAAACTTGACAAAACTTCAAGCAGAGAGAATGATAAAAAGTATCTTGAAAATCATATTTGCCCCTTAATAATTTAATTCTGTAGAAAGGGAAATCAAAGCATCACAAATTGATTGCTGTGAAACAAATTACAATTATTTCCACACATCCAAATAAATCTACTAATTTTAGGCATCTGACTTCAGGCATTAGACGGAATATGCAAATGCACATGTTGAAATGATGGCCGTGTCTCTAGAGCTGCTCACTTATTTCTCTGTTCTTACTAGATGCTCAATAGTTTCAGACTACTATTGAGACGTGCAGTAAATTAGCTGCTCTTAAGCATTGCCTGCTAAAAACATTAAAAAGCATGACTGTGAAGCACAGCTAACAGTTTTAGGCATCCAACACTGGCTTATCCTTTCTGGAAATGCAGACTCTAACATCCATTGTTGCTCTCCCCAAATCTGCTTCCAATTAGGTCATTCTGTCCTGGCAACCATTAAGTGAAGCCCTCTGCCCTGCTCTACCTTTCAGAAAGAGCAGTGTGCAACGAAATGTCCCTGTTGAACACAAGTTTTCCACATACATTTTACAAAGTGTACTTGTTCAGCTGTCACACTGCTTCACATAAGAGAAGTCACCCAATATTGGTACTGACATACTAGTCTAGTGTGGCATTTAGTATTAGGCTTTATATAACTCACAGGGATGGTAGAGCAATCTCAGGTAGTCAAAATAAATGAAGACAGCCTGAATAATGCATTTGTTAAATCTAAATAACATACAGCGGACACCTTTAAAGTGTTTTCCAGGAAAATGTGACTCAGGTGCAATATTGATTGAGAAGATAAAGACGGGTGGTTTTGATTCCTGTATTATGGAAGCAGAGAGGACTTTGGTAATGTAACAATCATCTTTTGTTATTTTGCTGCAGTCCAATACAGCTAGAATCAATTTTTCATTGTACTCATTTACTGGAAAAGGGGATAATGGCAAGGACAACACAGCTTTACTAGAAAGAATAAGTCATGATTTAATTCAGATGTTGTACTACAGTTACAAGTTGGAAGATATATTTGTGTATACAGAAACAGTACAAAGGAGCTTGCATGCTTTCGAATAGAAGTCATGGCTCTGCATTTCTATTTATTGGTAGTTAGGTGGAATGATGCAGCATTATTCTAAGAGCAATAAGCAAGAACCTTTTAAAGTGGAAAAAGATAGCTGTAGGATTATGAGCAATCTTTACAGAAAAAATGAAGGGCAATAGTAAAAGGGCACATTTAGGTCTTCATTAATATTTGTATTTAAGTAAAAATGACAAGCAGAAAAATCCAAAGAAAAACTAAGATCATAATCCATGTAATGTTTTTCTACACAATTGAGATCTTTCTCAAATATCTCAGGCATTTTTTGATAAATTTTGTTCTCGTGGAAAGTACTCAGGATGATGATAAAATAATGATTTTTTTTTTTTTTCCTAGCAAAATAGATTGCTTCATGACTTCTTTAATGAAACACAAATCTAAGAGTGATAGTGTTTGGGGCTGGATTAGTCTCCTGGGGTTGCATCCGGTGTATGAAATTTCATGGCTTTTCCAAGGAGTTCAATAGTGCTCTTCTCCATGGCGAGACACTGCTGAATGACCCCTGAAAAAACACCCCACAGACCGTGCTTCAGAAACATTACCACTGAAAGCTGCCAGGAGTCAATTTAGCCCAGGTATAGCCCAGAAATACTCTGCATGGCATATTTCTGAGCAGCACTCATTAGACCAGCCTAAATCTGAATTTCAGCACTGACTTTGGAGGAAATCAGGATCCATTTGGAGTTGGTTTCTACCTCTGTAAGAGACCTGCAGCTGAAACTCAGCCTCTGCTTTTAATGAGCATCTTCTACAGAAAAGCAGACAAAAGGGGTAAAATCCTTCCCTGGAATCTCAGGCTTTTCTTTAAAAAGAGTCTGGTCTAGTACTAACTCCTTGTAAGCTGAGCCCGCATTCCTCTCTGAGGAGCAAAGAGAAAATGAAGAGTAAACCAAGAAAAATCTTTTAAGCTGATTAGAGGAATGAAACTCAGTTGCACCTTGGCTGGGACAGCTCAGGGAGGCATTTCCAGCCTCCAGAGGACACCCGGGATTTACACGAGTGACCCTGTACAGCTCCTGAGGTGCTTGGGAGGCCTCAGGCAATTCCCTTTGCCCCCTGCCAAAGAAAGCGCCTGCTGGGTTATTAGTGGGGTCAAGGTGCAGGGAGCTGCAGGTCTCTGGTCACTAAAAGACCAGGGCATTTCTGTAGGACCTGTCAAACAAATGCTCCATAATGTGCAGAAGGTGCAATGTGGGGACAGCTTGGGAGAATCACAGCTGTCCTGCCAGGCAGAAGCAGAGCCAGCCCAGCTTGGCATGGCTTGCTGCTCAGGGATGATGGGGGCACTGCACTGCAAACATCTAGGATCCCAAACATAATGAGGCTGGCCTTAGACTGTAATGAGTTTGCCCTAAAACTGCTACAATTTATAAGCAATCTTAAAGAACACATTTTTTTCATTTTCTTTACACTGCTGTTTCTCAGCCACTAGGCTGAGACTTCATACTTTTCTTCCCAAGCCACAGGGCAGGTGCTGTGTGAAACCCTGACCTCTGGGACTCACCTGCACCCAGCTAGTCCAACCATGCCAGAAATCTCCCAGAATGGCAAGATCCTTGATGCAGCCACAGAAGCTTTGAGCTGAGTACTGGTGACTACAGATCTGCTGACTAGAGGGAGATTAGGATAATGGTATGAGGATAGCTGTTGTGTCTGCCATGTCTTCATAGCCGTTGAGAGGGCTGCCACAGGAAGAAAAGCTATTTGATTAGGTTTTCCCTGGGCTGAGAAGAGACCAGTATGTCAATAGTCCTATACAAGAGGGCAAAATGCAGTCTGATTGCCTACCCCTGAACCCAGCAAGGCCTTCATCTCTGATTCTATAGTGACCCATGTTGCTTATCTACCATCTTTTCCTTACCATCACAGTCCACAGCTGGCTGTCTCCCTGCCACACATCTGCAGGGACAGACAGCTGTAGCCCCTCTTCACATGCCCTTTTCAAGGTCCTGAGGCACTTAGAGGAATGAGCTCTTGCTCACTGCCTATCCAGCAGCTACAGTATCACCTGACAATAGCAAATGACTTTTTATATATGTGATATATTCCTTTTAACAGGGAAAGGGAAAAACCTGCTCTTCATCTTCATTAGAAGGGAAATTCCAGCATTCTCCATTTCTCCATCCTTGTAGACAGAGGTGCCTTTATGGGTAAACATCATTTCCTCTTCACTCCCCTTTATTTTTTAATTCTGTTCTCCTGGTTAAACTTTTATTGATACAGATGCCTACTGTTTACTTTAGAATTACATGGTCCAGGTAGGAATTCCCTGCAAAACCACATCTTTCTTCTTGGGGAGGGGCCATTCAGGTTAGTACTGATCAAATCACATGAACTCACAAGTTAGGTTTTTCTTTTAGTCCTGTCTTAGTTTAGAGGAAGTATCTAAAGTTGCTCTGATCTAGCAACCACGTGAGTGTGGTGAAAGCCATGCTCTGCCAAACATGGCTCTGAAAGTCTCTCCATGCCCTATAAAACTAAGTAGAGTTAATTTTAAGATGAAACTTAACACTGCAATAGGAAGATGGGGTAAAATCATTAGCAAACTTCATACCTTGGTTCTGTGCCACTGTGAATTCAGTCTGTGATCCAAAGTGTTAGCAGACACTTCTGGGTTAGAAAGAACCAAAGATCAACTTCCCTACATATACAGGTGTTTCAATTTCCTTGCAAGAAAATAAAACTGATACAAAGCACACTAAGGACCCCAATATCAGCAAGAATGTCACTAGTAGTGCAATACATTAAAGAAGATCATTGCAACAAATCAAGTTCTAAGCATGACTTTCCCTTTCATGCAGAGAATGGACTGATTTGTTCCCCAAACAAGGGAAAATTTCACAGAGGCTCTGGAACAGATTGCTTGGTTTGCTCCATTACTCACAGATCAGCTTGCCACATTCAGCAACAAAGGTAAGGGCTAAACTCATCTTATTTGTTCCCCACAACTTATGAAAAAATAATCGAGCTCATAGGAAATTAGGTGCTTCAGGAACAGAACTTGCTGAAGCAAAAGCATTTCTGTTAGCATGGATTCAGCTTCAATATGACTCTCATGATCTGTGCACTACTATTTTATGCTATGTTGATCCATCTAGGAATAATTGTGAAGACTTTACTGGATTTTTTTTACTGCTAGAAAAAATGCACTTAAGCTGTGCTGTCTGACTGTACTTTGACTTGAGTTACAGAGCTCAGTAGGACACAGCCAATTTTGGGGCATGGGCAGGCCTGCTGTATGACATATCAGTAGTTCAGTGACACAGTTCTGGGTCCTGAGAGGAAAATAACATTTCTGCATGCATAGCATTTCCTTGCATCCACATCATACCCATTTTTGATAAATTTTTTTTGCTGCCACCACTTGGCACTAGTGGACCATCTTCTAAACACGTAAAAGCAAATTAAACATATTGTACGTAACCCATCCAATTTTATCAGCATCTAACACCAATGCTTTCTGACTCACAGCTTTAGGAAACCTTCAAAAGGTCAGCAAATGGCTTGGAGCTGAAACTGCAATAGAAATATCTCCAAAGCCTAGCATACATAGATCCCACAGGGCTCCACATACAACTCCTTCCCACCATGTAACTTACCAGCCATATAGCATGAGCATGGCAGCTGCTGCTCTACAAAGAGAGCCCACATCAGCCTGCTCCATGTAGATACTCCCACACCAAAAAGAGATTTCTTTTCACAGTATCATTCACAAGGGGAGATGTCAGGCTCTCAAAGACCAACTCTCTCTGCATCTTGTTTCAACAGCACTGGAGAGGCTACAGTAAGATCATAGATTCAGTTTGGTTAGAAAGGACCTTTAGCCATAAGACATTGCCAATTGTCCTTTCCCCGGATTATTTTAGTGAAATTTTGTGCCTAGGAAACACTATACGTTAAGGAGATCATTCTTCAACCTGCTTAGGAAATGGGCATACAAAAATGGGATGTTCACTTTGATCAGAAGAATAAGTCTTTCAGAGACAAGTTCTGAGGCTTTTAATCATATTGAATATAGTATAATCCTAGGAAAAATCCCATGGTAATCCATGTTTTTATTCAGAAGAACTTTTTCATTGTTAATGCATCAGATTTTCCTTTTATCTGACTTATGGTCAGCAATTATAAAAGACACAGTGTTTGCATATGAAAGAGTAAGAAAGGTTGAGTGTTATACTCTACAGAGGAAGGATTGAGGATGGATGGATGTTTGCATTGGTAAATAGTATTAGAAGTAATTATTTTTAAAAGGATTCAGGTGCATCTCATTTTGCTTCCATATAACTAAAACAGAAGCAACTGATTTGCAACCTGGGATTTGAAATAGCTGATAAAAAGCCAGAAAATCATTTTTGATAAAGTACTTGTTCAACAGCTGCAGCATCATGCAGTACCTGTTGGGCAAGTGCCAAGCTACCTGCTTAATGTCTGGAGATTGATAACTGTTAGGAATTTGATGAATGACAGTTTGAGAAGGTACACACAGTGCCTAGACTATGGACAGGCCTAGGGATGATATCCTTAAAAAAAAAAAGCAAGTTTTAAGTTAATTTAAGACTGTGATCAACAGTCTGCTGTGTTACTCATTTGTTATTTTGGTGTTTCTCTGCAAAGAAAAGGTCCTGAAGGCAGCCTGGCAAGGGCCCACTGATAGAAAGCTTTTCTTTGATGAATTCTGGACAAAGTCTTTCCTGATATATCCAGAGAAACCTGAAGCATCCAAATCTTATAATAATCCCATGTATCTCAGGCATCCTCTGCTTTCTCCTGTATGCCCTAGTCATAATTCCCTGCTCAGTGACACAGAACATTTGTGTTCTCAACAAGGACTGGAGAGAAAAAAAAAACCACAACGAAAAACAACCCACCACACACACAAAAATCACCTCCCTCCTTCACTTACTCTGCTCTGTGTGCAGGGTCCAGAAGCTGCCCTGTTCACCAGTGTTTTCCTGAGCCCCACGTGCTCCCATGGAGCCAGCTCAGGCTGCTGCTGCCCCTCCCAACACTTTGGACAGATCTGTTTTCCACATCCCCCTCCCTGGCAGCAACACAGCTGTACTTTTTGCAGAGGACACTAATGACATTAAAAACCAATAGTGCTTTTTCCTCTGTGGATGGGATGAAGCAGATACTCACAGTTCTCAGTCACTTAATGTGCCATTTTGGGGAGACTTGGTCTCCCTAGCACGTAGGGAGCAGAGTGAGAAGGCTCCTTCTGTAGGTACCTGCTCTAAATTACCTTGCAGAAGAGCTTGCATCTCTTGACTGACTCTACAGGGAGCCCAAGGAGACTAAAATCCCATTTTAGGCTTGAGTGCAGTCCTTGCATGGATGAGTTCCACTGCAGGCTTTCTGCCCAGCAGGGCTGCCTAGCAAAATGAAGATACGACTGTGCATGGGTAGGCAAGCCCATGCCTACAGTAGTTGGGCTATCTCAGAGCACAGCACAAAGGTGTTGCAGTCATCAGCAAGGACCAGTCAAAGCACCTACCCGAGACCCCTACGGTGTGTGGCACTAGCACCTGTGCTACCAGGCTGCTCCTTGCTCAGCTGCAGGGGTGCTTACAGAGGTGAGGCTAACTCAGGTGCTGTTGCACTTTCAATTCACTGTACAGACACAAACCTGATGTTATTTCATGGGAATCCTGTGTCTGCCCTGAAGAAAAATATGAGTGGGAGACTTCACAGCATTTTGCATCTGAAGCTTCACTTTAGTGTAACTCTAATAATATAAAAAAAAGAAAGTATCCCAATGAAATAAAACAGATGTCCGATATATATGTATTTGTATCCACATGTGTGTACACACACAGAGCAGCTTGAGTGAAAATTTGAATCCAAAGGACTACATAAATTCTCAGTGCCTCTGGATTTTTCTTTTGGAGAACACTAGCAGTATTTCATCAGAACGAGCATCCCAGGGAAAGCTGCTTGACTTTGCTGGTATTAACTCATGCTTTGCTTCCTTAATCTTTTTGTTTTCAGTATTGTCAAATAACAGAGATGCAGAGAGAGATGGAGAATTCTAGCCTAAAAGCTAGTTTCCTCTGTTACAGCAAGTGTTATCCCTGAGGTCAAGGATTGTCTGAATCAATAACACACCAGTCTCAGCAGCCCCATTTAAATGGTGAGTCAGTTCACATAATCCAAGCACATGTCATCTGAAAAAGAATGGTTTAGCAAACACTTTGCAGTCATCTGTTTTTTAGATCTTAGTAGTGGTAAATTATTGGATATCAGTCTATTGTTGCAACTATATATCTTTACACAATAGCAATTTTTCTTATAGTTTTCTCATGCTCAGCTGCTTATTGACTATTTTTATATACTCCATATTTATTTTCAAATAGCATTTTAAAATATTCACTGGATTTTTTCCATCTACAGAAATTTTAAGGGACTAAGTCCAGCCAGAGTTCACAAGTGTATTTCTCAGGCAAGGAAACTGATACAAAGAATTTGGCTGCCCCACTAATTTAGAGCACAAAATTACTTACCTCCAAGTCCAGTCCTAACTTCGGAACAGCCTCAGCCTCCTGAGCTGTCTGCATTCAACTGGGCTGTCCTAGCCACGCATGCTTCTGTTGGGAGTTTTCATACATACATTGGTTAAATGAAACAACATTCATATATTAACCATTTTCTATCAGAGTAAAAAAAAATTACCTTACTGCATAATTATACCTCTCAGCACCAAGAGCAGCCAAGTCCCTCTGGCTGCTGGGGCACAAGGAAGGATTGGAGCCCCAGCAGCACCCCATGGCAAGTCCTGGGGGCAGCCAGAGGGGAATCTGCACTTGAGGGGCCCCCCAAACACATCCTGCCCCTTAACCGTGGGAAGGGGCAAAGCCCACCCAGACACCCCCCATCAGGCAAGAACCAGCATGGCCACAGCTCCCCCCTCTCTATAGCAGCTCTGGGACATGGCCATACTTTAACCCACAGCACAGAGATCATTTGAAGTTTTAATGCCTCTCAGGTGAGGAGCATGTTAAAATCAGTAGCAGGTGGGGAAAGCTTAATTAAGAGATTTGCACGTAAACCTTTTTCTACAGAAAACTGCAAACTCCATAGTGGGCTAGAAGTCTTCTACCAAAAAAAGGTACCAAAAATGTCTAAAGCAGTACAAAAAAAAAATGTTCTGGTATCATGAAGTAGAAATTATGTAAAGGTACTTTTATAAGTTCCTCTTTCAGGTTTTCTTTGGGATTGCACAAAGAAGATATTGCCAATATTTCATTTTTATATTGGTGGATCACACAAAGGCAGAAAAGCAGTCAGTGAACAGAAAAATTACAATAACAAACCCTTTTTCTAGTACGTTGTAACTAAGTGTAGTATGTGTTTAAGGATTTGCTCAATCACTCTGGAAAATTCATGTGAATTTAAATAACATTACTAATGCTCTAATATAGAAAATCCTACACTCATGCCAGAGTGGGTCTGAATCAATAGTCTTTACAAACACAAACATTTGCAACTTGGCCTTCAGCAGACAGTGTGCTGCACCCGCGTCGACAACAAACAGTAACACAAGCTCAGGGAGAGCAGCTCCACACACCCTGTGCTCAGGGCTGGGATCATTCACCACTTCTGAGGAGCAAAATGCTGAACAGGGGGTGAACTCTTTCATATGGCATGTTTCTTGTGAGGGCAGGCTTTCAATAGGAACCATGTACACAACAGCACGCTTTCTCCTTTGTGTGGCATAGGAAAACCAGATGCCTCCCTAGAACTGAAGAGTTTTAACAGCCACCACAGAGGGGCTTTAAATGATGGAAAACCTAAGTCAGTACTGGCAGTTAAAACATTGTCAGAGAAAAGAACAGCATTGTAATGCATGTCATACAGCACTGGACATCTGAAGAAGTGCTTGTTTTTTACAGGGATTGTCTTAGCAGTTTCATGTGAAATAGCAAGTGAAACTAATACTGCATTTTTTTTTTTCTAAATGGATGATTTTACAAGAACATGAAACCTCATGGGAAACAGTCAATGTACAAGTTACTGCTTCCCTGCCAAAACTTGCCAGTAATGGAATATATCATGACATCCTGCCTCAAGCAGGCAGATACCAAAACTGACATTAAATACAATGCAAGTCTGACTAATAGTAGGTGAAACCTGACACAAACATTGAACCATGAGGATTTTCAAAGTTGCACAGGTGATACAAAATTTGTTAGGAATCTTGTGGTGTCATTGTGGATATCTGAGCCCGTGTTGCACTTGCACCACAGCCAGGTCACTGCAGCCCTGATTTTCTGCTCATTTTCAGCATCTGTAAATCCTAGAGATTAGGACCTGCTTGGTAAAGCTACGCTCTTACCTCTCAATTGGCTGCTGTGGAAAGAGCAATTACAAGTTAAATCTCATCATGCTTAAAAATAATCCTCTTTTTCCCCTCTGGTCTAAGATTGCCAGTCAAAAGAAGGCAGCAAACAATTAGAAATGAAGGAACACAAAGCCCCAGGCCTGGGACATACAGCCTCCGTTTCTTCTGCCCAGGCACAGGCACTCAGCAAGGCTGGCATCAATAGCAACTTTGCTGATGGTGGCAGTGGAGTCACAGCTGAACCTTGAAAGTTCTCCACAGCTCCTGTAGCAGGACTGTAGCTCCATAATGGCCAAAAATTCTCAACATTGCAGTGAATTTCTGAAAAAATGAATTTCTCTGTCACATTCCTGCTATGGCATCCAGAAGAGCAGAACCACTCTTGAAGCAGCATGTGCAGCTTGCCCCAGGGACCAAAGCGCTGATCTGCTCCAAACCAAAACAGGCCTCAAACACCTCTGGACGTCATGCTGAGATGTTTTCTGTTGCATCATCTTTGGTTTTCAAATGTATCTAATTAAAAAAACCCAAACCAGTTCTCTCCCTTCTCCCAGTTACAGGCATCAAAACTGAAGAGTACAAATGAGGACACTGGTTTGGCCTCAGGTGGTAGTAGGCTGAGGAGGCTTATTGTATGGTTTGAGATCTTGCAATTCTCTTCTGCTCTTCCAGAAACTTTTCTTTCCTGAAAAAGAAACGCAAACTTGTAAATATATATTCAAAGAACCAAACCATTTCATATTGTAATTTATACTTGCATTTAGGTGACCGTATATATATTTATGCCTTTTCTTAGTAGTATTTATCTTGCTATCACTTAAAGATTGACAATGAAACAGTAATTACTTTTTGTCACAAATATTTCTGTATGGAGCAGTCTGGTGAGATGTAGGACTTCAGGCAGACAGGGAATATTCTGCACTGATCACTGAATGGGCATACAAAGGAATTTGAAAACAGGAAGAGTTTCACATATTTGGAATCAGATCATTGAAGGTGATTCCTGTTAGTAGCTTTTAGACAAAACTGCCCCATTGCTGCTCTGTTTTCTGTCTGCTTCTTTAAATGAACACTTTTAGAAAAAAATGTGCATTACAGCCCTACCTCACTAATGTTTGAGGAACAGAACACAGGCACTCTTCGAGCTGGCCTTAAAGAATAAAAAAAATTGAGAACATAAAAAAATCACCTAAGAAAACAATTCCAGCTCTTGAGAAGTATGAGCAGTGTAAGATTGCTATCTTACATTTAAAGCAAGAAATTACAAATCCTGATCTTCCCTAGCACACTGGTAACTGAACTAAGGACTAACCATCAGTGGAAATCCAAGCAGAAAGAATAAGCACCTAGACCAAGGTAACAAAAGCAGATTGAGGAATGCAGTCTTGTGACTTTATATTGTGTGCTAGATTGCAAGACAACTATTTACTTAGAGTGATATTTTCTTCTTCCCTCTCAGCTAAAACCATCTGTGTATAATGTAGAATCATAGCGTCCTTAATGGCTGGGCCACTTCTCCATCTTTTATGGCATGAGAAACTTTTTGCTTCCTTTTTCTGATTCCTAAGGAACATTGAAACATTAGACTCACAATTAAACTTAAAAAAAAATATTAAGTTGTCTCAGTCTTTACAAACAACTTAATTTTTTACTAGATTCTGCCATCTACAAATTTGCCCTGTGAAGAAAGGAAATGGCATTAAAAATCATAACCTCTTCTGAACTCCACATGGCATAGATTATTTAACAAAGCCTTGCTGCTTTATCAATAATAAGAACCAATCTGGAGAACAGTACAGGCAGAGCATAAAAATCTCTTGCTTTACAGATTACATGATAGCACGATGTCCAATTGCTTCTCAGAAGTTACCCACATCACTTTATCTCCACATCACTCTGAGAAAAAGACAACAATCTGATGTTTGCTACTTGTGCATCTCGGGTTGTTGACCCTTCTCCAGCTAGACAAACCGAGGATGAGCACATTTCACACGTGAGCTTTGTGCTCTGCAAGGAATGAAAGGTCAAAGGGTAGCAGGCAAAAGCTATTTGCCATTCAGTAATTTCCCTCATAAATTATTAAACAAACCCTTATGCATTTCCATCTTTGATAGTCTTGTGGTATGAAGTGTAAGTCAATGGATAAGCTAATTGCAATAAGCAGAAGTGGTATTTAATGCACTGGACACTTTCAATAGCAAAGTAGTTCTAATTAGTGTTTCTAACTGATGTGACAGCAGTTTACAGAGCGCCAAAATAGTTCCTCATTTGTCAAGTGGGTCTGAAGCTTATGGCAGCTTTCTGATCATCTCCCGTGCCGCAGGACCTGAAAGCACCTTCAAAAAGCTTTCTCTCATTGATCTTTAGTCAGATGCTGACTGAAAGGCACACAGCTTTGCCAGAAAGAAGATAGATAGATGCTGCACCAGCATGAAAATGTCACTTGCTTAATGAAAAAGAGTATCTGTTCATAACCCCTCTGTGTGCATGTATACACACACACATACACGAGCCCAAATCCAGAGAGGCTGTGAACAGACGCATTTGTATGAAGCATTTGAATGTGTGAAGTACTGTTTGCATAAACTTATTACAGCAGATCATATATGACATATCCTTATATACACATGTATATATGCACAAATATGACATCACACAATCTATGACTGAAATGCAGAGATTTTAAAAGGTGCATTAAGCTCTTCCCTCTAGACTTTTTACTGAGTGTTAGGCATGCAGTGCATCAGATGAACTACACCATTAGTTCCAAAATGTCAGAATTTACTTTCCTTGTCTATGATTTTTCTTCTAATATATTGATAGTTCAGCTATCCTGCTGCTCTCTGAGGGCTGAAGTAGTAAATGATGGTGCATCAGATCAGATGCAAGTGTTTGCTGAATACAGTGTCAAGAAAGTTCAGAACAGTTTTCCATTTGTTACACTTGTTTTATAGCCACCATTAAATAATTAAATATTGTGGTTAGTTATGGGATAAACTATGACATTTTCCTATGTACTTCAGACAATATTCAAAAGGGCCCTAAAAAGCATTTATGAGAAGTAAGGAAGGGGGACTTCTGAAAATTGTTTGTAAATCACTGTCATGTAGTCCATCAAAAGCCACTCTACAGAAATACATATGCTAGATACCAGGAGCTGTGCTGATGTGGTATGACCAGAATTTTTTTGATGGCACTATGCGTGAACCATAACCTTACTTGGATCCTGGAGATCCACAACTCTGTGATGCACGTTCCAGAAATCTTCCAATTCCTGAAAATGAGATGTGCAAAGAATTGTAGCAGAACAGCCAGGTGATACAGGCACTGCCAGGCTGCCCATGTCCCCAGTGCCCACACCAGATGGCTTCTGGCCAGGTACCGTGGCTCCCGGTGTTGTTCTGGCAGCCAAATATCTGGTGCAAAGCAGCATCCTTGCCTGCTTGTCTTTCACCAGTAGTCCTTCCTTGCTGGGTTTCTTGGGAACAGTGCTCCAAAGCCAGCAAACATTTCAGAAGTGCTGAGTGGAGCCTCCACCAGTCCATTAAAGGAAGTTTAGAACTACTTTTGGCTCCCTGCCTTAGCATAAGTCAGACTTGAGGGATACCCTGTCCCACTGCCCAGCCTATATGCTTCCTTAAAACAGCTGAATTGAAAATGTATTATTTGTACCATATAATGGTCAAAACAGTAGGAAAAATTAAATAATAATGCAGAAAGAATACCCACAAATCTTTCTTGAAAAAGAGCTTCTCCACTACATTTTATATCCAGACTGAATCCTGAAAAGGCAACTGGTCTTTCCACAGGCAGAAGACTTAATATCTAGAAATGGAGACTAAAACAAACAAAACCCCATTTTCTTTCAGCATGCCAACATGTTTTACCTCAGCAACTTTTCAGACTCCACAGGTCTGGTGCAGTCAGGAGCTACTTGACTGATGTCAGCTCTCCTTTCTCTCCCAAGTCTTATGCCCAGCCTAAAAAGTCCCACAGGATAAAGATGACTTCCAGGTTTTCTTGATTTCTAGGCACAGCCTTATTTTAATAACTGCTAGAGGCTTGATGTTCCATTGCTACTCTGGCACTATGAACAACCTTGAAGCAAGCATGATACAAAAGGATGCCCAGCTGAGGATAAAGCCCACTGTCCAAAGAGGTGACCACTCCCTCCCTCTGAAGTCTGTCTTTAAATATTCCATAGTTTATAAACATGCAGTTTGACCAGCTGAAGTAACAGTCATTTCAGATCAATCGTTGAGACTGATACAGATAATTCTCTCCTCTTGCAGGAGACCACATCTCATAAAAGTGTGTGGAAGGCAATGTCACTTAGTGCAGCACAGGCAATTAGGAGTATGAAAGGGACTGGGTCAGAACACGAGTCAGGAATAATAGAGAGTATGCACTAATTGGACAAGCTTTTTATTTTATTAGTGCTTCCATGTCATATTAGTCAAATGGCCTAGGCACTTACAGAGTGGCAGTGAAGTATGCACACCACATGCCTGCCCAGCACAAAGCCTCGTGCGGCTTCACATCTTGCTACCTTTGCTTTCTTCTCCTTGTGCTTTCTAGACTCAAGACCCTGGCTCTCACGCAGTTCCTGTCAGTGTCTGCCTGGTCACCTTTCAGAGCAGGTGATTAAGTTTACTTAGTTAATAAATGAAAAAAAGTTATTTGACTAAGGCACCATCTGGAACTCATTGTTGAGCCAAATCATAGTGACTGAACCCCATTAGCCTGGCAGTCTGGCATCACTGCAACGCAAGGGAGTCAATGCATCCTTAAGCCCATAGTGCTGCAAAAATCTGCCTGTCCCACCCCCAGCCTCTGCACACTCCATGATAAGTGATGAAATCTGTGGCACTTTAACGAACGCCATCCCAACAGTCAAATTACAAGGCAGAAACCTGCTCTGAGCCAAGTGAGCATGGAAAGAGATTGTCACCTCCACCACAGCACAAGCTCTTCAGAGAAGCAGAAGAGCTGGTGGGGTAGTCTGCTGTTTCCAAGCAAGGACTTGCACTTGCCCTAGTTTTCTCTAATTAAGGGTGTTTGCATGCTGGCTTTCAGGCTAGGCAGAGAATGATCAGTGATCCTTCCTCCCTTTGAAATTCTTACACTGATTTTCTAAAAATGATCCAGAATGCTACACATCTTTGTTTAGATTTAAAAACATGGCTAGAAAACTTGCTATTGTAATGGAAGTGTTCTCTCCAATTCTTCTGATATTTATGGCTTTGAAAAGCAGATAGACTGTGGGTGACAGAGCAGGAGAGCCTGTTTCAGACTCCCCTGTTCTTGCTTGTCATTTCCCAAAGAGCTTTCTATCACACAGGACAGAAGCAGCCAAAGCACCATTGTTTTACCATAATTTAGCATAGTGTTTTGGATAGAGCCATATGTCATAGGGGCCCATCATAGAAGCCCTGCTATATAACTTGCATTTTACATACTTTAAAAAGTGTTATTCTCCTGTTTAGGTCTCAGACCTCCATAACAGTTGTCATCTTCTCAGACCCTGTCTTAATTATTGCTCCTGTATTTTAGAATTTGTCCTTTTGTCATTTGATCTGCTTATTGACTGATTTCTCTGATCCCATTTTATGTCATCCCAGCGAGCCTCTCTATCCTTTTATCAACTAATGCCCTATACTTTCACAGTAATTTCTCACTAAACAATAGCTCTCCAGTTTCTTTTGTAGCTCTAGATCTGTTATGAGTATTAATAGCTTCTTGCAAGCTCTGTTATTTGTGGGAGTGAGTGCTGGTGTTTGCTCTGTGGCTTTTCTTGAACACACTAGTATCTCTGCAATTGGGGTTTGGGCCCCTTTTATGTTTTCCTACCAGATTCCTTTCTTCATTTCCATCTTTCCCTTTTATTGCAGAGTTGGAAGCCATGGAGGACCTTTAAGCATTTTTGTGTATTAAGCAAGCCTTCTCCTACTGGCACAGGCTATGGTGATTTCTGCCCTCATTGTGGACTATTCCTGTACATTCCCTAAAGGCATCAAGCCATTCAGGTGGTAGCGTGCAATTTGTTTTGTACTGTGGAATTCCTGCCATGCCTATATGTATTTAGACCACAGGCAAACCAATAAAGTTGTCATAGAAACAAAGCATTTCATGAATAAATCAATTCATAACAAACTTGTAAACTTCGAAGAACCCACTGTGCTCTAACACATCTACTATATATACACACTAATCATGTTCGTAACAAACAATGTACATATACTACACATGTCCATTTGTTTTGTCCTGTTGGGCATCTTATAAATATTTTTTAACACTTTCCTTCATGTTGTGTATGTCTCCATAGTATGGAAGGACAGAATTGGATGCTTGCTTGATAATGTAGCAGCAGGAATTTTTCTGTTTCTTTTTTTTATGTGTGAGGTGGAGGTTCAGTAAACTCTGAATGCCTTTTTTTACAAGCCAGTGAGGATTGAAAGTATTAGTGCAGTAATTCTTTTTCTAGTCACAGACAACTTGATAGGACTTCATCCACTCTTCATGTAATTAGAAAAAAAGCCCAGTTGATGGGAGCCTGCTAAAAGAAGCAGATAATATTGCTGAGAGCTGATAACACAAGCAAAAGCACAGAGGTTGAGAAAATCCTACCTTCTTTTACTCCAGTTTAGTCTCACTGAAATACATGCATCTGAGGTAGAACTGCTGCTAGAATTGATCACAATACAGTCTTGTACCACTTTGCCCATCATGCTTTCACTAGCACTTGGGTGAGACAGGTGCAAACTATTACCTGATCAACACAGCACTCTTTCCCTGGGCAGGAATGGCCAGGCCAAACAGGATGCAGATGTTTTGGAGTGTCTCGGTTTAACAGTCCCCTGATTTCAAATGGATATTAATGCAGTAAGGTACTATTTGCTGTGAGTTGCACGGTGCTTTTGAACTCTTAGCTATCAATGCAAAGCCAAAGGAGAGCTTTTCAAGTGTGCCCATGAGAAACTTGCCTACAAACAAGATGAAAGAAGAGGAGTACATGTTTCAGGATGCAGAGGGAATAGAAGAAATAACACTCATTATTAAATAAGAATGGTTAGCATTCAAACTCAGGCTGAATATCTTCCCGCTAATAGATACACATGATTAAGGCATGGTCCCATACAAGAATAGCCTTATGGGGCCTGTCAATATGGGGGTTCAGAGGCCACAGCAGGTCCCTCCCCAGCACCATATCTCTTCTTCAGTCTCTGCAGAGGAAAGGTCAAGCTGAGCTGCCTGTTACATGGAAACACCTGCCTTCTCCATACACCAGCACTGCTGGAAACAGATAGGAATAGTGGGATTGATCTTAAGCATCTATCCCAGAAAATGTGTGCCTGAATAAAAAATTCATAACATAAATTGGTAGTGATACATCAGAGCACATGAATCTGACAGTCTCATTCTACTGATCCCAGTAATTAGACAGTAGGTTATAGTTTCATATCCCTCTGTAACACATTAATGTTATGTAAACTTGGTTAAAACACCATATACATCTCACTTCAAGGAGTTATTCTGAAACAGCAAGGAAAACCCAAACAAATTGGAGTAATGATTTATAACTACAAGTTCAAAAAAATCTCTTCTTCACAAGCCATTTAAGTGCTTTTTCTAGTGTCTCTAGGATATTCATTAATTGCCTGGCAGTTAAGAAAATGCTAAGTATTTATTTTGTTACATTCTGGGATATGTACAGGGAGACAAACAAAGTAAGAATTTTAAAAAGAAAGCTCTGCAACACATCTAAGTGGCCTGTTTCTCTGCAGAGCTCTCCCCTATTCACAATGGGAAGGCTACAATAAAGAACTTAGCTCACAGACACATGCTGCAGGTTAGGTGATTTTTTTAGTGCTGTCTACACACAAGACAAGCTCTCAGTCAGTTAGTGCCATCCAGGAATACACTATAGGGAGCACAATTCAAAAGCAAAAATCATTCACTTTGAATTCACAGTGCCTTCTTCTAACTACATATTTTACAGATATGTTATTTCCATAGAACAATACATTACCCAGTAATTAGGTTCATTTATGGAATCAAATCAGGGCTGTCTACGTTTCTGCTGGGTAATGTTCTTCACAATCCTCTCTCCTGGCTCCTCTGATTATTTTATGATTCCTCTTGCTTCTTGTCAGTACAGATTAAAGGTAACACATACTGCTGGGAACAAACATAATTTTCCAGCAGTAGCATTTTGTTTTCCTTAATAATTAACAAGTGCTGCTGACTAACCTTCCAGTATAAAATGTGCACCTTACCGAAAGGGAGCAGACACAGGTTAGAACAGCTCACTTGGGATATCAAAATAAGAAGTGTGATTAAAGCATTAAAGATTTAGAGGTTGACATTAAGGGATGAAAGGTGGAATTACTGTAAATATAAAACTGTTCAGCATTAAATGGAATGTGTTGCACTTGAAACAGTCGTTCAAAGTGCTAACATTTCAGCATTAATTATTAATAGAAACTGACAGCTCATTTTTAATTTGATCCTAATGACAAGGTTCCTTAAGAGATAAATACAACACACTGGCTCAAAGGGTTTGTGGATCTTTTGAAAGGCTTTCTAGGTTGTCTAGGCCTTAATCTGCAAATTCCTTATAAAATAACATGCTCTCCTCAGAGGTAAACACACCCGCAGTGAGCACTAGCCTGCCCGCTGGCTGGGGACACCATGGTGCAGGGTGCCACTGGCAGCATTCCTCCCCTCTGCTGCTGATCCAGGTGGACCTGGAGAAGGTCCCAAGGGTGCACCACCAGCCTCTCCTCACCCCTTTACACACCAGACAAGAGCTTTGGGAAACATATCTAGTCTTCTGGGTGCTTTTCTTATCAGACTACAAATATCATGTTCATCCACCACTAATCATCTAATGTCTTTAGGGCAGCTACCCATCTCCTTTTCCCATTTGTCATCATTTTGAGTTGTGTCACCAAAACACTGAATTTTAGGACTCGGTTCTGATCCCACCTCAGTCACCATCACTCAGAGGTAAAGTCACTGCCATCAGGGACACCATGAGGACATATACCAAAAAGAAAGGATAGGACCCCAGGGTCAGGCTGGGTAGAAGCACCTTTGCTAAAAACTGCTGTTGCTGCATTTCCTCCATTGGTCAGAATAAACTTTTGACGTGTCAACTATCAATAAAAATACCATTATTTTATTTCTGCTATTGAAATTTTTATGACTATATTCAATGCAAAAAATGCAATTTAGATATTAAATAGAACAACATAAATATATTCAATTATATCTATATTATATAGAAAAAAAGTATGTTAAATAGATTTTTTTGTTAATAGAAGTATTTGTAGTCACACCTCAGATGCTCCTTTGGGACATTAGAAATCTGCTAGGAGTGTGAAGTTCTAGATAACCAGCCAGAATGAAGGTCAAACTTTGCTCATTAGCTTTGGCAGGTGTAAAGGCTCATGAGTGACAGTGTACTTTCTTTCCAGCCACACAAACAAACTGCAGCAAGGAGACTAAGTGAAGATATATGGCCATTACATTCCTATAGGGGAGGCAAGAAATGGGGAAGATGGAAAGAAATTGGATGGGGCAAGGAGTGGGGAAAATAAAGTGAAAGAGAATACCCATGTTTTAGGATATGGTTGAGAAAAATGTTCAGAAGTAAGAAAACAGAAGGAGCATGCTGATGGTTTTATCTGCTCTTACTGACACTTTCAGAATTCCTCAGGGGCTGGAAAGAAATGAGGCAGTTTGCAAGCTGGGCTTTCACTGTGCTCAACCCTGTCACACAATACGACAGGAATTAACTTGTGTCTATGAAAAAGCAATATTTGGCAAAGAAGGGCACTGAGGCCATGAGGCTATCGAATTAAAGGACAGAAGAAAAGCACTTGTATACTGGTTTAATTCAACCATCAGGGAAAATGAAGAGTTAAGAAAGGTAATAAGAGAAGGAAGTAAGAGAAATCATTGCTTGAAAATACATTACTATTTCACTGGAAAGCCTGCTGATGTGAATGTTTTGGGGCTTGGCTTTTGTTTACTTAGTGCTTTTATTCTGCATCAAAGGAATCTGTGCTAGAAGTAGCTGTAAGGAGTACCAAAGTTACAAGATGACTTTTGGGAAAAACATTTGGTTAAAATACTCGGAACTTCACTTCTGGTGCTATATTGGAGTTAATGTTCACTCAGTTCCTTTTTGGCACATGCAGCTCCTCTTCAATAGCCTATAAGAAAACTGGTGAAATCAGATGCTTTCCCAATTAGTGACAAACAATCTAATTCTAGCTGCTCATGGTAGTGTCTAGGTACAGTGTCTCTGGAGGGATTACAAATATAATTTGGGAAGCAAGTATCTTTGGTTTTGTTAAAGTGTCTTAGAGAACATTCCTGTGCATGATCTCACTCAACTAAACACCTGTATTCTGGCAAGTGGAAAAGCTGAGATAAGAAAAGCTTTATTCTTTATATACAAAATAAAATTGCTAAATTCACCTAAATGAACCATTTAAAGCAATTTGCTTTCCCAGGTATTACTCAGGATTTTTGCCATTTAGGAGTTGTTACAGAAGTATGAAATATGCCTAATGAAATACACAGCTATACAAAAGTCAACAGGTTTTTTAATAAGTCATTCTTTATGACTTATGAGGCATTTTCTTGTAAAAATGTTACCAGTGTTTATATTTCTAAAGGCTATTAAGAAATGTACAATCGGAAGCAGCATGCTGTTCTATCTTCTGCTCATTTCCTTGAAAAAGTTACTGCCACAAATAGAAACGGTATCTGAAAAGACCCAGTGAGTGCATCTTTTCTAGGAAAAAGAAAAGATTTCCTCTTCATTTGTAGATCTAATTCCAGGGATGACAAGGCAGTTTGCAATTTCAGCATGTCTCCCGATTTTTATAAAAGACAGGAGCAACAGCTTCAAAGGCCCAGCTCCCAAGTATTAAACTCTTTTGTAAATTTGCCTCTTGACTCCCAAGTATCTGCTTTAATAAGCTAGTTTCAATACATACGTTTGCAACACAAGGATTCGCATACAGGCCGGATAGTTGTTCTGACAGCCTCATCCCATTTCAGCTTTCCAAGAGCCTTCTGGGTTCCCTCCATCATGTTTTCCACATACATCAACCACAAACCTAAACTGCAGGTTTCCTGCATCTCAACACAAAGGCACCTCCCCTGCATAATGGGAACACATATGTGCTATGCCATGTTTGGAGGCTGCCCACACTACAGCATGTGTCAGTATATTCGCTTGCTACAAGACAGGATTTAATCTGTATTTTGGCCATATAACAGATGTATACCAGGAAAAAGGCCATAATATACTACCTACACACACCTCTTGGAGGCTACCCAGCCTGCTCCTGCAGGAAGCATGGACATCCCATCTTTATGACATTTTAAATAAGGGCAGCAAGTGTCACTTTTGCACATATCTTACTAAAACAGAGCCCTGCAACATCCTCTTGAGGGCTTTTAAACTAGCAACACACACTGTGAGTGATCTGCCTCACATGCAGACTAGAAAATATTCCACATTTCTCACCTCTTCTTCCCTCTTCCTAAACTCACCACCACCTCAGCTGAACTTATATAGAAGACAATAATGTGACTTTGAACAGACAAAAGAAGTGGCAAACTTTACTGTCTCAGGAACTGCAACAAACCTTAGCTGGCAGAGACTTGAGCTCCTTCCTGACTTTTCCACTACACAGGACAGACTACTACCAGCAAATCTCATGTGCACTTAGAGTAATGCCTCATGCTAGGATTTAGAAGACAGCAGCAGCTCTAAGCTCATGAGCAAAAATATTTTTCAACAATATATCCATCAATAAAATAAATATGAATGATAGCTCTGAAAGGACAAAGCACTGTGTCCAGATTTCTCATTCCTTTTCAGTGAGATCCTCATGTTTTTTCTGTATCTGCAGTGGGTTTCCATGAGAGGCAAAATGGCCTCATTAGCTATCTCCCTGCTTACATTACACAGGCCCCACTCAAGGCCAGACCTTCAGCAAGCACGGACCCAAGCTACATCCCTTGATGTTACTGGAGCTTTTCTGATGTGCTGCAGATGGGGATTCGGCTCCTGCAGCTCTGGTGTACGTGATAGCCCTGTTCAGCACACGATGCTTTATGGAGGCAGCATTAATGCAGACACGACTCCCTACTCTTTGAAAGGCAGACACATCTCCTACAATCTGACTCAATTTATACACCTGAAAGGACTTAACTGAAATGGCAACAGGAACCTTTTTTGTTATTATTTCACCTTGTCAAGATTAGAAGGTGTTCATTTTTGAAGTGGCACACAAAGACTGTAGTAGTGGAAGTTTAAGAGGCTCTGCCAAGGAAGGAGGATGCAAACTGCATGTTTGAGGTTCTTGGCAATAGGCTATGCAAGTCTCTAGGAAGCAGTGAGACATGGGGACAGAGAAGGAGATGAAATAAAGACATTGCAAGACAAGTCTGAGCCCCAGAGACAGGAAGGAGGGGACACAGGGCATTAGCCTGAGAGGAAAGGCAAGAAGCTGAGTCCCAGTCTGTGGCATTGGAGAGCAAGGGGAGAGCAACATGGAGATGTCGGGGAGACAGCTGAAGCTGAAGACCTGAAGATTCAGGGTGGCATAAAAAATAAATTGATTGAGTTCAGAGCTGTCAAATAGGGGCAGCAGGTTAAATCACATAAGAGAAGCTGGTAGGGAGAGAAATGGTCCTGTAAACCACAAGAATCAATAAAATAGAGTTTAAAAGGGAAGATGCTGCTTATAGCAATGCTGACTAATAAAAATTGAATGGGACAATGAAAACCAAGACAGAGCAAAGCAAAGCAAATAAGAATCACTGCATAAATAGGAAGCTCAGTACACATCTTGGAGACCAAAGGAAAAGGCCAACACTCAGCTAGTGTGAACTGGCATAGCTCCACTGAAAGCTAGGGATACCCTTCCCATCACCAAATCAGCCCCAGTGATGCCTTCAGACTTCTCTAGGCTTCTTGTGCACTGTTCCCCAGCATTTTATTAACTATATTGTATCACATGTGCAGGCATACAAGGCTAACAGTGGTCTTCCCCCCAATCTTAGGAAGTGTCCATAAATTGTATTTGAGGTAGGTGGTAAAAGGGGGAGAAAAACATTCATATTGACTTTTATCCATTACTGAGAGATGCTCCCATAAAGAAAAAACTAAGGAGGCTTATTGTGTAATTGTTCAACACAATCATTTACTGTGCAATACAGCAAAGCTTATCATGTAACTACGTTGTGAAACTCCCTGATTTACTGTGAACACAGCAGAGCTTATCACAATAGAACTGTTCTGTGGGAAAGACTTGGCACCATCTTGGGATAGGGTTTCACAGACCATTAATGATGACTGACAGGTTCATTTCAAATGAGCTATAAAAGAGTTCACTGTACAAAATCATCATGCTGTCTGTATGATATTCAGATATTTTAACTTCAGTGCTGTATGAACACTCCTTACCACCAAGAAATTACTGAACAAGCACATATATTATGTGACTGGATTGGTTTACATTTCTCTTGTGTTTTATATATTATTGTTAGAGTCAGCCTTCACATTTTCACAATCTATACATGAAAAATTGAAACATTTCTCTTTTCCTTCAGATTGGAGTGGGTGAGATATGTACAACCTTCCAACCCAATTATGAAATGTTAAATGCTCTCAGACTAGGTAAAATATTTTCAAGAACATAAATCTGCATTTTTGAAGGCTGGGAGACATGTCTGTAAAATATAAAGTGGGTGTCTGACAAGTCAGATAAAGCCCAGCATAAAAGTAATGTAAACGCCATTTCTCTAACTGTTCACCTGTTTTCTTTTGCTTGGCTGGGCTTAGCAGTGCTGCACATTAAACTGGGACAAATGTAATAAACCCCTGATCTTTGTGGAACTCCTATGCTTGAGGTGGTCCTGCTAATGAAATTGGAGTCAGGTGCTGACTGCTGCAGGTAAGAGGGAAGATACCATCAAGATTTGGGTGGCTCTCACTAGAACTACACAGAAACAACAAGCCTGTCTTTCTATAGAAAGTACTGAAGAAGAATGGATGAAAATACCATTTGAATTACATGGAGAATATGTTGAACATTAAATGCAAAACTGAAGAGGTCATCCAGCAGCTACCACCAGTTCAAGGCCATTCACTGTTAAATCTTGCATGCAACACAAGGAGAGGAGAGAAGAGTGAATGCTTCCTGAAGCAGTCTGGAGGGTTCAATAGCTATTTTAAATACTCATTTCCCCCCTCCCCACTTTGTAAACAGTAACTTGGGCTTTACACAAGATCAGTTCTTCATCTCATTTGGACACACTGTGAACTGTCTGTTATTCTACAGTGAAGAACTCACGCATCAATCTTGCTAGCATGAATAAATGGAAGATCAGAAAATGCCTAATGCCCAGCTGACTTCCCATAGCACAGGGCACATTGTATAGCAAAGCCATTGGATCTTTTGGCCTGTTGTTCAAACAGGTGGATGCTAAGATTTGCTTTGCTTATTCTGGACAAAAGCCAAACCTGTCATAAGTCATCAGATGCTCTCAGTGCACACTGCACTGCTAAGGATGCCTGTCTCTGAAACCCCATGTATCAGGGCAGACTGCCTTTTCTACTGCTGAGGAGATGAGAGCAGACTTACACAGAGCAAGATACAACCCAGAGAACAAATCAAACACCTCCACAAGATATGCTTGAGCAAAACCCCCACTCCTAAAGCCCACCCAGTGCTGATATAAAAAAATGAAGCACAGCCCTGGGTTTTATAGCTGGTCTTTTCATGCTGCTGTAGCTGTGACCATCCAGACCAAGTTCAGCCAGGTCTGTACTTGGTAAGTGGATGTGGTCTGGAAAAGCTGCAGCTGAAAACAGCAGCTTGTGTGCACCTCCAGCAACTCTGTGCTTTTGTAGAAGAGTTCAACTTAAGGTGGCCCCATAAGTATCCCACAGCTGATTAGGTAGCAAAAGCATGCTACTGGCATGGAGACTCACACAACCCCAAGACCACAGCAAAGAGCAGGTTTGCTTTACAAACAAACTAAATTCACTACAAAGGTGTTTCCAGATCACACTATGCTAGCCACAGCCACAAGAGAAGCCTTAAAGCATTTTCTTTCTAAGAAAATCCCAGTTTTCATTGTTCTCATTGTGAACAAGCATGAAAACAAGCCTTGCACTGTTAAAAGCAAAGAGCATTGAGCCAGCATAGCTGCAGATCTGCCCAGGCTTTCTTTTTTCAAGGAATCAGTGATTTACCTTTCTTATTTACACTGGAAAACAGTAGGATTTCTAACTCCTGTAATTATCTTTCAATACTGTATAAGGCTGAACACCTGATTCCACTGACTACAAAGGGGACCAAAGCATATGCTTCAGTTCAAGCACATGACAAACCATTCCAAGAAATCAGGGCCAAGCAAGTGTGCAGCAATGTCTGCTGCATGTGCTTCCACAGCATCATTTGCCCTCCAGCCTCTTCATCTGCTAACA
Organism: Nyctibius grandis; assembly: GCF_013368605.1. NCBI lineage: Eukaryota > Metazoa > Chordata > Aves > Nyctibiiformes > Nyctibiidae > Nyctibius > Nyctibius grandis. The sequence goes on along the minus strand of NC_090665.1, from coordinate 29,362,765 downwards.
TGATTCACTGCTATTTTGCCACAGGACTGGCCTATTAAAAAAATGTATCTGGATATACAGCTGTACCCTGTGATGTACAGTTAACTCTGTTCCATCAGATTGATTTAGGGAACAGGAATATGCTTATCTGGAAAGGTGAAAATCACAAGGCAGGAAAGGAACAGCTGGCAAGTCTTAAAGACAAAGGGGAGGCTCTCTTCAGACACTTTTCTTGTATAATTTATGCTGTAGACATTTTACTCTGTCTAATTGCCCCATTTCAATCTAATGTCAGTTAATCAATGACTTCTGCATAGCATGGAGGTGAACTCGGGATGCAGAACAAATGCATAAATTTGGTCTGCCTTTTTGCAGGCTCTACTTACAGAGCTTCATCTTTTGCATTTGCTTTCTGGAGTTGAAATTTCTTCTTTTTTGACTCATCCCCAGCAAACACCCACGCTCTCCCTCTTGAGTCATAGTGTTTTTGTATTTTTAAATCATGATTACACTTCTGTAAAATGTAGATTTTTGAAGTACCTCACCACAGCTTTTTACTATTATTGTTTTATTATCCTGCTATTTTTATTTGGAAAGTCTGCTTCTCAAGGCTACCCAGGTGGTAAGATCCCAGATGTATCATGAAACAAACATTGTGACTTTTTGCCTTGCTTCCAAAGTCTTGTTTTCATGCCTTTCTTTCCCTTACTCAATATATATTCAACAGTACTTTTAAAATGAGAATATATTATCTCAAATGCTTGGAGGGACCCACAGGGTTTTTTTTAAATCTGCTAGGCTAGTCTATGTAGAACAGTTGGAAACAAAAACTTTTAGACATGACGCCAATTAACCCCACGTGTTAAGGATCTGATTTGGCAGGTGCTCCAGGCTACAACTTTGCGAGATGAGACACATATTTTTCTATTACCTTCACAGTAACACTACATTTAAACATACACATCCAAATTAACTTGTAGATACCCTGAAGAAAGACACTGCACCTATCCCAGATGGGCAGACACTCTCCTCTCCCTCAAAATCACTCTATCAGAATCTGGCAAAAATTACAGATTTTTTTTCAGAGTTCGTAAATCAAAACATTTTGGAGGAAATTTGGAAAATCTGCCAGAGCAATAGTTGAACTGAGTGTAATCCTTGAAACCAGGAGGCAGTTTTCTTCTGTCTTCCTCTGGGAGCTACAGCAAGCCCAGTATAGAGTTGGATAAAATGATATACTTTAGAGTATAGGAGAAACAGATGACACTGTTGTCCATATTTCTTCCAAATAGTGGGGAAAGTCTACATAAGGTGGTTTTTTCTTCCAGTTCTTTAAATAGCCTACACATTTGAGTTGTTGTGCTTAACATCTGAAATAGTGCCACAGGTTTCTCAAGAGCTGCATATTTATTGAGGAGAGGTATTTAGGGGAATTTTAACTTGATCCATTCTGCTATAAATCACTGCAGTTCTTCTCTTGAAACGTTCTCTGGGATTTGGATCAACTCATCACCTAACACGCTGTCCTGAAGAGAACAAACTGAGATAAAACATCCAGCTGCTTTTCAGCTATCAACCACCACCTCATCACTACCACACTCTCTCTTTTACCATGACCTGCACAGGAGGCATGGACACCAGGAGGCTCATGTTTTGATTTATAAAATTCCTGAACAATAACTTAGGTTTGCACACAGAGTAGGTAGACATAAGGTCAAGCAGGTAAGCAAGCAGATCAGCACTGATTACCACAGAAAGCTCTTGGCTGCACAGAAGATCAATGGAGAGCACGAGCTCAGCAGCAGCTCTGCATAAGCTCAAGCCTGAGCCAGCTGCTTCCCTGGAAGAACTGCAAGTCCTGTCCCCATGTTTCTGGGGCTCAAATACTCTTGAAAACTAAATATGGAAAACTAGCCCATGTTCACATGAACTGACTTGGACACAGCAATTGACCTGGGATATTAAATCTAGCTGCTTTTTTATTCTCCTAAGAAAGTTCAGCCTTCTAATATAAAATAAGGGACAGAGATATGAGGCAGGGCAGATTCCTCCAGGTTAAGTAAACTCTATTAACAGATTTATTTACCTTGACTAATCCATGTCTTCTTCCAGCAGGACAGGGAGGCAGGAGCTGAGGGCAGTATTAGGGCCAGTCCCACAGTAGTTGACACGGAGAGCAGGGCAACTTCAACCATGAGCCACCAACATCAGGCAAGTTCATGGTGATGACAGGTCTGAGGCCAAGCTTGGTGGTCAACTCACAGGTCAGGGTCAGACACATTCCAGAGATTGCCAGAGAGGTCCTTAGTCACAGGACAGTTCTGCCGCCAAGCCAGGAGGTCCATACACAGGCCAGCGTCCAGATCAGCAGGGTCCACAGACAGGGAGCTGGAGACCAGCACTCCTACAGCATTGCTCAGAAAAAAACTGGTGGTCCAGGGCTGATCTTAAATAGTGCTCCTGGCCCATGGGTGGGGTGGGAGGTCCCAAGTGAGGCTGATCAGGGCCCTTAACACCTATCAGTGCTTCAGAGCACCTGACACCTGATTTATTGTTTCATTTCATTTCTGTGCAAATTTACAGACAAGTGGGGGGTTAACCTGCATTATACCACATGCCTAAAGAGAAAAAAAAAAAACCACCAAAACCACCAAAAAAACCCCAGGTACCCCAGTGAAATTATTGAGAGAGGCCTCTATTAAAAATACCAATGAAGCCTCAGATGGGCTTTGAAGTTTTATTCAATATTCCCTAGTTGAACTCAGCATTCTGCTCGGGAAGGTACAATAATGCATGATCAAAACATTCTCTTATTTACCACAACAGACTATTGTACTGCACCACATTGTTGCTGGTACAGAAAACATTTAATATCAGTTTTATAGTTGTAAATTACAGCTCCGAAATTTTCCATATGCTTTATCCAATACACATCGAACTGTTAAGTTCATTGTTCCAAAATAGGTGGAATTTGCCGTAGAAGGTCTGATCAAGATCCCACTAACTTAAAACTGCCTTTTCTTCAGCGTGAGCAGAATAGGACTACCTAGGGATATTTTTTCCATTGCCAAAAGAGAGAATCAGACTGATGATAGTTTGGCTCATCAGGAAGATGTATAATGTATTTTATCTTCAGTTTTTGAGAAAACCCTGTGTCAGAAACGTGTGTTGTAGGTGGAATAAATTCACTGCTGTATAAAATTAGAACTCATTCTGAGATCACATGTAAAACAAACATGGTCAACAATAAGGTTCTTTTAAAAGCTATTAGATTTGTGGTAATATTCCTCTTTGAATACACTATCATTAGTATTTTATCGATCTAAAAGGTCTTGGTATTTGAAAGGCTCTGATTACAATTTTCTCAAAATATAAGAAAAAAAAAATCTATTGTGCCAATTATGTGAGCAATATGAAGTCTGTAGTGTGCATCTCCTTTACAGGACAAAACAGTAGCAAAAGGAAATAAAAGCCAGTGTCAATCTTCGATGAAATTAACACAATTTAAAGCTGCTCCAGGCAAAACAATGAAATCTGTAATTTATCAGCAGTGGATAACATCACCAGGGGAATTATTTAATGATTAACTACAGTGGGCTGGAGCCTGGGGTGAGGCGTGGTGGCTTACGGCTGCACTTGGAGTGCTTTCTGCCTCAGAGCTGAAACAGCCATCCATTCCCACAGGGAGAACAAACCCCAGCAAGGGCTGTCACTAAACCCTACCTGTCCCTCTGCCTGGGACAAGTCCAGGGCGAGGGAATATGGAGATGAGCTCTCCACCAGCTTTGTGAGTGTACAAGCGCTCTGGACTGGCAATGAAAGCACTGATGTATTGGAACAGCTTTAAACGCAAAACTAATAAAACCACTCACCATAGGAAGGGCAGAAGCTGCTCTGTTGCTGATGTAGATTTTATCATCGACCTTGTAGAGGCAGGATTTCACAGCAAGTATTTTTTGCTATAAAGAACTGAAAAGGTGAAAGAGCTACATGCTAGTATTTAATATTGTAGTGTAAGTACTGGCAAATTACATTTCTGCGCTTCATGGAAGCAATATGCTTCTGTGACTAAACAGATTTCTGTGGCAGAGCTTAATGATGGGGCTCAGAGTGACCGGGGGAAGCCACGGGGAGAGGTGCCATGTTTGTCAGTCTCCCACGGGGTGCAGAAACACAGACGGCGTTCCAGAGCTGGAGACCAGCAACCTGTCTTGTACCCTCGGAAATAAGGAAAACAGGGCTAACTCTTAAGCTACTGGAATCACAGACAGGCATAACTGCTGTAACCAAGAGCAGGCAGCCGTGGGAATGATCCAACACCTTTCGCGAGCACACACGCACACTGCCCTCCTCTCGCCCTTGCAAGCGGCTGGGTCGCTCAGCCTTGGTGGCCGCTGCTGGGTGCTTCCCTTCCAGCTTCTCCCTGCGTGTTTCCCCGCGCTGGCGTGGGGAGGCTGAGCCAGCCCAGCAGTGCAGGGCACCAGCAACCAGCACCATGTGGGGCTGCCCGTGCCCTGGCCGACGCTGGCACCGGCTTGCTGCTGCCTTGGAGCACAGTGGCCTTAAGGGCTCGCACGGAGGGCTCACCCCAGCCAGGCAAGACAGAGAGGTCCACCCCAACAGTGCCCACACTGCAGCTGCTCTCGGGGGCAGCTGGTGTGACATTTTTTGCAGCAGGTTAGATCACTGCAGACCTGAGAGGGATGAATTACGAGAAGTATTTGGGAAACTCGAAGAGCTGTTGGCTTTTCCACGTGGCTGAACTGCTCCCAGCTGAAGTCTAAGGTCCAGGCTTGGCCCTGGCACTGCCACTGTGGTTTGGCTGCAGGGCCACCTGCACTTGCCCAAGGCTGCTGGCTTGGTCCTGGCATCTCCCTCGTCACACAGGTTTAGGGTGGGGATTCTGATTGTAGGTGTGTGGGAGACTCCACCAAGGTGGAGCCACGAAGCTTTAGAGCAAGTGTATTTCCTTTCCTGGGAGCAGCACTCTGTGAAGCTACACCTCTGCATGGCTTTCTATAGCAGATGAGCAAGGTAGACACCTCATTCTCTTTATTATGTTTCGTAGCCTGAAGACAGTGGAAGTGTTGAGCCAGAAACATCCTAGATCAACTTCTGCATCATGGTAATTAAATAGCACATGGGTTGTTGATTTAATAATGCATTTTTGCAATAGAGGTACTAAGAGTATGTGAAGTATCTCCATTTTTAAGTATTATAGTCATTATAATCCATTGGGATGTTAGCTGTGTTGCCTTGGTCATTTTGTGTCTGGGTTCTCTTCAAATTTGTCATTTTTGTGCATCTTCAGAAATGTCTTCAAATTGGCAGATCCTTTGTCATGATAACTGCTGTGATGAACACCAACAAACTTGTTGTTACAATTAACAAAAGTAAGGCTGTGTCCCCAAAGACTATCTACAATAATATCTACACATAGATTGTACTATTCCCCCTCTAAGTCTTGCTGCTGTTTAACAGGGTGGGTTTTTTCCTGAAGAATATGTTGTTTCTCTAGTTTGCTATTAGCCTCCACAAATGACTGTGTGATGCAGTTTTGTGTCTCCAAGCCTACAGTAAATGAGAAACATTTTGTAGAATTTTCTTTTGCTCTTGAATTTTTCAACATGCACATGGGATAAGAATGTAACAAGACTCCAATAGAATTTTATAATTGGATCAAAACACAGTTCACCCACATATGAGCTGGATTGGTTGTGATAGATGTCAGGAGAAACTCTGAGGCAATACTGAAATTCTTTTATTCCATAACTGCCAAATAAAATAGTACTAAAAGCCTGTGAGCAAGAGCCTTCTGGTTTGGCTGGGTTTAAATAGGAAAAGAGCAATCAGATAGTGGATGGGGCATCAGTGAAATCAAATTATGTGAAGCCAGATGATAAGATTGCCATACCATCCTCCCTGCCTCCATTTCTGTTTCAGTTCTGAACACATTAATCATAGCTAGATCATTTGCACCTTGAATCCAAACCAGGTATGTATCCCATCTTTGGGAAGAACCAAAGGCTGAGACCTCTGTCAAGTGTGTGTAAGATCTGCATGAAGCTCCTCCAGCTGCCATTAAGATTGTAACAGATCTGGTCTGCCACTCAGATGTAGGACTGGTCAGAGTATGCATGTCCTTTTGGGTTTTTTTACTCTAAAGCTGACATACTGACTTGCCTGCATCCAAGGAAGAGGCAGTGACCTTGCCTTGAGGGTCTACAGGAGGGTGCCTGGCCCCACCAGCCTGGGCTGAAGGACCCCACTGGACCCACACTGTGAAGCTGGAGTTTCCAGGGTTCTCCTGCACAACCAGAGCTGCTGCCTACCCCCAGCCCCACTGCCTGTCCAGCAGCCTCCTGGCACCAGATCTCAGCCTCTTTTCTCTGCACCATGTACCCCCCCAACCTTGTGGACTGCTGTGTTGTCCCACACAGCCCCATGTGTCCTGAGCTGGGGAGCCAGGGAGGGCGAGCTATGGATGTCACCCCTTGCCTCACTGGAAAGCCAACCACCAGGAGCTGTGCACTGAGCTGCCTTCCCGGTCAGTCTAGGCCTCTTCTTTGGGGCGTGGAACTCAGCTCCAAAAGCAGAATCACAATCAACCAGGTTGGAAGAGACCTCAGGAATCATCGAGTCCAACCGTTGCCCTGACACCACCATGTCAACTAGACCATGGCACTAAGTGCCATGTCCAGTCTTTTCTTAAACACATCCAGAGATGGTGACTCCACCACCTCCCTGGGCAGCCCATTCCAATGTCTAATAACCCTTTCTGAAAAGAAATTCTTCCTAATGTCCAACCTGAACCTCCCCTGGCAAAGCTTGAGGCTGTGTCCTCTTGTCCTATCGCTAGTTGCCCGGGAGAAGAGGCCAACTCCCACTTCACTACAACCTCCCTTCAGGTAGTTGTAGACTGCAATAAGGTCACCTCTGAGCCTCCTCTTCTCCAGGCTAAACAACCCCAGCTCCCTCAGCCATTCCTCGTAGGTCAGACCCTCCAGACCCTTCACCAGCTTGGTCGCCCTCCTCTGGACTCGCTCCAACACCTCAACATCTTTCTTGAAGTGTGAGGCCCAGAACTGGACACAGTATTCAAGGTGCGGCCTCACCAGTGCCGAGTACAGAGGGAGGATCACTTCCCTAGACCGGCTGGCTACACTATTCCTAATAGAGGCCAGGATGCCATTGGCCTTCTTGGCCACCTGGGCACACTGCTGGCTCATGTTTAGCCGGCTGTTGATCAGCACCCCCAGGTCTCTTTCCACCAGGCCGCTTTCTAACCCCTCTTCCCCCAGCCTGTAGCGCTGCATGGGGTTGTTGTGTCCGAAGTGTAAGACCTGGCACTTGTTCTTGTTCAACCTCCTGCCGTTGGTCTCGGCCCATCTATCTAACCTGTCCAGATCCCTCTGTAGGGCCTTCCTACCCTCCAGCAGATCGACACTCCCACCCAGCTTGGCGTCATCTGCAAATTTGCTGAGGGTGCACTCAATCCCTACGTCTAGATCATCTATAAAGATATTGAACAGCACCAGTGGAGTAAGTCAGCAACTACTGAAATGCTTCCATTTCTCCACGAGGCACAAGGAGGAGCTGTGCTGGAGCACCCATGGTCTGCTATAAAACCCCTCCGAGCAGCATCCTTGGAGGAGGCCGACAGTGTGGTAACATGGGAGATGAGGATGAGCTCATGCCGTGCCGCCCGTGGTGTGCAGCGAAAGCCTTGCCTGTTTGCATTAGCCTTTCCTCAGTGGAGATGTCGTCACTCTGACCCGCAGTCCTCAAGGAACACAAACACACGCAGGGAGGGCGGAGCAGTCGTCAGGTCCTGCCAAAGCCCCGATGCAGCTTACCATTACTGTGTGTGGTACCTAGATTTTATGTCAGCAATGCAACATAATTAATTAGATTTAGACTAGATGAGAATACATTAGACACAGTGAGACGCTACCTTCCTGCCTGTCCATCCTTGGCAGAGCTGGGCACAGTTTCTTCCCTTATGCATATTCCCTTAATAATATATTTGTCACAAGGATTCTTCCTACACCCATCTGGCATATAGATATTTTTTCAAATTTGTCATTTTTTATGTTCCAAAACCTATTTTACTTCAGATGCTTTCATAATGAAGCAGCAAAAGCCTGCCATAGCTTGATATATGGAGCAGAAATCACATCTGTGCCAGGCTGTTTTCTAATCAGATAAAGCACTGAATACCTGCAGTGCTTTTTCTTCTGGCCCTTGAGTAGATGTACCTGAGTGACTTCCAGTGCTAGTCTAGCCTTGCATTCACAATTAAATTACAAAATACCATTCTTAATTTGAGCTTTTGGCTATTTTCAATGGTTTTAAAGCAAAAGCAAAAAAAACATTAGAATTGCCTCGTGGTCCCCTGCACAATACAAACCATGGAAATTCATTCTGCAACTTGGGCATCAGCCCAAAAACCTGTGCGTGAACTAGAGCGTACCTTTCAGAAGGGCATTTGCCCTCATTTCTCCTTTTAAAGCTGTCATTGATACCATATAATTTAGACGTCCCGTACCAGTGAGCACTGGAAGTGGGCAACAGGGTGGGGACTTCAATGAGTTTTCTCTCACCAAATTTGGGGCCCAGACAGAAGGAGAAAAAGACTTGTCATGTCCCATTTTCATCAACACCATAAGTCTATGGTGCAAGGAACTTCACTTAACCCAACACAGTCACAGGGAGGTGCTTCTACTTTTCTCTGAGTCTCCACCTGCCCTGCTGTGGCTTGGCTCCTCGCCACTGCCTGGCTCCTTTGCATGCACACAACCATCAGGCGAGATGGATTCTGCAGGAGATAATTTCATCTGAAGCCACATTAACTCCCCAGGCACACTGTCTGCTCCTCATGGTCCATCCCAGGAGAGGCTTCTCTGGCACAGCAGAGACAGGAAGGCTGATGGTTTGTGGCACTCCCCTATGCCAAATCCCAGGAGAGAGTTCCTCCTACTTTGAATTTCCTCTGTTCATATAAAGCAAAAGGACAATCTGAGACATTGCTCTCAGTGTAGTTCAAAAAACAGTTTGAAGTGTGAATTTTTCAATATTTGAAGCATTGGCTTTTATGATTTATTTATTGATATTCCAGGACAAGCATCGCCGAGTGTAGCTGGTGCCTACTCCAAATATAACAACCACCATTGAATGAATAGCAGTATTTTCATAGACATTTTCCCCATTGCTATGCAGATAAGTGTTGTCTCTGTATAACAACACAAAGGTATCAGCAGATAAGAACAAGCATTTTGGTGAAACGCTTAAAAAAACCTAACACTGAAACACAATAGTTCATGTTTCGTTTCTGACAATAGTGTGTACTTTATGAACAGAACCTGACTTTATACCGGGTGTGACTCAGGCGTGGGAGGTGTGCAGGGTTTGCTGTTTCTTATCCCTTGAGTCCACCTTGTAATATTGCTGGTATCCATGTGTAACAGATAGTGTTGTGCACTGGGCTGGAAGATAATAAATAGATGTGAGCTGATGATTTACAGGAGGGTGCTTGGAACTCCTTGAACCACTAAGGAAGGGAAACCGTGCCAGTACAAGGTTGTGCTGTCAACCTCGCAATAGTTTTTCCTCTCTCCTGAGGGCAATTTCTCCAAGATGTAACTTGCTTCCTGCCTCATCATCTGGAAATTCACAAATCAGAGGAATTGTGGTTAATTACTACAATGGCTGATCCATAGATTCTTAGCTGTCAGTGCCTGGGAGGGGAGGGGTTTAATTGTTGTTTTTGTCTGAAAGGATTTCTCCTAACGTGATGAAATAACTCACATTAATGAAGATTGCAAATAGAAGACTTTTGTGATTATTTCCAGTTGTTGAAAGAATTGCTTATTTAAAATGCATTGCTTTCTTATGTGAAGAAACTTATATTTCTCCAAACAGCCATAATAAATTGAGCCCTAAAACATTCATAACGAAGGATGAATGCGTATTCAGGCTAACACTGTATGTGATCTCTGATCATACAGTAGTTAAGTTGCACAATCACAGTGATTTATGGTACTAAACTGTGGAGCCTCATATCTGCAGGGGTGTGGGTAAAGGGGTGGAACTCTCATCAATCAAAAGACTATACTTGTTCAGCCTTGGGATAATTAAGGCAGACAGTAAAAAAGCATGAAATAATATTAAAAAAATGAAATCTGAATTTCTATTTGCATAGTGTTATTAAGCAATACAGTGCTGAGCCACCTTTTCAAAAAGCTTGCCTAGAAATTCACTTATTACCTTGTAGCACTTGATATATGTGTTCTTCATATTCACGCTGAGGGTATTTGTAGAGTAGTTATATAATACACATACTGTCCTCGATTTAAAAAGCAGGATTACAAATAATGGCCATCTTTCCACTTTATTCCAAGACAGAGATGAAACAAGAAAGAAAAAAACACAAGCAATTTTAAAGTGCAAATTTTTGAAATTTCAATCATTCTATTGATAGTGTTTTTCTTCCAGTTCACCAATATCAGGTAGAGATAGTCGGGCACAACGAGGGGCTAACACAGGGGAACTGTATTAATCAAACAATGTTCAAAAAAAAAGTTTAATTAACTGCATGTTTTGTAAAAGCTACATTTCTTTACTGATTGTTAGGAAGATGGAAGCATGCACTGGAAATACTAATTCTAATTATTACTTCAAGTGGGAGTTTTTGGCAGAAGGTCAAAGAATAATAGAAGAATGTGTGAATCTGTGCTACAGTGTAGCAGTAAGACTAATCATTTGAATAAAGCCAGTTGCTTTTTCTTGGACTGTCTGTGTGCTGTTCAATGTTCTGGATGAATCTAACACAATCAGCCTGTTCTCTGGTGTATATCCACTTCCTGCTGACTCAGGGCAGCTTGCCTCTTCTGCCATTTATTAAAATGAAACATTCCTATTAAAACACCGTTCTTCAGAGATGACCAAATAGATATTAGTAATGACATTATTAAAACTACTTTGTTTAAAATGAACTGTCACACTTGTGTGTTGCAAAGCAACACAAACAAATCTATTTCATTTAGTGAGAGATTGCTTTGAAGAGCTGGATTTCTTTCTCTCTATTAGACGGTATTGCAGAGGGGGTGTGATGTGTGCTCCAGGAAACCGCCAGCTTTTATAGCTATTAGAAAGGAGGAATACTGTTTCTAGTACTCTCCATAGCAAACAATGTATAATTCATGGATTTCATTAACATGCAAATATGATCCATGGTCTCCTATGTTTATATCTCCTAATGATCTATTAACGATTTTAAAAGTAAAGGGTAATAGAAACATTTTGTATGAGCAACATTTACTCATGCTTCTCTGTGTTCTTCTCTAATTGTATAGTATAAGCATGTATAGAATTAAAACAGAAACAATAGAAAGTAATTAACCCATGATTATCCAATAAATAGTTATTGAACATAAGGTCACATGCCCAATAATTTGTGGTTCTGTAATGAAAGACCCTATTATCATTAGATGTCAACATGCCTTAGAAAAACCTGTGCTGGGGGGATGGAAAGGTACTTGTATCAAAACTACTGCTTGAAATGACCCCTAGGTTTGGAAATAGTATTTGTATAGAGATTTCAACTCCCCTACCAAACATGGGTGGAACAAGAAAATAAAGAAATTTCAGACTCATCTTGAAGACCTGGACTCTTTCAGTTTTCTTTGTAATAGCAGAAAGATAGGTGAGGTTTCATCCTGATGCAACCTTGTCTAGCATTTTAGGGTCAGCTACTCTCCACTTCCATATTCTAACTGAAACTTTAGAGTTGTCATTCTGAAAAAATGCCAAAACCCACTTCTTGCTATTGTCAGAGCAGAGTTTATACAGCATTGGCAGGCAGACAGTTCCAGATTTTGGGTTTTGCCCTACTCTGGGCATTTGCTGCTTGCAGGTTTGTGTGCTTTTCCTCCTACTCTTTGCAGTGCCACCTCCCTGCCATTGCACAACCCCCCGAGTTGTGCACCCCGAGTGCTGCCGCCATGCTGCCCTCCTCTGCTGCTCCCCGAGGGGCTGGTAGCCCAGCCCCATCACCAAGCCCCTCACCTTTCCCTCTCTGAAACTTCACAGAGGGGATCTGCCCAGGTAGTGATTTCACTTCTGTATTTGTCAAAAACCACACAAAGAAAAGCAGTGCAAACACGGGCACATCTGCTCTTTGTAAAAAAAATACATATAAAGAAATGGTGCTGTAGGCAACAATAAACCATTTTAATCAACTAATGGAAAGTAACATCCTGCCAAGGACAGTTTTGATGATTTTCATATTACATCCCGTAACCACTGGACAGTATTTTAGACCAGGGTCAGGGACCTTTTCTCTGAGGCTGAAGAGTTTGTCTGAGCATAAGGACAAAAAAATACTGTGTCAATCCCCACAGCATCTCTCTTTATTTTTAATAAAAAATGTTCCTCATGTCATATAATGATGGGAGGAATGATGGACTTCTAAAGATTTATTAACAAATAAATATACGGTGTTTTTTTTAAAATGCATATATGATGTAGGAGCTCTTTATTTTAGCAGCTACTTCCTTCCAATGATGCTGATTTCTCAGAGAAATTAGAACAAATTACTTCAGGTTGGGACACAGAGACTGGACTTTCACTCAGCACCCTTAGCTCACCTCTTTGCGCTCCTCTCAGTGACTCTGTGGCGTGCAGATCCTGACCACAAACTTGCGGCAGTGTTTTAATCTTCTACTGTGATGACCTTTTTCAGGTTAACTGTGACTAAAAAAGTCAGTCTCTTACCCACACTCTCGTATGTCACACCTCTATTACATCTTCCTTCTCTCTGAAGCACGGAAGAACACTTGTACTTGTAACCCTTCCAGAAATGAGAATTGCCTGAATGCTACAGCTGTGTGAATCCAGGAAGCTTGGTCATGGGTCCACCAGGAGAGAGGCAGTTCAGAAAGCAGTTTATAAGCTATTCAAACTGATCTATACATGTAGAAAAAAAAATTGATTTGTTTAGTAGAGGCTACCTGTCAGTATAAACAAACACAATCACATCCACAACGAAAATATGCCAATTTTACACAACAAAAATGCCTGTTGGTACATACACTTACCAGTTTGTTACAGATTTCCTTAATTAAATGAATATAACAAGTTGATGAGACTTTAGAAGCTCTGAGAAAAAGTCACTCATACTGAAAAATAGGACTCAGAAATAAACTATTCACAGCTGATTAGACTAAGATGAGTATTTCTCAAACATTTCTCAATGCTTCAGAAAAAGCGACATATTGAACTCTATTTTACTGTGAGGCTCAAAATGGCAATTAACAGTCGTAAGCTGCATATAAAACCCAGTTTGAACCGCGTTTACAAGAACATTGTGTGTGAATCAAATTATGTTATCTTTGGTTCGAAGAACTTAGAAATAATTGCCAATAAGTATTCATGTATAGGACCTGATTTTTGAAACAAGTTATTTTAATTTCTACTACTGTCAGGAGTACATGTAGGTGATTTTGTTAGATTTAATGTGTTTAGTGAAGCTCCCTGAACTGTAGCTGGTTTATTTCTGTAGAGGATGAAATATTTAATATATCTTTATTATTCTTACTCTCTAATATTGTATTTATTTGTAAATGAAATCCCAGCATTTGATGCTTTTGTTGCTTTCATAGCAAATACCAGTATGAAGCACAGTGATATATTAGCATAAAAAAATCTGAACATCATGTAGATCTGGATTTCTATATCACAGAATCACAGAATCGTTTTGGTCGAAAAAGACCTTTAAGATAATCAAGTCCAATCGTTAACACTGCCAAGTCCACCACTAAACCATATCCCTAAGCACCACATCTACATGTTTTTTAAATACCTCAGGGATGGTGACTTCACCACTTCCCTGGGCAGCCTGTTCCAATGCTTGATAACCCTTTCTGTGAAGAAATTATTCCTGATACCCAGTCTAAACCTCCCCAGCACAACTTGAGGCTGTTTCCTCTCATCCTATCATTTCTTACCTGGGAGAAGAGACCAACACCCACCTCGCCACAATCTCCTTTCAGGTAGTGGCAGAGAGCGATAAGGTCTCCCCTGAGCCTCCTTTTCTCCAGACTAAACCACCCCAGCTCCCTCAGCCGCTCCTCATAAGACTTGTTCTCCAGACCCTTCACCAGCTTCATTGCCCTTTGTTGGAATCGCTCCAGCACCTCAGTGTCTTTCTTGTAGTGAGGGGCCCAAAACCGAACACAGTATTTGAGGTGTGGCTTCACCAGTGCTGAGTACAGGGGGACGATCACTTCCCTAGTCCACACCACGTATCACACCAGTAACATAAATACCCTTCAAACTGCATGCACTTAGAGACCTCTACATTTGTGCTCGCACTGGGACCGCTGATTCAGCGATGTACAGGAGCTCTTCCATGAAAGGATGTGAATGTCTTGGTCCTGAAAAGTGACAGAAATCCTTGCTGCTTTTACATCATTCAGTTGGCAGCTTCTTCACTTCTAGCAACGTTTTTTTCTCAAATGTGGAGTTCTTTGAACCCTCCACATCCAAATTATTCAAAAAATTGTCAAACAAATTATATTAGCAGCTCTGTCAATAAGTGATGCTAAGACGGTCATTTAAAGATATCTGTACACACAAATGATCAAGTCTTAACATATACATCAAACAACACTTCAAGTCACACAACCTGTGGATTTGCTTCCTTTTTTCTTTCTTAACCACCAAGGCCACACATCCATGCAATTTCAAACATTGCAGTGATGGTCAAACCTCATAGAGCAAACTGCACGGCCCATGACATGCCAATATGTTGTGCTACAGCTGGGAGACAGGCAAGGCCACATTCTGCCTGGCACAACAACATGCAGTAAATGATCACAGGCACAACGCCGCTGCCTCCTCCCTCATGCAGGAGCAGACACAGCTGGCCCTACACCAACAGCACTGCTCAAGGAGTAAGGCAATAAAGGTAAAACAATGTGGCACTTCATGATTATCCATATTTTACATCACCCAATTCCAAAGATAGACTAATTCCTTAATATTCCTTATCTTGAACATGTCATTCCCATGTGAAGGTTTCACAGACCTCTGCAAACATTCAGACTGCAAGGGACACCATACTTAAGCACTTAACTGGTGTGATATAAATTAGCAGTTTCCCAGACTTCATTGCCACAATAAATCCACACAGAAAGAACTGTTGGTATAAACAACAACATCAAAGAGCCTGAAATAGAAGTAGTGAATTGCAGTTATAAAAATAAATTTCTAAAAAGAAGAGAGAAGAGAAAAGGAGACGAATGTTCTAATCTTACCTTCATCATAATCTTATTAGCATTTCTCGGTGAGTAGTTCAAGTATCAGTCTATACCCTTATGAATCTGTCTCATAAATATGTCAAGTGCAAAGTGTAGTTATTTTAATAATCTGTGTTGGTGGGCCATCATGGATTTAATTAAGAGATAACTAGTGTATGAAATATGACACAAAAGCACCAAACTAAATGGAGAAATGTTTTACTGCAGATTTAAATCAGGGCCACAGAAGTAATGATGATCTGGCCTTAGAAATCCTACTTAAATTTAATTAATGTAGACCAGCACAGACCTGTTCATATAGGAACAAAAAATAGAGGCATGAAAAGTAATGATTTAAGCTATAGTGTGTTATAAAGACATTTGCATTATCTCCAACTGCATTATGTTATTTATAAATGTGTGTTGGTTTGTGGCTCAAATTAATTTAAAAGGCTGGAAATAAAAGTCCAGGAAAAATTGTTAAAATATTACTTTCAGTTATCTGGTTTTTGTGATCTCTCCATAATGAAGCCTTATTAAGCTTCCTGCATTATTTTGAAGGGTCTCAGAATGCTCAAACCATTCTGCTACAAAATTGTCAATATCCTTCTAAGGTTGCAATGAAAACTGTTATTTTCCACCCAAATCTCCTCTTTCTCTATCTTTCTCCATCTTCTCAAAAGAGAAGTCAGCATAGTCAGCACTGTGAGTGTGCAAGAGTAGATCTTCAAGACTGCACAGTCCTTCCTGCTATAATTTTGGTGCACTGTTTGACTTCATAGGAGATTTGGCAAGATATGATGTTGTTAAGAAGAAATGCAAGAGCATATATTTTCACACTGAAATTCCTTACTACTTATATGAGTTTAAGACTGTTTTAGAAAGAAAGAATCCGATAATTCCATGGAACTATTTCAATATCTCGATCCTATCTCACAAAATCATTGACTGACAACAACCTCAGTTGCACTGAAGTTGAGAGCATGGCTTACTATTGATTTATCAGGGCACAGAAGCAGACTCTGAAAATATGCAGTTAAGTATATGCCTGTCTGGCGGTAAGAATTGATGCCTCGGTCAACTACAGGGACTAGGTTTATACATGATTTTCATGTCTAAGACTTTCCATTTTATTAATTTGATCCAGCAGGTACTAGCTATTGCATGTTAACTTTCTCAATTCAGGTGGCTTCCAGTCATTTAGATTAGAATAACCTTTAATTGGTTGGTTGCTCAAGCACGCAGTTAAAGTATTCATAGATTTGATTAACCTTTTATTACCAAAGGAGAAGAAAAAAGGCAGTGGCCAGAAAGCATCATTAAGTGAACTTCATCCCTTTTTTCAGAAATCTCAGAGCTGTGGACTCTAGCTGCTCTCCAAACACCATAATTTGGACTGCCAGGAATGTAATAAAAACTGTAAATTGACACAAAAATGAAAGTACTTGGGAGAAATAAATTCATAACTACTTTTATTTTTTTGGTGGAGAAAACATCAAAGGTTTGCACTCAGCCTGGAAGGCAAAAATGGATAAAAGGATAGTGCCTATAGTTTAAAAATATTTTTCTCTTTAATGAACAGTTGAAAATATCCATAAATCTCTTACAGTACCACTGTATTTAAAAAGCAGTCAAGTCTTTTGTGCCTGACATGTTTATAGTAAATCTATTCTCATCTGTCGCGTTTGCATAAATTGTCCAAAAGTTCATCCTGTCTTGGCTGTCTTTCAGTATTCATTAGTATTGAAGTCATTTTTGGAGTAAACGAAGGGAAAAAATGCCCAGAAATTGAGATAATGCATAGAAAGAACCAGACTTCTGATGACTAACAAGAACAAACACGGCTTTATTCAGCTAAATTCACAGAAATTTCTTTCTTATTGCCAGGGCTGAACTAAACAGTATGAATTGTGTGTAAGTGCGTAATAAATAAATAGAGGCAATCAGCATGAAATTCTGAATAATACATAATAAGGTAATAATATAGTCCCAAATAGATATTTGTATGGACACCTAACTAATCAAATAGCTCCTGTCAGAGGTCTGCCGTGAGCAATCACCTGGATTTAGCATGCTTTTGCACCTTCCCCTGATAGGAAGAATTATGGTGCAGAAACACAATGTCAGCCCCAATCTCTCACCACCTTCCTCAGTCAAGGAGGCATATATAACAAAAATGAAGAAAATAACATTGAAGAAGTACTGCCATGTGGGTACAGCCTGAAACGTGGGGCTGGCTGAAGCCCCCAGGGAGGGACAGAGGGACGGGAGGCACTGCACTGCAGAGAGCCCTCACTCTCCCATGGGACAGAGGATTCAGGTGTCCCCAGCCTCCATGGCTTGTCCTGGCTTGGCTGTCCCCGCCATCCAGGATTTTCCCCGGCATCTCCAGCCCAGCCGTTGGCTCTCCCAGCCGCAGCAGTGGGAGGCATCCCTGCGCCCCGTCCTTGCTGTGCTCCCCTGAGCCCGTGGGTGTTTGCAGGAGGCAGTGCCAGCACAGGCCCTTCCCGTGGGGGAAGCAGGAACAAACACTGAGCTTTCATCTTCTCAACAAACACTCCCAAATTCAAAAGCTTCCTCTCAGGAATAATTAGAGCCACTTTGGGCGGCATTGTAACTGGAGCATCTAAACACTTTTTAGGTTACTTTTAGCACAAAATATTCACTTGATAAGAAGGGTTGAAGATCAAGGACATCATTTCTGAGTGACTCAAGTAATCAAGAGGTGAATAGATAAGAAACAACCATACAGCTGCATCGCAACCAAAGAAACAAGGAAAACCAGAGCTTTCCAGTCTAGACTCCCATGGAATCAAACCTGAAGATGTGCAGGCAGAAATTTACCCTGGTATACTCCTCGCACAGTATGTTCATTAGATTTTAAAATAACAGGGCACTATCTCTCTTAGCCTCAGGGCACATTTTCTGTGATTGCCATTAAAAGTCTTGTTGACAGCGGGGTTTGTTCACTGAAGTGCGAATATACAATGGTTTTGCAAAGATTTTTATAGAGTAACTTACATTCAGAGAAAGCAGTCCACACCTCTGTATCAAAAACGATTTGCAGAATTAAATATTTAAGAAGCAAGTTTGAGATCTGCAGTGATTAAATTAGTGAGATAATTAGCACGATATTTAAGGTTAATGTTCACAAGTAGGTTAATTATATCGTTTTCCAAATTTCTGTTTTCATTTCGCTTGACGCATGTTGCAATAACAGTGAAAGTGAGGCCACACTCGCAGAGATGGCAGGCGAGGCAGCATGTATCACCAAAGGTATCAGAGACTAAATGCACACTTCTGAGGGAACTTTTCTCCAACAAACAGTCTTAGAGCTTTATATTTTTCATGTCCCAGCAGTTCTCTGTCTTTTAGGGTGAATCCCCTTGAATAACACTTTAGATCTGTAAAGAGAAACATTTTCTACAGGGCTTGTGGGATTTCTTAGCTTCAAATCTTCATATAGCTCTCTAATGTTAATTACAAAAGAGACAGTGTTTAATGCTTTATACTGAATTCAGTCCACTTGCACAGCTCCTATGTACAAGACTGCAGATCCAAAGTAATGTACAGAGCTGAAATTCCCTCTGATTGGACTTCAGTGAGGTTACTTCATGTTTACTGTAATCAAATCAAGAGCAAAATTTGCTGCAATTATCAGCAGAATGGTTGCAGAGAATCAAGCAGAGAGTCAAGTACTACAATAAAGTTTTAAAAAACTATTTAGTAGTTATTTGTGCAGAGGCATCTGGATTAACTCACATAAAGCTATTTCACAACATGTCAAGCCAACGTGACCACAGGACTCTGAGACACCAGGAAGCAGAGTCGAGTACACGTGCAGTGCTGCCCGGCCTTGTCTTCAACAACAAAGCTAACATCGTTTGGAGAAAACGTGCTGAAGCTTTCTAGTAGCAGAGCAAACATTTTTCAAAGCATCTGAACACTCTTCCCTCTTCTGCCTGACAGAGACTGTCCATTTGTCATCTCCTCAGTGTACCAGAGCCCAGGGCCAACCTTCCCAAACCCTAACAGGAGGGGCCGATGGACTAAAATCCCATATGGCGTTGAGCTTCAAAATCCCAACCTCTAAAACAAGGGAAGTCGAGACCCAAATACTGCCAAACATTATATTATTTCATATATGGGTATTATTTAGACAGCGTTTGTAATTTGTAATCATTACACCACCCTAGCAAATTTTACAAAGTTTCCCTGCTTTGTGAACAAATGAGGTGCAGGCCACTAAAGGCCCCCCAGCCTCACCTCCCCCTCCCTGGTGACATGCAGCCTAGTAAAAAGTTCACATAGTCATTTTTAGCATTCTTCCGTATGGAAAGACGTCTTCATTTCACATCAGACTCAGGGCTGCCGGAGGCGGTGACGTTGGGGCACCCGTGCTCATGAGCTGCGCAGGATCACATCCCGCCCACGGCCCCCGGTGCCAGCGCCATGGCCTGTCACCACATGGCAAGAGGCGATTCCTGAAGACCTTGTGCTGCCTGCTTACCCTAACGCAACCCCTCCTGTGCGTATCCCCTAAAAGAGGGTTCGTTTCTCCCCCAGGAAGGGGGTATTCCCTGGCTTTTAATTCACATCTTCCTTCATGTTGACTTTTGGCCCAGCCTTCCCTCACACAGACTCGCAGGGGAGTGAGTCCAGCTCCCTGTTCCCCTCTAATGTCGGGTCGCAAAGCTGTTACTGGAAAAGGAAAGCAGACTCATCGCTCTCCAGGGGAAGAGGGAAGCCATGACTGGAAGGGACAGCTGCATAAAACGGTTTGTGTCAAATTTTCTCCTGCTACCATTTTGCTGAGCGAAAGGATGGAACCAGAAGTCTTATCACTATCTACAGAGGATGTGTTTTTCTATACCACTATGAGTATAAATATCAATCTTCTGAGCAAAAGGAGTCACCTTTTAAACTAGAGCTAGCCACAACCGCTGATTTTCAGGTTCTGCAATGTAAGAAACTCACAGCACACTATGTTGAAAATTTGAATTGCCTTCTAAATGTTTTAAGCTGCAAAATTTTACTCAGCTTTATTTTATTTTATTTTATTTTATTTTATTTCAGTATGGTGCTGTTATTTGCTAAATTATTTGATCATTTTGCCACAGCATTATAAAACACTAACTTGCTGATGCCTGCTGGACCCTGCTGATAAGGAGAATCACAAGAAAGGAGCTGGTGAAAATCAGTCTCTGTCCTTTTGAAAAATTAGTTGAAGTAATTTCACATTTTTACTTTCCCAAAGAGACACTGCAACCATTTCTCTTCCTTTCTTATTTATTGTTTACACCACCGCAATATAAACATATGCTTCTCTATCCCACATACCTACTGCCACAGGCAGATACCTATTCTGTATTATTTCAGTGGTGAGCACAGAGGTAGGGATGCTCTGGGCTGCACTGTATTTGCACAAGCGACTGCTGTGAGTGTACATGCGAGTAGAGCAACTGATTTTTGAAAGGCAGTTAGATACCCAACCAGTAATTGTGTGCACAATTACTGTGATTACACATGTAATCATGGTCATTGTGCTTCCAAATGGTGCATGTGCTATTCTAAAAATTCGCTGATGTATTACTAAAATTAATGGGAGCTTTGCTGTCAGTTTAAGTTGATGGAGGATCAAGCACTACGTATTGTAGCTGGAGTCTTGATACAACCAAGAGCAAACGTAATTTTCACATCCAAAATGATAAATTTTCAGAGTGCATTGAAACAGTAAAAGAGGGATGGAGACATAGTTTCTTAGCATATCTAGGTATATATTCATTATGCATTCATTAATAAATTATAATTTTTGAATAGGGTTCTGGATTTGATTCAAAATCCACTAACACTAAGAGAAAACCAGGGCTCTGGATCAAGTCTTCTTCCTTTAATGTTTCCAATTAGCTTGGGTTATACAGCTGTGTGTGCATTTGTTCATGGCAAAGTCTTTAGCTTTTCACTGTCTTGTCTTTCAAGAGTTAAACAGCATTTTGCAGAGACGATGCTGTGTGGTACAGTAGGTATGGTGATATGTAGTATTTCACATCTAGTCTTTGTCCATGTTCTAACAATGTGCATTAAATGTCTTGCTATTGTCTCTTTTTCAGATTAGTTTACAGCCCTGTAGTTCCAGCTGTTTTATTCTGAAACTCTAAAACCCTATCACTAGGGAGTTCTGTGTAATTGCCCATAATATGCACCACATTATCCATTTCAGGAACTGTGCTGAAAGACAGCAGCAATAAGGGGTTTTCTAAAGGCAGTCTGGTTTACACTAATGGATCTAACAGGAAGGAAATGCAATTTGAAAGAAGCTGATGCATATGTTCTATTGTTGAATATAATGTTTGATTTAATTATTAACTGTCTGTGATGGAAAGTCAGATCCTGCTCAGTTCTGCTTACACTTTGGTACTCTGCTACCAGTAAAAACAGACAGGATTCAGTCTGAGGATTTAAGGGTTCTTTGTAAAATACTGACATTTAATTGTGCTTTTATAAAATATCAGCTGAGGAACCTCAGTCGCATGCTTCTTCCATACAGGCTTGCTTTCTTTTATCAAGCTAAATATGCAATACAGAAGCTGACTCTCTTTCCTTTTTCACTTGCATAAACCAGGAGGTTCTCAAAGTTAACGATCTGCTGTAATTATTTAAATAAATATGATCCAAATTGAGTTCATATTTACTGCTGTTCATGACCTATTAATTTTTATTTTATTTTGCATTTCACGTCATACACATAGCACTGCAGTCATTCTACTGTATCACTGAGGAAGTACACAACAGACCCAGGTGAATTTTTAGGAAGGAATTAAAATGTGCTGGCATGGCTTTACTTATCCTTCTTTTATCAGGGACGGAGGATTTGGCAGTCAGTTTCAGTCCAATTCTATAATTGGTGTTTTGTGATTTCTAGCAAATTGTTGCATTGTGTTACAAAGGTCCCTAATTCCATGTGTGGGTGTTAACATGGTGTAAGGAATGAATTCGTTATGAAGGACTCTTACCTGAAATTCCATTATCCTTTCCTCACCATGGTGACTCCTATCAAACTCATTCATATAACACAATCTGGAAAGAAATAGGTATTGATGCTAAACTGCTGCATTTTCAAAGGAGTTTAAAGGTAAAAATCATAGCTGTCCTGCATGATTCACACAAAAATAATAGTTTAACACCACTAGTAAACAAAATAATTGAGCAACGTAATTTCAGTTTTGTATTTTGTATCTGTCTGGTGAGGTTATTATCTTTGACACTATCTTAAGCAGACACAGGACTGGAGATGAAATTAAAGAATAGTCATGATACTTGGAGTGCATCCAGAATGATCTTCATTGTTTGTGAGAGTGGCTTCCACATCACTATTTGATCTATAATTTCTCATCTTCTGTTAAACATATCTTTCCACATGTAGTGCACACAGCATTAGCTCTGTGGGACACATCTTCCTTTGCAAACTCCAGAGGGACTGGTTACTTTTGCCAGGAGGGTAATTGAAAGAACTTAAGTTCTTAGGAAATACACCGTCATGCCTCAAACACCTAATTGATTTAGACAGCTTAAGAAAAAACAGAGACCCCTTCCACAGTGTATTTGCATTCTTGGTGTCAGTCAGCAGACTTCAGTCAAAGAGTATGAAAGAGCCACTACAGCAAAATCCACCTCAGATTTACCTGAAGACTCCTTGTAATCTGTTCTCTGTTGTAAGGACCTGAGAAGATTTTAGGCTTTTTAAAATCCTCAAACATTTTGAATATTTTGGTTTAGAGAAGTACCTGAAATCTCAGATCAAAATGTATCCAGACTCCTTTAGCCCATGACTCCAATCAGAGCAGATTTCTGCTGGGTCTTTCCTGGGTCAAGAGTATCAGAAAACCAGCCTGTCTTAGGCTGTTTCAGGACTCCTGCTTTCAACCTTATCACAAAACAACAAATGCCAAGGTGTGCGATTTCTTTCAAAAAGTTAATTAAAACCTGCAAAACAGGTATGAGCTGTGGTCAGCTCTCGTTTTGGCTAGAGCTTTCTCTTAGTTTCACTGTTACTCCTACTCCTAATTAAAAGTTTATTGAAGCACTTTGCATACTCTAGTGTATTGCAGAAGCAGTTGTTGGAATGAAAAGAAAAACTGTCAGTTCTGAAAATAGCTTGGACTGCTCATGTGTCATTCTCAGTATATGCTGAAATATCCAGAAAAACATGGCTCACGCTGTGGATTGCATCAGATACCCACACACGTATAAGCAACCCTCTCCCTGATTTCCCCTCCTGAGGCTCATTTTTACAAAACACGTGGTTAGAACTGAGCTGTGCTTTCTGCCACTGGAGTAAGCTACAATGGAGCAAAGCACAAAGGAAATTTATTCCCCTGGCGTACATAGGATCTGCCTGTAGAGCTCAGTGTGAGAATTAAGAGCAGACATTTATGGTACCCGGCACACTGCAGGGGCCGGTGGGAAGCAGATTGGTTAATTTTCTTGGATCCCCTGACCAGACCTCAGGTAAGACTACATATGTCCTGAGTGTCAGATCACTTGCAGATCAGGAATGCTAGCTTTTCACCCCAGTCTTGAAAGCTCATCCTCCTGTTTCAGCCATGCCAGAACCCATCCTGCCTCAGCATCCTCAATACACCCATACAGTAAGAGTTGGAGCGACCAGCTCGCCCGCCCATTCCCTTCTCCGCTTCTCCATGTACAGCTCCCTGCACTGTTCACGCTTTGTCTCCATCCTGAAGTACCACCCTGTGTTTGCTGGCTTAGGCATGTCCAAGAGGGAGATTGAAAAGGGCTGCATGGAAGGGCAATTGAAAAAGGGTGCTGTGGAAATCATATTCATAGGGGAAAAAAACCTGAACTCACACAGGTGTTTCTCCATTTCTGCTGTGACTCCTAGGCAGCAAAACAGGTGATTTTGCTGCATGCAAATCAGGGAAAAGAACATCTGAAATATGCATCTGCACATGAGCATCTGTGCAGAGTTTCTCCAAACCAGTTCGCAAGTGCATTTTTTTTTCCTGTGTGGGCCTCTTTTGTTCTTTGTTGTGCCAAGAGGCTTATTTTGTATAGGTGGAGAGACCCCTATCCACCAGCCATCAGGGAGAGCTATTAATATGCAACATCTTGAATGCATGAGCTGAATGACAAGCTGGCAGAGCTTGAGACTGTGTGGTCCAAGTTTATGTCTCTCCCTGAAGAGGCAAAAAGCCCCTTCCCAAGCTTCCTGCCAAACTGTGCAAGAGATGAAAGAAAGGAGAATGGGCAACTTATTTTTCTGCTTCTCTTTTCCTAATATCCTCACACTGTCATTTCTTTACCCTAGCCACAGTTAATGTGAAAAGCCAATTTCACATAGTTTGCTACTGAACTTCAATGTCAAAACAGAACACGATAGCAGAGCTATTGAACTTTCTTTTAACTGCTTGTGGAAGAAATCAGAAATATTTATTAGACTTTTTATATATACATCATCTTTTGGATTCATGTATCATTCTCTATCCTCTGTCTGAAATGTCCCTACAATAGCAAGTTGAATTGAGGTCCTGAACTTTAGGCATATTTGCACTTTGCTTTTGGTTACCTAGTGTCACCATGCAAGGCTCAACTCAGTGAGATTTTTGGCCTGGAAAAACTTGCTCAGTTTTTTATGCGCCTGAGTAGGAAGAAAGGATACCTGTATGTCTCATTATAGACTAGTTACAGCTTGATCTAGGAAGAGTAAATAGATGTTTCCTACTCTCCTCACCAAGAAGATGGGGAGGGATGCACTGGGAGGAGGAGGAACCAGACAGCCACCATCCCCAGCTTCAAAACAAGCTGCTGCCTGTGGCTGTTCCTGGCCATTCGATGGGGCTCAGGAGCTGGACTCCGTGCAAATTAGCTGCACATGCAGAGATGTTCACCTGGGTCCTCCTGTACCAAAACACACTGGATTTTGTTATCCCACAACTTGACCGTGCTGTGGTTTATTTGTGGAACTGGTGCCTTAAACATCTATCTTTGGCCTTTACCAGCTGTTCAGCTTTGGAGTGTTCAGAAAGAATAGAGAAACAAAGAGCCATAAGCAAAAAAAATTGCTTCAGATTCTTGTGATAGAAGACACAGGAGAATACCCATGGGCCCACATGGGTCCACCTAGCCCAGTGACAATGTCTACCATGCGAGCAGAACTGAAACAAGCCCGCCCCAGAGACCTTTCCTTGGTGCAGCCGTTCCCACGGAGTCCATGAGGCCAAGTGAGGAACTGGCTTTCCACCTGTCTGTGGCAATGTGGAGGTAGGATCTGGTTTTGCTATACTCTATCCCAACCAGTTGAGGCCTCGCAAGCCATAGCTTCAGACCAGCACTGCCACGGCAGTATCCTTGCCAGAGCCTGGCCTGATCAGCAAGCGGCTCCACCCCAGCCTCCCTGCAGAGTACTGACGGGAACAGCAAACTGGGCTTTTTCAGATACCAGCTGTTACCCTGGCACCACTGCCTCCCTCTGTGCACGCCTTTGTCATTCCCTGAATCTCTGCCCACTGCACAACTCTTGGAATGAGTTAAAATGACTTTTGGGATGTTTTCCTCTTGCCTTAACCGACTCAGCTGCTTTGTTTTTCCCTCAGTCACAGCAGAACATAGAAAATGGTCTACATGGAAAATGTGAAAAATGGTTGCTATGTAAATTGGAGGTAATGTCAGGCAAATTAATTTGTTAATTTAATGCCTAAAAATCATTTTGTATTCCCCATTTACAAATTTATATTCTTTCTTATGGGAATATATTTTCTACGTATTCGATGCGTTTTTTAACTGCTCCGACCATTTTTCACCATTCCACAAAGCAGGTTCATTTACAAATGATGTTTATCAATGACAAGGGAAATTACATCTTTTATTCCTTTTTATGAGATTGAAGCCCTACCCCTTTTCTGGGAAGATTATGTAGTATCTTACAAAAAATTCCTTTCGATTCAGGGATCAGGGCCCATAGGGAAGGTCAGACAAATACTGCCAGAGGAGTAAAATTACTAGCCACAGTGCATCAGCTTGAGGAAAGAACAGTTAGAGTTTGTGGAGTGATGTGAGATAAGTATAAATCTAGATTTGCATTTTGTAACGTTAAAAAAAACTTACAAATACATACTTTCATAATACCATAGAAAATATGACTTTGTTTAAAATTCTGTCATGCAAAGGTGAGTTATTAAGAATCCCAGAAAACAGACAATCTATTAATAGGATTGTCCATGCTCACACAGGAGGGGTTGGCAAAAAAATCTGATATTTTAAATTTGGGAAATACTGATTTTTATCAGCTTACCCACACAACTAGTGAAGAGATTTTCCAGGATAAGAATCACCTGGGTAATTTAAACTTTTGGGCCGACACATCTCTGCTGTTGAGTGCATGTAACCTCCCTGAGATCACAGACTGATGCTAGGCACGGGTCTTCCACAGAAGTGAAAATCAAAGCTTTGAATCATACATTCAAGGGCTTCTCACTGAAAGAGAACGGAAATAATTTTAAGTAAAATTCCTAGGTATTGAACAAACACCAGAGCAGCACAGATGCCGGCAGCAGAAGCCGGCAGGTACCCAGGCTGCTGCCCCAGCTCCGGCCCCGGCTCTGCATAGCACCATGTCTGCGACTGGGGTAATTCCAGCCGCGGCAGAGCAGGTGCAGGAGCATCCCCGCGAGCAGACGGACGAGCTGCCTCCCGCAGCAGGCAGCACCGACCTCTGCCTGCTAGAGAGGCCGTGTCTGCAATATCGAGCATCCCTTCCCCAGGCACACTGCGGTGTTTGCTAATTACGACACCTCTGCGTATTGCTGATATCCTTACAAACATCCCGTTCTTTCTGTGAGCTACAGTGGCCTCATGCCGGCAGGCAGAATTGGAGAGAAAACATCTCCTCAGAGTTAAAACGCACCCTCTCAGCCTCCTGCTCGGCTCCCCTGTGGGCAGAGGTCCCCAAACGCCACACACATTCACAGGCCAGGGGCTATTTTAATGACACCAGATAGACTCCACTTACCCTGCTGAAGGTGTCCTCTGATGCCACTACAGTGGGGAGTAACTTTCCCCTACACCAACTGTCAGCAAGACAGATGTGGATTTCCTTAAAATAATAGAGGCCTGAAAATAAAAGGATATTGATTTAGGCTATCTTGTCAATCACAGGAAAGAACAGCCCAGCAGGTATAGTATAAGGAGAGATTGTAAAAAAATGTGCCTTTGTTTCTAAAGACTAGAAGATATAACTGGTTTTAATGTTGGCTGGATGGACTATGAGCTTCCAAAAATTTCATCGGAGACAAAATATTTTGCGGGAGACAAGCAAGACCAAGAGAACAAGTTTTCCACTGGACCAAAATAAAATGGTTCCAGCAACAACTTCATTAGCATCTTTGAAGGCAACGGCAGGAACAGCTGAGCAACGTGCTATGCAGCTGGACTGAGCTCAGCAGGTACCTGGTACCTCTCGCCTTGTGCAGGTGCCTCAGCTGCTGTTGGCACTCACATATGGCCCAGGTTCCTGAGGATGCTAAGGTGAGATACCTGGTTGTTTTGAGATGCTACTGACACAAAAAGTCAGCAGCCTTCCGCAGTTTGCATCTTGCCACGTTCCCCTTCATTCGCAGCAGGAAGGATGCTGCCAGCCTCAGTCATGCTGCCTCCTCGAGTAACCCCCGGACCCTACAGCCAGCGCGGGCACTCGCTGCCAGCCCTGCAGCAAGGGGAGGCAGCACAGGGGCCCATGGCACAGGGCTGCACAGACAAACCCATGGCATGAAAGACTACAGAGCCTTTATATTAAACAGAGCTTTAAAGCTGCAAAACTATTAACACCCACCAAAAAATAGGAGCATAAAAGTCCTTTAATAGCCCTATACTGCTCTTGCCATGAGCTCTAAGTGCTCAGTGAGGAAGTGACCTTTATGAAATTATTGTTTATGATCTCTCCGTGTGTGCCAGTATAGGCACAAAGAATATTCCAATTTATTTTAAAGGTTACGTATCAAAACTGAATATGCAGTACAAGTGTGTTACCACATTGTATAGCTTTTACACATGAAATCCAATCCTTGGCATGTGTGCCTTCTAGGCACTGGGGCTGGATTCCCTCGCTATCAAAACTAAAGATGAAGAAGTAATACATAACAAAACAATTTATTCATCCTTCTTTTCTTGTTTATAAATTGCCTACAAATCACTCAGAAAACGCCCCAAATAATCCCTGGCTTTAAATTACTCACAAATTTCTTCCAATAAATAATATTGTAGCTTGCAGTATATCTGAACATGGGATTCAAGGTACTCAGCACCTTTGCAAGTGAAGACTGTTCATGCTGAATAATTTAGTTGTCTCAGTTTCAGAAACCTGATCTGATTTCTTTTGAGCTGTACGACCCTCTTAGGGTACCTTATGCATCATAAACATCTCCCCCATGCCTGCCACTTGTTAGAGGCACTGGCTGTGCCTGCCAACGGAGACTGACCCAGCACTGCCTGTTACCTGCCCTCTAAGCTGACTCTAGTAACTAGATGGGAAACCACTGCCCTGCTCCGAGGGAACACCTGTGTGCCAGTGTGTACTTCAGTTCTTTGCTCCCCAAGTAAGAAAGTGCCCTGAATCAGCCATAGGGAACGCGCCTTTCACTTGACAAGGTAGAAGATGAAATCAGGACACATTTAGTCCAACAAAGTAAGTGGCTAGACTCTTGTGCATGACATTGGATAAACTCACAAAATAAAAACCAAACTACAAAGAATAAGTGCGTTTCTAGACTGCAGTTATCGGTAAGGACCTCTCCTAGCCCCTGCAACATCAGCAGCACAGTGGGCTGGCAATTACGGGCCCAAACCTCACCCAGGCTGTTCACCCTGAGCAGCACCTTTCCCTTGTTCAAGGTGGATGAGCTCACCTTCTCCGGGCTAGCCCGGGTGGTCCTGCGGGCACCTCTGCGGGCTGCCAGCGGCTTCTCCTCACAGCGTCCCCATGCACTGCAGCTCAGGTCAGAACTGATCCCACTGGGTCCTCGGAGGGGTCAGGCATCCTTCCTTCCTCTCCTTCTTTCTGGGAATACAAACGTAAACGTGCCGAGAAGGACACGTCCCATCCTCCCGCCTCACCCACTGGGATGGGTTTCTTCCCCTGCTATGGAAGATCTGCTGAACTGTCATTTCTATCGTATTCCTTAGTAAGAACATCCTTTTCGGCTTCAGGTCTTCCTGCAAGACACGACACACTCAAGACTGCTTAAACTTGATACACTTGAGAACTGATTTATACAAAAATCTTATTAGACATAAGGCTTCTTACTTTAAGTTAGCTTCTAATCAAAACCACACATCACATTTTTGAGTTCCAATGACAGCCACTGCATGTACACCACATTTTCTAAGTTACTCCAAACTATCAGCCATTGCATTCTATCATGATTCTCGTGTCTTAAATGGTTTAAAAAAAAAAAAAACCACTTTCTTAAAATTATTTTGTTTGGACATAGTCACTGAATTTGCCAATGACAATCTCCTAACAGCACAAGTGAGAAGAAATTGGCCTCTAAGATTCACTTTATGCTGAAGTACAATGTTCAATACACTAAAAAAAAAAAATAAATTCCTCAAACAGAAATTTGAAATCTGCAGAGTTTCTTATATCTTCTAATTTGTTTCTGCTTCTTGATGAATCTTGCAATTCACAAGGTAAAGGTTCTCCAAAGCACTCCATGCAGCCGAAACCTTCCTGAAGTCCTTCAGGTATGCAGTCCCATAGAATAGATCGCAAATACCAGGCAACATGATGTGAAACCCAAATCTCACAATTAAAATATATCACTGAAAATTTATTTTCTGCAAGTATCTGAAAAGTCTAATTGAAAATTTGCTTTTGCAAATATTCATGAAAGATAATTTCAAGTGCTTGTATGCTTATAGAGAGCAAATTCACAAACAGTCATAGACATGATCAATTTGGAGTTCATTTCTGAATTTAAATGAATATTTATAGCATTTTTAACTATTCCTTTAACTTCAATACAGACTCATCAGCACTCATTTGCACCTAGTTTTTATTAGTGCAAATCAGGATTAAAAACATTGAAATCAAAAGTTAAGCATGTCTGAAAAATGCTTAAAGAACAGAATTAAGCCACCCTTTCTTATCTTCAGAATGGAATAAATCTAGCTTCCTTTTTTATTAAAATTTGAGAATAATTTGTGATCTTTTGAAGTTATTGTTCTGCTGTCAGCTAAAGCTATTTATATGCTTTGATACTAAACATTCCTTTACATAATGGTGTCTCTTCCTTCCAATCCCTTAAAAATTATTCATCTGCAATACTTTTTTCCTCATTTTCTTGGATTCAGTTTAAATGAAGTTTATAAAACTCTCATAATATGGTCTATTTCAGGCTGGTTTCAAATGCTACAAAGTTGAATATTAAAAATTCATTCACTTATGAAAAATTTGACAATATCAAGAAAAAGGAGGAAGATATTTTAGACAATAAATTTAAACAGTTGCAGGTCAATGAGTTATTGAAACATTTTCCTAAAGAGTAGCAATAGTAACACTTAGTCAATTAGATTACTTACATGCTTCAAGTTCTCATGTGACTGAAGAACTCGTGGGATATGATAATACAGTAAAATCCAATTGTTTTGAAAAGCTTTAGTCCTGGAACTTTCTTTTCTTCACATCTTGTGATTTCTTCTTTCTCAGTTTGAATCTGAACTCAGCAGTTCCTCATTTTATTTGACTCCAAATTTATCTGAAAACTCTGGGATGACCCCTGAAGCTGTTTGGAAAGACAGGACTGTATTAAAGGTCATATTTTCAAAGATACTCTAAGTGATTTAGAAGTATATAGGTCTATTGACCTACAGGATTCAAAATGTTTTAGTCATTTCTAAAAAGGGCATAAATCTGGGACTATTTGGCTCTTTTGACTGTCTTCCTAACACTACTTCGTGTATAAAGCGATGCACAGTGACATACATTGAGTTACATCACAAAAGCTAACAAAGATAATTATGTCAGAGCTAATCAGGTTTGTGCACTATGATGTCAGCAACAAACCTTTTAAAAAAGCCACTGATAAACCTGATGCCCGTTATTCTTGAAGAGTAACCAATCTGTTCTTCATCCTTTCCCTTGGAAAGCTGAAGTGATATAGAATAGCATCTCTGAAGGATATACTCTCCAATATCACAGCACCTTCTAGAAGTTAGAAATGAAATATTTGCAGTTGTTTGCATTTACATGGAGCTATTTGCTTCTCTACAAAAGAATTTTCTGGAAACTCTAGGCAACAAAATGAGAAACTTAAAAAATCCAAAATGAAGGAGAGATGGGCTTTTTTCCTTTTTTTTTTTTTTTTGAAACATTTTTCTTATATTATCCTGACATCTAAAATCAATATTTTTCTCCCTACTTATTTTCTTCAGTACCCAGCTTCTGGGCATGTTTTATACACGGCAAAGCGAAAGGCTTGGCTTTGAAGTCACAGAAAACTCACTGGCCAAGTGCATCAGCAATTCACGGAAATACACATGAAGGCATAGAGCAGAGAATCGGTACAGATCACAGGAACTACACAAGCCGCTGTATCAGTTCAGCTTCATTTATTAAAAGGAATTGACAAGACACTCTGTATTGGAGTCTCTGCTATATTACTTACAGAACAACAGGTCAAACTTTATGAGAAATTTCTGTTGCTGCCTTTTGTGGATGCCAAGGTCTTCACTGCAGGTGGATCATTTAGCTCCCCTGAGATAAGGCATTCTAATTCCATCCAGGCTGATTGCTCTTCACCTTTATTTCTTAGATCATATTCACCCTTCTTGCAATAATCACTAATTATCTACAATTCTGAAAATACAATCAAAACATGACATTTCCTTAAATCCCTTTCTGTTATTAGAGTACTGAGACATGGCTATACCTCCTATATTAATTTATTAGCTAAGATATGTCTTAGTTGAGGAAACTGGTTTAACATAGGTTTTAATTCAGACTGCAAAATTCTGCAGTATTCTTTCCCATTCAGTACAAATAATTTTCACCCCTGTCCTCTTTGCTTCCTCATTCACCCCATAGTCATTTACTCAACTACAGGGTTGTAAAGATTGCAGTAGCTCTTAGTCTACAGGAAGAAATTGTTATATTCACACCAAATATATGATATGCAAATATACCATTGTAATTCATCTGTTTCTTTAGGCTAATTTATATTTTAATGAATTTGGTCATTGGGAATTGAAGTACTTCAGCTTCAAAAATAGAGCTTGTTGAAAACCTTTTGCTGAAATATACAGTTTCCAAGCAGGTTTTCAGCCAGCTCAAATCATTGTTGAGATCCTTTATTTAGTGAACCAACACTTCAATAAATAAGACAGAGATATGACTTTTGTATAACAGCCCATAGTTTTGTATATGAGATATAGCAGAGAAAGCCATGCACCACTGGGATAGTTAACAAGCTATTTCTGAGGTACAATGTAGTTATAAACCGTGTTTTGAAAATTATTCTAAAATGACTTTGCTATTATTTTGTTGCAGGAGTAGTTTTTTTCAGAAGAGAATTTAAATTAATTTAAAAGATGCCATCAAGATTTAATAGACAAGCTCTAGTCATAATTGGGAAACACAGTTACGAGTGGCTCACATGTCAGACAGCTGCAGAAACGGACTGATGGGAACACTCACAAGGTGAAAGTGGTGGCTGTCCCAGCCTGCCGTCACCAGAGCTGATCTGAGGAAGACCACCTGTATCACAACTCTCACAGATCCAGAACTGTAAATTGAGCGTAGTCCTTACGTTGGCATGTGACACAGCATTTTGGTGGGAATATCCAGAACTCACTTGGTGAAGCAAATTCAGGCATTAATGACATTTCTTTGGGAAGGGACGTAAGCCTTGTCCACGCCAGGTACGGCACTGATTAGCCAGTGCCTTCTGAATTCACACACAAGCTTAAAGGCATTAATTTTCTGTATAGAAAAGCACTGAATTTGAATTTTACCTAGGCTGAATTTAGTCTGACACCTGCAAAAACTAGATTTTCCATTGGCAACACTCAGTTACAGGAAATGTGAGCTTTTAACGAACCCCCCGCACAACAGACATTTTGGAGCTCTCGTTCGTTAGCTGGGGATTACTGATCTCACTGCTGCTGGAAAGCCTGCGGTGTCATGGTCAAGCCAGAGTCATGCGTGGTGGCAGTTGTTGGCTCTTTAAATAGATTACTTCAGTTTGGATGGAAAGAACATGCAGATTCAAGATCACAATCAGGAGGATGGGGAAAGATGGAATGAAATTAAGAGAGATATCACTCACAAACCTCACACACTGAAAACAATGGCAGTAAAATCACAATGACAGAACAATCATTTATGTCATACCGGTTTGAGAAAACATCGACTTAAAAGGTGTAATCAGATTCATTTATTGCAAGGACTAAAAAAATGTGGAAACTGGAAGTGAATACAAATACACCCTTTGCTGTATTTTAAACCAGTAGCATAGCTTCACCCAATTAGAATGAAAACCATCTTCTAAGAAATATCTAATTAGATATGGTAAACTTATTTTATTTTAAAAGAAAGACATTGATGACTCCTAATTATACACATACATGTTCTCTAAGTAAATTAGTTATTGTCTAAGCCATTACGCCGAATGTGTCCTTATACAACACTGTCATCTAGTGGGCAGCCACCGGGCTCCGCTTCGGCTGGGTGAGGGGACGGTCAAGAGAAGTAATAACACCACCGGGTGTTTTGTTTGTTTAGTAGATTGCATTATTTCACACCACAAAATACTTCACGACATTTATGTTCATGTTAATGACAAGCCTTTCAGCGTACTAGCAGAAGGCATGAGCGGACCGATACCTGGACACGGGGAGAAGGAAGGGAAAGCCTACCAGCTGCCAGCCCAAAGGAAAATAGGGCTCTGCCAGGTGCTTTCTGCCATGGGAGCAACCACGACACGTTTAGGCTGTTTCTCTCCCTCTGGATTTGTTCCCTGTATTCCTTTTGGTCCAGATTTAGAGTTCAAGTTGGGGGAAGTTTGTCAACTGCGTGCGTTCAGCAGGGAGCCGATCCCGGTGGGTCCACGCTGCCGCACGGCCTCCCCTCGCCAGCAGCAAACGGGGAACAGAAACCCCCGGCCACCCCCCGTGTGACTGAAGCAATTCAGATCAATTCATGCATTCAAGCCCGCAGTCCCTCATATTGAGCTTTTCTGCTCAACACCGTATGCCTCTGTTGTATTCAAGAAAGCTTGCTAAGACTTTGCTGCCTATCAGCCAGCTAACTGTGCATCGGGTGAGAAGAGGGTGAGCACGTGCTGCCGCCAATTGTGACACAAGAGACAAAACACCCAGTGGAACAAATAATTACATTTTACAGACCTGCATCCTGTAAGTATCCGTAATTAATGGGAAATAGAAAAAAACTGGTGTGATGACAACATACCCTAAAAGCAATGCATCACCATGGCCCTTAATAACCTGCCATCAGCTGAGCCCTGTATCTACCAGTAAGTCTTATTTTATGAAAAAGAAGAAATTTATATTCTAGAACCAGCTGGAAGTTCTGGATAATGACAGTGTGAGCTTACAGTCTTGACAGGACACCTACCACAGGCATCAGCGAAAGCCATGTTTTATAAGGTATATGCCTCTGAGATCCAATACTGATCAGAATGGTCAGACATGCAAACCTGGATAGCATTTCTCAGCTCCTTGCTGTAACAGCCTGCTCCTCTTCCCAGAAAAGCCTTGGGGCCTCATACCCACAATCTTGACAAATCAGACAACATAAAATTGTCAGATTGGCAAGCTGTGATCTTTGAGATAACCAACTAAAATTCACATTCCACCTCAATTCACAGGAATGCAGTACTACTTCCAAGAGTCTATTAATTCAACATATTCATGGAAGACTTGAGCCCTTATTTCTTGACAAATGAATATTATAATTGGGATCATTAAAAGACTGGATTTAATTGGAAAACTCTTTTTGAGTATGTTCACAATACACTACACTTAGATCTTCAGCACCCAATAATTATAACTAGTATTATCTTACATTTAATATTAGAAAGAAAGAAAGAAAGAAAGAGAGAAAGAAAATAAATGTTGTAGAAATCAGCTTCTTTGTCAGGTTTTTTTGAAGGTAAGAAACTAATCAAGGGCTGGATTTTACGCACCAAACCTATTCCCTAACCAGTATGGAGTTTTCCCTATTCCCTGCTGCTGGGTCCCACTTATCTGGCTTTTTCTCCCAATCCAGCACTCCTGAGAAGGGCTGCACAAAGTCAGCATTCTTCGACTGGATTGTTCCAGTGATCAATAGAGAAAGGCCAATGATTTATTTATAAAGCAGCAATGCAGCGCTGCAAGAATTAGTTCTCTACTGGAAATGCTTCCCATTTTATGTATTTCCCACATAAAAAAAATGCACAATAAACTTCAGTGTGAATTGCAGCACAAACCACATTTTAACTTTATCCCTTCATTTTTTTTCTCTTTTGGAAGTATTGTGTGTTTTTTTTTTATTTAAAGCTTGTTGTATACTGATTTAGCAAGGAATAGGTAATAGCCATATCAATTTTCTCACAGTGAGATGTATTGGTAGAAAAACAATATTATACCTAGAAACAGAAATGACTGATCTATTGATGTTATGAGCTACCCTTATTATACTATACATATATTATATAGTTGATACATATAAATAACACAGGCGAGTTTTGTATTTTAGATATGCTTCAACTAACACAGGCAGCATTGTTAAGCAACAGAGAGGTCCACATCAGCAGTGTAATATACTAGAAATTGATATTTTGCATAGGAAATGGGATATATGTCTCCGAGTTCCTTATTATGTTGATTATTACATTTTAGAAAAATAATATTCAGTATTATTATGGCAGTTTGAGAAATAAAAATGTATCTGTATCTGAAAAAAAACACAGCTCATAACAATATGGGCACACACGGGGTGTTCCATAGAAAGTAAATGGGATAGAAAGTATGCTTTACATCTTCAAAAAAATATTTTTTTTTTCCTTCTTTTGGGTTGCATGTTTCTTCATAATCATCATTTTGCAATATAATGTCAGAATGAAGCACAAAAGAGAATTTTTCCAACAATTGGAATTGCCATGGCAACACCCCAGATCTCAGATAAAGTTTGGTCCTGTACCGATAGTCGCATTAGCATTTGTTTTTGTGCTGAGTGCAATACTGCATGTGAAAAGCACTTTGCTCTCTCTAGTTAAGTATAAGGAGACGTAATTTGATTTTTTCAGAAATGTGAACTATAAGATTTCAACAGCTCCAAAGAAAGCTTCATCTTTAAGATCACATATTTTTGCAATCACACAAATCATCAAAAGAAAACCAGGTACCGCTACTGATATTAAAAGCAGTTGTTTGCATCTCTAGTCTCAATTATGCTGAATTTGAATAACTGCCCACTGTCCCCTTTCCAGCAGCATTTAACCTTCACAAACATGTTAATCTTCAGTCTTTGTATTCACACACACACACATATATATATAAAAAGAAAGAGACGAAATTAAGTGACACCTTTAAGCTACTAAAGAATCAAAGGAGATTGTTTTTCCCAGCCATCTTTATGAGGATAATTTCCTTTAACTAATGCGAAGAATCAGTTGAAGGTAAACACAGACATTTCTTCTCTAACACTTCAAAATCCTGTCCAAATTATAAGAAAACTACAATTTAAATTGCAAATATTCTAACCTGGCAAATCTATATATCTACAGAACATACACGTGTAAACATATTTAGGATGTGTTCAGCAGGTTTTTATCCCGTAACACTACTCTGTATGCTTGTAGAACAACCTACCAGAAACAAAATACAGAGGGAGAATACACGACCATTCGAGATGAAACCCGATTCCTCCCCAAGCAGAAAACAAAACCAGAATATACTTTCTATCAAAGCAGCATACAGTTTAGATTTCAATTACTGATTTTCTCAAACAGTGTAGAGACAAATGCTTTGTTTTAAAAAAAAACCCATGCAGGAAATACCTACAAGATAACCATAATTATTCCCAAATAAGCTGGCTAACAAATAGACAGAGTGCCAAAGTACTTACTATGAATTTTAACAGTTCTGATGACAAAATAAACGGTACAGAATGCAAGATGAGACTGAAATTGTTGCAAAAATAAGAGATTTCAGAAAGATTTGATTATCTACCATTGGGCAAATGTAATCAACCATACAAACAAAGCAATACAAATACGTGGTCTTGGTATACTCAAGCAGGTACCAGATACTCTGTAATAAATACAACAAAGAATGTAATAGGCAATGTTTCCAGCTGGAGAGGGAATAACTCAGACACAAGACCTGTGTCTCCTTTCTCTTTAAGGGACAGCTGGCTAAAGAATATTGGCTGGGAAAGGATTTTCCAGAAGCACGACGTTAAAACAAGGCAGTCATGGCTGTCACTGTAAAGATCCTAAATTCTAACATTTTATGAGTATACAGGGTCCACTTGCAATATATGCTGGTGTTTGAAGTGCTACAATTTTCCTGTTCATGTTACAGACACAACTTCATGGGTCCAGGGTGATAAGCTTAGCTCCTCAAATGAAAAAAGAAGTGACAAGCTGCAAACTGTATTTAAGGGCAGAATAAGCTAATGACCAAAACCAAAAGCACAAAAACATGAAAAGAAAAAAGCCCAGGGCCAGACAGTGCTGGCTGTTGTAGGGCTCAGTTTTCAAGCACCCAGCAGAATTTTAAGTCCCTATTTACTTGCCCCAAGAGGTGTGCATTGCTTTTTACTGAAAATCTCAATCCCCTGATACACTGGCTTCCTACCTGAGACACACAAGTACTTAGAGTTAGGCAAGGAGTCCTTAACCACTTTTGAGATTGACAGCTGCAAAGCCCTTGGCAGATAAATCCTGCCTGCCCCAGATGAGGTCCTGAGAAGCCAGCAACATGTGCTGCATTAAAACCAACTTTAATGCAATTCATTTTTAGTATTTACCTGTGGACACCAGGAAAGAGAAGGGAACTTATTGCTATAATTCTTAAACATTGTTTAACTTTTTTCTTTATCCTATTGATTTCTATTCTACGAATCAGAATCATCACTTGGTGATGTGAGGCAATGAATGAGCTGAGCTATGAAAACTCAGTACTTTGGAGATTGCAAACCAAAACAGAAAACTGGGAGGGAGCTGGGAATAAAAGACAGAGAGCAGTGAGACTACATTGCTGTCTGGGGTTTTTTACGCCTTTCCTTGCTGCCCTACAATTTTTCTAGTAGCTCCTCTTTGAAGGGAATAATACGTAGGTAGCTGTGTCACTGGTAGCTCTATCTGCAACCATGCAGTTGTGATTTTATTATGCAGTGTTGTGTTTTAATAGCCATTTGAAAGCATTATTGAAATATCTCATTGCACATTACAATGACTCTTGTATCAGTAACTAAAGATGTAGTCCCCAGGAAGTGCCATTTATTTCAGTGGAGCACAGCTGCACTAGAGGAAAAAGCCTGGGGCACGTGCAGCAGCAATAGGGAAGCAGAGGGAATCAGCAGCTTCTGTCTGATTTGAAAGAGGAAACACCTCTTAAAGTATTTATTTGCAAACACCTTGCACAATTACAGACATTTCTAGAGTAGTCTCACATTTGTTTTATTTCTGAATTAAATTTTCTTCAGGTGTTTTGGTGATTTTGCTAATCTTTTCCTTTGCAAATAAATCTATTCCTTGTACAAAAGTCTAGCAGTTCTTTTTTTAGTATCCAACATGCCCACACATGGAGTTTACACACTGTAAAACACATGCCCCTTTTCAACTTGCGCTTGTGCTCTAATGGAGGAAAAGCAGCAAGTCTTTGAAATGTCTTTCTTCCTATGCAAAAATTTTGTTTTCATTTTTTTCCATTTTAGAAAAACATTACTGAAATGACAACTGGAAACAGTAGTTTCTAAAAACAGTTTCAATTAGGTTTACAACAGGCATTGTAAACAGTTACAATTATTTCTGCAGAGAGACACAAAAAGGATAAAAATAAAATTCAAGCCAATTCCAAAACCCTCACTTTTTCCTAAAAATCAGGATTACATTTCTGATGACTCCAAATTTAGTAGGTTGGACTGGGAATCTACTTCTCATGCTGTCGAAGTTGTGTGTTGTGATCTGGAACAGGTCACATTCTATATCTGCTGTTTTTCTTCTTCCTTCCTTAGCTAATTTATACAGTGAAATATCAGGACAGACTATAACACTCTGCTGCTGATACAGCACATAGAAAAAATGAGGCATGATCTTTTAAATACAGTATTCATTATAATACTGGCATTGGAAATGTTTTACTCTCTTACAATGCAAATAAGAACATCTTAGTTATGGAGGTTACATATACATGTCACAAGCACATTTAAGGACAAGGAAAATATCAGAAGAATCTGAATGCTGATTAAATTTCATGGGGTAAAAATCTGATCATGAAGGACGCTTTCTGCATAGTACTCCACGGAGGGTATGGTGTATTCATTTATGCTGCTCAAATGTACATTTTCAGCATGTACAGTTTCAGCAATTAGAAAAGAAATTTGGATGCTAGAGATTCCATAAATAACAAAAATCATCAAGATGCATTTTTCTCTTGTGTACTTTTTTCTTTTTATCTGACTTACCATTTTTTTAATTTCCATTATGCGATCTCAATAGTTTGAAGTCCAAACCACCTAGCTATATCACCGGCAAAATAAGTTATATGACATGTTCAATTTTTAGAGTCATTAGCTATCTGCAGACATTTTCTTAAGCAGTGGAGTTAAAAAACCCAAAGGGAAAAAGACAGAATATATCTGAGTGTAAAAAGCCTTTGTGGGTGTTGACGGAAGTATATGGAAGAAACCAGCAAGAACAGTGGATAATGGAAGATTGCTAGTGCAGGTAGCAGGCTTATCTATATGACAAATTGATGAAGAATGAGGAGGAAAACTGTTGATTTAATGCTGGCAATTTGAAGCATAGGCTGCACAGCTGTTTCAGACAGAAATACCAAGATAAATTCAGAAGCAACCCCTGCTCTGACAGATTAATAAAATACCAGGAATTATTTGAGCTTCTTAGAGGAAGGGATCCCTAAAGAGCCCTTCGAATACCCAAGGTATTACACATAAGAATAAAAGAACGGCTCATCCAGCCCTTGCCTACCTGTTATCAAGAACATGCTTTAAACTGATAGCCAAGCTTTTCTAGCAGACATGAAAAAATACATGTTAGAAGTGAAAAAGTAAAGAATAAAGTGAACACCTGCTATTGATAAAATTTTAGAAAAAAAACCTGTCAGCAGTAGAGCCTTTAAACAGGACACCTAAGAAAGGCTTACCTAAAATAAGAAAAATATGCCATACAGTGTCCTCTGTTTCAACCTATGCTCCTTAAACTCATTACTAGCAATAGGAATGTTTATCCAGCTAAATGGAAAATCCAGGGTTTTTACACTTCAAAAATAAGACAAACCTACTTGGTGTAAAGATTTTTACCAATGCTTTAAACATGCCTGTGAACACTGAACCCTTCATTCTCTGATCAAATATGAAAGACCACATTTCCACAAAAGAGGAGCCTGGAGAATCCTGGATCTGCCAGATGTTTAATATGTGGTCTGCATGCTCACTGCTAACAAGGTCAGTCTGTCTGGTCATTAGAAAATACATTTTAGCACATTTTACTAAACAGCCAGCCATGCTTCTTGGCTGGACTTCTGAGAGAGAGTTTGATTTACTGGCATTTTTGTCCAGTTCCAGACAATCCAGCACTCTCAGAAAGGCTCTGCTGCATCAGCAGCTTTCCACTGCTCTGCTCCAGAACCCTTTGGAAAAATAATATGGGTTAATTTACAGACCAAAAGATCAGAGCTGAGGGTTAGTTCTTTGCTGGGAGAGAAGCTTGCTACAGAAGAATGCTTAGGAAGTGGTAAGACTGCAGGATAGCATAAAAAAAAAGTAAAAAAAAAAAAAGTAGCTTTGGTATCCCTCCCCCTCCTCCCCCAAAAGAAGGGAATACTTCTTTGGAATACTTCAGTGTGATGGCTCACTAATGAATTATTCACAGAAAGGTAGGACTCAATTTCTTTCCTAGGGGTTACAGCAATGTCAAGTGAAAACTCGTCAGTCTGCCAAGAAATACCAATGGTGTGAAATAATTCTACCGGAATCATTCTATCTAATGACATGAGCTCTTTTGATGAGTGTATCTGAACTACATTCCTACAAAGGATGCCAGGCATTACCAATAATTTGATATTTAATTTTGGGAAAACTTAAAAGATTAAACAAGCTCTCTGAGCAACTTCTAAAGCCATGTTTTATTTTTAATTTATCAGTATTGCCTAAACTTATTATTCATTGCACAGTCCTCTTCCAGCACTATTTTTAACAGTATAAGCACTCTAAGCATTTTAATAGTAAAATGCCCACCACCTCCTCCTCTCAGTTCTGGGAAGAACTGCTCAAACCTCAGTCCAACGGACAGTCCCAAAGGGTGGGGAAGAGCATAG
This sequence comes from Nyctibius grandis, assembly GCF_013368605.1. Lineage (NCBI taxonomy): Eukaryota > Metazoa > Chordata > Aves > Nyctibiiformes > Nyctibiidae > Nyctibius > Nyctibius grandis. The sequence continues at coordinate 29,320,907 of NC_090665.1, read as the reverse complement.
GTCGCAAAATGTAAGTGATTTGCTCTCTGATATTCGGGTTGAGCTTATTTTTCTCATAGTCCCTGTAGATGTAGTACAGAAAATGTGGTATTTAGGATGCTTTTTGTCAGGCTGTTGGTTCTGGTGGTCAAGAAGGAAATTCCTTTATTAGTGAACCTATTGGGAAAGGTCTGTTGTGGTTTTTCACATCATTCACACCACCACTGCTTAAATATAATTTAGAAATAAATTTAATTTTTCTAAACAGATTGCAATTTACAACTCAGTTTATGCTTAGTGCTAGTAAGAGGTCTGAAGCACTTACCTTCCAGGGCAAAACTTGAAATTCATCTAGTGGACTTGGTTCTTATGGGAAATTCTTTGTAGATTCAAGCATGTTCTTAACAATCTCTCTCTCTCTCTCTCTCTCTCTCTTTCATCCTGAAGAAGAAAGTTAAGATCATTTAACAGAATAGGTTGCATTCATACGTCCATTGGAGGACAGTCTCACAGAAACTCCATAATCTGTGTTCTGCACCTATATTAAGTTTTGGTACTTTGTACGAGAAAGTTGTAGCCTACAACCGAAATCCATGTTTGTGCAAATCTTGATCTGCACATTACATAACAAAATTAAGTTACAGTCATAAAATTAAGAAGAAATGCTAGACTGACCTATCCTCAGACACTTAAAAAAAAAAAAAAAAAAAAGACGTCCAATACTACCTAAAGGTATGATTTGTTCAGAAGTGTTTCAGCCCACAGGTGGGGTAAACAGTCCCCTAAGAACGCCTAGTCCCTGAGGAGGGTAAGCATGTGCGCAGTGCCTGCAGCATGCTGCTAACACCAGCAACCCTGCGATGGTCCAACGCTGATAACCAAAGCTGGTCTCAGCCATGCATTTGCAGGTACAGGAAGGGTTCCTTTCAAAATTTCTTCTCAAGCCTCAAGGTCAGACTAATGCACTTATAACCACCTGGATCATTTTTCCTTCTCCCTATTCACTGTATATTTGTTATCATTTGGTATCAGAGACAAGAGTTCATGAGCTGGTCTCCTTCTGGTCAGGAAACTCCTGATCACCATCCTTTACTACATCGAACTGCTTCCGTTTTGCTTGTACCTCAGTTGAAATGATTTTTATTTTAAAGCCTGTGGACTCATTCCTCTTAGGCAACCTCCATTTCCCACCACAGTAAGCAGCATCATTTCTAATGAAGACAGAATAAAGCATTTTCTTAATTCTTAGGGTAAGACATTAAATCTTTGAACAGTGACCCCATGTTCTTCTTAGGGTTTCTTTCTGAAACTGGTTGCTTAAGGCTGGGTAATTTTATCATGTTTAATATCCAGTGCAAGGTCTAGCTCTGCTTGACTTTTGTTTAATTCACCTTATTCCTATGCTTCTTTACCTCTTTCGCATAGATTTCTTTGTCTGTCAGTCCTTTCTGCAATCCTTTTTCATTCTGCTCATTTATTTTTAAGTATGTGGCTATTCACCCAGTTAGACTCTTTCTACAATGTTTCCTTCTTTGTTCTGGATATTAATTCCAGATAGTTTATAAACTTTTGAGTAAGAAAGTTCCAGACCTCCTCCACATTTGAGTTTCTGAGCTTCTTTGGTAGATTTATTTAATCATTCACATCCATAGAGTTATTGAGCTTTGAAATCCTCAGTTACATACCTATTTGTTTTACTCTTGTCATTTATCTGAATCACACATCATAGATTCTTCAATCAGCTCATCTAGAATATCTTCATTACTTAAATAAAACCTTAAATTTGGCCTCTTATCGCTGAAGCGAAGAAACTGTCAGCTATTACCTGCAGAAATACAGTATTATTAGCATTTGTTCTCCAGGTTATACTGAAGAAGTTAAATACTTCCATATGTGGGGCTGCCCATCCATATGGTCACAACTCCTGGTAGTACTTAGAGCTTTAAACACAAAGATCCCTTTTAGTAACCAAATCCAACCCTACAATATCCTACAGACTCACAAAATTAATAGACTTTTTCTAACTATCATTCCTTGATTTTGAAGCACTTTTGATTCAAACAACATAGCTACACTATTGCTACTTCTTTCTTTAATCTGCCTCATAAATTAATGTGCAATTCTATCTTTTTTGATTATCACACCTCATTCCACAGCTGTTTTTCCACTACATTCTTGTAATCCTAACATCCCACATTTTGCTGGTCTAACTCATTATGTTTGCATACAAACATTTTAATTACTCTTTCCTGACCATCAATTTTTACCCAGATTAATCAAAATCCTTCTGCTGATTATAGCACCTAACTAAAACCCTGAAGAACGTCCCTGGCTTGTTGCTTTTCCCTCTAGCAGGGTCGGCTGACACTCCCCTGGCCAAACACCCAACCGTTCCCTCCCAGCTGTACAAACAGCTGCCCCTGGCCAGCCGCAGAGGAGAGGCAGGTATGGTGGCACACTGTGTCTCCCTCGGGTGCATGCACGCGTGCAGGGCTGACAGAACAAGCCCCAACAAGGAATCCATCCCTCACACTGCAGAGCTGGACCAGACCAGCCTGCCTGCCTGTTGTTATGCAGACCATTATTTTCTCTTCTTGCTGCCCACGTTTCTGCTCACTGCTAACTCCACCATCATTGGAAGACACTTGAACTCCCTTTTTCTGTTTACAGGAGGTAGGTTGGCCAGTCCAAAAATCTCTCAGCCTTACCTCTCATTTCCTAGTTTCAGACTCATTTTACCAATTATGCCAATCTCAGTCCCCAGAGGCAGATTAACAATGCTATTTCCTTATTTTCAGCTTCCTCAGTATGCAGCAGTACATGTCATTATCTACCTTTTGATCAATTGTGAGATAATTTGTATCCATTCCACTCTGCATTTTGGTTACCTAAAAACTGACTGATTCATTTGTAAATAGGCATAATTCTGTTTTATAGCCATTAGTATTTCAGGCCATACTTTTACTGGAGACTCATTCCTTTGGCTTCTGTACTGATCTGTACATTACTTGCTTTTTTGCAGTACAAAAATAATGAGAAAAAAATGCTTTATTAACTAGATCATACTTTTAAATATATTGCATAACCAGAGGATTATTCAAACTTTTTTTCATCTGGGTATAAGTTCATAGTTTGCTTTTATTGTTTCCTTTTGTCTCCTTTCCACTCCTATCAGGCATGTATTTGCATTCAGGTGTGCATATAAAATTAAGGATAAAGTTAAAAAGGCATCCACACACCAGCAGCACATTTTCGTGGGAACCTTACGCCAATTTTTTTGTTGCCTTCTGAGTAGTTTGCATTGGTTCTGCTAGAGCACAGGAATCATGAATCTTCTTGGGGAATGCTCATAAAGCCCTAAAAAGGCACACAGATAAAGGAGATTTGCTCCAGTCTACTCAATCACTCTTATCAAGCGGAGAGGATAGCTGAAGGTAAGGATGGCCACCTCATGCTCCAGCACTATACTCAAAATACTTGTGTTGCCTTATCAGCTTAGGGCTTTAGACAGAAACCATACAGCTTATCAGGAATTATATATTTTTGGCAGAGTGGGAATCAAATCAAAGTCTCCCACATCTTATATCATTCCTCCTGGCAGCTTGAATGGCTTTCCGAAACACAGATATGCAAATTCACATGAAGGCACTCCTACTAAGCTATTCCAAGCTGCTAAAGAGCTGAAGTAATTCCCAGCTGATTCACAAACAGATAAGTTTACCACTGAAACCCTTTCCCCTACACTCAGCTATTGAGTCTGACATCAACAGAGCCTGTCCATCTAAAAGGCAGTCTAAGAGATGCTAGAATGGCTAAACTGGAGTTTCCCCTTGAGCAAACCCAAAAGTGCTCTCAGAGATGTTGCATATGGAAAATGAACCCTTTCCACCAGTTCTCTGTTCATTGCTGTTTTCCTTGTGTATATCACATGAGAACAAGAAAGGTCACCGGTCTAAAATTCTAGTCTGTTTCAATGGTTTCATACACAGTTTAGAAATGTGAACAATTTGGTAGTATAAATTATTAAGTCAATTTAAAGAGGAATTCTTACAGAGCATCAAATCAACTACTGCAGCATACATGGCCAGAGGCAGAAAAATGCAATCTAGCAGATAGTCATTTGCTGTCTTAAGTGATACGACATAGAAAAAACACATATTATTCTGTTAAGGCTTCAGAAGTTCAGTAGAGCCAAAAATAGCATGCAGCTTTGCTTCGCAGATAAGGAAAGCACAGTTAGACACTTAAAGTAGAACAAAATGACCTCTCTGATTTCCAAACTTTTTCACAGTATGGAGTAGCTTAAGTGTAAATATTGTACTACACACCTCTCAAGTTCTCCCATATTCCTTACATTTTCTTAAGTCTATAGCATCCTTCTAGCAACTGCTTATTAGAAAGATGAATAAAGAAGCGAAATTTTGTGTATTTAAGCTTTCACCTAATATGACAGGGATTTAATTCCTAGGAGCTGGGAAGGTACACCTACTCTTCCCTGCAGTTTCATCTTGCCTAACTTTTCTCTTTCTCTCAGTGGAAAACAATTGCCAGTGCTGTCTAACTACAGAGTTCACTGCAACTCACCAGAATACAGTATTTCAATGCCACAGTCCATCCACAGACCTAATTTTAAACACAAGTTCTCTTGTGAATCCATTGGGTCAATGTCTTAGGGATGACGTGATAGGAGAGCACTTAAGTGCAAAATCAGTTGAATAAAACAGCGATCTAATTAATCCCATTGTTTCCCCTCTAAGACACAGACAAATCTGGTCTTTCTCATTTTCTCACAACCCAAACCAAAACTACTAATAGTTATTAAATAAGAGAAAACTGCAGGAAGCATATGACTGCTTGTGCTGCTACTGTAAATCACATCTGTTGGAATACTTCCTTCCCTGTCTGATCTAGAGCTCTTGCAGCTGCAGTCTGACCACACTGTCCAAAGTTGCTCTGTCTTGAATTATATCTTGGCATAAAGTCTTGAAATTTAATTTTTTTCCTCTGCTATTCTCTTCTAGAATTTGGTAATGGTTCTTCTCAGTATTTGGAGACAAATACTTCTCAATTTTGAAGACAGAGTCTCCAAAATTGTACACAGTGCAAAGACACTAAGATATGCTAAGAGGATATAAAATGAAAAAAAAATTATTCTTTGGGCTACAAAACGAATGAAGTCTACTCTCCTGTGTACTTGTGCCACACCTCACTCACACATTCACTATAGAGTATTCCCACCAGATACATTACATCCCTTAGCTAATCCTAAGCAAGACACGCAGTGAGAACAGGCAGTAGGTGGCTTGTTGCATTTCATCTGTTCTGAGCACAGGGAAACAAATATTCTCCAGCACTTTACTGTCCACTAGGAGCAACTGATATTTTTAAAGCATAAAGATATTTGTGGGGGAGGGGTTAAATATAAAATAAGGGGATAATAGTATATCAGCTGTCTGCTATACTATCAGTTTCATATTTATGTATGCTGTCACAAAAATTTTGAGGTTTCGCAAGAAGTTTTGCCTAAGTAAGTGGTAAGAGATCAAGCCAAAATATAAAAACTATTCTTTCATCTATAAATCTGTCTGTCTCTGTTTAGCCCGCACCCAGAGCTAAACAATAAGCAGTTGTTCTATCACCCAATGGCCTTTCCCTGACAAGGTAGGGAATTGGGGAAAAGGAGGGAGACTCCTGGGTTAAATTTAAACAGATTTAATAAAATAAAGAAATCAATATCAATGGTAATATAAAACACACAAAATTATACTTAGCCCACAGAGCTGCAGCAAGTCACTCCGAGGATGCCAATTTTTGAGAAGGAGAAAAATTGGAAGCAAGAATAGAGGAGAGCAAAAAGAGTCCTACCCCTCCCCAGCAAGCTTTCTCTTTTATAGTGAACCTGACGTTAATGTTATAGAATACAGCTGTGGGCCAGCCTGGGTCAGCTGCCCTGGCTTTAACTGCTAATGGCCTTGATCACCATACCATGGCTGGCCACAAACTAAAACAAAATATAACAGAAAACTGATTCTATAAATTTTATCCTCATGAAACCAGGACACTCTCTCAGCTCTTTTTTGGGTTTAGGAATCTCTCTTAATGGTGTTGAAACTATTTTGAGCTATTTAGCAACTTTATAGCAAATATTGCAAGGAGAAGAAGTATCTTCTGTTGGACCAGCTGTGAACTTTTCAGACAAGGGCTTTTCCACATTCTAATATTTAATGAGGAAACTATCCTAAAATGTTGTAAACACAGCTGTTTCCATTCTAGGATTGATGTCTTCTATGTTGGGCAAGCTCAGGGCTCACAAAGTATCCTAATATTACTCCTTTGTATTTTTTACTTATTCATAATCCTGCTTCCCTGTCTAATCACTTTGTCTGATAACATACTTTTCTCTTTTGGTCACTGCTGAGTCTCACCGGTTTCCAGATTTTTAAAACAACCTCCACTATTAATTGACATGCATCATTTGTTTGCAAGGACTTAACAGCTCTTCATAAACTGAGAGCAGCCTTTGCCTGATAGGCTGCGAGAAAAAATCAGTTACGCTCTGTGTAAATGGCAAGAAAGGTATCCATGAAGTAAATTCAGAATTTACACCTGAGGACACTGCAGTTACCCTGTCAGGCGGTGTGGTTTTCCTTCCAACTCCGACAGACTGTAATTGTTTACTTAACCTGGATATCGATTGTAGTTAGACTGCTGGCTCGCTTCCTTTGGCTGCAATTCTCATTTTGGCAGTTTCACATACATCACTTAAAATTCCTCTCTGCAGCTGCACCCTTCACATGCTTTCCTCTGGGTCATAATCTACTATCCATGACCATACCTTTATTTCTGCATTATGATGATGGGGTTTTTTAACATTTCCTGATCTCTGTAGAACAAAAGGGGTAGTTTTTAGCAAGAATGACCTTGAATCGCTGTCCTTTACAATTAGTATCGTACAGAGTTTTATGGAAGAGAAGAGCTCAGTGACACAAGATAAAAATGAGAGCTTCTGTGGCAGAGTAGCTGTAGAATCAATTTTCCACGTGTTTTATGAACTACTATATACATATCATTTTCTATCAATAAGTATTAGAGAGTTAATTAGGTCCCATGTAGATCCCAATTTTATGTAAATAGTTCAGGTGTGAATTTGAGGACTAAAAAAACCTTTCATATAAAAACTTTCTTAATAATCATCCTGGTAGTAATAAACTAAGATAAGAGGCATAGAAAGTTTCTGTCTAAAAAAAAAAAAATAAATCTATGAAAACATCAGGAATACAGAGGGTTAATTCAACCACAATGTGCCTCCTGGATTGATTTAAGTAGGGTCACCTACCTGTCAGCTCCCTTTGGGAAAGTTTTTTAGGGTCACTGAAAGTATGTGTGAACAATAAAATATTGCTAAGTCCTTATAAAGCAATTCTGTAAAGGCTAATAATCCTCAAAACAACAGCAAGCCCTGTGCCTAACAGGTCAAACAATGATCATAGGTCTGCACAGTATTTTCAGAGCCTGTGCATTACACTGCAACAGCTGAAATACAGAATTCTTCAATTTAAATGGGTTCTAAACGGACATCTGTAAATGAGTAACATTCATACCACTCACTGTCATTTCTTTTCAGTTATTTAATAAACAGGACCACACCTGGTCATTGATAAACAGGTTGACTGAGGTCCAGTATTAGTCTGTTTCCTTTTACCTAATGTTCAGAGTTCCCAAACTAGGCATCAAGAAAATTAAAAATAGAAAGAATTCAGATTCATATATCAAATTAATTCAATAAACCTCTAAAGGTATATTAAATATTAATATATTCATTGCATACTTTTGGACTAGGAGATACTCTAATATTTCATGCTATGAAGTACAGATTGCTAAATATACTATCCATCAAAAAACAAGAACAGCAGCAATTATTTGGAAACATGAAATCATTCCTTCAGCACAAAAGGCAATGCTAGATTAGAACAGATGGACTCTTATCTGACAACAGTGCAAAGTATTAAAAAGAAAATCAATGCTTTCATATCCAATGAAGCTTGGCAACTGTTTTTAGATATTGTAAAAATTATGAAACCCAGTAACGCTTCACCTGGAATATTTTCATGTCTAAAATTTGGCAGAGTCACATAACTTAAAAGGATAGCAAGTCTCTAGATATTGATCAGGGCTTTGTACGTCTACAATGTCATAAAAATGATCTGCAGCTATAAGAGATAACATGATTATGAGTACACTACATCGTAATTTCCTTTGGGCAGTCAGAAAGCAAGGACAGTCTGATAGTCTCCGAAAAAAATAAACTTGGAGGATATCCACTGTCTGACAGATAAATCATTTTACAATATTCCAATTAAAGCACATTCTAAACTTAAACTAATAACAACAAAAGTAGAGGAGCTTAACAGTGACCTTCTAACTAAGACACGTGGGCAGCGAAAAAGCCAAGCAGCTCACAACTTATCTGAGAGCTTTAATGCTCTGACTCCTTTGCCAGTTCAGGCATGGAACACAAATAGTTAACCTTATTTTGTGCTGTTATGTGGAGCTTGCTATAACGCTTGCTTTAATAAATGATATGATATTAAGGTCAGCCCTTAATTCACCATCAAAGTATCTTCTGGGTGTAAACATAATGACTTCTGCTTATACGCTACACAACCCTGACAAGAACGCTACTTGACAATGCATTTCAGACCTAGAAAAATGTTCTCATTTGCGCCAAGGTGCTGAATGTCAGCAGATTCACTAATATGCTTATTATTTGCACTGCAGTGGTGGAACAGAGTAAAGCACCACAAGCCCTCCATACCCTGCTACTACCCAGCTAGGGAGCCAATGAAATAAAACACAATTTAATCCTGTCCGTATCACTGTGCAGTTGGTGAAACTCGACAAGTCAACATTAAGTATTCAAAGTGGTATTGTGGCCTAAAGGGATCACATGCAGGCTGCACATGAGAGTGAAGGAATAGCTTGGTTCTGCTTCAGTGTTTGTAAATTTAATTTGTTCAAGAAAAAGCAACTCTGGAAGGGATTACTAGCTAGGATCAACACTCTTACCAAAGAAAAAGGGAAAATGCAAGTAGGAATAATATTGACATTTTTGTAATACAAAATAGCTTTTTGGGCTTAAGTAAATAAATAAAAGTTGGAGGCAATTGCAGCTCAGCCCTGGCATGTGAGAATACTCCACTCGGTGTTCCTGAGTAGGAGGGCCTGGAAAGGCTGAGTATTTAATGAAGATTGTATAGGTATTTAGAAAACACCATATTTTACACAACATTAAAATTTATTTAGCAAAATATTGTTAACTATTGTCTCAGTGCAACAGCTACTTCTTTAAAAAGTGGAGCAATAACATTCATGGCATAACAACATCTGACATATTGACCCTTAATTATTGCCAAGAGCTAATTCCACAGGCTCAGGGAAGGATGTCTCTAGTTAAATGTGTAAATCCAGGAAACACAGACCCTGTCAGCATACGTGTGCACATACACACGTTGAAATGAAGAATAACCAAGATCTACAGCAACGCACTTCTGAAATAACAGTACAAGAGAAACCTGTAAATTCCCTCTGGTAAGCGTAGCTCTGTATCCATGTTAACCTGCAATACCTCTGAACAGCACAATTATTCAGCTGTTTAAAGTTGTCTCTGGTCCTGCAGCAGAAAACGAGCAACAAATTCTTGAGTCTGTAAAAAGCTCTTTTTGTTAACTACTGCAGGGGGAGAGGTGCTGGCAAGCCCACTGGGACTCAGCATGGGAGGGAAGGTGCCCTGAAGTTACATTTACTCCCTGGGCTCTTTCAATAGAGATTAGGGACAACTGGGGTAGAGGGTGGGGAGGGCAGGTGAAAGTGATGACAGCACAGTCTCCTATGTTGTTTTAGCACAGGTCCTTGCCATGATTTAAACTCCAAATAACTGTTAAATGTAATGCATACTTTCCTAGAGCAAAGGACAATGAATACCTTTTCCTCACAGACTGCTACTTCAAATATAAAGCACAGAAAGATAAGCACTGCCAGTGAGGAATCTAAAAATATGTCTTGTTAAGCTTGATTAATGAGCTAATAAAAAGCTATAATAAGAAAAAAATCCAATTAAAGCATCTTGTGAGATTTCTCTCAAACAGAAATAAAGAACCCAAGAGAATGGTAAAACTTTGAAAAATTAGTATGATCCAGATGACAGCCTTAGTATTCAAGGATACAGTACACCAGCTTTACACTTTCTTTGACTGCTGTCCCTTATTTATCATCTCTGATGTGTGCTGTCTGGAATTCTGATCCTCAGTGAGTTTTCTTTTATTTTGTTATTGCCTCACAAGTAAAAGACCTGAATTTAAATACAGACATATTAAAAACTCAGGCCTTATCTGGGTTGTATGTACTTACTCTATTCAGAAAACCTGCAGGCCTCTGACAACGTGTGGCACTTAGAAACAGTGAAATAAAGGCAAAACCAGAGCAAATAAAACTCATCCATCACCCATATAAAGTCAGAAAACAAACTAGCTACACTTATCACTGATGAACAACGGACAGAGTAGAAACAGTAGAAAATGTATATTCTGATATTCACTTTTCATCAGTATCTGGAACCTGAGGGTAACCAGAGGATACAGGAGCAGTGAGGACACTGCAAAGGAACTGTAGAAGATGCAGAGGTGGGGAGAGCTGTAGACTTGGCGCTGGATGAGAAGTACCTGCACCACAAGGAACCCCAGCCTGCACCCTGCAGAGCCTGGAGGTGAGCAGCACCCAGCCGAGGGCCGGTGGCAGCCTGCGAGGAAGGCAGCGCACCAGAGAACCTTGAGGCTCCTCAGAGGCACACAGCTGGGGCACAGCAAACAGCAGCAGGGCAGAGACAACCTACACAGGGTCGGAAGGAAAAGAGGCCCGAGGATCTCACACTGGGGCCAGTTGTTACTGTAAAACTACAGAAAGCACCTATTTTAACTTACCGAAACGTGCTCTGCACGAGTGAGCGCTCGTGCACCCAGAGGCGCCCTCCTGTCCCCCACGGGGGCTGCCCGCGGAGTGGGGCCCTGTGACAGCGAACAGCTGTCGGCCACAGCGTGCACGACCGCTCCTGCGGGAGGGACCCCCGCCACCAACCCACACAGACCCCGCTGAATGTTAGGTTGGGTTGTTTTTTTTTCTTTTTAAAACAAACATGAAAATGTCTTGCTATACATTCTGTAATTACACAGGCATACTCTTTTTCTCTTTGCACAGTTCAGTAACTATTTAGTGTTCACTTTTATCTCTTTCTTTCAAGTTGTGGCTCAAGACTTCACTGAAAAGCATGAAATACCAAATGAATTTCCTCATCAACTGCCAGGAGTGTTTCACGAATGAACGCTTTTCAAAATAGTTCCATTTGATTACGGGGTTTGCCTTTTCTAATTCGACAGCAAGGGAACCAAAGCACACGAAGATGACGTTTTATCTGCCTGTTTAAGTACCCGCCCAGGACTCTTGAAGCCTACGTTAACAACAAAGTTCCCATTCACTTCAGATGGAGCCTGTAAAGAGTTGCCTTGTTCTACACTGTGCAAACGCAGGCCTTGGTGCCTCGCCCCGCACTGTGGAGGAGATCCTGTGTTCACCACAGGAGATAGCCCTGAACCCCATCGCAGGTCAGCCCAGCCTTCCCTTCCCTCCACCTGCCTGCTTGCTTACTGCACATCCCTGGCTCCTGAAACTAGCAGCACTGCTCGTTACTTCCTATTCAACACTGGCAACTTCAAAACCCCTCAATTCTGATGGTTTTACTTTCTGCAGCTTTACTATTTTTAAGTGTTCGGTGTCCCTCTCTCTGCTCCTTTTCAGATGTAATGTGGCGTCAATTTGTTCTCTGACAACAGAGAACAGTAAATCTCTGACCTGAAATTAATCTCTGACCCCAAATTAATCTCTGGCCTCAACACCAGAAAGCACACCAGGCCCCACAATGCAGGATAAGCAAGTAAGCCTCCAGCTACAAGCTACAGCACGGCTGGCCAAGGCGTACGAGGCAAGAACCAAGGCGTTTCAGGCTGCTGCCCCGGTGGCGGGGCACGGGGTGCGCAGCTTGGGCACCCACCAAGAAGAAAGAGACCGACCGGAGGAAGGAGGGCAGCTGGGTACGCCCGTGCGGGCCGGGCGCCCCCGGGCCGCCCGAGGACACAAGCCAGCAGCTGTGTGGCCCCACCGGGCTCCGACCCGAGGCACAGCACATGCTTTTCCCAGTGACCCGGCCCCGCAGCCGCAAGGCTCCCGAGCCCATCCCCGCGGCTGGCTAGCCAAGGGCGGCTCACCCCGCCTCACCGGCCCCGGCCGACCCGCCCGGTCCTTCAGCAACCCTGGAGGTGGCCAAAGCGGGGAGCTGGCGACACGATAATCAGCCCGACGCCCCCACGAAAACGTCTGTGGGCATTGTGAGCAGCAGCCGCCTTCCCCCGCCCCTCACGGGCAGCCTCCACAGAGAGGCCCCAGCCGCAGTCCTGCCACCCTCCGAGGGGCCTGACGGGAGTCACCTCCCATCCCGGCTCCGCTTCCTCCCCACCCGGCTGGGCGGCCCTCCCACCGCCGCCGCCGCTTCTACTCCTGCGCGGGGCGGGCCGCGGGCGGGGGAGCGGCGGGCGGCCAATTGTGGCCCCCGGGGAGCGGCTCCGGCGGGGCCGCCGCCCGCGCTCGCAGGGAAGGATGGAATCAGAGGGCCGGGTACCGGGACCGCCGCTTCTCCCGCCCCCCCCCGGCGGCGGGGGAGGGGCCGGGGCCGAGACCGAGACCACCGCGGGTGCCCCCGGCGCGACCCGGGGGCCGCTACTCGCCGCCGCCGAGGTGCTGGCGTTGGACGATGAGGAGGACGACCTGGAGGTGTTCAGCAAGGTACGGCAGCGCCCGCCCTGGGTCGGGCCGGGCCGGGCCGCGCCGGGGGCGGGCGGGCTGCTGGCAGCTCCCTCCCTTGCCGGCACTTTGTCCCGCCGGGCGAGCCGGGCAGCGCGGGGGGACGGGACGGCCCCGCCCCGGGCGGCGGCAGCGATCGCGGCCTCTGCCCGGCAGCCCCGCGCTTGGCCGGGCACCCTCCGATCCCTGCGCCCGGGCAATGCCGCGCCTGGGCAGGACAGGTCCGGCTGTCGGCCGCCGCCCGAGGAGAAGCCGCCCGGGCTCCGGGGCCCGCCGAGCGCCGCCCCAGGCAGCCCCGCGCCCCCAGGCAGCCCGGCCCGCTCCGCGGAGCCCCGGGTGGCTCCTCCCTGGGCACGAAAAGGGGGGTTTGCTGCTTCAGACGAGCTGTGCAAGTCATAACTGCTCTTACCTTAAATTTGCAAAGTAATCTGGACTCGCTGTAACCTATCATCACATTTCTCATGTACCATATATGTATCTGTAAATGAAATAAACAGTCGCATTTAGTAATTGCAGTTGTATTTAAGTATAAATAAATATTTCCAAGTTTCAGTTTGAGTTTTCTTTTAAAAGACGAAGGCAAGTCCAGCACTTTCACATAGGACGTTCGAGAAGGTAACATCTGTATTTTGATGAAGGGAAGAAAGTGACTGTAACTGACGATGTATCAGCATCCACGTTCTGAAAGCACACAGAGCAGCTAGGTACGTGGGTGCCAGTCTCGCCGATATTGCTGATTTTAATTAAACAAGTGAAGTGCGATATGGCTGCCACCTATATTGTTTCTCATTTTGTACTGATTTGATTAAGACAAGACTTACCTCTTGCCTTCTCAGCCATTAAAGAAGAGAGCATGTCTTGGATCTATTGGCCTTACCAAGGCAGCATCTAAAATAAGGTCATACAGATAGGTTGAAAAATTATGTATAGGGGGCTAAGGCCCTGCTCACCTTCTAAGACTTCTGAACTGCTGTGTGACAGGGTGTGTTGCACTGGTGAGAAATAGCAGCTTTGTTTCCTATTTGAAAATGTGACACCAAATGTATTTTCAGTAGAACCAATTGTCAGATGAATTAATTGTGTATTTTTTATATTTCTTTAAATGAGAGACATTTTTTGGTATGCATGAATAAAAACATTGCAATAAGAGCTTCATTCTTAGGAGCTATGTATTTAAACTTTGACCATAGTAAAATTCCCGAAATTCATGGATTTTAAGGCCAGAAGGAACTATTAGGTGATTTAATGATCTGTAACATGCAAGACGTCAGGCAAAATTTCACCAAGTTATCTGTGTTTTTCTGAAGCCTAACTAGGGTCTGGCTAATCATATTTTCTAGAAAAGCAACAATCTTGATTTGACATAAGGAGATAAATGATTCACTGACCTTGCATGCAAAAGCAGTGCTAAAATATAATTTTAGTTGTTTCTCACTTTGAATCCTTTTGCTTTTACTAGGTAAGCTCAGGCAGTTCTGCATGTACGTATCTGCCTATCAATACAGTGTATCAACAGTTATGCTGCTTGTTTGTCAAGAGCAATGCTCCTAGGTAATAAATAAAAACAAGTGTAGTTGATACAAGTTACTGCTGTTATATGGCAAATATCTATATCTTTAAGTTTCTGCTACCTGGATTCATGCCAAATATTTCGTACTTATATTAAATCTTAACTACTATTAATGCATGCCACATGATAACTTATTCCTGAAAACAAGGAAATTTGTCGTACTATGTGAAAATACAGCATTCTTTCCAAAGCTTGGACACCTGCATTTAGTGGTTGCGCATAGACCAGAAATTCACAGTTTGCTCTCAGGTGCAATCTGAGGGCTGATCTTTTGAGCTGATGAAAATCTGTGAGGTTGATTGGGAATTACACCCCATTTGTTCATGTTCCATATATTCAAGGGAAACTGACAGACCAAATGTAGCTTCAGACTAAGTTTTGTAAAACCGATTTTTCCCTAGCGTACTGTTGCAGGACCACCTTGTTTTAAATTGTACCTTAATGGGGTTTCTCACACCACTATCTTTAAGGTATTGGTGTAGCATTTGCAGGCCAAGCAGGACAGCAGTGGCAGTGCAGTGTTCAGTGCCTGACACTGACATCGACTTCATTTTTCTCAGTTCAGTCAACGAAAGGTACCAGCTACCAAAATGGTGAAAAATGAGATTCTTAAAAATTGTCAACCTCAATACCCTAATGTAAACACAGGGCTTTTATTTTATGAAAATTCATAGACATTTAATCCAATAGTATCATAAACTATTGAGCCAGTATCCTGTGACATACCTCAAATGTTCTTCTTTGCTATATAGTATATCATATATTTGCTATCAGTATATGCTATACTAGCATCTTCTTTGGCAACTCTGATATCATGAAATGCTGTGTGACATGCATTTCACTTTATCCTAGTTTCTGTTACATGGAAGAAGTTCTGAGGTCTTTGTAGCACAGCTAACTGGGGGGGGGGGGAATGTGCGGCTGAGTTATGAGTCACACAAATACAGTGTTTTCAACCTGCTTTCTTCCATTAGTTTCAAAGTATAGAGTACCACATGGACTGCAATACCCATTCAGTTAATCTTTGCCTTCCTTGTTAACTGATAGGGTGACCTAGGCTTGACAGAGCTGTCAGCACTTTGGTTAATACCTAAAATCTTTAGCAGCTCTTCTTTCAAATTTTATAGCGTTTGTCTCCATAATTACAGAAAACTTAATTAATGGTATTTCTGGAAAAGATGTACATGCCACTTCAGAATTGCATAGAGGCTAATTTTTCTTCCAAAAACAAGTTGATGAAGGATTTGAGACTGATTTATAAGTGAATTTTTCAGCCAAGGAATTATTCTGTCTTCCTGAAACTCTTTGCTTCTTTGAAGAATGCTCCAACAACTAAGCTAGTCTTTTACAAGACAAACTCCACCACCACGTCCTTTATCTTCAGACCTGCTTTGGATCCCTGGCCTCAGAAGATTGCAAGCTCTGGATCCTTGCTGTGAGGGAGGGATGAATGGATGAGGTATGGAGGCCACTCTGATCTATGGTCTGGGAAGGAGTGGTGTTCAGGCAACCCCCCCGGCTTAATGTGTACAGAGAGCTGCAGGATCAGCTGCCCACTCAGCCTAGTTTGAGGCTGCTCCTGCTGCATGAGTGTTTTCCTTCCCTTACTTATTTTGGAGTCTTACTGACCCATTACAGCCAAATGTGAGCATGAGATAGGGTAACTGCAAGTATTAGAAGAAGGAGACCCCGAACAAAACCCTCATGCTGCCAGGGGCTTGTTGATTTTCTATCTGTTTGGTCTCCTGGCCAGTAAATCAAAATGCATGAACCTGTTTGCTGATTGGCACACACAGCTCTGCTGCCTGCTGTCAGTAGGGAAAGGGCTTTGAAGGGAGAAGGGGCACTGCGGGTAGGTGGGGCTGGGGGAGGTGTGGGAAAGGACATCATTATCTGGTACAGGACCTTGATTCTCTTTGCATAGATGAAGAGGAAAAAAGTTTTTTAAAAAAAAGTTACACAACCCAAGAGCTATAAGAATTGTCTGTTTTTCCTGTGCCACAAAACTCCTGCTCTCATCTGTATGCACACAAAAACATAGTTCCAACCACAAAATTACAGCTGTATAGAAAATAATAATCTTTTTTACCATTTCTGTGTGACATCAGATTTGTGTCACACAGACTTCAAGAACTGCTGGAAGTAAACCTGAAGTATCATGAGGATAAAGAAAGAGAAACAGATGCTTGTTTAAAACTCACATGTGTTCATTCATGTGCAGATGAACACTAGGGCTGTATTACAACTTAACTGAAGACCTGCTTATTCTATGGATTTTTACTGGCGATGTTTTGTTTCACAAACCACATATTCATAAGCCCTCCCATATAAAAACATGCTTTCAGAAACGTGCCTTTATAGAGCAATTTTTAGTAGCAACCTAGAAGGAGGAACAAAACATTAAGTTATTAATGACTCATGGAAAATGAGAAAATATGAAACACATTTGCCTTGATCCAATTTAGGCCTTGCAGAGACATTATTCCTCAAGTTATATGGCCATTCAAGTCCCTTACATGCTCCCATGCATTTTTCTTTCCCTGGAAATTTCCCATTGTCTCAGCGCTTTGTATCGCATGGTTTGCTCTGAGCTAGTGGTCCTCATTCTTCATGTAGAGCATGGTCAGATAGTGCTAGCAGGCAGTGAAAATAGCTTCTCTGTTTATCCTCCACCACTCAGGAAAATGCTGGCTGGATACCAGTATAGAAGTCATCCACAGGGACACACTGAGTAAAACCAAAATGACTTACGTGTGTACAAGTAAGCAGCTATATAATATTTAAAGCATAGCCTCTATTCTGTCCTGCTTTTGTCTCCCTGTTCAAAGAACTGTACCTAAGTGATGGGAGGAGAACTGGTACATCAGTGCTTTCTGTGCAAAATTATCAATATAAATTTCTACTCCATATTTGGGGGAGTACATTGATAAATCCAAGGGAAAGGGATGGCAGTAAGCAATGAGGCTTAAGGCAGGAAAAGAACAAGAGAGGAGAATGTGCTCCAGAGAAAGTTTAGATCCAGTTGAATTCAAAGGGAAAAAGGCAGCTCTCACCAAGCTAAGCAGCATTGTAGTGGCACGCTCTGCACTCCCATGAGATTGGCCTTGGGATGATACTGTGTCTCTAGTTTCTGTGGACTCCCACACTTCCACTCTTGCCATCTGAAGAGTTTTCTCTCTAGCAGCATTGCTTTTCTCCTTGCTCCATAGTGAGGCACTGGAAAGGGCAACTCTTTGCTACTTACTAGTTAGTGTAGCCTAACTACACTTTCAGAAAACAGATTAAAGTTTGTTATAAAAATACTTAATTGCATTGGATATATTAGAAAAAGTATATAAAATGTTTAATATTTAAAACATAATGGTTGATTTTAGTTGCCCAATGTCTCCATTTAGCCCGCAGCCAGGGCTAAACAATAACCAGTTCTCTATCACCCAATGACCTCCTCTCCAGCCAAGAAAGGGAATTGGGAAAAGGAGAGAGAATCATGGGCTGAAATTTAAACAGATTTAATAAAACTAGAAAACCAATATCAATACTAGTACAAAAGACACAACATTATACCTAACCCATATAGTGGCAGCAAGATCCTCAAGAGGGAACAACCAAAAAGACAGAACTAAAAGAAGCCCAGCCATCCCTAGCAAACTTTCCAATTTATAGTGAATGTGATGTTAATGTTACAGAATACACCTGTGGGCCAGCTTGGGTCAGCTGCCCTGGCTTTCGCTCCTCATAGTTTAAGCACCTGGCTAACTCAAAACTGCTGATGGCCTTGATCACCATGGAAACCCGCATACCATGGCTGGCCACGAACTAAAACAAAATGTAATAGAAAATTGATTCTATGATTTCATCCCAGTGAAACCAGGACACCCAAATTTATAATTTTTAGTGATTTATTAATTTATTATGCTCTTTTAGTTAGTGAATTTAATTTTTTTTTCTTAGTCACGGTATCCTTCATGATTTTAGGTTAGTAGATCTCATCCAGACTTGCATCTAAGAAAGAAAACGACAGGTTTATTTTGCCTGTTTCTAATTTCCACTCAGTTTCTCAGCATTTGAGTGATCACCATTGAATGCACTGAGCAGAAGCAGCTGCTATGGGGGCATATTCTTAGAGAGCTGGTGGTGGAAGTGGTTGATGCTATCAAAAAGTGGTTTTCCACTTCAGCAAAACAGTGGTTTGATTTTTTTTAGAAATTAAGCGACAAATTTGTACTGCATTACTTGCTGTTTTTAAAACGATTAAATGTATGTCTCCGTAAAAGTTTTCCATTTCAAACTTTATTTTAAAATGTACACAAACTGAAATATCCAATTCCAATAAAAATTCTCATTTGGATTTTGTCTTGTTTTCTTTTAAAGTCATCATTTTTTATCCATCCTGTTGAGGTTATCAGAGATAATTCAAACTTCTTAAGTCCTGAGTAACTGGCTATTAACAATTTTAATAAAGCTGGTAACTATCCTACACAATTACTGGGTGTTTGGATTCATAACTAATTTTAGCATTCATAGGCAAGTTATCTTTCTAGGTATGCATAACATTCTTGTCAAATGGTAGCATTTTGCTCTTTCATCAGTTTTAGAATAAATCTCATTCTTATTTCTTACATCCTCACTGAAGCAAATACTTAAAAAGATAATAGGTTTGCCATGTACTATATAATTCTTTCATCTGCTCTACGTTTTATTTGTTTTACCAGACAATTTTAAAACTTGCCATTTTAGCATCTGAGACGTATGTGTTTGCATGTGTGTTTGTATATAAATATGTATTGATAAGGATGTTCTCATGTCTTATCTGTAGGATACATCACTGTCTGAGGTAAACTCATTCAGTCCTTCAATGCCAATATCCCCCTCATCAATGATAAACCAGTATAAATTTGAAGATGAACCAGAATTAAGAGATCTCTTCATTACAGTCGATGATCCTGAAAGCCACATTACAGCCATTGAAACATTTATTACATACAGAGTAGTCACAAAGGTAAGCATCTGCTCATGGCTATAATGGCTTACATTGATAACAGTAGTAGCACTTTCACTCCTCTTGCATGCCATTCTCTGGGATAGCACTATATTTAAATCATACTCTGATTTTGCCATGAGTTATAGACCACTAAAACCATATGAAACTGTGTAGTAGATTCTGAAAAAAAAAAATCAGTATAAGTCTACACACACAGGTGCTTAGGTTTTTTATGCTGAGAAAATAGCTAATAATTCTTCAAAAGCCAAATCAGTTCTATATGAGAATAACATTTTCTATTGTGATCTTCAACAGGGATATGAAACAGCAGTAAGACTGATGCAATTCAAAGACACTATGTTAGCCCAAGTATTTATGACTTTTGGATCACTTGCAGGCTAGCAGTCTTTTGTCTTGCATAAATGTTACCTGCTACAAAGTCTTTCAGTTCCATTCTTTTGTAATTACAGCATCTCCTATCACATGGACATTTGTTTCCCATTTACAGTTGCATATGATTTCTGGGGAAACTGCCATAATTCTGCAATGAAAAAGTAATATTAGGAAACAACTAAGCCTATTTTTAGCTGTCCTGAATACAAATTATTTACTGGAAATAAGGAAGAAAGTCAGCCTTGTGAGACTAGCCTGCTCTTCTGGGATTACCAGCAAATATTCTGCAGGCTGCATTTTGAGAATGGCACTATTAATTTATTTTACTTTGAGTTCTTTTTAAAAGATTCATTTAAAACCAAATTTTCAAATGGGAATTATTCATCCTTAAATAAGAGGAGATATCAATTCCTCATAAAATATTTAAAGAGTAGGAAGAGAGCTATCTTCATTAGGTTGCTACAGTAATATTCACTTTATGCGTGTTTTTGTAGATGAGAGAATGTTTTTTTCTTCAGGCAAGTATGGAAGGGCTGTAAGGTGGATTGCTTTTGCTTTTTTATCTGTTCTATCCTTTCTTATCGTATTTAATTTGAAATGCTGGTTGTTGATGATAAAGTAATAGCATTCCTTCCACATACCTTGAAAAATTTTTATTCAACCCTGAAAATGTTTAGATTACAAAAGCGTGTTTTGAGGTTTTTAGAATTTACTTGCATCACATTATAAATCTCTGTGCAACAATGAATGCTAAGCAGCACACATTAATGAAAACACGGGCTCTTTGTGGCTTGATTCTAGAAGACAGAGCAGTGATAAAATAAATCTCATGGTCTGACAATTTTGCAACACTGTAATAAGCATTTTTTTTCTAGGCATTAAAGGTTTGTTGGCAAGTTCTAACAACGGGCTACAAAACTGGAATTGATGATGGAACGCAGAATCCATTAAGCAGCGCAGGGAGTGTTATTGCTATGATATGCTGAAGTTTTCATGTTTTGAATGTGGGAATTGTTGACTAGTGTCAATGGGTCCCGAGGGTGGATGTCAGCTATTTGGTTTTTTTTTCAGAATGTTAAAAAATGGACTTTCCTCACTCGTAGATTACTAATCACTTTATAAGAAGTGCGCTAAAAGTAACGAACATAACCGTGATTGCTAAAAGAAAAATGCCACACTAAAATCATGATTGAAATCTTTTGAAAACATTGTGGTAGGCTAATTATGACAAGTCACTCTGTGTGCAGTTTAGTGCTTGCTTTTCTTTTTCTTTTTACAACAGAACTTTGATTTCTTTCTAAAATGGGATGTGTTTTATCATTTCAAGTAGTTGATCATTGCACTTTATAAACCAGCAAGCAAATAACATGGGCAAAATAGAATCATGTATGTACTTCCTTCAAGTACTCAGTTTTCTCCAAAATTAAAATTATTTTGTTCTTTTTTTTCTGGTATTCTAACCTGGGTCTGTTTTTTCTGCCTCTGGTTTTTAGACATCTCGTGGTGAATTTGACTCCAGTGAATATGAAGTTCGAAGACGATATCAGGATTTCCTTTGGTTGAAGAGCAAACTTGAAGAAGCACATCCGACACTGATTATTCCTGTTTGTTTGCTAAAACTTAAGTTATTTTTATTTGTTTATAAGATGGCTTCAGTTTTATACAGAGATGTTTGAGGTCTTTCTTCAGTTTCTGAAATCTCACAAATGTTAAACCAACCTAGTTTCATTAGCTTTATACATATGTGATAATTAAAAATCCCATAAAGGTATTTCTTACATTTGTAATTGTGCCATTTGCAGTAATTTATGTCCTTCTTTCTTAGTTGTACTTGTATTCTTCTGCACTGTGTGCTACAAGAACCATGTTATACCACTGTTGAATGAGATATCTTTATAACAATTTGGTTTTTGCATGGTGGGTTCTACAAGGAATACCGATGGTTTTTAGTAAGTAAAAGAACTATTACAATAGCCTGAATATTATGCAAATTATGCAATATATTTTTTCTTTTTTCCTTAGCCATTGCCTGAAAAATTCATAATGAAAGGAATGGTGGAACGATTTAGTGATGAATTCATTGAGACTCGAAGAAAAGCTTTACATAAATTTTTGAACCGTATTGCTGATCATCCAACTTTAACTTTTAATGAAGACTTCAAAATTTTTCTTACTGCGCAGGCCTGGGTAAAATGACTTTATTTTTATTTACAGTTATGTGAAACCACGTCTTGTGCTAGTAGAATATGTCAGGAGTCTCCCTAGTTCAGTATTCAATAGTGTCCTCCCACGGCTTGTTACAGAATTGTCAGAAGGCGGCAGGGGATTTATGAAATATTCATCCCCGAGACAACCTTTTCTTCTGTGCTTTTGGTAATCATGCATGTGGCGATAAATATTGCTGTACCTTCCAAAGCAGTTTTTGTTGCTGCTTTTTGGATTTTTGTGGCAAATTCACAATATTTCAACTCTGCATGCTTTTTGGTATATATATATATATATAAGCTTCCAAGGTTATATGAAAAGTAGTATGTTAAATTAATTATTGTTTTGGCATGGCACTGTCTTTTTCATCTGCTTTTTTTTTTAAAGTTATACTGGTCTCATAAAAGAAAAGTACAGCCTTTGAATTTCCTGTTGTATTTTTGCAAGATGAGTCCAGTTGAAAATAGGAGTTTTGTACTCAGAAAAGCCTCTGAACTTCAGCAAAGGTTATTCTAGCAGCATATAAAAAGAGTTACAAAAAAACCCAGATGGATTACTTCTTCCAGTAGGAACATTGTTTGCTTTTCTCAATGACTTATTTCTGCAATCATTGCCTCTGCTTTCCTGTTCAAAAGGCTAAATTGCAAACTAGCTAACTCGCCCTAAGGAATGAAAGGGTAAAGGTTCTCTGCAGTTTTTAATCACTCTTGTGAGAGCATGACACACAGCATGCTTGTGTTTGCCCAGAGAGGTTTAGTTAATACATGCACAGGACAGGTATGGTTCTGACACTGGCCTAGTAATTTTAAAGTAAGATTTATACCCTAAAAAGACACACAGAGGCTTATGTGTGTAGTTTTGGTTTGTTTTTTTTTTTTTAAAAAAAAAAGCTTTAAAGTATGCATTATTTTCAGAGAATTTTAAAAAGTACATGAAGTAAACATGGCTTGTTCTGTCTATAGGAACTCTCCTCACACAAGAAGCAGGGTCCCGGTTTGCTGAGCAGGATGGGACAGACTGTCAGAGCTGTGGCATCCTCAGTAAGAGGAGGAGTTAAAAATCGTCCTGAAATGTTTACAGAAATGAACAATTACATGGAAACTTTTAGTCAGAAAATAAACGTACTAGACAAAATAGCTCATAGAATTTACAAGGAAGAAAGGGGTAAGTAGAAAACAAGTATCAGTTTTATTGATTTAAGAAATTAATATATTGGAAAAGTAAATTAGTTTTCATTGTGCCAGGCAAAATACTCTCCAGCAAGCAGGGGAAAAGGGAGATTTGTGTTTATACTGTGCTTTTTGTAATGGTCATTCTTTTGGCAGACCTTCAAGTTTGTTTTAGTAAGTTGTTAAGAGTTTTAACATGTCATTGAATTACTTGATAAGGAACTTAGAAAGAAGAAAACGTAGCAAATATGGCTATGTTGTTACTTGTGCTTTTTGGAAAGCTGCATGACCTTCTGTTTTGTACTTTCAGTGGAATGTAAATAGTCAGTTTTCTGTGCTGTCTCGTACTGGCATAGTGCTGCCTAGATTCCAGATCTCTAAACATCTCTTTTTTGGTTTCATTCTGCACCTTTTTTTCTGTGTTGACCAAGTAGATTTTATTTTTTTTTAATAGCTTTACTGTTGGCCATAATTTCTGTCATGGGAAACTGTGCCTGTTAGAGTTTTCTTAAGAAGGATGACTTAATCTCAATTTTCTCCTTAAGTAACAGCAGTTTGCACACCTACTTGGAACACTGGCTTACTGACTTTCTGAGACTGACCCTGACCTCAGACTAGGCCATTCAGTAGAATTTGCACCGGTCAGCACTTGAGGGATTTTATTGTCTATATAATATAATCTGAAGAACTGCACTGTGTTCTTTAATAACTGTGCCCTTGTGCTTTATTGTGCAGTACCAGATCTCAGCGTGTCCTCACTAAATTGGAGGGATCTTATAAAAGGAAAATACATGTTGGTGAAAAGAATTCCTTTTGATATTGTTCATTTCAGTGGAGATAGCTGGCTGAGGTCTGTAGGTTCAAGGCATCAGTGCCAAAATATTTCCTGGAAAACCTTATGAATTTTGACATGCTCCCAAATGCTGCAGGTTATATCTTCTTTCTAGATTTTCCAAATAGCACATGGCAGAACACTTATGTGCAGGGTCACACTGTTGTGGATATGAACTGTTGATAGCTGTGATTCAGAGAACATTCCTGCTTGCAGTAGCTTAACATGGGATTCTTAATTACATCTTCCATGGAGGTTTTTTTTTGTCCAATTAATCTCAAAGTAAACATTACACTCTTCGTGCCACACGGCTGCTTTGCATCTTTTCTTGGACATTTCTTCATTATAAATTCAGTTGCGATGAAGTTGTGTTTTCAGTACATGACCAATGCGTCCACAGTACACTCCTGTGAACATGCAGCTTCCAGGTCATACCCAGCCTTGCCCAAGTTTAGCTCTACCAAATGGCACAGTGAATTCTGGGCCTTCTTTCTGCTTACAGACTATCACATGCCCTAGAGACATAGGAGAAATAATTAGTGGATATCCTTATGTTTAGATTAATAGAAACTACTAAAGGAGATGACATCTGCAGAACTGGAATGAACTTCAGTATGTCTTCTGAAGCTTTTGGGACATACCAAGGCTGCTAGTTTTAATAACCGAGACAGGTATGTCCCAAAAGCTTTCAGAACTCACAGCAGTAGAAGCAAGTCAGACCAGCTGCTGCCCATGGCCACTATGGCTCCTGTCCCTCTGTATGAAGACAACATGAAGTAATTCAGGTCATTGGGTGATCTGAATACAACTCTTCAGGTCTACCTGAGTATGTGTGTCCTTTTGAAATGACTGGGGCATTTTTGCTGATAGATTCCTAGGAGCTACTTAATTACAATACATTAATTGATTAGTTTATTCATAAACAATGAACTGGAGTTTACTTATCTTGGTCATTTGAGCAAATTTAAACATTAGCCTCAGCCTCTTGCTTTGCTCACAGTAAATATGAAGTTAGAATTAGTATCACTTAGGCATCTGTTCATGAACAAAAGACTAATGTGTATATGTTCCTGTTAAGAGTATTTTAATGAAATGAAGGAATACGGCCCCATCCACACACTCTGGTCAGCATCCGAAGAAGATATAGCAGACTCCCTAAAAGGTGTTGCCTGCTGCATCGACAAGTGTTGCAAGGCTACAGAGAAGCGAATGGCAGGGCTCTCAGAAAACCTGCTGCCGATTTTACATGAATACGTTCTCTACAGTGAAATTCTGATGGTAAGGTTTCCTTAAGGATTACTTATGGCTGTATATAAAATTTGGCTTAGTCCATTGACAAACTCTAGAAGAGAATTTGTAACTGATGAAAGTGATTTGGCAGTCCCTCTATTTACTGTGGTTACTAAACACACACAGCATAGGATAGCTGTCCGTTAGCAGGGAATCTGGTTGGTCCTGTTTCCCTTGCTAATCAGGCAAGAGGCACCCCTTCCAGATGAGAAGAGCGTGATAGTTTTGCATGGCAGGCAGCCCTTGGTAGCTGTGCAAGAGAGTGCCTGGTTTTGTCTTCAGAGAGCTCTGCATTGTAGCAGAGAGGCAGGAACACAGAAAGGTTTGGGGAACAACAGCTGAGAAAGACCTCCTCTGACACTGCTGGAATATGAACTCATTGAGTAACAGATGGTGTGGGGGAAAAGGAGTGGAGAGGTTTTTCCCTTTCTAGGAGATGTTCCTAAACTATGTTTTCTTTTTCCAGAACAGCAGGGAACTTCCAGTCCCTGTGCCATTATATAAGCATGTGTTAGTCTTTGCCATAAGCTGATGCTCTCCATTCCTTTTATGTATGTATTTTTCTTACACTTGAAGAGAATGTAAAAAATCTGACTACAGAGTTCATAAAGTCAGTGCTGATGGATAATCAACATAATTAAGTAACTGAATTCAGCATGTCATAATTCCCACTCTGCTGCCTCCAGAAAGCAGAAATTGTGTACAAACTCCTCTTTGTCTCAGTTTTGAGCAATGAAAGCTGCAGTATCTGTTCTTGCCTCTCTGCTGGGAACCCAGCTCCTGCTGCAGTGGTTTCTGAGTAGGGGCTGAAGAGTGTGTTACAGACCATGGGTAGAGCAAGACACAAGTTAAGTGAGCCTTTGCTGGCACGTGCAGAGCATTGCCAGTTTCTCAGTAAGGCTTAGCTGCTGAGAGGTTAAGAATTACTGCTGCAATGACTGCTGTCTTTAAAAAAAGCTTCACTGAAAGAGGGGCCATACAAAATCTCCTGTATCTCACAGGCCTCATTATTTACATGTACATGCAGGTAGATGAGGGTAGGTACTGCTTTTCTTAAAGGTCTGAAGAGATTACCGTCCTAGCACTTGCAGGTCTTCTTCCTCTCCCCCACTTCCAAACTTATTTTTCAGAATTTCTAAGTGTGTTACCCACGAGCGTTCCTAGCCTTCATGCTATTGAAGAGATGCTGCCTGCCCATCGCCTTCCAGTCTGCAGCCTGGCTCAGCCTTTCTTAGGTGTTCTCTTTTGTGCAGAGCACAGAGAGGTTTCTGTGGACAAACCCCAGAGTGACAACCTGGTTCTTCATGCACACGTTATAAGTAGATGTTGCCCAGCATTAGGCTGCCATGAGGTCCTGTCCGGAGGGAAGTCTTCCTCCACTAGCTCATTCCTGTTCTACAGTGTTTCCATTCATTCGCCATGGATTTTTATTTTTCCTACAGCTTACCTCCCTCTCGCAGTTTGGAGAGGGAACTACTAGTCATGCTAAAAATACAATAGGGGAAGTCATGCACTAGTAAAACCTGCTTTCAGAGGTGTGTTCAACCCCTCATCCCAGGGACCTTCGTGCGGTGCTGCCAAGATCAGGCACAAATGTGCAGCAGAAGGTGTGGTCAATACAATACAATCCTTGTATTTTCCAGTCTTGGGAGTTCAGCC
Organism: Nyctibius grandis; assembly: GCF_013368605.1. Classification (NCBI taxonomy): domain Eukaryota; kingdom Metazoa; phylum Chordata; class Aves; order Nyctibiiformes; family Nyctibiidae; genus Nyctibius; species Nyctibius grandis. The sequence continues at coordinate 29,293,923 of NC_090665.1, read as the reverse complement.
TTAAACTGGGGAAAGAGATGAATTCATAGCTAAAATATTTACATCTGGACTGGCTCCTTCCTAACTGACTGACAGAACAAATCTGGAGAGTGCAGAGTACTGCTTTGCCTCAGGGTACAAATTGCAGCAATAAATTCATTATGGGTCCACATACAGTTATTTGAGGCTTTTGTGGCAGGGTGCCGTTAAATATTACACAAAAGAATTGTAAAAGTATAATATGTTTTAAAAACACAGTCCCTCTGTTTACCATTAGAAGTCAGCACTTGTCTGTAGCTGTAGCATGTTAATATTAAAATAATTGTGTTTATCTTGTAATTTAAGGAGTATTTGTGGTAAAAGTTCCCAAATAGTCATTAAAAGTTTTAAAATAGGCAAAAGAAATAGTAAAAAAAAGATAAAGCATTTGTAACACGGAGGAAAGCTGTTCCAGAAATGTTTGTTTTGCTTCTATGCTTACAGCTAAACATTTTCTGTATCTATCTAACCAAAAGATATTCTGAGCTATTAAAATGTAGATTTATGAGCATTAGTATGTATTGCTAATCTATTACTCAGAGTTGTCCAAAGTCAGATTTACCAATTTTTTCTAGTGAGTACTTGTTCAAAAAGAAACATTGAAAAATTATTTGAAAATTAACCTCCTAAATTATTCTATTGTGTTTGTCAAAGTGACAAGATTTCAAAGAGAACTCAGGCAAATAAGACAGCTAGAGAAGGCAGAGCTGCTTCTGCCCTGTGCTGTTTCAACATGCCCTATGCTAGAGGGGAATACTGAAAATCCCTTTAGTATATGCAGAAGAAGCAGTAAAACCGGTTGCGGTAAGGTCATGCAAAAGAAGTGTTTGAGATTTGTAATTATATATGTCCTGCTTCTGATTTTTTTTTTTAAAGGACTAAAGCCTTGCAATGTTTCTGTGAGATAAACACACCTGAGTGTGCTTTTACAGATGAGGAAACTAAGGCAAAGAGAAATTTGTAAGGCTTCGTCAAGGTCACAGAGCAAATGAGCATCGGAAATGGAAATTTAATCTGTAATACCGTTCCTGTTTTGTAGTTTAACAAGTGACGTTCCTTCCCCTTTCTAATTATTTTTTGACATTATGCTAAAAATCCAATACCTGATAAGACAGTTTTAAAGGAGGTAGTAATTACATATGCTGAAAATAAGCACCTATATCAATGTTAGAACATCTATCATTTTTATGATAATTTTATCTGATTTTTCTGAACTATGTTTAGCACTTACAAAATAATATTGAAGATTAAAGTCACAATTTCAATAATGCCTGGTGTACCATTTTTAGTCATTTATTCTACTTTATATTGTAACTTTTACTCAAAGAAGATACTTTTGTTCATGAGATTTGGCAAACTCATGTTGCTGTTTTAAAATATGAATATATAGTAAGTTGAGCTGATACTAAGTAAACCGCTGTTGCAGTTTTTCTCATATGACTAGCAATGATATTGTGCGTGGCAGATTCATGCGGCACTGATTTTGGATTTACTAAGATTCTTGAAAAACTCATAAGATAAAATACGGGTATTGAAAAATAAGTCTTCATGATTTTAAGATTTTTTTTGAGGAAAGTACATATATTGTCAAAATTATTAAATGGCATCATTCTGTGATCTTGCTTAATATATTAAATAGCCAAGTTGATCGATGGTTTTCATTCAGATGGCTAAAATTTGGTGCAGTTTACTTCTTTTTTTTTTCTCTTCTATGTTAAGGGTGTTTTGAAAAGGAGAGACCAAATTCAAGGCGAGCTTGACTCCAAAGTTGATGCTTTAGCCAATAAAAAGACAGAAAAGGATCTGGTGAGTATGTACAGAAAGCTGGAATCTTCCAGGACTTATTCTAACTGCAAAAGATGATCCCCTGAAGAAAGCATGTCTTCTGAAGCCATGCTTTGTAACTGGATGGTGGGTCTGTAATTCTCTTACTTAGTCTGAAAAGTTTGGTCTTTGTAGCTGTGTGTGCCAGGCAAAAGCAATCGTGAGAAAGATGCAAAACTTCAGTAGACAGGCTACTGGGAACAGTGGGTGACCGCTGTGGACTGTACTGCAGCTTACTTTTAGCATTTCTGTTTACTTCCACGCTGGGAGTTAAAAGAAAGTAAGCCTTGCTGCAGTGGTTTTGTAGCTGCTGCTCCATTGATGTAGGAGAGGGAGAGGAGGTGGTTAGACTGAGCAAAGCTCTTCATTAAACTTATTCAAAGTAAAACGTTCTGGATTCTATTCTTTCAGGTTTCTGTCTTACCTGGTTGGGCCCAGGGATAGTTTTATACTTCCAGTATGGCACCTTCATTCATTCTAGTGAAGTCAGGTGGTAACTGGTAGCCCATGGGGGCAGGCATCCCCCAAACCACCAGCCAGGCCCAGTGGGCCAATTAAAAGGAACTTCTGGGATGGGTGTTGGCATTTTTTAAATTTTTGATTGTTTAACTCTCCAGCCTAAATAATGTCCTTTTAGCACAGTGTTAACACAAAGTGTTATACAGTGTAAATAATATATAAAAATGATTAAATAATAACTTTTTAGTACATCAAAGGAGAAAGTCCTTGACATTTCAGATACTTTTTATTAGGTAGTTGTAATTAGCTGGCATGTAAAGATGAGCTTTTTAGATAGGTTTTGGCACTTGAAATGCATATTTGTATTTGATTTCTTGTCACTGAGCTGAATAAATAAGAATATATTACCACTGTCTGATATCTACAATGGCTATGGTATATTTTGTGACAATTTGCCTCTATGTACTGCAGTGGGACAGTAAGTAAATACTCTGGTTTTGTTTTTTTCCTGAAGTAGAAATTCTGTTTACTTATGTCTTATATTGTCCTTTCATTTCACTGCCTTTGTGTTCTCTAATCTGTTTTTGTTTCTCTGCTTCCTCTGCTGCTTCTCCTGTCCTTTGTCCTTAGTTTACGTATAAAGTTTGAATATTACAAAATGCACAGAGGATGGTAAGTTGGAGAAGGCCCCTAGGCTGCAACTTGAGGTACCAATGGCAGGTCCTACTCCTCTCCTGGCTGCCGGCCGCCCTATTCCCTTGTGAGGGCACTGGCAGACCCGCTGTGGGCTCCTCCTGTAGCCTGCCCGTGTCCCCAGCACCCCGCACCATGGGCGCCCCGCGTGCTGGCAGCACGCATTAGTTGCATTGCATGTAAAAGCACAGTATACATTAAGAATAATCCTTATGGGTCCCTTCCAACTTGAGATATTCTGTGATCCTAAGAATTTATTCTGGCAGAGAGGAGTGTTATACGTCATTGCACAAGTTATTTGTTTGCAGCTAGTTATATCAAGTTTTTAATATTGCGTCCCGTTTAATCAGTACTTCCCATTTGTATGGTTTGTTGGCAACCTGCTAAAAACAGTTACATTTGCACAGAGAGATTCAGCGATGAACTGCAATTTCAGACAGCTTGTTTAGTGGCTAGTCTGATTGCTGTCCGCTGTAGGGAAGGGAACATTGCCTGGCAGGACATGGTCTTTTCAGAACGTATTTCTGTTATCATCTGATGAAGTCCTCAGACAAGGTGCATGCATCCTCTTTTCCTGAACTGTTACAGACAAAAAGGAATATTTTTCCTTTAGCATAGTATTGATCGTACCACGTTGATTTGATATTGACAATGGTTTACTCCATAATAAGATGTTTGTACTTGCTTCCAGTAAAATTTTGAGATCAGTTTGCACAACCCGGTCTTTTTTCACTGTTTCTCTGTTTCCAAAACTGTGTTTACAGTTTTGGTAAAAGCCTTTGGACAGTGTGATTACCCAGGTGTTCAGATATTTCCTTTATCTTTCCAACCACTCTATTTCTTACTCATTTAAAAAAATCCTGTTCTGAGAGCCTGATTCTCCTTGCAGTCTCATGAGAGCAGTAAAACAGATGTCTGTTACTCTAATCTGATCATAAAATCCTGTGTTCTCTGAGTGGCAGCTGTATCCTGAAGACTTTTTCCTTAATTAGAAGTTGAAGGCTTTTTCTGTTAACAATAGTTTGCCACAGAGAATGATGTACTGCTATTTTTAACCATTCAAGTAACTTTTAACTGTTTTCTTAATAATTTTATTCTGTTTTAATTTTTATTGTGTATGGAATTATGTTGCTGACATTTCTAACCAGATTGATTTCAGAGTAAAAGGTGGTCATATCACAGCTACTGTTATTGGAATTGGTGTCAAACACTGGGTTTGGCTGTATTTGCACATTTCTATTCCTAAGCAGAACTCGTGTAGCTTCGAATGATCTCATAGATGTCAGGCTGAACTTGTCAGTGCAATCTAGTAGCCAGAAATTCTGCTGACAATGAGTGGCATGAACGCTAATCTCATTTGAAGTACATTTCCACCACAGATAAGGGATCTCAGACTGTCGTTAGAGCTTATAAAAGGCTGTGAGATCTTTAGCATTGGTCATGGCAAACATTAAATGATTTAACAAACAGGAGGTTATACAGCAGGAGAATGCAAAACATCCCCAAGGTCAGTGCAGCTGAAATAGGCTGGAATCACAAATTAAACCTTATGAGATGTCAGGCTCATGGGCTGGCAAAAAACATTTTCTTAAGCTGTGCTTCGGGATTTTACAAAGCAGCTTGTGGTACTGCTAAAAAGCCAAAGCCTTGTCTCCGACTCCAAAATTTAGTCCACAAAGAAGGCAGTTATTCAGGGTATGGAAGGTTTGAAGACTCTGATTTTGGATGCAGGCTCTGAGAAGAGATACTTGGGAGGACTTTGGTGTCCTCCTGCTTATCTAAAACTTTTTACCTCCAGAGCTCTGGCTGTAAAGATGTTGGAGTTTGTGGCTCCATTGCTCCCACACTTCATTCTGAAGGCATACACAGCAATGCTAGTGCATCCCTCTGTGATTTGGGAGTTTTTAAGAGTTTTGGTACTGCCACCAGTGCTAATAGTAATTCTGACAAAAGGTTGGTATAATGTGCTCTGACAGAACCAGATAAGCATTAAATGCTAACTTAAGGATTCTAGTGTTCAGGCTTGAAGCTGAGTAGTAAAGAGATGAAATGCTCAATCTATCACATTCTGAATATATCTTATGTTTTAACTCCAGGCTAAAAAGGGTTAGTATCACCAAGCTGTAGGATTAATTCATGTAGCAGATAGAAATTCATGCTAATTCACATAGTTAGATAGTGTAAAATGCTGTGTTACTTACCAGGTGATTTGGCTATTGGGCCAAGTCTCTTTGGCTACAGGTCGCACTGTTCACGTCTGGTAGCACTCTGCCCTAGCAGTGTCCGGCTCCCGCCTTCCTGTCCCATGGTCCGATGTCTAATTAGCACTGTGCTGTCCTTCTCTGGGGATCACTGATGTGAGATTCAATTTATCACACTAACCGCCTCAGTAAGATCAATGTAAGAAAATTGATTCAGAATCATATTTAATTTGCAGGATAAATTGTAACAATTTACACCTTGTAAATGAGGAACAGACTAGGTAGATGTTTTTGTTGAGACCAAGCCATTCTTCTTTGATTTCTGCTGTCATGGCAGCTGAAGAGGGTGGCATTTGTTTCTTTTCAGTCGTGAAAAACTGGATCTTAAACCTCTCCACTTGAGATGACAAGCATGGGATAATGCTGTCTTTAGACCTTAAGTCCAACCCTTGCCTTGACACTACACACAGTTTCTTTTAGGCTTTACAGGTGATGTTTAAACCGCATATGCAGGCAGGGATGTAGAACAGAGTCTGCCTGTCCACATGGAAGAAATTCGTAGTTCCTAGGAAAGGCAAGACAAAAACAAACTGTAAAATAAATGTCTTAAAGAGATGAAGAATGAGATAAGGGGAAGCTGCTACAGCCGGGACTTCTAAGTCAGAGAAGTTCTTTACGTGTGTAGCCTAGCTCATTCCCATATAGGGATTTTTTTCTTGCAAAAGCAGAAAATGGATCCAACTGCCTTTCCTACTCCAAATTATCTAAAAATATTCACTGTTTTCAATATTCTGTGTGTAGTCATTTTTGGTATTTGAAGGAAAGGCAATTAACTTGGGTCATGCCCAAGATACTGAATCCAGTTGCCTGTAATGCCTTCAAAGGTAATTTCCCCACATTTAAACTTTGGATTAACCTTTCCACATAGAATACAGTGTTGGTAGTTGAAATTACCCTTGTCCATAGTTTGATTACTGGTCTGGCTAGATAATTGAACTTGGGCTTTTCAGTAAAGTAGAAATAATATTTTGCATTTTGTTCTTGATTAATAACCAGTATTTCCTTAATTCCTTAAGCGTGGCAAGGAAAATCAGTGCAGAAATCAAGTCTAACTAAAAATGTTTATTCATCTATGTATCATGCAATATGGAGAAAATCCATTCAGATGAAATGTTCAGTTTTACTAGCTAAGGAGTTTTTGGCTACTTTAAGAGCTGAAGGATTCTAGTATGTCAAACTGAATTGGGATCTGTGGTTTGTGAATTAAGCACTGGGCTCCAGTTCTGTGACCATTTCAGGCCATGCTGCTTAGTTCGTGTCTGATGGCGGCAGCACTGCCGGCTGTTGCACTGGAACACTGTCCTCCATGCATGGTTCAGCCTGGAGGCTGCACACCAAGATTTTCCACGTCCTGCTCTGAATTTTGACGTTTCTGCATTCTCCCAATAGCATAAGCATTCCTTGAAAACCCTGGAAGTTAATCCTGGAATCCTGTGGTTCATCTCAATGAAAGCACCAGCTCTGCAGAGAGCACTAGGAGATATCCAACTTTACAGGGGTGTTGCATGAGGAAAAAACAACTTGCCTGAGAGCAGAATACAAGGAAGAGGCGCAAGGTGTACGGGAACTGAGTTGCAATGGAAACAATACAAGGAGATTAACTTTTCCTGCTTGATGTATTGGTGGTGTTTTTGCCTGACCTCCCTCCTGCTGCAGACAGTCACCATGTGGTCCCAGCAGATGAATTTGCACTGTAGGTGCAGAAGATGTACCTTGTTATGTGACTGGGTGCCAGCCAGAACTGACACAGCTGATTAGCAAATGACAATAGGTAACAAAATTATTGAGAGGACTAGAAGACTCATTAAAGAGAGGGTCTCTATCCACTTACTCTTTCCCATTAGCTGAAAACTCACTTTACACATCTACAGTAATTAGAAAAAAACAATATCTATCTGGATCACTGTGAAAGAGTTTCTCCTCAGCAGAAGTCCTTTGGTTTAATTTCTTTCTCTGCTTCCATATTTCTCTCTCCCTCACATGGTCACACAGAGGTTAGTTTCACAAGAAGAGATAGCAGGGTGACAGGCAAGACATCAGAAAGTTTGTGCTTTTGATTTCTGCTGTCTTCTCCCCATTCCGTTTTCTCCTGAGGTTATCAAAGGTTCTGTCAGGGTTTTCTCATTTTTTCTGGCCAAATCTAATTTGTGTAGTTGATTCTGCTTCAGAAAAGCCCTCTGTATTTTCTTTTTTAGATGCATTACTGTCAAGTGTTAATGAAGAGATGACAGAATCTGTAACTTCTCAGTAAATAAAAATATCTTCAGCAACACTTTAATTCTGGTCTAGAATTTCTGTTATTAATATTTCAGAAATTGTACTGAGTTATTCATTAAGAATAAAATTTAAATTTGTCACTGGGGAATGATTTTCTGTGCTAAGTTAAATACCAGCCTTGGTTCTGTAGTTCTGTTTATCTGCACTACAATCACTTGAGTTCAATCACTTTTGAAATGGTGACTTCATTAATATTTTTTAATGTTTACAATTCATATTTAGTTCTCAGAAGAGATTGGAAAACTTGAAGACAAAGTTGAATGTGCCAATAATGCTCTGAAAGCAGATTGGGACAGGTGGAAGCAAAACATGCAGTGTGATATGAGATCAACGTTCACCAATGTGGCTGAGAATAATCTTCGTTATTATGAAGAGGTAAAACACTTTCTCATAGCAATGTTAATTTTTCATTGATTATTTCAGTGGAGAAGTCCATGGGTTGTCTGTAAAGAGGAATTTTTGCATTTTAGTTCAAACCTGTGTTAACTTCAGAATCAGTTTTGGCAGGAAGAGGGAGGCAGTTATCCTTAATTTGACACGTTCCAAGCAAAACGTTATTTTATTTGTTCCCAAGTGGTTGATCCTGAGTTCATCATCGACAGAGGGCACTCTTGTTTTACTAACCACAACAATTTGGAACATATTTTTCGGTTCAACGTCAGTTGCTATATTTCAGTTTGGAAACCTTTTTCTGTAAGTGCATGAAGAAGCCCTCTGGAAAGCTCAAACTTGTGTGAATGATCTTGTATGAGGAAAACATTTAAATGTGATTACATCTCAGACAGCACATTCAGGAAGTCCTCGTTATTTCTCTAAGCAATTGTCTTTCAGGAAATAGTCAGACTTGGCAAGGATAAAGAAGAACAATACAATTTGGAGAACTCAATATGAAAATCTTCCTGCACATTTTAAAAATATAAATTCTGCAAGTGTGTACAGTTAATAAATTGAATCTTTTTATAATTGAAACTTACTACTTCAGAAAGAAAGAAAAGTGGTTGAAATTAGATTTTTATTTTCAACTCAAATGCCACAGCTAATATTCTTGGTAAGAATTGCCTTTTACAAGAATATGTACTAAGAAAAAGAACTGAAAACATGTAACAAAATATGATAAGCATTCTGTGAAGTTTCTTCATTGGGAGCATGTTGTTGATTGAAATGCACATTTTGAAAATATCCCAGATGTCTCAAATTTTTTTAAAGAATTTCTCCTTATTCTGGGAAAAAAAATGGAATACACTAAGCCTTCTATTAATCAAAAATTTGAAATTTTCAGACATATGTTGACATCTGTAATTTCCAATCCTGTATTTTGAACTTTTTATGGTTTGCCCATTAGCCAATGACAGTGTCCTGATTTTACAAATCATTTTGTTAAAGCATAATTGAAAAGACAGAGCTCTTGATCATCAAGTCTAATTAACGTACAGTCTGTGAGATGCATGGACATTGACAATCTGTTGTTACATATTAAGATCAAAATATTTTCTGAAATTGGGCAGCAAGCTTTTGGCATCCTCTCACATTTTCTTCTGTTATTGATGATCTCCGACTTCTATATCATCAATATGTACGTTAAACCGATGCTAAATATATTGGCATATTTTGTTAATGAATGATTAGCTAAATTAAAGCACACAAATAATTCTTTGTTTCTCTTGCTTGTCTAGAAGTGCTTTTTTGCTGAATTAGAATTGTAATTCAGAATGCCGAAGCTCGTACTGTACATGAAATTACTATCATTAAGTCACAAACTGCAGAAAATGGTTCTGCTATCTTTGTACCTGCCAGAGGTTCTTCTTAAATAGCCTCTAAAATACTGGAAAAAATTGTTTACACTGAGACATTATTATTTCTTGGTGCTTTTCTTGAATATTGAAATCTGCATAAAAGGTTTTTGCTGTCAATCTCAGTAGATCTAGATTTTTGAAAAAAATACCTTATCTTACTGCAGCGGTTGCAATAATAGAAAACATTGTGCTAACAGTATCACTCCTTGTTTGCAAAGTGAAGGCTTACCAATTTTTTTCTGTTTTATCAGAAAATCATTATCTTAATCTCGATATTCAAGATAATTTGATAAAATTAATATTAGATTGGGAGTTTTGATCTAGAATACGCATGTTTATTTGAGACCTGTGGTTAATGCTGATGGTTAATTATTGGAGAAGTGATCACTGTCAGAGACCCTTTATTACAAACTACAGGTGTGTAATGCACTCCTGAAAACAGCAGAAAAAGAAGTCCTGGCATCTGCTTTTGCTGTTTCACTTCAAGAAGGCAATCTGAGAAACCTGAGAATCAGAATATGATTTTTATGCTTTCAGTAGAAAACAAACTCCTACCTTAAAGATAATAATTTGAATCTCACTCATTAAACTCATGCACAAACACAGTGCCTGTTACAGTGTTTTGCACTTGTTCACTCTTGCATCATTGACGTTCTCTCACATGTCCGAGGTTAAATTACTCATTCATGCTTTTGATGCACCATTTGATGCTTACTAAGCCTTTTCTTGCTGTAGCATCCCTCATCTTATTGCTGTAAATATTGCCCTTTTTTTTTTCCCCAAAGCATGTTCTGTGCATGCTCCTAGGCACCATGGATGCCATGGATATGATTCAGTTGCCTAGCTCTTCTGTCCATCTCCAATGAGGAATCATCTCCTGCTTTCTAACTTAGTCACCACCTGCTTCTCCTCTTTTCCACAGCTTTTTTCCTCCACACCCCCCCCCATTCAAATCCTATTCTTGCCTCTCCACAAGCAGAGTCCCATTCCCTTCTCTATGGCAGTGTTTCACTGTGCTCCTCATTATTCCCCAGTCTTGCTGACTTCATTTCCCAGGCACACAACCTAGCCAGGAGTCATTCCTGTTAGTGGCCATTCTCTGCATCCCTTAAATTTCTGAGAACTAGAGAGTAACGAGACAGACATCTCATGTTTTCTGGTGGCTTTTGCAGTAGAGAATCCAGTCCTTCAAGACTGTACAAAACTAAAGCCAGTGTGATCAAGTACAACACAGCAGTGTGTCAAAGTACACTAGCATTTCTAAAATGTTATTTCCTCTTTGTCACAACATGGAGAAAGTACGACCTTACATTTGTTTGGATTTTTCCCTTAATTGTAGTTGCCTAAGTATTCTGCTGTCAACTTGTCAAGCATCACTTAGCTAGCATAAAAGAGTATGTCTCCTTTAAGCCGAATTAATGATCATGTTACATGAAGTGCTACTTTAAAGTGTTACCTGTAATTATATTTCTCCGAATTTACTAATTCAAAACAAGTAGAGGTATTTCTGTAGCCTTCCAGTTATCTGCATTTAATATACTTGAATAAGAAGTGTTCCTTTGTTTCTACAGCTGTGGAATTGCCAATCTCTTTGTGTCTCTCAATGCTGTGGTAACAAAGACATTAATTAAAGCCCAGTGTTGCAAATTTACAGAGTGCTCCTATGCAGGCCTATGAGAATGAAGGCTTTCCTGCGATAATGTACAAGCTATGTTATAATACATTTAAATATAATATCATTTAGTAGTTAAGAATTACCATGACTGACCAATCATTTGGTATTCCTGTAGCTGGTCTCAAGAGTTCATGGAGCTCTCTACTTCCTTTTCTCTGCTTCTGGGGAAAAAAAAAAAAAGTTAAATACATGCTTAAGTCTCTCTGTATTCCACCCACACTTAAAGCCAATAACATACTGTATTAATATTGACTGTAAGTGCATTGCTAAAATAGGGACGATTTTCTGAAACAATATGAAAAGGTTTTAATTTTTAAAAATTCAGAACTTTACTCCTACTTCTGAAGTAAATAGCATCGATTTGTTAGCCTTACAGAGAAAAGTTCTTGCATGAAGCACGTGTTAACACCGTGCCATTTATTTTATTCATTTTCCCCATGCCTTAGGTGTGACGCTGTTGTCTGAAATAACACACCTTAGTCTAGAAGAGGCACCTGCCAAACAGTTGAAATCACAAACTGTCCACAGGGTGGAGCTTACAGCTGAGAAAGCTGGTTCTCAGCAGGAGTATTTTCACTAAGTTGGGTATAGATACTCTGCAGAGCCCTAAAGAGGCAGCATTACTAAAACCAAAACAAGATACAAAGTTTTTGTGGTGGTGGTATTATTATTTAGCTAGCACATCTGAAGTGTTCCTGGTACAAATTAGCAAAACTAAACCAGGCAATGTTGAACTCTGGCTTCAAAGAGCAATAGCAATTAAACATTTACTAAACTTTTCCTTTGTGGTTTTTTTTTTTCTCATGTGTTTACTATAGTCTCTAGGATATTTACAGCATCAAAAAAAAAGAAACACTTTAATTTTTCTCAGCAAAGAACTTTATTAACCTATTCTATTCAGAAAAAAACACCGAAATAAGTGGCTAGATTTTGCAGCCCGATCCAAAGACTAGTTAGACATCATAAATCCAGCAATTATACCAGAGTTTGGTTTTCCACTGCTCATGAGGCACTCTAGTAAATGCAGGAAGACTGGGTTTTTTTCATAATGTAGGATGATATTTAATTAGTTTTGGCATTGAAAGAACATGGTTTTTCTTGTGCATGGATGAGCCTTTGTTTTAAAATGTAGCCTCTAATTTTATTTTTCTCATGTCAAACTAATCCTGTTAAACCTTTGCAGCTTAATCAGATAAAAAGCTAAAGTTATCTTTGATATAGTGAGATTCTTGCTGGTATTCACACAACTTACTCTTTTCCAAAGATATAAATAATTTCCTGATTTTCTTAACTATTTCAAGCATAATTTAGTTTATTTTTGTGACCTACATTGTTGTACAAGCATAAACTGATCCAAAAGATTCATTAGGGCAAAAGAATACTCCTTCCCCATTACAGCAACTTCCCTCTAACTCTGAAGCCCTTATGTACCTCTCTATCTAGTAAAAGCTGTAGAAAAACAGATGAGATGTGTTGTCTGCCCTAGAGGCCTCTGCAGTGATGCATTTAACTAGTCATTTGGTTGCGTAGCAAAAAGTTAGCTGCTCATGCATGTTGATCACATCCTACCTTAGCAATGCCTGGGAATTTAGCTAACAAACTTCCATGTGATTTTCAAAAGCTCCCACATGGCTGAGCCAGTTTGTCTCTCTGACTGTCCCTTCAAAGCCAGGATCCATCTTTGAACCCTCATTCACTTCAACCATAAAAATTTCTTTTAAATACTTTTAGGAAGACTCTTTTTTTATAGTGGGAATCACTATTTCTGTGCACTCTAGTTTTTGTTTCCTTGCACTCAGAAACTACAAAAGTATTTTTTGTCTCAGACACACACACAACTCTTAATTTTCAGATTCTACTCCAGAAAGTGCCATCATAAATGATATTTTTAAGTTATCAACATTGGAAAACAGGGAACGGGAACAGAAACACACATGGCATGTGGCACACTGCTTCTGTTATCATCCCTACTACACGTTCTATTTTTATATCTCCTTTTTAGTTAGATATGAGATTGTACTATATGAAAACCTGTTTGCTGTTTTTTCTAAAAACGATGTTGCAGAACAGATGCGTGACCTGCAGTAGTAATCAGAATATTTTAGGTAAAGTAGCCTTATTTAAGCTCTTGCTATTTCATTTTGTGTATTTAGGCTTTTTTATGTCTTCCACCAGGCTTTTACAAGTAATTGGGTTATGAATTTCAATCCTATGCATGCACATTTAATTTCCTGGGTTTGGTTTTTCTTTTTTTTTTTTTTTTTTTCCTTTCTGTCTCCTTTGTGAAAGCTGGCTGATCCTCTATTTAGATCTCCATTTTCAGCCTCCCAGGAGAATGAAGTAAAATCATTCTGTAATAATGCTGAAGTATACATCAGTAACAAAGTGTCATTTATGCAGTTCATGCTTAGCAATATAAAAAGCTTGAGCCTAAGGCACAGAGACCTAGTTTTGTTTTGGTATGGTTAATTATGAAACTTGTCAGCTGTAGCAGCACTGTGATGTCTGACAGTGAAATGAGCCACCATTGCTCTTACATTTTGGAAAATGTGTTTTGGTTACATAAACAAGGATAAATTAAAAACTGAATAACTTGTGTAACTGAAGAAAATTCTTTGCATCTTTGTCTGGAAAGATTTCAGTAGATTGTATCTATCTGGTTAAGCAACCCACTGTGATTGCATTTTAACATGTGCAGTTTGGCTCAGTGTTGCAAAGATAACAGAAAGCCATTTTTACATTCCAGCCAGTGCCAGTATATATATTTTAATTCACATTACTGAAATTACAGAATGACAAAACATGGAGTTACATGGTATAAATTAAACTGTGGTTCAGAAAGAAAACGTCAGTCATTGCCCACAAAAGACTCTTTGAGAAGCAGTGATCATTTCCTGACCCACACCTAGAAAAAGCCTAGGAAAACAGATGTGCCTTGCAGCTTTCTTAGGAGGGTAATCCAGGCTGGGCTTTAGCAACCAGAAATCTGAGTCCGAGCACCACAGTGAAGACACATTGCTAGCAGCTGCCTCATTGCCATTTTAAAACCAAGATGCCACCTTCCAGCTCAAGCATCTCAGATGAACTCAGCTGCCACAGTGTCACGTGGAGCAGGGGAGAATCTAATGATCAAACCTTCAAGGCTTTATACAAAAGGTCAAAAAGACCTCTTAAGTCAGAAATCTGTTTGCAACACTTGCAGATCATTGTTCACGCTAGCGCTATTTTCACTGTGTCTCCCTGATTTTATATTTACCATTCCAAAATAACATTTCTCCAAGAAGGCAATGAAGAAAGCAGATTTCAACATGAATCTTATGCTGTTATTCCTCTCTTTTCACAGTAACTCAAACCTTAGATGCGCTCTGAACAGCAGCATAATGTTGTTGTATGCAAAAGCAGTAGAAGTTACTTGGGGATTTTGTCAGCAAGATCAGAAAAGAAAGATTGGGGGAGTAGATTCATCATTGCCATAGTCTGGAGGACAATATATGAGTAACAGGAACAGTCTCTAACATGTCTGATAACAACCAAAAACCTATGTAGAGATAAGCTCCTGCATACTTTTTTCTTTGTGATCTCTTAGGTCAGTCAGCTGTTTCAGCCTCTCACATTATCTTGCAGACCCACATCTTCTACTTTTTTATGTCTTCAGAGACATAATCACTGCTGACTTCTGTTTGCTTTTTCTTCTTACTTTTGTCACCCATAATTTTATGAGTATCCCTGATTCTGCATCCTTGTGTCATCGTGGATCCCCCCCACTCCAGTCATCCTGTGTGTCTTCTTCATTTTGCTCTTTGAGCTTATACTTTAACATTATTCATGACTATCAGATCCTTCAACTCATCTGATCACACACAGATATGCAGTAATACCAGGACGTAGGCTCTTTAATGTAATATGATGAAGTCTACGTATTTAAAGGCAGAGCTTTGAAGTCATTCACTAGAAACGTCTAATGAGATAGAGTTAGGTGGCTGTAAGTTCAAGCAGCATGAATGCTAGCGTATTTTCTGTGTCTCCTAAGCAATGACAAATGGATGCTAGATATTTCATTGTAGCTGGGCACAGCAAATTACTGTGGCTTGAATACCTTATGGCAACAGTTTTCACTTAGGAAATTATGCTGTTTTCAGGGTACTGATTTGATTCAAAGTTCAGATAAATGGAGTATGCTGTCCAGGTTTTAATATTAAAGAAGATATTTCATGAGAAATTTCAGAAGACTTATTTATTGTGAATATTTCAGTTTCTTCATTAAAAAAACTGTGTACAGCAAGTAGTAAATAAGCTGCATTGTCAAGAGCAATAGATATGAGCATATAAGTCAAAATTTTATTAGAACATGTCCATTTTGAGGTTTTTTTTTTTCAGTAGCATCAAAACAATTAAATTATTGCATGAATTTGCCTGCCCTGTTCTAATGAGAGACTTGAAATAGTAGAAGCCTGGTACTTTGAGTAACAAGCATCAGCACACCATGGGTTACCTAGTGATAGCCTTGCCATGACTTTCAACACTAATCTATGATTTATAATGGTTTGCCAAGCTGCCAATACTCATTTATGCGAAATTGAACCAGAGTCATTTGGGGATTTTTGTTTTTCACTTTACTGCCTACAGTCTTGCTGCTTCAAATAAAAAAAAAAATGAGTTTGTACAATTACAAATACATTTTTCCATAAGGAGAGAAATGCCACTTGTTGTAAGGATGACAGTTTCCCTACACCCTGCCTTTCTGGTCCTATTTCTTTCCCATTACTCAGGGGAAAAATGAATTCACTGTGTTTTTAGAAAAAAACTCTTTTAATTTAACTTGGAAAGAAAATTGGGTATACAGTAGGAATCCACAGAGATTACAAGGGAACTGTGCCTGACAGTATGCTTTCTATTTGGAAGAGATCTTTGTCTGTAACTATGGGAGAGATTAAAGAAGAGCATAATTAATGTTTGCATCTTCCATGCTAACACATTCAATTACGATGCTCACACTGTGAACTTGTCATTATGCAAAAGTGACCTTTACAGCTCACTCAGCATGTTAGCTAACATTTTGCATATCACTGAGCTTGCCTAGGAAACCATATTTTCCTTTTACCATAGTCCCACAAAAGCAGCTTGTGACAATGCGTATGTATTCTGCCTTTTTTTTTTTTTCTCCTTCTTTTTCTCCTTGGCTACCAGTTTCACAGAAATCTATCTGCTATATTCATATATATGTGGTGGTTGTTTTTGTTTTTGTTTTTTGTTTTTTGTTTTTTTTTTAAGTGCCTTGCTACATGGGAGTCCTTCCTAGCATCTCAGACAGTGGATCTTCATGTGGAAGAAGATTCTGAAGATAGGCCTTGAGTAACATCTCTGCTTGATCTCTGCCTTTTCCATGCAGTTTCTCCCATCCAAAGAAGTGCTTTATACAAGATCAGATACATTATTAAATTTAACTGTTAAAAATCAGTGAAATGCAGGAAACCAGCTTATGAAAACTCAGGTATTCTAGTCCTGAAATACATTTTGGAACATGCTATATATTGCTTTATATTGCTTAGCTGTGATTTTACATATTTTTATGCAAGTGTTTGCATACGTTTTCATAAATATTGCATAATTTGGATATAAAGTATTTTAAATATGTAAAAATAGCTCCATTTTAATAAAAAGTTTAATAAGGAAAGCTTGTCTTCATTCTGTATCCTAGTCTTTAAGTATTTCAGTGTGCTTGTTATATTGTTTTTGTTCAGTAATCTCCTGTACTTGTAAAATTACCTAGCATAGTCTTCAAGGAGCTCTTTAGGATTATTTTAATAGATTGTGCTAGTCACGCAATGGCAACGTAGTACAGAAAGATGCCCAACATGTTCTATGAGATTAATGCTGCTTTAAAGTACTGTTAATTCAGTTTCCAGTTTGCAGTATTCACATGTCTATTAAACATCTTCAATTTGACATTTTTTTTAAGGATAAAGAAAAAACTGACAGTTCATGAAGCAGACTGTTTCTACAATGATACAATATTAGAGCACTGATCCTGCCAACACAAGAGCTTCCATTAGGAGTTGGCAGGATCAAACCTTTTACTCCCATGGCTGACCCTCCTGTAATCCTTAACTTCCTCCCTCTTTGGATAGTCAGTGTGGAAGAGAAAGGTCTAAGAAAGGAAAAGAGAGTTTTACATTTAAATGATTAGCTGTTTCACTCATGCAATATGCATTAAAGTGTTCCAGTCATCGAATTATTCCACCCAGAAGGTCTGTCAATCTGCACTTGTAATTCCTGCAGTTGCGCTCCCTGGTAGTTAAGGTCTAAGCAAGCCTAAGTCTGAATGTGGAAACAACAAGGTGCAGGAATCAGAGACAGCCTAACCATGGCTCTGGCCTTGCACAACAGCAGGGCTTCAGCCATCTCCTTCACCTTTAGTGGTGGTAATTTGTGAGCTTGCTCATCAGTCACCTCACAGCTGCAGGGGTCAGTTCCTGAGCACATGGCTGCACTTGGGTGGCTGTAGACCTGTCCAAGCTAGACAAGTCATTTTGTGGCTTTGATCTTAATAAATTTAGATTGCAAGTGAGACCTGGAATACCAGCGTGGCCTTTTCAGCAATGCAAGGAAGACTGCTCTTATGCAGCCCTCATGAAGTATTAATGAAAGCTCAGCTCTTTTTCTTCAGCTATAAAATAGCAGTTAAGATGCTTCTGAAATAATGCAGGAAGCATGCATCTCTCCCACCTTGGACAATTTACAAACGATAGGCGAGTCTGTGTTAGGAGGAGGGTGGCGAGGTGCCAAAGGGCTGTGCCGCGCAGTGTCTTGTCCAGCAGTGCTGGCAGCAGATGCTCGCAGGAGGCACGGAAGAACAATGTGGCTGGACTACGCTCTTTTCCCATTGTATCTTTCCTGATTTTTTTAACATCAGAGCTTCTATCAACATGCTTAATAGCCCTTAATGCCTTTCCCTTTGCTTTATTATCTTTTTTTTCCATCTAAACTTTTAGTATTTACCGTTGTCACGGTTTAAAGCTGGGCTGGCGATTAAACCTGCGGCAGATGCCCTCTGTTATCCCCCCCCCTCCCCCCAGAGGGAAAGGGAAAGGGAAAAGGGAGAGAGACTTCTGGGTTGGAAAATTAAAACAGTTTTAATAAACTATAATAATGAAAAAAAAGTATAATAATAATAATAAAAATAATCAAATATATACAAACATATATACAAAACCAAGATTGAGCTCCCCTGAAGTCAGCCACGTCACCACCGGCACTGCAGGGCAGGCTCCGGGAAGGCCCAGCCTGGGCCTAGCGATGGTCGAGAGCTGGATTCAGGAACGCACGGATCGGGATCGGGGGCAGCAGGAAAACAGACGGAGTCCTCCCTGGACACCGGCCATAGCAGAAAGAGAGCGAGACCCTCGTGATCCCCCCACTTTATACCGAGAATGACGTGTATGGGATGGAATACCCTCGTTGGTCAATTTTGGGTCACCTGCCCTGTCTGCTTCCCACTGCAGCTGCGACCCCCCTTCGGCTCTTCACTCGTAAGCAATGAGGAATTCAGCAGTGACCTTGGTTTCTCTCAAGAATAAGTACAGCAAGAGCCTTTCTGCACAACATCCCTACCGGTGCCTCAGTGATAACTACAAACTTCGAGCGTTATCAGTCCTGGAAGCAGACACTGTCTGCAAAAACATGCAGTTAGTTAGAGGAGACTTAGCTGAAAGTAAAAATCACTGAAAGGAAAATCGGCCTGGTTTAGGCCAAACCAGGACAACCGTGCTGAATATCAGTGGATTCCACAATTTAATTTTCAGGAAAAATAAATTCATTTTGTGATTTCCTAAACGAGTTACCCAATAATTTCAGGTAATGTCCTCTGCCTCTTAAACTGTGAGAAGAGATGAACAATTGTTTCCTATTTGTCTTCCCTGTGCCACTCAAGAATTTACAAACCTCTAGTGTTTCTTCCAAGCACTGCCTCTTTTCCCAGAGGAAAAGCCGTAGCTTAATATCATCTTGTACAAAAGGCATTTCACATCTGTGCTCACTGTTATTGCTTTTCTCCATATTTTCTAGTTCTGCTGCAACTAGTGTTCAAAATGCAGGCACACCAGAAATCTACATGTTGTCATAACTATGCTTTGATTTTTTCATCATTCTTTCCTACTAATTCCTAATTATTTTTTTTAAAGTACCAGTGAATGCTGAGCTGCCATTCCACAGAACTGTCCACTAACATTAAGAACTATTCTGAAGGTTACTAAATAATTTAATTTCCATCAGTGTGTGTATATATAGGACAATTGACTTTTCTCCAGCAAGCATTAATTTGCATTTATTAATAGTCAATTTTGCCTGCTGTTTTTAGCTCCTAATCTCTTAGTACTGTACAGTCTTATAAACATGATTCCAACAAGACAGACAGCAGTAATACTCCAAATACCATATAAGCAAAAGTTCAAGAAATTGAGCTTGAACAGGCTTACCTGGAAGGACATGAATGTTTAAGTGTGTCTTCATTTAGCCCGCACCCAGGGCTAAACAATAAGCAGTTGTTCTGTCACCCAGTGTCCCTTCCCCAACCGAGAAAGGAAATTGGGGAAAGGAGGGAGACTCATGGGTTAAAATTTAAACAGATTTAATAAAATAAGAAAAACAATATCAATGCTAATACAAAATACACAAAATTATACTTAACCCACAGAGTGGTGGCAAGCCGCTCCAGGATTAGCAATACTTGAGAAGAAGGAAAAAGAGAAAGAGGAAAAAGCAAGATGAGATCAGAACAAACAGAGCCCCTCCCCTTCCCCCAAGCTTTCCCATTTATAGTGAACCTGCCATTAATGTTATAGAATACAGCTGTGGGCCAGCCTGGGTCAGCTGCCCTGGCTTTAACTGCTAGTGGCCTTGATCACCATACCATGGCTGGCTACAAACTAAACGAAAATGTAACAGAAGATTGATTCTATAAATTTTATCCCCACAAAACCAGGACAAAGTGTAACCAAAAATTAAATATCATGCCTCTAATTTAGGCTCCTCTAAGAAAATGTAATGTCTGGTTAGCTGAGATGGGGAATGCCAATGTGTGTTGCATTGATCCTACCTGTATGTTCTGCCGGAGAAGAAAGCTGCTCTCTGAGACATTTGGAAATCAGAAACACCATCGGAGATTTTGCATCCTTGGTAAAAACGTGGGCTGCGGTTCATTATGTTCATGACTTACTTTTAATTTCTTTTCCTCTTTAGCTAGGCCATAACTTATGGGGGGAAAGACTTCAGTAGTCGGTTATATAGAGGCTTTCTTGTGACCATGTTGTTATTTTTCTTATTTTCTGGTAGCACAACCATCATACAAACCCAAGGTCTATTGTTAAGTACAATCAAACATTGTCCTTTTTGTGTCATGTAAGTACTTCTGAAACTTATAATTTTAGAAAGTCTATTGTGTATTTAGACCTATTTCCAAAGATTTTTCTTTTATGGAGTCTCACCTTCCTTAGGCTAATGCTTAGAAAGTGCTTAAACTTTTCAATTACTCAAAATCAATCTGCCTATTCTTACTGGATTTTCTTCCTGCTGTTTTCAGGTAGCTTTGTACAGCTTGATAAATAATTTAAATAATTATTTATCAATAATTCCTGAAATGCCAGAATTCAACTTTCAGCCACTTAAAGCTATGAGCTTCTGGAGGCCTCGGAGGCCTTCTGGAGGCCTCAACTTACTTCTGCAGATTTGAAGGCTGAAATTAATGAAACACTTAAAAGGCAAATCTGATCTTCAAGAAAATAAACCAGTGTAAAAATGGTGCGATGTTTTAGTGTTTCTGTCTGCAGAGAGCATGAAACAACAGCTCTGAGTGGTAGACAGTTTCCCATCCAGTGTTGTGTGGTTTTTGTTCTCAAATTTATGTGAGATCACTTTAAAAACATTAGTGTTTTACTGTAAAATAGAAAATTCAAACTGCACCTGCAGTTCCCAGCGAGATAATCACCACGTGTAGAACAGAACCGGCACAGCTTATCAGCTTCCTCAGGCAGCCAGAGAAAATGTGACCGTGTGTGTTTTCTTGGCCCAACAACTCAATTTTTCACAGTGACGCCCTTTCTGCCCAGCATCAGAGACGGGACCATTGGCAGGTAGTTGCGAGTTACTGGTCAAATAGTTTCAAAGTGCCCATTACAGCATTCTGAATATATGTACAGGTGCTTGGAAAACACAAGTCAAACAAATATTTAACAGAAAGAAAAGAGGCCTCCTTTTGCTCAGTGTTCAGTGTGCAGACCCCAGCTTCTGGCTAACCACAACCAGCTTCCTCAGAGAGAAGCGTGATTGCACAGTCTGTAGGGCTGTAAGGTTTAGTCATCGTGGTCTGTGTCTTGACCATAAAGAGGAAACAATTCCAAGGCAGAAGAAAAGGTCAGTTATTGAGAACATGCTGCTCCTTTACAGTGGTTCATACCTAGGGCCTGTGATGCATTTCTCTCTCTTGTTAGACTGAAAAAACACACAAAGACAAGAACAAAAAGCTTCTTGGCTACCTAACAGGGGAGCTGTCGCCAGTGCCAATTGCCGGTAATAAAGGTAAAACAGAGATGACTTGTATGGGTAAGACATCAGTGGCTCTAAGCACTGAATGATTTTATCTGGTTGCCTGGTGCAGACTCCATCGCTTGAGAAGTGATCTGTGGCAACACGCATGTCCAGAGAAAAAGGAAATAAATACGGGCATTAAAAAAGAGCTGCTGGCCCCTGCTGCTCTCAGCCTGCACCCAAAATAGTGACTTTTCAAAAAGATTTGGGCTTTATATATTGAAATTCTTTAATTTGCTTGATAGCAATGGGCAGGTTTTCACTGACAGCATCACTGAAATAAGGATAATGCTGGCATAAATTAATCATGAAACCAACGTTCCAGCAGGAGCTTTGCAGGCCAGGAGGAATATCAAGGGGTTTTCTTTCATATGCCCAAATCACACTTTAATATTACATATCAGCATTGCCCACCATATTGCCACAAACATTCCCTTGCAGCTTCGTGAAGAATGGATGAGGACAGAGGAGTATGTAATAGGCTCCTCTGATGTGTTTTAAGTTTACTCAAAGAAAATGACTAAATAAACCTTTTCTGACAAATGGAGGAGCTCCTATCTGCTAGCTGGTGGGACTGACTTGAGTGACTAGAGAATCAAATTGTACAGCCTTAGCAGAAAGCACCTGGACAGCAAAACATTTATAAAGCACTGCACATCTTTGAAGCTTTTACTGTGTGAACCAGCTATGAACCGTTGATTGGCTTTCTCATACCTTGACTCTTGCCCTGCCATCATTGTGGAGAGAGAAAAGCCTTATCTATGCAATTCCACAGAGGCAGCTTACTGAATACAGAGTGATTAAAAGAAGTGTTGGCCAACAAACTGAACCTTAAACTCCTTCAAGAAACATACTGTATTGCTTTTCAAAGCTGCACCAGTGTTTGGGTGCAGCCCCACTGTTGGCAGTGGCTGTGCCTTGCTGGGAGGGAGAGGCAACAGCTCCTCCGAACCTGAAAGGGACAGCCACAAACTTTCAGTGGATTTGGGAGGTTTTGGGGACCTGACAAGTGAAGGTATATCCTGGTTTAGGTAGATGCACAATTAAAGAAATGCAGAACTGTAAAAGGATGTCCTTGTTTAAAATACAATCAGAAAAATTATCAAAACCCATTGTATTAGTTTTCCTACAGGCAAAAAGCCTTACTTTGAGGTTTAAAATTCTTGATCTAGACTGTGACATGACACTGAGTTTTCAGTAGAAATAATTCCTTTGATAATTGTGTTGCTTAGAAGGTTAGTTAAGGAATAAGCATTATTATGTCTGCATTATTAATTAACCAAGAGTTGCCAGTAAGCCATTAACTGTCAAAGCCAAACTAAGAATTGGTTTCCTTGGAATCAAGGCAACATTGATTACATGGTGTGGGGAAGATTCACTGTTCTTTAAGCAATTGTCTTGTGATAACATTATGTCAGCTTAAACAGCAACTAAGTTGCCTTTTTGAATTAACTTCTTTAATCAAAAATAAGTGGTTGCAATGTTATAATATGATTTTCTTTTTCACGAAAGTGAAGCATCTCACCAGGCTCTTCTGCAAATTAAAAGAAATAAGACATTTATTTTTTTATTTGTACTCTGGAATTGCATTCCTTTAAATAATAAATTAAGCTTTCACCAGGAGTTAAAAAAATAGTATGTAAAATGAGAGCTGAGCAAGAAGCTCCATATGAGTACAACTATCACAAAGCTCCTTGCTTCTAAGTGAAGAACTGTTTTTTTCACTCAGGCGCTGCATTATTTGGCTGTTGGGTCACAAGGCAAAGCCAGAGTTGCTCTGAACATTAGCACCTCCTGCCCAGGAGCCCGTAAGACTTGCTCAGGCCCCACAAAGCTGGTACTGAGCCCTTAAAGCTGGCAGGAACTACCTAAATGAGCAGCAGCTCATTGAAGTTTCAGAATCGCTAATGCTTTTTCATCTCTTTTTACTGCTTGATACTTCAATATTTGCAGCACAAGAGTCCAAAGTTTCTATGTAATAAAAGCAAAAGAGGGAAGTTTATGAGGGTCCCTTTCAAGCTAAAAAGTATTCTATGAGTCTATGAAATAAAGTGAAAATTGAGAGTAATTCTAGGAAGGGAAAAACTATTACAGGAATTTAGTACATCCCCTCCTACTTTTGTCCACCAGCAGTACCTTTTGCAACAAACAAAAAAACCTGGCAGATACTCTGCTGACATAAAAAGCAAGGCTAAAGCAGGGCTAGAGAAAGATTTGTAATTGGGTTTGAGAGAAAATAGGTAAGTGAGAATAGCTCTTTGGAGACAATGTGTTCATTCACTGACAGGACAGTGCAAATTTTATAAGCAAATCAATTGTGACAGCTTAACATAGTAAAGTAAGTTCTTCAATATTTATTGGTGCCTTCCAGCATGTTGCTTTATTCCTGTGATTGCACACATTTTGTTACCATATCGTTACAGGGACGAAAAATAATGAAGAAATATAAAAAGGGAGGCGCAAAAGAAAAAGCAACTAATTTATAATCTTCTGTGATGATTATTGTGCACTATGGCACACAATTGTTTAAAGAATTTTAGAATATTATACAAATACCGTTATGCCTCATTTTGTCACATATGGGTACAGCAAATAAAGAAGAAGACTGAACCTAGAACCTTTTTTTAATACTAGCCTTTTCTTCACTTCGGAGTTTTTGCTGAAGCAGAGAGACTCTCAGTACAGACCAGCATCAGCCCTATCCAGAATATCTGATACAGAAAGGCAGTACTGGGTCAAATTGGCAAGTCTTAACCAGCTTCTTTTCACCAAGGTAAAAAAAGCCATGCCCTATCTGGCTAAAATGCAGACACGCCAATAGAAGACATTCCCTGATTATTTTTTTCCTCTTTCCATAAGAGCTGCAAAGCCACTTCCTACAGATCCCACACTGGTTCCTGTTCACCTGCTGAGCACCTCACCCAGGTTTAATAAGGGCTTTTACAGCCAGGTTAGGACAGGGTACATGGTCCCCTGCGGGAGGAGCTGGCAAAGAGCAGGGTGCAGAGGGCTGGGAGCCAGGCAGGCACTGGCGAAAAGTAACCCCGGTTCTCCTAGTCGCAGCACTGCCCCAGTGCTGAGAGAGCTGAGGAGCAAAGGGAGCTATTGTACTTTGTCTCATTACTTAAAAGAGATTCTGGGAGTGTTACAAAGATAACTCTCATCTGTCACTTGGATTGCAGTCTATACATAGATTTCAGAATATAGAAAATCAAAAATAGTATGGAAGGAACAAAATACCTTGGATACAATTAGAAGAATACTTGCTTTTGTGATTTATATTATATTTAGCTTAGTTTTTAACCCTTAACTCAAAATGTTCCTGTTCCTACTTTACATGGCTTGCTACCTACACCAGATGTGTGTTGTGTCTGAAATTTGGGAGGGTTGCTATGGGAATTCTGGCTTCACTGCTTAAAGTCATTGTCTGCAACTTGACAAAGCTAATCAACCTTATTGCTATATATGTTCATCTGCCCTTAGAAGCATTTGTCTTGTGGATGACCTTTATGGAAAACAATATTATTTCATATCTGCTTTTTAAGATGTCATCTCATTTATCAAGAGCATTTATTCAGAACAAATAAACTGCAAGGCTGTGAAGATTTTCCTTGGAAGCCCCTCTCCAATAACACAGATCCAGATGTTAGATTGTTCTGACTCATTATTTGTGGTACAGCTGTTTTATAGCAAAGATGTAGGAACACATGTGTAACTCCATAAAATGGCCAGTGCAGTGTCACATGGCACAGTCGTGTGCCCATAAAGCTGGCAGCTGACATTTAGCTCACTCATCTGTGTGGAGAGCTGCTCAGTGCAAGGAACATTTCTGTATTAATTTTAGTTTTTAAAAAATGTGAGATCAGTTCAGAACAGATTTGAGATCCCTGAGTAACTCTAACCATGCAAATGTATTTGTATGGTGCCTCTTGTTTTTTGGTCTCTTCATTCATCCCAGGATACGTGAATATTCGCAATGTGATTGCTGACCACTCCATCATCATGCTGTGATCCAGAATCCATGGAAATGAATGAAAAGACCAAAGACTCTGTTCAGCTGTTCTAATATGAAGTCTCCCAATTAAGCAACATTCAAATTATTAATAGTATTCGGGGGAAATTTCCTCATTAAAAAGAAACTGGAGCAGAAAAATATAATCAGTATCTTGACTTACTCTTATATTTGGTAGTGGCCACAGTGTTTCTGCCATTTGTTTCTAAAAGGTTGGGGGGTGATTTTTTTTTTTGGGGGGGGGCGCATTTTCCATTGTCTCATCATAAGTATCTCAGCT
Organism: Nyctibius grandis; assembly: GCF_013368605.1. NCBI lineage: Eukaryota > Metazoa > Chordata > Aves > Nyctibiiformes > Nyctibiidae > Nyctibius > Nyctibius grandis. The sequence goes on along the minus strand of NC_090665.1, from coordinate 29,268,050 downwards.
GTTCTCCAGCAGCAGCAACACGTGTTTAGAAAAGAAGCAACAAAGCCTTAATTATAGGGCAGTGTAACAGCTACAAATGCATATTCTACTGCTACATGTTCTTCAGAAGGATGTAATCAATTCACACTGTTTTTGAATGATGTTTCATATTGTGATCTTGTAAACAGATCTTAAAATAGCCAGTTTATAAAGAAAGCTAAATCTCTATAATTAGGAAGCTTTTCTTTTTTCCAAATTAATCCTAAAAGAAAAGTGGGGAGGATGGAGGTACAGCAGCTTTGATTTTGAACCCCCTACTGAAATAAAAGAATGCTAATAATTTGAAAGTTGGTTTTGTTTTGTTTTTTTAAGAAAAATGTACAGCCATTAAACAACATACACAACAACTAAATATGGTGTGTCAGAGATGAACTTAAAATGGTGTTTCTGTAATGCCAAATCACCATGAATTAGTTCAGACAGTGAACAGTGACACATTGGATTTCAGTAAGAAAACAAGAAATCAGAGTTGACAGAATTCAGCATTTTCCAAATTTGTTTTGTACCAAATCATTTAACTAGTGGCCAGTGGCTTCTGCTCCACACTGTGATGGTGAGGTCCTGTTGAAAGGTCAAATCTCTTGTGAATTGAATTGTAATCTTGGGTTTTAAACACGCCACCAACTGAGGCTGATAATGTACCATTCAGGAAAAACTGAACTATTGTTTCATTACACCAGATTTTGAGAACAGCTGCAAACCCCTTGCCATGGAGATGGAACTACAGTGTATCTGGAGCATATTTCATCCTTTGGGGTTAACTTTCAAAAAGCTGGGAATAATGGATAAATCATAGTTATAACAGCTCTATTCCAGTATCTATAGCTTTGGACTATGGTGTCATAAGAAAGAAGAGCCTAATATGAATGCAAGGTAATTAATGTTGCTTAGCAAAAAAAGCAAATTTTAGAGGATCCTCAGAATCACAGAATGAATCACAGAATGGTTAAGGGTTGGAAGGGACCTCTGGAGATCATGTAGTCCAACCCCCTGCCAAAGCAGGTTCACCCAGAGCATATTGCACAGGGTTGCGTCCAGGTGGGTTTTGAATATCTCCAGGGAAGGAGACTCCACAACCTCCCTGGGCAGCCTGTTCCAGTGCTCTGCCACCCTCAAAGTAAAGAAGTTCATCCTCAGAAACTGTAGCTGAGTAAAGTCCAATGGAGTTACACTAGCCCACTGCTTGGCCCTTTTGCAGAGGCATGGCCACTGAAAGCAGGGGCTGAACACTGGTGAACATGGAACAGCTCTACCCACAAGCCAAAGTGGCATGAAGATGCCATTGAACCAGCTTTTGGTTGCTGAGGCATAGATTGATTTTGAATTGTAGTCCCTCTCTCCTTTGCCACTTGCCAGCAAAACTGAGCATGGCTGTCAAAAAGCTGATCAACAAGCTTAGAGTTTCCACATTTGCTACATATGAGTGTCATCTTGTGTAGCAAGAGCTTCTCATCTGGGTATCCCATGTCACAAAACTTCAGATGAGGATCCCTGTCCATCTTATTTATCATTTCTTTGCAAGGACAAGTTCATAAGTACGTTAATGACCAGGGGAAAAAGGTATAACTATTTGGGGAATATTACATCTTTTTACAGTATAAATAATTGTTCTCAAGCGAATAGAACCAAAAGTATTAGAATAAACTATAAATTGCTTTTGCCTAATCTCTTGAAGTTGCTTAGGACACAGTGATATCCCTACCCTATGGCAGAGGGCCAGAAAAGCTTCTCACTTTTCTAAGTCTTCGACAAAATACCCACAGTAGAAAGGAGAAAGGCTGTCAAGTCCCTTGGCCTTTTCTGTTTCTTAAGTTTTATCATGTATTTCTGCAGCATATGGGTAAAACTAATTACATTTTCTGAGCAGATGTGCAAAAGATGGATTGATATGCCAAGGCTGGTAAATGTCCAATGAGGAGGAGACTAGTATGCCCATGACAGATTTTGTAAATGAGACATTTACGGAAATGATGAACAAACCATTTCATTCTAATATTTTATTTCTGAGGTTAAAAGAAGCCCAAGTCCACCGTCAATGGGGAAAAAATGTGTAATGTGTCTCCATTTCCACTGTTAGAAAAATCAGTTTTTTCAAAATCTGTTTGGAATATGTTGGGGTTTTTTAACTTGTTTCCTCTCTTCTCTCCCATTTTCTACTTACTGTTGAAAAGGAAGGTAAATAGGAAGGGATTTGGAAGGAAAAAAAAAGGTTAAATCCCTCACTCATGCAAAAATAAGATTAAAAGAATAATAATTTTTCAAATGTTAAAATGCAGAGTCAACTGATAAGACTAGTGAGAACCTGTACACACCACACCTGAGCAAAACAGCAACAAGGAATTAATGATGTTGTTACTTGATGCAGTATGTCAGAGCAGATTTGACTGACCACTCAGACATGCTTAATGGCACAGCAGCTAATGCTGCTGAATGTGCCTACCTGAAGCACAACAGAAGCCTTATGGATTCTGTCCTTAAAAAATATACAATCCTATTGTCCTAATTCAGTATTAAGCTGGTGAGAAAAGTCACTTAGCAAAATAAAAGTAACATGTTATTTGAAATCTGCAACGCCTGCGGCCTCTACATGAAGATCCATGGGGTTCCCCGACCCCTTGCTATGAAAAAAGAAGGAATTCAGACCAGGAAGCAAAAACCTAAGAATGTTTAGGTATGAAAAATGGTATTTTTCTCCAAACGTTAGGGCCCACATAATTCCCTTTAGCCAGACCTAGGTATGTTCCCACCTGGCTAACTCTAGGGGGTCTTCTTTTGTTTTCTTTGTTTTGTTTTTAAACAGAGCTGAAGGAAGTTCGAGAAGTTTGTATATTCTCTGTAGAGAAAGAACTAAAGAGGAAGAGTATTTTGCCTCCCAAAGTGATTCGTAATTGTCATCCTTTTTATTTTCTCCTGTTAGTCTCTTCATTATTATTCACATATCTCCAATCTGTGTATTCACCTTCTCCAACTTTCAGGTGCTTTTCCTTCATAGTTAATTTCTTTCTTAATTTCAAAACCCTTAATTTCACTCCAAAACCATGTAATATTTATTACAGTAGTGCTAAAGCTGCATGAATAATGTATCGTTTTGCCTCTTTTCCTATTCAAGTATGGCCCATAATGATTAACTTAAAATATTCATTATTTGAAAAGTGTTGCTGAATAATTTTTGCAAATAATTCTTGGCCTGTGTATTGTTCAGGGGTGCAACTGAAAACCCAAGTGGCAAAAACCCAGCTTTCATCCAACCGTCCCTTGATGGAAGCTCTTCTTCTGATGCAGCATTTGGTGCACCTGCTGAAAATGTCCCCACTTGAAACTGGCTTCCTGGAAATACTCCTCAATGTTCACTTAAAAGTGCTGATATAGAAAAAAAAAACCCACCCACCAAATAAGTGCATATTTTTAGACTACTTAGAAAGAAAGGACATGAGAGTCAGTGGTCAAACAGAGTGCTATCTACAAGGAGCTTGCTGCTTGTTCAACTAGCCGACGGGCTGCCCACACTGTCTTCATCCAGCTACTCCCTTCACTCCTCAGCACAGCAAACAGCATAGGTTACCCCAAGTGACAAGTTCCTTAAAAGTGAAATGTTGTACGTATGATTTGCATAGCTAGCCTTCAGGAAGCCTGAAAGATATAACACTGATACTAAGACCAACGACAGTGCTGGGGAATTTCCCTTGCAGCATCGATGCTGGCAGCAGTGAGAGGTCAGCATCGATCCTGGAGTGGAGGGATGCAAACAAGAGGCTTCACTTACATTCAGCCACATATTTTTCAGCCACCAATGGCAGTCAGGGTTTGGGTACTGTGTTTACTCGGATGAGGGATGCCACACTTTGGGGAGCAAGGGGCTGGGCTTTCAGGAGTCCAAAATCTGGCAGGATCAGCAGGTCCTCTGCCCTGTTCCCCATCTGCAGGCAGCTGAGTTTGCAGTCACTGTCTGCTCTCATTGGGGCAACAGCCGTTTCCAAGCGAGCGTCCCAGACTATAAATCCCTCTGTTGATGAGATCCTCAAAGGAAGATCCTTGGACAAGCCCATCCCTTGTATCCCCAGCTTCCAGCTCATTTCTGCACCTTATAAACAGGCGGCAGGACTTTGTTGGCTACTTTGGTGAGAAAATTGGTGCCATAAATAAATAGTGACAACAAATTTTAGTAGTAGCATGGTTATTTTTTCCAGGCATTTGTGTAAGCATCTATGCAAATATTGCAATTCCTTAGATTGCTAGCTTTCAAGTCCAGGGTGTGTTTTTGTTTTGTTGATAAAGCACCTAACACAGCCGTTTCTGCTCTGAATTTGGGACTTCTACTTGCTGCTACAGTGGAATCAATATTTACCTCTGCGCATGTATTTTTGGTATGTCCTAGGGATGCAAACTATTCATGTTTGTAGTAGGAGCAAGTAGTCATCGCAAACTCAGGGCTAGGCCCCCAAAAAGTGTCACCTATAAAATGCAGTAAAGCTGTTTGCAAAATACTGTCAGATATAAAGTTAGTTCTGAATGACATTTCTCTTACAGTGAGGAAGCTGCTTTTAATTGCTACTTAAAAGTTCAATCATTTACTGCTTAATATTCCCAATTTAGCACTAAATGAACATTAAGTGATATAATTGCTGCTGAAGTCCCTGACCAAATTGGAAAAGGAGGGGTGGGGAGCAATCTTTCAAAGCATCAGGGCTCGCTTAGCAATGCTAAGCGGGGAGTGCTGACCCTCAGGGTTAGCTACTGTTGAATAAAAAATTGGAAGGTAAATCAGTGTGGCTATCTGCAGTCTGTGGGAGCTTCCAGCTGTACCTGTGCTTTGCAGAGGCTCTGGGAGTGCGTCCAGGGCAGCAGGGAGTGAAACGCCAAGAGGGAGAGACAGCATGTATCAAATGGAGCTGTGCTTTGAAGAGGACAGAGAGAAGATGCTCTGTTACATACCAAAGCAAACAAGTGTGACTAACTTGGAAGACATTTTTTCTTTTTGAATTTCTAATAAAACCTTGATACGTAGAAACATATATAAGGAAGACCACAAAGTAGACCAGTTGGTACTGAGAAGTAGTCTGTAAGTGATTGACTACAGAAGCTGTGACTTTTTGGAATCATATCATTTTTTTCTGTTAGGGTGAGCTGTCACCCACTGTAGCCAGATTCCATGGATGAATGTGTATCCTGCAATTAATTATTACTTATTGTTTTTGTATCTGACCCCTGGAGTTGGTTTTTATAAACTGCAAATTGTCAGAATCTGATTTGCCTTCAGTGGTACTGACAGTGCGAGTGATCAGAAGAATTCACTTAAAAATATAGATGATAAATAAAATGTCACATTTTATTACATACTTTTGTTCCATCTGTCTGAGCAATTTTAAATGTCAGATTTAAAGAAGTGCCAGCAGGCCACGTCTTTCAGGGGTGCTTGCACATGGCTGCACTGGCTTTTAGCATTTCCTTTCTATTAAGAGGATAATTTGGTGGCACTGTAAACTCCTGGAAGGGGGTGAGAGCACATGTGTGTGCAGTGAGACACTCACCTGTGCTCCTGCCCCTGTGCCAGCTCCCAGGGAGAGAACGGGGAATCACCACCTCCCACCTCCTCTCCCTAGCTCACACAAGTGGTTTGCATGGTATTGCCCTAGCAGAGAAGCTGCATCATTGTCTCCATGCAGCGTTTGAAGGTCACCATTGCTCACCTCCATGCTGCTCGCTAGTAAGACACTACAAGAGCATCTCTCTTACTGTGGGCTTTTTCTATCACTCACAGCATTTCTTTTGTTCACGTACCAAATATTGAGGCTTTGGAAAATTTCAGATTATCTTTAAAGTACTCGTGTTTCCATCAGTGAGGCAGAGCAATGGTGGCAGTGGTTAGGTGGCAGGCTGTGGTGCTTTTTTCGCTTGGGTGAGCGGCTCCCACCAGACTGCTCCTATTTTGTTCTGGTCCTTGTTGGGGACAGTACCTGCCCCACCTGCCAAGGCTGCCTGACCAGCCGGACATACCAGGCCCACCCTGTCCTCCTCACCAGGGAGGGAAGTGAATCCACCTCAGCCCTGAAGTCCCTCAAAGACTGTAGGTTTTAAAGTTCAGCTCAAACTCGAAGCACCTTTGATGCATTTTCTGCTTCAAAAATGCTGTGAAAAAATGAACAGGAAAAAAGACCTAGAGGAAATAACTCAGTAGAGAAAAAAAGAATGGGAAATGGAGCACAAGGAGGTAGAATAAAAAATGCAGAGAGTGTCTGATCAAAGAGTAGAGAGAAGAGCAAAAAGAGATAATGAATAAATAAGTACACGCTACATACTCCATGTCCAGCCCCTGCTTTCTGTGCCAGCTCAGTGGCACTCTGGCTCTGGTGCACAGAACTGGTGCTGCACAGCAATAGTGCAAGTAAGGTACGAACTAATGAGCTGCCAGGAGTACCTCTGTTGCTACTTCCACCCCATGAAAAAGAATTCTCATTCCACACTTCACCCTTTGCCGTTGTTGTGGTTTAACCCCAGCTGGCAAGTAAGCACTTGCACTGCTTCTTGTAAGGCTTGTCCTCCATTGGTTCAGGTGGTTCCTGCTATAGTAATTCCTATAACATGCATCTCAAATCCCAGGTTACAACAATTTAAAGGTATTTCCATTATAATCTCCACCCCTGGTCCCTTTGGACCAGACCATAGGGTTTAACATTGCAATGAACTCCTCCCCTTGCCCCTGCTCCAGCTTGGACTTATCCACAGACTGCAGTCCCTTAGGGGTGTATCTGCTCCAAGTGGAGCCTTATCTATGAGCCACAGTCTCTCCAGGGGTATACCTGCTGTGGCGTAGACTCACCCATAGCCACAGTCACTTTGAAGTCCACCTGTTCCCATGTGGCCTTCTCCATGGGCCACAATGCCTTCAGAGATATACCTGCTCCAGTGTGACCCTGCCCACAGCCACAGTCCCTTCAGAAGGACACCTGCTCCAACATGGCCTTACCCATGGCTGCAGCTCCTCCAGGGGTGTATCTGCTCTGTCATGGGCTTATCCATGGCCACACGCTTTGCAGTGCTCCAGCATGGCCTCATGCACAGCCGCTGATGCTTCAAGGTGTGCCTGCTGCAGCATAGAATTCTCCACAGCTACAGATGCTTCGAGGTGTACCTTCTCCAGTGTGGACTTATCCTTGGGCCACAATCCCTCCAGAGGTATACCTGCTGTGGCACAGATATCACTGCGACAACAGACACTTCGAGATGTACCTGCTCTGGCGTGGGCTTGTTCACGGCCACAGATGCTTTGGGGTGTTCTGCTCCCACGTGGACTCATCTAAGGTCACAGTCCCCCCAACTCGAGTTCACGCTGGAGTTCCAGCCTGTCCAGTACAGCAGCACAGGAACAGCAGCGATGCCCTGGCCATCTTCCAGCCCAGGCGCATGGCCACTGCTGTTATCAAAATGCTCCCAGGCACAGCAGAGTAAGATAAGCAGTACAGCTGTACAGCAAGCAGCAAAAGCAAAAAGCAGCCACTAATGAGAACTAGACTTTAATCTACAGTAAGGCAAGCAAGCCCCATGGCAAGCACAGGAGCCTGCCGATTAATAGCTAAACAGGAATGACAGCTATAAATTTGATCTAGCACACTCCAATCAAATCTGTCGTTATCTCAAACTCTTTGAGCCCCACGTTAGGCATGAAAAAGGACTGTCGTGGTTTAACCTCAGCTGACAACTAAGCCCCACACAGCCGCTCGCTCACTCCCCCCTGGTGAGATGCGGGAGAGAATCAGAAGAGTAAAACTGAGAAAACAACTTGAGGCCTGAGATAAAGACAGTTTAACAGGTAAAGCAAAAGCCACACAAGCCAAGCAAAACAAGGAATTCATTCACTACCTCCCATCGGCAGGCAGGTGTTCAGCCATCTCCAGGAAAGCAGGGCTCCGTCACGTGTAACGGTTACTTGGGAAGACGAACACAATCACTCTGAACATGCCCCTTCCTTCTTCTTCCCCCAGCTCTATAAATGCTGAGCATGATGCCATATGGTCTGGGATATCCCTGTGGTCAGTTGGGGGCAGCTGTCCCAGCTGTGTCCCCTTCCAGCTTCTTGTGCACCCCCAGCCTGCTCGCTGGTGGGGTGGTGTGAGAAGCAGAAAAGGCCTTGACCCTGGCTAAGCACGGCTCAGCAGTAACAAAAACATCTCTGTATTATCAACACTGTTTTCAGTGCAAATCCAAAACATGGCCCATACCAGCTACTATGAAGAAAATTAACTCTATCCCAGCCAAAACCAGCACAGCCGTCCTGTTTGTATTTCCTTTGAAAAGTCAGCAACTTGTCAAAACACGTAAAAAACCCAGCCATGTTTGGGGCTGCAGAACAGCTAGACAGTTCCCTCTACACACACACACGTGTTTCAGATGGAGAGACCTTAAAAGGTATAAAATTTCAGCCCACAGATCCTTAGCACTTACTGAAAAAAAGACTCTCTTCTTGTATCACAAATTGCCAGCACTTGGAAATATAGGCCATAAGTCTTTATGTGGCCTTCCACAGAAATTCAAATTGCATTTTGCAGTCAAAATTTGCACTTATTTTCAAGTGTTCACAATATCTTGCTTTTTTTTAAAAAACAAAAAGTGTTATTGCAGCTCATTTTAGGGGCGTATGTGAAGATAGGTAAAAGGGTGAAGGCATGACTGAAGCCATTTACTCCTTTTCGGCCTTAATTTTCTATATTGAATTAATTAGAGTTGGACTTCCCAATAGCTAGAATTTAAACCTTCACATCTGTTTCTGTGAACTGGAAAGCAAGATAGTAAATTGCTTTGGCTGCCTTTGAGGCACCTAATGTATTTTTCAGCCTTTCATTTAAAAGCTGGCTGTACAATGGTAACGGTCAGAGGAGAAAATGTCAAGCAGTTATCAAGTTAAGGCTCATTTAAAAAAATATACCAAGAAATATGCATACTGGAGCCAAATATACCATATACTTTAACAACCATTGAGCATGGTTTTGCTGAAAGAGAACACACTGAATTTAACAAATACTCCATCTTTCCATACTAAACATTTGAGAAGGCATTGATTTTTTTTCCCCTGGTTAAACTTTTATCTTCGTGCTTGATCCCTGCAAATAATACCAGAATCAAGGCCCTTGTTCCTGAAATAATGTAGGTTACGAGGGGAAGTAACTTGAGTATTGGGATTTGAACGTGAAAACTTTGCTAACTCCAGGCTACTATTAGTTTTGTACCCTGCCAGCGAGTAAAGTATGGATTAGACTCGCAGAAATACCCCCAACTGTGCTCATGCCTCAGGGCGGATTTAGATCAGACTGATTGTTCCATTAAGCTCCCAGTCTGGTGAGAAGTCACACTAGTAATTTGCATCTTCATAAAAGAATTAGCAGAGCTGTTGCTTTGAAGTTCAATTATCCATGTGCATGTTTAAAGCAGAATATTGAAAATGCATTGTGCTGTTTGCACAGCTGCAGAGAGCTAAATACGAAGGATGTTTGCAGGTTTGCTGTCACTTTCCACGAAGCCAGGGAAACACAGGGCTATTGTGAAGCCTGCAGAAGATCTAAAACCATGGGCAGGCACTGAAGCAGAAGTGAAGCTCTAAAGGAAGTTTCTAACTTCATTTGTGGACATTGAGGATAAATTCAACAGGCCACTTAAGCGTTTGTATTATGAAGTGCCAGCTGCAGCTCTATAGTTAAGGCTGCATTGAGCTTTGAATTTAAATCAGGGGTTCAACTTCATTATTTATGTGGATGATGTGGTTTCCTTTTTTTTCCTCTTCTCTCAAAATGTACAGTACTTGCTCTTTAAGTATATGATGGATTTCCTACTAACTAGAAAGTAAATCAAGCAGTTAGGGTTAAAATTAAACTGTAAAATAGATCCAAATAGATCCCTTATGAAATTAGGGATCTGTTAAAACTCAGTTATGCAATATAAAAAATAGCTGAAAAGCACTATGAAAATAATTAATCAATGTTCATATAATTGCTATGATCAACAGCTCATTTATACTTATGGGCATTATTATGGCATCAAAGCTTACACAGCCTATCATCCCTCCACGCCAGCACAGCCATTCATTGCCACAGTACTCCAGGTTACAGCTTTCCATGCTACAGTACTTCAACTCAGAGGAGGACAACAGTCCATTTAAACAGACATCTTGGCCCAGCCATTATGGCCTCCCACCTTGGTGATCTCCCACCTGTGTGGCTGCTCAGGTGTGATCAACCCTGCAAGGCTCTGTAAGACTCCCTGCATTGGTGCAGCCCTGCATGAGACCCAGGCGTGTTCACAGAATCGCAGAATCACAGAATCACAGAATCAACCAGGTTGGAAGAGACCTCAGGGATCATCGAGTCCAACCGTTGCCCTGACACCACCCTGTCAACTAGACCATGGCACTAAGTGCCATGTCCAGTCTTTTCTTAAACACATCCAGAGATGGTGACTCCACCACCTCCCTGGGCAGCCCATTCCAATGTCTAATAACCCTTTCTGAAAAGAAATTCTTCCTAATGTCCAACCTGAACCTCCCCTGGCGAAGCTTGAGGCTGTGTCCTCTTGTCCTATCGCTAGTTGCCCGGGAGAAGAGGCCAACTCCCACTTCACTACAACCTCCCTTCAGGTAGTTGTAGACTGCAATAAGGTCACCTCTGAGCCTCCTCTTCTCCAGGCTAAACAACCCCAGCTCCCTCAGCCGTTCCTCGTAGGTCAGACCCTCCAGACCCTTCACCAGCTTGGTCGCCCTCCTCTGGACTCACTCCCACACCTCAACGTCTTTCTTGAAGTGCGGGGCCCAGAACTGAACACAGTACTCAAGATGCGGCCTCACCAGTGCCGAGCACAGAGGGACAATCACTTCCCTAGACTGGCTGGCTACACTATTCCTAATAGAGGCCAGGATGCCATTGGCCTTCTTGGCCACCTGGGCACACTGCTGGCTCATGTTTAGCCGGCTGTCGATCAGCACCCCCAGGTCTCTTTCCACCAGGCCGCTTTCTAACCACTCTTCCCCCAGCCTGTAGCGCTGCATGGGGTTGTTGTGGCCGGAGTGTAAGACCCAGCACTTGTTCTTGTTGAACCTCATGCCGTTGGTCTCGGCCCATCTATCTAACCTGTCCAGATCCCTCTGTAGGGCCTTCCTACCCTCCAGCAGATTGACACTCCCACCCAGCTTGGTGTCATCTGCAAATTTGCTGAGGGTGCACTCAATCCCTACGTCTAGATCATCTATAAAGATATTGAACAGCACCGGCCCCAGAACTGAGCCCTGGGGAACACCACTAGTGACCGGCCGCCAGTTGGACTTTGCCCCATTCACCACCACTCTCTGGGCTCGGCCATCCAGCCAGTTTTTAACCCATTTAAGAGTCCACCCGTCCAAGCCCCGGGCAGCCAGTTTGTCTAGGAGGATGCTGTGGGAGACAGTGTCAAATGCCTTACTGAAGTCTAGATAGACTACATCCACAGCCCTGCCCTCATCTACTAAGCGGGTCACTTGGTCATAGAAGGAGACCAGGTTGGTCGAGCAGGACCTGCCTTTCATGAATCCATGTTGGCTGCCCCCGATGCCCCGATTGTCCTGCATGTGCTGTGTAATGGCACTCAGGATGATCTGTTCCATCACCTTGCCTGGCACCGAGGTCAGGCTGACAGGCCTATAGTTCTCTGGATCGTCCTTCCGACCCTTCTTGTAGATGGGCGTTACATTTGCTAATTTCCAGTCAGCTGGAACTTCTCCAGTTAGCCAGGACTGCCGGTAGATAATAGAGAGTGGTTTGGCAAGTTCGTTTGCCAGTTCCTTCATTACTCTGGGGTGAATCCCATCCTGGCCCATAGCCTTGTAGGTGTCCAACTGGCACAGCAGGTCACTAACCGTCTCCTCCTGGATTACGGGAGGTTCACACAGTCCCCCGTCCCTAACTTCAGGCTCTGGGGGCCGAGTCTCCTGAGGACAACCGGTCTTGACATTAAAGACCGAGGCAAAGAAGGCATTGAGCACCTCTGCCTTTTCCTCATCCCCTGACACTACACTACCCTCCTCATTCAGCAAGTGGTGGAGGCTCTCCTTGACCCTCCTTTTGCTGTTGATGTATTTATAAAAGCTTTTTTTGTTATCTTTGACCGTAGCAGCCAAATCAAGCTCTAATTGAGCTTTGGCCCTTCTAATCTTCTCCCTACACGACCTGGCCACGTCCCTATAGACCTCCCAAGTTACCCGACCCTTCTTCCAGAGCAAGTAGGCTCTCTTTTTTTCCTTAAGTTCTAGCCTAAGTTCTCTGTTTAACCAGGCCGGTCTTTTTCCCCGACGGCTTGTCTTCCTACAGACTGGGACAGCCTGCTCCTGAATATTTAGCAATTCCCTTTTGAAGCACGTCCAGCCTTCCTGGACTCCTTTGCCTTTCAGGACCGATTCCCAAGGGACTTGGTCCACCAGCCTCTTAAACAGGCTAAAGTCAGCCCGCCGGAAATCTAAGGCAGAAGTTCTACTCTTGCCCCTCCTTACTTCCCCCACTATCGAAAACATTTCGTGGTCGCTACTCCCAAGACGGCCACCGACCCTCACATCTCCCACTAGTCCTTCTCTGTTCACAGACAACAGGTCAAGCAGGGCCCCTCCTCTAGTGGGCTCATTTACCACTTGCATGAGGAAGTTGTCCTCCACACATTTGAGGAATCTCCTAGATTGCTTCCTCTCTGCCATGTTGTATTTCCAGCAGACATCCAGCAAGTTGAAGTCGCCCACGAGTACAAGGGCCGGCGACTGGGCAGCTTCTGACAGCCACTTGTAAAACACCTCGTCCGCCTGCTCATCCTGGTTGGGTGGTCTATAACAGACTCCCACCGTAATGTCCGCCCTGCCGACCTTCCCCCTGATCTTCACCCATAAACATTCAACCTTGTCATCCTCACCATCTTCCTCAATTTCAACACAGTCCAAGCACTCCCTAACATACAGCGCTACCCCACCGCCTCTCCTGCTTCGCCTGTCCCTCTTAAAGAGCCTATAGCCATCCATATCTGCACTCCAGTCATGAGAGTCATCCCACCACGTTTCTGTGATGGCAACCACATCATAACCTTCCTGCTGTACAGTGGCTTCTAGCTCTTCCTGTTTGTTGCCCATACTGCGTGCATTGGTGTAAACACACTTCAGCTGGGCTAGCGGCCTTGCCCCCAACACAGGCCTGTAACCCCTAGGTTCATTTGTGGCTGCCCTGGTCTTATCCCCCTCCCCCATCGAACCTAGTTTAAAGACCTCTTGATCAGCCCTGCCAGCTTCTGGGCCATAACCCTTTTCCCCTTCTGATTCAACTGTTCCCCATCCGGCATAAGCAGGCCTGGTGCCATGAAAGCCGCCCCGTGGTCAACAAACCCAAAGTCCCACCTACGGCACCAGTCTCTTAGCCACATATTAATCTGTTGTACATTCATAGTCTTTTCCCTATTTTCACCAAACACCGAAGGAATTGAAGAGAATATCACCTGCGCACCTACCCCCTTTACCAAACGCCCCAGGGCCCTGAAGTCCCTTTTGATTGCCCTGGGACTTCTCTCTTCAATCTCATCCCTACCCACCTGGAATACTAATAGTGGGTAGTAGTCAGAGGGCCTCACCAGTTGAGGAATCCTGCTGGCAACATCCTTTACCCGAGCCCCAGGGAGGCAGCAGACTTCCCTGTGAGTCGGGTCTGGCCTGCATATGGGGCCCTCCGTTCCCCTTAGCAGGGAGTCGCCTATAACAATTACTTTTCTTTTCTCCTTTTTGGAGCTGGTTGCAACCCTCTTACTCGGTTGCTTCTGTTCACGTAGTCCCGTAGAGGGTCTTTCACCTAGATTCATGTCTTCCTGACACTCAGGAAGACGCTCAGGCTCCAGCACCTCATACCTATTCTGCAGGGGGACGTGGGGTGGGGAGTGTTCCCCAGAGGGCTGGGGGATGGCTGGTAGTTTGGCACTTTAAAGCCTCTTCCTATGGACCTGCCTCAGCTCTCCATGTAGACACACCTTGTGCTCCAGCCCGGGTAGTGCTAGGGGAAGCCTGGAGCTGCAGCTCCCACCCGGCATGCCCCCAGGCACCACCTGCAGGTCTGGCAGCAATGAGATCACTTGCAAAAGCATCTGAAAAACATGCTGATATTGGCCTGTGCACCCCATTGAGAGAGACTCCACAGCTGAATGGGGCTTTGGAGATGCCACATAGACCAGATTATCCATTATGAAACAGTATACACTGGGAGAGGAATATCGAACAGATTGGCCCAGGTAAGCTGCAGCTACTGCTGTCTATGCAAGGCACTTGACATATGTATTATTTTGTGTCCTTCATTCTTACATAATTGACATAATATTTCATGGACCACTCTTTACTGCTTGTTGCCACTGCCACGTTTTAGCTGCTGGTCATTTTTGCAGAGAACAGGAGATATTGCTGCAAAAGAGACAGGCGTGACACATAATATTCATTTATGAGTGAGGAAGATATTTTGATATGACTTTTGTATTTATTGCTAGTGACTAATCAAAGTTCCAGCTCAGCATCTGAAGATCAGCATTTCTAATTTGCTGTCTGCCTCTCTCTTAATCAGAGCAACATCTCAACATCAAGGATTCTGCAGCCTATGGCATTTGTTACGGGAACATACTTCTTGGAAAACCTAAGAGAAACAGACAGATCTGATCGCAAGGAAACAATAGTATTACAGCTCTGATGTTATCAAAATTAAATGATTGCCTTTGAACACACTACTTTTCCTATAACAAAGACAATTACAAAGAGAAATACAAGTCAGGAAGGTTTTTTGAAATGCAGTAACTAAGGAGATCTCACGTATGAAAATCCAAGGGGCTTTGTACAATTTCATGCATTGATGAATCTTTGCTGAAAGGAACAGAATTCCTTAAGCTTCCAACTGTACATGTAATTAACCACATCAAAATGATAACCCACAGGAATTCAACAGTTTGCCCCAAAACATCATCCTCTTGGGTCTTGTGGCAAACTATTTGTTATACAATAAGCCTAAAATGTTACAGAGTCAGATTTGCTCAGTTCACACACAGGATATTCACATAGCTGTGTCTTTCCAAATGAAAAACACCAGTGGAAGAGATAACAATGTATTTATTTTATTGAAATACTACTGATCCTCCTAAAACTAGGTTTGGGGTTAATCAGATTTACTGCAGTTTATTACTTTTCATTTATGAATTATTGGAAAAGCATCAGATCCTGGTGCAGTCAAAACCCCCGAGTAAACTGCAGATCAATATAAAAATTGATCCAGTCTCTTTCCACAGCACATGTCTTCCTTTTGGAGCAAGTGTAAATGTTACACAACTTAAACTAAACCACTGCAAAGAATATTAAGATTATAACTGATTTCTACCAACTGCTAAACACCTCTAGCCCTCAAACCACACTTTCACTAACTGCACCACAGTCTTGACATGTTTCTTCTCAGTGATTCACATTCTTGTAATCTCTAGAATTGTTTATTGTCTCTCTGTGTTTAGCACTGCAACAAATAATGTCTTTTCAATGTATTGTAATTTCTTTAATATTCAATACTGTTCACAGTCCAATTGAAAAAAAAAGTTTTCCATAGTTTTTAATACTAGAAGGAATTCTATCTGGCAAAGAAAACAAGCCTTAAGAAGTAGCAATGCTAAACAAAAAAAAAAGTTCAAAGTAATCCAAAGAAGTCCATGTCAAGCCTGCAGCCCACTCCCACACTTGTTTATCCCAGTGGACAGAGATAAAAGATGGGTTTTGCAACATATGCAAAGGACTAATAGATCAAAATAATGTCAAATGTCATACCATAGAAAGATCAGAGGATGCCCACACCTGACTTCTTTACAGGTTCATTCATGACCTGTCATATTTAAATTAATACCTTCCTATTATTACTTATTAAACAAATACTTAAAGTGTTTCTTAAATAGAAATCACAAGGGGTATTTGCATGCCTTGTTGCTACATGTAGAGCAACTGTATCTTGTCTACTTTAACACTCAAAAGTCAAGGGGAAGGGCACCAAAATACCATGGGAATGACTCCAACATCCACTCCTTACATTATGCCCTGCTATGATTTATGTTATTTTCCTTAGCTGTTTATAATCTATACACCATTTGCTATTTACACAAATCATGTTTGTCAAACTTCCAACATCATTGCCCCATTACAATGAGACATCACCTTGTACTTTATTACTAAGCAAAAGCACCTCGACAAAACAGCCCAAACCAAGGATCTGTCTTTATGAAGTGTTTGTATATTTAGCCAGGCAGAAAGCAGAAAAGACGCCACATTACTGATTTGCTCACTTCCAATCCAAACAGTTCAAACTGTAAATACTAAACATTTTTATTAAGTCATCTGTAGCCAATTCACAGATATAAAAGAGCTGAGAGAGGATTTGTAATTGTGGACTAGACCCGAGATCCATTTAGTCGAGCTTGTGGTTGCCGGTGGGTATCAGCACTGGATTTTTCACAGGAGGTTGGATAAGGGCAAATATGAAATAACAATCCTAGAGAAGTCCTCTCTTCAGGACTAGGATTGCTTCCTTAGCCTAATGGTTTAATTGTATTGTAAGTAGCCTGAAATCCTATCTACAATAATCATTAACATTTCCATCACCTATATATCTAATTTATTTTTCTGAATCTTACTAAGCTCTTAGCTTCAGCAAAACCCTATGGTAACAGATGCCTGGAGTTAATTTTAAAAGTCATCAGTTTTAAGCTTGTCTCACAGAAAAAAATCCTTTGTACACACAGTAACAGCTCCTGAGGAGCTGGAGCTTCTCATTTCCTCACTTGCTTACTTTCCCCATGGCCTCTTTTACTTGTTGCTACACTGAACTAGATTTAGGCTTCTTTTGGAAGAAAATGTCTATTTTGCAAAATTATTACTACTCGACACATACTATTTGTTTCTCTGAATATTTTTCCTTTTCTTTGTGTCTTTGTTTAGCCCACACCCAGGGCTAAACAATAGCAGTTTTTCTCTCACCCAGTGTCCCTTCCCCAACTGAGGATGGAAATTGGCAAAAAGAGGGAGACTCATGGCCTAAAATTAAACAGATTTAATAAAATAAAGAAACCAATATAATTGCTAACACAAACGACACAAAAGTATACTTAGCTACAGGGTTGCAGCAGGTTGTTCAGGAATAGCAATCACAGCAATGAAGGAGGGGAGGGGAGGGGAGGGGAGGGGAGGGGAGGGGAGGGGAGGGGAGGGGAGGGGAGGGGAGGGGAGGGGAGGGGGCCAGAAGAAAGGAGAGCAAAACCAACCCCACCTCTGCCCAGCAAGCCCTCCCTTTTATAGTGAACTTGATTGTTAATGCTATAGAATACATCTGTGGGCCACCCTGGGTCAGCTGCCCTGGATTTATCTGCTAATGGCCCTGATCACCATGGCTGGCCACAAACTGAAACAAAATTCCAATGAAACCAGGACACTTTGATAAAGATATATTCAGTTTTCTCCATGAAACATTTTGCTTCTGTTTCCTTGAAGCAAATCCCAAGCACCCTAATGAGAATGCCTTTTTGTTTCTATAGCCTCATTTGTTGAGCAAGGTACACACATGGAAAGATAGGTAACAACACGGTCACATTACAGCTGTGAAACTGAGCACAGTGCTGCTAAAAGCCTGGCTTTAACACTGGGGTTTTCCAATGGCTGGAAACCTGCTTCAACACAGTCCTGCGCTTTCTGTTTTCACTTAGGCCAAGTTCCAGCATCAGCCAGTGCACTGTGCAGAGCCACAGGATAAAATGTCTGAGGTACCTGACTACTCATCTATCAGAAATCAGGGACATAGAAGATGCTGCTGCTCATGAGAAAAAAAAATGTTTCAACAGTGTTGTCTAATCTGTCTAAAGGAAATGCAGTTATTAGAAAATATGCAAAGCACCAAGCCCCTCACAGTGTGCTAAACAAAATAAGCCCATAGTGAGAAAAGCCTCAGAGATCAAAGACATTTGTCCTGAGAAGCACACAAAGGGGGGAGTGGCAGCTATAAAGAGCCCAGTTCCAAGTTCAGAAATGAAAAGTGTGAACCTCAACTTGCAATTCCATCAGAAACTTCTCTGAACCATCCTTCTTCCCAACAGAATGTGACTTCTGCAATACAGTATTTCAGATCTTCCCAATAAAATGTCTAATGAACACTGTGGGGGCCACAATTCCTGCTGAAATGACAACCCCTCCGTCAGAAGTGCAGGCACCAGGACTGCTCCAAGCCCCCGGGAGCAGTGGGAGGATGTCCTTTGAACACCACTCCTTGCACTGCTGTGGCAGGGCAAGGGGACGGCCGGATGGGTGACAGCTCGAGTCACGGCACACAGCTGCTTCCAACCCCAGCAGGAAGGTAGGGGAGGCAGAGGGAAATCGCCAGGGTGGAAAAATTAGCTATCAGAAGCCCCAAATGACCTTCGTAGAAGAAGAGAGAAGTCTGTTGTGATACCCACGGGCACAGAGGGTGCACTGCGGACATAGTTAGAAGTTATGAACAGTACACAGTACTCACAAGTGTCAGCAATAACCATTAAAATAAATACTCAGTTATGTTGAAAATAGCTGTAAAAAGTGTGCAAGGTGCATGATTGAGTAAGGATAATTTCCCCATCTCATTTCTTGCACATAAGGTTCTTGCGACTCTCAGCCCCCTTAAAAAATGAATTTTGTTTTCTAACTCCTGAAGGGAAAAGGAAAAAAAAGAAAAAAAAAAAGAATTACTCAGTTGGCAGCAATTTGGTACCAAAGGGAATTTATTGACACTGAGTCAATAAAAACAAAACCTCCACATGCTCTGTTTGGTTCCTCACCCACCAGACTGTTTCACAGAGGTGATGTGTGGAGGAAAACTACATAATTTAATTGGGTATTATTATCTATAAACTACTAGGTAGACCCTGAAGTGTTCTGAAATAACCTGTAAAAGGAAAAAGCATATGCAGTAAAGAGCATGAAGAACATCATTCTTTGCTTATTTACTACGTAGAAGTATTTTAAATCTTGTTTTTATTTCCAAGTGATCTCAGCCTGCAAATGTACAATGCACCACTATAACAGCTGCAGATTATATTAAGAGAACTGAACTGCAAGTACACTTTGGAGCACTGCACTGAATCATCGATGAGTGCTGGAGAACTGTTCTTCCATTATTTTAAATGTGTACACATTACCAAATAAAAATATCATGTATTATTGATATTATATTACTGCACAATGGGTAGGTTGCATAGAAACTAGAAAAGGATAACCAAAATAACTCTGTAGGTAAAATATTTTAATAAAGTTTAATTTGTTACCTGAAAAAAATGACAAAAATAAGATATACA
The DNA here is from genome assembly GCF_013368605.1 of Nyctibius grandis. Lineage (NCBI taxonomy): Eukaryota > Metazoa > Chordata > Aves > Nyctibiiformes > Nyctibiidae > Nyctibius > Nyctibius grandis. The sequence continues at coordinate 29,248,652 of NC_090665.1, read as the reverse complement.
TATAGGTTCTACCCCTGATCTCAGAAGGAATTTCATTATATTAATTGCATTACAGAAGATGCTCAGCTTTTGCATGATTTTTTTTTCATACTTTAATCATTGTAGGCTTCTCTAAATTAAATAAAATGTTCAATTGTTTGGACAAAGATGCATAAATTATCACAAATACATTAGAAAGTATTTTTAATAAAAGCCTGCTAGGATCTGTGAATGAATGGTGGTGAGGGCTGTAAAATTTAATTTTAAAATGAACTCTTGAACATCAGAGAAACATTCTTATGCTTAAATGCAATCACACAGATTTTTTCTAACATGTGAGTATTATTCTGCAACGGAATGATGGAAATGCCATATGTCATAAACACAATTTAATAATTCTTTTCCATTAGAAGTCTACTTGCAGGCACAAAGATAAATTTATTACAGAAGAACCATTGGTGCTTTCACAGTTAATGCCTGATAGCATTTTCATTTAATAATTTGGTTTTTCCATGGTTTGTAACTTGATAAATTTGCCCTGGACCTGTATTCATGGTTCTCAAGAACTAATGGTAGGGACCTCATTTAACCAAATTTAAGTATGCATTTTTAAAATACTGGAAAAACGTTTTCCATGACTGAATCGTGATGGCATGTGACAACCACTCAGGATGCATGGGAAACTGATAGGATGGTCAAAATCCAGGTTGTGCTCTAGAGTAGGTTAAATATCGCCTGTTCAGAAGCATCGTGAGAGTTACCAATCTGGCCCTGAAAATCACCATCCCTGCATGTAGGAGCCATTGCTTTATTTCACCCTAAGAAAAACTGCTGGCACTGGGAAAACATGAATGATCATCCATGCTGCAATGTGTAAGCAATTAAAGCACGAAGGGTGTTCTGTTCTCTGAAGGCCATCCATCCTCCAGTAACTCCTCTTAGATGCCTGCTCACTAGCTGCAGGATGAGTCACAGGCTTTCCCTTCCCAGTGACTTGCCCAGGTTTCCACAGATAACCTATGTTAAAAAACCAAAACCTCAGCCTACATGACAAAAAACAACTCACCTCTCTAAACTTTTTCTTCTCTCTTCTCTCCTCCTTCCAAAAGATGTTCATCTAAACTGGAAGTTTAGAGTCAACATCAGAGGTACTGGCAAATTAAGCCTTGTGCTGTTTTCTTTCTGGTTTATTCAAAGACAAGTAGGGGCAGAAATATTACTAAATAACACATGCTAAGTGCATGATGGCTGTATGCTGCAGAACTAGGTTTCCCAGCTTGAACTTTGCCTAGCTCCTTCCTGCTGCCCTGTAAGCATGGGAAATCTCTTAATACACAGTAGAGACAAAATGAAGATTTCTTTGCTTCAGAAGCAATATTCCAATAAGGGGCTTGTTAGATTTTAAAAATGCAGAAACTATGATTTCAAGAAAGGGCTCTTCAGAATCCATGCATCTGCCACTTAAAATTCTCAAATGAATAGCACAGACTGTGCTTTTCAAAGGCACCCAAAAGTTAATCCACTGAACTCCCACTGCAAGCTAAAGCATTTGACATTTGATTTCCACAGACTCTTTACCAAATCCCTCAGCTATGGTATATAAGCACCTTTACTTCGCTCAAAGAAACTGCCTCCTGCAGAGTCTATTTGATGGCCTAACAGGAGCTGGCTGGGCAGCACTGGCACTGCAGCCAGCCCGAATGCCCAGCAGGAAGAAGTGAGGCCACTCCATGACAGAGAACACTTCTTGCCATGTCCATGCTCAGGGCACACACTAGAAGGGTGAACTCGTGGCCTGTCTGTTCCACCATCCTGCTGGAATGAGGAATAATCTCTGCTTTTATACTTTTCATTCCTGGGAATCTTTCCAGGCTAATCTGTTCTGCATGGACTGTTTGGGCCGCCTCTGCCCCCGCTAAGTCAGTGATGAGGCACTTAGTGCTTTCAGTCCCTGCTGGCTGTGTCGGATGAGCTCATCAGGAGCTTGAGACAAATCCAAAATCTCAAGTTGAGCTCCTCAGCATGTCTGGAAGCCCTTTGCTGTGTCTGTCCCACAGTAATGTGTTTCCACGGCTCAGCATCCTATGCAATCATATTTCTCCGCATAGAGCCAAAAAACTAAGACTTTCAAGCTGACGCTTGTAGGGTCATTCCAGCATCAGCTCATAATTGCCAGTACATTAGCCCCAGTCCAAGTGTTCAGCCTAATATTAGACTGCTTCATCCAGACATAGGCACATTCATGTAGATGCAGACAGTTAATACCTTTGAAAAAATGCTAACATTTGAAAGTTAAAATACATTTGAAAACTTTGGCCTAAGGACACAGAAAGGTAAAATTTCTACCAACAGTTTGGAAAAGCCCAAGTCAGCTATAGCTCTACTAAGCTACCTCTACTAAAATAGCTCTAATAGCATCTGTTTAGGCCTAAATAGAAGATTACAGTAATCAAAAAGAGATCCATCAGTATAAAAATAGCTGTCAAATAAAATTATACACCCTTAAAAGTAACATAACTTCTAATAAGCATTTAGAGAACTTCTTTGAGTTTACAAAATAATAAAGAACAACTCCATACAAAATACAAATTAGAATGTGATTTTTCTATGAAGAATGACTTTCAAAGCACAGGCTACTAATTCTTATATTCAGTGCGTGCCAGACTGAATGTCCGCTTAAAACACACTTTCCATATTCCCAATTCTGTACTCCCCGCCTCTCCCCCTTGTGCTTTCACACTTTACAATAATATGTTTCATGTATTTCTTTCACTATCCTTTGGTTAATTCTGTTTTCTATGGTACGACAGATACCAAGGTTTGAGACACCTTAGCCACCAGTCTCTGCCACAGACTTCAACCGAACCCTGAAAGGCACTGCTAAGCAGGCTACGGAATATGCAAATATGAAACACAGTACATAACTAGCTGCTTTTCCAATTTATGACTCTCCTGGCTCACAGATGGATCTTTCCTTGTAATATTTCTCCTCACGGTTCTCCTTCGTGGCTCAGGAAAGTGTTTCCAAACAGGGTAAACATGAGGCAAATTTCATGCTCAAAAAACAGTCTGGACACAGTTTTGCATCTATCATTCTTGTGAAAGTTGTCCAAGGACTTTGGTAACAATATCACGTAAGCCAGCGAGCCCAGACCACCGTCCAGCACTGCGTCACTGGGTATTGAGTGCCTGGCCCCAGGACAGACAGCCTCTTTAGTCACTACCATTTTTGCCCAGTGACTCCCTTGGATCGGCTGTTTTAGTGGTGCACAGCAACACCACACCAAACTGAAGAACAGGGAGTGAAAACCAGATCAGTCTTGTGGTGGCATAGAGTAAATTAAGCCAGGCAGAATACAAAATGTACTACAGATCTTCTCATCAAAATGGCTAAGATCTTGGACTACAACTCAGACTAAACTCCATTTAGAAAAGGAAACAAGACATAGCTACAAACTTACATCTGCACCAAAGGTGACCTTTACAACACCATTTTTGAAGAATAGGAGAAGACAAAGACGTGCTCAGATCTTATTTCTGCTGTTGTCTGGAAGGTCCTGCTTCTTTGATACTAGCTGAGACATGAAGACCAGGACAACAGAGAAATGGAAACAAGAGCAATGCTCACTTCTAATAGCTGCTTCTTTGCTGCTGCAAAGCACAAGTTTCCTGAGGAGTGGATTCCCCAGGGCAATAAGCAGTTTTTAATTAGAGTCAGGGAAGACCAGCCAAGGGACCAGGCCCTTTTCTATCAAAACTAACATGTAAGAATCAAATTGGCTGCCGAAAAACTAGTCAAACTTCAATGTGTTCTCATTACTTGCGTGACCACACTGGTCAACATCCAGGAAGCCAAAATCACCTGCTGTTTTTATACATCTGTTTAAGTATCTTATAAACACGCATATATTTGAAGGATTTTTTCAATTGTTTTAGGATTGTGTCAGGTGAAAGAAATAAGAACACAGGAAAATAAAACAACTATTAAATGGTATTTTTGTTTTGAGGAAATACAGCTTTAAGTGTTTCCTCTATGTTTGGTCTTTGCCACAGGACTACCTAGTAAATCAACAGAAAGGAGAAATGCATTATTTTTTAAAGTTTCAAGAAAATTCAATGTGTCTCCAGTAATTTTTCTGTCTTCCACTAATTCTGAAGGGTTTACTTATCTGCAGCTCAAGCCAAGCTCTTCCATTGGCATGATCTTGCACTTCTACTCCCCAAGCTTTGGTTCATCAGGCTAACTTTGAGGCAAGGTACTAAAAGATGCACAACGCAACTATTTCAGAGAAAAAATGTTAAAACTCCCTCAGATCCTTCAAATCAAACTTTCCCTTCTCTGGAGTCTCACAGGTGTTTCAGAAATATCCATGAGCTGGGCAGGTGTAGCAGGGAGCAGGTGACTATACTAGGATGAAAAAAAGCTCTCTTACCATGATTTTGCTTTTAAATACCACAATGACCAATTCCTTTAATAGATGATGAGTGTGAATCCTCCTATAGCACCTTCTCATAGCTACAGAGTCCTGTAAGGCAGAGTACCTAATCTGATAAATGGAGCCCTACATCATTATTTAAAATGCTGAGTTAGCACTTGCACAGCTGTGGAGCTACTTTTCTCACGTCCCCTCAGCCTCTGCCTGACAAATCCTTCCCCTAGACCCCTCCAGAAATAAATGAGCAGCAAGAAACATCAGGACTCTGACCCCTAAAGTCAAACTGCATCTAAATTGCCTGTTCGTTTATCTAGAAACCTCTCAACTGCTGTAATTAGAAACTGTAATGCTATTACCAACAGTGGCAGTTTCTATTGCTAAGGTTGTAAGTTGAGTGATTTGGTTATAATCTCTCTTTGTAGGAGCATGGCTGTGTGATAAGGGAATCAGTGAATGACGGATTCAGTAGCCATCACCTCAAGCTCCTATGCTGCTTTTTATCTAGCTGATATCATAAGTCCTGGCTGCACACCCATATTCAGCAAAACTTCACTTCATTGTGCATAGTGATCATGATGAGCTCCATTCAGGGAACAACAGGTCAGAAAACATATCCCTGTTATGTGAATATAGTCTGTAAACACAGTCAATTTATACTTCTGTATACTGTGATTTCCTGCCTAGTATGGCACAGCAAGAGGCTTCGTCTCAGAAAAAAGGCAGAAATCTATTTGCATTTCTTTGTGTCTATATGGTTTCTTCGACAAAATATTTGGAAAGGTCCCTTTTCGATGGATTTTTTTTGTAATTTTTTGTCTGATACGCTTAATTACTTCAGTAAGCAACTTTTCCTCTTCAGAATCTTAGTATCTAAATAGCTCTTAAAATCTGTAGCTAAATTTCTTTCTCTCTCCTTTTTTTTTGTTTTCATGCCTTCCCCCTTTCACAGTAATCTCTATTTTAAGTCAGCGGCAGCACAGTTCAGCAGCATAAAAGACGCTCGTATATCCTGGCCTGTTCTTTCATGTTCACAGGCTGGCTGGAGCATTTCAGTGCTATGTCCACTGTTCCAGGTCTGGAGATACTATGCTCAGCAGTTGGATCCCAAATGTCTCCTAGACAGGTAAAAGTGTCTATAGACATAATCATGGATGACATTTAAAGGTCCTATTTGGGATGAAAGCTCTATTTGATGAGGCACCTTCAGACCCAGATACAGACAACTCATGGTGCAAAGAATCTACAGTCTAATAGATATAAATCACGTCACACTTGTAGCCAGATATGTAGTAAGAAGGCAAATACAGTCAAAAGCAGTGCTACTTTTGTTGCTTATTGGTCTTTGTTAAAATAGAACTAAAGTCAAAGGGACTAACAGTAGTGGGGCAGTCACTAGAGGAAGGAAGATGAGGAAAGAGAGTAAATATTGTGTTGCTTCCTTGGTGAAAACATGGTCAGTCGTATCTGAAGGATGGATGTGAAAACAGATGAGGTGATACCTGCACTGACATACCAGCATGTTGCCTGCTTGCATGAAGAGGTAGACAACAGAAAATTAAAAAGTGTCAGGGAGCCTGTGCATTTCTGGCACTACTTAATCCGCTTTGACCCTGCTGATACAGAAACAGAAGTGTATGGGCAAACCAGCAAAATACAGCTGTTATTGTGACAATACCACTGAACACAAGTACAGGGCTCCCAAAGGACCACACCTGCCTGTGACAGAGCTTCCTCAATCTCATGAGTGACTGGGCCAAGAGAGACACGAAGACACTGCTGCCTGGACCAGAAGGTCTCTCCCTGCTTTTGGAAAGTCTCACATTTCTCCTTGCCTGTATCTCTGCACTGAGACCAGCACTCATGTGCAATAATGCACAAAACGGCAGAACGTCATAGTTCCACCACTGCCACAGGGAGATGGGAGCCTAGGTGTTGAAAAGTGCAAGGCAAAGCTATCTATTTGTCTATGATGTATTCTAAGCCAAATGCTAAATTGCAAACCAACACCAAACAATGAGGAAGATGACATGCTTAAACACTGCTGAAGTGTAAAACTCAGCAAAGAGGAATGGCACTGAAGGGAAATGGAAAATTTTTAAAGCTAGATTAATGTATGTTGCAAAGCTCTTTATGCCATCTGGTAATGAGAGCAATAAAAGACCAATATGGAAGAGTGAATAAGTTCAGAAAGTAATCAAGAATAAGAAACTGGCAAATGAAAAAAAAGATGGCATCTGTTACAGAGAATGAATGGAAATCACATCTATCTCATACTCAAGGAATAAGAAATGACAGACTGAAAGCTTATTCTGATAACATACTGTCCTGGAAAAGGGCTATGCCAGGACATCTTAAAGCTTCTGGGAGACATAGCTGATAAATTCACATGATAATTCCACTCTCCATCTGGCAGGTGAAAGAGCCTTTCCCTGTTCCAGGGCTAACCACTGATCTACGTAAGCTTGGAGCCTCCTGTCACAACTAGGTCTGTCAGGAAGAACGATACCAACATAACAACACAAACATGCAAATACTCATCAGCAACCAAGACTACAGCCTGGTTTCTGACAGTATGCTGTCCTGTCAGAGACATTTGGTATTCTTTCACCCCGGCAGGAGAGAGCATGGCTGTGTATCTCAGCTCTAGCTGCAGAACAGCAACAACAGGGGAAGCTGCAGCTCTCCTGTCCCCTCCTCACAGCTAAAGCAAAAGCTGTGCTTGAAGCCTTGCTAATGGTCTGTGAGTGCAGGCTGGAGTTGGGGCGAGAGCAGAGGAGTGATGCACAGGAGAGAAGGTACTGGGTTCGCACTGGGTGGCCTACATTTGAGGTCTAATTCAAAGCCTGATCAGGGTGGGCTACAAGTTTCAGAAGGGGGACCTCTCAAAGCAGGAGGACACAAGGTGGCTCAAGGGGAGTGATGATGATTGGGATTTTCCTGTTGTCTCCTGTAAATCTTTCTTGGTGATTTTCTTTGAGTAGCTCCACACAAGAAGCTTGCTTTGGAAAGGGTCACTTGTCATATCTGGAGTGCTGCTCCCCAATATCACATGCACTTGAAAGAATTAACACATGGTCTGATTTGCAAATGATAAAAAGATACAAAACCACCCCTCCCACCCCTCACTACGTATCTTATTTAAATCTGGAACAAGTCCCCTAACTCCCACACGGAGTTACACAAACCAGAAGAGACAAGAGCAGTATCTAGTCCCTTCTTGATCAATTTTCTTTTCTGCTATATTGCAAAAGACATGATACACACAACCCTGCACATCTTTGCTTTCCCATTAGTTTGTGACCCATCACAAATTCAGGCCATATTTGTCCATGTAAACATGACTATCAGACCACTATCTGCAGGATCTGCAGTGTCATGAATTAATCTAGTACGATCCGTTTGCTTTACCAGCTGTACAGGAAGTTCTCATCCACTGTCTATAAAGTCATTACACGTCATATCCTTTGAAATTCCATTTGTATTCAGATTTAATCCTTTAGCTTAGATTATCTCACTCACATTTATTATCAAATTTTCCTCAACCCTCTGTTTTTTCTGACACAATCTCATTAAAATAATGGGTAGCTCACCACATTTTTCTACTTTCATATTCATATCTGCACCTGAAAAATCCATTTTATGTTGGCAAAGTCCAACTACACTTGCTGGTTATTACACAGTGTGACAGAGCAATATATAACATTTAATGAGAAAGACAAATGCCAGAAGTAGAGTGAAAAAGTGAAGACAGAGCACAGACCCATATAACAAAAGGGGCAGGTACATTAAAGGCCAGCAAGGATGAAGAGGAAAGTTTTAGTACTGTTCTGTGTTGACACGTATGTTTCTCAGCAATCTTCCTTCCTTCCAACTGAAACCACAACCATAGTGGAATGGTGCATTTGGAAATCAAATCACACACTTGAGATCAAGCAGGTCATAAAGAGCCTTGTAGATGACCCACCACGGTGCTCAAGACTTGTAGAAGCTGGCTCTTCCATTGAGCCTGGAGAGACGACCCTTCCCCTCAACTATAAGAAGCTTTTAGTTTCAGGTTTATAGCAGTATACAGGTAGAAGTGAGTGTACAATCCCAATTTTCAAATTACATCCATGAGAGCGATTTTCTTAACCTCTACATGCAGATCACCACATTCCTGAAGAAAAATTCATTCAGTAATTCACAATATAGCCTTTTATGTTAAATATGCAGGGAACGCAGGTCATCAGGCAGCAAATAAAAAGCAGCAGCATACTGTCCAATGCCACGGGAGTACCGTCTTCTCTTAATCTGACAAAGAACTGAAGATCAAACATCTCATGATTATCTGTTCTTCTAAGCAAAATGTTAATTGACTGAAACATATACATTATAAGCAGACAACATTCCCATAGGAGATTCTGGGTGACATAATTCTGTCACATGATCAGCTGACATCAAGTCCCTACTCACTTGGTTTCTTTCCTAAAAAGACTCAGCATGGGAAAATTCTCACCCTCCATTGACAATATATAGTTTGTTTAGTCTTTCTATGCCCCCTCTTCTACACTGGTGCTCACTGTGTTTGAGTGCAACTCCATAGAATAAATATAATACAAAACCAAGGATATTCTGTTTCTCTCTGGAAGACTGTATGCTCCAAGACTACATCCTTATAAAGTTTTCTCTAATTGCACAGAAAAAAAAGGGCATTAATCTCAAAAAAGATCTATCACCTTGTCTTGACAACAATGCAAAGTATTGCCAAAAGGCAAAGCTCTTGTTTTATTCCTGGTGTTTCCTACTAGGATTAGCTTCAAGCCCCTTGTCCTCAATGAGAGCAAAAGGGGCTTTTCTCTTGTTTTCCTAAATAAGCACTTCATTCTCATCATACCAGACTTATTTTTAGAATATTTGAATAGAATATCTTTAAGTTGTCCGTCGCTGCTGTATAAATAGAGGTTGCTAAGGAAGGAACAGTAGCTGCTTCCTTAAGCAACAGTAGCGAGAGGATGAAACAGCAGATGATTTCTTAGCAGAAACAGCAGACTAAGAGCAGCAGTTCTCTTCTACTGCAGTATTTAAAAAATGTAGAAATGCCATCCACTAAAGTATTGATTTAAGTTAGATAAATATAGCAAATCTACCTCAAACTGGCACATTTGCTAGAGTGTAAGAAGGCATTTTTCCTGCTTCTGAAATTCATCCCCTTCTCATTTTGTAGCTCTTTAGTTTTTATTTTACAGTTGTAGACGTTTACTGTCTTTTTTAGGGTTATTTGCCTATTTCAGAGCAATTCTAGGAATTCACAGCGCAAGGATCTCACATTCAAAACCACATTACATATTGCTAGCAAGGCTACGAGTCCCCTGTAGCTGCAGAGAGTATGTATTTAAGTAAAACATTGTTATTTAGGAACAGATTTGTCAGGAAAAGGGTTTGGTTTCTTATTTTTATTTATTTATTTAGATCTGAATGCTTTCAGATGAGAACACTGGTGCAAAGAATTTGGCTTTGGGGACTAAATCTCTTTTCTGGGGCTTCTACTGAAGTCCCCATCTTCGAGGATGGATTCAGTAATTCCACAGTTGGAGATTACCATTGTGCCCATTCTTAACCACTTTCAGAGTACAAGAACAGTCCTCTGCATCCAGTCCACTAACGAAGCCACTAGCAGCTGCATAATTTAGAGATGATTATTCTGCTGATATGATCACTTCAGGAAACTAGGTGTCACCTGCTGCTCTGGCTGTAGTCACTAGGGGAAGATATTACAACAGTAGAGCTCCTCTGGGGGTAAAAAAAAAAAGGCTTAGGACTTGTCCACACGGGGGACAATTCAGGACGGTTTATCTGAATTAGCTAGAGATTTGCTGTGGATTAGTTAGAATCATATAAAACCTCTGGGTGTATGCTTTACTCAGAATTAAACTGTCCTAATTAAATTAGATTAACTTACTTCCAAATGTTTTACACAGCTAGTGATAACACACCAAGAGCAGAAAACATGTAAGGGTATCTAAAATGGTCTGCCGATGAACACACCCACTCTCCCCTCATGCCTCAAGAATATCACATCTCCCAGCAGAATGTAGTATTAAGAGCTGACAAATGGAATGGAAGAAATCGAGTTCAAGGATATGATAGGCAGAGAACTGGATGTCACCATCATCTTCAGAAAAAAAGTAGTCAGAGCCTGGGCACTAGCCAGTTACATTGTCTCCAGCTAGAGTGATCATCAAACATGCCTGGATCATTATATCCTTTTAGGCAAGTGGGAGCTAAGCATCTTTGAGGCTAGCCTTAATAAAGCTATTTTACCACCAACTTGTCTGGGATAGTGTTCATCAGACACTGAGGACAGGTACCATTAAGGATACGCTGCCCTTCCTAGGATTCTCTACAGAGAAAGAACAAGCTGCAGTACTGAGCAGGGAATCAAGTACCTAATCCTCTGTGTTGGAAGTGGACTGGGGCTTCATGATGAGATAAATACAGGCAGTTTAGTATCAAAGGCAAACCTATTAAAAGTCGTACCCTGGCAGGGCAACTCAGCAAGTGCTGTGGAAACAATCAGGCTTATCATACAGTCATGCTAGGGCTTCCAATTCACACCCTAACAGGAGTATTTCTGGGGTGTTCAGTTTCCTCTTCCCAGAACATCAGGTCAAGCCTGGAAACTCTAAGGAGCTTTTTCAGCCATCATCACACAAGGGAGGATGACAAAAAGGCAACACTGTTTTAGTGGAAAGTCCCTGGTGGCCAATAGCAAGAGTAAAGTTGGCACAACCCTAGACATGCAGCGGAGGCTCAAGTGGGCAGAGAAACTGTGAAGTTTTCCTTTAGTGTCCTTTGTGGAAGTCCCTGAAAGTCAAAAGGCCTAAAAAGTGGAAGAGAAGGCCAAGAGCTGAAGCCATGATAGGTCCCCATTCATTCAGCTTTCCACTTGTCCAAGTGAGAACTGGGCAGCTGCTGGTTCCAGCTGCAGTCGTGCTTGTAGTATGCTTCAGGGTGAGGGTGTGGTATCTTGCCTGATCTGTCCAGTTTCTCAAAGGTACTTGAGGGGGGATGAAAAGTGCTGGTGTACACCACGAAGGAGTGGTGTGTTGGGGCCAAGTCAGCTGTCAGAGGCAGAGCCTGGTGAAAGTTCTTGGTGTGCTTGCAGGGAGGTGCTGCAGGACTGAGAGGTCTGGGGGTCTGCTCGCCCTTGCACCTGCAAATGCTCCTGAGTGTCCCCAAGGCCAAGCCTATGCAGATTGGCCAGGAATATATTTGATCAAAACAGACTCAAGGTTTTCTATTCCTAAAACATAGTGCATTCTGCTTTCTGCATGGCAAGCCTCAGAAATACCAAAATAAGACTTCAGAAGAGTATAAAAAGCTCCCTACTAACATAATGTGCAAATGGACTGTCACACTCATTGTGATCTTGGACAGCAACAAAATTAGAAGGCAACAGCAAAGGAAATTGCAGCTGAAAAATACCAACATTATCCTCTTTTAATACATATTGTTAAAATGAACATTTTTAAAAGCTGAAGAGATGTGAGCCCAGATGCTATCACCGTATGTCTTATGCAGTTCATGATTACGAACAGCAGAATACATATAAGGGAAGCTAAAATGGTATGGATACAAGCCCAGCTGGTGTCCCCATATGCCCTATGAATTCCATTTTTAGGAACATAGCAGCACATAGCGTTAGAGACACTTCTTAAACATCTCATTTACAAATAGAGTGGCGCTGTTTCACTGAAGTACACACAGAAAAGGTCCACAAAGACCATAAAACCAGCTGCATTCAAACCCACTGAAATGGTTCAACCACAGTGTTTTTACTAGGAACCACTCTGCACCAGAATATTCCCTGAATGAGGGATGATGCTTGTTTGTCATAGGCTCCTCACTGGGATTTTTTTAAAAGCAACCACCAAAAAGCCATTGTAGTCAGGAAACACCAACTTACTTTTGTTTTGGCAAACTGTTCCTGCTGAAAGCTTTTTCAGGTCTAGGATGGAAGAGCGAAGGCCCAAGCTCCAGGGCAGTGGAGAGGTACAGGTGTGGGAGATGTAAATTCTTGCCTCTTCTGAAAATCAATCAAAGTAGTGTCTGGAGCTTGGCCGGTCCATGTCCTGGGGAGACTCCTTCACCAATAGGCTGTGGACTCTTCTGCAATACAGCTCTTCCTCCCCTGCTTTTCAATTTCACCAGAACCACCTCCAAGGGAACGTAGTTAACTGTGGGAATTCCTGGTTAATTGTGAAAGTATATCACCAATGAAGTTGACTTAAAATCATCATTTCATTATATGTACACTATCAACCAAAATAGATCTAGAGCAGATATCTAAAAAAACCACACTACATATGAATGAAAAATTATTTTATTTAAAAATACATTATACAGTAGAGTGTTTCTCTTTTTGTTTTCTCACTGCTGGTTCACAGAGATAATATGATAAATTTAACCCAAATATTTGACTGGGAAAGATCCTGAGAGAGAAAGAGACCAGTTACAAGCTGATGATATACAGTACACTGAAAAAGAGTCATCTCTTTTAACATAAAAGAATCTCTTGGCAATCTTATAAATCAGATATTAAAAAATGTAGGTTTGCTATCATGCAAAAATGAGTGAAGATTTTATTTAAATCTGCACACAGAGAAATCATTAGTACCTTGGACCCTAAATAGCTAGTCTAAGAGAAGGGTAAGTGTGCCTAACATGGTGATATAAACTTTGGACCTACTACAATTTTGTAAACACAGTTGATAGTCTAATAAAAGTGGACTTTCAATCACCTAAGTAATGTTGTAGCTAAGGGCTCTATTCTAGGGCTTTTCTCCCCACTGATGTATTTCTTTTTTCTCTAATTCTCAGCTTAGCACAATGACCTCGTGAGATACGCTCTATGGCACTCAAAGATGACTTGGCCTTGCCCTGTTTGCCAAGCACTATTTAGGTAGTTGTACTTTAGTGAAAGCAGAGGTTAAAATAAAAAGTAAAAACCAGGTGTTACCTGAACAACTATGTAGGAATGCATTAAAATTCATCATATAAAATATATACCCGATTCTACAGCCTTATGTTTCCAACATCTTCTAACAATAATTAATGCCCAGGAAATACACTGAATTATGGAAAATTTAAGGCCCAGAATGTTCAACAGCCCGCACTGAACATTACTATTCTCAGTGTGCCTAAGTGCTAGTGTTGTATCAGCCGTTGCCAGAGGAAAACTTTCTGGCAGATGTTAAGAGCATCTTCAGCATCTACAATATTCAGACCCATTTGATGCTCAATTTTTATAGGACAACTTCAGTATGAGCAGTCAGAGAACAGTCTTTTGAAGGGGAGGCTCAATTTGATCATTCACTGCAATAAGAGAGGTATGATAACATTGCCTGATGTTGAAGAAAATCAATTTGTCAACACCACACAGACTGACAGAGGATTTTTTTGCAAGAATAGGGCCTGGAAACACAAACAGAGATAGAAAGATTTGTAGAGAGAAAGTCTGCCTGTGCTGGTCACTTAAGCTGAAGAAAATTAGTGAAGACATTTTGTGTTTTCCATAAGTGCTTCAACATGAAAATGGAGAGTAGAAACTCATATGCACTTTTCTCACTAAGCCAGTGACCCTCTTCTTATCTTAGCACTCGTTCTCCCAGCATAATACCAGAGTGTACAACAAATACGAGAAGATGCAGCCTTTCTTGAATAATTTGTTTAAATGATTTATGAATAGTACAGCTTCCAATCAGATATGCTGAGCTAAGAATGGAGCCCTTAACCTTTCACGGGATATAATTAGTAATAAAGAATATATCGATGATCAAACATTCTATATTATTTTCATTTCTTTTAACGTAGATACATATATATCATCCAAGACATTCAAGAACTACAAAACAACAATTCAACTACAATTATGTCAGGAAAATACCCAAATAAATAAACTTTTATTTATGATACAATACTTATTACAGTAAAAATTGGCATTTTTTTTCCTCTTCAAAAGCAGAAGCACCAGTCTTACATATAACATACTGTTTGAATGATATCTTACATGGAATACAGCGTAATACAATGTGCAAACAGCATTTTCATACAGAACATAATATTTGTCTAGTTTTTATACACTGAAATAGCCTCAAATGGAAACAAGTTCATGCTGAATTAAAAAAGTAGATTTTAAAAGTCAAAGTCAAATCAAAATATGAAGTACTGTTGGAATAGGTACATGAACCATTAAAAACAATGAGAAGCCAAAATAGAGGGTATTGTCAGATAAATGTACTTAGTGCTCAGTTTGTCCCATTCCATCAAAAAGTAAACAGTTAATATTTTTGCTAGAAAGTAAAGTGACGTTCTAATATTTAAGAATTCTTCAAAATGTTGGTATCATTTTAATGATGTAAAAATCAAGTCAGAAATAGGACTTCTAAAAATTTCTTATTTTTGATACACTGCAATTATCGTGTGTGGGCTGTGAAAAGAGATGAAGTCCAATGGAGTGAATATACATCAGCGTCAACATCATGTGACTTCTGCAAAGGCCGTGATGTGGTTCTACAAGTTAAAGGAAAAACAAACAGATAAAAACCCAGAAACCACACAGACATCATCGAATCAGATGCCACTGTGAAAATTTTTGCCTCTTGTGCTTTAGAGACAGCCTTACACTTGGAGACTATTGCAAGATGATGTAAATAAAGCTGGTTGTCACTGCAGTGCTCCACTCACTCCCATAGTAATTCTTTGTTAACTGCTGAAAGACTGGATATGTAAGTATGCTGAACAAAGTAATTAGGCGTGATGGCTCTATAATATTTCAGTTTTAGATGGAGTTTTGAAAATTAAGTAACAATGTGAATAATTGAGTTAGCTGTACTGTTATTGCTGCCTTATTCATAATTTAAAGCAAAATCCCTAGAAATTAAAATGACAGATTCTGAGAGATTATAATATTCTATTTCAATATTAGTACAATTTTAATGTTGCATTTTTTTACAGATTAATTGCTCCCCATGAGCTCGATGGCACAGAATCAAGTAGCGAAATGCTACAACAAAATTGCATTCAGCAGTTGAGAACTCATATTCAAAATTTCTTTTCCAGAATCACTATGGTGTCCTCTTCATTTGCAATGTTATTCTCCTCTTTCCTTCAACAGGACAATTCTTACGAACACAAAGATGGGTATCAGAATGTGAATATACTACATGTGACTCTACACAGTAAAACTGCAGCATCCCAAAGAGCTTTGCTAATTTTTCATGCTCTAACCTAAGCAAGCGCCTCTGCAAACATTTGGTAGGTGAAGACTCAGCTGCACAGTGATGTGCAGGATGCAAAGGAACTGTATGTTCCCTTTAGGCACACACTACCCCTGACTGCCACCATCTTTTGTAAAACATGCAATGTGTAAAATTAATAAAGAGAATCTTGACGTTAAGCCACGTGTTTGTTCCCCAGCACAAAAATGCACAGAGGGAAATAATACCATGCAAAGCACTGCAGACTTCTCTCATCACCTCCCCTCCTGGAGCAGACCAAAGACAGAAGAGAGGAGGTGTCAGCTGAAGAGGAGGTGGGATGTAGGCAACTCATGGATAGTGGGATAGATCTCCCTTTTTTTGCTTATGGGCAGTTGTTCTAAGTCCTTCAGAAAATCCCTTATCACACACCATAGAAAGTGATGGAGAGAAACAGCAGCCACCACACAAGTTTGTATCTCTCAGTTCTTTAAACTGCCTGGACATTTGTCTATCAGCCTGTACTGGGGTAGGCAGGCATCTTTGATTTTCACATTACAGAAAGGAATTTAGAAGTACCCTGAGTAGGAGCACAGGAGAGCTGCCTCTTATTCCCCCTCTCCAAGCAAGGCTGGCACCTTTGCTCCCTCTCTCACTGTGCCATAACTGTACTGTGTCCAGGAGGAGGAGCTCTCTTCCCCCTCCCCTATAATACGCATTTTAGCTCCAGCAATGTTCTTGCTGTATTTTATGACAGCTTTCATAAGAGAACACCACCAAATAGTAAGCATCTATGTACATTCTTCTCCAAAACAGAACAAATATATTTTAAATAAATAACAATGATTAAACTATAGACAGCAGATTTTTAAAAAGCATTAGAAAAAAAAGAATTATTGTACAACTTTCTCTGAAAACATTTTCAGTAAACAATATTAGCAAATGTCATTGTTTCCAGATTTTGATTCTGCAGAAGAAAAGCAAAATTAGATTTCCTAATTAGAAAACAAAACATTAATATTTCAAAGCATTTCAAAGCATATTCTTCTTTCAGTACAGGAAAGACGATACATTAGGCAACCTCAATGACTCTGGAGTTGCTGTGAGGCTATTATGACATTTTCTTTACAGTATTTACTTTACTTTTCCTTATTTAGACCTGAAAATTATCCTGTCAACTTAAACTAGCATCAGACTAAAATTATTCACTTTGTTGATAAGCAAGATGGTTTAAAAATGAGGAATTAAGAGGAAAATAAAATCCTCGTTATTTATTCTAATCAGTTCTTTCAAGTCCTGCTACATGCTAGCCCTTTCTCTAAGCGACACACATTTGTCTGTGATGCAGAGAACCAAATGCTTTTTCATGTGGCATTAATTCAGGACCGGATAACTACTATTTAGGAAAGGAGGATGTGGTTTACACTTCTGCTAGCTATACTTCCAAAACGAGCAGGACACAGTCCTTGGAAGGACATGCAGAGCATGGGATACAATAACACAGATGAAAATCCCCCTTTCTCAATAAACCCTCAGAGAGAACTGCTAAGCTACCGATCACGGAGCTATCGATTTAGACCCTAGTGAAGACTTGTCAATTCATTTCCACTGGACTCAGCAGAGTGATGCATAACTCGGTCAAAATTGATCACTTGCTGACGGCAAGAATCACTGACAGAGATTCATGCAACTGTCTGGGTAGTCATGCTTTTTCATATGTTATTCTCTCAGGCAAAACTACAAATAAGT
Organism: Nyctibius grandis; assembly: GCF_013368605.1. Lineage (NCBI taxonomy): Eukaryota > Metazoa > Chordata > Aves > Nyctibiiformes > Nyctibiidae > Nyctibius > Nyctibius grandis. The sequence continues at coordinate 29,231,251 of NC_090665.1, read as the reverse complement.
CTTGCTGAGACTCTTTACAGAAAAAAAAAAAAACCACAAACAGCATCCATCTTGAATAACTGCACTTCAACTCTCTTACTATGCTCTCTTACTTGTGCTTAGATTTACTGTGACAAAGTTCAGTGTGAGATGCTAACCACCATCAGCAAACAGATTCACACAGATGCAGACGACAAGCAAAAAACCATGCACAAGACCTCAGCTTCTCCAACTCCATGGGAAATGATTTCCCCTACAGTACTCAAAAGAATTAGAATATGCTGAAGGTCTGCTCAGTGGCAGCAGTTTCAGAGACAGGCATGCCAGCTTTGTATTATTCATTCTAAATTGACAGTATCAGCTTGGTGCCAGCATCACATGAACAAAGCATGCTTCATAACCATGCTCTCACACCACTAACAGAAAAATGAAAGGCTAAAGGCTAAGCCTTGAGTGCAGGTTTCTGGGGGGAAATGATCTGTACCTGTGTATCTTCTGTTAAGATTTTAATTAATTTCTGTTTATAAATGACTCTATAATGTTAAAGCATTGAAAAAAGCCATGACAACTTTTTTGTGGTTTGTACTTTTCTTTATATATATTAAATATTTTTTACCTGAAATTTTTTTGCTCTGCTCTCATGAATACAGCAAGAAATATTCAGAAACAGTCATCATCCTAAAAAGATGTTTCCATTTTTGAAAACAGGAATTTGAAAAATTGTTTGTAGTCATTCACACAGTGGAGGTTGTTAAAAGAAACAGAAAAATACTACTGTAGTAGTTCAGGAAAATTATAATTTATCATATAATAATAATAATGTTATCATACAATTCTCCTGCTCAGCAAAGTATATTTTATGCTTTCACTGAATGAATCACATTTTTAGAGAAAAGAATGAGTTCAATTGAAATTCCCCATTTAAAACATTGCAGACCTGCACAGAACGCTGCTGCCATGCTGCACCTTCCCTTGCCTCAATTCCACACACACACACTCATGTGCGCTCTTGCGCACATACGTTTATTGCCTTATATGAAGGCGTTCAAAACGGTCCGTTCCTGATATCCAGGAGAAGAACATAATGATGCGTGCTTTGAGGGAGTTTTGTTGAAAAGGATCTTCTTGATTGTTACTAATACCTTGATTCTGTAACACCTACAACATGTATATTTGAGGAGGTCACACTGAATATATTGTTCCATTTTCTATGTTTAAGTATTATTTTATTTGAATGTTAGATGTGGTGACCACAGTTTGCATTCAAACAGAAATAATTCTTGTACAGTCCCCCAGAAGTAGATTTAAGCAGAAGAGTAGGACGAGAATGCAAATTCAAATGCTTGACATTGAAACAAAATTGCTTATGGTCTTTTCTAAGCTGTTTCTCCCGGGTATGTGTTTCTGTGTGTGAAACTATGTTGTATTGTATCTCCTCTAACATACTGTATTATCAAGAGAGAACCATTATGACAAGAGAAATCTGAAAATCTGCCTATAAGCTAATGTAAGCACATGTCAAGCTGTCCTGGAGACACACATACATGTACTAAAACACTGTATGGATTCCTATGTACACCTTTGGACATCAAGCACAACAGTATTTAGATACTTCTCAACTAAAATATTCTGGAGCAACAGAAATAGACACAAACCCTCTCCCCCATCTGCCCATAGCATGATGAGCTGAAACATCTCTGTGTTTTGCATTTAGCCTGTGAGCTCGGTGACAGGCGATCAGTCTCCCTGGAGAGCGCCAGGGACCAGACCGGACTCACGAGGCCACGCTGCGTGTACACAAGTGTGCATACCAATGAAAGACTTCTTAGTACCAAAATGCTTAAGACCAAGGAAAAAGCAGTAACACTGAGAATTAAAATTAAAAATACCCTTTTCTGACAGTGAAGAAGCTATTCTATGTCTCGTGAATAATCAAGATGGAGTAAATAGAAAAAACATTATACATTAAAAACAGAAGGGGGAAGCTTCCTCAGTCTTAAAATACTATCAGGATCCATTGCAATATCTCTACTTACTATTGTTAAAATGTTTTATCACCACCATTACCTTTGGCACATACACAATAGAACAAGAATCCCAACAAGATTTTTGTCAAACCGAACAAGATTTTTGAGACAACTAACCCTGATAGTCACTAGCAATTGGTATGAGAGGCAACAAGAATGTCACATATTGTGAGAGGAATTCCAAATGCTTATCACCATTAAAACTTAGAAATGGCTGTGTCTGAGAGAAAGAGAGAGAGAGAAGAAGGGGGAGAGAGAGAGCGACTGTAACCTATAAAGACCCTAAACTATCCATTTCTAGTTCACAGTCATGCTGCAGAGTCAGTCCTATGGGTGAAGTATAAGAAACTCCATCATAACAAGGAACAGTTACTGTGTTTGGGGACATGGTTTGGGCATTGCTGACAGAAGTAGCACTATGAAGGAATGCCAAGCAGAGGCTTTGGGGATAAATGCAGCTTAGCTGTCAAGCAGAACACTGCAGAGAACCCACTGTGCAAATAAGTAATATTGAACAGCTACAGAAAGTACTGATGATCAGGCACAGTAATCATCTCATCCCACAGGAGATGAATCATAGTGTCCCTGCTAACCCAACGCTTCCTCCTAAAACCTCTTACCTCAGTATTCTATCTACTGCCTCAATTAATCCTAAAATGCTCCATGTTCCCTTTGTATTTGATTTTTTCAAAGCTAGAATACTTATTTTAAAAAAAGACTAGGAGAGTCAGCAGCTACTACAAGACGTGTACAAGCCCTCTGTAAGCCTTGGCCAATTTCTGGTGACTTTAGCGTGAAATAATGTCAGTCTCCCCTGAAACAGAAAACAGAAGAAATAGTTTGTGACTGCACTGGATGAAGCTGAACTTCAAACTCTTCCAGGTACCACCCAGAATATCCCTATTTCCCAGTAACTGTTGCAAAAGAACAGGAGTCTCTAACCTTGACTGTGGTAGGAAGAGCGCCTCCTCTCTATAGGAGGGTGCCAGCTAACTGAAACACGAATTGTCTTGTAAGAGATGAAGGAGGTCAGAGACAGAGAAGAAAAAGGAGCAGATGGGTGAATGATGAGGTTTCTTGGCTTTCATTCTTTTCATTAATTCTGAGAATGAATGTTGTTAAGGTGAAAGCAATAAGTCTGCATTGCTGAGCCAGCATTGGCAAGGATTCTTCAAGGAGACACTCTGCAACTATGGCTTATTTGAGTGCATGAGAAGTGGGTACCCATGCAGAACAGCTTAATCATCTGCATGTACCACAATTAAACAGAAGTGTCATGCAAACAGTGATCTACCCTCGTCATTAACCAGCAGCAGCTCAATTCAGAATATTACAAGTACACATATTCCTATTTAAGTGCACTTCAAATGTAGCTCTTGACCTCCACCAGAACTTAGACAGCAGCAGCACGGAGAGCATGCCAAGCATGCCAGAAGCATTCGTTCTCCAGCAGGAAAAAGCACTGGAATAGCAAGTAGCAGATCTGGAAACACAAAAATAAGGTGCTTCCAGGTCTGTGTGATGCACCATGTGTTTATTCATTTATAGGCAAATTTATAACAAAACTGCAATGAGCAAGGTCCCATCTGGTAGGCATTTCTAACAAAGTCATTCTTTAAGACAGCATCTTTGAATTTCTCGCTCCCAGTTGTTATTACTTCTAAATACCAATAACAGAGTTGCATTGCTTCATGCTAGCACTGCCCTAGTCCTTGATAACTTCAGTCAGTCAGGATTTGTGCTACTCTTAGTAGCTAATTTTTAACAGTAAGCTGACTTTAATACTGGCACAGGAGCTTGCAGACTGAGAATAAGGAAAAACACATTTAAAATAAGCCAAATGTAAATAAAGGTATGTGCATTCAGAATATGGAACTGGAACAGCCCAAACTGAAATGTAGTGAAAAGTAACTTGCACACAGCTAAAGTAGGCAAAAGGCAAGTATAGCACACAAATTATTTAGCACCTCTCTCTCTCCAGAGGAGACCACAGGATGTAAAATAAGAAGAGAGTTAAAAAGCAAAGACTAAGTTAATAATTCTAGTAGTGATGGCAGTTAATTGAGATGGCTCAATTTAGACCTTAGTTCCACATAAATATTATTCTTAGTGCCTTTTATTTAACAAGGTCTGGCTTCTATCTAAAACTTTAGACTAAACATTAAAAAAAGAAAAAAGTCCACAAAAACTCAACACCTAAAGCACTCACATGTAAGTAACTTTTTCATCAAGTATTTGCTAATTCAATTTTAAACTTTCTGAGGGTGGAGACAGAAGAAAGCATTTCCCAACAAATAGCAAAGTCTCCACATCATCCTCCCATCTCAAGCTCTCTGTCTGGAAAGAAGAAAGGCTTTGCAACATAGACAAAGACAAACCTGTACACTAAGATCTCACCAAGTGTAACACCCTGCTGGCAGTCTCCAATTTAATTATCTAGAGAGAAGTTCCATGACAGCAAACAGCTACCTTCTACTCCCATGGGAATATGGGTTCAGAAGGAAAGAAGCTCTTTCATATAATAGAGTCCTGGGCAGTTCACTAATGGTAGAGGTCATCCTCAAGCAGAGCAAACATTATTCTTGTCACCACCCTTCCACACTCTCCCCTAGCTTCCCCACAACACCTCAATCTTGCCTAGCCCAATTCTCAGAAAAAGAACATTGCTCATAATGAGTGAGAGGGTGTTAAATCAGGTAGAAACACTAAGTTAACATGAGGTCTTTATCCCCAGAAAAAAAATTAAAAATTTCAACAGCCAGAGAATATACATTTATTGCCTATGATGGCTTTTGAGCCGCAGAAATTGCTTCTATTGCAGGAGACCCTAGCACGTAAATAAGACATGCTCTTATTAATGTGGCATGTCCTAGGCCAACTGACATCTTGTTTTGTTCTGACATTTTACAGAAAGTTTACTGAATGGATTATTTTGAAGATAGATACACATTCATCATTGAAATGCTTGTTCAAGCAAATGAGACTCCGACCTCCTTATGACAAGATATCAGCAGAAGTAGCTCAGAGACATTTGGTTCAAAAAGGCATGTTAGATCGTTCTGAAAAAAAAAAAAATCTTCTTTCCCTTCAAGTAAATGAATAACAAACCCAGGGCTAGCAGCAATTCTTACTAAAGGACAACTTCCACCACTTCCAAGTGACTAAGACAGACTGTGAAGTGGTTAAAAACATTTCTTCTTATGTTTAATATGAAAAAATACCAGCAGTAATTTGGATTTAAAATAATGCCGTAGAAACATACTTTGGGTGCCCTACGCAGTGTAGAATTGTTTATTATCTTCAAACATGGGCATAACACAAGAGATTTTAACAAATAATGGCAGATAAAGTCATTAGAAAAAGTAGAATTGCTTTCAGACTTTGAATTAGTAGTTCAAACTTTCGCCCTAGTAAAAATGCCTAAAATGTTTTCTTTATTTGGTTATGCTATCTATTTCAGTGCTTGTTTGCTCATAAAGTTGTTCAGACATAATCTTACCAAACACTTACATAGCACAACATCATCTTCAAAAAACATAAATTTTTATTACAGGAAACTAAAATAAATTTTAAACACAACGTGATACCTACTCATGCAAAAAGTCTTGGCATACCCACGAGACTATCACTAGCATGTCCTAGTGCAAAATCCCATTTGCCTTGCCAAGATATCATGGCTTTTGTGCAGTTACTGTATGACCCATGTTACTCTCTATTATTATCACATTAAGTTGTTTGCCCTGCTAGAGCAGATGTCGGCTCCTCAATGTTTCCAAGCAGGTGCCCTGTCCCGGTGCTAGCAGATGCCTGATTATAAAAGCCCCACAGTTGATCCAGAAGGGACTGCATCCCATGCTCTACACTAGTGTGAGGACATGCCCTGAAGAAATAGGATAAATGCCACTGGTACCTGAATTGCGTAACCCCTTGGGCTCAGGGGTTACATTTTATCTTTCTAAGCTCTTCAAGCTCTGTGGACTCTCAGCCAAAGTGTTAATCAAACTTACTTGAGTAACACAAGGAAAGAGGGCCTCAGTTCTTACTTAGCCTGACTTCATGGACTTAGCAGTGGCTACAGCAGTAAACTGGACTGATATGTAGCAATTGTTCTTGGAGGTGACATGAAGAGTCTCCTAAGGAGGGACTCTGAATTAATTCTTCCCTTTCTCCTTCATTGCCATGTCTCCTTACTTTAAATCTGATTACCTTGGCACTCTTGTCAAGATAGTTTGGGATCATCCCTCACGGAAAGCTACATTTCATCTAATTGTTTTTAAAAAAGTCAGACATTACCTTTTCTAAAGGGCTTTCTACTCGGGGTATGCTGATCATGGGCATCTGGGCGAGATTATCCATATGAGAATGTTCATGCTCTGGTTGACGTCCTCTGAAGTTATTTACCACACAAACAACCTAGAAGGGATTAGAAGATAAACAGAATAGCTAAGGAATAACTAATTTTTTTGAGCTTTGATCCTGACATCCATAATTAGGCAGAACTGACATCAGCTTTAGTCACAGCTTGCAGTAGAAACACGGAAATGTGAAGTTCATGTTTTACAGAAAATCCAATATTAATATTTCAAGACAAAAGATTTTCAACCAATTTATTGTTACATGCATCATCTGAGAACCAAAAAAACCCTCTTATCTAAAACCAAATCCATTACTGAAGCTGAATAATAGAATACCAATTACTAGCAGTGTCATGAATAGCTGTCCAGAGCACGTGCAGCAGAACATGTCAATAACCTTAAATTCCTATGAAGGGCCAATACCATCTAAGTTTTGACCAGCAAAGACTTTCTCAAATGGAGAGTGAGAAAGGGAGAATAAGAAGGCAAGGATCATCCCCAAGTATGAATTAAACTCTAAACCTGCTCAGGGCAGCAATGACTCTCACATGGGGATTTAGGAATGTGATATATACCAGTTTGTTAGTGTTTCTACTAGTTCAGATGCCCAGCCAAGCAGCAATGTTTGCCCATTGTATTTTCTTCAAAACATAACTAAATTTGATGTCATGCTACTCAAAGGAGTTTATGCAACATACATCACAAAATATAAGAAAAAATGCTGGGACAGATTTCTGGTCTCTTTTATGACTTGTGACACAAACACAAAGGAAAAACTTCTTAAAAATGAACAACCAAATATAACTGCTGGACACTTTGTGTGGAAGGGAACATTTGCAAGTGCAAGCAGGTATTTTAAAGGAGACCTAAAGGTGCCCTCACATTTCTTAGAAGAGTGAAAACACCCACCTCAGCCATCCCTGTGAGAGTTCTCAGCCAAGCCAAGTCTTCAGATCCAAGATCTTGAGATCAAGACCTTGAGATCCAAGAATCAAGCTCAAAAGTGTTTTCATGGAGAAAAAATTCAAAGCCGTATTTAGTACTATTACAAGCTGCCAGGCAGACAAACTTGCAGGCAGTAAACAGCAGTGACTATTCTCTACCATAATCTTGCACTGAAGCTATCAGTGTAGGTGATGAACAGATTAGTGGCAGCTGACACAGACACTAGTCATTGTGAACTGTAACTAAAGATCTGGTTTTGGAACATGGTTCCAGAAAAGGAAAAGGCTAAACAAGGATTTGTTTACATGAATAACATGAAGTTTCAATGTAAACCTGAATTAGCATGAAAGAAATTCAATAGGCTTACTTTAAAGCCAGAAAAGAAATGCTACTTATTCTCTGATCAGTGTAGGTATCACTATATTGAATTTGATACTTTATACATGAAATCATGACTACATCATTCTGAAGTATATACACTTTCTTAAAGTGGGGCTTAATGCAAAAATTTTTGGTTGAAATGCTACAGTCTGCTTTATAAGGAAGTCAAAAGAGACCATTTGATCAGACCGTTCTTGACTTCACATTTCTGAGTGTATGTAAATATAACTAAGGAAACTGATAATTAATTAAAAACAAAAATTAGAAACCCCTTTTTTGTCATTTAGTTGTCTGAAAAGTCAAGACTACCAATATTTTTTTTTTGAGATACAAAGTTATACACTGATGTTTTCAAACAGAAGTGACACAGATATACACTTACCAAAAATACTGCTATAGATATTCCAATTATAAATCCTGCTAGTACATCTGACCAGTGATTTCGATACTCTGCTACTCTGTTGATTCCAGTAAGGAAAGCCAAGCACATTAAGCTCAAACACAGAACAGGTTTTGCAAGCCTTGTTCCTCTGGCTTTTACTGTGTTGGTGATATACATCTGAAAATTAGAAAGGAAGAAAGTTTAAGACTGACAGATATCTCCCACTAATTGGTAGATAAAAATCTCTACATTTTGTTTGAATAGACAATGTGTATTTGCCTTTTTTTTTTTTTTGGTAAAGAAACGAGAAAGTAGAGCTCTAGATAGTCACCACACCCTTTTCCTAGGGATATAGAAAAAGAATTAGATCACAGAGCAAAATTACATTTTATGTGAACCTGAAAAGCCCCCAAAAGAACAGGCAAATTAGATAATTCTATCCTATTACTCCCAATCCATGCATTTATTTATACAAAGAGGTAAAGAGACTGATTTTTCACTGTGCAGCGTTGACAATAATAGAAAAATATCTTTACCCTGAAAGGGACTACATCAAGGACTTGTTTTTATTAGCAAATGCCTTTCTTCCTCATACACACCTTTTCCATGTGATCAACTAGAGATTTGTCAAAAAGCAGTGAAAATTGAACTAAATGCCAGCACCTACTTTTATAAATAATGTGTAACAGTTTCAACCAGTGCTGAACCAATACACCCCTGTACTTCAGCGATGGTGGCTGAGGATGTTTAGTACCAATCCCCTCCAGCACACAAACCAATCTAAATGCAGAAACTTTTATGCATCAAACTGCAAGAACTCAATCTGCTCTGCTTGCAGCCTAACTCACCCTGTGCAATACTACTGAATTAAAAGCACTGCCTGATGACAGAGCAGCTCTTCTGCCCTAAGGGTGCATTAGTGACTACTAGGTTTAAGCCAGCACTTTCCAAGCTCTGAGGGGCCAATGGAAGAAATGAATACCAAGTCTTCGGATTTCCATTCTCTTGAATCTTAGCATTAATGCTGCTTGAAAGTTCCCCCTGAAAACCTATACTTCAACCAACAAGATTTTTGAGAAAAAAGTATTTATTTTCTGCAGAAGATGTTTCTGCAATTAAACCATTGAAATCCCTAAACTCTTCACATTTGGACAGAGTTGAAGTTTTTAGATTGAAGAATGCAAATATTTTCTATGGAGTTTCACTAGAGACTCCAAGTGCGTAATGCCATCACTTTGAACTGCAAAGGGAAACAGTTGAATCTGCATTGAAGAACCAGTACCTTTTTGGCCAACAAATGGGCAGTTCTCTGTTTTTTTTTTTGGACTGTCTGAAACTTCAGCTGAATTTCCTGGATAATCAGTTATGAAGTGCTGCAATAATCTAGTCAAGAAGTTGTTTAGGAAGCGTGGGTACAGTTACGATAAATTAAGTGAAGGAAGTAGTGGTCAGAGCTTGTCTGAAAAGAGCAACATCTGACATAATTTTGTCCAAAACACTAAAGATAGATCCATGGCTTAGAGTACAAATCAAAGCTTAAGCTTAAATCACAGCAGAGTACTGCAACACATAGATTTTCAGTGCACCTTACGTGATGAACAGCAAACTAGTAGCAAGCTTTCAACTAATGCAGACAGAGCAAAGGTTTGAAAAAGAGTTTTGGGGTGTATCTCCAAACCACATTCCTCCTCTCTTCCTCCTAGAGCATTTCAGAAACAGCATTTCTCCCTTTGCTGACTATCCTTTTATCTTAGCTCCTTATATTTTTGCAGGCTCTCTTCAGTGAGTTACTCTTATCATGTGGAATGATGATAAGATAACTGCAACTTTAATTTCCAGCTTTTTAGCCCCACCGGTTTTCTTCAAGCTACAGACAGAGCAGTGCACGCCGAGTTACTCAGCAGCCCTCTATTTTAGTGAGTCTCGTTGTACTCCTGGATACTACCACTATCACCCACATTCACACTACATGTTAGAACACCCAGTGCTAGGGGAAATACTCTAATATTTTGAATACGCAGCAAGATCACCAAATTTCAAATACAGCTTGGGTGAAGTTGACATAGGGAAGTTGGCAGGACGCTATCCTGCATTTAATTCTGTATTGTGGCATATTGAATCAAAACAACTACTGAGAAGGAAAAATTAACTCAAAAAAGAGTGTAGCTTGTTTAAGGCAGGTCTCAGTGATATATTTCAGTTACCTACAACAGCTGGTCATTGCCCAAGAAGATGATCTCAATTTTTATGAAGTCAAAACATATTATAATACAAATATTTGATTCTGCAGTACTTCAGTCAAACTTTAACATTTTTAATACAAAGCTGAACTGAAAAGTGCTCAGCAGAAAATTCTCAGAATCTTTTTACAATCAAGCATGTCCTTCAAATACCTACTCAGACAAAGCACTGAGTGAGCAGAAACAACTGCAGATTCATGCTGTGCCTCACGTGAGTAACAAAGACCTCTATTTGCCAAGTCCCTTCCTATATGTCCAGTCAAGATTGTCATGCCCAGCCCATTATTCACAATAACCTGAGGGTTCTGCCAGCATAGGCACCATTTTTATCTTTTCTTTAAAGAATAGATACCACTGATGTTAAGAATAGTATTATATTAAAATATTATTAAAGAATCGATAGAAACAGGGTAAACTTTTCCTGAAACAGTATAGAGAAAAGTCTGTGTATTTGCAAAACTCTACATAGCAAATGTATACTCTTCCAAGGCAGGATTCACCGATGTCCATTTTTAAACTTGACCTCTTGCAGCTCTAGTACAATATATTAACACAGCCAATTCAGTCAAAGATCTGATTTGCACTAAGAATGAAGTCTATTTAAGCAGTTGTTTTCTTCTTGATTCTGGAAGGAAAGCTATAAACCAGCACAGCCACCAATTGACCAAGAATAAACATCTGGAAAAGATGACAGGATTTTTCTTCTCTTACTTTTCATAAACATTAAATGCAGTATCAACAAAGGAAAATAGTTCAGTGATTTAAAACATATAAATTTTTACATGGCTAAAGATGTTTATTGAACAACTCCATCTCAGTTCCTTTTAAGAACAGAAATTGGGAGAGGAGGAATCAAATTAAAGAAATCTTTTAAATTAGTCAACAGCAACAGCAGAGATTTTGTATGTGAGGTCAAGGATTGATACAGTAGTTAGAATTAATCTTGCAGGCTGCATGTTCTCCTGAAACATCAGATCAGTGGTGAATCTTCTCTTGCAGAACTTCTGCTATTGCTTTTCCTTTTTCCTGAAATAAGATTTTAGCATGAAAAGATAGAGAAGATACCAGCAAGTAGACACTGGTAGAGAGTCATACAAGGAGGCAGATGTTATCTGATTGTTCTACATACCAATATTTACTAGATTTTCAGGAAAATGCAAACATTTGACCTTCAGTCTTCAAGATGCTGGAACTGAAGTCTTCAGAGAACCTCATAAATTGAAAGAAAAACTCTAATTGAAGTGGTTTTGAAAATATGCATTTGAAAGAGTCAAAATCATCACCATCACCACCACGGACAAAGCTACCTGTGAGGTTTCTGAGATGACTGTCTCAGGTCATAACATAAGGAATAATCATCATGTTGGCACTTAGCTTGTACTGGGAAAGCTTTCAAAAGTGTCACGTTGCAAGTCTGACTCATGTGAAATATGTCCTAAATCTAGTGCAAACAAAATCATTCCAAAACACGTAAGAGAAGAACAGGGATTGTATGTCAAGTGCAGGACAAAGTGGCCTCCTGGGCTATGCTGAAAGCTCTTCCTAGTTATCTTTTCAGCTATCTTTAGGCTCACTCACACAAATGTCTATGCACACAAACACACACGTAACAGGTCCCAGAGTCCCATTTTAGTTAAAGTGGAGCTAGTCATCAGGCTGGGTGCACCAGACAGGAGGGAGGTTAATTTTCCTAGCTGATTTCATCAGTCTGGGGCCCAGGGATGTGGGTAGGAAGATCCCCTCTATGCTTGCTGTTTCAGTCCTCCCTGAAGCAGATGGTCTGGGGGACTGACAAAGAGACAGACCAGTCCGTTAGTGGGCAGAAATAATGACTCATGAAGCAACAAGCAGAAAGAGGAAGGAATCACTGTACAGGCACCTACCCCAGGCAGCACTCCAAATATAAATTATCTCATGTTTTGTTTTGCTTTTATAATGTGGTATCGTTAAAGAAAGAATCTTGAGCTATTCAAGTAATATAAGTAATGTTCTAGATGTTCCACCTGAGGAATGCACAACTTTCAATATTCATCATACCCACAAGAAAAAGAGATACTCGGAGATCAAAAAGCTGAAAAAGTAGTGGGCTGCAGTGGACGGTAGTCTACAACCAGGTTCAATGTTCAGTTAGAATCCTGTTTGACAATCTAAAAGCTCTTCAGCTTCCTTGATTAATAATTATTAGGTCAAATTATTTCTAGAGCAAATCAAGCCATATTTTCAAATCATCTGGTCCTTTCTGCAACTGCCCACTGAAGACTTTTTTAGCGCTTTTGAAGCCTCTTCCAGTTTTCTCCATAAGTTTTGAAGCAATTATTGATTACAAAATCAATAGTAGACAAAAACTGGCTTTCAAAAGTCAGGGGTCTAGGTTAGCAAAAGGAAGAGAAAGCTCTAGAAATGCTGGACCTTGCTATTAAGTTTCCCACTATGAACTCCCCACAGTTGTAACTCTAAACCACTGGAGAAGTAAAGAGGTATCGTTCAATGTACCAGGACTGTAAGATACAACCAAATATTAATTAATGCTGATTCAGTCTATAGAAGTTGTTATCTTGAGCAATTGAATTGTAATGAAGAACTGACTGACAAGAAGTATCTAGAGGTCTTTAGATAAATCCCTGGATCGAATTGTAATGTTATTTTACTATCCAGCCTTAAAGTAACTAATACACCCAATATGTGAAACCTGCGATATATGCTGTACAATCAGTATCAAGGGATACTTTTACTTGCTGCACTAGATACTGAAAAGAAATTCCACTTTCCTAACACTGCCCCTGAAAAGCAAACAAAAGAATCCTTTAATTCTTCAATTTCCTAACAAAAAATGGACAACAAAGCGAACTCAATTAGGTGGCTCTGCTACTCCTTTTCCTTCTGAACACTTCCTAAAGCCTATCAAAGTGAGCCCTGTCATGCCTCTGCCAGCTGCCCATTAAGCAGGAGCCAAACAGGCACTTCAAGATGAAGGAGAGGTGAGACGAGGCCTACACCTAAAGACTGGATCAAGGAGTGACACTGATCAGAATATCACCATGTTGCCAGCACTGTGACCCAGACTGCCTTGCTGTCTTTTCCCAGTGACTTATAAACACAGTAAACAGCAAAGACAATGCAGCAGAATGCCAGGAGCAAGAATCTTGCAGAAAAGATGATCACGGGCCCAACAAAAGCTCTGCAGAGAGGAAAAAATTATTTGTCCGCTTTACCTGCTAGCCCTGCCTGAGGCCATAGTTGAGGCCAAGGGTTTACAGCACAAAGCAACAAAAGCAGCCTACAGACCTAAGAGCTACGTCAGTTATCAAGACATTAAACCTTCTCCTCTATCATTACAAATCCAAAGCAAGGCTGAAATGTATGTGGTAACAACAAGTTCAAACACTACCCTACAGACAGGTTGGCTGCCAACTGCTCTTGTCAAATGCAGTAAGAATAAAACAATGAAAAAGCAAAATTTTGTAGAATTAATTAAAATTTGTCTTAAACTACAATTAGCAATGACCAATCCCCTAGGTCTGCAGCACTAAAGGACTACTGTCAGTCACAAGTCTCATATTTCAATCCATGGGAATAGACTAAGTCTTCATATATCACTTTGAAAAATAACCAAAAAAGACTCATGACTTCTCATTTTTGTGTCTCAGTTGTGGAAAAACAACAAGTATGTGCATACTTGTCTGCTTCAAAATATACCTCTAATTGTCCAGGCTGTGTCAGCTTATGCATACCAAAGTGTGGCTTATACAATTATATTTTATTTAATAAACTTGCAGCGTTTGCCTTAATACCTATGTTAGCAGATGTTGTTCCAGCTGAGAAAGGGTTGAATTCGTTAATGCTGATAAGAACTGGAAGCTGATGCAGTCAACTTATTAACCCAACTCAAGCAAAAAAACCCAAACAAACAAAAGATCTAAGACAAGTTGAGCAGAAACCTAAGGAGAAATACAGGTAGCAGCCAGCTTGGTTACAGATTTTGGAATAGATTTAAAGTAGTTCATTTTGAAGACTCTGGTACACTGGGAAAAATAAACCTAAAAATCTGAAGACAGGTAATGCATCCTTGAAAGTGTCTGTGTTTGGAGCAGGGTAGAGAAAACACCTAATCACAGTGCTGCCATTCAACATTTCCATTGCTAAGTCTTTCTTGATAGGTACTGAGAGAAAGTAATAGAGGCAAACATTACAGAGAGGTCTAAATATTAGCAATACAATTGTTTGAAAAAGACTGTACTTTCAGCAGGAGAGGAATTCAGAGTTACCATAGCAGCCACCCACTCTCAAAAGAGGGGAGGGGGAAAAAAAGGAAGACTCAAGAACTTACATGAAAAAAGAAGCTTTTGTTAACAAGACAATATGCACAGATGCTAGGTGATAAGGACATGGCTGCACTTAAATAGAACGAGATAGGGGAATTATTACATAAAGCATAGACTGTTTTGAAATGGGTTGATTGGTGAAATCACACAAGTCTTTACTTCGCCTCTTCGGAGAGCAAGGACTCTGGATCAGCTTGTTGCCTGTTTATGTCTTTAAGCTGGTTTCGTTTTGTGCACAGCTGGCTGAAATGTCCAGGGAGGATTCTGTAACAATCCTTCCCTCTCTCCCAAATATTTGTGTTAACCAAAAAGAAAGCACATTTTGTATCAGAGATTATATGCTCATGAAATACCAGCTGAGTAATATATGGAGGTCTTTATGTCCATGCTCTCAATAACTGTTGTACCACGGCTCATACAAAGACTAAGCTACTGTTCAAATCTTCTACTCCAGTGAATAGTGATGAGAAAGTTGTTGTTCAAGGCCAACTATCCTGATAAACATCATGACAGCATAAGGACATGACCCTAAATATTGGAACATAGTATTTCTTTCCCTGGTGTGTAATAAAACAGTATTTTTACCTGCAACCATGCAACAGGATTTTTAAAAAAAAAAAAAAAAAGAAGACTGCCAATATTGCATCAAGGACCTAAATTTGCAAGCTACAACTCAGCTGACACATCATAGCAATTCACTTCATTAGGCAGCCTATAAGAATTCAGAAATCCTGAGAGCAGTTTATAGTGCTTTAGTTAAATGATGACAGCATCGTGCATCATAGAGCAATACAGTAATGATGTAGGATATATTAATTACTGCAGTTACTTAAAGATTATAAAGTCATAAACCAGATCACAGCAGTTTTAGTTTTTGATGTTGTTAGCTGTATATTGACTACAGACAACTTAAGGTTTGCATAAAGTACTCTTGCTCATGTCAAAAGCCATTGGTATTAGGTATTAGACCTTACTAATGTCTACTTTTTGCTTTTAAAACATATTAATACTATTTTCCTTCCTGCTTTGCAGTAGCTGAACAGTTGGTTTCCTTTAGTTACTGTGACTCATGGCAACAGTGGAAATCCAACTTTACAGATGGATGAGAAAAATAGGAGCAATTAAAACGAAGAATGCTGAATATTTTCTAAAATAGGTTGCACCAAATTTAGAGATATGTTTCAGTAAGCAAAGCCTTAGATATCTCCCCAAATAAAGACAATACTATTAGGAGTCTTACACTTGCCTCAAGTTAGAATATAATTTTATTGCTCATCTCTCATTTGCAGATAACACTTGCCTGTACTAACTGATGATCCACATCTCTTAAATAGACATTGCTCACAAGGAACTTTTGGTAAATGTTACTGTCAGTGTTGCAGATTTTAAGCAACTGATTCTGAAACCATATTCAGAAGCATGGATCTGACACACTGTCTGTGGATGGGGTTGGGATCTTTGCCATGTTGGCAGGTATCAGTTTCCAGATCAATCAGAAATTAAAAGTCAGCTCATTAAATATATGCTCAAACACTCACACACATATATATACATTTGTATATAAGCACACATATGTACATACACATGTATAGGCAGGCTGCTGTTCAAATACTGAAGGAATTTAAGGGATGCCTCCTGCTATGACCACAGAGGTACACACACTTGCCTCATTTCCCACTGACACTATGAGGGCTGCCCTGGCTCCATCCAAAAGGCTACAAAGGACTCTGATTACCAGCGCAGGTCAGGTAAGACACTCCCATAGGCATGTCCCAGGGACAACTTTACTATCAAGATGTGTTTCTGCTTAAGACTAGAATGATGTGCACTGCAAACTAAGCCAGGCAGCACTGCACAGTTACTCAAATGAGATTCATTAGTCACACTGCCTCTCATTTGCCTCCCCACACTTCTCAATAGCCTCTAGAAGAGCTCTGATGCCAGGCAGTAAACACCAGTTTTTATCCCAGCCCTGCTCATCGCTCCCTGTATCAGAGAAGAGAGAAGGAAGAAGGGCTGGGCTGTCTTGTAGCCCACTTCATTGCAGAATAAGAGCCAAACTGACTTTGCATGAGCACTGAGGCACCTATTAATACCAATTCTGGTACCTAAAGACATGCACAGATCTTGAGAAACCTGCAGAGATCAGACACTTACAGATGCCCACTCTTCTGCTTCACACCACCAAAGAATATGGCCATGTGCAATTCTGCTGATCTGTACTGAGTTAGAACACCAAAAGGAACCACTGCCAGTCACAGGCAATCCCTAGCCTTATTCTTTACCACCCAACAAAGCCTCCTCCCATATTCTCTGGAAATGGGGAAAAAGTAAATCAAGACTCTGATTACCCTAAATCCATAACCTTTTTTGGACAACTTGCCCTCTCTCAGCATTGCCTTAGTCTTCAAGGTTCAGAGAACCAATACATCTGTAATTGTCAGAATTCAGTCCGATTAATCAAATTCTCAAAGGCCTCACAGTAACTCATAGAAGATTTACATATATAAAATCAGCCAATAGTTGTCTTATCATCTCCCCATTCCACCCTCCTCCCCTCACAGTGTGAGCTGTTTGTTCTCAAAAATATAGTGACATTAAATAGTACAATATACTTACAGCCAGATACACAGCTGCGTATACGCTTAATGCTGCTTCTTTGGATGGGAATGTCTTTCTGGCTTTCATGATAAGGTCTGGATTTCCAGTACAGGCATGTACGCTACTGATGAATTGTGTATACTGTTTACATCCAAGTGCTGTATAGTTGGGTTTACAAAGTGCAAGAAAATGTGGTGCAAGGTTCCCTGTTACTACTTGTCCAGCATTTACAAAGATGTCCGTAGCAAACAGTCCAAATGCGTAAATTCCTAAAGAGGGAAACAAAGAGTTAAATTTCCTGACAATTTCACTCCAGGGCAACACATTATAGTATTTATCATAGCAAGATACCAGCTCCTGCCATTTAAGAACATGAAAAACCCTCACATGTACTGTACCCTAAAGATCCTGGCTCATGTTGGAGATGGTATTTTCCTACACAACCGCAGCAGCAACACTGCAAGGTACCTGCACACGTGCTCTCTCTCCATCCTTCAGATGAGCGTGCTCACCTCTTGCACAAGTAGCCCACTTCCCTAGGCCTCCTAGCCATGAATCTCCACTGTTCGGGGTAGCTAGCTATATGCGTACCTAACTTTTGCCCATGTTCACTAAACAGAAGCAACAGAGGCAAATTCTTCACCCTATAAACCTGCTTGAGAAAAAGGAAGTCAGGCCCTGATGGAGAAGTAACTTGAAAAGTCGTAACATACTGGACAAACATCTTCTTTTCCCTTGCAGCTGTAAAGAAGCTGAAGTACTGAATAATTCAATATTGCCATGCACGAGTTGTCTTCATCTGCCTGCTACTGGGTACATCTCTATGCGCGGCATATTAATCACAATATCTAAGAGTTTATCAAACTTATCAGCAAGGCATTAAGCATGTGTGCTCGTTCATTAGAATGGAAATGTATCTGATTACTTCAAAGAAAACAGATTTCTGCTGTTCTGAGGTCCCTTTCTGTGTTTTTGGAAGCAGAAAATGAGCTCTAAAAGGAAGTGCAAACACAGCACTCCGACTGGGAGGCAAAGCCAGCAGGTGCATGTTCAAATTCCACTGGAGCTACAGATTTCCTCCTGTATTTCCACAGGCAAATCACCTTACCTTTCCCATACTTCAATTCACTGTGAATATAGCATGAGTTTTGGCAGTTCACAATTTCATGGGGCACCGTGAGGACTTTAATGGCTGTACACCACAGTAGACATGATGCCACAGAAACGTGCATTTCTAAAGGTCAGGTTTTTACTTCAGCAAAGCTAGAGGACCGAGGATGATCTCTGAGATCCTCGCTGGTCAGCAATGTCGCACTAATGTTCATTCACCCTGAGCTGCTAGACACTGGTAAGCAGCGGATTGTGCCTAGTCGAGTCACTGAACAGAAGGGCCCTTTCAGCAAGCCCCGAGGGTGTGCACCGCCCCAACTTAGGTGGCCATGTCACTTTCTGTGAGCATAATGGGTGGTGATGCCTCATCTGGTAGAACAGTGCAGAGGCCATTGTTCATCCCTTTCCTCGCTCCCAATTTTTTTGCTTCTGTGAGCAAGGAGAGGCCACCAAATGGGAAGGAAACGTGAGCACTGATTACACACAGAGCAACGGGAGCAGGAAGAGCTCCTCATCATCACTCCCCACCTCCTCTGGACCTATGCAAGACAGTCTCATTCTTAATCACTTTTAGCACTCCAGTGTGACAGCAAGCAATCACGCTCTCAGAAGGCAGGCACGGCTGTTACACAAACACTCCAAATGGAGACACAGCTGCACATCCCCTCCCTCCCCCTGCAACTGGGACACGCAGGAGGATTAGCTGCCCCAAGGCGTTGTTCCTCCAGCTGTTTCTCTTAGACACAACCATAAGCGAGAAGCAAACAACAGAACTGAGCCCTGCTATGGCATCCCTGCACATATTAGAAAGCAGTATCTGGGAATATTCAACAGACATTTTGAATGGTGGTACTTCTCCCTCCAAACACATTTACAACGAACTAAGTAGAAAGGATGACATCTCATATCTACTAAAGTCAATGGGGGACTTATAGCTGACTTCAGTGGAGCATGGATTTTGTACAGTTTTCTACTAGACTATAATACAATCTCCAGGCTAAGAAAGTACCTAAACTGGGCTTGGCTTCAAACACACATTTATATCCCAATGTCTTCAACTTTGGCTGCTATGTGCTTGTGTAACCCAAAGAAAACTATCAACTATAGGTATGGCACAAGGGTATCTCCCTTCTCCACTTCACACTACTCCAGGCCTGCTGGTTGTTTTTTCCCCCTTGTGGTCCCAATTTTTTCTGTTTTTACTACTGTTTCTGCAACTATTTTTTATCCAAACTTCCAAGAAAATTCACTGCTACCCAAAAGAAGAGAACTCACTGGACCTGAGTTAAGACTACACATGAAATGTTGTATAGTTATCTGAATATTTTCCCCAGGTCAAAATTAAGACATAATTGATCACTCTCACCATTCAGAAAACGAAAGCATTAATTTTGCTCATACCAAGGAATCTGATGGTCCTGCGCACCAGTGGATTTATATAACAACAGTCTCCAGTTAATATTGTTTTTTCTTGATTTTCAAAATCCTTTGTAGCTAACTGTAGACAAAACACTGCAGTTTCTCCAATGATAATCTTAGGGAAGGAGAAAAAAGGGGAGAGAAATGGTACATCAGATTACAGCAAGTAAAATATACTAATATTACAGAGATGGCTCTCTCATCTTAAGGAAACAAATCCAAACCAGCACAAAAGACACCATAAGTGAACCAGGTTCTATATGTTAATATTATGAGGGAAATATGTCTTATGGCTTGCTTTACTTTATTTGCATTAAAAGAGAATAAACTTCTATAACCGGGACTTGGAATCGACATAGCATAACCTAGTTTTAAGGGGGGAAAGAGAAAGAAATCTGTTAGTTCAAGAATAACAGATTGCATAATGCACAAGATGTGGATCAAAGTAAAGGCCTAATCCTGGAAGATGCTGAACATTTCAGTTCCCACATGGCTTTCACTGACACTCAGCACTTCACAGGGTTGAGCTCTAAATTTTGGACCATGGAGGGGTGGGGGTGAATCACAACAGAGCTCCTGTTCACATCAGGATTAGTTTGCCAGGAGGTACTTAACAGGGTTTGATTCATATTTTGCCAGCTAAGTTTATCAAGTCTGGCTTTAGCTTTGTTCCTCATGCTTGAACAAAGTGTCACTACTGATATTTTAACATTAAGCATGGCCTGTTTCACATTCATTATACCAAAATAAATAAAGTTCTCACGTCTATAGATCATTCACAATACAGCTGGTGAAAAATAAAAAAAAAATCACAAATAAAAAAAGAAAAACATAGATTTTAAATGGAAAATATCCCCTCTAAGATGTGTATTTAACTGTACAGCAAAACATGAACGTTAATTTACTCTTGACAATTATGGTACTGAGACTTAATAGCCAAAGTCAAGCCTTAAGCATGTATCCATCTAAACCTATGACACTGAAGCCTTATGGCAGGTAGCACAGGTATGATCAAAAAGAGTAGAGTAGAAGGGTCAAATACTGACCACAGTATTCCAACTTTGATTCACTGTGGGACTTAAAGGCAAGGCTCTTCCCCTCTTCTATATGAAAAGCAGTAAAGCTTATTGATAGGTGCATCACACTTTGATAAACAGGAATGAAGACCAGCAAACTGAAGTCTCAATACTACACACATATAAGAAATAATGCCATCAAATCTGATTCATTGCCTAGGTTTTTCTAAACCTTTGACCTAACAGGAAACTACAAACCTTTTCTTATATCACAATATGTCTGAACAGTTCTACACACAGCACTGGTTACAAAGAAAAAACTATTGGCGAGGGCTCATAAGCACAGTTGTCAACAGGAAGAATGCAATTAATGACCTTAGTTATTCGTAGATCTACACAGATGACTTTGGGCTAAACTGTGACACACAGAGGAGGAAAGTGCTTCTTATAAACAATGTGGCACAAATAACAAAAGTAACTGTGGCGGCAAGCATGTAAAAAGCAAAATTCATTTTGTCACAGAAAGAGTCATCATCTATTACTTTAGATTGGCTTCAGATCCTAGTGGAATTTTTAGATTAAACAGAAATTTCAATACCTGAACTAACAAGTATCCTCTCTACTTTGATGCAAGCAAATTTTCAGCATACTGAAGTACAATTTCTTCATCTATAATTAACAAATTATGGGTACACATATGAAATGTAACTCAACCTTGAATTCATCAAAATCATGACAATGACAATTCAGCCCAATGACCCCTACAGCTTTCATGAAAACAAACAATTTTAATATGATTCATAAAGGTGAGAACTGAAACACTAAGATTTTTACAGTGAGTCACAGTAACTCCCTTCTGTCCTCCGGAATAATGACACATCAAGGACTAGGCAACCTGAACACAGTCAGATTCTGCATTTAACTGGGTGGGTGGAGTTTTTTTTGCCAAACCAAATAAATTTCAGTAAAATTACTGCAGATTTCCAAACTCCAGAAAAAGCAGAATCCAGCACAAGGGAAGCATCTGTGATATACAGTGCTCAACCTCTTGCAAGAACACAAAGAGAAAGTGTGCCAGCAAGCTCAACCCTCCAGCTCTGAACAGAGTCTCTGCATCTGCTGATCTAGGAACACAGGTTCTTCTTTTTGGTTTGTAGGGAAGCAGGGGTTAGCAAATGGAAGAACTGCTCATTCACTTATAGGAAAGGAGATCCTCACTTCCAGCAACCTGTCTTCATCAGCTGCATCTAGGTCCTTGCTGCCAGCAACAATTTTTCCTTGTTACATTTCCTGTCTTTGATGGTGCCCTGGATGAAGAAAACCCTCTGCTCCAAGAACAGCAGGGAGCAGTGTTCAAGTTCTTAGCTGAATGAAAATACTCTTAGAGGGGGGATGTAGGTGCAAGGGTCAGAATGACACAGAATGCGGCTAAAGACAAAACTTTTGCTATACTAGGCCTAGTGCTCTACCCTCAGAAGTAATCAGTGGGATATGCCGTTGAGCACAATAGGCATTCATCTCTATGCTTCTGTGACTTTACTTTGATAGAATCCTTCTGGAATTTGGCAATAAATACAGGTTCTGTATTTTTCTGGACTGGCAGCTCAGCTAAAGCTGTTCTCCTTCCTCCATCCTTCAGCACAAGCACTGCTCATCTCAATAATCAGCTTATTGATGTTTCAGAAATGGAAGGTAAATCTTTTTCAGTCTCAGTAAGTCCCAGGAAAGATTCTGTTTCCCAGTGCAATTCCTTCCCTTTCTTCTCTCTGGCACCACTGGCAACAATCAGCTCTACAGGGCAGAAGAAAGGGAGAGCCATCTCCCTCTTGCCCTTTACCATAATTTGCATGCCTGGTATATTCCGGGAAGGAACAATTTCTGTATTCTCTCTGGCATGGGGACCACCATTATCCCTTGCACTGCATATGCAAGGTGCAACCAGTCAACAAATTACATTTAAAATAACAGAATTACTTGTGTACTTCTTGGCTAAATCTTGGGGCAAAATGTTTTTGGAATATTCAAAAACTGACAGTGAAGTATTGCAATGGAGTATCCGAAAACTCTGACAACATAAACTTTCGGACCGAGCTACACAAGTTCAGGTACAGAAATACAATTTGCAACAAAAAAAGTGAGGATATCAGAAGTATCTTTCACCTTTTTCTGTCTAACAGGTTCATACTACTTTAGATCACGGTATAGATTTCCTGAAGAATGTTATATATTACAATTCCTAGCTCACAGATATTTTAACAGATGTTAAAAGCAGAGATCATCCTTCCCTAAGGCTAAGAAAACCTTTTGACATATAATTACAGTATGTAAAGTAAAAGGAAAAGAACAATTTTCACCTGAAGACTAATAATACAAAGTGTAGGCTTTCCAGTATTCTAAAGACGATATATATAAATGATTTTCAGAGTCCTTAGATAAAAATGCAGTGTACATAACTGTTACAAGAAGGAGCAAGACAAGAATGATTGCTCTACAGGCATAAGCCTAAGCTCTGACAGGTAGTGATCTTGTCCTTGTTCTACTACAGCTTCCCTCTGTAACCGCAGGGAAGGCCCTTAGTCCTGGGTTCACAATATGAAGTGTAATAGGAACTATACAAAAAAACCACCCTATATAAAGATATTTAATATTAATATATACTTCATAACTAGCATTTAGATAATCCTTTCTTTTTTTGGAAGCCCAGCAAAATCTAAATTACAGGAAAAGTTCTCATAACCATCTCCTTGGCAATCGTATCCTGTCTGGGATGTGACAACCCATTCGACAGCCAGTAACAGAGTTTGGGAGGGGTAAGATCTAAAATTAATATTTCTTCTTGTTTCACCTCTTAGCTCCCAATTTATTTATTAGTTGACTTATTTTCATGGTGTTTTTGTACTACTAATGTATTTCTTCCCAAAATCATCCATCCAGTATATTCTTAACTTGGGTCCAAAGTCTGAGCTCTTTTTCAACTTGAAACATCAAACCTGATTCATTCCAAATATTAAGAGCTAAAGCAGCCCTGACCTTGTTGATTTTCCAGTAAATTGACTCCATAAACAAACTTCTCCTAGTATCATGTATGGTTTACAACAGCCAGCACCTATATAAACAAATGACCTTACATCTGCACTTCTGAAATACTATCTATGGCGTAACTTCCTATAAAAACCCAGGATTCAAGTAAGAATTGAACATTCATGTGGATGACAAGATATCTGAGGGTATATTAATGCATTTAAACAAGATAAATCCTGAAATTTAAGGTTGATAATCTCTATTTGAGCAACTGCTCAGACACGAGTAACACTGAAAAGCAGTTATTGCATTAAAAAGACCCCTATGAACTTCCAAGTTAAGAAGAGTGCACTGTAATTTCTCTTCTGACTTCTTTTCATTCATTGTATTTCTCTCATTTAGGCATGACTTGAACCCTAACCAAGGCTTCTGTGAGACCATCTTCAATAAATAACATGGCAAAGGATTGTCCCTTTGGGGAATAAGCATCTCAGGCAGTCCACAGCTTTGCTTTTCTCTCTAGAATGAACCTCCTCATACTTCCTTATCAGGCAGGAAGGGAAGCTGGCAACTGGAGCTAAAATCTTGGGGATGATCTCTGTATCTCCCAGCAAATTGTTATCATTCGCATGACCTCCCCATTCATTTCACTTATGAGTTCCCACTTAAAACATGTAGGGTAGATTTCTTTTAAAAAGATGGCTTCCATAGGTTTTGCTGTTCCTGTTCTTGATCTTTTCTTAACTTTTAGCAAGACCATGGGCTATTTCTGGCCTATTTCCCCTTTAAAAATGACATCAACATACCACAGAGCATAGTGGTCTCTAGAGTTTGGAAAATCTAGCAGCATAAACCTCAGTCTTTAGTGATGCTGTAGATAAGCTCCACTCTCCACTTTAAGCTAAAATTGCTATGTGAGGTAACAGCCCTGGCAGGAAAAGCAGCAACAGAATTTCCAGCAGTAATTTCAAGTTCGTTATGCAGAGCTTTCCCTTGAGGCCATTTTCTTCATGTTTTTCTTGTTCTTGTTGCTTCTTGCGTGCTTAAACTGACAGCAAATGCCCTGGCTGATCTGCACAGAACCACATTTTCTATAGTAAAAAATGACCAGCAGTTTTGAGGAAAATAAAAAAATATATCATGGATAAATCTGTCTGCTATTGATAAATACAAAATATCCCTCCTTGCATTCAGCATGGAGATATAGGACCATACTGCATAGCAGCTTCTGAAGGTCTGGAGAAAAGATGTGAAAATAAAATTCCTTTTCTAGAGAAAGATGTGGGAAAAATACTCAGCCTTTTTTTCCAGTAAATTTTGTTTTAAAAATATGTACTCGCCATTTTTTTGAGAAAAATAACAAAATTTTAATAGAGTTCTTGGAATATATTTGGTCATGGTCATTTACAAAAGAAAAAAAGCAGTATAAGATTATATATATAATAGTCAAATATGATGTGCTTTCCTCTTTCTCAGCAATGCAGAGTATAGCTCTATGCTACTAAACACTGTTACTTCTGACAGGGACAAATATTCTTTACTGCTCTTTGTAACACATTGTACACATAGTCAGTATGTAGCAATGGTAAAGGTTGCTCACTTCATGAAGACTTTATTGCTATTTGAAAGCAAGAGGCACATAATAACCAAGCATTTATAACCAGGGAGCTTCAAGTGAACCCCATGAGCACATAATCACAGAGACATGGACAACTTCATCATTCACTGAATTATCTTCATTCATTACTTTGCTACATGACAGAAAAAAATGAAATAATTTTAAGTACAGTGTCTCTAAAAGCTTCTTTTTCTTTCACCCTTTTTTTTTTTTTTCCCGAGCAATTGATCGTGTATGCAAACGGCATCTCCTCCAGAGCGTGCCCGCGCTATCCAACAGGCAAAGCCTCCGCATAGCAGCACACTGTCACCAGGGCTGGAATTACACAAATGCCGGAGTGAAGTTTGGTTATGTAAAAGATCATTTTGAGAAAAAGTTACCATGACCGCACTATTCTGAGTGTAACTAAGAGAAGGGCCTCGTGCTGTTACCACAGAGGGCCAGAGGGCACGTCTTGGCATGCGACAGCAGGTCCTGCATTTGATGCTCCACAAGCAAGCAACCCCATGGGGTATGCGAGCCCCGCCGGGCTCCGCCTTGACAGGAACATTCGCTCTACATTCAGCCCGCTTTACCCACTGCGCTTGGCATTACATCCCCTACTCGTGTCTACTAAACCTTTTATATCGCTGTGAGATGAAGCTGCTCTGCACTGCAGTTCTCCAGGGAAACAGAAATGGCCAGGACACTAGGAAAACAAGCTCAGTAATGCTAACATGGCAGTCTGGGGGCCAAATAAGTGTCTGGCACCTGGCTCCAAAATTATCTAACTGCTGGCACAGTTTCACAATACTGAGACAAGTACTCTTGGTGAACACATTCCAAGAGGTAGTAGATAACAGACTTCAGTGAGAACCCTTGCCCACACACCCAGCTTTTCTAATGAAAAAAAAAATAACACTCAAAAGCTAGAAAAAAAAAATAATCTAGAGAAATTCTCAACATCTAAAAAAACCTAGTGATTTTGATCTGGAAATGGTGAGAAGAGAAAATAATTATTTCAAAACTGCCTTCTAAAAGCATCAATTCACATTTCAAAAGGCAAAGTTACTTCAGGCTGAAATATTCCAGATAAGGTTCTTGTAATAGGGAAGTCATACAGGTTTTAAGTTGTTCTCATTTTCTTTTTGCAAAAACAAGGATGCCATTATCCAAAGTTTCCAAGCTCCACACTTCACTCTACAAACACACCTCTTTAGGAAGATGGGTTGTAATATGACCAGAGATCAACTAATTTTAGTCTCCGGATCTCTAAGCGATACTTGAAAAGGGTTGTTACATATAATTATTTCACAAGGGATTTTGAAAGAGAAATTTACATCAAAATTTTTCTTTTTTCATGTGCTTAGCTTCAACCTTTAAAATACCATAGTATTTGCTAAGGAAAAACAAATGTTAGGGCTTTGAATGTTTTATCTTCCCTGTTAGAAGGTGAATTCCATATACCGTGTTCAGCTCTGCACTCAGCTGCATCAAGGAAGTCTTCTATTGGACTTCAAGTGATACACGTGAAACAGACCGTGGTTGCTTATGGCCTGGCCTTGGTAAACCCCTTTGTTTCTTGCCTGTCCAAGAGAACAGTGCTTTGTTCTGTCTGTTGAGGGAGATTGGTTTCTTAACCCTTCTGTGCATGTTGAAAACATTATTCCTTGATAAGCATAATAACAATGCTTATGATACCCACACCAACAATCATTTCCAACAGCGATGTTACTTTATGCTTTAAACCTTAGGTGATTTATACAACTGCCCTCTTCTACCCAGGATGAACATTCAATTGCAAAATTCAACATAAACGGTCTTTCATCCCTCTTTGAATAAAAACTGATCACATAAAAGGCATCTCTTAAAGATTCTGGTCACAAAGTAGTGGTTTTACAGTCAGTATATGACTGAAGCCAACTGTTCTCAGACGAAGGAGAATATCTGAATTTCCTGCTTTTCACACTGTCTTACTTCTATCTCACTTCTACTCAAGGCCAGCCACACTTTGCAGAGATATTATTATTGAGACCAGTTCAAGCAAAGGCACTTTCACTGAAATGCCATAGCCATTGAACAACTGAAACTGAAGGACCGAACACTGTACCAGTATAAGCACCCTGTGTTTTAATATAACCATGAGAAAAACAGGCTTCACATATGATTAATACCTGTAAGACTGCACAAAAATTGTTTTCTGGATTTTTGTGGCAAAATGTATGTCTGCAAAACATACACACGTAATTGGTTTTTATTTATGCTTGTTACTGTCAATTAGTATTTGATTCATAATGATAAATTTAAATAGACAGCTCAATAAAACAATTCTACACTTTTTAATAAAAATTATCTTCACAATAAAACAGCTTTCTTTGAAAGCACATAGCTAGCTGCACTCCTATTATAATGGCCTCTGTATTAGCATCTCTTCCTTTACCATTATCTTAGGCTACAGTATAACTGCCAACCCACCAAACAGATTAAGGTCATTATCTTTTTCCAGTTGAAATCAAAGGTAAGATCCCCACTAAATTCAACAGTGGCTGGATTAGCTGTGAAAACCTATGGCACTCTAGATTAAGAGCAATACTTCAGCCAAAGTGTGGAAATGGATCTTAGCTATGAATGCCATCCCAAGAAGATGATAAAACAAAACTAGGAAGCCAAGTCAATTTTAGAGAGGAGTAGTACTTAGTATTTGGGAAAGAAGTTTAACAGGTCAGATAAATCAGAAAGAGAAGTCCAAAACTGTAACACTCACTCCTGAGCATATTACCTTAAAGTCATTCTTCTTATATAATACTTTATAGTCTTCACATTGTAAGCAATGACTGCAAAGGATCCAGGTGTCATTAAAAATGAGTTTAAAACACTTTAAAAGCCATTGCATGGGAAGCATCTGATGTAGAATTATGACTTTATTCTGAGCTGTCTCACATCGGGGTTACTTGTGTGTAATATGTATGTTCAGTACAAAACCAGCAGTAAAACTACTGAGTAACAAACCCTGACAGTACTAATCCACATTTCTAGTGCCTGTGAAAGCCAGGAAACAAACGACCAAATAAAAGCTTCCAAAGAAAAGCAGAGACTGCAACTTGTATTGATACTTCAGCGACACAGTCAAAGCGAATGAAACCATGGCTCTACCAAAGTCAACTTCTGAAGCTTCACTGACTTCAGGCAGACCCATGATGTTATTTCTTGAATGGTCACTAGAGATGCTGGTCAGTGAGAAAGGATTAGAAAGAAAAAGAGATCAGAAGTCCCTCTTCCAGACACCCCCTAAACAACTAGTAAGCCCAGATACAAAACAACATGTGACCGACCATTCACCTGCATCTCTTTCCTCAGACATGAAAGCTGTAATTTCAGTGTGCAATTATTTCTCCTTAAGAATATTATAATAAATTAATAAACTGAAGTGTTTATTAGAAACAGAATCTTAATGAAGGCATAGAAGTGGAAGCAGAGAACTGCTTATGAGCATCAGAAGTTTTAATAATTACTTACCTCTTCTCTCAACAATGCAATGGTAGTGGATTAGCCAGCAAGCTTTTTCACCGAACATTGCATAGCAGTAGCATATCCCATTTGTCTTTATTTGACACACATACATGTGGAAAGCCTGTTTCAATAGTGATTCTGTATATCCTGCAGATCAAGTACAGGGCATTTACTTTATGATTTTCTGCAAATATGATTTGAATCACTTTTGTCACTCTTTCAACTCTGCTACACAATGTCTATTTTACTGCTCCTGCGACAAATCCAGATGGCTGCAGATGTGCAGCTGGCAACACTATGTTGTCTGACCCTGTTTAGTAGTTTACACAATGCAGTGCTTGAATTAAGAGGAAGTCCCAAGTGCCCTCATTAGCACAGCAGCCAATGAGCTGAAATAGGAGCAGCAAGAGTGGGAAATTTTAGCAAAAAATTCCTAGTACAGGAAATGCCTACAAGACAGAGGGGAGATTGTATACTTTGCTGTGAAGACAGCAGAGCATAAAAACAGCTCTTTTAGGCATGCAATGGTATTCTGAAAACTAATTGCAGTCTATAGGCCAAAGTAAGCCCAGCTACTCTTCTGCAATATGTGCCTGTATCTCCTTCCACGTATAAAATCGGGCATAATGGTTTTCCTTAAAAAGGATCACCTCCTTTGCATAGAACTGTAAAATAATAGTAAACACGTTGCTTGCTTTATCAAATATCTTCAAAAAAGCTCAAGTGGTGAGAGAAGTGTTTTAAGGATGAATGAGTCTATTTAAAAATTTTCGATCTTGTGAAGCTTTGACATTGGCTGTCTTCAAGGCTGACTTTGTAAGAGCTGGCATTTGGTCTTCTCTGTGAAGACAATAAAGTGGTATTAGATAAAATACATAATTCTTATGTAAATGTATGTACATATATTGTGTTTTTAATCAGTGTTGGATGTAATCTCATTACTTGAGCAACTTAAGTTATTACTAGAAATAGAAGTTCAAAGTATGCTGTGTTGAAAGGTGCTTTCACACATTCGGTGATATGACAACATTTTCAGGTATTCTGGTGTGGTGAACTAGTTCTTTTAAGCATTACTTTTTTGCTACTGGCATTCAAGGTTAAAAACACATGTGAACTAAACTATTGGTACAAATCAACCATTTAAACGTGCCTATTTTCTCGCAGCACACTGTGCATACACACATATGTAAATACATTGATCTTTTTTAAATAAGTAGTCTCTGCTTTATGATTTTCTTCTACTTCTAATCACACAACAATCACAATTCACAAACAAAAGAAATACTGAGTAAAACTGCAATACTGACTCTTAAAATGAATGTGGTTCCATAAAAAGATTCTATCAGCACCACATTCATTCACATACACTATTCCTTCTCAGGAAAGCCTTGCCATTTCCAGTAGCACTGAAGCATGTGATTAAATCCCACCAATACCAAGACAATTAATTAACAATTAGTACATATCTAGCTCTTGTATAATTCTTTTCATGCACAAATCTCCTCGTGCTTTACAGAGAAACCTAGTTTCACAATTACCACTCGACAGCTAGGCAGTAAGGGCTAAATGCACATCCTGCTTGGGTGGCCAGATCCCTTCATCAAGGCAAAGCCTGACAGAGCTCACAACCCAGCTCCCTACACTCATTCTGCCAGCTGCAGATGTCTGCGAACTACTTACGTACCCTAAGGTCAGTCTGCCTACACATCTCATCTGCCTTTGCTAAATGCTCTGGAAAGAGTCCCCATAACTGACTGACGCACTGACTTCAGTCAAGCGTGAGCACTTGGCGAAGAGGACCATCGTAACAGCCCCACTGTCCCGAGCACCATTCATATGAGCTTGCTTGTAGCCTACAGTATGATGCAGCACAAGCTCCTCCTTCCTCCCTCAGGCCTCTCGGACACTCAGACTCATGTCTGTGCAGTTTGAATGCACAATGGCACCAGCCTAAAGCTTGGCCTCATGGCAGAGCCCAGATACACCCCAACAGGTCCAAGGCCACCCACCACAGGAACAGGAGAGGGAGAAACTGAGCGGTGGAGAGGCTCTGGACACCAAGCTCAATCTATGTAAGTACGATCAAGCTACTATTAAGTATGCACTGAAACGCCAGCACATCCACATGTTCTGCAGAGATGCACTTATGCACTGAGCCATGCACTTCTGCGAATGGGGAGGTCAGACTTCAGACACCAGCCAGGAGCAGTCTGACCGTGTGAGTCCCCACTTGTCAGCAGAGCCATGTTACGGACAGTCTGTGCACCCGCTCTGTAAAATCCAAAAAGGTAACATGTATTGGCCTAAGTCTTAATTAAAGCAGGTCAAGCTCAAATAGTTCACCTCCTGCTCCCTCAGGCTGCAAGTTGCACATGGTTGGTTGCTGCAGCTCAGCTGACCCGTGGTTAACAAATCTTTAAGCAGAATTAATTCAGTCATGTCTGAGCCCTAAATTGCTATGGACAGGTCACAGAAATCCCTATTACTACCCAAAATAACTATACTGGAAAGCTGAGTTCCACTTACCAATTCTAATATTTAATACTTGATTTACAAGGAGGTAAACTATTAATTGACCGAAGAAAGTCTTCATAATACTATTCAGAGTCTGAATGACAAAAAAAAAAAAAATACGACTCAGATCCCTTTTAGAGACAGCAAGAAACTTACCAGCCTAAAATAATGGGTGTTTCAAATGTTACACAGAGAAAGAAAAAAGGAATCACAAAAGTAGGATACTGCTTAACTGACTTCTGTGCTTGATAGCTTTTTTTTTTTTAATTATTTAGAAAACAAAAAACCCTAGTTTAGGAATAAATGCCTTCATACATACTCCTTAACCATACATGGATGAGAGGGAAGAAGTAACATCTGCAGAGAAGGAAAAACACTATTGGTAAAGAAGAAAGCCCCTAAAACATAGGTATATTGGCAGGAACAGAATAGCTAGCAGAATCACAACCCTGGACTTCAGGAGGGCCAACTTTGGCCTTTTCAAGCAATTGCTAGGGGAAATCCCATGGGACAGGGTACTAGAAGGTAAGGGGGCTCAAGATAGTTGGTTAGCATTCAAGGACTGCTTCTTCCGAGCTCAAGATCAGAGCATCCCAACAGGTAGGAAGTCAAGGAAGGGTACCAGGAGACCTGCATGGTTAAACAGGGAACTGCTGGGCAAACTCAAGTGGAAGAAGAGGGTGTACAGATCGTGGAAGGAGGGGCTGGCCACTTGGGAGGAATAGAAGTCTGTTGTCAGAGGATGTAGGGAGGCAACTAGGAAAGCTAAGGCCTCCTTGGAATTAAACCTTGCAAGAGAGGTCAAGGACAACAGAAAGGGCTTCTTCAAATACATTGCAGGTAAAGCCAACACTAGAGGCAATGTAGGCCCACTGATGAATGAGGTGGGGGTCCTGGAGACAGAGGATAAAAAGAAGGCGGAGTTACTGAATGCCTTCTTTGCCTCTGTCTATACTGTTGGAGGCTGTCCTGAGGAGCCCTGGACCCCTGCGGCCTCAGAAGAAGTCAGGATAGAGGAGGAATCTGTCTTGGTTGATGAGGGCTGGGTCAGGGACCAATTAAGCAACCTGGACGTCCATAAATCCATGGGCCCTGATGGGATGCACCCGCGGGTGCTGAGGGAGCTGGCGGAAGTCATTGCTAGGCCACTCTCCATCATCTTTGCTAAGTCGTGGGCAACGGGAGAGGTGCCTGAGGACTGGAGGAAAGCGAATGTCACTCCAGTCTTCAAAAAGGGCAAGAAGGAGGACCCGGGTAACTATAGACCGGTCAGCCTCACCTCCATCCCTGGAAAGGTGATGGAACAACTTGTTCTTGGTGCTGTCTCTAGACACATCAAGGATAGGGGGATCATTAGGGGCACTCAGCATGGCTTCACCAAGGGGAAGTCTTGCTCAACCAACTTGATAGCCTTTTATGAGGATGTAACCCGGTGGATAGATGATGGTAAAGCTGTGGATGTGGTCTATCTCGATTTCAGTAAAGCGTTTGACACGGTCTCCCACAGCATCCTCGCAGCTAAACTGGGGAAGTGTGGTCTGGATGATCGGGTAGTGAGGTGGATTGTGAACTGGCTGAAGGAAAGAAGCCAGAGAGTAGTGGTCAGCGGGACAGAGTCCAGTTGGAGGTCTGTGTCTAGTGGAGTCCCTCAAGGGTCGGTTCTGGGACCAGTTCTATTCAATATATTCATTAATGACTTGGATGAGGGATTAGAGTGCGCTGTCAGCAAGTTCGCTGATGACACAAAACTGGGAGGAGTGGCTGAGATGCCAGAAGGCTGCGCAGCCATTCAGAGAGACCTGGACAGGCTGGAGAGTTGGGCGGGGAGAAATTTAATGAAATATAACAAGGGCAAGTGTAGAGTCCTGCATCTGGGCAAGAACAACCCCATGTACCAGTACAGGTTGGGGACAGAGCTGTTGGAGACCAGCGTAGGGGAAAGGGACCTGGGGGTCCTAGTGGACAACAGGATGACCATGAGCCAGCAGTGTGCCCTTGTGGCCAGGAAGGCCAATGGCATCCTGGGGTGTATTAGAAGGGGTGTGGTCAGCAGGTCAAGAGAGGTTCTCCTCCCCCTCTACTCTGCCCTGGTGAGGCCGCATCTGGACTATTGTGTCCAGTTCTGGGCCCCTCAGTTCAAGAAGGACAGGGAACTGCTGGAGAGAGTCCAGCGCAGAGCCACGAAGATGATTAAGGGAGTGGAACATCTCCCTTATGAGGAGAGGCTGAGGGAGCTGGGTCTCTTTAGCTTGGAGAAGAGGAGACTGAGGGGTGACCTCATTAATGTTTATAAATATGTAAAGGGCAAGTGTCAAGAGGATGGAGCCAGGCTCTTCTCAGTGACATCCCTTGACAGGACAAGGGGCAATGGGTGCAAGCTGGAACACAGGAGGTTCCACTTAAATTTGAGGAAAAACTTCTTTACTGTAAGGGTGACTGAACACTGGAACAGGCTGCCCAGAGAGGTTGTGGAGTCTCCTTCTCTGGAGACATTCAAAACCCGCCTGGACGCGTTCCTGTGTGATACGGTCTACGCAATCCTGCCCCGGCAGGGGGATTGGACTAGATGATCTTTCGAGGTCCCTTCCAATCCCTAACATTCTGTGATTCTGTGATTCTGTGATATTGCATTTATAATTGGCTGCACATTAATAAGTATATAAGGTTAAGGAAATTTTCATATAAATATATAATGTATAATAATTATACAATGGATAATTATGATACATTTGTATTATACATGCAAAATTACAGGTAACAGTGTATGTTGTCCAGAATGGTAAGCAGAAGTAGAATCCACAGCCTGCTAAGTTTTTATCCAGTATATCCAGAGGTTTTTGTTATGTTGCCCAGTACCCAGTAAAGGGCATTCAGGATTGAGATTCAGTTTTGAAGAGATGATACTGAACAATTTCTTAGATTAACAGTAGATAAAAAAATCTTAACATATACAGTAATTTTTCCTACTGCAGATTTCTTAGTGCTTTACATTGAAAATAAATATATTCCCACCTGCAGGTGAATAGAAGTGATCTTATCAAAGCCAGGTTGCTGATCAGAGATAGCAAGGGCTATAACTTTTGCTTTCCTACTCCCTCTCCAATACCATGTTCACTGTACTATGCGTGAATATTAAGGACTAGCATGTTCACAATGGATATTTGTCATTAAAACAGCATGTCACATGTCCGTGTTTTCTGAGTACCGGAGATGTGGTATATCCACCTCAGCTACTCTTTTTATGTGCAATCTACGAGGTAGCACACCTCAGCTAAATAAGAACCATTTACGGTGAAAGCTGGGCCATCGCTCACTTCAATGCATCTGAGAGATGCTGCAAGAGCATTGTAAAGCTTTTTAAACATCACGCTGCTTTTAAGGCTGAAAAACACAGCTAAAGCTACTTACAATGCTACTTAAAATGGCTGTCATTTATTACATATCATATGGACACCCATCTTCTCAATCCTGCATGATGTACAACGAGCAAAAATTGTTTGGTTGAGAAACTGATTATTACTCCAAGCCTACTATTTTAGATTATAAACAATGCATACAAATTCCCTAATCATGCAGGATCAGTTGGATTAACAATTTCTGACTTAACCATAAGTGCATCATTTATAGGACAAGCAGGCATTCAGCTGTTGCAAACAGAACCCTGACTGCCTTGTTCACATCTGCTTGCCACTTTACTTTCAGAGAGCCCATCAAGGGATGAAGCATATGGCCTCGATATCGTTAGTGTTTCTAAACAGCATGCATAGGAAGCATAGCAGAAATTATACATTCAATTGGAAGTACAAACATAACTTCTGAAGGCACTGTTCATGTAAGCCATTGCAGCACAAGAGGCAGACAGACGGATAAAGAAGAATTCCCAAGAAAACCCACAATGGTTCTGAATCTTTTATTGTTTCTCCTGGTTACAGCTCTGTTGAATTAGTGGTTTTATGCTGGGATAAAAACAGCATCACACTATCAAGCCATGTATTTGTCTTGCTGTGTGTCCCAACAGGCCAATATTGACATCTGGTACACAGTTACTGCAGACCTTAACAGTGTGATTTATTTTTTATTCTTAAGTAAAGTTGCAATGCAATTATCCCTTCATGAAGAGCATGACATAAATTGTCCCTTAGCTTTAACATCTCCTGCTGGCATGCCCCCCTTCCAAAAAAGAGGCTTTCTGAAGTCCCCAGCATTTGCACATTAAAAAAAGCAACAAGTTTTACATGTCTTCCCTCCCACCCCCAAAAAAAAGATGTGAGAATGGAAGAAAACTATCAAGGAAAAAATGTTGCAGCTGTGCACGCAGGTTGAAACAGAACTATGAAGACAAATGGGCCCTTCAAGAACATGATCACAGAGTAAACAAAGTATTCTGGCAATTCCTTCTTCACATAAAGTCTTAACAGCTGTCAAATGTGCCAACAAGAAAAGGACACGTAAATAAGCTTTAGCTAATCAAAGATATTCCAGGATTATTGATATAAGTCATATATCAAGAAGCTAAAGAGTTTCTCATACAAGTAAAACCATTTCCATTTGATTTCATAGGATAATTTTCGTCTACCCAATTCATACGAGTCTGGATGTACAATTCTAACCTCCTGTTGCATTACCATTGTCATTTCAAAAACAGCATGGGGAGATGCTCAAATGTTGCAGCTAGCTACCTAGCAAAAAACCTTATTGCTCCCACAAAGAGAGCCAGGACAGCTTGAACACTTTGATGGGTGATGCCTCTAACGTGCTCTAGAAGATGTACATAAAAATGAACACTTGAATACCCCACCACATATTCTTAGAATTTTTTGCCCTGTAACACAGATCTGCTGGCAACGGTGCATCCTTGCATTATTTATCAAGTTTCCTTGATTTCTTTCTGGCAGAAGTGACAAAACAGCTTAGTCTCCTTCAGGATGCACAGAAGCCACTTCTATATTCTGCCCCTGTGCTTTTGTTTTTTCCAATAGTATCAAAGTGTCCGCAGAAGCTGAAGTGACTTGGTACCAGCCATGAAGTAGAAAAATAATAAGCCTAAAATAGATGGAAGAAACATTTGTGAAGATAGCACTTTTTTTTCTGACTAAGGTCAGGAATGAAAAAGCATATAGAGTTCTCAAGTATGAGGTAAATTTACAGATTCCTGGCACAGCAAATTCACAGAGAACATTTCCAGAACTTTAATTCGAAATTGTGTTTAAGTTATAATAAAATACAGAATATTTTGATGTCCCAGAAATGGATCACAATCCAGCACCCTTCTTCATGTACAGTACTAAGTTATATCAGAGCAGAATAGTTTCAGTGAACTACAGGTTAACTGAAAGCTACTCTGACAAGAGCATTTTGAAAACTCAGCCTGATAAAATCAGATCAGTCCCTGATGCCACAGCACACGGAATCATAGGTGCCAGAAGGAAAATAGGGACTAGCAGGTTCAAAAAGAAGAGCGAGACAGGAGCATGCCCAATCACATCAGCTAGATCTATGTGCTGGAAAAAAGCGGTGCATCCCCTTCAGGTCTCTGCATATCCTTCAACCACTCTTGAGCTGCTTAGACCTGGAACTATTAAGAGACCAGCAGACACTGAAGAAGACTTATGAAATCCTTCAAAAGGTAGCTTCTCTTTCTCATTATTCACAGAACGATCTTGGTTTTTCTTAAAGCATCAGAGTACAGTAAATTGGATACAAGAACAATGATGTTGAATCTCTACAGTCTTTTTTGCCAGGTTTCAAATGATCCTCAAATGATCAGAAAGCGGAAAGTTACTGACTAAAGCTAAGCTGAAGACAGAACGCCTGATTTTTTACATCCTTTCCTTGTTTGTGATGTGCCAATTTAAAGATTCATCCAGTCTACCAAAAAAAATAGAATACAATACCTCATGTCTGAATGGCAGATATTTTTTCAATGATGATATTAAGAGGATTATGCTAAAACAAATTAGTCTTTAATTGGTTTACAGAGAAAATATGAATATGCTAGGAATTTATCTAGGCAAACAGTGTATATTTTATGATTAAATACTGTAATCACCTGCTTGTAACTTGAAAATAAAAAAAACCCCGACATTTGCGTAATAAAACTTTTTACACATCTTAAAGTGTATCATTATCTCCTCCTGGCTTTTATACAACAGTCTGTACGTCTTAGGTCCTATACATTGAGTTTTACACCAATTATTGCTTTAAAAGTTTTGACATTTTAAGTAATCCATACTAGCATGCGGACTCATTAAAAGACTCCTTGAGCACAGTTAACAGTATTTTAGAGAGGCCACAATTATTAAGATCTACCAGAAAGAAATAATGCAGAACTGATCACTCTCTAGATTCTGAAAACATGGGACACTAGCCTCACAGTTCTACAAATCATTGCTACTGGAAGCTAAAGGATTAGACTGACTTATATTTCCCAAGGTACATCTGTCATAACAAGTCTAAAAAAGCAACCAGCCCACTGAGCAAGAACTGGCACTTTGGGAAATCACTTAAATAGCACTGAGCTCTCAACTAGCACTTTTTTGCTTATTACATATTTGAACAGACTCAAATCAAGAGCATATTTCTTGTCATCTTCACATTTGACTTGAAGATAAAAAATAAATTTAAAAAAAGTGTATCAAGAATTCCTCAGTATACCAGAGATTTCTGGATATTGGTGCTACGGACAGCAAAAGGACAGGAGCACAGGCCAGCAGTACTCTTTCAACCCTGAGTCACAAAGACAAATGGGAGGAATGGAGCCCACAGGGGTGCTGCCTCCACGGAAGCCTCATTCTTCCATCACGGAATCTTATACTTAGGGCTTTTACATTCTTCTGATTGGCATTTCAACCTCATCTACATTTTGTAGAACATTTTACTGTTAGTCTGCCTAATGCTCCTTATGCAAACACACCTACTCACTCAAGTCATTACTTTACATGTGCCTAAAGGTATGACTTAGGAGACCTTCCACAAATAACAGTTCAACATTGGAATGGGCCATATATTTTGTTACATGTTAAGTTGCAGTTGTTTTCAGCCTTTTTTTAAAAAAAAACAAAACAAACAAACCAACCAACCCAAACATTTGGGCCCTCAAAACTCTCCAGTGGAAGAATTAATGAACTACAGATTTAACAGATAAGGAACAGTGCATACCCCCTTTAGAGATAATCCATAGGACACAGAAAACCAATGTTGTAATGTATCCTCTTTCATTTCATGGAACCTGCATAAAAGCTAGGAAACCAACTGGAAAAAGGGAAAGGAAGAAGCTCTTCATCCTACAGGACAGCTGCTGGATTCCTCTACAGGTTTGGAACATGAGCAAAGAAGGGCAATGAAGCTGGTGAAGGGTCTAGAGCACAAGTCTTATGAGGAGTGGCTGAGGGCGCTGGGGTGGTTTAGTCTGGAGAAAAGAAGGCTCAGGGGAGACCTTATTACTCTCTACAACTACCTGAAAGGAGGTTGTAGCAAGGCGGGCATCGGTCTCTTCTCCCTACTAACAAGCAGTAGGACAAGAGGAAACGGCCTCAAGTTGTGCCAGGGGAGGTTTAGATTGGATATCAGGAAAAATTTCTTCACCGAAAGGGTTGTCAAGCATTGGAGCAGGCTGCCCAGGGACCTGTTGGAGTCAGGTGGAGTCACCATCCCTGGAGGTATTTAAAAGACATGTAGATGTGGTGCTTAGGGACATGGCTTAGTGGTGGACTTGGCAGTGCTAGGTTTATGCTCGGACTTGATGATCTTAAGGGTCTTTTCCAACCAAAACGATTCTATGATTGAGTCACATTAAGAGAACGTGGTTTACCTTGAAGCACTCTATGGCTCCAGTTCAAAAAGCTCCACCCCTTAAAAAAAATACAGTTACCCTGAACACCAAGGTAAAGACACTTTGTTGCTCTATCTCAAAACTCCAGAAACAGCATTAACCCCACACACCAAACTAACAGAAAGAAGAAAAAAAAAAAACAAAAAGAGGAATTTTTTTAAAAACCTCTCACAAATCATAGTATTTAATAAACTATATTC
Source organism: Nyctibius grandis (assembly GCF_013368605.1). Taxonomy (NCBI): domain Eukaryota; kingdom Metazoa; phylum Chordata; class Aves; order Nyctibiiformes; family Nyctibiidae; genus Nyctibius; species Nyctibius grandis. The sequence goes on along the minus strand of NC_090665.1, from coordinate 29,191,801 downwards.
CATGCCAATAGTAATTTTGAAAAAAAAAAAAAAGAGAGTACAATTTCATTCATAGAAATCCATTTCCTTCACTGGTCTGCTTTTGTAGCTTTACAGGCAGAAATACGGCTTTGTTACACGATTTTTTTTTATGTTTCATTTATTAAAAAAAAACAAAAATTACACAGAACATCTATGTTCAAACTTTCACAGACAACAAACAAATGAAATAGAAAAGAATCTAATCACCTCTGAAATCTTGGGAAGGAAATTCAAGAACTGCTAAAAGCATACAAATTGCTTTGGTGAAGAAATATTACCTACACCACTTCTTTCAATGAGAAGAACAAGCAAAGTTAATGTCCATATCCTGCACAACTGAGCAAGAGCTATCCCTCGTAAACACTAAGTCCAGGAGGATTGCCCAAGGAGAATCAGAATTCTGTCTGAAGCCTGAAAAACGTTGCCTTTATTTAATAATGTTAATGATCGTACTTAATGCTGTTGAAGTCATGAGACTGACATTCCCAGGGGCTGAATTCTCCATTTAATAAAATAAAACGAAAATTTTTTTAAAGTGCAACACAGGCACCTGCAATGTTGTTTTCCATGCCCTGACCTCCCAATGCATGTCATTTGCCTGAAAGACTGGTGACTGGGAGAGGAAACACAGTTAAATATCATTAAATTCTATTATTAGCTTTTTAGCAAGGCTAATTACAAGACTGCTAAACCAAAATGTCATGGTGATTTCTCTGACGTAATTATCAAGCACCCAGGAAATGAATGGAAAGTACCAATGCGTTTTGCTGACACACATTAGGAAAAAGAGATGCTCAGCATGAGTATCTGACACAATCTTTATAACTTCCTGAGACAAACAAAAGAAATAGAATTAAAAGCAAAAGAAACACCATATGCAAACAATAGAAAAACATCACCAACCAAAAAAAAAGCCTTTTAAAATCTCAACAGCATTTGGGGCTTCAAAAGAGCAAACAAACAAACAGGTAAATAAAATGGTCAACAAATTGATGTTAAAATAAAAAGGAAAACGAAACCAAAAGGCTACGTAACATGTTTGCCAAACAATGTAGTTCAACCCCTAGAAAAAAAGAACAAAGTCTTAAATACTAAGGCTGAGCTTGACCATGAGGTTTCATGTTGGATGATACCATCCAAGACCTCATGGTGCTACAATGCAGAAGGGAATTGTGTCTGGGATTACCCTAGTATCACCTTGATGAATCTTTCTCTTCTCTAATTTTTTACATTTTCCTGAAAAAGAATTAATCTGTGAAACTAATAATTACTATCTTAAGAGGCTGCTTCTTACTGTAATTTTCTTTTTATTCTAATACTTACAGCCGATTAAAATAAACTCTTTATAAGGAGTTTCTGTATGTGTAACCATGCATGCACCTAGCAAGTCTATATATAATCCATTCCTGATGGTTAAATACTCCCATCTCATTCCCTCTCAGTCTTTGCTCCACAGCATGGACAAGAATTATTAAATGATGCTAATGCCCTTGTTATCTGACAACACAAATAGTACATTCAACAACTTGAAGGGAAGACATCTCACTGCGTTTCTCTCTTAGCCGTTTTCCCAAAACCTCAAAGAAAATCAATGAAATAAGGTCTCATTTTAGATACATCTGTTTAAACCTGATTGACAGATCATATTCAGTAAGAGACACACAGGTTTAGTTTGCACACACATCAGTAACTGTGGCATATGGAGACAACTAAATCAAGCAGAACTGCTCTCCATTCCTTGCACATACCAGTTTACTTTCAAAAAAATAAATTGACAGAGGGGTTTTCTAATTAGTACTGAGTGAAATATTAGTAAGTGGTTGCTAACAAGCCGGTTTCCCTCAGGTAGCCCATCTACCTGCAACCGACACACGTTTCAAAAATAAAAGATTATTTTTACCAAAAGGAGCCGAACGGGGCTGGCAATACAGGCACTTGCAGTTACATAAATCGGTGCTAAAAATAAACTTCAGAGGCGCAGGGTGGGCAGCGGCTGGGGCAGGGGCCGGGCCCGGCAGCGCTGCCCGCCGAGGCCGCGCCAGCGCCGGGAGCACGGAGGGTCCCCTCCCGCGGAGCCCACCCCAGAGCCACCCCGCCGGCGGCACCGCTCCGGCTGGGGCCCGCGGGGAGGCCCGGCCCGGTCCGGTCCGGTCCAGCCCAAGTTGCCAGAGTGGGGGCGCGGGCAGCCCCTGCTTACCACCAGCACGGGCACGCCTGCGGTCAGCGAGTAGAGGAGCACCGGGGGCACAGCGCTGCGGTCCTCCGGGCCCGGGTAGGGCTTTCGGTACGCGCCCTCGTAGCAGAAGAAGCCTTGCACGTTGACCGTGAAGGTGTCCGTGTACTCGAAGTAATAAGCCAGCATCACGGTCCCTGCCATGATCACCATCTGGAAGTAAAGCATGCTGGTGAGTGGAGAGGGCACTCGCATGTACGTGGGCTCCGGCGGCCGCGGCAGCCCCCCTCCCCGGCGGCGCGCTCCGCCCGCTCCCCGGCGGCATTCACCGCGGGCGGAGGCGGCTCGGCGGCGGCCGGCAGCGCGGTCAGGCCCGCGGGGCGGGGAGCGTGGACAGGACAGGGCTGGGCTGGGCTGGGCTGGGCAGGCGGGGGCCCGGCCCGCCGCTCCAGCACCGGCTCCAGCGCGGGCGCCGGCTCGTGCCGCGGGCGGGCGGGCGGAGCGCGGCGGCGAGAGGGGGCGGCCCGGCCCCGCCCCGCCCGGGGAGCAGCAGCCGCGCCGGACCCCGGCCCGGGCGGGGGAGGCTCCGCACCGGCGGCGAAGGCCAATCTGAAAGTTCCCCGGCCCCGGGACGGCTCCTACGGCCGGGCTCCGCCACCGTGACCAGCTGGTGAGCCCTCCCCACCTCCTGCGGGCGGGGAGGGGTACGGCAAGCCCCGCTCCCCACACCGGCACACACACCTGTATGACGAGCTCCCGCCGCCCCGCCCCGCCCGGCCCCGCCGGGAAGCGCTGGGCGCTCAGCACTGCCCGGCCCGGCGGCGGCCCCAGCACCGACTGTGCCCGGGCAGGCGAACGGATCGCCGCTATTTGCCGGGCTGGTAATGGCCTCAAAACGGGAATACGTACTCTTTTGTATACGGATAACTATTAAAGCAATTAACGTTTAAAGCTTTCGTTTAACAGCTCTAAAGAAAATGGGTGGCTGCACACGAAGCTATCCTCGCCCGAGTAACATCACAGAGTAAGAGGAGAGTGTGCTCCAGTACTGGGAGAAATCATACATATATGAACACAAATGAGTTCCACTTAAAAATACATATATGGCACGTACACATGCACTTAAGAATAGACGACTGTGCCCGATGCCCCCGTGTGGGGGCTCTAGTCTGGATTCCCAAAGCCAACAGATAAAAAGATAAAAAGCTCCTTAAAGGTACTGCCCCCGGCCCCAAAATGTTATATGGCCGGCAAACAGACCTTAAAGGGACACCTCAGCCTTACAGATTTCACTTGGTTTAGTTAGCAAAGGCTGTTAGAAATAACAAATGAGATTTGATCGCCCTGTTTTATCCTGCGTAATCGTTCTTCTAGTGTTGTACTTTGGCTTTAACTGTTCATTTTCCTCCCCTTTCTGGAGAATTTTGTTCATGTTCAGTGATGTTAGTCTCCGTGCATTTATTTTTAATCAGCCCTTGAAGAACACACTCTCATGCCTGGATTCCACATCCAGTCTATTTTTTTGTGTTCTTAACATATCCCCAGAAGAATCTAAATCATGGCATTCGCATCACACTCCCCAGACATCGCTGGATAGCTCCCTACCTTTGTGAAAAATACGTAGTGAGACATGAGACATCTTGTGGTGAATTCTGCCTAGCACAGGATCCATCTCCCCCATTTCTTTAGCACAGTCCAATATCCATTACCATACACATAAAAATTTTCATTTCATCCTGGAGATCGCTTACAAACACCCCCCATTGTTAGGACACAAGGCCTGATCTAAAGATCACAGTCAATAGCAGGACTGCAATGAGCACTAGACTTGGCTCTTCAGCTCTGTTTGAGTGGACACCCCAGAGAAACACTGGTGGCATATTTCTTTCAAAAACTGGCATTGGGAGAAATCAGCCTTTTTCCAGTAACCAGCTAATAAAATACTCCTGCATTTTGCTATTACAAGCCAATATTATTGGTATAGCTATATTTATAGCTATACCAATGGAGTTATTGCATATAGGAATTTGAGGACATAAAAAGTTCTGTTTTTACAAAACTTTTTTGAAGCTAGTATCAAAATCTCTGAAGGATTTTGGATCATAGATTTTGGAAAGAATCTTCATAGGTCACATAGTCCAACCACCCACTCAACACAGGTCCCATGAGATCAGGTTGCTCAGTCCAGTCGAGTATCTCAAAGGATGGAGATTCCACAACCACTCTAGACAACGTGCCAGTGTCCAACCACTGACACGTAAAACATTTTTCTCATGTATTTAGCTAGAATTTTCTGTGTTCAATCCTGGGCCTTCTGCCTCTCCTCCTGTCACTGGGAACCTGGAGAGAGAAATCTGGCTCTCCCTTCTCTACACCCCACCATTAGGTAGATGTAAACAATAGTAAAAAATGCCCTTGGCCTTCTCCCGTTAAGGCTAAACAAAATTAGTAACATTTCTAGTGGTACAGGAATACATCTGTATCGTGAATACTTGGTCTTTTCTGCTGATACGCAGACGCTAGCAAATATAGTGGCTGACATTAAATGAAGCATAAGACTATTAAAGGAAGTATTAAGAGGCATTACAATGAAGAGAGTTTGTCTTTATGCTTTTCTCTTACTCTACAACAGCGACACTAATATGTAGCTTCCATTCATTTAAAAACATGATGTGCAAGAGGCCAGAATAAATCTATTAGATACAATATTCACTTGTATTATTTGGCTCAATCTAGTGCCCATGCTTCAAATACTACAGGTGGACTGACCATTTAATAGAGTTACAATCTAGAGAATACAGGATTTAAGCCAAAGAGGAGTTTTAAAGTCAGCTGCATTGGTAGTCAACTCAGAGTCAGCTCAGAGTGATCTGCGTCAACTCAGATCACTGACAAAAAAAAAAAAACAAAACATGAAAATGTCAGGCTCTGTTTTTCATTCAAAAAAACCCAGTGCTACATAGGCAAATTAATTGATTGTCAACTTGATGCTTCACTGAGGAATTAAGGGAATTAATTATTCCCTTTCTCTAACCTCCAGTTTTTAGAGTAAAGATCACTAGCTGAGAAAAGTCATCAGGTCACCTTGTTGAATAGCAAGGGGCTCAATTACAGCATAGATGGCTAGATGCCAGAAACTTTAAAGCAGAAGGTATAAAAAATTTCAATGGATTTTTTCTTTGAAAGCTCTGTAAACTTATGACTGCTTCTGAGAATAATGATGAACTGTGTATTTATTCTTCTGGCCTTACAGATAAGGCCTGCTCTGGCACTGTCATCCTTTCGCAGCCCCTTCCTACTCTTCTCCCATTTTGAAAATTTTTTTTCCTTAGAACAAGTCTGAAAGGCTTGGTTTCCTGCAGCTGATAAGTTAAAATCTGGATTAGCTTCTGTCTGACTTGCACCAGCTGAAAAACACACACGCACTTGATGCTTGCTACTGTTCTCCCATAGAAGTTGACTGTTGCACTATGTAGAATACTATTTGGTGTAATAATGAAGGGCAGAAATGCTTGGGAATGCATAGGTAAGGCAGGTCCAAGCTCCACAAGATGCTTAGAATATTACAAAAGCCAAAAGACAATAATACCAAATATTGCTTTATTTTAATACTCATAAACAAATTCCCATTGTTGCAGACGTATTTTATAAGCACAGCCTGCACACCAGTGGCTTGCCTTCATGAATATGCAGTTAGCTGATAAAGTAAAACCAGAGCTACATTTTTTATTATAACGAACATGATGTTTATTGGCTGCACAGTTGAACAGGCAAACATGTATTAAATCAAACAAATAGAAGCACAAGAACACAATCCCCAGTGACTAATGCAGCGAGCTAAATATATTCTGCAATCACAGTATTCCCTGCTGATTTATATCAGTGATATGCAATGACAGCAGAATGACAGAGAAAAGCCCAGAATCAACAATTTTTGTTTCCGAAGGCTATTGGTAAAATTGTCATTTGAAACTCAGATGACAGACAGACTGTTTTTGAAACTAACTTTCTTGGGAATAGTGCTACTGATCTCAGAGCAGGAGTTCCCCTGATAGTCCTCATAGATTTATCTTGTCCTTCTCATTTGCTACTTGATTTTAAATTAAATATCAGACGCAATGTAAAGCGGGGCAGACAAAGAGAAACCTTAGCTGCACTGTTTTGCAATACTTTGAAATTATGACCTTCATTACAGGGAGATATTTTCAATTCCAAACCAAATTCACTAACCTTTCATGTGCTTACATCACCACTTTTTATAGCATTTTCTAGTTAGAAAACATTGCTATGGCAAAAAGCAGTAACGAAACAAAGCCAACCCAACAAAGCCTTCTCAATGGGAAAAATTAAGAACTGATATCAAATCATGCCACTGTTTTTACCTTTCTGTTTACCTCTTTCATGCTTTATCAGAATGACTGCAGCTGTCAACCCCACGGCTGTTTCCCTGTTTCTCCACACTACGACACTAAACCAGCGCTTTCTGAAGGGAATATTGCATCTGTGTTGATGGCACAGCAGCAGGGAAGAGACAAAATGAAATAAAATCTTTAGAGACCTCCTGGCTTTATCCAGGAAGAAAATTAGGAAAAAACCCCTAATCTGGCAAACAGCAGGAGAGAAATTTACTTGCATCCAAACTTTAGAAGACCATTGTATAATACTTAGTTATTTGATGCAAGCTTTACTCTGCCAATACACAATGATCTCTTCCTCTGTATTTAATAACAGATATTGTTAAGAGATAACGAAAAGTACATTTTAATTGTTTAATTAAATTGTTTAATGATATTCAGTGATTTAAGTCATAAAGCCCAGGGCATTTACTGCTAAAATCTGTGCCTGTAGGACTGTCATAATGCAAGAGAAAAATAATTTTTTTGCAGTTGGAGCACAGCACAGAATCAGAAATGGGGCTTGCCCAGAACACTTGCAGTATGGTTCAGGCAAGTTAGCACCAAATCTAAGCTTTTCTTATGGTCTTACTGTGTAGTTCACAGAGGGAGACAACTCCAGTAGGTGACTAAGATCTACTACATTAGAGCAGGATGAATCATCCTCTGGCAATGTCATTCATTCCATCCTAAGAAATACCAGCCTCTGATGATATCACTTGTAACAATAATGAAACAAGCTTTGATGACTAGCTTAGGCTAGCACCCTTCTTTTAAAGGGCTCTAGTGAGATGTGATCAATTTTACTCTTAACTTTCACTTGCATGTAGCTAAACTAGCTCCAAAATAGGAATGATACTTTTCAAGAGTCACACAGGGAGACAAAAGTCATATTAGTGGCAGCATAAGCATTAACATTGCATTTGTATTGCAGTATTATGTAGATCTAGACCCTGTTTCCGTAGGAGACAACATTTTGCCCCAGTGAGCTTGGGCAGCTCATACAATGCAGTGCAAGTGTATGAGAGAATGAGCAGATGGAGATGAAACAAGTGAGGAGGAGGACAAGGCAACAACAAAATGATTGAGTTTGATATAATGAGTAGCAGTCACAGCACATTAGTTGCCTAGTCAGTGTTTACATCAATAAGATAATTAATTGTCTTAAAACTGCTTGGTATCTTCAAATTATTATTGCATGCAAGTTCCTCATAAGTTAGAACAGAAATTTGGGATGCCAGAAGGACACCATGTACCTAAGGCCTGTACATCTTGAGAACTAAATGCTGTATTAGCATATCTATGACCATACTGTCAAAATAAAAAAATACAGAACACAGTTTTGTCAATGTGAAATGAAATGAAACACTGATATTTGAAAGATCAACTAATGGTTATTTACTTTTACCTAAGATAAACTTAGGAAAAAGCCTACCACTTAGAAAATTATTACCGCAGCTATGCAATATCTTCATTTGTAGACACATTTTTGTTACTGCAATGTTATACACACTGACTGTAAACTTGGCAATCTATGGCAAAAGTGGTTCGATAAAAATCACATGAGTAACCTCAGGATTTTGGAATAAACTTCCTCATCTCATTCTCACAGAATATCATCATTCTTATCGTTTCTTTTGATGAAAGAAAACATGTTTCTGAGGTAATCAGCGATACCTTGGAAGACTGATGCAGCAGATAACTGAACAGTAGCTGACATAAGCAGAGCACTAGCCTATTCACGGTGCAGTAGTCAAGCGGGAAAAAAAATAATCACACAGACCTGCCCCGTGCAGTACAGTGTATGTATCTGTACAGCCAATTTTGTACATAATCCAAAATTAGTTGACATTTGTACAATGCCTGAAGGTTTTATAGGCCAATCCTAAAACTCCCTTTACATATTACTGAATTAATTTCACTCATTTGAATATGGCAGGTTGCTGCGTTGTAATTTGCCTTCTCTTTTGTACCTTATTTATGATAAATAGTGAGACTAATTAACACAATTTATCAGCTAAATACTCTGTACAGTCATTAAGGGGATGCGCTTGAAGCAACTGTGTGCCCACTCCTCAAGATTCTACTTTGTCAGTATAAAACTTTCATCAGTCTGAAAACACAGAAGTATGAAGGAAGGAAACGGCCAGCCCATCCAGCCACCTTTCTGTGATTACTTATGCCCTCACCCACAGCTTAGCCGCCTATAGGACCTGGACCCTAGCAGTCCACAGTGCTTTTACACATACTGTAAACACATTGCTCAAAGATCTGTAAGAAACAGCTGAAGTTACCAGAGAGATGGAGATAAACTGCTGTTTCGACTGAAGGAGACCTTGTTTGTTTGCAGGAAAAATCACACCCTGTCTGCTTGCAGGGTTGATGTTTTATAGCCTGGTCTCTACCTGGATGAATTCGCCCTCTCATTTTCAAATACCACACTTAAACATAAGTGTGGCTAATTTTTAGCTCTGCACACTTGCCATCATTATCTTTTGCTAATTCCATGACTGGGGAATAAAATATTCTGAGATACTGAGGAGGGGAAAGGCAAAACCATCCAAAAGCGTGTAAAAGAAATTAGACTCAGTTTGGTGTGGGACTCTGCAGGGAATTGTGAGGTCTTCCTTCCAAGACCGAGGATTCCCCAGTTCAGGGGCAGCTACATAGTGAAACTTGCAGAGTTATCTCTTTCCATAACCAGCTTTGGCCCTTAGCAATTTTATCATGAACAGGTGAGGTATACAAGACTCCAAAGGTACTTACTTTCAAGCACAAGTTTGTACATAAGATTAAATTAATCCACTTACTAACTTTCTCTGAAAACAGAAAGACCAATAGGCTAATATCATAAATTAGGCACCATAATCACTGCATACTTCCAGCTCTGGTTATCATTTAATATATGCCGCTCATCCTGGCAGGACTCCAATACATCCTCTGCGACAGTTTCTGCTGGATAAGCTCACACACGGTTGTGCGGTAGAACTATGTTCTTACAAATTATACCAGACATTTCTCATTAGCATTACACCTGAAATCCCATTCCCAAGTTGGATATTATCCATTACTTCATAAAATTAAGATGAAAAGCATAGAAAGAGCAAGTTCAGGATACCTTTAGCCAGTGGTTCCACGGAGAAAAAGGAAAAAAAGAAAGCCCACAGAATTTACCGAACATGATTACAGACACTATTCATTGCTACTAGGTGATTGTTCAAGAAAGCTAGAAATAGAGCTGATTATTTTCTTAGATTACTTTGAAAATTTTAAATATTAATAATATTTAAAGTCCAATTCATAATACTCATCACCCAGAACCCAGCTCTTCTGTACCCTCGTGTAGCCTGCAGCATTCACAATCCACAGAGCTACAAGAAACATGGGTATCACACATTTGCGTTCAACATCAAGACATTCATGGTACATTCATGTTTTCACACACATCCTTTCTCTGAAAAATGCCCTTTCTTTTGTAGCTTGTTCATGAGCATGCAGTGAAGACAGAAAACTCAAGAAAGTGGAAAACTTAAAGTCTAGTGACAAGAAGTAGTCAGCTACAAAGACACAAAGCATTCGAACAGCCCTGTGAGACTGCTGTGAATGACGCCATCACCATGCCAGCGAGGACACACCTTACAGGAATTTGCTACACTGGTTTGTTTCACAAAGCCACGTTTTTCATGGCCGGTGCAGGACAGATGCCTCTGCGCTTTGAGAAGCCCCACCTTCTGCAGAACACCACCTCTACACTACCCCTTCTGGCTACAAGGCAAAGCCCAGAGCAGGACTAAAAAGACCACCTTTGTTTAAGGCATTAGGCCTGCTCACACTGAAGTTAGTAAGTGCATTTCTCCAAATGACTGGATTCCTAAAAAACAATCGTTGCAGGAAGCATCCATTTCCATCCATCACTATTCAAATACTTTCCTCCTATCAAGGTATCTCCATCCTTGGAGACATTCAAAACTTCACTGACAAGACTCTGAGGACCCCAACCTAAAATTGAAGTTAGCCTTGCTCTGAACACATGGGTAGAGTACAGGACCACCAGGAGAGCCCTCAAACGTAAATTTTTCTGTGATTCTGTGAATTACTTCTGATTTACTCCAACCTACAGATTTGCAGTCTTTAGTCTTAATGATTACAATCCATTCTAATGGTGATTCACTGCAATTATTTTAATTCACATCTAAAAATAAAATCTTATTTCCTCTAAATTGGTGAATTGGTACAAAGTGAAACTGCCCATCCACTTACTTACACTGGTAGCAACAAAGATATCTCTTCATTTTCCCCTTTCTAAAGGGACAGTCCTATACATACATATATGTGTATGCTCCAATAAGGTGCTACAGAAAACCTGTTACAGGATTGGTCCTTAAAAAAGTAATCTGAGAGGCTACTCCTTTGACTTGGTCATCATTTCTCATCATCATTACCTTCCAGGCAAAAAGTATGCTGTCAAGCATTAGCAGGAGACTCAGGAAGGCAGCAAGGAAGGAAATTACTTAAACAGTTGAAAAGTCACTTCTGAGAGACATAGCAATAGCCTTTGCTGCTTTGAGAAGTGAATCCTGATCTGCAGGGGCAGCTGGAAAGATAAAGAGCTAGAGTGTTAATAAAATAATAAATAAACCAGCTTTTGAGGATCCTTTGTGGTAACTTGCCATCGTTGGTACCGTGAATTATTAACAACCAAAGCTCTCAGGCTCTTTGCTAAATTAACTTACTTGAGATCGCTTTTTAAAAATACTCTGTGTTTAACAAATTGTTAGGCTAAAGGGTAAGAAATTTATTAGATTAGAATATGAATATAACTGATATAATAGGGGACACTGTCAAATTATTATGTAACAAAATATATGCTTGTTTGGTTAATACACAACTCTTTACTTTGATCACTGCTTTTGGAAATCCTTACTCATTCAATGCCTTATTCATCCAGCTAGCCAGCTTAACTCTAGACAACCGACTGTACTAAAAGAAAGAAGTGGCAAGTGATCATGTGGGAAAAAATGATTAAAGAAGGAAAAGTGGGGAGAGAGAGATTTGTGCAAGGGTATATTTACAGAGCTGGCAAGAACATCAGAAGTTGAAATTACAGGTTTCTTGTGGGAAAATGCAGTAAGTGGGGGATTCTGTAGGCTCCTGCCAGAGCAAAAGGATTAAAAGGTAGCAGCTCAACAGCTCACGCAGGCAGCTAGTACACTGGCGTGACAGCAGCACAATATGAAGAGAGCTTGATTATGCATAGGCAGCCTGGCTCTTCATAGGCCTGGCAGGTGGTACAGGGGTAAGAAGGCCATATCACTGGGATAGATTCAAGGAATATAAAATATCTTCAGGATTCATTTCGGGAGAGGATTAATGATACCTGCCAGAACTAAGATCAGTATCTCTTTTCTCTTATGACCGCCTAGTGACTTTACTCTTACAGCCTTAAAGCATCACGCAGTTTTTACACTCTTCACATTGCCATAAACTATCATTCTTAGAAGCATATAAGGCTCATTTACTTTGAACTGACTGCTGTGTGGTAAAGCTGTAAATATGAAGTACAACTACCTCAGAAACAGAGAGACATTAAAATATTATTAGTGTTTGGTCTTTCCTCCCCATAAGAATTCTGCTAATTTATATAAATTAAAATCAGTAGGAGATCTAAATACAGAACATAAGGGCTGCAGAATCAGTTTCTCGCTAAGCCGGCACAAAAATTAACCTTTGCGAAATGGAGTGGGCAGTTGCTAAAAAGATATAACCATCTTAGGACACATAATTTTTATGGCATTAACCTTTTCTTCATAGAGCAATGCCAATATCCAGCATGCTGAATACTGCTTCTGCAGTAACTAGGACAGTATCCAAATTGGATTTAAGCAAATTATTTAGCTTATCAGGGATCCTAATGCCCAGTGTTTAATTCCATTAGGAACATTTAAAATTTCAGATAGGGGAAAAAAAAAAAAAAAGTCATCCCACAGAAATGGGAACAATATCAGATTTGTCCCAGCTGACCTTGGCATTAGCTACACAGCCAAAGTCAACAATAAGTTTAGGAAAACCATGTATGGTATATTATGTATGATTCTAAAAAATGCATATCATCCACACAGGTTTTAATCATGCATTCTCTGTTTAATATCTCAACTGTCTCACAATAATGTTGCAAGTAGCAACTCCATAAACAAAGATAATGAAAATGGGGATGCAGAGCATCTTTTGTCATATAATCTTCCCCAAAGATAGAAAAAAAATCTTGGAAGGAGAAATTTTCATTGCTGTTGATACACAGCAATTTAATCCTGCACCAGTAGCTGTATCTTACTAGTTTTATGTAATGAATAGGTACTTCTAAATAATCTTTTCATTTCAGTTTTCAAGAAAAATATCACCAGTGTGGGTGTTTTAAAGAAATACAGAATAATAAAGCTTATAAATCAGTTGGGATAGTTATGCTACACAAGTTCTTAGAATAAGACTTCCACTGTCTGAAAATATCCCACAAAGCATACTAAAAACATCCCACAGAGAAAGGAAAGTTCAACTCCTTGTTCATACCCAACAGACACAGAACTCATGATGCCCTCCCTTCTTCTAGGACAGCCAGCAGGAAAGGTAAACCATAACGCATTCACTGGATGCCAGGAATTTTTTTCTCCCTGCATTTCTCATGATTAGGGCTGGAAAAGTCATTGGATCAGAGAAGAGCAAAAATTCTGGAAGCCTCTTCATACTTCAAGACAATTCCAGAAAAAAAATCATTCATGGATTAGTTTCCCTCAGATTATAGCTCTCTTAGATCCTGCTGTCCTTGGCATCTTCTCTTCCTGCCTTCCTGTGCTTTGATCTATTTCTTATAAGTAAAACGGGCATTATGAAAAGCAGAAGAAACAGTACCTGCTTCATGTTATTGGCTACTACAATTGCATTCAGTACTCGCAGGTGAAGATGAACAAAGAGGGGGAGGTGGCTCATTTCTTCATCACCTGGGGTGACTGACACAACCCTTACATGCAGGAAATTTACTGGCATCTTGTTCTCTATTATGCAAGTCCTTAAACAATTATATTCTACAGTGACATTGCTTAATAGGATGTTACTGGTTTATGAGAGCTAAGCTCAGAAATTGCATGGGAAGATTACATTACAAATAAAGAACATTTATTGAATTACTATGCTTTATCCATTTCAAAAAAGTAGCAGCTTTCCAATGCTTGCCTCGTCAGTAGAAGACATTAAAAAGTTTCATTAGCATAGTTAGTGCTTTTCTTCAGCGTCAGTTCTTTCTGTCTCAGTTGCGTTGCTCTCAGTGAATGATTAGTGTTGAAATCCTCTTCTCTCTGAATGTTTATCATCCTGTTAGATACGGTTGGAAGTTTAATTTTTCAGGGCATTGTCAAATAAAATGTGTTGCTGTTCTTGAAAGTAAAATACTACACAGATAGCCAGAGCCGCCCTGGGGACTGTTTCTAACAGTGGACTATTCCTGTCTATCAATGATGGAACAGATATGTATTGTGGCACATATATTTTTCATTGTAGAGCGTTACTAAAATGAATTATTGAAATTATCAACTGAAAAGCACTGTGAAAGAATTACTTTAATGTAAGATGATTTCTATCCAAAAGCTATTTAAATGAGCAGTGCAGTAAATGTAGGCTAATCAATATACGGCAATAATATTCACAAGGTTCAGATTCTGAGCAGGTAAACTCCTCTATTTTCACAAAGGAAGAGAAAAATCTGTTGGGACAGGAGACTTTCCCGTCTCCCGTTTCTAGAGATCTATTTCCCTCCATGTTCTTTGTCAAATGATTAATATATCAAATTCAGCAAGATTTTAAAAGGACCAATATTTTTTTTTCTGTTTTTGGAATGGGGCTAGAGGACAGTCAGTCACAACAATTGCTCTGTAAGATGTTCTCTGTAACATCCTGGACAAATTTAATGACAAAAACTGCCTAAGCAATTCACTTCCTACTTCAAATCTCATGAATTTCCCTAAAGCCACTTCTTTGTGCCACCTGTTAAGATTGTATCTGTATCTGAAGTCATAAGCCAGGAGTAGTTAATAGAATGCAAGATTATAAAAAAAAAATCCTGTCCCCCATTCAGATGCTCCAAGAAATATGCAGGACAGTTAAAAATATATTTTATCTAAGTCAAAACGAGACAAAGGACTGCTTCTAATTGAAGGAACAGCTTTCCATCAAGCAGCAAACCAAGGACAGCCAAAGTCACTGAAAGCTATGGAGTAGAGTTTTCAGCTACAATTTATTTATTTATTTTATTTTCCCTATGAAATCTCTGTATAACTTCAATTCTGTCAAAAACTGTCTGTATTTGATCCTGTCCTGGCATTTTGCATTTATCCGTGCTATTTACAGCACTGCGTTACTTTAAAACAGTTTTCATTTTCTTACAACATAATTAAAAACCAGCTGAATATATTTTTAAATTATTGATGGTTTTGTTGTTATTATAATTATGGTAGAACTGCTATCGTAATCTTTATACTTTCTGTAATTCCTTTCAGGACCTACATTTTGCATTCAAGTGGCTATGCAGAGCCTTAAGAGCTAAATCATGGAGAAAAGATCAACAATATATAACAGTATTATTAGAAACAAATCTGCGTGACATTTTAATATTGCACTTCCCTGTTCATGTGCTGTTTCATTTCACATTGAAGAAAAAAGTTATCAGGCACCTTACCGCATACCTAAAGGGGATTACAAGTCTTGGAATGGGAATAAATGCACAAATAAATTAATACCAACAAATATACTTGGTAGAAGCAGAAACCACACTCTAACTCTATTCACCTAAGAGCAGACTCCAATACACATGTCTAGTGTTGCACTTCAGTGCAGTATCTTTAAGGTCCATTGCAAAAAAAAAAATTCTAGTTTTAAAGAAAAAATATATTTTGATAGTTAAAAAATATGTCTTGAGAGTTATGAATTAAAATAAAGATTGTTCGATAAGTTGAGATTTTGAAGGTTGACTATTTTGATGGGAGATGTGAAATGCTTTTTACTTAGTTCCTTGTTGGCTTTTCAGTATCACCACAAATTCATACAACTGCAGTTCAGTCATTCGTATGCAACTAGTTTCTGCATCCTACACTAAATGCCTTACTGGCCAGTTTTTAAGACTGTTGACAAGCTACTTAGATTCTGGAAACAAGAAAAAAGAGAAGAAGAAAATGGTAGGCTGAGAAAATTACACAAGAGAGAGATTGTAAGTAATGTCCTTCTTAGGCAGAAAATAAATCCTTAGAACCCAAAGGGTAAAGGAGAAACTAAAATTGACCTCCTACTGTTGAATCAGTTGTAAATTGTCTGAGTCATCTTGATTCTCAGCTATAAGAAAGCTCACAATTCAATGGAGAATAAATTGTGTAAAGAGCTCTGCAGAGTGCATAACCAAGGCAGAGATAAATGTCAGACAGGATCTCCTGAGAAGCATGAAAAAAAGTCATTGCTGTGTTGCTACAAAACGTATCCCCAACAAAAACTAAAAAAGGACAAAGCCTATCAGCGTAGTTAAGCACAGTTCAGAGCTCTATGCTAAGAAGTCAGAAGTCCCTTATGCATTAAGGTAAATTTCACAAAATATAGGTAGGTAGTTGATGAATGTAACTCTTGAGTATCTGAAGTACATAGAAGTCAATATTCTCACAGGTACATATATTAAAGGATCTGCCCACTGCCAGAGTTAGTAATATTCTAATTCCTGCATTCAAAAAACGTAAGTTTACTAATTTCTAAAAGTTAATATTAGGTGAAAGAATTATACTTTCTCCAGAGATTCCAGTGAGTATATTTATATGCACAAGTGGAACAGAAAACCAGAAAAAAACAGATAAAATAATAGATTGTTTAAATAGTACTGCTTAATGCTTTTAGTAGGAGAATGCCTAAGGCTGAAATTGCAAAAGTGTGCAAGATTAGCAGAAGTTTGCACCTGGTGATACTATGTAGTTAAAAGATTACTACAGTTAGATTTAGGATAGTTAAGACTGAGTCCAGCAGGCATTTTTGACAGGTAACTGCCATGTCTATAGTATCTGCATTAAAGAGAGATAGCTACTGTTACCTCACAGCTGTTACCTGGACAGCTGTTTTCAGAATACATGTTAGAAAAAGATACTTCACTAAAGAACCAATGAGTTAAAACATCCCAGAGGAAGCAGAAATAAATCAGATTTTGCATAAGAACAGACAAGGTAGGGAAAACTTAGGTCAAAGGAAAATTGAGCAATACCCTCGGACAATAACTGGCCTTTGGAATCTAAATTTACAGCCTGTCATAATAGAGCTGCATGAGCTGGTACTGCTGGAGAAACTAACTTCTCATACTGCATGGCTTTGAGGAGATTAATCTCAAAATCTGATGCTTACATTAATTTCTTTAATGGAAGAAGTACTAGCAGGAAAACAATAAATAAACAAGCGCAGCAATATACCATAAGAATTCAATGTCTGATACAGAAGATCAAGTAAAAAAGAGACTGCATAAATGATGCCTTGAACCATCAGAAGCTCTTGACAGCAGTAGCGTATAGCAGATGTTTGCACAGCTCAAGTTCTGCCATGCAGATTCAGTTTTTGAGCTTTCAAAGTTTTATAGAATTTACGTTATTTCCTCCAGCTTGGGTAGCCAGATACAGATTCCCAGTTCCATCCACTAGGATCAACAGATAAAAAGAGGTTCATGTCTTTGAATTAGACTAATGAAAGTATCTGGAACAGATGACAGAATACCCGGGTGCATCTTTTCTATCATTTGTGAACTGAAGAGGATAGAGGTTTTTGGAAAGGTTGACAGTAGCAGCTTAGAAGGCTGTTCTGTAGAGAAAAGCTGACATTTCGAAAGGTATAGAGCTTACTATCACCAGAAGAATGAAGTCTACAGAGACCCTTGTTTCTTACCACTGAAAGTTTCTGTATATCACCTCTTTAGATAATTTCTCTCCCAAGGTTAGAAATAAGTTAGGAAAAATATCCCACTAAATATTGCTAGAAAGGCTAAGAGCACAGAAACCAGATCTACCAAATAATGTCTTGATGTAACACGATTGCTTAGCAGAGTTGAGCCTGAGGTTGGAAGAAAGCTCTAAAAAATGCAGAAAACCTTATCCTGCCTTCTTGCAAGAGAGAAACTACTCTTAGCTTTCCCTTAATGTAAATCACTCTTATCTCTACCTTTTCTTTTGCTCCTAACCTGCAGGTCACTCATTAAAATGTCATATTTTTCTGAAGAGAGTGAAATAGAACCTGACTAACATGTATGTAACTATTCCCTGCTGTAACTTCCAACAAGCACCCTCCCATCTCCTTCCAGGGCTAAGGTACTTAGTGACCTTCATATAGCTTTAGCTGTGCTGCCCCATGCTGTGCTGTCCCTGCTTACCTCCCAGCCAGGACTGCCGGCCGAGCCCTGGCTGAGGGCTAAGCCTCTGCTTCCTGGCT